>NC_090922.1:1124147333-1125397333 GCF_040938575.1 Ambystoma mexicanum | reverse complement strand
AATGGATATACGAAATAGAAAAATTGACAGCAGGGCACAGGCTAGCGGTTGGTGATGTCAAAGTGCTTTTGATTTCAATTTTGGGCAACGCTGCAGATGACATTTTGAAGAGGGCGGGTTTCCCTGGGGTGACAATCAGCCACACATCGCACGACGGATCGCCATTTTCAAACTGTAGACACGCTGTATGGCAGGAATTTAGGGTAGAGTACCCCGAAACATCAGATATACCGGCGATTACGTCACGCAAAATGCATGAGGATGAGGATCCTGTAAATTACATCCAAGAAATTCAGGAGAACTGGCGCCTGGAAACGCAGGAGCCGTGGGACAAAACAATAGCTATCTTTTATCATATACTGATACAGGGGCTCGCAGAAACCCGTGCAGAGACAACTGAAAAGGATGGTGGCGATGGAAGCGAAGGTGTGCCAGAGAGACAACTAACTATAGTGCACCATTGTAGACTATGGCAAGAGAAGATGAAACAAAAAGAGGCAGACAGGAAAGCAGATGAGACAAAATTGGTTCAGAAAAAACTATCAAAATACGCCCGAGAGGGAGCGCTCATAACCAGCCCCGCCCCACAAGTGCAACCACTCGCACAGCAACAGCCAACCATACAGCAACCACAAGCACTGCCCATGCCCCAACAATTACCACCCCCGCCCCAATACACAGCGCCACAACAATATGCACAACCCATGGGGGGAGGATACATGACAATGGGCAATGGTTAACCGAACAACAATAGGGGCAGAAGGGGTTTTAACAGGGGGAGAGGATTTGGACCACCGGCACATCACCCGGGGGGGCCCATTCTGAGGATACTCCCAATACGGACAGCAGGGTTACTTGGATAGCACAGGGGAATTTCCATGGCAGGCACGGGAACCGCCCATATATTGGACATGCGGGGTGGTAGGACATGTAGCATGCACATGCAGGGCAAGACCAGCACAACCAGGATGGGGTGAACAGGGACAACAGGGCTTCCAAGGGGGACCAAACAATTATTACCAACAAGAGGCCCAGCAGACGAGTCAGGTGCAGATGGGGCAGCAATATAGCGTGCCAAAGCCACAGCCACAACAGCAACCAAACATGAAGCCCAACACACAACATATGCCACACCCACCTGCTCAACAACAGGCACAACAGCAAATAACAGCACAACAACATGTCCACACAGTGCAGCAACTAACACAATTACAGGACGATTCACAACAACCCATGGACACCACTGTACCGATGACGCGAATGGGGGGAGTAACGATCTTGGACATAACCCCTACATATGTAGCGGACAATCATTATACCCCCAATAGGACACCTAACCCTGCGGAGGAACCTCGCATAAAGGTGGCGATAGGTGACAAGACATTCTCCTTCCTAGTTGACACAGAGAGCACTATATCCTGCATCAGGGAGGGAAAGTTCAAATTGTCAGGCGATGCCATGCACACTCAAGGATTTTCTGGGGCTCAAGGGGTGGTTCCATTTACTGATAACATCTCCTTATCTGTCGGAGATCACAACCTATCTCTGCCATTGTTATATTCAAAACAAGCACCAGTGAATATACTCGAGCGTGACATCATGAGCAGGTTGAACATGACTATATCCTTCACTGACAAAGGCATAATATGCTCCACACCAGGCATACACATGCTTACATGTAACAGCAATTTTTGGTCCTGTGCAATTATTGCAGCGCATGTGTATTTGACTACAGCACATACATAGGACCCCTACTGGCAGCACTCAAGGAAGCACAAAGAGGGGGAGAAAGTTGGGGTGGACAAGGGAAATGACTGATGCATTCAATGAATTAAAGGAGGCCATATCAACAGCACCAGTCCTGGGCACTCCCAATTACACGCGAGAATTCTACATATTTTCATATTGCGATGGGAAATTAATGAAAGCAGTACTCACCCAAAAAACAAGCATGGCACACACACCTCTTGCATTTTAAAGCGGCCACCTAGACCCACTAATGATGGTTCACTTCCCATGCAAACAGCACCTGGCTGCAGCAGCGTTCGCCGTTGAAAAGTCATCATCCAAAACGATGGGATGCTCTACAGCACTGTATGTGGAGCACACCCTCTTTGCAATTTTGCACAAACCAAAAAGTACATTCATTACCCAGAGGGCAACAGGATATGAGATAATACTATCAGGACCAGAACTGAAAATCGTGAGATGCAACAATGTCAACCCAGCACAGTTCATAGCAGAGGAGGGAACAGAGAGCGAACATGCTCACGATTGTACATATGCTATTGAATACTTGTCATCCACTCGTAAGGTAGAGGAAGACGCTCTAGAAGGAGGTGATGTTTTGTACATTGATGGGTCCTCAACCATTGATCAGAATGATGGCATAAGAAGAACATTTGCAGCCGTAGTGTGATTAAGGGAGGACTGGACAAGCGAGCCAGTGAAATGCGTTAAGTTACCCCCACAATATTCAGCACAAGTAGCAGAACTAGTGGCCCTCATACTGGCTCTAGAAGAAAGTAACGGCAAAAGAGTAACAATATATTCTGACAGTGCCTACGTGACGTCTACAGTACACTCAGGATTAATAAGATGGCTGCAAAGGGGATTTAGAAGAGCAGATGGTATCCCGGTGCAACATGCTCTCCTCCTGGGTGAACTAATAGAAGCCATAACATACCCACATGAACTAGCACTGGTTAAGTGTCAGGCACACAAAAATGGTGAAGACCCAATATCTAGAGGTAATGAAGCAGCAGACTCCCATGCAAAGCATGCTGCATATTTCAGCGAGATGTGGGACCTCCAAGAAAAACAAAAAGAGAGGGGGAGGGCAAGACAGATGATAATGAACGAAGGTTACACACACCTCAAAGAAACACAGATTATGGAACTGCAGGCAGCAGTCCCAATGGCAGAGAAAGAATTGTGGGTAAAAAGGGAATGCAAAATGTCCCCAACAGATGCACTATGGAGACAAAATAACACAGGAAAAGTAGTTATGCCCCTGGACCTACTAAAAACAGCCTTGGCCCAACTGCACCACCCCACTCCTACAGGAAAAGAGGTAATTGCAGCACGAATAAAAGAGTCATGGTTCTGTCCCGAATTAAATGCACATGCAGAAATCTTCATCAGCAATTGCCTCACCTGCCAACAATTTACAGCCGGTCACACGTTACAAGTGATCAAAGGTACAATACCATGGCCTGAAGGACCCTTCCTAACCTACACATTGACTACATCAATATGATCAATGTATGCCAAGGCTACCGGTACATGATTGTGTTAGTGTGCCCCTTCTCAAGGTGGATTGAGGCTGGCCCATGCTCCCATGCCGACGCACTTCGGGCAGCAAAATTTCTGGTGAGGGAGGTATTCCCGAGATGGGGGGTTTGCGAGGTACTAAGATCAGACAACGGTCCCCATTTCGCAAATGAATTATTCCAGCACATTACTGCACTGCTTGGGATAAAATATAAGTTTGCCTGTGCGTACCACCCACAAGCCAACAGCGTCTGCTAACGCCTCAACAGCTTCTTAAAAGAATCCATTGCGAAAACACAGCAGGCTACTAAAAAGAGTTGGCTCTACTGCCTTCCTCTGGCATTGTTTGAGTTGCGAAACAAGACTGGCTCGGACCACCACCTCACACCCCACGAGGTGGTGACCGGGTGCCAAATGCACCTCCCATTTACACCACCCACAAGAGCCATGTACGACTGTGAAGTAACCAATGATGTGTTTGGAAGATAAATGTATGACTGTTACTTCTCTGGTTACTAGTGCCTCCTTTATCTCTCAACAGATTCGACAGACACAGGGCAGGTCAGAGAACGACCAATGAGAAGCAACTAACAACGAGGACCAAACAGGATAGTGTACAGTGAAAGAAGGGGACAATGTACTCTTGAGGAGTTTTTCTAGAAAATGGAATACTCCTAGATTCACTGGGACACATGTCGTAGAAAAAGTGGCACCCAGGACAATCAAATTAGTAGGTAAAGACGTTTGGACACATATCCATGACATCAAGCCTTACAAAGCACCAACATCGCCCCATCACAGCAGCGACAGGGCCAACGCATCAGCAACCGCGATGACAGACGACGGAAAAGACACATCTCAAACAGCAGAAACCACTAAGGACACAAACGAGTCCCAGCCCGTAGCCCACCCCATGCTTAGGAGATCACAGACACAAAATGTCCCCACTGAACAATTCATTGACATCTGATGTCCCCAATGAACAATTAATAGAGCTTTGATGAGAAGATGATATTTAAGTAATGCAGAATGCATTAAAATAAGTGATTGAAAGAAGTCAGTAAACAATAAACATTGACAGGGTGTCAGGAATAGAGTCTGGGGCAAGCCCAGGAGACAGTGTACTAGAAAATGAGGAGAAAACTAGGATTCCCAGCATGTTTAGGGGCGAGTTTTAGTCTATGGAATTCACGCTGTGAGATAGCTGACGCCATTAGGAGAGTATTTAGCCGTTGACCGCCCGTGCACAGGTGCTGATAATTGAGGTTGTGCAGCACGGACGATCATGACAGCATGTGAGGAACGTTGGGCGAGCTGGTGAGAAACTTTCATGGCGGCGAGCGGGGGCTGCAGGCAACACGACAGTGAGAGAGAGAGTTGCCGGCCCGCACATGCAGTTCCTTGCTGGCGGACTCTGGAGGCCATGCGAGTCACGCGGCAGCCTTTCCCTCTGGGCCGCGGCGGTGATCTCCTTCATACCGCTGCCCTCAGACTATGCGCGGCAGTAGCTCCCAGAGGCTATGGCGTTTCATGGCGGCATGTCCTGCATGTCCGGGTGTACTCTCGAGACAGCCGGACCCTAAAATGAGTGACTCCAAGTATTCATGTGAATTTTGCGAGCTTTAAGTTATCTGCTACGTTTTGAGAGACTTCATGATTGATGTTAGGTAAACCGGTGTGAGTAGCACGGGTTATACCCAGAGTATGAGGCAATAGTCGCAGTAAAGAGAGGAAATCTTTACTAATGGGAAGGGGCAAGGTTGTTCAGTCCTACCACGACAGGAACGTCACGATTTATGTTTTTGCTTCTGTTTGCTCATGTTAAATGTCAGCCCACGGGGCCATATGTCATGTTGAATTCATGTAGGGAAGATTCCCTTGAATGTGCCATACAGTTTTTGTTGCTTCATGTCTACTATATGTGATAACCACATGGTCAGGATCAGGGGTATGGTGTAGGGTAATTAAGAACCCTAATCCCTACTTAGGTGTACTCAGGAGTTGGACAGGCTAGGCAGGAGTTTCAGTACTAGGAGTCTGTGTTTTATATATATATATTATATATATATATATATATATATATATATACATATACATATACAAAAAAGGTAGCAGGCGCCCCTCTCTCGAAAGAACAAGGCATGATAACCTGTTCAGTGGTTATTAACCACATTGAGAGTTCGCAGCCATTGCTTTTGGCTCACTGTACCTTCACAGATGGGAAATATCCATTTGCATATCAGTCTTTATCCCGCCCACAAGAGCAGTCCAGCAGCGAAATGCTATGGCAATTCCTCTCTGAACAAGAGTAACATCAGTAACCCCATACACGTGTTTCAGCCTTGTTGGGCATTATCAGTGAGGTGAAGCTGGGCCTCTCTAAGCACAGTGAGCAGGGAGTCCACGTCTGGTTGCCCCCAGGTAACCTAGGGTGACCAACCCCAAGTTCCTTTCAAAAATACAAAAAAGGTAGCAGGCGCCCCTCTCTCAAAACAAGGCATGATAACCTGTTCAGTGGTTATTAACCACATTGAGAGTTCGCAGCCATTGCGTTTTGCTCACTGTACCTTCACAGATGGGAAATATCCATTTGCATATCAGTCTTTGTCCCGCCCACAAGGGCAGTCCAGCACCGAAATGCTATGGCAATTCCTCTCTGAACAAGAGTACCATCAGCAACCCCATACACGTGTTTCAGCCTTGTTGGGCATCATCAGTGAGGTGAAGCTGAGCCTCTCTAAGCACAGTGAGCAGGGAGTCCACGTCTGGTTGTCCCCAGGTAACCTATATATAATATATATCTATATATGCATGTTCTCTCTTCACTACCTTCCCTATGTCATTCCACCCCCTTTCCTTAACTCCGTCTTCCTTCTTCATTGGCTGCCACGTGGTTATCTGTGTATTTACATCCTGACGCCCGTGCCAACCATGGTGGGAGGGTCAATCTATTTGGCTTCTGTGGTTCGGGAGAGGGGGTTGAAACCCTTTCATCCCTCATTAGACTTGACACAGGGGTATCAGTAATACACACCACACTGTGTAACATGTGCATGTTCTCTTCTCCTTTTTGTCTCACACACTCAGATCTTACGCATTATAATGTTATATGTGAATATATGATAAAAGCACATTGATCACTTCCCAGGCTTAAATGTTGCCTCCCATTGACCACCCAGAAGCCCTGTCACACCAATTCATACACGGCTTTAGAAGGCCAACCCATTCAAGACCTAGGCGGCCACGTGTTTATTTTAACACTTTTATCCATTTCATAGTACGGTCAGACCCACACCTCCACGTGGCCCTACCTGCTCTGAGAAACAGGGCAGTTAGGAGGACTTTTTTGCATGGGCATTGAATGATTATTTGATCCGCAGGGCTTAAAAAAGTTACAAATACTAACAATAATAACGCTACTTTTTAGACAATTTCAGGCGGGCACCTATATCATCTCGTTAAAATAACTCTAGGACGGCAGCATAGGTAAGACAAACATGCCAGTGGTTACAACGATTGTGATTAAAATGTTATTGGTAGTCTTGACCACTGGACTGATAACTGCCGCTGTCTGGCAGGCCTACTGTGCTTTGCACGTGCCTGCAACAGCCAATGCTAATATTTCCCCTACTGCAGCTGCAAGGAGCACTGTGTCAGGTGGTACGGGTAGAACGTTACAAAATGTAAGAAGAGGTAAATGTAGTGTTTCCATTGATGTAAATGGGGTCAACACATATCTCATAGAATCTGCACACGTCTCTTACAACATGTGGTCTAAACACATGTTCAAAATTGGTAAAGATACAACAAAGGACAGCTGTTACGTTTGTTTGTTGATCCCGTATGCCATGAGTGCCTCCAAAATGTTTGCTGCCACAGAAGTGCCAGTGCCCACAGCACAGTGCCTCCTGTATTTAGCACTGTTTCAGGCATGAGGACGGTTTCAAGGTAAAACAGCAATGCTTAGATGGAAATCAAGGTCAACACCCATACAAAAATAACTTTATGAAAACACTACCTATTTTTCACAACTATTGGCAGCTCACAGAAGGACTGCAGTACATAACAGACGGAGAAACAAAATAAGTGACACTGGACTATTTGCCATGAAAATGGAGCGCAAGAGAGATAGGAGGAGAACCTGGGTGCTGGGAAAGACCACTGATACTGATCTTTGGCAAGGTGTACATGAAGAATGGATGGAGTAGTGGGAAGCAAAATACTGACGTTGGCAAAGGCTCCAGTGGTGACAGTACAAGAGGAAAACGACAAATGCTATAAGGAGTGGGCAAAGAGTGCAGGCCTGCTCACATGGTTGGCTAAGGAAGAGGAGCCATTTACAATAATTCCCGTGACATCCCCCCACACTATGTTACCAACATGATAGAGACATTGCTGTAGGAGTGAACGATGGTTGCAAAAGAGTAGTGAAGCTTCCTCAGGGGGGCTCTGGAACATCAGTACTAATGGATCACTATTGGGCCTACAGAGCGAAAGCATATCACAGCCTACCACAATCATGGGGAGGAGTATGTGCTTTGGTACACGTCAATGTACTCTCCCTAGTAGTGCCACAGAAACACATCAAAATGGAAGACTTCCCCAAAATGGACAAAGGAAACCAGAGAAGGAGAATGTCCCTGGGACAAATTGGCCACACATCCCAGGGTGTCACCCCCACAAGCAAGATGCTGACAAGAATAAAAAGACACCTCTCACCGGAAATTACCTCTGGGGCAAATCAGAAACAGCCCTCAGCGACACCTCACAGACTGTTCAGCAGAGCGGCCATTTTCTTCTCGCCGATAATACATCCGGGGGTACAAGCATATATGAATGCGAAATGGCTGCAGATAACCAGGTGGGAGCTGATGATGACAATAAACTCCACAGTGAATGAATCCAACGCCATTAAAGAAGAATTGAGAGCAATACGAATGGTGGCCTTACAGAACAGATATGTGTTGGATCTCCTCACTGCAATGGAAGGAGGAGTTTGCGCAAAGATTGGAAGTTCTTGCTGCACATTCATTCCCGTGAATGATGAAGATAACGGCACACTATCAGAAGCGGTATCACAATTGGCAAAGATGCACGCGAAGATGGAAGATGAAGCTAAGGGAACAAAAAAGGATGGAAGCTGGTTCTCGTACCTCTGGTCATGGATGCCATCATGGCTAGCAGATGGTCTCAAGGTCTTAGCAGGATGTATAATATTGGGACTGGCATCGTTGCTGGGAATAAGATTATGGATGGTGAGATCAAAACGGATGGCAGAAGAAATAATTGGAATGCATGTCCTTATGCCTGCAGACACCGAATTACACACGGATGTGATCCTCAAGGAATGTGAAAGGCTACGCCAGCAGATAGTGGAAGCAGACTTGAACCATCATCAATAAAAGTTGAAAATCCACAAAACCAAAAGACATATGTTGGGAAGTGGGTTTATTGTTAGCCCGGTGGTGGATGTTTATACATGTATTGGTCGTTCGAAGATCATGTCAACCGCTACGGACATCTGGCAGGAATAACGAAGGTGTGGCGCTTACAAGACGATAAAAGAGTGGACAACTTTGTGGTCGACAAGTCGACCAGAGGAGGAACTGAAGAGGAAAAATGGGATGGTCCCTTCCCTCAACACACATAATGTGGAAGACGACGTCACGGCCAAAGAACCACCGGCCACACGAGTTTGCACCTCTGCCCACTGCCCCAGATACCAACGTACACCGTGACCATGCTCCACCTGCGAAACCAGGCGACACCCCCACTCAAGACACGTGACAGGAACCAAGACAGAGCTGGGGCCGATTGCATGGACCAGCTTGACTAAATGCTTTACAACCTAAGCTTCCATCCTTAGAGATAACATGACGACATAGCCGCAATAGACAGAAAAACATATGCTCCCGAACACCTGGATCATTCACACACCAATCCACGCGAAGAACGAAGAACACGTCCAGTGCACACTCACCGACGTACATCATTATTATTTTCCACATAGGCCAGCAACCGCATCGCAAGAAACGCAAGACGCCGGAAGAGTTTGTATATATGCTCTCAGAGGCTTGATGCTACTAACCCTGGAGACAAGACCCTATAGATGGACTGATGTACAAGGAACCACACTGTGCCCAACACCCCCCACTTTGCCTATGGACCTTATGCCACAACATACAACCAAGCCGAAGTAGGCCGCAGACGAGAGCCAGCAGTCCAGAAGCAGCTCACATGGAGCTAAAAGGTGCTGAGCGTGCAGAACAGTCCCTGGCCACCGCAGCCAAGGTCGCGATGTTACAATCCACATTCCGCGCTCTCCAAGCCAAGGTGACACCTGCCACTGCTGCGACTACCCAAAGCAAAATACAAATCAAATGCCCATAATTTTGCCTCAGCCACGGTCTCTCAACACATGACCAGCCCAACCTGATACAATGCCAATTCCCAAAGACTGAAGAAGCACTGGTGTCCCACATTTGGGACCCCTTTTGCAATAAAGTCGTAACAACTCAGACACAGGCGGTGATGGGAAAAGAGCGCTCTAATGGCATTAGCAGAACCTTTCCATTGTCATTCACTGACACATAGTCAGACATGGTTGCCAGCAACAGGTACTTCACGGGCTGGGAACGAGGATGGTCCCAGGCTTGGGGGCTCTGTGATGGACCAATCAGGACACGGGGGGGCTAACCACTCATGACAATACCTCACAACCAATCACTAACTCTCTCCATGTATCATTTTCAAAGTAATAATTTCTAGGGATGAATCATGCATACCACCGGACCTCTAATCCACCAATAACCCTTTTCACTATATGGTCCTATACTGAACCTACCACTCGGGGAACCAACCCAGAGTGGCGATAGGCTCAGCAATGAGCTTTCGCAGGTGGCGCAAACTGTGACGTCACTCGGGTACAAAACAGGCCTGCGAGCCCAACTATGATGAGAAATTTCCTGGAACCTACGCTCCACGTATTTGTCCCTGCTTGTTTATTTTAATAAGCAGCAGTAACTAATTGCTCTTGTGTGTCCCCTCTACTTCTTTGAGATGTGGACAGGAGTTAGGACCGTCCGAGAGCTGGAGGTTGGCGGACCCTGGATATGGCTCTGCTGACCACCAGAAATTACCCCAACACCCTGACAATGAAAATGAAACCTTGTTTCTGCACTAAAACACAACTATGAATCTAGTTCTAATGTTTGCTACCTAATATTTAAAGGGAGTGCTGTGAAGCAGTGGCTGAGTGTGAGTAAAGGTTTAATGTGTTGCGTCATAGACTTTATTTAGTATGAGTGTTTGTAGCTAGATCAACATTGGCATTTCCAAAGTTTTTAAGTTTTTGTTACGCTCACCATGTCTCTGCGGGGACATCGGGCGCTGAAGCGTGGAGTGTCTGCTTCCCTGGTTAGAGGCACTGCATGTCTTTTGTTCCCTGGACTGGCCTTGGGTCAGCTCTTACGACAGGGGAAAGGGTGGTGACTGAGACTGTCTGTGCCTGCCACCTGTGTCCCCCCACCCTGCTCCTTTCACACGTGTTACCCTCTCCAGGGCGCTCTCAACTTGTGTATTTGGTTGGTGGGCTCTCCTTCCTGCTTAGTCTCAGCAGGGGCGCAATGTCCTGTAGGATCCAGTTACTTCACTGACCCCTGAAGTCAAGTGGCAACCCAGTACTTCTGTGGTCGCGACTCGTGTTGCTTGTGTTGCGCTGGTTGTTATTGTCCATGTAATCAGTTGTATTGTACGTTATCCATGTCCAGTTATCTGTGTTGTCCTTTGCTGCGTGCCGCAGTTCGTGCTCATTTCACTGTTGTGACTCATGTCTCTGTTATAGCACTAAGCCCTCCTCGGTGTGCGTTGGTTTGGTGCAACGCATGTGAGCGGCTGAGCCAGTGGGTCAGGGTGGCCTGCCTTGTGTCTAGGGGCCAGCGCGAGCTCAGGTGCGGTTTGCATGATCTAACCGGTCTTTCTTTCTCTTTTCCAGGTACCTGTGAGCCGGCGTGATGAATGAATCCGGTCGATGGTGACGGAAGCAGTGAGTAATGCATGGCGGTGACAGGGCGCGATGAATGAGCTCAGCGGTTAACCTTATTTTTCTTTTCTTGCTTCTGCAGATGTCTGCAACCGATGAAAGCTGGAGTCCTCGATGAAAGCTGGAGTCCTTGATGAACAACCGGGTCATTGCTGGAGGCACAGGTAAGTCAGAGTAGGTGAGTATGCAAGGCCCAATGGTCTCTGGCTTTTCTTTGCAGGTTTGTAGAAGATTGCTGGCAGGAGTTCCTCAGAGAGCGTTACGCTGCTAACTGCAGAATAACGCGAAGCATGCCTTCGGCTTGGGTGGGGCTTATATAGCCAACCACGCCCTGCTACTCCCATTGTGCAATTAATTCCAGAAGTTCTCTGCCATACCCATGTTTGCAGACTAATACACAAGCTAATGGTTTACAGCCACGCTCTTAACTGCAATTCGCACAGAAGTCAATCACTCAGTGGCAGGCCGACTATACCTGTGTTTCCCTTGAGGTTAGCTCCAGGAGCCTGGTGCCAGAGGTGCCAGGACTGGATCCAGGTGGCCCTCCTTTGAGGCTTGATCCAGTCAGGGCCCTTAATGTGCCCTAATGTTCCCACTGCTGCTGGGCTGGAGCGATCTGGTCTGCTCATCGTGACAGTACTCCCCACCAAGCCCCTCTCAAGGGCGGTTTTCTCACTGGTCCTGGTTTGGTCAGGTGATTGTGATGAAAGCGCTTCACCAACCATGGACTTGGTCGCTGGGTTCCCATGTTCTATCCTGGGGTCCGTATCCTTTCCAGTCAACGAGGTAGTACAATGTGGACTTTGTCACCTTGGAATCCAGGATGTCCTTGACCTCGAAATCAGGTTTGCCATCCACAACCACCAGAGCTGGTGATGGTGTAATCCTTGTCCCTTGTGGCACTGGCCTTAGAAGTGAAACGTGGAACACCGGGTGGATGTGCATGTTGGAGGGTAGGGATAGTTTCATAGCAACAGGATTGATGATGGCCTCGAGGGTATATGGACTTATGTACCGTGGATGACATTTTTTGGGTCCCTTCAGGGGTACATGCTTAGGTGCTAACCCTACCGCATCCTGGTAAGCTGGAGCTTCCTTTCGGTGTTGGTCAGAAAACATTTGTCTTTCCTTGGCCTTGACGAGGTGTTCAGTTGCTTCCATGAAAACACAAGTGATCGTGGAGTGCAAAGTTGTTACTGCTGGCATCTCCAGTGTATCAGGTGGATCAAAAACAGATGTCTGTGGGTTTTGCCCGTATACGGTGTAGAAAGGGGTCTGTTCGGCACTGGTATGGATGGAATTGTTGTACGCGTATTCTGCTATCCACAGCACGTCTTTCCAGGTGTCTTCCGTTTGGTGCAGCATGCACCTCAGGTATTGCTCCAGTGTCTGGTTTATTTGTTTGGTTTGGCCATCGATCTGGGGGTGATGGCTTGTAGATAGGCGAATGTCAACTTGTGCGAGTTCGCAGCTCTTTCTCCAGAACTTAGAAACAAACTGGCTGCCTCGGTCTGACATCAGAATTGATGGGAATCCGTGTAAGTGATCAACTTGCTCCAGAAACACCCTTGCCATGGTGGGCGCAGTCGGCTGGCCTTTCAGTGGGATGAAGTGGGCCATCTTTGAGAACAGGTCTACCACTACTAGAACGGTGTTGTAGCCCTTGTGGGGAGGCATGTATTGGGCCACATCCCTCCGTCAGGTTGGCCACCAGTTGTTCCTCTTGATTTGGGCCATCATCTTGGCGATTCCCGGATGCCCCTCTGTTAGTGAGTCGTGGTAGTTGCCGATGTCTTGGTGTTGCAGCCTTTTGCTTGGGATGTAGAGACGTCCCTGGTAATGGGTTGCCCCTCCGTGATCGTATTATTTTGTCCTTTCATCACCCAGGCTTGTTGGGCTTCCTGGTTCCTAAGACATTGAACTTCGGCTTGCTGGTCATCCAGAGCTGAAGCAGTGACAAGAGTGCCCAGAATCCCTTCTTCCGGGATGATAGCTAAGGGGGTTGTTATGGCGTATGCATCTTCAGCCTCACCCATGTGGGACAGCACATCTGCTTTTCCATTGCGCACCCCGGGCCAGTACGTGATCACATAGTCGTATTCCGCTAAATAGAGGGCCCAGCGGAGCTGACGAGAAGACTGTGCTTTGGCTGATTACAGACCATCGCAATCTGAAATACTTGAAATCACTCTGACCATGTGCCTGGCCCCTAGGAGTTCCTTGTCAGTGATTGCATAGTTTAGTTCTGGTGCTGTGAACTTGCGTGACCAGAATGCTACTGGGTCTAACTGGCAGGTAGCTGGGTTTCTCTGGGAGAGGACTGCTCCCATGGCGATGCTGGAGGCATCACCAACTCTTAACTCCTTTCACAGATGTTGACGACGGCCAGTTTAGAATGGTGTCCACTTTGCAGGTGTCCATTTGAATGCCACGCGGGGTGAGCATGAAACCCAAAAACTCGACTTCGGTAATGTGCAAGGAGCATTTTTCTAGCTTGGTGTACAGATGGTTTTTGGAGTTTTTGGAGGACCGCTGGGACGAGGGCAACATGATCTTGCCTTGAAGTTGAGTAGATCAGGATATCATCGATGTATACTAAAGCGCAGACATCGAGCAACTCACGGAGCACATCGTTCATAAAGAACTGAAATGCTGCCGGGGCGTTGCATAGTCCAAACGGCATGACCTGGTACTTGTACAGACCATACTTTGTACGGAAGGCAGTTTTCCATTCGTCTGACTTTTTAACCCTTATCAGGTGATAGGCCCCTCTAAGGTCTAGCTTGGTGTAGATCTGGGCATCCTTGACTTCGTCTAAGAGTTCTGGGATGAGTGGCAAGGGGTATCGGTTCTTTACCGTGATCTGGTTCAGAGACCTGTAACCTATGCAGGTCCTCAGGTCTCCTTCCTTTTTGGGCACAAAAAAAGGGGCGAGGTTGCAGGTGACTTGGATGGGCGGATGAAGCTATTTGCCATGTACTGATCCAGGTAGGTGGTTGTTTTCTTGTTCCGTTAGTTCATAAATCCAGCTACAAGGAATCTGGGCCCCAGGTATAAGGTTGATTTGGCAATCGTAAGGCCGGTGTGGAGGAAGCGTGTTTGCATGTTCCTTCTGGAAGAGATCTTGATAGTTTAGATATTCTGGTGGCAGTGTCACTATCATACCAATCGTTGCTCTTCCTTTCAGGAAGGACGTCACCTGTCCACCCAGAGGGCTTTTTGTTCATAGCAAGTTTCTGCGCAGTCACCAGCGAAGGTTAACACTCGTAAGCGCCAGGCGATTTGAGGATTGTGGCCTCCAGCCAAAGTATTCCCAGGATCATCTGGAATTGCGGAGCGCTGATGGGATCAAAAATGATGCTCTCCCAGTGACCATCATGGCAAAGAAGGGTCACTTCTTCCATGCAGCGTGTTACAGGACCCGAGGATAATTGGGTGCCGTCGACTGCTGTGACGTTTTCTTTTGCCAATTTCTTCCAGAGGGGTAGACCCATCCTTTCTGCCAAGTCTTCATCCAGGTAATTGCCAATTGCGCCGCTGTCCACTTACGCTTCCAAGGTGTGCATTTTGGACGGCTGGTCGTGACTTATCAGGATGACTGCTACGACTAGGTGCGAGGTCTGAGGTAATTCCTTCTCCTTACTCGACAAGCGGACCCATATGCTTGCTGGACATTGGAGTTTCCGAATCGGGTTCTATGTCTTTGTCTGTGGCCTACACTGTCTTTCTGAGTGGTTTCTGGGGGAACTCACAAAGAAAATGGCCTGGTTTGCCGCAGTATAGGCATAGCTGCTGTTGCCTTCTCTTTTCTCATTCAGCTTTGGTAAGAGGGCTCCGGAAGCCTCCAATTTGCATTGGTTCGGGATGGGTCTCGGGTTGCCGAGGTTGAGCTTCTTTGGGTTGCACATACACTGTTTGTCCTTCTGACCGGGCTCGATCGTTCTTCCGGTCTGGTAGCCTGTGGTCTAGTTGCACTGCCAAGTCAATGTATTCTGCACACCCTTCGGGAGGGTGCACTACCTGACCCAACACGTCCTTTAACTCTCCTCGCAAGCCCCAGTAGAAGAGCGTGGTTCTTTTTTCTTCTGGACAATTATTTTCAGCCACTAGCCTGTTAAAGGTGGCGATGTACGTTAATAGATTCTGGTTACCTTGTCGGAGGGACAGCAGCTCATTATCCAAGGCTTGACCTCTGGGTGTGCCGGGCGAATAGCTTCTCGAGCTTGTGTTGGAAACCCCTGAAATCACGAAGCAATGGATCATCACGGTTGACCAAGGGAATCGACCAATCTGCAGCACTGCCTCCGAGATAAGAGCATGAACCCGACTCTTTACTGGTCGTTTGGGAAGGCCCCTAGTCTGCAGAGGAAGTGCATACGGCACTGACTCATGAATATTGCATATTTGTTGGTATCTCCTGTAAAGTTTTCGGGCGTGGCTAGGGGTACAGCTCCAGGGAGAACAACCTATACGGGCGTTGACTGTAGAGGTGCGGTAGATAGATGTTCTCTTCTCAGGGCATTGGTTTCCTGTCGGGCGGTGTGCACCTTGGCACGCAACTCCCCCAGTAACTGGTCTAATTGGTCGGTGGAGCCTTAGGCTTCCATGATGCACAGGCAGAGGTTCAGGAGAGGATTCACGTTCTTTTACGCTCACTTTGTCTCTGCAGGGACGTTGGGCACTGAAGCGTGGAGTGTCTGCTTCCCTGGTTAGAGGCGCTGCATGTTTTTTGTTCCCTGGACTGGTCTTGGGTCAGCTCCTACGACAGGGGAAAGGGTGGTGAGTGAGACTGTCTGTGCCAGCCACCTGAGACCCCCACCCTGCTCCTTCCACACATGTTCCCGACTCCGGGGTGCTCTCACCTTGTGTCTTTGGTTGGTGGGCTCTCCTTCCTGCTTAGTCTCAGCAGGGCCACTATGTCCTCTAGGATCCAGTTACTTCACTGACCCTTGAAGTCGAGTGGCAGCCCAGTAATGCTGTGGTCACAACTCGTGTTGCTTGTGTTGCTCTGCTTGTTATTTTCTGTGTAATCCGTTGTATTGTATGTTGTCCGTGTCCAGTTATCTGTATTGTCCTTTGCTGCATGCCGCAGTCCGTGCTCGTTTCACTGTTGTGACTCTTGTCGCTGTTGTAGCACTAAGCCCTCATCGTTGTGCGTTGGTTTGGAGCAACGCGTGTGAGCTGTTGAGCCAGAAGGTCAGGGTGGCCTGCCTTGTGTCTAGGGGGCCAGCGCAAGCTCAGGTGCAGTTTACGTGATCTAACCTGTTTTTTCTTTCTCTTTTCCAGGTACATGTGAGCCGGTGTGATGAATGAATCCGGTCAATGGCAACGGAAGCGGTGAGTAATGCGCGGTGGTGACAGGGCGTGATCAATGAGCTCAGCAGTTAACCTTGTTTTCCTTCTCTTGCTTCTGTTGGTGCTGGAGACCGATGAAAGCTGGAGTCCTCGATGAAAGCTGGAGTCCTCGACGAACAACCGGGTCATTGCTGGAGGCACAGATAAGTCAGAGTAGGTGAGTATGCGAGGCCCGATGGTCTCCGGCTTTTCTTTGCAGGTTTGCAAAAGATTGCTGGCAGGAGTTCCTCAAAGAGCGTTATGCTGCTAACTGCAGATTAACACGAAGCATGCCTTAGAGCTTGGGCGGGGCTTATATAGCCAATCACACCCTGCCACTCCCATTGTGCAATTAATTCCAGAAGCTCTCTGCCATACCCATGATTGCAGAATAATACACAAGCTAATGGCTTAGAGCCACGCCCTTAACTGCAATGAGCACAGAAGTCAATCACTCAGTGGCAGACTGACTATACCTGTGTTTTCCTTGAGGTTAGCTCCATGAGCCTGGTGCCAGAGGCGCCAGTACTGGGTCCAGGTGGCCCTCCTTTGAGGCTTGATCCAGTCATGGCCCTTAATGTGCCCCAATGTTCCCACTGCTGCTGGGCTGGGGCTATCTGGTCTGCTCATTGTGACAGTTTTATAGGCAGGAACCTAAACCTCTTGCAAGACAGTTCATTTAATTGACTCTTTTTTTAAGTGGGTATTGCCTGCAGTGTTATCTGTATGCACACATCATTTTATGTGTCTGCTTAGTATAGTGTGTGCATGAACAATGAACCACAATTAAAATGGATACATGCTGTTTTGATTGAGTTTCAAGCTATTACTCTTAAAATTGATAATTTTCTTGAAACTTTAGCTCTTTAAACATATCAAATAGATCTAGGATGTGCGGCAGGGAGTCACTAAAATCATCCACAATGATACCAATTAACAGTTTAACTGTGTTTATTTAGGATTGTCACGGAAAGATCGAGCATGATGGATATTGCTTGAGGATTCCAGGGCCAACTGGGGTCTTGGGAAATGCTGGCACTAGGGCCTCCCTCACTCTCCCGTCTCCTTTGGTTTACCACCACCCTAGCCCAGGTTTCCATAACCCTGGTTAGTTCTAGGTCTCGCTAATGCCTGCTATCATGGAGGTTCTCTAGACTAAAGATGGTTTCCCTGAGATGCTGGCTGTCTGACTCCCCACGGCCTTTTAGCTGTCCCTTTCATAGCCTCACTTAGTGTTCTGTTCTTGTGGACTTAGCAACCAAATAGCAAAAACTCAGTCCAACAGACCCACTCGAGCTTCCTATGCTAACCTTGTTGCTACACCAAGATACAGAAGACAGAAAGAAGGTGGGTCTAGCTTTTCTGTAGTAGCAAACTGTGGAACACTTTGCCACCCCAACTAAGAAATGACCCCTTCCTCTGGTATTTCCGAAAATGCCTGAAAACCAGAATTTTCAGTCTAGACTCAAAACATTGACTCTGGAGACTCAGAAGTAGATCGTTCTTTCCCTAACACCACCTACCAGCACCCCAAAATCAGCAGGCATACCCTCACCTTTATCACGGTTAGCATTAAGATCACTCACACATGTCCTGTCTATCCCCGAATGCACTTTGCTTTGAATAACTGAACACCTGCATTATGAAAGTATGTAACTTGCCTACTGTAGCTGCAAACCTGTAACATGCCTAATGCAACTGTAATACTTCAAGCTTCTCTCATGTAGCCATCTTCTTAAGATTCTGCGCCTAGATGCCTCTGGGTTATGTGCGCATTACAAATGTCAAAATAAATAAATAAATAATGTTGCCTTAGTTCATGCCGTTTAAGTCACTCTGCAAGCATGCACATCCTCACCTTGCCATTCTATTCTGGTGTCCCACGATGTTCTCCTCCCCGTCATGCGACTGCCTGCCAATGTTTCACTCCACTTTCCTAACTCCACCCTTTAACTTATTTCTTCCTCTTACATTTCTCCTTCTCTATTTTAGCACTCTCTACTACCACTACCTCTTACTACCACTCTACTACTCTACCTACTACTAACTCTCTCCTTTACTATCACTCCATCTCTTTGCCACTACTATCTCCATTACTGCTGCTTCATCTACTCCACTACAACTTCTCTGTATTACCACTTCTCCTCTGCCACTTCTCCTCTGCAACTTCCACCACTTCTCTGCTTTTGCTACCACCCTGCTTTTTCTACTACTACTTGTTCTATTTTCTGTGGTGTTCCCCAGGGCCCTGCCTTTTCGCCATTGCTGTTTAACATCTATATGCAGCCTTTGGTGAGACACATCCACTCCTTCAGCCTCTGCTGCTACGCTTATGCCGCTGACATCCAGATCCTGATCCGCCCTGATCTTGAGCAACCTGAGGTGTCATCACGCCTTAGCCAATGCTTTGCTGCCGTTGGAAGTTGGATGAGCCAGAATTGGCTGAAACTTTATCGCAAAAAGATGGAAGTCCTGGTGGTTGGTACCCGCCCCTTCTCCTTCACTGTGGACCTCTGGTTTCTAGCCTCCATCACTGGGTGTTCTTCCGTCACCAGTCATTGCTGCCAGAAATCTGGGTGTTATTTTTTCATCAACACTCTCCATGGATGCCCAGGTGGCTGCTGTCTGCAGAGCTGGACTTTACCATCTTAAGATTCTTCCGAAAGTTCTTCCTATGCTTCCTTTTCATGCCCGCCCTCCAGTTGTCGCAGCCCTTGTGCTTAATCGCATTGACTATTGCAATGCTCTATACCTCGTGCATCCCAAGGATGTTACCTATTGTTTTTTATTTATTGAAATGATTTAGTTTATTACGAACTTTTTCATTATTTCATCACATTTCATTTCCTAATAAAAATTCAAAACCAGCAGAGAAAGAGAAAAAAAGAGCCAAAGAAACAGAAATAACAAAACAATTAAAGAAAAAAAAGAAAAACTAAAGAAAAAAACATAAAACAAAAATATAGTGTTCTCTTTCCTAGCTCTGAAAGTCCGTGGCACTCATAATTTCCATCCAAAATTGTAAGAATCTGAACACTAAGTTATTTTTTCCCCAATGATCAGAGAAGACCATCTTTCTTCCGTAGTTAGGGAAGGCGCATCTAATGATAGCACGTCCCGGTATTTTCTTCGTATAGAGGCTAAAGCCTCACAGACCATGAACAGATGGTATAGATAGGTATTCTTGTTGTGACGTGTCTTTACAGAAGCGGCAGGCACTGGTCTGGGCAATCAGTTGTTTTGATTTTGCCAGCACCTCCCTCGTTGGTAACAAGTTTAGCCTCAGTCGAAAGAACAAATCTGGGAACTTGGGACATGGAAACAACTGTAGACACAGAAGCAGCACTATTAATGGCCAGTTTGTAACGCGTTTTCTGAGTCTCTATCCAGTCATTCCATTGGATTTTCTCCTTGACTGATAAGGGTTGAAACTTCAGCGTTCCAATTGTACAATCTAAGGCTTCGACCCATTGTGTACAAATTACTTTCCAGTTGTTCAGAATCACATTGTTGTTGGAGGTCAGTCTTGTTCTCAAGATGTCGATTGTTGGTAATGTGTCCTCAACTACAGTTTTCTGAAAGAAGTCCAACTATTTCCATAATAGAAGGGAGTGCATGGATTGTAGGGCTAAATCAAATCTTATCCATTGGACTGGATAGGATTGTGGGAGAGTGAGTACTTTCCTCCAAAAGAGGCCTTCTAGCAAGTCCCAAATGTGTCATGTCAAGTTAAGGGTTGCTTCCACTCCATAAGTCAATATTGGTATTACTTTTTGTCAGTAGAAGCTGATGGCTGGATGTAAGGAGAATTTTCCATATTTTGTATCCAGGATAAGGCCTTGCTGGGCTAAGGATTCAGCTTTCGCTCTCAGAGTGAACTCTCACTCATGCTCACTAATGCTTGAATCAAGGCACACACCTAAGTATTTGATTGTTTTAACATAAACCGTTTTTTTGGAGCTCAAGAATATCGAAGAATCTCTCTTCATGTTACCTTGTTGGCAAGCAAAGGTCATGGTTTGAGTCTTAGCTATATTTATTATGAGACCATTTCCATCTATATAGTTGACCAGGGCGTTCAGCCTTCTTTGTAGTCCAATTTGCGTCATATCAAGAAGGACCAGATCATCCGCGTAGACCATCCATGGTACCACTGTCGCATTCAAAATAGGGGGATAGGCTCTTACTTCCTCTTGATTGGCAGCTATGTCCAAAATATACAAATTGAATGAGGTTGATGCCAAAAGACAGCCCTGTTTTAGGCCATTCCATGTGGCTATCTCCTTTGTGGTGGCCCCACGTGCTGATAGCCTCACCTGGATCACGGTGTTGGAATACATCGCTTGGATGGCAGCAAGTAGATCTGGGTGACAATTCCAGGCTCTCTGTTTTTCCCACAGCTTTTCGCGGTTTATGGTGTCAAAAGCCTGTTTTAGGTCTATAAAGACAGCATATATACTGGTTTTTGATCTTATGGCCTCCAGCTTTAACATATTCAATATCATCAGGTTCCTGCCCCCTTGATAATGCCAGTCAGACGCGGATCTCTTCTATTATATTGAATAGACCAGGAGGTTAATCATCACAGGAACAAGAGGGATTGGCAGAAATTGGCCAAAGCCTCCGGGTTGGCTTTCAAGTTTGTAATGGTCAGGCCATCGGGGCTGGGCACTCGGGAGGTGTTCAAATGTCTAATTCGGGTCAATATCTCATCTCGCTCCCATTTGATGTCCCAGATAGTTGTACATGAGTTAACAGAAGCCTCTTGCCATTCCGAGCTCTTTGCAAAAAGAGTTGTAAAATGGGTCAGCCAGGCTGTTTAAGAGCATCAGAGATTAATAGATCAGTATAGTGAGTCCCAGTAAGATCTTAGTGTAGCATCACTGGGAACAAACTAGTGACTCAAAAGATCTGTCTAGAGGAAAGGAGGGTGGTATTAGCAGAACAGAAACAGCGGAATGAGAAGCAGAGACAAAGGAAGGCATCAATTCTAGTAAAAAAGAAACAAAAAGATAAAGTGATGCTGGAGCTGTACCAGAGGAGTAGCCAGGATAGTCTAACAAGTGGGGATAGAAGCTAATGTAGTAGGCCCCACCGCAGTGGAATTAACATCTGTAAATGCCCACACATCAATGGCATTTACAGATTTTGCATGGGCCTTGCCCGCTCAGGCCTTACCCTGTCTATGCTTCAGAGCTGCCCAAGCTAGAACTTAAGGACAAAAGGGAACTCATCAAACAATCTTCTGGAAGGGAGTGCTTCCAGTGGTGGCACCCAATGGAAAGCCTAGGTGCCACATCCCCAAGAACGTAGTGTAACCATATAAGGTAGGGAAGGACATCTTCAACTGGTTTGAGGCAGTGGAACTCACCTTCCAGCTCTAGCAGCTGGAAGAGGAATTGTGGGGAGCAGCCCTTAAGAGCCAAGTACTGACTGCTGGAACTTATGCAATTGTTCAGTTGTTTCATGGGGAGAGTCCTATTTATGCCACGATGACAACCACCACCCTTGGAAAATGCTCCAAAACCCCAAAACAATACCGCAGGCGATTTAGAGAGCTCTCCAAAAAGAAGAATAAAACCTTTGAGGAGTTTACACATTTGTCCCTGTAGCATCTGAATGGCTGGGTCCCTGATAACAAAGTTGACACAGTACAAGGAGAGTTTAAAATAGTTGCATGTGAGTATGTCCTTTAAAAAACGTGACGCAGTGTTGAAACAGCATCTAATGGACACGCCTATCATGAATCCTATATAGATTGGAAGACCTGATAGTTACGAGAAGGCTCAGGGGAGCACACCCAAAGCATAAGCAGAGGTTCTGACCTACTTCCAAGAAAGGCCCTCACAAACATGAAGAGAGAACCCAGACACATGGCCCATTTGCAAGAATACTAAAGAACAATGAGGGTCCTTCTAGAACATGGGAACCTGCATGCTTATCACAACAAGGATGTTTTCTGTGTGGGGACTTGACACATAATAAGGGCCATAGTGGCTGGTGGTCTCATGGAAGAGGCCATAGTGAGTGTGAGCATCTTAGATGAAGGTCCACTATGCCGTGGAGTGGCAGAAAATTCCTAGTCAATTTAAGTGTGAATGGAACCAGGTCCCAAGAGGGCTCCCTTGTTCCCACCAATTCTCAGATAACTATGGAGCATGTCTTCGTAAAAGAGACAAATCTCCCACTGCTGCTATTGTCACTGCTGTCAGGCAACAGTGGGTGAGGGAAGTGCAGTATATCCTGGGCCCAAACCAACCGGTTAGAGGGTTTGATGATCTTAGCTACTGCCCCTTGGCAATGGAATAGCTTAGTTGGGATGGGGGGGGGGGAACAACTCCATGCAGCGTGTTGCAGTCATAGACTGAATTCCAGTAGGGTGTATGTTACATAGTGAAGACCCTGAGTCAGACATAGTCGCAACAGTCACCAGAGTGAGAGCAGCATCTACAAGCAGCATAGGAAGAAGCGAAAAGAGTGTAAGAGGTTGGTCTTAGCAGTAGCTCCCAGTCCAGTCCTGAGATTTCCTGAGGCACCTACTCTGTTGGGAAAGAGCCCAGCAGCCACTGAGGTGTCTATGGTGGTAGCATGGGCTTCGGTGATCTCAGGGTTGCCTGTTGGCATAAAGCCCATACCTGAGATGGAGGACTAGGTAGCTTAAGACCTGAAGGACCTGCCGGAATGAAGTGAGTTGTCCTCAGCAGGACGCCGAGGTCAGGATTAAAGGGGCTGTCCCACTCTGGTGGGTCTGTGGAAGCAGAGAGAGGATCAGGTGCAGGTGGAGAGCCCTGGGCGACTAGGCATAGAGCAGGAGCCAGGAGCATGGATCTATTCCAAAACAGGAGCAGGTGCACGGCAAAGGCCATGACCTGTTCAAAGAGTGAACCGAAGAATGTTTAGGCAGGGTACAGCTAAGAGTTGGTTGTTCTCCCAGGCCCCAGAAGCTTCCTACTGGACTTGCTGCCATAATTCTAGTTAGTTTCTAAGAGGTGAACGTGTGTGACAAATGGACTTCTGCCTTGCAGGAGTACAAGGATGAGTAAAGGCTAAAACTTCCACTCAGGCCTCACACTTTTACAAAACAGGAGCTAAAACAATCATAAAGGGAAAACATGCACAGTCAAGAAATATACCTACTTTGCCTTTTGTGGTACCGTGGGCAGAGGGAAGGCTACACTCTTAAGAGGGGTGTGAATATTCAGCAGCAACCCAAACAGTCAAGTATTGCAGTCCGAAAAAAAGGAATTTCCAATCACGGTTCTATAAAAATGTAAAGACTTTAATTAAACACACCATGCACAGCGATTACTACCAAAAAACTCCACACAAAATCCACCCATGACGAAAGAACACAGAATAAGCAAAGATTATAGATTCAGCTCCCTTCGGTAATGAATCATGGGTGAAAGGCAAACAAAAGCAACAATGTTCTTTAAAAAGAATATGTACTTGTGGGAAAAAAGGGTTCAAAGTGGCCTAATCAGTCTGTAGGCCCAAAGATGGGCCAGGGGGCAGGTATCAGTAAAGAGTACCTTTGCAAATGTCTTGGTAGTTCAATGGCATTGAACCAGGCATCTCTGCATAAATCATAGTGTTGGCTCGCGATGTGGGAGTTCAATTCCGCGGTCGAGGATTGATGGCGGTCGAGCTGGTACCAAGATGTGCAGTTGAGTTGATTCGATGCGGAAGCTCAGGGGGTGGTTGTTCGGGGAATACCAGGGTCAGGTCCACCGACTTACAGGAGCGGCAATGAAGAAGCTGATGTCTCACACAGAGGCTCAAGCAAGGCAAGGCAGAGGAACTTTGTGGTTTGAGCCAAGGCAATGATGCGCTTCGGCTTGCGCTGTGTGGCCACAAATGGGGGTGAACAGCAGACGGCTGTTCAAAGAACAAAAGACACCAAAGAGCAGCTTCGAAGGGTCCTGTTAGATCACTTAGCGTAAGAAGTGTTCAAATCACGCCTCAGAGCGGGACATCATTGACAAAAGTGATCTTGGCTGTTCTGGCTTCAAGGTGCTGTGAGTCTCACTCGAGGGTCTCAGAACCCATGTCAGTCCTTTTCTTGGGCTCCCAAATGCAGGGAGGCTGGAACACACCTTCAGGGGACCTGCAACATGGTGAGGCCCTAGGCAACAGGGTGGCTTGCAGAGAGGCAGCTTATGGTCCAGCAGCAGAGTTCACCCCCAATGGTCCCTGGGGAAGGCTAGGGGACAGAGCTAGTCTCTGCCTTGAAACACCTGCCTTCACCTCCCACTGGAGGACCTTAGAAAGGACTGCTCTGTCAGCAGGGTCCAGTGCAGTGCAATCTTCTCAAGTGATGATCCAAAGATGCTTCAAGATGATTCCCAAGATGACTGAAAGAAGTAGTAGGAGACCCTTTCTTGTATAGGGAAAAGTGCCCAAATGAGTGGGCTAAAGCTATCCTGCTTTAGGGGTGCAATCCCTGCTCTTCAAATGGACGAACTTTGCCCTTATGATGTCACACCCAAAGTGCTTTGCTCCAGAGGAAGTGGAGGGGAAGGAAAGAGAGAGGGGCAGAGAGAATCAAGATGGCAGAACCGGCCCAAAACTATACAAATCCCCCTCTAGCTACCCTAATCCCACACCGTCTACTTCTCAGTAGGATCAAAGGCTTTATAAATGTAGCCACCTGGTGTGAGGCCTGGCTCGCTGTTAATGGGTGTGCCTCAAAGAGAAGCAATCCCCCAAGACTACAGTCCTGTCAGTGGACATGGGTGGGCCTTGTCTGGGTGGAATACACATAATCCTTCCAAAGCTGATCTGGGCCCACTGGGCTGATACAAGTGTGCATTCAATGTAATGTGGCTTGGATAACTCTGGGAGAGGCTGGCCACCATACTCTAACTCAGGTATGGCTTATATTTACAGTTTATTGTTCCACCGGGACAGGATCTCCAGGGTTGTGCAGTTTTTGGAACAGGGGTACATATTTTAAATTCACCCCCTGAGTGGCAGAGACTTGGATGTCACTACAGCTGCCAAGAGGGCACCTGTGACCTCTGAACCCGCTCGCTTCCACTGGTAGAGCAGGCACTGCAGTCAGGATTCTAATGCTTTTGGCATGAAGCTAATGTAAAAGGAATCTGATTAGCAGATTACCCTTTCAGAGATGGCATTTATTTATTTACTTATTTATTTATCTGTTTATTGCATTTATGTTGGCGCACCAAACACTCAACCATCAGTGCGCCAGTTACTGAAGTGCTTGGTATATTTCAAGAAGTGCATGAAAAGGAACTGGGTTACAGAAGACATAATAATGTCTGTACACAGGCTGGCAAAGCCTCACCTCATGGTACGGGGGGCTACATCAGGTATGCATACAAGCAAATGAGACAAAGTAGGTATGTATACAGACTGAGAAAGCCTCACCTCATGTTACGGGGGGCTGCATCAGACATGCATACAAGCAAGAGACCGATGTGATGGTGGCAAGTTACAAGTGGAGGTCATGTGGAGATAGCAGTAAAGGTGAGTGATGAGTATAGTATGTGCACATTCCAGGAGTGCTGCAGCCATAGGAAATAGGGGGCATGTTGACAATATACGAAAAAGCGGCACAGTATGGTTACATTAATGTGCAAGTCAGGGTACAGGCAGGCACACTGCCGTGTTGCGGAAAAGCGATTTAATGGTTACAGAAATGCAATCGAGGAGGAAGTTCATGTGCGTACCCTCCAGGGAGGCTGGACCATAAGGTCCAGGAGCAACAACGGTTATGTGATGTGACATTATGCGCAAGATGGTAGAAGTGGGGAGGGTCCAGATATAGGTCAAGCGTGCATCATCCCATAAGGCAGTTAGTCATATTAGGGCTCATGGGTGCATAATCCAGAGCGCCACGTTCACATCATAAAGGGATACGAGTGCATATGGAAAATCAAGCAAAAAAGTAGTGGTGAGATTAAGGGTGGATACAGTGCATTGTGTACCTTAACCGATGTAGGTGCCACTTGCGCCCCAGACAGACCCAAACAGGGGTCTAGTGCCTTAAACAGCGGCCTTCGGCGGTGGCCGGCTTCGCCTGCCAGCTGCCCTCGATAGGCTTGTAGAAGACAGTGCAAGTGACAGTCAAATCCAATTGGAGTGTAGGCAGGACAAGGGCTGCACTGAGCCTGGTGAAGATTGTAATAAGTCCATCTTTCAGAGGAGCCGATGCTCTCATCTCGTAACACAGGATTGTGCTGGACACCGCAGTCAGTGCTGCACAGCCGATGCTCACACTTGCATGCTGGCTGGGCTGGTGTTCTTGCCCAGTGTGCTTCTTCCTTCATGGGGGAGGGGGAACGAGGAGGTGGAATAACCCACATACATTTATTATTTAATTATTTTTATTATCTAGCTTTGAGAAGAAACTGAGATGCTTTACAGAGTTATGCAAAAATGCAGATACATAACTGAGCTCTTTACAGAGGTGTTCAGCATTACAGATGCATAACAGACTGATTTTCAGTGGTAACAACAGAACAGATACACAGTGACAGCAGGGGGTTGGATACAGAGGGGGATAGAGGAGGGCTACAGCTGTACCGGCTGGCAGGGAGAAAGGAGCAGGCAGCATCTAGCGAGTCAGGTGGTGTTAGAGGCAACGGGATGGCCTAGGTGTACAGGAGGAGGGACTCCTTGAAGAGGTGGGTCTTGGGTTCTTTTCTGAATTGAAGGAGCATGGGGGCTTGTTTTCTGGTCCTTTCCTTTTTGCAGTTGTGGATATCAAGTCTGCGTGTGTCCTGCCTTCTGGTGGTGCACTGTCTGCCGGAGATGCAGAGTTTCTCCACGAGATAGCTGGGTAACTTGAGGGCGACTGCCTTGTAGATGATGCAGCAAGACTTGAAGGTGATTTGTGCATGCAGTGGGAGCCAGTGAGGGCGGGGGTGAAGTGTTCATATCTGCGTAGACACTTGATGAGGTGTGAGGTTGTGTGTAGGACACTTCTCAGAGGCACAAGGGAGGATGATAGCAGGCCTTCGAAGAGTGCATTGCCCCCATCCAGGTGGGATCGGACTGGTGCTTGAACGGTGGCTCTAAAGCTGTCCGGAGGAAGTAAGGTCTTGACCTTTCGAAGGAGGGAGACTGATACCAAGCTGTCTGAGTTTTCCTAGCTATTTGTGTCTTGACAGAGTGTTTGTCGATGTGGAACCCGAGTGACTTAGTGCAGGAGGCGAGCTCGGGTGTGGAGCCCTCAGAGTTCATGGTTGATAGCCAAGTCTGTATGTCTGGGTGTTCGGTGTTGTTGGTGAAGAGTAGGAATTCGGTCTTGGAGGGGTTGAGCTTCAAGTATGCACAGGACATCCAAGACTGGATCAGCAAGAGGCAGGTTTTGAGCCTATGGATGTCCTTGATGGATTTGATCTTGAGGTACAGCTGTGTGTCATCTGCGTATTGGTAGATGTGAATGTTGTGTGTGGCTAGGAGGGCGGGTAGCATTGGCGATCCAGAGGAGTCCATCTCAACAAACTGCTTGCAGTAGGCGAAGTAGGGCTTGAACCAGGGTAGGACAAGGTTGCTGATCTCCATGTGCTCATGTGGGGTGTCCACAAGGGCCTGGTGGTCTACTGTGTCAAAAGCGGCAGAGAGGTCGAGTAGAACGAGGAGGTTGGGGTGGCCATCGTCAATAAAAAAAAATTAAAAACACAGCTCTTTGACACCCTTGCCAGATGGCAATTCATCACACCGGGACATCTTAAAGTCGGGTTCTCTCAAGGAGCCGGTGGTGGAGGAAATATTTGCATACTCAGCACCCAGCACCAGTTTTGAATGAATTTTCTAGAAAGATTACAGCGTGTTCGCACACTCAAGCAGATGCAACAAGTTTTTCTTTTCCATTGCAAGTGATGTGAGCCACACCTTCCTTCCCACCCGAACAGATGCACTTTTATCACCCTTGCGCAATGGGCAGGGTCCCATTCCCTTGCTTCTACATTTATAGAAACACAGGCTTTTTCTGATTAAATCATAGACTTATACTTCATCTCTATTACCATTCGTGTTGATAGTCAGCCTCAAAAGGCAGCTTGTTACACCAATTCACCAGAGCCCCTGAAGGAAATTCCAGTAATCACCAGAGAATTGAAACATGTCGGACAGCATTGTAGGATTTACAAGCCCACAAACAAGTGTTGGAATATAAAGCAACCATTAATTTTCTTTTCTTTTTAGACAATTTTGTTTGTATCCATATTTTTAGGATTTATGTAGTTTCCGGTGCCAAGATCCACATGTTGTGGACCTAGGCATATTGTTTGAGTCACTTGGTGTTATTCACTTGCTTCATTAAGAGTTTTGCTATGCACAATGAAATCATGTGTTTTCATGTTTGTATGTATTTATTCAAATAAAACATGTCTCTTCTAACTGATTACATGTTGATGCACTTGCGCTCTGATACACATATGTATGAGTGCAATATAAATGAAATATCAATATCAATGCAATAATATCCAAGTGTCTATAGGGCATATAATATACCTAAAATTCAATGTGGGCCCTTATTTGTCTAGAATCCATTGATATTGTAACATAGCTCAGCAAACAACCAAGAGGTTTGTATTTAAGGTATTCTTGATAATGCAAGGGCAATCGTAAAACACATCAACACAGTTATGTGACCTTATTTTGGAAGAACATTTTGATATGTTATTTACCACATACACCTGGCTTGGTTGGAAGTGCCTTCCTGAGCCCAGTCCTCCTTCCCTTCTGCAATTTTAGGATACGTACCTTTGACCACAGTGGGTGTATGTCGGCAGGCAATGAGAGAAACCTGTTTCTTTTGCTTTGCCCCACAACCACACCACTTTTCATAGTAGGCTAGAGTCCACCCATCTAGCATCATTTGACACTACAATTTTGATTGGCCTAATCCTGTGATTGGCTTGCTTCGCTTTTTCACACCTATATTTGCCCTTCCCTTGTTTCCATTTGCGCATTGAATTTGATGTGTCATAAGGGTGATGTATCACCTTCAAAGTAGCCCCCCAATGAGGAGAGGGAAATGACACTCAGACGAACTATTAATTTTTAGTATAATTCTGAGTGTGTTGGAAATCAAGACACATTCGCCTGAATAAGCACAGCTGTTCGGCCTATCATTCCTGCATTGCTCTAAATGGTAGGTTAATAGATGTCTGGAAATTCTTGTGGGGTAAAGCCGACTAATGGATGCTTTGCACAACATAAAATGTCAGTTCAATTTACGTTCATAGGTGAGCCACAGGGTTTCAATGCTGCATAAAGTCCATTCTGTCACTTTTTAAAGAAGAAAGGTTCAGGTAAACTGCATCCTACTTATAATTATAAGTTCTATAATTCTGGCGTGCTTTGGTTTCAATAGTTAATTTCCTTTGTAACAGCATGGAAGTAATAATAACATATACTTTGGATTGCATCTTGAATGGCATCAAACATGATCAATAATCAGAAAGATGTCTTTATTTCAATAATGTGTGCAAAGGACCCAGCAGCAAGCGAACAGCTGCTACATTGTGCCAAACCTACACCGAACAGGTGGGGAGAAACCAAACTCCACCTACCTGCACCCAGTGCCCTCTAGTGCTTAATAAAAGAAAGAGACTGTGCTATACATGCTGTCCCTCTAGTTGCAGTGCCCGCGGCCCTGCTCTTGGAATGGAAAGAAAGAAAACCACAGTCCTATCGAAAACCCTTCCCACTTGAAGCTCAGGGAGGGGGAGTTAAGAGAAAGAGGCAGGATTCAGATTGGACTGCAGCCCTACATCGTGTCAACAGCAATTGTATTGTATTGTATTGTATTGGATTGTGGTATTTGTATCGCGCACCTGAAGAACTGAATCGTAACTGGGCGCAGATGTTTCAATTGAACCTATATCTATGAATGATCCACTGAATCTTATGAGGATAATTAGCACAATTACTCTGTCAGAGTACTAGCAGAACAAATACGTTTTTACAGCTCTCTGGAAAACCGAGAGGCTTTTAATATCACAAATTTCTCTAGGTAATTTGTTCCATGCTCTGGGCCCATAGACAGAGCATCTACGATCCCCTTTCTTCACACATTTGGTGCCTGGTATACAGAGCAGATTTTGGTCTGCCGAGCGCAACTGTCGGATAGGAATATACCTTCTGATTTTGTCTGTTAGGTATGCTGGTCCTATCTTATTCACGCCCTTATAGACCAGACAGTATTACCCAAATTGTTCGAACACAATTGTTCGAATTACCTAATTGACCGAAAGTCGAGGGTCCGAATTGACCGCATATATATATATTGGTTTGGTTATATATTTATATGTATATATATATATATATATATATATATATATATATAATGGGGGGTTGCGGGGGGGTTTCCCCCCACATATATGTAACAATTGACCTTCACAATTCGGTCAATTGTGCAAAGGTCAATTGTAATTCGAACAATTGTAGTTTGAACAATTCGTATACAACCGACCAGAGAGAGGATCTTAAACTCTATTCTCTCTTTTACAGGCAACCAGTGCAGGGCCTTCCCCAAGGTAGAGATTGAATCTGATTTTTTTGCCTTGTGCACCAGTCTGCTGCATTTTGGGCCAGCTGCAACCTCCGCAATTGGTAGGCTGGAATACCTGACAATAATGCATTGCCATAGTCTAGCTTCGAGTTAACCAGAGTACCGGTAATGACCGCTCTGTCCTCGTTCGCAATAAAAGGTAGAATGTGTCTCAGCATGCGCAATGAGTAATAAGCTGCCTGCACCTTTGCACTCACCTGAGCTCCACTTTCCATATTATCTTCCCAGATACAGCCTAAGTTCTTAATCTTTTGGGGAGAAATTCAGCTGCGTCCCTAAGAGGCAGGGTGGATGCAGTTTTTCCTTCTGTAAATGATATTTTGAGGCAAAACAGCTACTTCAGTTTTGCTGGCATTCAGCAATAGCTGGTTTGCGCACATCCAGCTCTGTAGCTCTTGTAGACACTGTTCCACTCTCTCATAAGTTTCCTCTTGATTCTGTACTCTCAGGAACACCTGGGTATCATCCGCGTAAGAGTGAAACTGTATACCGTGAACTGTATACCGTGCTTTCTTAAGATTTCCATGAGCAGTTTTACATACAGATTAAAAAGCAATGGGGAAAGGGAGGATCCCTGAGGGACTCCACAGCTTTGTAATACTGAGTCTGACAGGAAATCTCCCAGTCAAACTCGTTGTTCTCTGCTGCAAAGGAAAGATCTAAACCATTGCAGGGCCTTTTCCCCCACCCCTCCCACTTCCATCAGGCGTCTCAGCATGGTCCTATGGTCCACCGTGTCGAACGCAGCGGACAGATCGAGCATAACCAGCAAGGACTTGCCCCCCTGATCCGCTGTTTCCAACAAATCATCCCACACTGTTAATAGCGCCGTCTATGTCCCAAAACCTGGTTGAAAACCAGACTGTAATGGGTCTAACAGATTCTCCTGGTCAACGTGGTTCTGCATTTGAGTGGTCACCACTTTTTCCAGAATCTTAAAAGGCCATGGTAGTCCTGCTACTGGCCTGTAGTTCTGAAATATTTTTGGATCTAGATTTGCTTTTTTTTTTAACAGTGGTGTTACCACCGCCTTTTTAACACTAAAGGTATTACCCCTGATGTAAGTGATTTATTAACAAACTTTGTAATGAAAGGGGCAATGTCTGGGGCTATTTGTCTCGCTACTGATGATGGAATAGCAAAGAGTGTATCATTAGTAGGCTTCAAGGTGGAGAGCAGAAGACAAAGCAATCATCTTAAAACAAAATATGAACTGGTCTGCTGACCCTCAGAGTCCCTTGGACATGTAAGTACCAGGTCCTCAGTGGAACTTAAGGGATCTGGTGATTGCCTTTATTACAGACTTCCCAAGTGGGGCTAGCAAATCATGAAATGATAGGTTATTTATAACGCGCTTAATACCCAGAGGTTTCTAAGCGCGGACCCGGGGGATGGACAATGTCGCCCTTTTTCAATTAATGGGGCTAAGGCACTACAGCTGCCAACCAATACTTTTCAAGCCTTGTGAGAAGAAATTCTTCAACAGAGGCGTTGCTAGTGGGGCTGAGGGGGCTATAGCCCCAGGTTTTTGGTTGTGGCCCCAGATAGAAGCTCAGGAGCTACAACCAAAAGACGAGCTAGCCCCGAGTCTCGACAGTCCCTACATTAGTGTAGCTACGGATCTTTTCCAGTCCTAGCAACACCCCTGGTCTTCAGTCAGTCAGGTTCTCAATTAGGCTGTCAGTGCTCTACCAGAATGAGGAGGCAAAAGAGATCACACTGTTCCTGGTGACCATTTAGGGAGCACTCTGGAACCTCTGCTTACCTTAACCGGTCTCTTTGGCAAGTCAAGAATCTTTTATGCCAAAGAAGAGTATGCATTATCGTTTGCCCCAGTAGACATATTACATGGCAATTCTGCATAGCTGTCAGCCACTAAAGAGGGCAGTTTAAGGGCTTCTAGAATGAAAATAACAAACTGTTGGCGAAGCGACCTTGAACAATTGATAAAAGATATGCCCTTCACAAAGTGACTTTTCTCCCTCCAGTGTGTTTCAATTGACTGTAGGCACTCTATCACAATATGTGTGGTGAAGTGCCTTGATGTATTCCAGGGCCAATGGCTGTCCCCTGCAGTTTTGGTGCCAGAATCTAGGAACTGTGCTGTTGGTATGGTCTTCTTACATGGTCACTCTCACGCGCAACTCCAATTGCACTCTCTCTCCCTCACATCAATGATGGCAAAGCCATGTCTCCAAGTTACTTATGCATTGGGGCACTCAACAGGCCATTTTGAATGTCATTTTTGCATTAAAATACCAGAAGGACTTAGTATCTTTAGAATGGTGCCTGTTGTCCATTGTCATGCTGATCTCTCGGCACCCGTGAGAACAAAGCATACAGGCTTGTGCAAGCTAAAGTTTAGGACAACCAGGCCTAGCTGAGATCAAAATGGGGATCCTAGAATGAAATGTCGGTTCGCTTGTTTACAAATGGTTCTCTTAAAGTGTCTATTACATTTAAAACAACATTTCCCATTATTATTGCAGTTCACTCAATCATTAGGTTATGTCTTTTTTTCTGTTTTTCCATATTTTCGTTAATTTCCATAATGTTTTTTTTATGTTCACATTGCTTCCAAAGAAACATCTATAACCTTAGGTCACCACCATCTAGTTCTATTTCCACAAACTAATGTATGATCTGCACCAATTATTTGCTTTTTTCTCACCGCCCTCTCACGATTTCCACATGCCTTCCAACTCTGAATATCTGCATCTCTTGTCCTTTTTATTTTGTGAATTTGTCCAACTTTTTTATTTATTTTCATACAGGTTGTTTTTAAATGTGCTCCCATTTCTGTAACATTCTTTAATTCCTCCACATTTATTCTGTCTGTTACAGATTGCATTGCCTTTCTTCTTATTTCCTTTCCCATCTATTTCCATCTATTTCTTTCACCTTTCCCCATTATCATGACCTCATTTTTCATGTTCCCTCCAGTCGCTCTATCATTCAGCTCCTCTGCATTTCTCCACATTCTTATTTCTGTTGCCATTTCTCTGCTATTCATCTCTAATTAATGATTGTATGTCCCCTAATGTTTTCACTAGGTCACTGAAATATGGGACTGTCTTATGCGACCCTATTTCCTCTGCTGTCACCGTTATATGCCTAACCAGCCATTGCTATGAATGTGCATAGTATACCCACACAGCTGTAGTAATAAGTTGGGAGGGATTTCTGTGCTCGAGGGCCAATGCTCTTTACTAGCCTAAGGCTCCTCCAATGGCCAGCAAGGAGCAGGCAATGCTGGGCCAGGTAGTGAAGGAGATGCATAAAGAAAGACAGGAGAAATACCGTCCCATTATGCTCCACTGGCTGGTGCCAGTTTTCTTTTCAATCCCAAGTAACGTTAACTGTTGCTGCCTCTCCTGTAGCAACGGGGCCACATTTTCTGTCATAGGCGCAAATGTACCCCCCCCCTCCTTTGCTGGTTGCACTCGAGGCATCAGTATAGTGTGGTCCTACTCTGAAACAACCCCTTCCCTCGAGCGCAGAAAATACGCCAATGAGGGTTCTACAATAAACATCTGATGTCAGCGCTAAGATGCCACACTGGGGTGAACGTGTGTTCTATAAAATCTTGCGTTGTGTTGTGTTATGTTATGGCCCTGACTTAATGACATCGGCTAGCAATCTAGAAAATGCCAAAATGGCGTCTGCTTGGCAACCCTCTCTACTCAGTGGCGGGGACCCACTTTCTTCTTCTTGCTGACAGATTGTACCCATCAGATGTGGTTATTGGACTCTGAGGCTTGTGTCTCATTACTCCATCCTCTCGGCATGAGTGTGTAGTCATGGGTTGGATTTCCTCATGGTCTGTGTGGACTTGCCACAGTAAGGCTTTTTTCACAGGGTCTTTGCCCTGATGGGCCGTGGGTAGCGGTCAAAAGGGTTTGCAGTGGTGGCAGTGAGTCTCCGGCTCAGAGGTTTCGCGTTCGGATCCAGGGGCCCCTCAGAGACAACAACTTATAGACTGTGAACTAAGGGCCTGAGACGCGGCGGCGAATACTCATTACACTTCTCTGTGCTCAGTGCAGTGATTATTTTAGCCTCAGACAAAATATCGTCATCAGCTGTGCGAGGAAGGGCCATTAACACGTCAGTGTAACACTACCACCTGCTGGCACACAGTGTAAACTCTAAAGACTTAATGTCTTAATACAGAGTATTCCAGCTTCTCTAAAGAAATAGACTAAGTTACTAATTACAATTTCTTTCTAAACTGAAAGTCACCATTTGTAACTTAATGTACGGTTAGGTTTTTCTTTTTTTTTAAAATGGAACTTGGATGAATAGATGCATCGCTGTTCGAAATACTGACTTAGATCAGATGATGTTGGCACACAAGCATATTAAAAATATATCCAGGTGGCCCATTTGAGAAGCTCTTTGAGCCTGGGAAATTAGGCACCCATCTGATCACATTTTAGTATGTTTAATGTTGGATTTTATACTGCAAAGAAAATTGCAAATACTGTACAAGAGCACAAAATGATGCTTATTTATTTATGCATTTATTTTTACACAAGAAGGAACAATGCTCTTTTGATTCCAAAAGAACAGAAAATAGATAAGAAATCAGATTTGACGGGAAGCAGTGAGCTACTTACAATGGGGCGAGTTTGAGTGGCATTCTGACCAGGTTGTGGAGGGGAGCAAATGGAAATGTCACCCTTGACATTACATAGGTGGACTTACAAAGATTAAAGACGATCAACTTTAGAGCTTTATAAGTGTAGGTAGGCGGTACGGCCAGCTGTGTTAGGGATGTGATCATGATGGATGAAGTGCTAGAGTGGAGGCAGAGAAAGCGAGAGACAGAGGCAGGTTAGAGGCAAGGGAACATGCTAGGTAGAAAGCAGATCAGAGGTAGGTTTAGAGGGTAACTCAGAAGAAAGGAGGTAGACTTTTAGTTTGGTTTTGAGCAAATCGGACTGGACTGTTTCTCAGATCTCCAGGGGAAGAGAATTCCATGCAAGTGGAGCAAGAAGACAGAAAGAGCAGAAACGAAAAGAAGCACAGAGAGGCCAAGGTGCCATAAGAGTAGTCGAGGAGGCACAGCAGAGGTTGTGAGAAGGCTTGTAGAGTTCGATAGATACGACGGTGCATTCCTGTAGATAGATTTGTGAGCCAGGAGAAGACATTTTAATCTGGCCCTGTTTTGCATCATCAGCCATCCAGCATGGTGACAGTACGAGGAAGTAGGTGTGAAGTGATGGAGTTCAAAGAGAGTCCTGGTAGCAAAGTTAATTATCTTGTCGAGAGGACAGAAAACATAGTTGGGGAGACCATCGAGGATGCTGGCACAGTAGTCCAGTTTAGAAAAGAAAATAGTGGTTAAGAGATGCTTGGTGGTGTTGAAAGGAAAGTGGTGCCTGAGTTTCCTAATATTTAAGAGGTTGAGGAAAGCCGCTGCTGTAGTTTTGGAGATGAAAGTAGAGTTCATAGATGACACCAAGGTTTCTAGCTGTAGAAACGTAGGGAAGCGTGTCAGGTGGGAATTGTAGGCAGGGGAAGAGTATTTGGCAGTGAAGAAGAGCACCTCTGTTTTGGAAGAGTTTAACATCAGAGAGTGTGACGCCATCCAATAATTAATGGCACAGAGACAGTTGGACATTTTCATTGAGACATCAGAGTAGAGTTTTAAAAATATAAGATTTCGGTGTCGTCCGCGAAGAGTTTGTATGAGAACCCAGAGGAGGAGATTAGTGCATCAAGAGCAGAGCTGTAGATTGTAAAATGGAGGGGACCCTAGACAGAGCCTTGTGTAACACCAAAGTTTAGAGGAGTAAGTTGAGAGGTGGTGATGTTCAAGGAGACAGAGAATTGGTGAGGTGCCAGGTAGGATTCACTGCAGGCAAGGCTGATCGCAAATCAGGAGATCATAGTGATCGACAGTGTCAAAGGCAACGGACAGGTCAAGGAGAATTAGGATAGAGGATAGGGGATAGGTTGGAGTGCTTCGCAGAGGCGATGAAGTTGGAAACAATTATGAGAGCAGTTTCTGTGGAGTGGCCGAGCGGAAACCTGCTTGTTGGGGTTCTGAAAGGCTGTGGATGGCTATGAAATTTGTAAAACGGTTAAAAACAACCCTTTTGAGTACTTTAGAGTAATGGGGAAGGAGAGACACAGGGTGAAAGTTAGCTGGTAGGTTTGGGTCAGCCCCTGGTTTTTTAGAAGAAACATTACCTGTTTTGAAAATAGAGAGCAAAGAAAGCGAAGTCGAAGGACAGTTTGTACAGTTCAGCAGGGTGAGGGGTCACTGGAGGGGAAATAGGCTTGACTAGCTGTTAAACAAGTAGGCCTGATGGGGCACAAGAGTGTTTAGCCTTCATCAGTAGAGCTAGTACTTCTTCAGTATTAGTGTGACTAAAGTGGGAGATAGAGGCAGAGGATGATGGAAGAGTAGGCTGAGTGTAAAATGTAGGAGGAGAGAGTGTGAGAAAGGTCAGGTGAGCGTCTCTAATTTATGAATTTCTTTTCAGCTAGGTTATTAGCTGTGAGAGTGGAGTTGATAGTCATAGGTTTAGGAGGAATGAAGAGTGAGTTAAGGGTGCCCTGTAGCCACTGTGGATGGTTTGAGTGAGATTCAATGAGGGCGAGGCAGAATTCAGCTTTTTGCTCTGTCAAGAAAGGACCTGAGAGAGATCAGGGCAGCGAGGTTGAGTGCTGGTCCTCATGCGAGTAGGAACACCTCCATTTTGACAGCAGCCGACGCATGTCTGTGTGGAGACAGCGAATGAATGGAGCGACCCATGGTTGAGGATTGTCCAGGCAATATCAATAGAGCCCCCTATGATGAGGTCATAGGCTTAACTGCTGGGTTTGGCGTGTAGATGACCCACCCCTCCAATGATTAGCATATTTGTGACACTAAATAGCTTCGGGATTGGGGTGAAGATGCATGTAATGGGCCAAAGGAAGTCAAAATATCGATTCAGCCTCGTGGGGTCAGATGAAGAGGGGGCGGGGGGGGGTCACCAAAGCAATGTGTTTAATGGCCTCACTCACAACAAGCCCCCAAAATTCTGAGGTGAACTGTTCCCCTGGTCAAAGGCTTCCTCACCCTTTATCAACAGACTGAGTCCCATGTCTCTGCCGAGACTAAACACACACACTCCATGCTGGTGAAATCTGCCCTATCCCCCTGCGATGAAACCAGAATACAGAGGCACACTTCCAAAGTGCACTGCAGTTTTTCACTAAAGAGCATACTTGTGGCAGGCGTGTTGCACTATGCAAATGCCGATCTGGTACATCAACCCCATCAGTACAATGGGCCTTGTTATATGCAAAACAAAGAGTTTGGCTGTTTCCACCCAGCCCGGCATGGTCCTTGCAGGAAGGAAGTGACCTGCAGAGCGAAACTTCCTCCACGCGGCCTATCCCATCTTGAGCGGGAAGCAGGCCAAATGCAGTCCTTGTTTTTTGTAAACATGGCCCGGGTCATGAAGTTCTGGATATCGCAATGCCATTATTCCCATTTAGAGAGCTCAGCGTGAGGCACTTGTTTGCGCTGCAAACCCCTGCCTCGAGTCGCAGAATAGTTTTGCCTTTGATAGCATTGCTAGTACACCACAAAGGTCACTAGAAAAAACGCCTGCTGTTCCGTAGCGCTGGGCTTCGGCCATTCGAAGATGCTCAAAAGCACAACATCATATCTTTTGTGAAAAATCGATTGTGCAAAATCCAGAGGCACAAATAAGTGCTTTACATTTTCCTCTCCATTCTAGGTATTTGTAAGACAAGTGTGAGGCCCAGCAAGATGCAAAATTCCTGACTGCTCTTTACTAGCAGTGCCAGATATGTAAACATATTTTTTGGTCCTGTCTATTAGTTGGTAGTTAAGCACCACCTACAAGCTGAAACTACTGTGTTGGAGTAGAGATAAGAGGGTGATTGGATATAAGGGACACATACCTTGTAAGTGTTGTTTGGTTATTTACCCACCATTCCTGTATTCCTATTCACTACCTGCCCCTTCTCGCCCAAAACCCATCCTCCTGGGATCCCTTGGACCTAGCTCTATCAAGCAGTACCATCAAACATTGTGCTATATAGGAATGTACATGTTATTTCTAAGCAGTCTTCTGAGAGCTAATGGCTTGGTTGCAACTGTAAATGCACAGGTATAAAACCATTGTTTTAACCAAGTGTGTCTTCAGCCACTTTATTTATAATTAGTACCCGGCAAGAGACAATCAGAATGCAACAAGCATTCTGATTGGCTCTCGTCAGGTCCCTACCCGGCCGGGAATCCCTCCGTCGGGATTCCACGGCCTTTGTCCCCGGCGGGGAGCGTGGCAGCCCCTCAGCCAATGAGGAGGCTTGAAGTGGGGCCATCGCCGCTCCGAGCCTCCCCGCCGCTGAGAGGCTGCCTTCGCCCCCCGCCGGGGACTTGGGTAAGTCTTTTTTTATTTTTTTATTTTTCCCTTCCCTTCCCTCCCCTCCCTCCATCCACCCCCCCAACTTACCTTCTTGATCCTGCGTCCCCGGCGGGGGACGAGGGAAGCCTCCAGCCGTGTGGAGACTCAGAGCGGGACCATCCCCGCTCTGCGCCTCCACACGGCTGGGGGCTTCCCTCATCCCCCGCCGGGGACGCAGGTACTTTTTCTTTTTTTTCTTTTTCCCCTGTCCCACACCTGCTCTCCCAACCCCACTTACCTTCTTTTTAATCCTTTTTCATCCGCTCCCGATGGCCGCCATGGAAAGGGAAAACGGACTCCGTTTTCCCTTTCCATGGCAGCGGCCATTTTCTTGGCCGTTTTTTTTTCTGTCCCAAAACGCTGCAGCGTTGAAACACTGCAGCGTCTCGGGACAGAAAAAAATTGCTTTTAGTACCCCGGTCACGCAAATTTTGTGGGCCGGGATACTAATAGCAATAGAACCCTCGCGGCAGGGGCATTATCGACTCTGGTAATGCCCCGAGGCCTTCGGTAATGCCCCCCGCCGCTCGGGTTCTATTGCTTAGGTAGTATTTGTCTCCTCACAACAGTTCCTATTACTAAAGACCTGTTAAAAACAAACATTGCCAAAGCCAACAGTTTTGCTTTGTGTACAGGTAATAGATAGGCATCTGAGAGGTACTAATATTATATGCACCAACACAACCAGGGAAACACTTAGGAAGGGCAAGTTACAAGGCATCATCCACCAACTAAGCTGTCAATAAACCACACATCCGTGGACAAGTCTCAAAAGAATTGGTTGGCCTGCTCAGTGCTAGTTCGACTATCCCTCAGGAAAAGATAAAATATTCCCCTGTTTTTGCAAGACTGGCCCTAGACACCGGTGGAGGGTCGCCCGTCTAAAAGGGATAGAAAGAAAATGATCCTACATTTCGTACTCTGGAGCAGGAAGACTCTTGACTTATTAAGAAATGTAATGTACTTCAGCTGTGCCCCGACGTGCTGAAGCATAACGCTAGTGGGAAACACTCCAAATGGTGCCCTCTATGTGACTGTTGAGGTTGCTTTTCAGCTCGAGATTTCCCTAGCATAAGAGCTGCACTCGAGCAGGGATTTTTTTTAACTTTATTCTCCCCTTTACCGAGTGTGTAGCTAGAAAAAACGGTATCCGATAATATTATCCCCATATATATATATATATGGTCAGCATACATAATGTCACCAGGAAAAGATTGTGGCGACATTATAGATGGTGACCATATATTTGGGGTCAGGGGGAGCAGGGGTTACGGGGATCCACCCACTCCCGTTGAAGAAAAAAAAGGTTTTGGGGGTTGCAGAGGTGTCCTCCACATGTTCAATGTGATAACGTCCCTGCAAAAAACAGTAATTTTTTTGCCATGCAACATTTTTGCAGGGACATTATCATATGGAACCAAAAAAACATGGTTGGACACGCTCCTAATTGTGTGCTGTGTGACCTATTAGGTCAAAACATTATTTTGAGACTTGTCCAATGGTGTGTGGTATACTGATATTAAATGCCCAGATACTCATACCATTTTCCAGCTGGTTCCATTTTATCACCAGGTAGTACCAATATGGCCTATCCCATGCTGACACAAAAACCCAAGCTATTGGCTTTGCCAATGCTTGTGTTCAATGCTCTAGTTGATGCCTTGTCTGTTCGAGCACAGAATGCAAAACAGCATAAAGAATAAGAGGCGATTAGACCACGACCCAGCCCACAGAGATTTCATTTCAGATGACTTCCAGGTCAGCCAAAGTTCAAGAAACAGCAGGATAATATGGCGGGAGGGGTTTGATGCTATGCGCTGGGGTGAGGACTGTTTCCTAGAGTTGCTGCTACTGGCAAGCGTTCCAGACTAAGAAAATAGCATCATTTGTATGGCGCTGTGCACACTGACAAATAACTTTTCACACACATTTCAAAAGCAGCTTTACAATGTGTGTATGTAGATATATAGGGGCCGATTCATGGAACAAACATGTGCCGAAAATCCCAGCGCAAGCAGGCGCAAGGTGGTGTAAGCGTGAGAAAGCAAGCGCAGGCGCACGCGTGCGATTCAAGGAAGGCGCTGCGCTTGTTTCCCACTGGTTGTGCGCCAAATCCGTGCATGGCGCACGTGGGCACACATGTCATCAAACGGCGTGCGCTACGCGCACAGCAAAAGCGCACACAACAAAAGTGGGCGGAACAGTGGGCGTAACATGCAGAATGGGGAATAACGTGTGAAAAAGAAGGCGTAACTGGGGAAGTACTGCAGGGAACTACACGGAACGCCCACACGCACGCAAACAACCCGTATTGGCGGAAGCGTCCCCGCGCACTGTATAAAAGTGCACTCAAACAACAAACACGTATATACAGCTACGATGAATGCCCCATTTGTCGCAGCACTGATCGTGGGACAGCGCAGGAGGAGGAGAATAGCCAGGGCACGCATTTTTTCACCACGGACAAGCATTTTTGGGATGCCTAACAACCAGGTCTATGGCAGGTATAGGTTTCCACCCCGTATCATCCTAGACCTGGTCAGGGAGTGGGAAGATGACCTTACATCCCCCATCCTCTGCTCCCAAGCATTGTGAGCCCCTTGGAGAAGGTGCTCAATGTCCTGCATTTTTTGGCCACTGGGTCTTTTCAGCGGACTACTGCCATAGTGGGGGGGGTCTCACAGCCCACGCAGTCACGCTGCCTACACCAGGCCTTGCCAATCATGACAGCGCACCCCTCAGTCCGCAGGCACATATACATGCCCAGAACACCCGCAGAAAGGCAGGCCTTTCTCCAGGACTTTTACAGGGTGGCACACTTCCCCAAAGTGCTTGGTGCCATAGATTGCACCCATGTGGCCCTACGTCCACCTAGGGCCACTGAGCACATCTATCCAAACCACAAGCACTGGCATTCCATCAACGTACAGGTGGTATGCGATGCAAAGGGAATCATCACCTCTGTCTATGCAAACTACCCTGGCTCCACCCATGACCGTTTCATATACAGAATGTCCGCCCTGAGCCGGGCCGTGGAAGCTGGGCAGCATGGCGAAACATGGCTCCTAGGTGAGTACAAATGCCCGTGCACATGCATGCATGTCACACACACACACACAAATACACAAACCCCAATAATCAAAACCATTGTCACCTCTCCAGGGGACAGTGCCTATCCTCTGAGCAACCACATGATGACGCCAATCCGGAACCCCACCACACCACCCCAGGTAAGATACAAAGCGGCCCATATTGCAACCAGGGCCATAGTGGAGCGCACATTCGGAGTGCTCAAGTCACGCTTACGCTCCCTTGACCGCTCTAGCGGCCAGCTACTCTATGCGCCCTCAGTAGTGTGCAGGATCATTGTGGCAGCATGTGTACTGCACAATGTTGCAACACGGCATGGCGTACCGGTGGACATGGTGGTGCCCCCACATCCCCAACCACAGGCACAGGAGCTGCCCATGGGAGGGGATAGGGCACGTGGCGAGGCAGCCCGGAAGCAGCTTGTGGCCACATTTTTCACCTAAACTCTCAACCCTGCGGAGTGCACACAGGCCTGGCACATACCAGGTGACAATCGATGATGACAAAGAGACAGTCAACTGTCACAACCTTACCACCCTGAGATTGTTGCCATGGAATTGCCACATTGTGTGCATCCCTACCTACTTAAACACAGGCAATCCTGTGTGACCAAAAGGCACACATGCATGGTGTGAATCACACAGACCTGCAAAACAGGCCATGACTATCACTGTTATGTCACTCAAACCCTCCCAAACCACAACATGACATGGCAAGCAATAGCTATACACCAACACAGTACCAATAAGGTACACATTGCCATGTGAAAAATGTAAATTGGCATCAGACAGTGATGCCTGACATGGAATCAGATGAAATGACTGACCAACAACCTCCCACCCAAAATAAATCATACCCAAATGCATTCCAAAAGTTGTAGTTGTAACATAACAATGAATGCCTGTCTACATGCACAATGTGCATTGCAAAATCAACACTGCAGCTTCTGTGTGCTGTGTCCACCTCCTAAAACACACTGCTCAGTGCACAGCACAGTGAACAGCCATTGTGTGTGATGCACACCCTGAGAATCACATCTAAGCGACAAACCACATCAAAAAGCAAATTAGGCATGTACAGGATCCACAATTGGTCATAGAACATGTGCTGCGGGACACAGTGGGCACCAGGTGACAAACAGAGTGTACACGTGGACATGGAAGGGTGGTTGTACATGTAGTGGATTATAGTGCGAGTGTGTGGGTCAGTAGGGACATGCACTCAACATATGCATGTGCAATCAAGTGACCATCAGTGACCTCTACACATCACACATTCACCATGTGTATACCCCAGCATGTCAAACCACAACTATCCCCTCACACCTGAAAGGTAAACACAACACATGAACAGGCATTGACCAGCAGAATACATCATGTACATAGGGTACCACAATTACAATGTCGGGGTGCCCATCACGCTGCAGGGCAAGGCACCTATCAACAACAAAACACCCCCCCCTCCCTCACAAATCACCACGACCCACTGAACAACTACACCTGGGTTATTCAGCCTCATCCTTTAATTCCACCTGGCCACAGGATCTTCCACCTTGTGTGTAAAAAGTTGCCAGCACCCTCAGAGTCCACCTTGATTTGCAAAAGCACCAAATCCAAGAGAACTCAAAGCAGGCCAACACAGAAGCCAAGCAAATAGCCTGCAGGCAGTAAAACAAACCAGAACAGCCTCCAGTAGATGACTTGAAGTAGCAGTATGCCACAAAGGCCAAGTACTACCACAATGATGTTAACAACCAAGGTAGCACAGTAAAACAATGTCACAACAGGATGTGTACCATGTGTGGTACATAACATAGAATGATGCACCACGAACGGATGTGTACTGTCACAGCTCCCATGTACAGGCGCAGGAGTGACACGAAACAACCACCCCCACCGTGGTCTGGGTGCCTGCAAGGTCAAACTCACACAGGCCTCCGAGACCCTGGTGGGGAAGGAGGGTCAGGGATATGCAGTCGGGACAGGCATTGGCTTACTGGATAACCGGAATGAGGGGCAGGAGAGGGGAGTAGGATTGACACGGGAAAGTAGGGAAAGCACAGAAATGTAGTACTCACATTAACACGTACACAATTAGACCAAACTTGTTCATCATGCACATAGCAGCAAATTACTCAAATGGAAGTCAAAGAGAAACTTATCTCTGGGGTGAGTGCTGGCCTCCTGCCTGCGCACTCTCATGTCCGGTAACAGGTGCAGTTCAATGCTGCAAAGAGAGCCACAGTTAATAATCTGTGCGTGCCCAAAACACACAAACACACCACCAAATATGCCACAAAGTAACAAACTACTCTACAAACAGACAATCTTGTGTGGATGCTTCGTACCCATACGTAACATTACCCCTGTGATGGTTCATACACAGTCAATGCAGTAAGTCAGGTGCCGCTGGGTGCGTGGCAAATGGAACACCAATGTGTCACGATTCACACAACATGCAATGTTCCCTGGGTAAGCAGACAGACGCATATAGCAAGGTATGACTTCAGAACAAGTCGTGTACCACCATGACCAAAATAAAGCAGGCAGTGCATGTTTCTAATTCTACTTGGAAATGAAATGCACTGCACCCGAGTCTGTCCCTTGCTGTCTGTCCTTGTGAGCTGCTTCTTTCCATGTCTCGGAACGCTACATGGCTAATACAAGTGCCTCAATGGCCCATGGTGGACCTGAGGGTATGTGCCACTGCCCCTGCAGGTGCCCCAGACACCTTTCCCTATCAACTAGCCATCAGTCAACTAACACATCTGAGCTGTATTGTGTGCTTCAACACCAATATTTGTCCAAGCTCACCGTCAGTCATGCTATTAAGCATGCATGTTCAACTGGCCAGGTGGAAGGTTTGCTGTGTTGTGAACCCCCTGTGTTGCTCACCTTGCCTGGAGTCCCTTGAAACATGTCATCAGTTTTCGGATGTATGATCGCAATCTCTGTGCCTCTGCTTGCGCACACATGCGCATGTCGGCACCACCAAACGTGTCCAGATTCCAGACGTCCAATGGCCCATGTCTGCAGGCAAAGGTGGTCTGGAGGCTCATCTCCCTGCAGAAAGGCCATGAAACACATGATTAATGCTTTAGATTCATCTGTGTGTGTCTCTACAGGCATTTCATGACTGGACCATATCAGAGACGTACATCAGAAATCACACCATCAGTCCGTCTTTCACAGCCAAAGTGTGGAGCACACTATCTACGGCATGAATTGCAACAAGCACATGTACAGTAAAGATAAGAAACATACTACACAATGCATAGCAATGAATGTACACATGAATCATGAAACACCCCATCTAGCAAAGGAAGAACAGTGGTCAATTACACCACAATCATCCCCACTAGGGGTGTCAACACAAGTTCCACAGCAGCAGACATGCCACATATATGACAGTCCAAAGCCCTTGTGTAATAGGCTGTTACACCGAACCATCCTTGCAAGCCCATGGATAAGGGAAGCAGGAGTGGCATATGTGAGTCAAGGACCCCAAGCAGCAAACACATACAAAAGACAAGCTTGAAGGGCCCAGCTGGAACAGACAGTGGATGCTTTCAAAAGCCACAAAGCACCACACCGTCACATGAAAGCACAATAGACAAGCAATTTTAAACTATATTAACTAATTACACTAACTATGAAAAACCTAGATTACCTATTTAAACTAACTATCAAACAGAAACTTAACTAACTAAACTAAAAGAAAAATCAAAAATGGCCACATACGATCCGGGGAGGGGGAGGTACCCAGGAGGGGGGAGGTACAGGGTGCTGCTCAACACCCACATGCGATGATGCTGAGGAAAAAAAAAACCTCCATGGGCTCAACGCCTGCACATCCCGACCTATGTGGGAGATAGATTGTCGTCCGAGTCTGGCTGTTCCTGGAAAGGAGGACGTGGCACAGGAGCATGACCACGCCTAGCCGCAGCTTGCCCCTCATCGGCAGCAAGTCTGCTGGACCGGTGAGCCTGGTTCTGTGTGGCGATGACACGTAGGTCTTCATGCAGAACCTCCAGTGATACACGTGCTTCCTCTTGCAAGGTAGCACGTGTAACATGAAAATCCTCCTGCAAGGCCTGGCTGGACAACCGCTGCACCTCCCAGCAAGCATGTAGCTCAGCCAAGATGGTACGCCCAAGCTGTGCAAACCTCTCCTCTGCCCACTCCCTCTGGGAAATCAGAAGGACACCCAGAGTGGATCTGAGGGAAGCATACTCCTCCCTCAGGGCCTCCATGTGTGCCTCGGCATGAGCAGCAATTGCTTGACGCAGAGACAACATTTCAGCCTGGCGTGCCCTGTCTGAGGCCGCCGTGCCCAGCCTGAGCGAGTGTGCGGTGGACCGTGCAGCCTGCTGCTGGAGAAGGACCTGTCTAGCAGGGGGGAGCATGGATCGGGCCACACGCTCCATGCTCTCAGCGATGTTCTCCATTGCTGCCCCCTGGCATTCAGAATTGTAGTCATGTCTTGCTCCCACTCAGTATACAGTGGTTGCGTGCGGCGACCGCGTTGCTGGGCTTGACCCCTGCGGGACCCAAGGACCGGGTGTCCTCGTTGTGTTGGCACCGCCCGCGGCTGCACGACTACATGCCCCCGTCGACATGATGTCCCAGGCACATCAGTGACTGGTGTGGAGGGTGACCCTGCGTCTCGATCCACCACGGGCAGAGGTTCCAAGACTGTCTGACCCCTCAGTGCAGGTGTCAAGGACAGCGGAGTGTCCACATCAGAATCACTCACCCCTGACATATGGACCTGATGCTCATCCAACTCGACATGGTCATCAGAGTGTTCATCAGGGCTGGACTCATAGGCAGCCAGAGACAAGATGGACTGTAGCACTTGGGGGTTTTCGTGGTCTACCACCCCACGGCCCCCACTTGTGCTGGGTTGATGTAGTGATAACAACCCTGTGCCTGGCATGACAACAACATCCTCCGGCTCCATTGCGTCATCACCTGAAAAATAGAGAGAAAAAAGGTCACTACACATGTTAGAAGCACACAACACACACACACACCAACACCAAACACATCAGGCAGACGTGTGACACACAAAATAGAACCTGGCATGCATGCTGGGTCAACTTGAAATTGCTTCTGTGATTAGACCTGTGGAAAGGTGGCAATTTGCACTGAAGTGGGTCTATGCAGTGCAGCAAATATGTATGTTACTCACTATCTACATGTACAAGGACTTCATGGTGTGTGTCAGAAAATGTGAAGGCAGTGCAAGGTCAACTTCAGGCATCACGTGCAATGTGCATTCAATGGGTAGCATGTCTACAAGCAAACCACCCCGGCCCCCAAGAGCAAAAGCAGGGCTGCCTAGCATGGTATCAAAAGGCTGACCATAGACCTGTGTATTGACAGACAGTGTTGACTAGCATCAACAGCATCATGTGAGTCAAGTGACAACACAACAAATGATGATGGGACAGTAAGCAGGACACATGATGAAACCTCTGGAGTACACCCACGTGTGAAGAAGACACTACACCAGTTGGACAGAGTCATTGGCCATTAAACAGGCTGAGGCCTGTGACCCACACATATTGTCAGACCCTAAACATGTGTGCAACGCAGTACTGAGCCACAGTTGACATGGGAAGGCAGATGAAATGCCATGCAATGTAGGTCATCCAGGACTTGTATTACAGTGATCATCCAGTCATGGACACATAGGGGCATGCGTGGAATGCACATGGAGCATGAATGGGCACTCATGTCCCTGTGGGGCATCTGACCTCTGCACAGTCCAAGTGAGACACTTTGCATCAAGTACTAAGGATGTACCACACAGCATATGTCTGGCAGATTGGCCGCTGGATGTTAGCATGTACACAGGAGGCATGAACAGGGAAGTACCCAACGGCAATATTGTTGCAGACCAGTGCTAAGGTGGAATTGGGGTGCAGAGCGGGGGGTTGAGGGGCAAGGGAGCATGCCTACATTGAGTACCCGCTTGCAGGCAGAGGACACATGCACGTCAGTCATGCTATGCATAGTCCCTGGGCTGAGAGGAAGGTCACCCCACGCTACATGCAGAAGGGCCGGTGAGCTGTAACATGGACCGGAGGGGCATACTGGTAACCAGCATGTGAGTAGGGTGCAATAGTGGTGATGCGGACAGTCCCTGTCTGCTCCACATGTCCACCATCCAGCAGAGTAGACATGCATCAGGGAAACATTGCATTACTTGCACATCAGAACCATGTACACGTGACATGTAGTGGCAGTCATGCACAACACATCACACAAGTAAGGCACACACGTCCTCGACAAACACGCATCAACACTCACTGGACTGGACATCAAAGTCCGGCATCTCTCCCACTCCTTCGACCGATTCAGATGCTATGAACTCCGCAACGAGTGACTCATGCGGAGTGAGGTCTTCCTCCTCTGGTGCAGGCCCATTGCCAGTCACCAGAGTCAAGTTGTAATTTGAGGCACGCTTAGCCCTTAGCGCTGCATTTGAGGTCATTCCAATGCTTTTTGCACTCTTGCGCACCTCATGGCCGAATGCACTCACATGTTCCGCAACTTGCTTCCGGTGGGTATCACGGTGGGCAGCCGTAGTGTGACAATTAGCACCCACTAGCATGTCACGGCTGTGGTCCCGCACGTAGTCCACGAGGAAGTCCAGTTCCTGTTTGCAGAAAGGCTTCTTCCTCGACGTGCCGGAGGTCGTGGCTGTGTGTGGGGTCCCAGCCTGTGCTGCAGGTGCAACCATCCTCCTCTTGGATTTTGGCGCAGACCCTGGCTGGCTAATGCCACCCTGATCAATATGGCCAGTGGGTTCGGTGGATTGAGCCATGGGAGTGGCAGGTGGAGGGACGACCAAAAGCCTGGCTTGTGTCAGTGGCAGCTCGGTGCCCTCTAATGGACCCTGCGTAGCAACATCCACTGTGGCAGGGTCATTGACCGCAACTGTCCTGGTTGGCAGACTCACAACCGGGGTGTTGTTGGTTGCATCTGCCCCTGCACTTGCCAACACCTGGCAGTTCGGGGCAGCAGATGACATAACTGCCCCAGGCACACGTGTCTTGGTCAGGGCAGCCCTGCGTGCCCCGACGGTTTCCCTCCTGGCCTGTTGGAAATCTTCCAAGGGCTCTTCAAGTGCCAACGCAGCCTGCGCTGGCAGACCCTGAGCCTGGGTGGTGGTGTCCACAGCTGCACCTGCAGCTACCACTACCCTGGGGCCCGTGGCAGTTGATGAAACGGACTGCCGGGTCACACGGGTGCCAGTGCCAGATGCAGAAGCTGCATCTCCTGGAACCACAGGGGGTGGTGGCATGACTGCACCGACACATGGCACAACATCGTGCTCAAGTGGCGCATCCCTGCCTCTTCCCCCTCTGCGGCCACCCTGGACACCCTGGAGTCCCCCTACTCCCTGGTCACCCCGGCCATGTCCCCGACCACGCCCGCCACGAGGAGGATGCCCAGCTGAGGCACCCCTCATCTTTGGTGGCCTCCCAACCATGGCACAGATGTAGTAGTGCCAGCACAGATGGAGTAGTGCCAATGGGAGGTGTACACCACAATTGACCTGGGCAATTGGGGTGAAGGGGGTGGGATGCAAGATGTTAACAGCCCCCCTGCACCTGCAAGGCTGTATGTGATGTAGTGACGGATCACGCAAAGCTCAGGGACCCCAAAACTGCAGTAAAACCGTGCACGCAACCCTGCAGCCTACGTGCGTGGAATCAACCTCCCGCAGTACGCGGTGGCACTCAGTAACATGAAAAACGCATACGTGTGGGACACACAGGCTACTATGACCTCGAAAACAGGTGAGATACACAGGGGCACCCGCAGTGGTAAAAATAGCGTGCGCGACTCACCGTCTGACTAGCGCGATGCAGAAAAACACACGTAGCCAATACCCCCGCCAAAAGAAGAGATACATCCTTGATAGCTGTGAAGTTGTGATGGCACGCAAAACAACATGAAGCAGCAACACACGTCGGTCTCCATGAAAGGCACATACAGCCCTTTCCTCCGATTACACGCATTCACACGCGGACGTGCAGTTTTTTCACAGACGCACTTACGCGCTAAGGGCCTTTCCTCGAATTACACGCTGACGTGCAATTTTTTCATATGCCAAATCACTCCGTAGCAAGCTGGCCACACGAAAACATACAGAAGACCACGCTCCTGCCCAGAAGGCCGAATTACTGCCCCCCAGAGCCCAGAGTACGCTCCCACCTGCCATCTGCTACTGCCTGATTGCTTGCTGCCCACGTGCCCTGCTATTTGCTGCCTGCATGTCAGCCAGGGGTGCAGTTGCTGTGACCACCCCTGCTGGAACCGAAGACTCCCGACTGGGATACCATCGCTCCACAGCCCAGCCCCAGGACCCAGTTGCCCACCCACTCCTGCCTCTGGGGTTGCCATGTCGGGCACAACACCATCTGGCACCACTGGCAACCCCCAGCCAGAGAGGCAGAGGGCCACCAGCTTCAGTGCCAGGGAAGTTGGTGTCCTGGTGGAGCAAGTCCTGGGGCAGTATGATGTCCTCTTTGGAAGTTTGCGCGCCGACTATGAATGACGGACCAGGATCTGGATGGACATCGTGACTACCATCAACGCGAGGGGGTGGCAGTCCGCGACTTACAACATGTCAAGAAGCGCTGGGAGGACTTCAGGTCCAGGACCCTCAACAGGCAGCGGATGCCAAGGGGCGCCGGGGCCACCTCTCCGACCACCAAATGAGGGTCCTGGAACGCATATGCCCAGCACTCCACGTCCAGGTCCTTGAGAGGCAGACCTGTCTGGAGTCGAGCGGTAAGTGTACATGCATACTGATTGGACGCTGTGCGTGTCGTGGTGTGCCAGTAGTGTGCAGGTTGCACATGTGTTTTTGCAGGGAGGGCCATGTAGGGATGTGTATGAACATGGGTGTGAGGCTGCCACATGTGAGTCCTCTCAGGTGTGAGACACATCGATGGTGTATGTGTTGGTAAGCATGCTGGGCAAATGCAGGTGTGGGAGCACACATGTGTGAATTTCTGTGTATGTACATTGGCATGGTTGTAGTGTCACACATGGATGGTGGTTCCTGCTGCATGTATCTGCACTGTGTACATGTGCATGTGTGTGTATTTGACAAGTGTGCAACTGTGATGCAACTTGGATGCTTGTGACACTGACATGTAGAAGGCTGAATGCCAGATGTGACATGGATGGCGATATCATCACTGTGACAGTTGGTGGACATGTACACATGCATGTAAGTGTGGTGGCGTGTGTACATGTGTTGTGCACTCCCCGTGTTTCATGTGACGTAAGGCTCACCTTCGGATGCTCATGCTGTTCTATGTGTATGGATGGTGCTGGCTGGTGTAATATTGCTCTGGAATTGCTCATGTGTGTGAGTACAAATGACATGTGTGTTGGGTAGTGTGATGCCATGTCTGAAGTATGACACTGCCACTCATGTACATCTGTCATGTGTATATCAGTCCATTGTACAGTGCTCTGATGCCTGTGTTTTATCTCTCCCTGTCTGCAGCGTCAACTGATGAAGAGGGCGGAGAGGGTGCTGTGGAGCACAGCGACAGGGATCGCACCACCAGCCAGAGATGCAAGGCCCGGCTCCCCTCCCAGATTGTCATCTTGTCGGGGAGTGAGGAGTCTGGTTCCGTGTCCCAGGCCGCAGCTGCCGAGAACATGTTCAAGAGGCGGGGGTCGGAGGTGGACTCCTCAGCAGCAGAAGGGGCAGCTGAGACCCCACAGGGTCCGACGGAGGAAGATGGCACGGAGTCATCCAGGTTGGTGGGGGTTTGGTGGAGGAGGAGGCCATGGAAGGGACACACACGGGGTCTGGAAGTGGGGATTCCACTGGTGCTAGTGGTGCAGTGCAGGGGCAGGGACAGGAAGCAGCACAGGCAGCCGCGGAGGTGCCTGTGTGTAATCCTGTGCCTGATCCTGTCACTGCATCATCTGGCACCAGCAGGGATGCCTACGTCCAGACCCGTTTTCAGGGAGGGGATGAGCGCACAACAACTGGCCTTCCTCTCCCTGCGGATGTGGCTATCCGGGACCGTGTTGAGCCTGTCCTGAGTGGGATAGCGTTGCATCAACAGGGCATGCGAGGTGACCTGCAGTCTTTTCGTGGAGAGACTGCACGTCGTCTCGCATGCCTCTTTGACCACATTGACCTACTGGGACGGGTCACCGGTGCTGGATTCCTCAGTGTGCTGGACCTTCTTGTGACCCCCTCCTCACCTGAACCCCCAACACGCCAGTCATCCTCTATGCCATCTTCCCACCCATGTATCACCTGGGTACCCTGTGGAGCTGCCTCTGTCCCAGCGGCCAGGCTGGTGGAGGACACATCCCTGCCACAGTCTGGAGTCGGACACCCAGCAGGGGTGGCCACCACGTCAACTGCACCCCAGCCGGAGGAGGACGTGCAGGCAGCAAGAGCCAGGTCGCAGGCACAGGCACAGCAGCAGCAACATGGTGGGAGCAATGATGGCTCGGGGCCTTCAACATCGGAGGGGCAGGCATCGGCCATAGGGCAGGAGGACCCCGGATTTCAAGTGTCTTCCGTGTGGCAGCGGTTGGGCCACGCCATAGATGCGGAGCGGCAGGGGCAGAAGAGGCACGACTCACAATGGTCAGGGCGGAGAACTCCATGCGGAGGGCCCGGAGGCGGGCTGAGTGCCTCGAGGCAATTCGCAGGGAGTTGGAGGTGAACATGTCGTCCCTGCGAACCCTCGGGGCCATGGAAGAGGACCGCCTCCAGGACATTGAGCAGGAGTTCGATGATGCCTTGGCCAGGGACATCCAAAAGTGAGCCGTTGAACTAGCCCACTGCCATTGTAAATAGTCTTTAGAGTTAGGTTTCCTTTTCCTTTGATTTGTTGTGAATGGACTATGCCACACAAATTTGTATATAGTTTTTTTATTAGGTAGTTTCTTAGGTAGGTTTCATTTCTTTCGTTGGGCTCATGGACCCTTGACAATGGATTGTACATAGTTGGACAATGGATTTATTTGAACTTTTTATTTGATTTTAAACATGGAATAATGGATTTTTCTTTTGGACAATGGATTGTACATAGTTGGACAATGGATTATTTTGAACTTTTTCTTTTGATTTAACCATGGATCAATGGATTTTTCTTTTTACGTTTCCTTTGGATTTGTGTTGGTGGAGGGAGAGTTTTGACTATTTTTCTTTAGTATTACTTTGGATTGGTTATACTTTTCATTTACTCATCTTTTGCACATGGTTTTCATGTCATGTTTGCTATTTTGTTATGCTTTCATTTCATTGCTTTATTTTTGTACATAATACATTTTCATATTTTAGTTCCATGTGTGGGATTCGCTCATTGGGTTGATGCATGTGAAAATGTGGGTTTACACAATCAATGAAACCAGTGTGTGTGTGACGGACATGTGTTGATGTACGTAGTTGACTTTTGGTTTGTGTCTTGAGATAAGCATGTCAGTGTGGGGTGGATTGGGAAATCATTGCGTCTCAAGAATGGGATGGCGTGCTGTGGTATTTGGGAGTAGAAGTGGGCCATGATTGTGCATCTTTACTTCATGTAGGGGGGACACGAGTGGGGGCCTGCTGGCAGGTGCCCCTCACTGCTGGGGGGTGGGAGTGCTGGGGGACATGAGTGGGACATGAGTGGGGGCATGCTGGCAGGTGCCCGTCAATGGTGGGGTTGGGGGTGCTGGGGGACATGAGTTGGTGATCACTAGTGCAAGGTGACATGTGGCTTGGCTGGGGGGCATGTCCATGGGGGATGGGCTGCCTGCGGTACATGACCAGGGGTGAAGGGTAGTCCCCTGTGGTGTGGGCTGCCTGCAGGGGCCATGGAGGGGGTATAGGGCACACCTGGGAGGACCCACACTGCCAATTCACATGTAGGACTCCCTGTGCACCCCCAAAATACACGTACCCCACTCTGACAGCAAAATCGTGTGTGAAACTTCCTGCGAAACCCCGAAATACACATACCCCGCTCCAATCGCGTGTGAAACTTCCCGCAAACCCCAGTTATACACGTACTCCACTCGCACAGGGCCTATCGCGTGTGAAACTTCCCACGAACCCAAGTAATACGCGTACCCCACTCGCACAGGGCCTGTCGCATGTGAAAATTGTCGCGAACCCCAGTTATGCACGTACCCCACTCGCACAGGGCCTATCGCATGTGAAACTTCCTGTGAACCCCAGTAATACGCGTATCCCATTCGCACAGGGCCTATCGCGTGCGAAACTTCCCGCGAACCCCCGAAATACACGTACCCCGCTCCAATCGCGTGTGAAACTTCCCGCAAACCCCAGTTATACACGTACCCCACTCGCACAGGGCTTATCGCGTGTGAAACTTCCCACAAACCCAAGTAATACGTGTACCCCACTCGCACAGGGCCTGTCGTGTGTGAAAATTCCCGCGAACCCCAGTTATGCACGCACCCCACTCGCACAGGGCCTATCGCGTGTGAAACTTCCCGCGAACCCCAGTAATACACGTACCCCACTCGCACAGGGCCTACCGTGGGTGAAACTCCCCGCGAACCCCAGAAATACACGTACCCCGCTCGCACAGGTCCTACCACGTGTGAAACTCCCTGCGAACCCCAGAAATACACATACCCCGCTCGCACAGGTCCTACCGCGTGTGAAACTTCCTGCGAACCCCAGTAATACACGTACCCCACTCGCACAGGGCTTACCGCGTGTGAAACTACCCGTGAACCCCAGAAATACACATACCCCGCTCGCACAGGTCCTACCGCGTGTGAAACTCCCTGCGAACCCCAGAAATACATGTACCCCGCTCGCACAGGTCCTACCGCGTGTGAAACTCCCCGCGAACCCCAGAAATACACGTACCCACTCGCACAGGGCCTACCACATGTGAAACTTACCGCGAATGAGCGCGGTACATGTATTTCGAGGGCTGCGCAGGGAGTTTTACACGCGATTGGCCTAGCGCGGGCGGGGTACGTGTATTCTGAAGGGTGCGTGGGGAGTTTTACACACGTTTTCGTGGTTGGGGGGCTGTATGCTGGTCCACTGGCCTGTGCGCCATGTACTGGATTTGTGCACCCTTCATGGCGCACGGGCCGGGGTTGGGCCGTAACTGGCGCTGCTGCAGGGTCGCTGCGCCACTCTGCGCCACGGCTGCTTAGGGATGTTAAAATCCATGAATACGCTGTGCGCCAAAATGGGTTTTGGCGCACGCGGCTGGCGCAGACTGCCGCACGCGCACACTGTTCGCCAGCCGCGTGCACCACTTGTGCGCTGAATTCTATGAATTACCCTGTTAATTAGAAGGCAATCTTTGAGGCTCAGTTGTCAAGGTACTAACCCTGAGCAGGCTGGCCTTTCGCCAAACAGCGACCATTGCTTTGGTTCCCAGGTCACACGTGTGCAGTGTTTTTAAGCATAACACATGACATCATTCAGCTCGTGTTCATTCCAAACTTGGGTGTGAGAGTTTGTGTATTTTAGGAAAGTTCTGTTTATTTTACTGGTTTCTTTAAAAACGTGTCTTTTTTTTAGCAGTGTGAGTAATCATGATTGTACTGCATATATTACTTGCTAAAATTTCACTGCACATGTTGGTTTGCAACATTTATCATTTTGAAGGGGACCTCATTTTGAAAAGTAAAATGTTCAACTTCAACAAATGAAACTTTCATCATTTGTTTCTATGGTCCTGTAACACAATGGCCCTCATTACAAGTGTGGCAGTCCGTAAACAACTGTGTTGTGCCCCGGCACCCTTATTTCTGCACCGCCATACTAGGAGTCTGCCTGCCGGGGCCGCTGCTCCTGACAGGTCTGACCCTGGCGGGCACAGCGGCCCCGGTAGGCATTTTCATCACGGAAGCACCAATACTTCCGTTTCCCCACTCCCACTCCATGGGAATGGGATTTACATAATCCGGCGCCTGACTTCCCGCGCCGCTGGGACTTGTAATGTTCTGGTGGCACCGGACAGTGAGGTGCCGGATTCAGTGTTACGGACTTGGTGGCAACCAGCCGGTGGCACCAGCAGGTTACCGCAACCTCGTAATGAGGCGCAATGTGTATCTCTGACAAAGAACAGGAAATACACACCTTTCAGATGCCCGATTCATGGAAATGCCCAGGTGACTAAACTTACAAAGGTGACCTGCATATTTCGTTGGGGGTCGTGTACAAACACGAATGATGCCGTGTGTGTTCCCCATTACTGAATTAGTGTACAGGGTTTGCATGACGATGTTTTCGTAGGCACCCAAAAGCCACATGTATATCTATTTTTTTTATGTAGCGCTACAAACCCACAGGTATCTAATAGCTGAAATAACAGTTTATCTAATTATCCCACTGGGTGCTACTCAATTTATTGACCTCGGCTGGATAAAAGGCTGAGCTAGCCCTGCCGGGATTCGAACCTGCATCAGCAGGCTGCGCACAGATCGCTGTGCACTTGGGTGCTGGATGTGCAATCTACCACAATGGGCCCTAAAGAGCCTGTCATGGTAAATGAGTCCAAAAAAGAAACTTGTATTTCCGCCTTCAACGACTTACTAGAAATGCTTGTGGGAAAACTGTTCTTTAGTTAAAAAAAAAAAAAAAAAAAAAAAAAGGCAGGGAAGGGTGAAACATCCTTCTGTGCATTGTGCATTCCTCTAAACCTGCTCCCTACAGATGAATGCATGAGTTTTTCACACATGGAAAAGAGCATCCTGTTTGGGAATGAGCCATGCGTTCGCCCATGGATGGAAACACCCCCTTCCTTTCCCAAATATGTCCAATTGCCGACGGGGATTTTAAAGGGGATCAGAAGGGGCAGGGCGTCTGCAATGCACACGTTCCTTTGAACTTAACGAGTATCCCACATCTTCTTTTGTTGAGAATGAAACGGATGTGCACACAAGCCCCTCCGATTGCATCGGAAGGGAGCAAGGGGAGTCTGTAAGGCGTTCTTTTGAACTTTATGAGTCCACCACATATTCTGATGCAAATGAAAGTGATGTGCACTTCCAATGGCATCAGAATTCCTTTTGTGAACCTACCCCAATGCATTTGGTCCTTTCCTGAAGGTTCTGTTTTATGTTGCCCACTAGCATAAGTAAATAACTACAGCCAAACCTTCGAACATGCAACCCGTCTTGAAATGAAAAGACAGGAGCAGTGGGTTGATTTTTAATGCAGTGAACTTTCCTTGTGTAGACCCATTTTCATATAGGAAAGGAGAACATGCACAGACCATATTGGAATGTTAATTTTAAAGGATATTTGTACCACGCACTATCACCACCAGAGTGGTCCTCTGGCACTGAATAGTAGGCACAGCGGTGAGATGAGACTATTCCTTCGGAGAATGTTGCTATAATTCTTCTCTGCACAGTACACAGACTAGTGGAACGACCCCTCCATAAATGGGAAGTGGTCCTTACCCAATATTAAAGAAACCACCTCGATCATAACACCAAAATAAGGAGAATTCTAAGGAAGGTCTCTCGCAAGGAGGCCCCGGAAGATGCCCCCCGACCCTGCCCCGGCCATACAAGAGAAGAGCACACAACCATGTACCTAGAGATGGTCGGTTTGTGAGCTGCATGAACAGCACGACCCAAAGACTCTGAACAGCCCCTAACCCGGAATTAGAACAGAATGATGAGGGACTCCAAATCCCCGATTCTAAAGAGCGAACGTATAATTCCCCACTCTGCACCCCCTGCATCAGACCCCATTCATCTCAGAATTCTAGTCCCAGCGAGGAAAGCAAGAGCCAGCAGATCAAGCTCCTGTCCATGAAACATGCTTTACAGCTGTCCCTTTAACTGTAACTCCCCCCTGTTACCAACACCAATAGGTACCCAAGTGGTACACACATTCCGAGCACAGCTAGAGACCTAAACACACCCTATCACAAGAGACAAGACATATATGCGTGATCTTTGTTAGACATCCTAAAACATGTGTAGAAAACGCATAACATTTTTCAATTCGATGCAAAGAACCAACAGAATTCCACCACAGAGAATAAGATATTTTGCTGCGGTATTCGAAAAATAACCTTCATAAATTCAATAATAAGGGGGATACATGTATCCAATATCCCATCCGTTTGCATTGAGAGGAATTGTTGCAGTCTCTCCTCTATTGCAGTCACTGGAGCTACTGGAGGCGATTCTACATAGCCTCACGTCTTTCCGCGGAGCGGAACGCGGAGTAGGGCGCAGAGTAAAGCAGTCTACAGTCCCTGCCCTCTTTGCAGTCTCTCCTCTATTGCAGTCACTGGAGCTACTGGAGGCGATTCTACATAGCCTCACGTCTTTCCGCGGAGCGGAACGCGGAGTAGGGCGCAGAGTAAAGCAGTCTACAGTCCCTGCCCTCTTTGCAGTCTCTCCTCTATTGCAGTCACTGGAGCTACTGGAGGCGATTCTACATAGCCTCACGTCTTTCCGCAGAGCGGAACGCGGAGTAGGGCGCAGAGTAAAGCAGTCTGCAGGGCTGCAGTGGCTGCTCGGCACGAGCAACATGGACCCCGCCGTTCACCTCTCCCCTGCCCGCTCTTCCCCACCTGCGCTTGAAGACCTCGGATCAAAGCGGATCCTTCGTAGCAACAACTTGTCAACGAACAGCCGACAAGAAAATCAAAGTTCTTACACAGCCCCGTCACCTAAAAGGGCGAAAAACAAAGCCATCAAGCATGCCGCACTTACTATACTTGCGAGCGAAAAGGGCGGCTCCTTTCCTACTACTCAGCGGAGCCCGCCCTATGTCTCGCGGGACGAGACTCCAGCAGGAGGAGAACAGGGTGGCAAGGAGCCCTGTACCAAGGACTCCCTTGAGGCTGTCAACAGCCCGGGCTCTCCCTTTGCCTCTCCCCGCTGTTCGAAGCCGGCGCGGGACGCGGATTGGAGCTTTGGCCGGAGTACCGCTTCGGCGAGAGGGTTTCCCTCCGAGGCCGTCAGAGGACGACCTGGGAGGGCCCTTTTTCCGGCCCCGCCTCCTGATCCGCCAGGAACCCTGAGAGGCGCTGAAGCCGAATTTCCTGCTGAAATTGCAGCCCCACACAAAGAGCAGTCTGTCCAGCATAATCTCTACCCACAAACTGTTGTTTTAATACATGCCGCCGTTGAAATGAACGAAGCACAATCTTGCAGACCGGACCCTTCTACAACAGAACAGACGCCCCAACGATGCAGCGTGCCTATGATCACCTCAGCTGAGCAAGGCGACTCTCCCGAAAGGGTGATTTTAGATCTGGGCGGGCTCGCCAACAGTGTACCTGCTGATCAAAGCCTCGAAGCATGTCTCGCCCCCACCCGGGCTCTAAAAAAAAATTATCTATAGAAAAAACCCAACAGGTAAAAGATCCAAAGCAGAGGCAGAGCTGAAAACAAAAACACTCAAAAAAACACGGTCAGCAAACACTAATCTTCAAAATCAGAATTCTACAGGGAAAAAGGATGTGAGCAATCAAATCTGTCCAAAGCGCTCTAGCCCAAAAGCTCTCTTTAACCTATTCAAGATGCACCAATGTAAACGCAAACATAACGCGATAATGGAATTGTCAGACGCTGAAATGCTCGAAGTTTTGGACATGTCTCCCCTAGAACGTCTTACGGCTAACCAAACTGAAAAAGATGAAACAGCAATACCACCGTCGGCATCTCCATCATCTGAAATCCCACCTGAGATTGGAGAGAAAAGTAACCTAGCGCCCAGAGAAACACCACTGACTGGCTCAACCCTTCTAGCTACAGCCTTCTCAGACCAAACTCCAACAAATACCATGCCTCAATCCACTCCGCCCAGCACATCAGGAAACCCGGGTTCGGGGGCTCCCCTAGCGAACCCTCTAAACTCAGCTGCTCTGCCCAAACCAATTCCGGCTCTGAAGGACTCGATCGCTGAACAGGCCGAAAGAAATTCTCTTGTCGCAGCAAATCTTAAGCAACATCTAACGAAACCAGCTCCGTTGACGTCCAGTATTTCTGAAACTAATCAAAACATTCCAAGTACCATCAGCCCCGCCACAGGGCTTGGAAAAAGAAAGGCTGGTTATCCATGAACACATGCCATCTCTGACAAAACACGCAAAGGACAGCATAAGGCCTCAAATGAGCTCACAATTGTGGGCAAATACTCATCCACATAACCATCGATTGGGCAGACAGTCCCTTCCAGCTAACTCTCACTTTAGTTCTTTCAGCCCCAGTCGAGAAGACTTGCCGATGCCATCAAGAGCCCGTAAAACTTCATTCGGTCATTATTCCTTACTTGAAAATACCCTGGACACTCAACCGAAATCAAGAGACACAATAGATGAGTCCTCAAGAAAAAGAATCCCCTCAGAGTCCTTGGGAGAGTGGAGCAAAGGGTCTCCCAAGAAAAAGCCCGACCTCATCACGGTTATGTCAGCTCTTACCATCTCACTCTCTCCATTTTGTAAACTCTACGAGGCCTTAAACGACTCGGCTAAAGATGACACCTCCATATTGGCATCAATCCAGTCCAAACTAAGTTTCTTAGAAGGTTACATCACGGCTCTGGAAATTAAAGAGGCAACAAAACAAGCAAGCCTTGAAGGGAAACTATCTAGGATTGAAACCCAATTAACCAAAGGCACACCGGTTCCGCAAAATACACAGCAGACTCAGACAGAAGCATCTCGAACCCCAGTCTGTAACAAACAGGACAAAACAGCATCTATATTTCTCACCCACCAAAATAGGCCTACGCAGGCCACTCATATCGCCTCTACCGGAGCGGCCAAAGAACAGAACGTGGGACTTCATCCATCAAATACTACCTCAAGATCTAGCAAACACTCAAAGACGGCAGGTCTGAGCTCCCTAGCAGACAAAGAGAACCAAGCAAAATCCGAAACTTCAACCGGAGCTATATCGGCCAAAATAAGCTCCGGTTCTTCAGGATCACTAAACCCGGCCTTCCAACTATCAAGCTTGAACTCAAGGAATACTAAGAAGCCTCAGACACCAGGACGGAGCAATCGGGAAATCGAAAAGAATCAACCAATCTACGCAATTCATCGAGATAACTCGCAAACATATGCCGATCAAATAGAACCTCAAGTGCTTATTGACCTGAGCAATTCCCCCAAGACTCCAGCGGAATTCCAGGCATCCAGTTGTCTTATGGACATATCCCAACATGTCGATGAAGATGATTGTGCCTTGATTTTGACGAGCCAAAGTATCCCAAAATCAATCCCAAGGCCAAGTCAAGAAAGACACCTAGATCCGACGCCTGTGTCCAAGAATACAAAGTCTCGTAGCTGTAGTCGCCAAAGTCCGAAGAGAAAAACTAGAACGGTGGCCGACAGAGCGGAAACTAAAAGGCACCCAAACGATGAAACTCTACAAGATCGAACATGGGATAGCTCCTTAAGTAGCAAAAAACATACCCGATCAGCTGAAGCTAACAAATCTAGAGAACAAGTCGATGATGTACAAAGCAAACCAGATATTGTTCAACCAAGCACCAGAGTCTTTAAATTGGAGCAAACCTCACATAAATCAGGATACATGATCCTGAATAGAAAAACGGTCTTAAACATCGTGAGCAAAACAAAATCTCTAAGGGCTCTAACAACAAACGATTTCCGGCTGATCGAACCTTACCACAGAGCACATAAGGCAAAATCATTTCTGCACATAAAAGCAAGAGCATTAAACACAAGAATGGAAGAGGCTTACAAAGAACTAAGCAAAATGGGACTTCTTCTAACTGAACTGAACTTACCGTCGCATGAAAAACAAACCAGCAAGAGGAAGCTTGTGCGACTACAAAATCCAAGTAGCGAAAGATCCAAATCCAGACGACACAGAGACCACCAGATTCAGCACGCCCCTCACACAAAATCAGATTCTCCAAGGAAAACCTATGGCGACTCTTCACCCAACAGGCCTCGACAAATAGAAAATAAACAGCGAGCCAGATTTGACAAGACCCCAACGAAATTGCTGTCGGACAAAGATTCTGGCACCAAAGATATGTCCCCAATCCGTGATCCAACACGCCAGCCAAAAGGCCCATGGGACTGGCTAAAGTCCACAGTAAATAGGAAGTCCAGCAAATAGCAACCAACTAGGGCGACTCCTTCGTTAGCCCTAGACACATCGGAGTCCAGATTAATCACTATGGCTTCATGGAACACCAGAGGTCACGCTCATCTTACAAACGATAACAACCAGACATTAGTGGGCTTTGACTTTATATGTCTCCAAGAAACCTGGCTGACCGAGAAACCGCTTTTAGATGGATATGAAATTGAACTTTCACCTGCCAAACGTGGTCTATTTGGACGTCCATCTTCCGGCCTACTGCTCGCAGTGAAAATAGGTTCCGGTATTAAAATCCGGGAAAAGGTATCAGAGAGCTATGGAACACTAGCAGTCCTGACATCTTGGACACGTGTTGACCCGAACTCCAAACAAATAACCACCACCGATTTAGCGATTGTAAATTTGTATTGGAATCCGCAACAAACCTCAATCGCTAACTTCTGCAACAAAGTAATAGAAGTGATTGATACCATCAGAATTGACTCTAATACATTATCTGCGGTGATCTAAATGCAATCTGCGAGCAAAATAATGTTACAGGTCCCAAAAACAGGACCAAACTATCGTCAGAAGAAAGAGGTAAATCTTGGATGAGTGCTATGACCGCAAGAAACTTTCAAAATCTGGCCTGGCTAAAATCTTGGGACAACATCTTACCTACGTGGGAACGGGACAACTCTAGGGCCACGCTTGATTACATCTTTGCATCTGAAAATCTATTGCATCTGATCAACAAAAGAAAGTGATCACAATTTGTTGGCAACAACGTGGGCATCTCTCCATTATAATAACAAGACCGTCCTCCCTGCTCTAGAAGCCACTTCCCAACGAACTAGACTCCGCCTGACAGCCACAAACATCAGCAACATCTCAGAAAATTACGGCAGGAAAACTGCAGATAAACTCAATGAAAATAAAAGACCATATTACCTGCCGTTTCTACTGCAATACAGATCAGATCAAAAGACGGGCAAAGGCCCTAGGCGAAATCACCTCCACAAATTTGATCAAGATCTGGTGGACAGAAGAAAATTACTCAGAAAAGCCAAAAGACGAGCAGCTACAGAACAAACCGACACGGCCAGGATGGACTGTGCATCGGAAATCAGCAGTTACAAATCTTGGCTTTCGAACCGCAGGAGAGCTATGTACCAGAACGATGCAGAACAAATGCTTAAAATCCTCAGCACGAAGAAATCTAGCGACTTTTGGTCCCTGATCAAATCTACAACATCTAGATATGAAAATGAATTGGCAAACGCGGTTACTGAGGAAAAATGGACAAACTTTTTCAAAACCATGTTTGCCCCGCCGAACGAGCAGTCTGAAAGAAGCTTTGAACCAGGCAGTAACAGATGGGCCACTATCACTGACAAAGAAGACATCATTAAAGCCATCAAACAACTAAAATCTTCGAGAGCGCCTGGTCCTGATGGCCTTAGTAACATTGATCTGAAGCAAAATCCGGAAGCCTGGGCCGAATTGATTAGTACCATTTTTCAGCATTGCGAATCAGCCAGAGCCATCCCTGTATCCTGGACACACTCAATAATTGTCCCGATATTCAAACGGGGCAACAGAGAGGGACCACAGAACTACAGGCCGATAGCCTTGCTAGACATAATCAGCAAAATATTTGCGACGCTTCTTCTCAAAAAGTTCCAAACATGGACAAAGTCATCTGCTGCCTACGACCCATTTCAGATGGGCTTCCTCAAGAACGGGGGAACTTCAGCAAACATCTTAGTGCTAAACTTGATCAAAAGTAAGGTGAAACAGGGCTCTCCACCAGTGTTCATGGCCTTCATTGACCTCTCGCAGGCCTTCGATAGAGTGGATCGGGACCGCCTGTGGACCAAACTACATAAATGGAACTGTCCTACAGAAATTTTACATCCAATAATAGCACTACACACAGCCAACAAACTCCGTCTGAGACTTGACAAACAAGGAACACTATCAGAAGAGATCCTAGCAGAGAGGGGGGTCAAACAAGGGTGCCCGCTAGCCCCGGCACTCTTCATAAGCTTCCTTGGTTACTTCAAGGACTCCGAAAACTCTGTCCGAGCATTTCCACCAAAAATAGGGGCCACCAACATATCACGGCTTCTCTATGCGGACGATCTAATCTTATTAGATCAAACGGAAATCGGCCTTCAACGCCAACTGACCAACTTGGCAAACTATATAAAATTAAACAACCTTGAAATTAATAAATCAAAAACAAAATTCTTGATTATGGCGAACAATAATTCAACTAAGAATCGCAACAAAGGATGGTTCCTTAAAAATACCAAGATCGAAATTGTGGACTGCTACAAATACCTGGGCATAATGATAGACAACTCACCCCGGGAAGCCTGCATGCAAACTACCCTTTGGGGCAAGGCAAGAAACCTAGCTGCCCAGATGAGATACATTGATAAAAAATACGGCAAATTCTCGCTGGAGCCTGTTCTCCAGTTTTATAGAGGCAAGGCTGTCCCGGCGCTAACCTACGGCATGGGTGCGACTCTGTCTATGCCAATTTCAATCTGGCCAAAAATTGAAGGCCTTTTATGGCGCTCAGTCTTGGGTCTTCCAAATTCGGCAGTTATTGCGAACATCAGGCATGACCTGGGCCTGCAGTCTTTGCAAGCATCAGTAGAACTAAATGCTATGCAAATATACAGAAAAATTACCATTCCTGATACGCTCCCAATTTTCAAACTGATAGCTGCAGAAATCTCATCAGGCCGTCTAAACAGTCTCACAAAATGGTCTCAATCACAGACGGCAAAATTAAAAGAAATAGCCTGCACTGAAGCAGACCTGGCAGAAAATCCCCAAAAAGTAAAAACTAAAATGGAGCTTTTGGATTGGATAACTACAGTTGACAAGGCCCATTCAAACAAACTAACCACACATTTGCCACCAACCTCAAACCGCCTTAAGACTCCTCTACCATACTGTCGACTATTCCCGGATAAGAAACTAATGAGAACCTTTTTGCGAGCCCGCTTCAATTTTTTACCGACACGAGAAATTCTCTGCATTAGACTACAGTCGACTGCCAACGAATGCAGACTATGCCAATCGGCAGCGGAACCTGAAAATCTAAAACATCTGATACTTCACTGCAAAGCCCTCAGCAAAGAAAGAAGCGTTTACCTTACATTTCTTGGGATGACAGACTCAGTTCTCGACGAGGACGTTTGGTGGAATAGACTGATGTCTGGGGAAAAACCAAAATGGATGATTGCAACCACAAAACTTTTGACAGCCTTTTTTGATAAAATAAAAGCAACAGAAATTTAGAGACGCAAATAAAGTAATCAGCAGGAAATAACAACAAAGGCCAGAAACAGTACTTTTACCAATTAAAGAACTTCAAGAATTTGGCAGAATGCGAAGGAGCTAAAGCGTCTTTGTAAAAATCACAAGTTGATTATACACAATAAAAAAAAAAAATTAAAAAAAAATAAATAAATAATAATTGTTGCATTTATCAATCACTTATTTATGAAGTTATTAGCATTATCATCTTGTCTCCACCCTCTTTTCCTTCCATGTCCTGTGTGTCTAGTCTGTCTCCCCTGTCTGTCTATTGACATTTATTTATAGTATTACATGATCATACTGCTAGTTAATAATGTATAATTCTTACAACTTTATTAATTGCTAAACTTTTTATTATGTAGCTTAATCAACTACTTTGTTTAGTAACTCATATTGTTAATGTATTCATGTATTAATATGGTTAAATAATAAAAATTAATCAAACAAAAAAAGAAATCCTAAAATATTCCGAATTACATTATGCCAAGCTAAGAAAAGGTCAATGCCATTGATTACATAATATTTTCAAAAATATCTTAAATTCAAAAGAGTACCTGACGAGTCAGAAAAGGTCTTATGATGGAAATAATGGTAACTGGAATGCTAGGGGGTCGGGGGGAGGGAAGCAGGATCAATGATAGAAATAAAATATCAATATCAATATCAATGTAGGATATGGTTTCCACCTAGGGAAATACTAGGAAATAAACATGGAGGAGAAGGTCTCTTGGGAAAGTGAGGAATTAAGGGAGCGAGAGAAGTTAGAAGAGGAAAAAAGAGGTGGGAGAGACCATGTGGTAAGCCACATGATGATTCCCATAACCCGTATGGCACATATAATGCCTGGTCATATATTCCTGTAACCTACACCAGAGCGGATCTGTATCTCACACATTGGGATATTCGATGCACATTTTACAAAACAAATATATACGCAAAAACGTATCCAGATATAGGCTTTGAAAAATATAAATTTAGAAGGAAACATCAAAGATGTCTCTGGATGGAAGACCCCACGACTATGATATTGGTGTAATTATGTCTGCAGTTCACATTCAAACACCTGTAGGGTATATCAGAGAGGCGGGGGGTGTTGCATATGTGCCATCATCAGTGCAGAATTTGTCAGGCTGGTCTGTTATTGATTGAAAGATGACACACATGGGCAAGCTGTTCACCAGAGGCAATTTGGGATTTGATTTCATGTATTAATTTATAGTGGGTGTATTTCCTCATTGCTGGTGTAAGCCGGACAGAAAAACTCTATCTAGGTCAGATGATACTCATGGTGATGAGCTAAAATAATAGAAATGATTGAAAAAGGTATGTTTCATGTTTTTTTGCGAAAGGAGAAGTAGGAGTCAGTTTTGCAAAGTTCGACAGGGAGCGAATTCCAGGTACCATAACCAAGAAGCACCTATCTCCTCGGTGCACAAAGTGGAAATAGGGTACAAGCAGGAGGTGTTGATCAGAAGATCGCAGAGACTGTGGAGGATGGCAGGACACAAGCTTAGTTGCAAGTTTGGCGGGGGCAAGACCGCAGAGACAGCTAAAATCGAAACAGAGGATCTTAAAAAGAATCCTCTGTTGTGCTAGCAGCCGGTGCAATGCTCTACGGTGTGATGAAATAGATGTTTACTTCGGTGCACGAAAGAAGAGTCTTAGAGCTGCATTTTGGGCTTTTTGCAGATGATGGATTTGTTTTGTTGAATCCCTGAAAGAATGGCATTACAGTAATCCAGTTTAGAGTTTATCAGTAAGCCGACAACCACTGGTCGATTATTCTTTGAGATAAGAGGAAGGATTGGGCGTAGAAGTCTGAGCCAGCAATAAAAAGACATCACTTTTTCGCTGGCCTGCTGATTGCAGTCCAGATTTCACTGCCAAACACAGTCGAGATGTTTTACCTGCAGTGCATAGGATGTTGGAAGGTAAAATAAAGTGGGGCAGGAGGGTAGCTTAGATGGATTAGCCAAGAGATGTTTTGGGCCAAAAAGAATTACTTTCGTTTTGGAATGGTTCAACTGCAGCACATTGGACATCATCAGCCTTTATTTCCAATGCAGAGTCAACATGTGTTTAAGGGAATCAGAGGAGTTTACACGCATGTGCATCTGCATGTCGTCTGCATATGTGTGATAGCGTAAATCAAATTTGGAGAAGGTACTCAGAAAGTGACCGAATGTAAATGTTACATTGCAAGGGTGACATGGAGGAGCCCTGTGGAACCTCACATGGGACCGGTAGTGAGCTAGAATAATAGGCTCCTATAGCAATAATTTGTGCATCCATTTGCACTGGCACCCAGATCTCTGCCCGTGTCTCTGCCAGTGTCTTCAAGGAAAAGGATGACCTGGAATCTACTAACATTTCTAGCGACTGTGTTTGACACACCAGATTCCATTATGCTGCTTTATGGGGGCCTTCAGGATCCATCCAATCATTGTTTATGATCCTAGGGGGCCTGTGGATAACGGTCATTTACGAGAGCATGTTCTGGGGTGTTCTGCTGTTGGGCTGTTGTGCGCTCTACAAATGTGAATAAATAAATAAACAGATGCATGCAGAGATGGTGAACCACATTAGAAAGTGTTGAAGGTCCAGAATTCTACAAATAACCTTTCAAATTGGTTTCCAGTATTTATTTATAGATGAGGCCACGTAAAAAGCAAATCTTTTTGGTTGTGAACCACCGTTTCACTGGCAGAACCAACGTGTGTCACATGTAATGAGTATGGTCTTTAGCTAATTTAGGTGGGGTAGAGAGTATTCTCATTCCAATCCAATAACTAGTTTGTCTTAGCAAAGCCACTCTGGCGCTATTCAGCCAACCAGGCCATATCTTATCAAAAGTTATAAAAGAGCCGGTCAGATAGGACAGTGAGTGAGCCAAGTGTGCTGTCTGCTGTGGCAGGTTCGAATAACTTCAGAGTCAACTCACCCTTTCATTCTTCCGAGGCCGATAAATTGAGTGCCACGCTGTGGGATAATAATGTCTTCTGTTATTTCAGTGCTCTGAGACCTATGGGTGTGTAGCACTATATAAGAAATAGATTATTAGTAAAAATACTGAATACATAACAATTCTGCCAACTCAAAGGGGTCAGGATGGGGGCCAAATTTACTATCTTCCAAGCTAACCTATTCATGTCACACTATGAATTCACACGTCTGGAGGCACAGTGGACGTAGCACGTCATCAAATGGCTATGCTATGTTGATGAAATCCTTGTTATCTGGAATGGCATTGGGGCACAATTTGAAAGCACTGTCAAGAAACTCAATGACACTAATTTGAAAAATATTGAACTCTTGAATGGATTTGGAATTTTACATTAATAGCAATCGTCATGAAAGCGGCATGCAGAGGAAACCCACAGAAGCTTACTCTAGAGTGCATGTCAAAAGTGGCCACAGACAAATTACTATGTCAAGCATACTGATGGGAAAAATCCTGAGCCAAGAGGAACTGCAGCAAACCTCACAAAATGCAACAATCCCTGGCCTGATATTTAAGTCACGAGATTACTCTCTAAAAGTTATTAGCAAAGCATTACAAAAGTCAAACAATAGTCCAAGTACTGAACTATGAACTCCCAAAAATAAATCCTTACAAAGCAGGAGATGAAATACAATTCATGAACAATTCTCAGGCCATGAAAGATATATTTATATAAGATCTTAACATCAAAATTGCACTTGGCACAGATGTATCGAGATATGATATGATATGATATGGCATTTATAACCCTCCTATACACAAGTGTTTCAAGGTGCGGCCAGGCAAGGGAGTGGAAACAGAGGGAAGACAGAGACACGATGCTACTAGGCCAGGTGATATTGAGATGGCGCAAGTGCAGGGGATATTCAACAACATATACCACAACAACCCAAAATGACTTTCAGACAGTATAAAAATGCCGTGTGCCCAAGTGCCAAGTCATTCAGATTTAAAGACTTTATATACTACTATATGTTTGGGAAACGAAATGAAAGGCATTGTGTGGCTCTGGATCACGCAAAGCACACCTACATGCACTCAACAAAGTACATGTACTCATGATTGGACCATTGGGAATGTATGAAAATGTTTCATCACCTGTCGCACACAATATACTGTCAACATGTTTATGTGCATTTGTAAAACATATTCCATAGGCTGCACTATCACATCACCCAAAGACCATATTTACCAACATTTGAGAGCTATACAAACCAACATCAAAAACAAACCTTGCCCAACACTGGCTAGAACATCCTACGACCCATGAATGGAAGGAGATAAGCTTTATAGGTATTTAACATGTACCTATCCCCCCTACAAAAGCCGTCAAGGAACTATTACTAGAACACCGAGAAGCCAGATGAATTTACAAAACCTGTGCAAACTCAACTCAAGTTGAAAAACTGGCTGCTTTTTTTTTTTTTTTAGATGAGTACAATATGAATGATGTAATCTAAAGGCCAAAGCATGTCGACAATCTGGAAAGACTAGAAAACAGTGAGAGTCTTTCGATAACACTCACAACTGTGTTGTAGGTCTACTGATTTAGTTTCATCGACCATTGTGTTGTTTTTATGTTTCTATTGATATGAGAGATATCTTTTTATTCTAAACTGCATTATTCATGTAATAAAATTGCTTTTTCAGTTAAACATAAGAGTGGTCCTAAAATATGTAGCATGACTAGGAATTATTGCATTTGTTTATTTAGTTCTATGTATATGTGCATATACTAACAGTGTAAAAGCATCGCCAACCCAAATCCTAACTGGCATGGAGAGGGGGAATCGTTTTCTCACCCTTTGATATAGTGAGCCCCAACTAAGTACTGCGACGAGGAGGAGGACAACAAGATCAAGGCAGGACTACTGCTTTGCTGCTGAGCGGTCTAGTCCTTTTTGTAATGAAAATGGAGCCAGGAGCTTTAGAAGCTGGAAACCCAAAACAAATGGTGTCAGCTGTGGAAGCATGGTCAGCTGTGTGAGCACTGTCAGCTGTGTACAGGGAGACCTCTCCGATGTGGTGGCATGGCAGGAGGAACGCTGGAAGCCTGTGAAGCAGTGCAGAGTGTATGCAGCAGGAAGCAGTGACAGAAGACGCTGTAGGCCGGTAGCAAGCCGTGAGACGGCGGCCGGCAGGACTGAAGGAAGCGGACGTATGTATCCTGCTTACCCATGGAAGCATTGCTGGGTGTGAGCGAGCCATAATAAGACTGCTGGGAGAAGAAGCAAGCGACCACACAGAGAACCAGGAACCCGTGGCGGTGGATGGACACACGAGGAGCCATAGGACCAACCGGTGAGTGAAACCAGAAAGGGCGCAGACCAGTCTGGCAGGCGGTGATAGATATAAAGTGAATGCATTGCATTTTGAATACCGTACGCAATGAAAGCAGGTAAACATATTTTGAATACTGTATGCAATGAAAGCAATAAAAGCAGATGAAACATTTTTTGAATACTGAACGCAATGAAAGCAGATGAAATGTACTTTGAATACTGAATGAATTGAAAGCAAGACATTTTCTGAATACTGAACGAATTGAAAGCAAGTTAAAGCCAAGGACAAGTATTTTGAATATCGAATGAATTGAAAACAAGTTGAAAAAACTCTGACAGCCTGAAAGGAGGGAAAGAAAGAGTGTAAACTTTACTGAAAGGAAAGTTGTGAACTGCATGGAAATAATGAACTATATTAAGTGAAACAGGTGAGAGATCTAATACTGGCCACAGTCAAGCTAGCGCAAACAACTGTACATTATAAGGAAACAAGCATTGGAAAAAGCCAAGGAAACATAAGGAGTGTGTAACAAGCACACATTGTTTGGATGAGCCACAATACATTGTCAAAAGAGTGTGACAAATGTGGCTGAAGGAATCTCACTGTTGAGGAGAAGCAGTGGACTGGAGGCCAAGGAGAACAGTCAAGGAATGGTACCAGCTGCGTGACCTGTAATGGTTGGACAGTGTGGTGTGACAACTGCGCCTAGACCGGGTACCTCTGAAGGGAAAATCCACTGAAAACACCTCTCAAGAAGCTTGTGTTGTGCCAATATCTTGTTGTGATTTTCAAGTTCAGTGTTGTTTTGAAAGCTGGAAGATTTGAACTCTTGGGGAAGGGAACACCTGTATTTGATAAACTACTTTGAACTTGGAGAACGGGAGCTGATCACAAGCCAAAGAATTAAAACAAGCTGTGAACTTTACTTTGAACATTGTTCCTTCCTGGTGCTGACATCCCTACACATTGTGTAAATTGTGAGGGCAAGTATAGGTTTTGGACACAGACTAATGTTTTATTCTGGACTTCCTGACATAGACTATCCTTAGTTTTCTTTAGGTAGGGAAATCCCACCTTAGCATAGGGCAGGTTAGGCATTCATCGACCCTGCCTTTTAAGTTAAAACAAAACTTTGTTGAGAAACTTGAACCTGTTGTCTGTGTCTGACTCATGATGCCTTCACGGTTGACAACCAGTTTAACCAACAGATTCCCCTTTGGCGTAGATAAGTCGACGATGTACTAATGATCTCCACAGGGGACCTGGCAAACTGGGAGGATTGATAGATTGGCTAAACACCAGGAACAGATATTTCACAAAAAAGAGGAAGCAGTACATTTTCTGGATCTTGAGATTCGGGGCAAAAATGTCTGCTTTTGAAACACTGGATTTAGAAAAGAAACAGCTAGTAAATCTCGATTGCAATTTAAAAGCTTTCACCCCAAAACATTGAAGGACAATTTGCCATTCAGGCAATATCTCAGGTTCAGGAGAGACTGTTCTGAAACTGGAGAATATGATGGACAAGCAGAAGCACTAATGGCATGGTTACGTGAAAGAGGATACCTAAGGAAATTACTGAAATGGGCTAGATACTGAGCATAAAATATCCTGCTGGATATTACATTACAGCAAGAAAAAAGACCAGTATGGGACCAACAGATAACAGCAGTAGTTAGTCAACGTGGGTATTACACACCTGCCAACACTACATTTTGCAATAAAACAAAGAAGGAATATAAGAGGATCTTAAGTGACATCATACCAACAAGGTCTCCCAGCAGTTGAACAACCAACTTTGTGGAATACATCATGCCCGATGGGCCACTCACCATGTGGTCAATGTTCAGTCTGACCACCAACCCCAAGGTCTACCTCAATAGACCTTGATTTAAAAACACAGTGGAGACAACAAACAAACACAAACACATCGGTTCTTCTAGAGTGCACTATCGTCAAAGGCATCATGGCGCTGACAAGGAAAAAGCGAGAAAGAACAGAGACTGAAGAACCACCATCTATGTGAAAAGGAAGGCCTTAAGTTCCTTCCTAAATACTGCAAAGTCATTATTATCTCTTATATGCAAAGGCAAAGAGTTCCACAACTTTGGTCCAGCCACCGAAAAAAAGCTCTCCACCCAGCCGTTCCCTTCTACATCTAGGCACACATAGAAGTGCGGTATTGGTAGATCTTAGGGTACGGTTTGGGTTATAGCTACGAATTTTCTCCTGAATGGATTGCCATCCTTTGACATTTCTAGCACGGTGAATCAAACACAATGGGCCTCATTACGAGTCAGCTGGTCCGGAAAGAACGGTGGTGGTAAATCCACCACCACCGTTCTTTTCGGACCGGCTGATTCCCAGTCCTGCAGGTTGGAGGTGTCACTCCCGCCAGGTCTGACCTGGCGGGTTTAATACCACCCGCCTGCAGGCGGACGTGGAAACACTGGCACCATTACAGCATGGTGCCGGTGTTCCCACTTCCCCATGGGAATGGGGATTTACCGAATTCCACCTCTGGAATTACCGGGTCACCGGGGTTGTAATGCCCCAGTGATTCTGGGAATCACGGAGGCAGAATGGTAATATGAGTCTGGCGGTAACTAGCTGGTTTTTCCAGCTCGGTTACCGCCAGACTCGTAATGAGGCCCAATGATTTGAACTTGAACCTAGCTTCGATAGGCAGCCAGTGTAAAGATTGCCGTACCTGGTTACTCCACTTCTAAAAGGGACATGTTTCACCAGGCGTACTGCTGTATTTTGCAGCACCTGCAAGCGATGGATAAGATAGGACGGCTGCGCCAAATAGATTGCATTTCAGCAATCAACGCTGCCATTGATACCTGCTGCCACAATATGCAAATGAAATTTTTCAGGCATGAAAGGGAGAACATTCTTCAATTGTTTAAGCTTGAAAAATCCCTGGCTACATACTGCGTTAACGTGAGCCTCCAAAGGCAAAGATTGCTATATTTTGATGCCTAAGTTTCGCACCACTTTTACTGGCTCATGGAGTGGTCCCAATGAGTCTGGCCAAAATGCTGCAGTCCATACACCAGCTGCCTCTGATGGGCCGACGATTAAAACCCTCTGTCTTCCCGCCATTTAGTTTCAGCCAGTTTGCCTCCATCCATCTCTGAATAGCTTCAAGACAATTTCTAAGGCTTTCAGTCCTTTCTGGCTGGTCTGGCTGCAACCTGAACAGAATTTTAGTGTTGTCCGTATAGGAGAACGCCCTAAATCCAAATAAGCAAATAAGTGCCAATAGAGGGCGAATATAAAGATTAGGAAACAGCAAGGACATTGCTGACACCTGGGGCACCCCGCACATTACCGCCAACGAGGACGAGCGAAAAGGAAAAAATTAGACCATTTGAGAGTAGGAAACTAAAAACTCTTTAAACCAATCCAAAAAGGCCCCAGAAAGCTCTGCTTCCTTCATTCTAGATACCAAAATCCCATGATCTGTGGTATTGAAAGTGGATGACAGGTCCAACAAAATAAGACCTGCCGTGTCGCCACCATCCCTGATCATGGTAAGGTCGTCGAGCACTGAAATAAGAACCGACTCTGTGCCCATCATAGGCCAAAACCCCATCTGGCAGCTGTCAAGTATAATTTTTTCTTCCAGATAATCCCTCAGTTGAGGAGTGGCATCTGCCTCTAACACCGTCATGAGGAAGGGAAGCAGCGATATTAGACGATAATTGGCCAGATCGAGGTATCTAGAGATGGTTTCTTTAACAAAGGAATAACCAGTGCCTCTTTCAATTTCCTGGGGATTTGACATCAAGCTAGAGACAAATGTATTGCCTTGGCCAAAATCTCAAAGAAATTCTGAGGTGCCAACTTTAACAAATATAGGGGAATGGCATCAAGTGCAGAGGCAGATTTGAGGTGTGCCACTATCTTATTTACCTCTTCTTTAGTTGTTTCGCTAAAAACGGATAAGCAAGCTGCTATGTCATTTACAATAGGGGATGGTATAAACTCACTGTCCGGTTTCTTACTTATACCTTGATCCATATCTAAACTATCATAATCTCCTTTCTGATGGTTTCAATTTTATTAATCAAAAAAAACGGAAAGGTCATGGCACATAATTTGAGAACTCACTCTATTGACATTGACCTCAGATTTAGTTACATTTTTAGTAACCTCAAAGAGTGTATTTGGGGCATTCGCTGGTGATTGGATAGTATGAGCAAAATACAAGGATTTAGCATCTTTCAAAGATTTGTGATACGCTAATCGTTATTGTTTGAAAGTTTCATGCAATTGGGAATCATAATTCCTTCTCCATTTACGTTCCGACTGTCAGGTCTCCATACGTAGTGCCCGTAGTACAGGTGTGTACCATGGTGCACCTTGAGGAGATATTTTTGTCGTCAGATGATGAGACGCTAGTTTATCTGCCACTTCCTCTATTACACTAACCAATCTAGATATATTTGATGGTAGGGGGGCAAATCGGAGGAAGCCTGGGTATAATAATGAGCCACTTTGGAAAAGATGGAGACAGGGTCAATTCCTGCCCAGTTTTGCTTTAGAATGGGGATATAAAGATTTGAGGCTGATTTTGATCTTCCTATTATCTGGATCTTAAAAGGAATCACACGATGATCTGACCATGTAAGAGGATAACTTGAAAAAACATTCACAAGTGTAGATGCAGCAAATATTAAGTTCAACGTGTGGCCTTTGATGTGTGTAGGACCTTTAACTAGTTGTTCTAATTGTGCTGATTTCATAGTCTTTAGAAGGCACTTATTGGTTTGAGCTGTTTCCTCTTCTGCCCATAGGTTAAAATCATCCAAGATCATCACGTTTTTAAATTGCAGTGCTAAATTTAAGGACCTTTAACTAGTTGTTCTAATTGTGCTGATTTCATAGTCTTTAGAAGGCACTTATTGGTTTGAGCTGTTTCCTCTTCTGCCCATAGGTTAAAATCATCACGTTTTTAAATTGCAGTGCTAAATTTAAGGCGCCAGCCACAAAGGTACTAGAACACGCCATAAGATTGGTTTACGGGGGCGGTAGCCCAACATACAATGGCACACCCATGAATCATTAGCAACAACTCTTACCAACAGGTGTTCCATTTCTGTTTCCATAGTGATAGGGAGCAGCGAACTCTCATAGTGAGTATTATAAATTAATCCAACCCCCCGCCTGATGATTTATCCCACTGATACACGTAAAGGATAGCATAACCAGATGGCAACATTTGAATCATGTCCGGACCAGAAGATTCCATCAGCCACGTGTCCATGACGAATGCCAAGCCAGGACAGTGAGATTTCGAAAAAGAATACATTTCCAATGTATGCTCCACAAGTGAGCGTGCATTAATTAAGCAAGCACACAAGTGATTAGAAGAAGCAAGCCCAGGCTGCTTCTTTGCCTGTATTTCCTACCAACCAATTGGAAAAACAGTCTGGGGTGGTGCTAGGGCAAGAATTTTCTTCATATATCATATTTACTAACCTGTTCTGCCCAGAGCACAGACCCAGAGCACAGACTCAGCGCGGACGAGCGCAGACGAGCGCAGACGAGCGCAGACGAGCGCAGACGAGCGCAGACGAGCGCAGACGAGCGCAGACGGGGCCAGACGGGGCCAGACTTTGGCCTACTTCAGGCTGCGCTCCCGGCGTTTCTGCCTAAATACTGCTTCCATGGTAATTGGTAATTGCAGAGACCAATCCACACGTAGGTCGTTTCAGTGTGGCAAGCGAGGAAGGACTCGCAGTCTAGCAATGAATGCGGTTAGAAATGAAAGAAAGCTGGGAGTTGAAGTCCGGCACGAGCACCAGCCTCCCCAATCCCAGGCATGCTAGCTACCCCAATGCGCGGCTTAAAAGGAAATAAAAAAAAAAAAGATTTGTAAAATATAAATGGAAAGTGCTTTTAAAATTGTTAGCAGTAATCTGCTTGCATTATCAGACATCCAGTCACCTGCCAGGGCAGTAGCGCTGTAAAGGAAAACAACTATAGGGTTGAAATCAAACACATGCAAGAAAATAAAAACATAACAAACCCACACCAGCATGTGTTTTCATAATTCTGCAGTGTCTGCTGCTTCCTATTCGATTACCAGTACACACGTAATGATATTTGATATGGTATTTTATTTATATCGCGCTCGTTCACGTAGGTCAGTGTGGCAAGCGAGGAAATCTAGCAATGAACAATTCACAAACTGTAATACATTTGTTGAAGTCTATCTAAATACATGTCCATGTAATTAAACATGTATTGGAATGATCCTGCAGACCAATAAAGAAAAGAATTCAGGAGCATAAATCCTGTATACGCACAAAAAGAGCAGATGCACCATTGGTAGATCATTTTCTGGAAAAGCAACACACTGATTAGGGATTTTAACTGGGCCATCATAGAAGAAGTAGTACGCCCACCGAGGGGTGGAGATATGCAGCCTATCCTGAGCTGAGATGGATTATCTGGTTAAAAACAGACCAAACTGGTCTGAAAAAGATGATAATATGGCAGACGCTAGCAACGCTGCACAATCTGTAACATCAGGCACCATACAGACAACATTAGGATCTACCTCATTATCACTCATCAAATTGAAATTGAACTTTAATTGAATTAGTGGCCTAGACTGCCCATCACATAAGAGACTGCATCTGTGACAGGCTGTCTCTATGAGGTTAATTTTCCCGATAAAACAATACCTTCCTCTCTTGAATGAGAGTTGCCCTTGAAATATTCTCAATGCAATAATTATCATATTATTTGTATCAATATTCTTCAACACTTCTTTTGCCCTATGATAAATATTCCTCTATGGAGAAACCACAAAAAACATCAGTTTAAGTGTGTTATCTACGGGACATAATTGCGAGTCAATTGAAAAGTGGCTTTAAAAATAGATCGACATGTCCGCTCTATGATGGTGCATCCTAAAGAGCAATGCTATTGCAAAATGCTAGAGCTCAGTCTAATTCACATGACATTGCGCAATCAGCATAACATGGATCTGAATATGTAGGATCTAGACGCTGTAGTCATTTGAGTTTGGAACAGGTACAGACCAGACTCTACTGGAGATATACAGCATGACATTCAGGTGAGTGAAGTTTATTTCAGGGGAGAGCACAGCACCCTCGGCTCCTCCCCCTCCTCCTCAAAGCATTGGTCCATCTTCCGAAATACAGCGACTATATCCAGTGCAAGAATTAAAAACAGTGGGCCTCATTCCGAGTACGGCGCTAACCAATGGCGCTATTAACGCCTTGGTTGACGCCGTACCCGGACCGGCAGCGCCTTGGTGGTTGGCGGAATTACCGCCCCATTCCAAGGTTGGCGGGGCGGTAATTCCCCAATCCCCATTTACCCTTCCCCATTCCCATTCTTGCCCCATAGGGCATAATGGGAGTGGGGAAGGCGTCATTTACGCCACCGTAAATTACGGTGGCGTAATTAACATCAAGGTCCCTTAGCGCCATGGTATTTAACGCCTGCTAAAAGCAGATGTTAAAAGCACCATGGCGCTAAGGGAACTCGGAGTATGGCGGTAAGGGATTACCGCCACCGCTCTCGTTAGCGGTGGCCGCTATCCCTTACCGCCATACTCGGAATGAGGCCCAGTGAGAGGATACACTAACCCCACATACGCACCCCTGCTTACAGCATGGAAATGTTTTAAATGGAGCAAAAATAAACAAACAAAATTCAGTGTCCTTGCGCGATTAGTATTACGAACGCTGCGAGCTGCAGGTAAAAATGACAGAGGCAGAGGAGGAGGTCCATAGACAGAGAGACAGGCAGGGCAATAGGGAAGAGGTGGCCCCGAATGAGTGGGTAGGAGGGCAAATATTTTTCAAATTAGATGCTAGAAACGTGGACGACTCTAAGGACAGAGTAAGCAAACCTAGAAAAAGGCAGGAGGAAGAAGAAGAAGAGGAAAGAAAACAAGAAAAAAAGGAACAAGAGAGAAGAGAGCAGGAGAAACAAGAATGAAATTGGGAAAGACAATATGAGGAAGAGAAAGAAAAGGAAAGGAAACAAGAGGTAAACAGAGAAGGAGAGCAAACAAAAAGAAGGACATAGAAGGGAACAAGAGGAGAAGGACATCGAGAAGATAAATGAGGAGGTAAAGGAAAGGGCGAGAAAACAAAGAGAAAATAGGGAAAGGGAGAAGAGACGGGAGGAAGAAAAAGAAAAGGAGTGACAACGAAATGTAGAGAGAGAGAGAGAGAGAGAGAGGGAGAGAGAGAGAGAGAGGAAAAGAGAAGAATTTAAAGATCCAGAGATCGAAACAGCGATGGAAAAGAACAAGGAAAAGCGATGAAAAGAAATTGATGAGATTGTTAAGGGTGCATGCTCCAAAAGAAGGAGAGAGAGAAAAGGAGCAGATGCAAAGAGAAAGAGAAAGGAGTTTAAGGAACTGGGTGAATTACGTCCGGGGGAAGGGAACTGCCCTCTGGATCCAAGAATTGTTTTGTTGGATTTATTTACTTGCTTTTGAACACTTTTTACTACACCTACATCAGAGATACTTTCCATACACTCTTAGTTCTTTTTTACATTTTTGTTATTTTTAATTGTTTTTTTATAACGTGCTTAATACCGAAGGTTGGTTTCTAAGCATGATCCGGGATTCAAACCTCTGTTGCTCTGAGTGGTCTTGCTTCCAAGACCAACACGTTGCTGTTCCTTTTTAGTGTAAGGGTCAGATTAGTATGTTTTGGACACAAGGACAGAGTATATCATTTTGACGATGAGACACAGACTGATCTTTAGTTTCAGTTTCCTAGGTTGGGAACTTCTCTTCCTTATAGGGACAGACATGCCTTTATCCAACCCTTTTATTTTAATTAAAATGCCTGATGTTGAAAATATTACAACTTTGTGCCAGCCTCTCACTTCTGAACTCTCACAGTGGACACATTAGCTAACAAAATGCGAATATGGTTACAATGGAACATGATGCGATGATAAAAGAGATTCCTGTAATGAATACCCAGATAGAAAGACTGAAACAAAATATATTGTATGGCTATATAGATGGAAAATAGTTATATCTTAGACATCATCCTTCTGTGACTCTTTCAGCCTTGCTTCTACTGTTTGGCATCTGGACCATTTCAACTCTGATTATGTTATTCTATGCTACAGCAGCCTAACTAACTGCTCATTATCTTATACTGCTGCTACCTTGGCCTGACACTGCCTGCTTGTATCTGCCAACGTATTCTGTGATGCCTGCCACTTGTTTTCCCTCCTATTTTGATCCTTGCTAATTAGACCTCACTGTTTTTACCCTTGATTGTGAATTCTGCTGTATTTTTCTGTGCATTATAAGAAGTGACTTTCAATTTTACTCTGCCTTCTCATTGTTGCTGTTTGCCAACCTGCTGCCGCTTATTTGATGTTGCCCCCCCACACCAAGAAGTGGGCTCTCCAAATTGTGCTCCCTTTCTGTTCGCTGTTGTCTTCCTGTCAATCCATACCTGTTATCTACCCCTTCACCATGAGATGGGGCTTCCCAACTCTTGCCCACCCTACTGTCTCCTCATTTCCAAACTTGCTGTGTGTTTAAATGTGTTCACCTGCATTAATGACTCTTCTCCCCCCTCCCTCATAGCATTGCTCCCTACTCCCTCCCTTCATCCCCCCTCCTCCCCTCGTCCCCCCCTGCATTTTCATGTTATAGCACTTGCACATTCCGAATTGCCGCAAGGCTTAGTAGGATCGTCTGTTTTTGTTCTGTTTTGATCTTCACCCCTGTTCCTTCCTGACCTCCCCTTCTCCGCCCTCCCCTGCCTTTTCATTTTATAGCCTTGCACGTTTTGAATTGTTGCAAGACCTGGTAGGATCGTTTTTGTTTATATTTTTGTTTGTTTTCTTGTCCTCACCCCTTCCTCCCTGTCCTCCCCTCCCCCTCTCCTCAATCCCCTGCATTGCATTCATGGCCGGGGGGATAGCTCAGGCGCAACGCGTTTGTCTTGGAAGCAAGAGAACGCATACCAACACAGGTATGAATTGCGCGCTCACGCTTAGAAAATGGTCTCTGGTATTAAGCATGTTATAAAAGAACAATTATAATTATAGCACTTGCACGTTCTGAATGTCTCAAGATCTAGTAGGCTTGTTTTTATTTTGTTTCTTTTCCCTGTTTGCCCTTCCATTTGGATGCGCCTTGAAACACCATTTGGCTGTATAGGTGCATTACAAATAACCAATAAATAAATAATAAAATATGCCCCATCATGATGATATCACTAATAATTTGTGGTACATACACATGAGCAGAGTAGGGAGAGGAACTTCTGACGAGAGCTTCTATGTGTGTTCCCTCATACCCTACTCCATGAGCATGTTCAGAACATTGTAGCCACAGAAATATCCACACACACATCACATGGTGGTCGGTCAAAATCCCGAAAAAAAAATCTCGACTAACAATAAGGTCGAAAAAAAAAAGACCGAAACAAAAGTCGAATTTCTCTTTTTTTAATTATATATTTATTTTGGGGTCCGGGATTAATAAAAAAAGGTAAAAAAAAGGGGGGGTTGGAGGGGAACCCCCCCATTTCAAATAAAAAACGTCATAAAAAATGAATTTTTTCGGCCTTTTTTTTTGAGATTTTTTTTTTTTTAGATTTTTTTTTTCCGGTTTTAGGAACATAAACCACATCACATTGCCTGGCGCATCTTGCAACATGCATGACCAGCGGGCAGTTTCAGGGAAGAAAGGTCTCAATGCTCTGGGTAACAAAAGAAGATTCATCACAGGTGGATAACTTCATAAAAGCAGTATCCATAACCAGAAATGTTAACAAAGAACCTGAGGTGATACAATATATATTATGAGGCCTGAAAAGAGGAGAAATAATAACTTAGGATCAACAATTTTGAAACTGCAATGACAAGCAGGGAAAATAAATTCATGGATTTTGGCAAAGAGGTCAGTTACAAAGAGAAGAACAATTATTTACCCAAGAAGGATGGGTTGACGGACTGATCTGCTGTAAGGCCGAGGTACTTAGAGAGAAACCACGAGTGGTTAGCCGCAAAGTGAACAGCGAATGTCGTAAGGATTGGGATAAATATATTAGAATACTAACGTGAGTAGAAGATGAAGCAGGCCCATTGCACATTCTCCCAGTAAAAAACACGTCCTTATGTATGAGAAATACAGTAGCATTAAAATTTCAAAAAAACAAAGGGTACAAGAAAGTGTATGACTTGCCCAGAATGAAAGTAGAAACAGCTGTATCAATGGACCATTATTGGGCTTGTGGTTCAACAGCTTAAATGAACCTTCCTCCAAATTGGTGAGGTACCTGCTCCTTAGTGACAATAGAGACCCCAGCTTGTGTAGTTCCCCAGAGTGGTATACAAATTGCGGACTTTCCTAAAATCAATGCACATTTGAGCAAAAGAAAGTCTCTCGCTCTCACACGTAATAAAAGAGAACATTATTTTTCAGCAAAATCAGAAGAGGCTAGAAAGTGATTCTATCTGCTATTTTCTTCCCCGGAGTGCAGGTCACTGTAAACGTGAAATGGCTGCCAATCACAAGAAGGAAGTTGTTGCAAACAATCAATACAACAGTGAAAGGCTTTAACGCCATAAAGGAGGAGCTGAGGGCCATAAGACTTATGACCCTCCTGAATAAGTATGTCCTTGATCTGATAACAGCCAGTGAGGGTGGTGTGTATGCAGAAATTGGCCCGTCCTGCTGCACATATTCACCTGCCCACAATGAGGGAAATGGGACTCTCACAGAGGCTACAACTCTGTTAACAGACTTAAACACCAAAATGAAAGAGGAAGTGGAGGGCATTCTAAATGATGACGGGCCTTGTTATCTATTTTCATGGCTCCCCTCCTGGTTGGCTAACGTATTCAAAATACTACTAGCCATACTGGTACTAGTACTACTAGGATTCTGCACCTTGACAATAGCCATACCCCAATGCAAGAAGAATGCCAAAAAGGTGATGGGAATGAAAATAGTGAAAAACCTGGAGGCTTAAGTACACGAATATACACAAGCCGATAACCTACCTTATATACACGTAATAGAAAGCCCTATCGTCCCTCCAGATTCAAAATGTATTTGTCCCCAGCACCCTCGCAATTACATTGGGCAATGGGTATTTTGCAAACTTGATGGGGAGTGCTGCTATATGATCTGGAGTGTGGATGAACACATAGGACATGCAGGTGACCTGAGGGTGTAATTAAAATATGGATACCCATGGTACCTTACACATAGGAGGGTAAGAATGAGGGTGTGGTCGAGGACTCGACCACAGGAGGGATTGTCGAGAGACAGATGAACACTTAATTCATGGCAACTGCCCCTCCCCGCCTCAAGGAGAGAAACGTTATGCACTAAGGCGACCATACTGGCACTATCTCAGACTGATACAGGAAGAGATGGACTTGATGTAACTGAAGATGGCGACAATACGCAAATTCACTGTTAACTGACACACGTGCATACAATAGACACAAAGCAAATATGCACTCACCATGAAGAAACACAGACATCTATGCCCCAAATGGGGGGGATGGTTCATTTTCAGGTCTCTCGCCCATTTTCTTCAGGGAGTTGGTCAGATTGATTTGATTCTGGGTGGAGACTTTAATGAGACAATGGACCCATACGTGGATCGAAGTGGGGTCACTACCAATTGTAGGGGAGGAAATCATATGTACTTGCATGCTTTGGTTGATGAGTTTAATTTTGTGGATGTGTGGACATTAGCCAACCCCACTGTTAATAATTATACATACCATTCAGGACGTCATGGGGCCTCATTACGAGAATGGAGGTAATGAAAAAAGGAAGGCGGAATAGGCATTCCGGGGCATTATGAACAGACAATCCACCAATACCGCCGCCGCCCGTACCGTGCCCCTTCATACCGGCACGCACGCGTACACGCACCCCTTCACGGAGTAAATACCAGGATACCGGTAATAGGAGGACATCACAACTCACGCGGGCATGCAATTACCGGCATCCTGAAGGTGGTAATTAGGGCCTGCACGATGGCGGCCATAGAGGCATCGTGGACCACACATAAACAGCAATCTGCAATCAAGGCAACTGCCACAGGTGCACACAGCCACCACAGGTGGAGTCAATGGAGCCTGTGCCAGTATAAAAGGAGTACACCTACACACCACACCCCTTCCTACACCAAAATGATACCACTAGCTGTTGCAATCATGGGGCTGGAGGACATGCCTATACTGCTACAACTACAGCAACAACAGCAACAGCAACTACAACAACTACAGCCACAGCAACAGCCAGCACAGAGGAGACGCAGGAGGAGAAGGAGGTTGAGACAGGCCCAGCATTTACCACCAGTGCAGCCAGTAGTACCTCGTAGGCAGCCACCAATCATTTGCATCAGACCCAGTCCATTCAATCTAAACCCTGAGTGGATCCACACCCTGTACCGGTTGGACCGGGACACCATCACCACCATAGTGGACATGATACACGACGACATTGTCAGCCTCATAGAAATACACACTGCCATCCCCCCGCTACTAAAGGTGGTGCCTGTGCTCCACTTCCTGGCCACAGTCACCTACCAGCACTCAGTGGGCCAGCTGCATGGCATTTCACAACCACTATTTTCACGCATGCTGACCCAAGTGCTGGATGCCCTCCTGAAGCACGCTAGCACCCACATATCCCTACCACGTCTGCCCAGAAGATAGCTGACACCAAAGTAGGCCTCCATGCACTGGCAGGCATGCCCAATTGTGTTGGTGCCCTCGACTGCACCCATGTAGAATTGGTAGTCCCCCATGCCGTATAGGCGGTGTACTGCAATCGCAAGCAATACCACTCCATCAATGTGCAGAGGGTATGTGACTCCAGCAAGATCATCACACATTGCTGCACCTGATATCCCGGATCAACACATGATGCCATGGTGCTGGGTAACTCCACGCTACCCTGTCACATGGAGCGACATGCTGGACGACATGCCTGGCTTCTTGCGAGTTGCCTGACAGGCCCATGGCAGTGCTTCGGGTTTGTGATGTGTTGGGATGCATACTCCACCTGGGTGGGAATGGGGGGGGATGCATACTCCACCTGGGTGGAATGGGGGGAATGCATACTCCACCTGGGTGGGAATGGGGGGGATGCATACTCCACCTGGGTGGGAATGGGGGGATGCATACTCCACCTAGGTGGGAATGGGCGGTGAGTGGAGAATGCATGCAGAGCTAAACACTCCTGAACTGAACCTCCCAACCCAATCATGACACATCACTGGCACACATTGGACCAATGCTGTATACCAATGACAACATGTAAGACGCACAACCTGGCCACCATGGGTATGTGAAGCCATGCATGACTAAACATGATTAAAACTGTGCCAATGTGGATAGTGTGACCATGCACAGTGTAGTATGCACATTAAAAATGTGAGGCAAAACATCGTCCTGCAACCACAGTACATCGGCATCAGCATGCAAGAATCCACCCTGCATCATACGTACAATGCCATCCAGACTACCACACCATATTGCAGTATACAATGCATCTAATTAATATTTGTGCATATATACAGGGACATGTGCATGTCAACAGCAAATAGCTGCGTCCATGGCTGTGAATCCTGAAGGTGGCAGCTCAGAGTGACTCACATAGACCTATTTGTATTTGCTTGCAGGTGATGGAGGATATCCCTTGAAGCTGTGGCTACTTACCCCTGTTCGAAACCCGCAGAACAGCCATGAGGAGGAGTACAATCGGGTACATACCCGTACCCGTGTTGTAATTGAGCAGACCTTTGGCCTGTTGAAGGCGCGGTTCCGCTGCCTAAGCAGGTCTGGTGGAGCACTCCTTTATAGGCCTGAGAAGGTGGCAAAGATCACCATGGCCTGTGTCATGCTGCACAACATGTGCATCCAGAGAAATGTACCACTGCCACCTGACATTGCACCCGGTGAGGATGATGAGGATGAAGACGGAGGAGAAGCAGCACCCCTGCCAGTGCGTGATGCAGAAGATGGCCGTGCAGTATGCCAGTCACTGATTGACGAATACTTCTGACCCACCGGGACGTCGATAGATATGTGTCAGTGACACATTGTACACTGGGTCCATGTGGACATGCACCCAGGGAATGTGGGGAGTTGGGCACTGTGCTCTGTAATAAATTCAATGGATACAAACGAAATGAACAATGTCCAGGCATTGAATGATTTTTCACACAACGGGTGTACTGATAACAACTACAAGAATGTGCAACCCCCCCCACCACAACACCAAAACTCCCCATACCCCAATGAACTCCCAGAACCCCCCAATGAAATCCCCATACCCCCAATGAACTCCCAAAACCCCCCAATGAAATCTCAATACCCACCAATAAACTCCCAAAAAACCCCAATGAAAGCCCCCTAATACACCCATACACCACTGACACCATCTGACCCACTCCCATTGTTGTCCCTCACTATTTAATGGATTTCTTGTTGTCCGGGAGCAGCATTTCTGAGTGCCTCACACTCCGTCCTTTTGGACGCACAGAGCAGGAGGGTGCAGAGGAAGTGGGTGCAGAGGAAGCAGGTGTGGTGGATGGGGTGGAAGCCGTGGTGATTTGCACGGCTGGTGCGGGTTGTGGCTGCTGCATGTGCAGCAGGATAGAGGTGAGGACCTGCGTGATGGCCCCCAGACTGTCTCGCATCATCAATGCAGAGGCATTGACGGCTGCTGTGTTCGGCGCTATGGCCTGGGCAATCTCACGCCTCGTGTCCTCCCCATCTGCAACATATTGACGGAGAAGGTCCACCATTGAGTCCTGTCTGACGTCCACCCTCACTAGCCATGCCTCAAGGTTGGTGGTGGGAGCAGCAGTGGTAGAGGGTGCTGCGTCTGGGCCTGCATTGGCAGTGCTGTCCTCGGGGATGCTGTGAGGTCAGAATCGTGTATCAGCGGAGCCACACTGCTGGTGGGGAGGGCTGAGTGTGGGGTTGGAGGGTGGACACGGGGCTTGGGGAGTGTGGACATGCCACATGGGTGAGTCCATCCTCGTCCACATACTCCTCCACTGCAGTTTCTATGTTGCTCAGTGGGGCACTGGCCTCGACTTCCGCTGGTATTGCCAGCTCCGTGCTCCCGGTGTCAGGCGTTGATGTGGGGCCCTCATGTGAGGCCATGGCCTGGCCACTCGCCCTGGGCTTCGGTGTGGCCTGCGAGGCTGCCCCGGAGGTGGTCTTGCCTGTGTGAATGGTCTTGTACCGGGACGTGGATGTCCTTGTGGCTGTCTCCTCACTGGCATCCTCTCTATCGGTGCCTGGGGGTAGAAGAGATGCAGGGCATCAGTGATGGTGTTAGATGCAAGATGCATCATATGGTGCTGTGGAGAATTTCATTATTCATGCATTCATTTCTTACAGGTGTGTTACACAGGGTAGCATGAAGGGGCCATTTTGGCATGTGCCATGACGTCTCAGTGCAGGGATGCTGCATGGCAGGTGGCATTCCGTTGTATTGGGCTTTGTGTGATGTATTACATGGGCACGGTCCGTGTGTGTTGACTGTGTGTTGGTAATGGGATTGGCACTCAGCATGCATTTCAATGTGGCAGGGTTTGGGCCTCCATCTGGACACGGATATGTTGATGTGTGTGTTGGGACATGCATTGCCTTGCCTAGACTCTCTTCCACATCACTTGTGCTACGTCATGGTTTCCCATACAGGGATCTGCAGGGTCACTCACCTCCATCTGCAGATGTTGCAGCACCCGTCTCCATCTCCCCAAATCCCTCGATGGACTCCATCTGTATGAAGCTACTGCAAGTCTCCTCCCAGCTTGTATGTTTTGTGGGTGAGTGGGGACCCCCGCCTGTGGCCATGGCCTCCCTCCTATTGCTGGCCAGGATGTTCGGTACCCTGAGGCGGAGGTCATCCCACCTTTTTTTACAGGCCTTGACTGTCTGTGAGGTGGTGCCAACTGCCGAGACCTTGCGGGCTGCCTCCTCCCAGATCTCCTTTTTGCGTTGATGCACCTCCCTTTTCATGTTTTGCTGGTTGATCCCCTCAGCATGGGCAGCTAGGGTGTCTGCCAGCATGTTCAGTTCTTCGTCTAAAAAACGCTTTTTGCGCAGGCGGGGGGTTGGTTTCCTGGTGGCCTTTGACATGTTGAAGGGATTGGCACTGGTCACTCCTGAACACAACTGGTGGTTTGGGAGGATTGCAATGTATTTTGTTTTTAAAGATGGCCGCCGGCGCATTTCCCGTTCCGACGCCATGACGTTAATTTCGGGTCTGGTATTACGAGCCCGGTATTAGCATTATGTTATTACCTGGTCGGTATTAAGGGGTTCCTCCTAGGCGGAGGCAGTATCGGCGGGTCCCGTGATGGCACTATCGGGGGGTTGGAGGGCCTTTAGCGGCATGCCGGTATGGCCATCACCGGCATGGGGGTTCACGCGTGCTCACGCGCTCGTAATCACCCGCTATTAGCAGCGTCGTATGAGCACGGACCTGCTAGTTCCTCCATGCCGGTAATGACCCCGCTTTTACCGCGCTCCACGTAATGAGGCCCATAATGTTTTTTCAAGAATTGATATGTTAATGATTGCTGGCCAATGTACACAAAATGGCTTATATGCAGATGTAGAAGCTATACTAATCTCAGTGGAGGCGCCAGTTTGGATTGAGATGTCATTATCTTTCATAATATCAAAATCAAATTATTGGATGATGAATACTGCCTTGTTGAATGACATTGATCTGGTTGATAAGATTGTGAAAGAGGCAGAATTATTTGTACCTGTGAATTGGTCTCCGGATGTGTGTGTGATATCGACCTGGGAAGCACTTAAATGGTATATCCGTGGCTTGTTGATAGTTCTATCCAGCAAAAGAAGTAAAACGTTGGAGTGTGAGTTGAATGCATGACAAGCTGAAGCCCTAGAGCTTGAGAAGAGGTATGTGTCAAACCCAACAATAGAAGCAAGAGAGGTGCTAACCCATAGAAAATATCAGCTGAACAAGCTATTGTCTGAAAGGGCAGCAAAACTTCTATTTACAACTATGTGTAATTACTATGAGGGTGGAGAAAGATATGATAGATCGCTGGGCCACCGCTTGAGGGCCCAAGAAGCAGAATGCAAAATAAGTGCAATAAATCAATCCTCAGGAACAGATTAACAGAGAATTCCATGACTTCTATTCTACATTATATACTTTAGACAAACTACGAGCTGACGAAAGTTTAAGGGCTGTGGCTTAAACAAAATACCTGACAGGGTGGAAACATCTTTAGACGAAGCTCTGTCGGTGGAAGAATTCATGGGGGCAACATCTCACTTGAATAGTGGGAAATGCCCTGGACCGGATGGACTACCTGCAGAGTTTTACATAATCATACCGAGAGTAGTTTTTGAGCTTCTACTTGAAGTGTTAGTCGAGTCTAGGAGGAGAGGTGTATTGCCAGCAACAACAAGACACACATCAATTTCAGTCTTGCTTAAGAATGGGAAAACACTGACCTCAGTAGGGGATTATAGGCCAATCAGTCTAATCAATACTGATAATAAGATTCTGGTCAAAGCACTTTCCTTAAGGGTTGAGAACACCCTGGACCATTGTATCAATCCAAACCAGTCCAGCTTTGTGAAAGGGAGGAGCCCTTCTACTAACATGTGAAAGTTAATACTGACACTGCAGGAATGCAATAAGTTGACCACAGAAGTGGCTGTGTTTTTTATCGTTGGACACCGAACAGGCAGAAGGCTTTTGACAGAATTGAACAGAATTGAGTGGAGTTTCCCATTTGCACTTCTGAAGAATTATAGATTTTGTAGACAAATCGTACAATGGATGTTGTTACTCTATTCGAAGCCAGCGGCATCTGTGAATACTAATGGATGGTCTTCTGAGCCATTTGAACTGGTCCGTGGATCAAGGCAAGGTTGCCCACTGTCACCTCTGCTATTCGTTTTGGCAATGGCGTCATTGGTAAAGAGGATCAGGCGCGATGTCGAGATAGAAGGAGTACTGTATGGAGATGTGTTACAGAAGGTTTGGTTATATGCCGATATATGCTGTTGGTGGTACAGACCCAGGACTCCTCATTGTTGGCCCTAATGCAGCAAATAGAAGATGTTCAGTTGTTTTCAGGATACAAAGTCAACTGGACAAAATCTGAAGTAATGCCAGCTTCTTCTGCCTGCACCAGCACAAGTTTTCATGAGACTTGGATTTTGATGGTGTCCAGAACAAATGAAATACCTGGGTGTCTGGCTAACAAATGAGGATACAAAATCAACTGGGCAAAATCTGAAGTAATGCCAGCTTCTTCTGCCTGCACCAGCACAAGTTTTCACGAGGCTTGGATTTTGATGGTGTCCAGAATAAATGAAATACCTGGGTGTCTGGCTAACAAATGAAGTTCGTTGCATGGTGGTGTTAACATGAAGTACATAACTTCGAAGCTGATGATGGAACTGGCAGGATGGGCCAACTTAAAGTCATCTCTATGGGGGAAGGCTAATGCCATCAAAATGTCATCTGCACTATGCTTAAACTATGTGATGAGCCTGTTGCCTCTACAGATAAAAAAAGAAATATGTCAAGGAGATCGACAGTCTGTTACAGAATTTCTTGTGGGAAAACAAACAGCCACGACTTAAATTGTGGAAGTTACAACTCCCTTGTGAGAGGGGGGTCTAGAAATCCCATATTTTGCATTGTATCATTTGTCATTATCTGCAATCCACCTGTTACCATTCCTGGAGAATCCACCTGACAAGTGGACAAGGGTGGAGACTGGTCTGAACACGCCATTATCTCGTGAGGCACTATTGACATCCATGAACATAGAGGGTCATTCAGCATCAGCTGCAACAGATCTCTTTAGGAGAACGTGGTGGAAATTGGAGGAGATGACTGGGGCAAAGGACACATTTCCGGCAATGTCATTGGTTGAGTTAAATCGATTAGTCAAGATTGATGGGAAACCGCTTTTCTGGCCAGACTGATTCTTAAGTGGGGTGCAGTGGATCGGAGACCTGATCAAAGATGATAGGTGGTTGCCGTTCCACAATTACGTTGCTGCAAAGCGCCTTCAAGGATGCACATACAGCGAATCTCGAAATTTAAGGCTGCCATTGAGGGGGCTGAAAATATCAGATGATGAAGTTTTTAGGAGTCATCTATTGACGCTAAAAGCAAATGGTCACTGTGCTTCTAATATGTATGGATTCCTGATGAGTTTCAGGGGCCAAAATGAAAAACTTCATAGGGCCTGGTCTGATTGCCTAGGCTCAGAGGTGACGGCTGCGAGATGGGAAAAGATATGCTGAAATGTTGCCTTGCATCCCTGAATCTAGAGGAAAGAGCCAACCAGGTCAAAATACTGAATAATGTATACTGACTCCTGAGTGATACTGATGTTTGTTGGGGCTGTGGTCACAAGGAAGGGTCATTCGAAAATATGATCTGGGATTGTTCAAAGGTGAGGTCATTTTGGTCCTAAGTCACAAGAACAATGAATCAAATGTTAATAACGGATATGGATTTTGACTTTCAGACTGTAATATTGAGGGAAGGTTGCCTACTGGAAAATTTGAGCTACCCACAGAGGTGCTGGTTTTTTAGAGTGGCGCTTTCCTCAAAAAAGATTATTCTGAGAGATTGGGAAAATGTCACAGTGCCTTGCAGGTCTGCTTGGATTGATGATTTATGCAGAATGTCTCAAATGGAGAGGGTAATTGTGAGCAAAAGGAAGAAATATGGGGGAGGTTCTTGGAGCTAATGTAATTAATGGACTGTCCCTGGCCTGCCCGGACCATGTTTTTGTAAACTTGTAAGTATTGTTGTGCTATAGTAAATCCAATAAAATGTAAATATAAAAAAAAAAGAAAAGCAGACACTAGGTCAAATGTGCATTTATATACGAAGAATATCACTTGCACCATAAAGACATGAAGAACAACATATACAATGTATACGCTGAAACGCAACACAAATGATATACGTATATAGTTTACTAATGTAGAAAGCAACAGTAAAAGGCTGCCATCTTTGTTAAAATAGAAGTCGCAACACGCTTTGAAAGGAATACAGGCCTCGAAACGTCATGAAAACTTAAAGTGCTGAATTCACTGAAATACAGATTTGGGCAGGGTGCAGGCAGAAGCTGTGTGGGCCCTTCCAAGGCTACTGAAAGAAAAAACGTAATTTGGTCAGAAATGTTATTGGGCCTAAAATCCCCATTTTTTGGCGCAAATAATTCCATGAATCAGCCCGTTGGTTTCCAGGGCCCAAGCTGTGCCGTGTAACATTGCAAAAGAGGTTTGCCCTCCCAAATTTAAACTCGTGGAAAGGCTGACTTTGAGATTTAAATTGTGTGGCTCTCTTTACAATGCTTAACATAGGCAGTGTCTTCCACATGGTATCCAGTGATTGCATTGAACAGAAACCATCGAATGCCAAAAGCTTTGGAAAAAAGCATTGAATGCATTTTTTCAAAGGGAAAGGTTTTATTTTAAGTATAATGGGTTATAAGGGGTAATAAAACAGGGGTTCGGGGGGACCCCCATAAAAAAAGAAAAAAATATTAATTCAATGGTTTTTTTTCGTTGCTTTTTTTTTAGATGCTAGGGCATTCCATGCTTTAGCATTCAATGCAATCACTATAAACCTTCCACACAGTACCTACAAGCAGTTTTCATTGTACAAAAAATGAAACAGTATGTGACTTAATATGTAACTGATAAAAAATGTGCTTTTCATGAATTACTGTTTGTGAAGTAAATGATTTATTTTTCAGCAATAAATGCTGGTATGACTATTTCAAGTGTTTCACTCGAATGCACTCTGTCTCAAAGCCAGCAAGACTGAGATCCTTTCAATTAGGACTGCTGTTAGATCTTTCCTCAATTTACTCTGGCCACCCTCCCTGGGCTCTCCCCCCTCTCCTTCCACTCACACCAGAAACCTTGGAGTCATGTTCAACTCCACCATCTCCTTCTCTCCTCACATCACAGATTTCTCTAAGAATTCCACTACCAGCTGCACCTTCTCATAGGTATTCTTCCATTTTTTACTTTCCCACTGAAGTTCAGTGTCTCTGGAACCCTAGTTTTCTCTAGGCTGGACTACTGCAACAGCCTCTTTATAAATCTTCCTGCCTCTACTCTTCGCCCTCTGCAACAAATCCAGAACAGGACTGCAAGACTTGTCCTTGGCCTCCATCCAAGGCATCATCTCTCTACAGCCCTGAAATATCCCCAATGGCTCCGAGTGGCTTCAAGGATGAAGTTCAAGACCCTCTGCATTGTCCACAAGGCATTCTGGGACCGGGGTCAACACTACAACCAGCTCTCTCTTCCAAACCACTTTCCTTCTCTAGCCCGCCGCTCCTCCACCTCCAACTCTCCAAGAGACAGATGCTTCTCCAGACAGAGAGTGGGAGGTAGATCTCTCTTCTTGGCTGGTGCCACCCTCTGGAAAAGCCACCCTGCCTCTCTCTTACTTGACCTGGACCACGCTTCTGCTTTCTCTCTCTCTCTCCCCTGCTGATGTTCTTGTTCTGCTGCACTAACTGGTTACCTGGCCACCCTCTGAACCTTATGACAAGTGCCGCGGAATGAGGGGGTCACCCCCATGGAACTTAAGAGCACAGGCTCTTAAGCTTGGAGCAGCCCACAGGTACCGAGGGAGGAAATGGGGGAAGAAAGGGGACCATAAGGCGCACCACCCCCTATGCCCCCCCTGTTCTCTCTTGATGCAGGACTCACAGGAAGAGCCTGACAGGGAGTGTAAGGGAGAATTATCCAGAATGGCTAATTTCCCTTACCTATTGAGTCACTCAGTAGCTTTGCTGGATTTCTAGGATTTATTTTTTTCACCTGGTAAGAGGGTGAGCCTTTTTTCCCACTCTTACATGTGTTTTGCTGTGTTTGTTTTACATTTTTGTGTTCATAGACTGTGGAGCTTCACCTACTCCATAGGCATCATCTTTTTACTGTGTGTTACACAGCACCTTCAGTGCAGTGACACAGTGGGCCTCATTACGACCCTGGCGGTAAGTACCGAACATTACCGGCATGGCGTAATCAACGTTTACGCCGTGGGTCGATGGCGTAAAGTGCAGCATATTCCGACCCATCGGGCACGTGCATTACGCCATGGCGTTAATGTAAAGTACGGCATGGCGTAAATGGGCCAAAAACGGCCCTTACCGCCATCGCACGCCGCGCAAGGAGCACTACCGCCACACAGACCATAGCGGCGACCGCAATTAGCGGTCACCGTAATTAGCGGTCACCGTAAATAGGCGGAACCGGAAATAGCGTCATCGCGGCGGAACGGGAAACTGCACGGCGGCCATCTTTAAAAACACAATCCATTGCCATCCTCCACAACCATACCTGATCCAACCCTGACACCTATCCACACCCATCACCCACCCAATTATCCAAGTAAAAATGCCCAAAGTAGTTAAAAAAGCATGTGACCGGCAGCGCCAAGACCGTTTCTCAAAGGAGGAACTAACCATGCTCGCAGAGACCCTGCAAGAAAATGCTGCAGCTGTATTCTCCGCGCAGATGACAAGGCCGGCAATAGCGAAAAAGAAGGCCATATGGGCCCTAGTGGCAGAGCGTGTGAGTGCAGTGGGGGCCGTACCCCGCACTGCCCAGCAGTGCATAAAAGCTGGGACGACTTGAGGCTCCGTGTCTGAAACATCCTCTCAGCTAACCGGAACCTAGGCACGTCAACTGGGGGTGGATCCGAATCGCCCATAAAGCTGCAAGCATGGGAGGAAATATGTGCATCCACCATCGGGATGGAGAGCATCCAAGGTGTCGGAGGGATGGAGAGAGGAGTGCCGACCTCAGGAGATGCAGGTAGGTGGCCAGAGCAAGCCATGCTAAACTCAACAAAGTCCTATAAGTACCATGTAGCCCCATAGTGCATATGCAACACATCGGCAGGTGAATGTCCACAGACACATCCAGACTCCACCCTGTACACATGCAGCATGCACACCCTAACTGCTGGCACACACATACCACCATGCTACCTCCACACAAAAGGCACAAAACCTGTATGCCCCTGCCTGAAATGTGCTGCATGTACCCACTGTATAGATGTCATCCCTCACAATGCACGGCCAATGTCCGCGGACCCATCAATAACACTATCCCTCCTTTGCTCCACCACAGGATCTGACACAGACCTCCAGGAAGAGGACAACACTGCATCCAGATCCACCAAGAGGGCCAGGCCACAGGCATCCACCTCAGCCGTCCTAAAGGAAACACACCAGCAGCCACAAACCCTGCCTGGGGAAGAGGACAGGCAAGTGCCAGCCCCCACAACAGCAAACACAGACCCAGCAGCAGCACCGCACATGTCACTAGTCATGCCCACTGAAGGGACAGGCTCTGCTGCAAGCAGCACCCTGGGTGAAATCGCTGCCATAGCGGCAACCTCCGACAGTGAGGCAGGCAGCATCGAGGTCATCGATGAGGAAAGGCCCACTGCCCAGCCACATTCCCCCTGCACATCCCTAAGCCCCCTGCAGGCGGATGCCACACAGGGGCAGTGGGAGGCTGAGGATTGGCCAGCCACCCCATCCCCCCAGCCTGAGGTGAGCAGCCCAATGGACATGCAAATGCCACTGGGCATGGGCCAGCGGAACCAGCAGACACTTGAAGATATAGTTACCCGCCAGCAGCAGCTATCCGCCCTCCTCAACGAACATGTTGCACAGTGTGGGGTGGCAAGGGATGGCATGGAGAGGTTGGCAGACCGAGTCACAGCTGCCATAGAGTCCTCCACAAAGGACATATGCACGGAACTCGCGGCTGTGCGCAATGTCCTCACATAACTTGTTCAGACCATCAGGGACATGCGTCCAGATGTGCAGGCCGGACCCTCCTCATCAACCAGCTCGGCACAGAGCAGCCCCATCCGCAGATCAGGGCGCAATCTACGCAGCAGAGGCAGGGGTGCCCCGGGGGCCAGGGGAGGGGATTCACATTAGTGGCTTGACAGTCGAGCAGGACTACTGCACACCCTGCTGCACAGACACTACCGCATCTTCGTAGGGATTCCAGGGTGGAGGTGGGAGGGGGTGTGTTGGGGTGTTCAGGGGGGAGGGGGTGTGTTGGGGTGTTCAGGGGGGAGGGGGGAGGGGGTGTGTTGGGGTGTTCAGGGGGAGGGGGGAGGTGGTGTGTTGGGGTGTTCAGGGGGGAGGGGGGAGGGGGTGTGACACCACATTTCATAGTTTCAATACACTTTTTTCTTTCCCAAAATGAAATGTGTGGACATTTTCATTGCATATGTGTGCTTTATTGGTGTACAGTCCACAGTGTGCATGTCCCAGAGACACAGAGTGCCCCAAGTGCAGTCTCCATGTGATTCACACCAGCCGTGTGTGCTAGAAGCAGTGGTCGATGATACTTTGGCGCATTGCACGCCCCTCCTGTGCGTCGCCTCCTCCATGGGGTGCCGCCCCATCTGCACCCTCCTCATCCTCATCGTCAGGTGGTTGCAGTTCTGCGTCAGGGGGCAGGGGCACATTCCATCTGACGCACATATTGTGTAGCATGACACATGCCATGACGATCTTTGCCACCTTCTCATGGTGGTACAGGAGTGCCCCACCAGACCTGCTGAGGCTTCGGAACCGTGCCTTCAATAGGCCGAATGTCTGCTCTATGACCACACAAGTACGTGTATGTGCACGATTGAAGTCCTCCTCGTGCTGGTTCAGCGGGTTCCGGACTGGTGTAAGGAGCCACCTCTTCAGGGGATAGCCTGCATCACCTGCATGTAGGCGAGAATGTATGTGTCAGTCATTTCGTCTGATCAAGAACATGATGTGCCACCATGGCTTGCATCCAACTGTTACTTCGGCTCACTTCTACATGCACTAATTGATTCACACAATGCAACCAGTATATGCTCATGGCTCTCATGGCCTGTTTTGCATGCCATCACCCAATGTATGCAGAGGGGTTGAGTGCATTGTGAGTGCCCATCCTCTGTCTCCATTCTCTGTGTTGCTCACAGCCAGGTGGAGTATGCATCATTCCCCCCCTTTCTGCCAGGTGGAGTATGCATCATTCCCCCCCCTTTCAGCCAGGTGGAGTATGCATCATTCCCCCCCTTTCAGCCAGGTGGAGTATGCATCATCCCCCCCCTTTCAGCCAGGTGGAGTATGCATCATTCCCCCCCTTTCAGCCAGGTGGAGTATGCATCATTCCCCCCCCTTTCAGCCAGGTGGAGTATGCATCATTCCCCCCCCTTTCAGCCAGGTGGAGTATGCATCATTCCCCCCCCCTTTCAGCCAGGTGGAGTATGCATCATTCCCCCCCCCTTTCAGCCAGGTGGAGTATGCATCATTCCCCCCCCTTTCAGCCAGGTGGAGTATGCATCATTCCCCCCCCTTTCAGCCAGGTGGAGTATGCATCATTCCCCCCCCCTTTCAGCCAGGTGGAGTATGCATCATTCCCCCCCCTTTCAGCCAGGTGGAGTATGCATCATTCCCCCCCCCTTTCAGCCAGGTGGAGTATGCATCATTCCCCCGCCCCTTTCAGCCAGGTGGAGTATGCATCATTCCCCCCCCTTTCAGCCAGGTGGAGTATGCATCATTCCCCCCCCCTTTCAGCCAGGTGGAGTATGCATCATTCCCCCCCCTTTTCAGCCAGGTGGAGTATGCATCGGTACGTCATTCACCTGCCCACTTCCATGACATTGGACTCACGGAGTAGCCAGGATCTTGGGCCTGCATGTCGCTCCATGTAGCATGGTATTGTGGAGTTCCTCAGGACCATAGAATCATGGGTTGATCCGGGGAATCGGGCACAACAATGTGTGATGATCTTGTTGGAGTCACAGACCATTTGCACGTTGATTGAGTGGAACTGTTTCCGGTTGTGGTACGGTACCTCCATGGCACGTGGAACCACCAGATCCACATGGGTGCAGTCGATGGCACCAATGCAACCGGGTATGCCGGCTAGTGCATGGAAACCCACTTTGGTGTTTGCAATGTCCTGGGCAGTCTGTGGTAATGAGATGTGGTCGTCTGTGTGCTTGAGGAGGGCATCGAGCACTTGGATGAGTGTTCGTGAGAATAATGGTTGTGAAATGCCATGCAAGTGCCCCACTGTGTGCTGGTAGGTGCCTGTGGCCAGGAAGTGGAGTACAGACACTACCTTCAGTAGGGGGGGGATGGCGGTTGGAGTTTCTATCATGCTGACGATGTCGTTGTGTATCATGTCTACGATGGCGGTGATGGTGTCCCGGTCCAAACGGTACAGGGTGTGGATCTACTCAGCAGTGAGGTTGAATGGATAGGCTCTGATGCGTGGGATTGGGGGCTGCCTGCGTGGTGGCACTGGCTGTGCTGGTGGGGCTTGCTGGGCCTGCCTTGCCCTCCTTCTCCTCCTGTGTCTCCTCCGTGCTGCCTGTTGTTGTTGTTGCTGTTGTAGCACATGCATTGCTATCAGGTCCTCCAGCCCCAACATTGCTAGTCGTATTGGTATCATTGTGGAGTGTGACTGGGTGTGGGAAGGGGTGGGGTGTGCTCTTTCTGTACTTCCTGAGTCTGTATTGCCTTCACCTGTGCTGTTTCTGTGAACCTGTGGCAGCTGCATTCACTTTACATGGCCCTTTACGGTTTGTTCGCGATGGCGTAATTAGCACCATGGCGGTAAGGTACTTAACGGGCTGGGTGATGGCGTTAGGTGCATGCCCGCTTGGGTCGGCATTTGCGTACCTTTCCGCCATGGCGCTAAGTACGGTGTGGCCGGTCGCGTGTGCGCACCCTTAGCGCAGTTAGCGGTAGCGTTAACTACGATGCCGCTAATGGCATCGTAGTTAACGGTCACGGGTCATGATCGGACCTGGCGGAAAACGATGGCGGTAACCATTTACCGCCATCGTTTTTCACTTAGCGCCAGGGTCGTAATGAGGCCCAGTGTTGTCTTTTTCGGACTTCCCAACTCTGACTCCATTTTCTGGGACTAACTACTGTCTCCCAGAACATGTAAAGTTGCCATTGACTTTATTAGTCTTTTTTAACTCACAGACCCAGTGCAAACTATCTTACATAGAGTTCTGTAAAGGGTTAATAATTATCCCTTTTTGTCTGTTTCTTATGTTTTGTTACCTTCATTAAGATTTGGCTGGTGGCAGTGGTAACTACCCTATTTTTCCAACTGCTGTTATCTTAAATAGCTCTGGTAGTGTTTTAGGCTATTTTAGTAGCCTCCAACTTAAACGGGCTGGCCCATATAGATTTGCATATGGTTCCAGCTGGGTTAATTCGCCATTTCTTTTTGTAAAAGTCTTTCTCGTGTTTTTCTCTGTGTGCCAAACCAGGTTTGATTCCTTTGTTCACCGACCTTTGGCGGGCTTCTGCACAGAAGCCCTCCTTAGGTGCCTACATGTCTGAAGGGAAAGGATGTGAGGGAGGGGTTTGAGACTCTCTGCACAGGGTCTCCTTGGAGACCCATGTCGCACTCTGGTATGATTGGCTGTGGTGACTGTCCTGGCGGAACAGCCACCCTGCTGGGTGATTGACAGCCAGGCTGTGTGAATGGGGGAAAACTGCATAAAAAGCAGGTCTCTTGGGCTTGGAAGTCAGAGTCGCCAATGGATTGAGAGAACTGAAGAGAAGCTGACAGAAAAGTACCTGTACCACGACTGAACCTCCCTGTGAAGCCCTGCTGCAGGTCTAAATCTCCAAACTTCGATGACAAGGAATATCTGCAAGGAATCTTCTCCTCTTGAGCTGGTGGGAACAACCAGTGTGCCAAACTGCAAGCCAGGCCTCGCTCCTGTGGTCGAATTTGCTGTGCACAGCTACAGTGAACCGGATAGCCAGGAGGATCGGACCCTGCTTGGGTTTTAAGGAGCGCACCTTTTATTCGTTGCTTTGCTCTGCTGCTGGTTTCTTCCCTGGGCAGTGCAGGACCCTCGAGTCTTCTTCCTTTTTGCCAGTCCGACAGTCGCTTCAGGAACCATGAGCCTGCAGAACCTGCCAGGAACGTCTGCCGCAGCTACAGCATTCTTCTGCTCTAAAGGTACAGTGCTAACCTGGTTGTTTGTTTCGTCCAGCCGCAGTGAAAGTGTGTGAAATCTTTCGTCAATCCGAGGGCTTGTCCTTCTTTATTCTTTAAAGTAACTTTTTGTCCGACCAACTTAATTTTGAACTCTTGGCAAAGACTTAACCGCAAACTACCCTGAACTGTGTGATCCTCTGCAAAGACTTTGGTCCATTGACTTTGGGCCAGGCCCGTTGAATTTGATTTCCTCACTGTAGTTCCTTTTTCTAGATTCCCCTGCTTACTTACTCGTTGGTGCTGCTCAATTTCTGCCTAACTTGTCTTTCCCTCCCTTTTAAATTACTGGAGTGCCGTTTCGCTCACACTTCATTTTAAGCCTAACTTGTCCAGAATCTATTGGGTCTGGTGTAGTGTATTAAGATCGTGATTTTTCAACTGCTTGATAATAGTGAAATGTTTAATAACTGATGTGTAAATAAATGCATATTCTTTTACTCAAAAACCTTGAGTCAGTGTTTGTTTGAATCATAGTAATTGCTGTCCTTTGTGTAACTATTGATACTGCTCACTTTACTTTTGAGATAAGTCTGGCTGCTCAGCCATCGCTACCACTTTACTGTGTAGTATAGGCTTTTACCAAAGGTGAATCTGTACTGTCACTTGTAGTTCTAATTGTGTGTGGTGTTACCAAAGGGTACTGCATATAATTCTGCCTAACACTGGTGCACAGCCGTGAGGATCAAGTATAGTGATTACACAAAAAAAAAGCAATATTAATCATGCATGATATGGAAAGCTACAGTCAGGAGACCTTCCTTAGTTACACTGTGGATTATCTGAAAAATCTGTGTAGAGAAAGGAATCTCTCTGTTAAAGGCAAAAAGTCTGACTGATTGAAAGGTTGTTAGAGAAACAAAGTCTGGAGGGTGGGTCTGAAATACCTGACCCCTCAGCAAATGTGGAAAATAATGAGGATGATAATGTGTCTGTTATTGATGAGTTAGAGGAGGCAGATGTGTCTCACAATGTTCGCCTCACAGCTCCCTTACCTGCTCAGCAACCTCAACCTTTGTCCACTGGGACCCCTACAGGTCCTACACTCAGTCCTGAATTAATTGCTCTAGAAAAGATGAGGCTTGAATTGGAATTTAAATGTTTAAATGCTCAAACTGAACAAAAGAATCAAGGACTTAAACTCAGAGAAATGGAGATGAACCATCCCTTAAAAATTAAAAAGTTGTCTTTGGAAAATGCTTCTCTCCCAGAGTCTTCTACGTCTTCCAGTCCTAAGAGACCCTGTATGCCTAAAGAAAGTGTGGGTATGTATGATGTTAAGCTTGATATTTTGGATTGGTTGGCAATGTTTGAATAACCATGGGATTCAAGACATTACAGGGAATCAGTTGCTTCCTTGGCTCTTCTCTAGGCTACCCACTGTTGCATCTGATGTTGTGATGGAGTTGGGGGAGGTGGGTAGGATGTTTTATGAGTGTGTGAAGATAGCTTTAATTGCTAGATTTGGGGAGACCCCTTCCCAGTACCTTAAGAGGTTTAGGACCCTCAAAAAGCATGATGGTACCCCTGGGGCTACCTGGGTATGTGAATGTGTGAAGAACTTAGATGGTTGGGTTAAGGGTTACAGAGTGAACTCTTATGAAGGAATGAGAAATTGTGTTATGTTGGAGTCAATTTATGATGCCTACTCTCCTGAGCTTAGGCAGGACTTGGCTGATTTTAAGGAGATAGATCCAAAGTAGTTAGCTAAGGCTGCTGACTTGTGGGTTGCCACAGGGCTACTCACAAGGATTCTGGGGCAACTCAGAAGACGGATGAGGGAAAGCAGCCAAAGAAAGATGACAAGGAGAATTCAAATACCTCCAATCCAAAAGAGGGCCCCAAACAGCAACATAAGGGTAGACCACAAGGGAAACCGAATCAGGCTAGTGCACCATCTGGACTCAAACCAGGTGGAGGTCAGAACAAACCCCCATTCATCAAGACATTTGGGAAATGTTATGTTTGTGGGTCAACTGACCATGTGAAAGGGGATCCCAGATGTAAGAGTAAACCTTCAGGAGTCCACACTGTCTCCTTAGGCTTCTCCCCAGAGGATGAAATACCTATGGCAAGTGGAAACTTTCACCTACTGGCTGATGAACCCATGAGAGTCTCAGCTAGTGTTTCTTTAGTGTCCCTGGGCTTGTGGGAACAACAGAATGTAGATGTCTATAATTCCATCCCAGATAATACTAAAGAGCATTTTAAAGATAGTGTTCATGTGAATGGACATGAGACTCCTGCCATCAGAGACACTGAAGCCAGCATATCTGTAGTGGATGAATCATTTTTCAAGGTGGAGGGTGTTGCTAAGACACCCAAATGCCTCACCAAGTTAGCTGGAAGCCCTGTGCAAATGCTTCCCCAGTTACCAGCTCTCATCCAGTGTAATGATATGACTTTCAAGATACCTGTTAGTGTGCAGAGTGAAGCGCCTGGGAGAGTCCTGTTGGGTAATGACCAGAAAACTCTTGGAGTTGTGTCTAGTACCCCCAGGCCTCCCAGTAAAAGGAAACAGGAGCCCACTAGGCCTGCAAGGGAAAGGACCATGAGAGGCTCTCCAGAGGAGTTGATAGAGGAAGCTATCACTCCCACTCCACAGGAGTTGCTCACTGCTATTTCTGGAAAGAAAGAGGCAAAGGGGAAAGCCAAGACCTCCAAGAAAAAGACCCATGTGCTACCAACAAAGACATCCCCAAGATTGTCCAAGATCACACCTGTGACTCCTCTACCTGCTGAGGCAGAGTGTGAGGTACAACGCTGTGTGGTTGATCCAGTTTCTGAAGAGTCGAATGTGGAGGAAGACACTGTTTTGGTTGGAGATCTCGACTCTGTTGACCATCCTGAGCTGTAGTCTTTACTGGCAGAAGGTGGACCCAACTGGGCAGACTTCAGCAGAGGGCAAAGAGAGTGTCAATCTGGAAAAGTGAATACCCTTCATTTGGATGATCGACGTATCTTGATGGCCGAAGGCCAACCGTCTTATGCACAGAATTATAGAAATACAGACTGCTATGCTTGACCAACAAGCGGCCATTTTAAACGTAGCAAGAATCACCATTTTGTTTGTTAATCATTGCTCATTGCTCATTGCTTTCTGTCTAAACTGCTTTGCAGCTTGCAATTCTTGCAAATTCTGCTTACTCTGCTCAACTGTTAACATTGTTGTCTGAATATGAAAGGGCAAGGTCGCGGGACTGAGGAGTTTGTTGAAACTCCTCATGAGTAGCCCAGAAAGGAATGCCCACGCTCCCTCTCTGTAGCCTTGAGGGAGAGCTGCAGGGCATTTAATCATTTCACAGCTGCCAGCTAGTCTCGTACTGTGGTAGAATATGTTAGAATAAAGCAGCTAAAGGCTTGAAGTATGCTCTTCTTACGGCCCCACTTCACAAAACCCTTTAGAGCGTGTTGGCTCCCAGGACACGAATAGCACCTCATAGATAGCAAAGCTTGGAATGTGGCTCATCCCCCGTGTGCAGCTTGCTTCCAAGAACAGAAGCACCGTGTTCTTTTCAACAACTAGAAGATGCCTCCGCACTTTCTAAATTGCACATTGCTACTAGAATAGACATCGAAAGTGTCATAATTGTCATACTCGTCGGAAATGTCCATCATCATCCCGAGTTCAAAGAAACTTAATAAAAGGGGGGTGTTAAACATGTCATAGCTGATTGTATGATATGCATTTTGTATATATGTAACTGATGTACGTAATTCGCTCTCTTGCTTCCCTCGAGGTTTAGAAAATACACGTCGCGGGGCGTGAGACCACAGTTGGCCAATTGGGACTATTTTTGCTTGCAATAAACCCTAGCATTGGGAATTTGAACCTCGTGTCTGGCGCATCCTTTCATGTATGGTTATTGCCTTGGTTCCATATCGCGAGGGACCCCCTAGGGGCCCCTTTCAAGATGGCGCCCGAATAGGGAAACCTCCCCCACTTGCCCCATCGTATACGTTGTAACGGAGTAAAGGCGGAGAATGGCAAGGACGGGACGATCGAGTCGGGATCAAGAGGTGTACGGGGCGCCCTGTAGAAGTGAGGAGAGATTCCTTCTGCAGATCTGCACACATCCCTGATCGACGTACTGGGCCAGAGTGCAAAGGAGGCGAGGGTCCCGAAACGAGGCAGAAGCCAGAGAAGCGCAGACACGACGTTGGGAGAGGTTGCATCAGGACAGGATAGTTAACCAAAGGGAAGGTTAAAAACATGCCTGGAGTACTGTCCACTTTAGCGGGGCTTTTCCGCTGCGGTAGACAGTCCTTGGAAAATGGCCAAAGTGCACCGCCAGGGGGAACGCCGGCTTATGACATGTATGCTAAATATGGTGTGGGTGCGATAATATTTTGTGAAATTTGGCATAGGCAAACTAGAAAGCAACAGGACCATCAGTGGCCAATTAATGGTAGCTTTGAGATTGCGAGGATAGATAACCTAGAAAGGGTGCTGATTAGGAAAAAAGTACGACCCGTAGCTTTTGAGACTGTCAAAGATTGGAGGAGGGAAGCAATGCTCCGACTTAGGAGTAGAGAGAAGCATGCGCGTAGGCACAAATCGAAGCTTGAGGTAGCAGAAGAAAAAGAGGAGGAGGAGTGGACGGCAAGTCTAAGACGGGAAGGGAGACGTGAGCAAATGAACATAGAAGGAATATACCCGCAGCGGGAACTACACATAGCAGACGAATTAATGGAACATTTGCTGACCCATACGGGTCGAGGCCCAAAACCAGGATCGAAATCAAACACGCCAGTAGTAACTGAGCAGGCCCAACCAGTAGCTCTCATACCCCCTCCCGCAGCCCAAGCACTTCCCCTCAAGCAAGCATTAACCCACGCCCCCACCCACAGCTCGAGCCCTCCCACAAGCGCAGACTGCAGACGCACAATTTCCCAGCACCCAGCAAAGCCCTTCACAGATGCCACCTGTGTCACTTGTCCCATCCGCACCTCCCGCTCCAGAGACAGATTCAGCACCATCCACCCCTCCCGAAGTCAAAATTGAGACCGGGGAGGCGAGAGGCGGGGCTGAAGGAACAGGATCTGGACGGGTAACTCGAAGCACGATCAGCAAAGAAAGAAAGATTGAATTACAGCAAGAGGCAGAAATGTACATAGAAGGAAATGATGGGACAACAGCATTGGCCTCATTCTATGGGTACCGAAGAAACAACGAGAGACAGGTAGTGTTGGAATTCATGGGGGAATTTTTGGTGGGAGAGTGGAAAAAGATACTTGGGAATTTACCGCCACAACGATTGTTAGATTTGAATAAGTAAGCACGCAGTGAGCAAAGAGATGAGGATGTAAGAAAACATGTGTACAAACTCATTGAACTGAAAAATGAAATGGAACATAGATATGATGAAATGTTTGCTACATCTGAATATAGTCAGGAGTGTATTAAGGAAGGTAGGAAGGAGGCTTTGAGGTTGTATATGCAAAAATCGTGGCCAACAGTTTTTCCAGGTGGTGCAAAGCATTTGCCGGCACCGGGACAAATAGGTGATAAACAAAGATTGCAGGCATGGGTGGGGGAAATAATGCGATGGATGTCGAACAAAAGAACGTCAGTGAAAGAAGTAAGTGAGATATATAATGGGTACCCATTGGAGATGAGAAAAGAAGCGATGCGAACGATAGTAGGAGTGTTACTGCAGCAGGTAATTGGATACAATAGAGGTAGAGGAAATGCACAAGGCAGGGGAAATTTGAATAATATGCACAGGGTGTCATTGGGATTAAATCAATGTGCGTACTGTAAAGAGGAAGGACACTGGCGAGGGCAATGCCCGCACCTACAGAATAGAGGTGGGTTTGGCCAGAGAAGGCCTCATAGAGGACACCAGGGGTCAAATGGCCCAAGCAGAAATAGCATGCAGCAGCAACAGGGATATACCAATGGAGGTAATCAAAACCAATCCTATGGTCAAAACCAAGCTCAACAGAACCAGGCATTGAACCAAAGTGTTCCGAGCCAAAATCAGAGCGGGCAGGGTCAACAGAGAAATGATCAGAGTGGAGGACACCAAGGGGGAAATGGGAATATTTTTGATACACAGCCAAACAGGTATTATAGCAGCAGCAGTGACTACACGTCGGAAAATGTGTCATTTTCGCAATAGGACAGCCCACGGCAGGGGTCGGAACCAGTGTCTATTCCCGTGAATCAGAGAGGACCCTAAGTAGAAATGAGAGTCGGGAATAAGGAGCACCGTTTCCTTGTAGATACAGGGGGACAGAAGTGTTCGATAGACAATCACTTGGTTCCGGAGATCCCACTGTCGGGGCAAAAGAATGTTTCTGTAGGGTTCGCAGGTACACCAGTAATTAACCTCATGTCTGAAGCTGTCCCAATTACAATAGGACCATTTACGGAACAGTGTCCATTTCTTCTGACAGAAAATTATGGGGAGAACTTGCTAGGATTAAGCTTGTTGAGAAAATTGGGGGCAGTTATACATTGTACGGCAGATGGGGTGTTCCTCACGATTTGGCCTCACGATGCACCGGTGACGGAATTTATGTCAAAAGCGTTACCAGAAGAGCTAAGTAGAGTACCAACCTGTCTGTGGGCAATGCATGATAACGATGTAGGATGCTTGAAAATAGAGCCAGCAAAAATAACTTTGAAAGAAGGTGTTACATTACCACAAATTCCCCAGTATAAAATTTCTGTTGAAGGTGAGAAGGGATAAAAGAGTATTGTTACTCACCTGGTGAGATTGGGGGTGGTTTAAGAAATTGCAGGTAGCACGTGCAACAGCCCGATTCTTCCAGTTTACAAGAAAGGAGGCAATTAAGTACCATATCGTTTCATAATTGATCTGCGCGCATTGAACTAAGTGGTAGACCCACAATTCCCTTTGGTCCCAGATGTCACAACAATACTGACAATGATACCGGCCACTGGAGAATACTTTAGTGTAGTTGATTTGAAGAACGCGTTCTTTAGCATTCCAGTGGATAAAAGCAGTAGATATCTGTTCGCGTTCACTCTAGGAGGTCGATCATTCACATTCACACGCATTCCACAAGGATACACAGAAAGCCTGAGTATTTACAGCAGAGCGCTAAAAGAGCAGCTAGACATGCTAGAATTACCCAAAGGTTGCGTACTCTTGCAGTACATAGATGACTTGTTACTAGCTGCTGACACAAAAGAGATCTGCAAAGAAAGTACTATATTACTATTGACACACCTAGCGACCCATGGTCACAAGGCAAGTTTGAAGAAATTCCAGTATAATCAAAAGGAGGTGTCTTATTTGGGTTACCTACTTTCGAAAGAAGGGAGAAGATTAACACCAGAACGCTTAGAAAGTATTTCTAGTATGCCTATTCCAAAAACTCAAAAAGGAGTGAGAGCTGCAATAGGCATGGCCTCTTATTGTCGACAGTGGATCAATAATTTTGCGTTGACTGTGAAGCCGATGATAAAATTAACTAAAAAGGATGCAGTGATGCCTTTACAGTGGGATGAGGAATGTCAGAAAGCATTTGAGCAATTGAAAGCTGCATTGTGTGCTGCGCCAGTTTTAGGCACTCTTAACTATAAAAAGATCTTTAGACTATTTGTGAGTGAGAGTGAAGGATGTGCATTGGCGGTTTTGACACAGGAACAAGGTGGAAGAAATAGGCCGTGCGGCTATTAGTCTTCTGCGCTGGACCCTGTAGCGCGCGCACTACCACGATGTTTGCGATCTGTTGCAGCGGCTGCTGCGTCAGTGAAACAAACGGAAGGAATGGTATTGGGGCATACTTTAATTCTGATGGTGCCACATGCCATAGACGTTCTATTAAACAGAACACAGACGCAACACCTCACCTCTGCTAGACTAACAAGATATGAGCTCATCTTCTTTGCACCCCACATCCAAATTATGAGGCGTAGCACATTGAATCCTGCAGAATTAATGCCACTGCCCATAGCAGAAATTGGTGACAACGAATCACCACCCCATGATTGTTTAATGGTCACTGAAGAAGAAACAAAGGGAAGAGTTGACTTGAGCGACATCCCACAGAAAGAGCCAGATGGGGAGTTGTTTTGTGACGGCTCTTGTTTTAAATTACCTGATGGCACATCAACGGCCGCATATGCAATTACTACCCTAGAGAGTGTTGTAGAAAGCAGAAGAATCCCCTACAATTCGGCACAAGCCGCAGAAATAATAGCACTGACCCGAGCCTGTGAACTCTCTGAGAATTTGAACGTGAATATTTATACTGACAGCCAGTACGCCTTTGGCGTGGTTCATAACCTTGGCCGACTCTGGACTGAGAGGGGCTTCTTGACATCACATGGGTCCAGGATTCAGCATGGCCCTTTGATTGTATGATTGTTGTCTGCACTCACGTTTCCAAAGCGCTTAGCTATAGTAAAATGCGAGGCGCATAAAAAGGTAACATGCAAAGTGGGAGAGGGAAACGCATTTGCAGACAGGATTGTGAAACAAACAGCCACTGATTTGAGTACTAGAATGATGACAGTACAAACAGAGGAAGTACCTTGTATGATAGAGAATGGAGTTGCCACAGTCAAAGAAATGCAGGCTGAGGCCACGACCAAAGAGATTCAGGGGTGGGCTGAGGGCTCTGCTGAGTTAGATTTGGAAGGGTGTTGGGTGGACAAAGAGACCAAGAACTGGATGTTGCCAAATTGTTACGTAACTGCAATGGTTACAATGGCGCATAGCCCTACCCACATTTGCGCGAAGAAAATGGTACAGCATTTATCCACAGTATGGAAAAATGAGCACATAAAAAAGAATGCAGAAAGGCTAGTGCAGAATTGTATTACGTGCCTGCAACACAATGTAGGGAAGGGAACAGTGACTCCAGTAGGTAGTTTTGGCCCACCCTCTATGCCATTCGAGGTGATCCATTTTGATTTCATAGAAATGGAAAGGTGCTACTACAAATATGTGTTAGTGGTGATTTGTGCATTCAGCAAGTGGGTGGAGGCATATCCTTTAAAAGACTGTACTGCCATGTCAACGGCAAAAGTAATGTTGAAAGAGTATTTCTCCCGGTTCGGGCTGCCCCGTGTCCTGTGGTCAGATAACGGCCCACACTTTGTGGGCGCAGTAGTACTACAGATCTGTGCAGGTCTACAGATAGAGAAACAATTCCACAGTTCCAGGCATTCGAGTTCCGCCGGACTTGTTGAGAGACATAACGGTATTTTAAAGTCAAAGATAGCTAAAATCTGTGCTGGGAGCAAGTTGAGTTGGGTGGATGCATTACCCCTAGCGCTATTGCGCATGCGCAGGTCTGTACAGGCTAAAACTGGGCTCTCCCCCTATGAAATTATAATGGGGAGACCGGCAAATGTATGGTGTGCACCGCAGCCCAAAAGATTATGGGCCTCATTACGACTCAGGCGGTAAGTGATCGAAATTACCGCCATGGCGTAATGAGCGTTAACGCCATGGTCCGATGGCGATAAGAGCGCCATATTACGACACATCGCGCACGAGCATTACGCCATGGCGGTAACGTAAACTACGCCATGCCATAAACAGCCCTTACCGGCCTCGTTAACAGCGCAGGGTGACCTACCGCCACCCATCATTGCGCCGACCGTAGTCAGCGGTCACCGTAATTAGCGGTGACCGCAATTAGGCGGAACCGGAAATAGCGTAATCGCGGCGGAACGGGAAACAGCGCAGCGGCCATCTTAAAAAACACAATCCATTGCCATCCTATCCTGCCCAACCACACCACAACCAACCCTCAAACCCTGACATTCCCATAACCCACCCATTTCGTCAGCCAACCATGCCGAAAGTTGTCAAGAAGGCATGTGACAGGCAGCGGCAGGAGCACTTCAGTCGTGAGGAACTGCAAATGCTTGCAGACACGCTCCAGGAGAAGGCCGATGTTGTCTTCTCCACTGAGATGACCCGGACAGCCATAGGCCGCAAAAAGGAGGTGTGGGAACTTGTGGCACAACGTGTCAGTGCTGTTGGAACCACCCCGCGCACCTCCAAACAGTGCCGCAAGAGATGGGACGACCTGCGGATTAGGGTCCGGGGCATTATGTCTGCCAACCGTAACCTGGCCCTGGGAACTGGCGGGGGAGCAGACTCCCCACTGAAGATGCAGCCATGGGAGGAGACATGTGCCTCTCTGATTGGCATTGAGTGCATCGAAGGTGTCGGCGAGATGGAGAGAGGGCCCCCGACATCTGGAGACACAGGTAGGTGCCTCATATCCAGCCTTGCAAGACACCCTGATACACTTGCACGTGACAATCACAATGTGGCAGACGCAACACATCAGCAGATGAGCCACACCCTGCGCACATGCAGCATGTACATTGTACAGTAGGCAGACACACACCTGCATGCAAAACCGAACCTAAAGGGAGGCAACCTGTATGTCACGGGCTACTAACTCCACCATCTATCCATTACACTCTTCACAATGCCTGCTCAATGTCCGCTGAACCATCAATAACAGTCACCCTCCTCTGCTCCACCACAGGCTCGCAATCGGACACTGCTAGGGACGACAGCACCAGCACCCCAGCCAAGAAGGCCAGGAAAGTGGGAGAAGGGAACCATGCATCCACCTCTGCTGGACCCAGGCAGAAACCACGCCAGGCTGAAGAGGCCATGGCAGCAAAGTCCCCCGAGGAAGGGGCCGTGACAGCGCCTGCAGCCCAACAACACCCACTGTTGCCCACTGAGGGCAATGTGTCAGCAGGGAGCAGTACTGTTGGGGAGACTGCAGCCATCGCTGCCTGCTCCGACAGTGATGTGGAGGATGACACTGGACTTGACCACAACACGCAACTGCACTCACCACACCTATCCCCAATCAACCATCATGGAGATGACACCCAGGGCCTATCGCCAGCTAATTCATGGCCAGCAACTCCAAGCCCAGTGGGAGTTGTGGAAGATGGGAGTAGTCCCATTGGTACCCCATTGGCACCCTCCATTGGGCCAGAATTCCAGCTGTCGCTGGAGCAGATTGCCAACAGGCAGGAAGCACTGGGCACACTCCTCACGCAGCATGTAGCAGAATGTGGAAGTGCCAGTGCAGCCATGGAGAGGAGTGCTGATGGCATCAGGGCTGCCATCCAAACTGCCAGCAGGGACATATGCACCGAACTTGCTGCAATGCGGCAGATGATGAGCCAGCTCATCCAGACAATTGTGGACACATGCCCTACTGAGCAGCCCGGTACATCCTCAGCTGCAAGTTCAGCACAAGCCTCTCCCGTCCGCAGGTCATCCAGGACCCTGAGGAGCACAGGCAGGGGGGCCCCAGGTTCCGGGAGAGGGGGCAGTCAATAGTGTGCTAAACTATACACACTTCACCACGGGCACTGTCACATGTTTGCAGGGTGTTCAGGGGGGAGGGGGAGGGGGGAATTGGGTGTGTTGGAGTGATCAGGGGGAGGGGGAGGGGGGAATTGGGTGTGTTGGAGTGTTCAGGGGGGAGGGGGAGGGGTTCTGTTATACCTATTCAGAAGAACAATACACTTTTTCTTTTCTCACAAACGAAATGTGTGGACATTGCTCATTGCGTATGTGTGCTTTATTGTTTTACAGTCCACAGTGTTGACATACCAGACACACACAGTGCCCCAAGTGCCATCCATATGTTACACACTCGCTGTGTGTGCTATAAGTATCGGTCAATGACATTCTGACGCATTATATGCCCCTCCTGTGCATCGCTGCCTCCCTGAGGTGCTGCCCCATCCCCATCATCATCATCCCCATCATCAGGTGGTTGTGGTTCTGCGTCAGGGGGCAGAGGCACGTTTCGTCTGATGCACATATTGTGTAGCATGACACATGCCATGACGATCTTTGCAACCTTCTCATGGCGGTACAGGAGTGCCCCGCCAGACCTGCTGAGGCAGCGGAAACGTGCCTTCAGTAGGCCAAAAACATGCTCTATCACCACACGGGTACGTGCATGGGCATGGTTGTAGTCCTCCTCATGCTGGTTCGATGGGTTCCGCACTGGTGTGAGGAGCCACCTCTTCAGGGGATAGCCCGCATCACCTGTAAAATGTGAGAAAATAATGTGTCAGGAACGAGATTGATATGTGAACATGACGCACAACCATGCCTTGATTCTGACTGTTACTGTGCACCAATTGGAGTTGTGGTTATGGATTTACACTGTGCAACCAGTATGTGTTCATGGCTCTCATGTACTGTTTTGCATGCAAAAACACAATGCAGGGGGGACGATTGCCTTGTGAGTGGCCATCCACTGTGTCCGTTCAGGCCGTCATTCATGTGACCTTGCACGTGTCCTGTGAGCTTGAAGCTCACATGATAGCAACATTGATGTCTGGCTCATTATGACCCCAGTGAGCATTACTGGTGTCAATGGGGACAGTTTGTGGGTCTTGTAGTGGTGCATTGATGTTCCTGTCTGTCATGTGCCTCCTTTGTGCGCAGTTGTGGGGGACAGGCCTTTCAGTAGTTGGTGCATGGTGACGTGCATGTTGGTGGTTTTCTTTAGGGTCAATGCGGTCACAATTTGCACAATGCACTTGCAGATGGTTGTGTCGTTTTTGGGATGCACTTTCATTCACATGTTGGGATGATTAGGTCAGGCATGATGTGTACACTACTCTGTTGACGTCAGTGCTGCCACAGGGAATGATCTGGCTACTGCTAGTTGCACCCATGTGACGTATGCATCACCCCCCTGTATCTGCCAGATGAAATATGCATTGGTACGTCATTCAACACCCACTTTGCATTTCCATGCTCATGACATTAGACTCACCGAGTAGGTAGGATCTTGGGCCTGCATGTCGCTCCATGTAGTGTGGTATTGTGGAGTTCCGAAGGACCATAGAATCATGGGTTGATCCGGGGAATCTGGCACAACAATGTGTGATGATCCTGTTGGAGTCACAGACCATTTGCACGTTGATTGAGTGGAAATGTTTACGGTTGCGGTACGGTACCTCCATGGCATGTGGGACCACCAATTCAACATGGGTGCAGTCAATGGCACCAATGCAACCAGGTATGCCGGACAGTGCATGGAAACCCACTTTGGTGTTGGCAATCTCCTGGGCAGACCGTGTTAATGAGATGTGGTCATCTGTGTGCTTGAGGAGGGCATCGAGCACTTGCATCAGTGTACGCGAGAATAATGGTTGTGATATGCCATGCAAGTGCCCCACTGTGTGCTGGTAGGTGCCTGTGGCCAGGAAGTGGAGCACGGACACTACCTTCAGTAGGGGGGGGTGGCAGTGGGTGTTTCAATCATGCTGACGATGTCGTTGTGTATCATGTCCACAATGGTGGTGATGGTGTCCCGGTCCAGTCGGTACAGGGTGTGGATCTGCTCAGCGGTGAGGTTGAATGGGCTGGCTCTGATGCGTGGGATTGGGGGCTGCCTGCATGGTGGCACTGGCTGTGCTGGTGGGGCTTGCTGGGCCTGCCTTGCCCTCCTTCTCCTCCTGCGTCTCCTCTGTGCAGCCTGTTGTTGTTGTTGTTGTTGTTGTTGTTGTAGTTGCTGTTGTAGCACTCGCATTGCTATCAGGTCCTCCAGCCCCAACATTGCTAGTCCTATTGGTATCATTGTGGAGTGTGACTGTGTGTGGGAAGGGGTGGGGTGTGCTCTTTTTGTACTTCCTGAGTCTGTATTGCCTTCACCTGTTCTGTTTCTGTGCACCTGTGGCAGCTGCATTCACTTTACATGGCCCTTTACGGTTGGTTCGCGATGGCGTAATTAGCACCATGGCGGTAAGGTACTTAACGGGCTGGGTGATGGCGTTAGGGGCATGTCCGCTTGGGTCGGCATTCGCGTACCTTTCCGCCATGGCGCTAAGTACGGTGTGGATGTTCGTGTGCGCGCGCCCTTGGCGCAGTCAGCGGCAGCGTTAGCTACGATGCCGCTAATGACATCGTAGTTTACGGTCACGGGTCGTAATCGGCCCTAGCGGTAGACGATGGCGGTAATCGTTTACCGCCATCGTTTTTTGCTTTGCGCCAGGGTCGTAATGAGGGCCTATGTGAGGTTGAGCATCCTGTGTTAAGCATGTACTGTGGCCTTTTAATGCAGAAGTTGCGTTTGATTCATCAGCAGGTGCAGGAGGCGTTACCAGTGCGATACACCAGACCGGGGCATGCACTGGAGCCTGGAAGCTGGGTCCTGATTAAGAACTTTGAGCGGAAGACAGCATTAGCACCCAAGTGGCGCGGCCCCTACCAAGTACTTTTGGCGACGCAGACAGCCATTCGAGTAGACGCTCGCAAGGCATGGATCCATGCGACACATGCCAAAAGATTCCCAGGACTGCTGACAACTTCCGACGACCAGAGAAAGGAAACAGTCTCGGAAACGAAAGAAACTGTTGCCAGTCCACTGCCACAGCATCAGCCTGAGCGAGAAGTGAAAGTTGAAACAAAGCCTAAGCGAGAAGTGAAACTCGAAACAGAGCCTGAGGAGGCTGCCAGGAAGGGGAAAGGGCAAAAAGTACCCAATGTTGCTCAGCAGAAACAACATCAAGCGACACAAACTCTGCATTGCAAACACCAGCAGAAACAACGCGTGTACCCCTTTGGCACCCGTCAGTCTCTGCAAACGCACCAGAGCCAAAGAAAGAAACTACATCATTGCCGCGGCGCTCATCGCTACCCATCATTGTGCCGCAGGCTGACACTCAGCCTGATACTGGAAGTGCAACGGCACTATTCACGGATCATACAATACCAAGAGTTAAACAGTATAATTTGCGGCCTCGACAGGCAAAGTGATCCACAGATCTTTGGTGCTTTTCTTTTGCCTTTGGTTCCACGCACGGACGGTGTAGAAGCCAGGGGCGTAGAGGAGAGAAGTGTGAGAGTTGTGCAAGTCGGACAATTCAAGACTCATGGCTCCTCGGTGCGCTTATAATAAAGTACATGTGTCAGGAGCCAGAGCAGGACAAGCTGGACGCACATAAGTACTAAGGCTGATAGAATATATGTGTCCTAAACCAGAGCGGAACAAGCTGGATGCACATAGTACTCTGTCAATAAAGAACTGTTCAGAAATCGTCTGAGCAGTGGGAGAAAGAACAACTAATCTTGCTCGGAGGGGATAAGTGATCTAGGCTGTGAAAGGGTTGGCAGAATTGAACTGTGGCATTTATTTTTATTGAACTTTTGGCATCAAGAACGAGAGACATTGCCGACGAACTTTGCCAGCAAGAAGAAGGATGATGAAGAACAAATAAAGACCGGTTTCAGCCTGCTCCTGGACCCCTGCTGAAAAAAATGATAGTTTTAGAGACTGTAAATTTAGGGAAAAAGCATGATAAAAGGAATAAGGTACTGATTTGGACATTGGTCCTGTGTTCTCTAAGTATGGTAGTACCAATAATAATAGCTATTACACTATGGTTCCTGGAGTCCGCGCACCCATTAGAAACACTTTTGCCTAAAGCAGCTACTGAAAGCCCGGTTCATTTAATCACTAGTACTTTGTCCCCAATGGAAGAAAGACATAGAGAAGGATATGGCAACAATACATTGTTGCTCATCATGAACATGACCCATGTGGTTTTAAAGAAAAAAGATTGCTGGGTTTGTGCCCATTTACCACAGCACGGTGGAAAAGGGATAGGCTGGTATGTACAACCGTTGCCATTGGTTTATTCATGTGAAGTATCGTTGAGTGCAATGTTCTTTGGGAAATGGAACAAGAGTAATACGGGTCAGCTAGATGAGACCAATATGAATGAATTTGAGGAAGTGATTATGAGACCTGTGGGTTGTTCCATATTCCACAAAGCTTGCGTGTTTTCACCAGATCCCATGAGGAAGAATACACGAAAGACAACAAGACTATATAGATTACATAGGCAGAATAGACCGACCCCGCCAGCAGAAGAAACATCAGTAATGACATTTCGAATGAGGGATGAATGGAATAAAGATGCTGTGCCCCCTGCCTATACAGTGGATCACAGCCCCAAAACTGCTCCCCTATGTTTAAAGAAAAAAGGTTCCTATAAAGTAGGAACGTTTAGCAGCTGCCTGAACACAGTGGTTTTAAAGCACGAAATAGAACCCGTGTACGTAGGGGACCCTGTTTACTTTATATGTGGGGAAAAAGCATATCCATGGGGACTATTGCGGTCCTGGGGATGGAAGTTAATTTCGATACTAATGGTGGTACTTGGTATATTCATAACATGTTGCTGTTGCATCCAATGCCTACCAATAGTTTGCACTGAGATAACTGAGGGATGTACTAAGGGATGTATGCACATGGTGTCGAGAGGAAAACAAACGGATGGCCGAAATAACAGAGACACTGATGAAACAAAAACAATAAAACAATTCATGGCTATACACATTTATGATGAAGATGATGCTTATGATAGCATGCAAGGTTTAGACATAGATACCCCAGACTTATCCTCATCAGAGGAGGATACAATGAATGAATAAGACGTTTGGCATATGGCCAAAAGGAGGGTTTGTCAATCTGGAAAAGTGAATACCCTTCATTTGGATGATAGACGTATCTTGATGGCCGAAGGCCAACCGTCTTATGCACAGAATTATAGAAATACAGACGGCTATGCTTGACCAACAAGAGGCCATTTTAAACGTAGCAAGAATTGCCATTTTGCTTGTTAACCATTGCTCATTGCTCTCTGTCTAAACTGCTTTGCAGCTTGCAATTCTTGCGAATTCTGCTTACTCTGCTCAACTGTTAACATTGTTGTCTGAATATGAAAGGGCAAGGTCGCGGGACTGAGGAGTTCATTGAAACTCCTCATGAGTAGCCCAGAAAGGAATGCCCATGCTCCCTCTCTGTAGCCTTGAGGGAGAGCTGCAGGGCATTTAATCATTTCACAGCTGCCAGCCAGTCTCGTACTGTGGTAGAATATGGTAGAATAAAGCAGCTAAAGGCTTGAATTATGCTCTTCTTACGGCCCCCTTCACAAAACCCTTTAGAGCGTGTCGGCTCCCAGGACATGAATAGCACCTCATAGATAGCAAAGCTTGGAATGTGGCTCTTCCCCCGTGTGCAGCCTGCTTCCAAGAACAGAAGCACCATGTTCTGTTCAACAACTAGAAGATGCCTCCGCACTTTCTAAATTGCACATTGTTACTAGAATAGTAGAAGTGTCATAATTGTCATACTCGTCGGAAATGTCCATCATCATCCCGAGTTCAAAGAAACTTAATAAAAGGGGGGTGTTAAACATGTCATAGCTGATTTTATGATATGCATTTTGTATATATGTAACTGATGTACGTAATTCCCTCTCTTGCGTCCCTCAAGGTCTAGAAAATACACGTCGCGGGGCGTGAGACCACAGTTGGCCAATTGGGACTATTTTTGCTTGCAATAAACCCTAGCATTGGGAATTTGAACCTTGTGTCTGGCGCATCCTTTCGTGTATGGTTATTGCCTTGTTTCCATATCGCGAGGGACCCCTAGGGGCCCCTTTCCCCCTGTTAGTGTGCAGAGTGAAGTGCCTGGGAGAGTCCTGTTGGGTAATGACCAGAAAACTCTTGGAGTTGTGTCTAATACCCCCAGGCCTCCCAGTAAAAGGAAACAGGAGCTCACTAGGCCTGCAAGGGAAAGGACCATGAGAGGCTCTCCAGAGGAGTTGATAGAGGAAGCTATCACTCCCACTCCACAGGAGTTGCTCACTGCTATTTCTGAAAAGAAAGAGGCAAAGGGGAAACCCAAGACCTCCAAGAAAAAGACAGACAGCACCCCTATGCTAACAACAAGGACATCCCCAAGATTTTCCAAGATCACACCTGTGACTCCTCCACCTGCTGAGGCAGAGTGTGAGGTCCAACCCTGTGTGGTTGATCCAGTTTCTGAAGAGTCGGATGTGGAGGAAGACACTGTTTTGGTTGGAGATCTCGACCCTGTTGACCATCCTGAGCTGTAGTCTTTACTGGCAGAAGGTGGGCCCAACTGGGCAGACGTCAGCAGAGGACAAAGAGAGTGCCCTACTCTCGAAGGTCTTCGACAACAGGCTGCTTCTCAACTTGATGGGCAAGAAGGTGGAAAGCAGAGGTTGAGCTGGGAAGATGGCCTCTTCTACAATGAACCAACTGAGTCTTTCCCTGGGGACTGCACAAGAATTGTAGTGCCCCTAGCAAACAAACTCCAGTTCCTACAGTTGGACCATGAGATACCTTTGGCAGGTCATTTGAGTTTCAAAAAGACCAAGGAAAGGCTCTCATACTTCTACTTGCCTAAAATGGGTTCAGAAGTTGACAAATTCTGTAGGAGCTCTCACACTTGCCAAACCTCTGGCAAGAGTGGAGCCAGGAATGTGGCACCCCTGGTGCCTCTCCCAGTGGTGGGAGTTCATTTTGAGAGAGTGGGTATCGACATTGTTGGCCCCTTGGCCCTCCCACATCTTCAGGAAACAGGTTTATCCTGGTTGTAGTAGACCATGCTACTAAGTATCCTGAAGCAATACCTATGAGGACTGTTACGGCTCAGGCAGTGGCTAAGGCTCTACTTGGTATTTTTACCAGAGTAGGGTTTTCTAAGGAAGTGATAACCGACAGGGGATCCAATTTTATGTCCCACTACATGCAAGCCATGTGGAAAAACTATGGTGTCACTTACAAGTTCTCTACAGCCTACCATCCACAGACAAATGGACTGGTAGAGAGGTGTAATCATACTATGAAGAGCATGATAGGTGCTTTAGAGGAACCCCAATAATGAAGTGGGACCTTCTACTGGCATGCCTTCTCTTTGCTTATAGAGATGTCCCTCAGGAGGGAGTTGGTTACAGTCCCTTTGAACTTCTCTATGACCATCCAGTCAGAGGCCCCTTGGCCCTGATTAAGGAGGGGTTGGAGAGTGCTCCTTCCCCCAAGCCAGTCAGAGTGACTGACTATGTGATAGGTCTCCGGAGGAAACTGTCTCACATGATGGCAGAAACTAGTGATAACTTAAAAGCAGGTCAGGCTCTGGTCAAACACAGGCATGACCAGAAGGTCAGCATGGTTGAGTTTACTCAAGACCAGCTTGTACTAGTTATGGTGCCAACAAGGCAGAGGGCCTTGCAGGACAAATGGATAGGACTCTTCAAGGTTGTGGGCAAACTTGGAGAGGTGGACTATTTGGTGGATTTAGGCAGACCTAAGGAGGCCACAAGAGACTTTCACACCAACCGTTTAAAGGCATATGTCTTGAGACCAGAAGTGGGAGCTTTGCATCTAGCTTCAGCTCAAGAGGAGGAGGAGAGTGAACCTTTACCTGACCTTCTCAGAGGCCAACCTTTGGATGACAACATAGAAGGAGTCAATCTCTCTTCTCAACTGACATCTGAACAGCAGGAGGAGTGCAAAGTTCTGTTAAACCAGTTTGCCTCCTTGTTTTCACTTTCACCAGGCTTGACCCCTTGGGTCCACCATGATATTCTCACTGGTGACTGTTTACCTGTGAAAAGCAGAGGTTACAGAATGTCAGAACATGTGAGATCCCACATCAAAGGAGAGGTCAACAAGATGCTTGATCTTGGGGTTATAGAGCCCTCTACAAGTCATAGGTCTAGTCCTGTTGTTCTAGTACCAAAGGCAGGATCCAAGGAGTTGAGATTCTTGGTGGCCTATAGAGTTCTAAATGCAGTCACTAAGACTGATGCCCATCCTTTCTCAAGGACAGATGAACTGGTGGATATACTTGTTTCAGCCAAGTGCCACTGTACATTTGATCTGATGTCAGGCTATTGGCAAATAGCCCTGACAGACCATGCCAAAGAGAAAACTGCATTCTCAACCCCAGCAGGCCTCTACCAGTTTAAGGTTATGTCTTTTGGATTAAAGAGTGCACCTGCTACATTCCAGAAGATGGTCAATCAAGTTCTGAATGGGATGGAGGACTTTTGCATGGCATACTTGGATGACATTTCAGTGTTCCGCCCTACTTGGAAAGAACATGTTCATCACTTAGGCTATGTTTTGCAGGCTCTTGAGCAGGTCCATCTGAACATAAAGGCAAGGGAATGTCAAATTGGTCAGAGCAAAGTGGTCTACCTTGGTCAAGAGGTAGGAGGAGGTGAAATAAGGCCATTGCCTAGCAAAGTACAAGCTGTACAAAGCTCAACCACCCCTACTACTCAGACCCAAGTGAGAGCCTTCCTAGGTCTCACTGGGTACTACAGGAATTTCATAGAGAACTATGGGACCATAGCTTCTCCTTTGAATGTGATCTCCTCTCCAAAATTCCCTAAATAGGTTTGATGGAATGAGGAGTGCACTCAAGCCTTTGAAAGCCTGAAGAAAGCCCTTTGTCAAGCTCCAGTCCTAAGAGCTCCTGATTATGACCAACCCTTCATTGTGCCGGCAGATGCATCCAATACAGGTATAGGTGCAGTCCTTAGTCAACTGGATGAGAAAGGTAGGGAGTACCCCATTTGCTTCATCAGTAGGAAACTGAAGGAACCAGAAACAAGGTGGGCAATCATAGTGCGTGAATGTTTTGCCATTGTGTGGTCTTTGACGAAGTTTAGACCATACTTGTATGGATCTACTTTTGTAATTCAGACATACCACCAACCCTTGAGATGGTTAATGCAAATGAAAGGGGAGAACCCAAAACTCCTAAAATGGTCAATCTGCCTGCAAAGGTTTGATTTCACCATTGAGCTCAGAGCAGGATGTCACCACCAAAATGCTGATGGTCTCTAGGATGATTTTAACCAACTAGAGTGAAGAGATTCATCCAGGAGTGGATTAAATCCTCCAGTCCCTTAATCTTGGGGCGGGTGAGAGGCGAGTGTTAGGGAGAATTCTCCAGAATGGCTCATTTCCCTTACCTACTGAGTCCCTCAGCAGCTTTGCTGGATTGCTAGGATTTCTTTTTTTCACAGTGTGAGCCTTTTCTCCCGCTCTTACATGTGTTGTGCTGTGTGTGTTTTAAATTTTTGTGTTCAAAGACTGTGGAGCTTCACCTACTCCATAGGCATCATCTTTTTACTGTGTGTTACACATCACATTCAGTGCAGTGACACAGGGTTGTCTTTTTTCAGACTTCCCAACTCCGACTCCATTTTCTGGGACTAACTACTGTCTCCCAGAATATGTAAAGTTGCCATTGACTATATTAGTCTTTTTTAACTCACAGACCCAGGACAAACTATCTTACATAGAGTTCTCGAAAGGGTTAATATTTATCCCTATTTATCTGTTTCTCATGGAACATTGTTTCATTCCCTTCTCATTAAGATTTGGCTGGTGGCAGTGGTAACTACCCTATTTTTCCTTCTGCGGTTATCTTCAATAGCCCTGGTAGTGTTTTAGGCTATCTTATTAGCCTCGAACTTCAACCCACTAGCCCATATAGATTTTTATACAGTTCCGGCTGGGTTTATTTGCCATTTCTTTTTGTTAAAGTCTTTCTCGTGTATTTCACTGCACGCCAAACCCGGTTTGATTCTTTTGTTCACCGTCCTTTGGCGGGCTTCTGCACAGAAGCCCTCCTTAGGTGCCTGAATGTCTGAGGGGAACAGGATGTGAGGGAGGGGCTTGAGACTCCCTGTACAGGGTCTCCTTGGAGACCCATGTCGAACTCTGGTATGATTGGCTGTAGTGACTGTCCCGGCGGGACAGCCACCCTGCTGTGTGATTGACAGCCAGGCTGTGTGAATGGGGAAAACTGCATAAAAAGCAGGTCTCTTGGGCTTGGAAGTCAGAGTTGCCACTAGATCAAGAAAACCAAAGAGAAGCTGACAGAAGAGGACCTCTACCACGACTGAACCTCCCGGTGAAGTGCTGCTGCGGGTCCGAATCTCCAAACTTCGATGACAGGGAAGATGCGCAAGGAATCTTCTCCCCCTGAGCTGGTGGGAACAACAAGTTCGCCAAACTGCAAGCCAGCCCTCCCTCCTCTGGTCGAATTTGCTGTGCACAGCTACAGTGAACTGGATAGCCAGGAGGATCAGACTCTGCTTGGGTTTTAAGGAGCGCACCTTTTATTCGTCACTTTGCTCTGCTGCTGGTTTCTTCCTTTGGCAGTGCAGCACCCTCCAGTCTTCCTCCTTCTTGTCAGTCTGACAGTCGCTTCAGGAACCCGTGAGCCGGCAGGACCTGCAGGAACGTCTGCCGCAGCTACAGCATTCTTCTGCTCTAAAGGTACTGTGCTAACCAGGTTGTTTGTTTCGTCCAGCCGCAGTGAACATGTGGAAATCTTTCGCCAATCCGAGGGCTTGTCCTTCTTTATTCTTTAAAGTAACTTTTCATCCGACCAACTTCGTTCTGAACTCTTGGCAAAGACTTAACCGCGAACTACCCTGAACTGTGTGATCCTATGCAAAGACTTTGGTCCATTGACTTTGGGCCAGGCCCCTTGAATTTGATTTCCTCACTGTAGTTCCTTTTTCAAGATTCCCCTGCTTAGCTACTCATTGGTGCTGCTCAATTTCTGCCTAACTTTGTCTTTTCCTCCCTTTTAAATTACTTGAGTGCCATTTTGCTCACACTTCATTTTGAGCCTAACTTGTCCAGAATCTATTGGGTGTGGTGTAGTGTATTACGATCGTGATTTTTCAACTGCTTGATTTTTTGAAATGTTTAATAACTGATGTGTAAATAAATGTATATTATTTTACTCTGAAACCTTGAGTCAGTGTTTGTTTGAACCATAGCAATTGCTGTCCTTTGTGTAACTGTTGATACTGCTCACTTTATTCTTGAGATGAGTCTGGCTGCTCAGCCATCGCTACCACTTTACTGTGTAGTACAGGCTTGTACCAAAGGTGAATTTGTACTGTCACTTGTAGTACTAATTGTGTGGGGTGTCCCAAAGGGTACTGCATATAATTCTGCCTAACAGGGAGGGGACTCAGGACACAACAAAAGGTGCTATTAGTCAGGTTGTGCCTACTCTGAAACCCCCAGTGTCTTGCCCTCTCTTCAAAGGGGGGACAGAATACTCTAACAATAAGAGAGGGGAAAGGCAGGAAGCCACGCACATAGGTGCAAAGTGGCTGTTGGCACAGGCCGGCCATTTGGGAGGACAGTGCAGTACCAATAACCTGGCAAGGCCCCAGGGCATATATGCCCTATATAGGGATAATGCTGGAGCAGACCAGCAGAAAGAACACTCTGACCTAAGTGTCTGGACTCTGAGATTGCAGACTCAGCTTCTCATTTTCCTGGAGACCACCCACCCGTGGAAAAGGTACATTTGGGCAAGCACAGGACAATGGTTGCTGTCTGAAATTCGTGGAAAAGAAGAGCAGGAAAGGCGGCATGGGTCTGAAAGGAAACTGCCATCAGTCACAGGAGTGCTCACCTGCCAATTTACAGGTCCCAAACACACAGATCCAGGAGCTTACGCTGGGGACACCCTATGAGCAAAGAAGGGCAACTTCCATTTCCTGGCACAAGTTTCCAAAAGTACAGAACTAAGAAAACACTGCACACCTTTTGTTGGGGAATACCCGTAACACCAAGCTATGTTTTTAGTAGTATTATGTTTAATAAAAAGCCACAGCCTTTTTATTGCCAACTCCAAACAAGTATCTGCGTATTGTGTTATGTATTTACTGTATAGAATGCATGCCCCATATGGATAGCGATTCCACAGCTTATGGGGACCAGACTCCCTCATGACCAGTAGCCCCATGCACTGCCTCTGGGTCTACGGCACACTATGGACTGCATCTGCAATCCCCAAAGTCCCCTGCCTACTTGCATTTAGAGCCAACCACCACAGCAGCACTTACTCAAGCTTGCTTATTGCACTCTCCCCTTCCCTCCCCCTGGCACTTCTCCTCTCCATCCCCCTTCCGCTTGCACGATCTGAATAACACAAGATCGGTTCTTCTGTTCCCCTTTGTCTTCCCCTTCCTTGTCGTGCCTAGATACACCTGTGTACAGCATTTAAATAACGGTTGAGGAATATGTATTGTCAATGTGCATTATGAACATGCGCCTGTGGCCTTTGCACATTTACATCTTATTGAGGAGGCCCACTTGTAAATTGCACATTTACATTTTATTGAGGAGGCCCACATGTAAATGACAACAAGGCAACAAGACGCGCCTGCATCAATGCAGAAATCAATATGATTGTGGGAATAGGTCTACTCAGAAGCTAGTAAGCCTATACTGACATCTGCCCCCTTCTTGAAAACTTTGATCTCAATGTCCTCGCTCTCAACGAGACATGGTTAAATGCCAGCTTGGTCACTGTTTTTGACTTCCTCCTCAATTATGTCTGCAAGATCCTCTCCAAGCCTCGGACCAACCAATCTGGCAGGGGAGTAGCCCTGATCTCCCCTAATTTGGTCCCTACCTCACTTAGCGCTATTCCTCCATTGAAAGTCTTGTCTGCAAGACGGGTGTCTCTCTGACTCTCTCTCTCACCCTTGCCACTATGTGCATACCCCTGGCCCTGTGTCTGACTTCCTTTCTGAATGGAATGACTTCACAACCTCTCCTGTGACTTCTGCCTCCAAACTACTCCTTTTTCTTGACTTCAACATACACCTAGAATACAAAGAGTAGAGTAGAGCCTAATCTGAGCCTCCAGTCTTGACACAGAAACTATAGAATCCCAGGAATGCCTATCGAGCAGAAAATATGCAAACTGTGGATTTTACTCTCACCTTTTCTCTCGACCAACAGCTGCCTGGCTTTAGCGAGAGCCCTCATACAGTCCAAGCTAGACTATTGCAACAGCCTCTACCTAGGTGCTAACCAAGCTATAACTAGTAAACTCCAAGTCATCCAAAATAATGCGCTACGAGCAGCACTAAATATTCCTAGGCGAGAGCATATCTCCAACACTAGAATCACATGTAAATGGCTTACCATCCAACAAAAAATTGACCTCAAAACTCTCTGCCTCACATAAAAAGCTCTCAACTACTTAGCCCCCCCTATCTCACCAATATATTCACCTGGAAGCAGTCCAACAGAATTACTAGATCTTCCAACACCCTATGTCTCATGGTGCCCAGATTTAGCTCTAAAAGAGCCGGAGGCTCTAGCTTCACTGTCCTCGCCTCCCAACGTTGGAACTCCCTGCCTCTAAACATTAAGTCAACCAGTTCCTTCCAGTCCTTCAGGAAACTTGCCATTGGGTGGCTATTGGCACAAAGTCAATTAGCATGCTAGACGTAGTCACTACCTGTATATATTGTACATGTACCAGCTATGTCTTATTTGGCCATGGCCTGTACTCCCTGTATATAATTTCTGCTAATAGCATTACTGTTATCTACCATGTATTGTGCTTTGTAACTTGTACCAGCGCCCATTTACTCCCGGGTCTGGAGCGCTTTATAAATAAAATAAACAAACAAACAAACAAACATCTCTTCGTTAAGGCAAAAATGAATACGTTTTTATAAACTCTGACAGTAAAAATGTGTTTTTGGAGTTACTCATAGTTTTATAGAATTATAAAAGGCAATAGAATACATTGATCAGAGATTCCCCTGAGGAGTCCAATACCGTGATTGAAGCTTCATGCTTCCTAAGAGTTTCATATTTCCAAACAGGCAGATTTTGATTTGTGCATTTTTAGAGTTTCCTTTTAAGCTTATCTGTCCTCCAACAAAGCAAATGACAGTGGCTGCCTAAAATAGAATGGTGGACATCATTCTGGTTGTGCCCTACTGGCCATGGAGAGGTTTGTTTCCGGTTCTACTTGAGCTTTCACCGATGTGGCTGATTCTCTCTTTCCCTCATCTGATGGGATGGCCGGAAAGGATTCTGCAGTGGAATGCAATTCACTGGGAAATATAGATATTGAAAGGAGTTCTTTGGAATTTCATATCAGGGGCCCTTGCCCCTGCAGAAATTTAGGTGTCCAGCTATATTCAAGTGTTACGAGAGGTGTCTGGCTAATTGCAGGGTCTGGTGTGAGCATGTTTTATTTCAGTACTATATTGTGGTCTTCGATCAATGTTGCAATTTCAGCAGGATGAGTTAGACAAAGGGTTGTCAGTGTCTCACCTCAGTGGCTGGCCATTAGGATGCTAAGGGAGCACTGCGTCTCAAATGAGGAGGGAAAGCAGCTGGTGGGTAAGCTGCTCAGGAGGTTCTTCCCCCTTTTTGGTGTTCCGACCCCTACCCAGAATTCTGTGCAAGCCACGCCCATGTTCTGCTTGGAGTCACGCGCAAGGCTCTTGATGGCTCTGTGAAGCATGGAAGGTAACGCCCACTGGGGCCCACAACACTGTGGAGTGCAACCATGTGCACTTTAACATGGCCGCCGTCTTTGTTACCTAAGGAGGATGCCTCAGCTGTGTGCCAGAAGCCCGCCTTACATCCCGATTGGTTTATGCACCATTCTTCTAGTGAATCGAGGGAGCCGGTGAGGTGAAGCCAGCCCCCAGCTCCAAGGCCCACTCTAAGGCTGTGTTCCCTGACTGGCCTGTCTGGCCGGTATGCCGTGTCCTCCCCCCTTTTGTCCCTCTTCTTATCTTTTCCCCCCCTGCCTCTAAGTTGCACATCCTCCCCCAACCACCATCTGTTCCCTCCCTTTCCTTCTGGTCACTGTAGTAGCGCCGGAGTACTATGAACATCTCACCTTCGTCTGCCTGTTTCCGGTACTACAGACCCTGCTGCTTCCATCTGCGTTGCCCTATGTTACGGACACAGACTACTACTTCACGAAGGTAACAATATGATGGGAATTTAAATGCTTTATGGGACATTCGATTCATGTTGTGCATTTCATCGCCTCACACCTTCCATCGTATGCATGCTCCTGCACATTTGGATTCTCGTTGCACCGTACTTTTTCTCACCTTCCTCAGTCCGATTGCTTTCTCTATCTCTTCTGTCCTTTGGCTGCACCTTCTCTTCTTCTCCCCCCTCCCTCACTATGGTTAATGCTCTTACACTATCTGAAATGTCATCAGGCCTAATACGATAGTTTGTTTGTTGTCTGATGTATTGTTCTTCACCTTCTATCCCCCTCCCCTCCTTCCCTCACTTTATTGGTAATGCTCTTACACTATCTGTAATGTCGCCAGGCCTAGTAAGATAGTCTGTGTTTTATTTTGTTGTATTCAATCAGAATGTCTCAAGGCCTTGTAAGAATGATTACTGTACTTTCCGTTGCTCCCTCGCCGCCTTGAAGCACTTTGAAACACTTCTGTGAAAAGGCACTATATAAATAAACTATCATATCATATCACTGTTCGTGCCTGTACACTCATCCATGATCCCTGTACCTCTCTCTCGCTCACTATTATCCCTTCAGGCCTCTGCCATACTGCCTGACAAACTCTGATGCCTTCGTGGTTGCTTCAAGGATCGAATTCAAGACCCTTTGCATCATCCACAAGGCTGTGTCGGTTGTAGGAACACACTACATGCAGCTCTCGCTCGCAAAAAACTCTCCTTCACAATACCTTTGATCCTCTCGCTCCAACCCTCTGCTGGGCAAACGCTTCTCCAAGCAGAGAGCTGGGGTCAGATCACTATTGACATATAGGGAAATCTGTGCCTGTGAGAACCGCGCGTCAGGTCATCTTTGGAGAAAGAAAAGTAAATGTAGTGGAAACAGGTGCGTTGATATCGTTAAAATGGAAGCCAATGGAACTTTTGTTTCTTTTTACAAAACTGATAGAAACATTTTATTTTGACGAAAATAGCAATAGTCGGGAGTGTAACAAGTAGTTTTAATTTAGACACAGCAATGAAAATTGTTAACTTTTTCGAACACTGTTCATAGCTAGTGAACTTTGCATTGTTCCTGGTGTAACTGTGAATGGTGATTTTCTAATGCTGAATCTGATCATCGATCGATGAATCCATGTCTTTCCGTTCTTCACAGAAAGTTATGTTCCATTAACTAATGGAACCGATGAGTAATCTACGCACATGGTGCTCCATTAGGGAAAAATTAGTGTTTTAAAATTGAAATAAATGAAACACTTTCACATCCGCAAGTTTATAGAACCTATAGGCTGCCATGTTGCTCCTTGTCACTGCAACCAAGAAAGGACAAATTGTTGTCTGGTGATCGTCCCACATGATAGTTATAATATATTTGTTGTTGATGATTATTGTCCAAATATTGTTGAAGAAGCCGATGGCTTCTTCAACAATAATATCATATGTGGTTTACTTGAAATATTTTGTTGTTTTTCAGTACACTGATCGCCACTAATATTGTTCATTTTTGTGGTATGTGTTACCAAAAATGAAACTGACATGGATACGCTGTGAACGCTAGATGAAGGTTCCCTTTGTTATGTGTCCTTGAGTCCATCGCACTAAGAATTTGAAGGACCAAATGTGTCGAAAATCCACAAATAAATGATAATTTTCACTATATTGAAAGCTTACACCGGAAAGTAACATTTCTATTTCAGAAAACTGTCTTTTGAAGTGGTTGGTCCTCCATCACATCAGAAGAATAGAATCTCAAAACACAATGTAAGCAACATTTTAAATAATATTTATCCAAGTTTGGATGGAAAGTGTGCTGTGTGCTACATGATGAATGTTGTGACGGATGAATGTTCAATTTGACGTAAAGAATAGACATTGACATTGTGCGTGTTATTTGTAATTTAAATGTATAGCCAACATAAGAATGTAGTGTGTATTTTCAATTATAAAGTGGGTACTGAAATATGTTTTTGCATTCTCGATGTTACATAGTTATCTGATCCCGATGTGTGCCTGTCATGGGTACAGCATACTGGCCATCGGCTTCTTCAACAATATTTGGACAATAATCATCAACAACAAATATATTATAACTATCATGTGGGACGATCACCAGACAACAATTTGTCCTTTCTTGGTTGCAGTGACAAGGAGCAACATGGCAGCCTATAGGTTCTATAAACTTGCGGATGTGAAAGTGTTGCATTTATTTCAATTTTAAAACACTAATTTTTCCCTAATGGAGCACCATGTGCGTAGATTACTCATCGGTAATGGAACATAACTTTCTGTGAAGAACGGAAAGATATGGATTCATCGATCGATGATCAGATTCAGCATTAGAAAATCACCATTCACAGTTACACCAGGAACAATGCAAAGTTCACTAGCTATGAACAGTGTTCGAAAAAGTTAACAATTTTCATTGCTGTGTCTAAATTAAAACTACTTGTTACACTCCCGACTATTGCTATTTTCGTCAAAATAAAATGTTTCTATCAGTTTTGTAAAAAGAAACAAAAGTTTTGCATTTTTTGTCGATGCGTGTGTTTGGTGAAGTTCCTGGTCTGCGTTAGATGATGTTATGACGGTGGTTTTGACAGGGCACGTTTGGCTATGCTGCCCACTAACGTCATTGAAATAGGTGGAGCTCATCCTGAGCATCTAGTGATGTCAGCGTTAGGGACGGGCGAACCGAATCAGCGCCGCAAGGGCTCTTGAACTTAGGGTGACAGATCAACGGATAAGAATAGCACAAGATGGCGGTACCCGAGCTGTCATTTTCGCATGTGTTAAAGTGAGAAAAACTCGGGTAAGTTGCATTAGAAATTTATTTAAGAATAATCAATGTATGCTCTGAAATACATGCCCAATCCATTATGCCAATAACATTTCTGACTGAACTACCCCTTTAAGGAGGGTTAGGATGGTTCAGAAGAAAACAAGCAATAACATTTCCCAACGCACAAAACATATATTCTCTTAGATTAAATGAAGAACAACCAGCCTTTGAATGCCAGGTGCTGACTAATCATGAGCTGAAACTATACGGGGAAAAGATCAACCAAGTCCACAGTGGTTGGAAATGTAATGCAACTGGCAGTCATATTAGCTAAAAATGCAATAAATGCAGGAAAAAATAATTCAGAACATGGTCTTCTCACACGTGACCCATAATTCAAGAAGAGTATCTATTCATTAGTGAAGACACAGATAATTCAAGAACAGTATCTATTCATTAGTGAAGACACAGATAAGACACCTGCCTCGCCCCACATGCATATTTCCAGACACAGGGCATCATACAAGGTCAACTACAAAGCAGATCACTCTGGCTCATCGCCTAGAAGATGAGGGGTGGTATTCCTCTTGAAATAAACAAGCAGCTTGTGGCACTTCCTCCCCCTACTCCCATTTTGGCTCACGTGTTGATGACCTGTCACTTATTCAAGGTTGGAAAATAAGCTGCAAAACAATAGACACTTCCAATGTTTTCCTTAACCAATCCCTCAACACCGTAGGTTTTTGTAACCAAGATTGTGATGTGACATTAATGATGACGTATTTTCAGTTTTTTTAACAATTGTCATGCTCTAGAAGAGCAGGGAGCTCACAACTATTTTCTTTGTATGCTGTCCCTGCTTTATGTTGATTGTCAATAAAGCAGGGTTGTGCCATTTAACTTGACTATTTCCGTTTTTGAGTTGGGATTTCCCGACCTAGCATTTCCGCTTCAACTGGGGTTTCCCAGACCATTATTACACTACTCTTTACCTCCATGATCAGATTGTTATCTCTACTACTTTCTCTTCCCTCTCCTCTCTACTACTCTCTGTTCCCACTACTCTCTACTTCCCCCACTACTATCACTCACTCTACTCCCCACTCCTCTGACTTCTCTCCACTCCTCTCACTACTCTCCACTCCTCCCTCTGCTCCTCACTCTACTCTCCACTCCTCTGACTTCTCTCTAATCCTCCCACTACTCTCCACTCCTCCCTCTGCTCTTCACTCCTCCCATTACTCTGTACTCCTCCATATACTCTCCACCTATGCTGTTACAATACCAGTACACTCTGCAACCCTCTACTATCACTCCACTCCACCCATACCTTCTCCCAGTCATCTACCTTTCACTCTCTCAGTCACTCTTCTTAACCACTCTCAATCACACATCCTATACTTTCTCTTAGTCTCAGTCACTCATCTGACATGCACTCACACCCCTTCCTCTCATGAACCAATACCCCACCTTGCACATGCTCTTTATAATTCTCCCCCTGCACCCTCCTTCCTCTGCCTGATCTCTTGGTCCTCATTCTCCTCCCTTGACCTCACTTTGGACTCCCTTGACCTCACCCAAACAACCCACACTGACTTGGTCTCTTTGCGCCATTTAACCCTTTGCTTGGTAATATTACAATCATAAAAAGACAGAAAATTGGCCGTAAGATCCACCCTCTTTGTATATGGTTCCACTGGGTTTTTGAAATGGTGGGGGCTGCAAGCAAAGTCATTTTTAGAGTGTGTGGCTGCATTAACTGGAGAGTTTGGATTGGCAGTGGAACGTGTGTGGTGTCCCTCTGCTGCTCTGCCTGCTGCCACCTCTCTCTCCAGTGAGCTGCAGGTTCGTGTCTTCGTCATTAGGAATCCTGGTATGCGTAGTCCTATGGAAGAAGATACAAAATACTGGCAATCATTGTGTGCCACAGGGATGGAGCAAGTGGCAGTGGTACTTCTCATATTCAACTCAAACACCCCAACTCTGGGACAGACAGACAGACATGGCTCTGGGAAACCCAGTGGCAGGACTCCTGCCCCAGGTTTAGAGGGGCTCCCATCCTCTTTTCACAAGGTCAGGACCTTGACCCTGTCACAATACATAAATAATAATAATAATAATACAATGGTTCTTTTTACAAACGATATTGAAAAGCAACCAAATGCCAGTTAGAACCAAATATCAAACGTGATTTCTGAAGTACATGTATTGTTTAACTAGTTTTATTAAGTAAAATGAAATAAATCATGTCGGATTAACCATAATCATACATGATAATAACTACATCATTTTGACAAAAATGTCTTCTTAACAAAAGTCTCATCAACATGGGATGGGAACCCCTTTCAGCCTTGGGTGTAAGGCCCAAAATGGAGGAATCCAGATCCAGTAATACCCCAGAGGACAATGCTGGCAGTTGGAAGGGCCCATTTCCTGTCACATCCCCAATGCTAATCACTACATGTGCAGTACCATTTTGCATCACCCCAGGCCTCTTAACAAAAGTGCTGGCCAAGTTCTCTCTTTCTTTACCAGAAATGCAGGAGAAGCCAGAATCATGAGGAGAGACCACGCCAGGACAGCAGCCCATCAGCAGCCCACGCAATTCAATGCCAAATCCCAACTGGGGAGAGTGACCCAGCGAAACGAGAGGTGGAACTTTGATGCGCCTGCTTGAGCCCTACGTGAGCGGCATATCAACACAACCAGGAGAGAGAGAGAACCAGTGAGCAAAGAGCCAGAACTCCTATGTTGCTGTGCTCGGCATTGTGCATCAGCCACATGTGATAGAAGAGCTGCTGCGGCCACCCTAGACGACCAAGGACTAAAAGCAGAGACACAACTCTCCCAAGAACTGCACTTACTTTAGAGGGAAGCAAGCTACGATTCCCAAACATGATCTCGGACACTTGACAGCATGGGTCACTATTGTTGCAGCACAGCAGCCCTGCACATTCAGAGGGGTGGGGCTTAGCCTGCTCTTTAAAACATTCTGTAACTGTGCCTCCTTCAAGGCAGGGAAAGTGCCAGATTGGCTAGGGTCCACAATCATAAGGGGAGACCACCCACAGCCCATCACCACCCCATGCCATACCTCAGCTGCAGAGAAAAGATAGGGAGGTGATAAGAGTGACCACAAGAAGCAGGAAGTTGTGAGTTGCTCTGGTGAGGACAGAGGAGGAGGTGGCAGACCAAGAGACCAACAGGAAGAAGGGAGGTGGAGATGAACTTGGAGGCGAAATGTAGGTCAGGTGAGGCATTGGTTAGTGAGTGCAAGTGGTACTGTGTGGCAGGTGTGCATTAAAGACTAGAGAGTGTGACTAGGAGAGAGGGTGTAGGGAGTGAATGTGAATGGAATGTGGGAGTGAAGAAAGGGTGTCTGAGAAGAAGGTGGGGTGAAGTTGTAATGGTAGTGTATAAGTGGGAGTAGAAGTGAGGTAGGCTTTAGATGGAGTTAGTAACATCCAAGGGTGGAGGCAGTAGTAGGAGTTAAAGACATCAGAGGGACAGAGGAGGATATATGCAGAGGTAGAAGGAGTGAAGGTGGGAGTAGTTGGAAGTAGGAGAGCAGAGAGAGGGAACAGCAGCCTATAGAATGAGGGAGAAGAACGAGAGGACGTAAGATAAAGACAACCAAGTTGGGAAAAGTGTCTGAAGGTACATCCCAATCCTCTAGTAGTGACTAACCAACTGATAGGCTAGGGTGAGTCTAGGAAGTGTGAAACAGGTATGGTATCAAGAGAGAAACAGACTCAGAAGGGTTTTTTGAAAAACGTTATTCACTAAGGTTCCTGGATTGGTGTAATGGTGCCTGGCCCTAACTCTAAAGGGGTAATTCCCTTAACTGATATTTCTACGTGCCGTCATGGTCTAAGAGTCCAGAATAAAAGTCTGTCTGTGTCTAAACCTATGCTTGCCCTCACTCTGTACAGAAAATGTGGTAGGAAATCTTTTCAAAATTTGAAAAATAGTGGTTCAATAAAAATTGAAAGCAGGGTTGGTTTCAGGTGGTCTTCTTACCAGGTGATGCCTGTCACATTAAAGTGACTTTACCACTGTACGCAAGTCTTGGGTTTTTGTGCAGTTTAGGCCAAATGTATTGTTAAGCCATTAGAGATGTAGTATAAACAATTTGAAACATAACATAGGGTAGCATTAGTAGTGACCCGTTAATTCTCTCCTTCCCAGCAAGAAAAAAGTAGAACCGGGTCATCACAACATCACATAGTATGCTGCCACATTGCACAGATGTACCACACTTGCTCCTGTGTCCTCTGACACAAACAGAGAAAAACCTAAGGGGGCAAACTGTAAGCAGTCAATGTTTGTTTACACACTCGCTGGGCCCCAAGAAAATAAGAGTTCTGTTTACATTTAAACAAAAGGAAGTCCCATTCAAGGTAATAAGTTGATTCTTAAGGTAACCTCCTCAGGCTAAACAAACTCTTCTCACAAAGCAGGAGTGGCAAAGTTAAGAAGTAGTGTTGCACCCGCTGAGTCTGCTCTCATTCTTAATGTGCTGGTGTTCTCCTCATACCTAATTCACTCTTTGGTTTTCTATGTTTACCTTTTTGAATGTTCCTACAGTGGTTAGCTATACTTTTGTCGGTACACAAGCTGCTCCTCTGTGTGTTTTGTATATACACTGCTCAAGGTTACTTGTTTTACAGGTTGCCGCAATGGCTGATTTACATTTTAAAAAAAGACGTCATTCGATAACGCTGTGCTTGGCCGGCACCTGTACAAAATACCCTCTGGTAAAGAAATGTAACTATTTGATAATATGGCTCGTACAATATCAAAATCCAGTAATTATGAAGTGCTGTTTTCAGTTTTGGCTATTAGGTGGCGAAAACTATTGGATTAAAGTACAACTAGAGAGAAATGGCATATGAGGAGGGACACAAAGCTTGTAGGTGTTGTTTGGGATTTTACTTACCCATTGACTGCCCATAGCAATGCTAATCTATATGGCCATTCTCACCCACTTCCTGCCCCTCTCTGCCCTAAAAAGATCCTTCCTGGATCTCTTTGAGAACTATATCAAGCCTTAGCATCAGACGTTGTGCTTGAAGTGTCTGCCAGTGTTTTTTCAAAGCTGTCTTCTGAGAATGCCCTAATTGGAGCTGTCAAACCACTACTGGTGGAATAAAAAGGTCTTTACCAGGTCTACCTTCAGCCACTCTATTTTAAGAACTATGAGCGTCCTTCACAGAAGTCATGTCAAAATAAGCATTGGCAAAGCCAACAGTTTTGACTTGTGTGCAGGTGGTAGGCATTTCCCAGACACTGCTATTATATGCCCAGGTACTCGCACTGTTTTGCAGCTGCTACCATTGATGCCCAGTTAATATTACTATGACAGTGCCTAGCACATGCTTGGTATTGCCAATGTTTGTTCATATTCCATCTAATGACAAATTATTCCAATTCTCAGCTTTGCAATGATAGTTGTAATTATTAGCCAATATTTAATGACACCCAATTTATTGACCACGGAATGGCAGAGGGCTGAGTCGGCTCTGTTGGGATTCATACCTGTGTCCTGCAAGCTGAACAGTGATGTCAGAGGCAGAGTGCTTAACCCAGTAAGCTATCTTACCTGTGAAAGTTGTTATTTTTACCCAAGTATGCTCATTTATTGAGCACATAGGGATAACTAAATCTTTGGACTGAGGTTCTCACTATGAGTTTGGTGGTAATGGTAAAAACTGTATTACCTGTTTTTAAGGGAGTGGTTCACTCACGTGTCTAATACGACCGATCGTAATCACATCCATATCACACCCTATATCGATGTACTGAATTATTTTTCTTTAGGTAGTTTCGGTCACATTTTAACCAATTTGTAACATCAGCCAGGGGTGCTGAGTACACCGGTGCTTCGGGGCCCGGTCCCCCCCCGAAACTCCTGGGAAAGGTGATGTCTGTGAAAGTCCCTATACTTGCAATGGTACTTTTCTTTTTATTTGCCACTGGCCCCCCCTGGGAAAACCAAACATCGGCTCCCCTGACATTAGCTGCCACATACATGATGCAACTCCCCGTGTCATGATATTACCCCACAACGGAGCTAAAGGTACAATGTACGCATTCTGCACACGAACGACACACACTCACTCACTGCACATTCCCATTTACGTTGTCTAGTCGCTTTGCACAATATATTACTTTTTAATATTGCTGTATCCTGGTGTGAGTGTGTTGTTATACCTGTGGTTTGTCCCTGCATGCATGTCTGCAGAGTGGTGATGTCAGTGTGCAATGTTAGCATGGAACCCTGTGTGCCTGAGCGCAGTGTTGTGTGAGTGGGGTTGTAACCTAGGCAGTTGGAATATGTAGCCTGGGTGGTGGGAGCCAGTGGGCTCTCCCCTCTCTCGATGTCATCTGATTGTGACCTGATTAACCTGAAGAAATAAACTGATGAACCCTACGGTGAGCTGGCCTTTCATTACGGAACCTACCCCACAACAAGTTTTATTGGATCTTATGTTATGTTATGTTATGTTATAGGATATTGATAACAAGCACTATCAGCACCTCAGTGGCCGCCTGGCACTCTGGTGGATCTGAAAAGCAAAAGGGTAGGGTTTGGCGGGGATGTAAGTTAGTAGGACTCAGCAGGAAAAAAGCGCAAGAGAGCTGTGACGTGCTGCCGGCAGCTTCAGTTCGGTTTACGCGGTTCGCTGAGCGCAGGTGTGGATTTTCAGTCGGTAGTTGTCATGTGCTGTTGTGCGAGGCTATGTGGGGTTTGTTTTGTTGTTGCGGAATGAGTCGTTGGGGTGCTATATCTGTATAGGTTGTATTTAAAGTAAATGGTGAAATACATCGATTGGAGATATTGTAACAGTGTATGGTTATCCGTATACAAAAAACAGAGCATCTACGAATAACATTCCTTCAGAGTCAAAATGAACACTGCACCAATAAAGTGTGTGCAGAAATATACTAATGTGTTCTTTCATGGATTATTAATCCATATCCTCATCACTTCTAATATGATAATTTGCTCAAACATCTATTTGGTTTTTCCAGATGTTCTGTAAAGTCTCAAACCAAGGTCAACCCCAGGCTTTTGAAATGTGTGATTTGAAATTGCAATGCGCGATGGACTGAACTCCAAATCATATCTCGCAAACAGACGTGGCAACACTTTAGGTGAAGGGGGGTTCCGTAAAGCGCATTCCAAGTGAGCCGACTACATGGGGAGTAACATCTGAGAAAAGCGTGTGATTTGAGCTGCATGCCAAACATTTCTACCAAATGCTTTGCATGGCGCAGTGCTTTTGATAGATGGTAAAGCCAACTGCCACGTCATGTCGCCCCCGCCCTGTCTTTACATATTATCATCACCATAATCTTACCATTGGGTAGTGTTGCCTTCACCTGGGGACTGAGGACACCATCCGGTGCAATACAATGTCCATGACATGGACAGGCAAGACCTATGTACCTGCTGGACGATAACTTAAACTTTAATATTCTGCCCTTATTAATATATATTATACTATTCTAATACATTTATAAGTGCCTCATCTATTCTACTTTTATGCAATTCCATAATTGCAATCAAAAAAGAAAACCGGTCCTTGCACAGCGGTAGCTACTTCCATCATGCTTCGGTTCGGTCATCCATCCTCTACATACTGTGGAATTTTTTGTTTGACATGTGAAAAATAGTCTCTTTAAAACAAAGAAACCCTTTTCTTAAATGTGATAGCTTGCAATGCTTTGTCCTGTGGAATGGAACCCCTCCCCGCCCCCCGAACCCTCTTCTCAGGGTCACGTTTAGTAGTCACGCCCTTTCAAGAGAAGGATAAAGGTCAGCAGTGATACATTTTCGGTCCAGCTCACATTTAATTTGTTCCTTTTATTTGATTTTTACATGTGTATAGCGCACATACAGCCCTTGGGCATCACGGCGCTGTTACTTGTGAGTAGCTTAGTTACAGATAGAAAAACATTTGCATGTGGGTCATAAATACACTACATACAGTTGTATAACATATATTGGAGCGTTCTAGTCTTGCAGGAGTAGAATTTGACCTCGCTGGGGTGTGGTCTGTGCTTATGAGAAAAGCAGTGTTTTCACGGCTTTCCAGAATGCCAGATGTGAGTTTTCACTACGAAGGGGTGGTGGTAGGGCGTTCCACTGCAGAGCTGCGAGGTAGGGGAAACTTGCACCTCCTGCTCTGGCTGTCTTGATTTTAGGTACTGCGAGCATGTTTTGCAGTATTTTGTTTGTGCCTGCTTTCTAGAAGTCTACTTAGTGAGTATATTAGGAATGCCATCGCCTATATTAACAATCCCCATTGCACTAATTATACACAGTCAGAAAAATTATTAATTGGGCCTCATTACACGGAAGGCAGTAACCATGGTGCTATTAGCGGCATGGTTGCCGCTGGTAATTTACCGATCCCGCCATGGTGAATGGCAGAATTACCGCCCCATTCCAAGGTTGGCGGTGCCGTAATTTCCCATTCACCATTGGCCCTTCCCCATTCCCATTTGAGCCCCCATAGGGCTCAATGGGAATGGGGAAGGCGGCAATTACGGTACCGCAAATTGCAGTACCGTAATTGCCTCCAAGGTCCCTTTGCGGGTCCCGTCCTTAATGGCTGGTAAAACCAGCCGTTAAGGTAGGGACCAGCAAAGGGACCTCGTACTAAGGCGGTAAGGGTTTACCGGTACCGGTGCCCTTACCGGTGCCGGTAATCCCTTACCGCCATCCGTGTAATGAGGCCCATTGTTTAGGCCTTCTATGAAAATAATGTTTGATGAAAATTGCTGATGTATGGAGACTATTCGGAAAAAAAACAAAGGCTGCATTTGTAATAGATGCCTCTTATATGTGTTGTTCATGCTGTGCTTTACCAACACACCCCTCTTCCTTGGCTCGCTCCATATTTTACATTTGACAACCGCACTTCAAAGAATCCTCTTAGAGTCTTCATTTATCATAGCTTTTAAAAATACCCACTATTCTCGTGTTAACAATGCCCTGCCCACCAAAGTAATTAATATTGATGTAACTTCATAGTACCATTTCAGTTTTGTATGCTAATTCTTTGTTTATAATTATGCCCGCTCAGGAGTAAAGGGCGCGACTGTTTCGGCTGTTCGGCTGGGAACCTGCTAATCGCTTATTGCTGCATTTGACACCCTGAATACACCATCTTACCAGGAAGAAGCCGCTCCGTCTCGCGTGAGTCTGTCAGCAGGAGCTGGCAGCAGTTTGAAGCGAGCGGCTCATCGTTGTGAATTTCCACGTGACATCTGTCACGTGACTGCTTTGGCCACACCTCCAGGAAGTACTCCTGCATAAGAGCAGAACAGCGCGACCCTTGCGGCGTGAAGCCCGCTCAGGAGTAAAGGGCGCGACTGCTTCGGCTGTTTCCGGCTGGTCCCGGCGGTTCGCGGGTAAGTGCTAGGAGAATATGACTTACAAATGTATCAGTGTTTAACAGTATAAAACCAAACAAGGAGTGTGATTGAGCAGACCGACTCTGTACTCATCCATCCATTTTCACAGCAAAGTTAGATCAATCTAATAAAAGAAAAACCTAAATCCTCATAAACTAACATGAAGGAGCTAGTGACGGCTACACAGAGTGGCAAGGATAGCCGCCCGCTCCCAGGAGTCCCCCTTATTAACATCACCGAAGAACCAGGACGTATACTACGAAGCGGCTTATTAACAACAAAAAGACTGCCTGAAATGACCATCACACACCCCATAGTAACACTGTCACCCCCAATACCCTCTCTTCGATCCCCACACAGATACAACTTACCTACCTGTGACGACGTATGTTCGTCGGACTCGCATGGTGCTGACGAACCTTCTGGGGTCCGAGAAGGGAGCACATCTGGCTGCAGTACCGCCTGGCTGGCGGCAGCTGGTGGAAAGGAAGGAAAAGGGCGTTGGAACCCAAAATCAGGGGAGGCGCCGGGTAGCGAAAGAAGTCTAACGCAAGATGAGAAACCCGCACAGTTCCAGGGCTCGTGTCCATTTGCGGACCAAGAAGAGGTACGACGAGACAAGATCGAGGAGGAAAAAGAGACAGCACCGGTAGGGCCCGTCAAAGTTCCACAGACAACGAACTCTGTATCAATCACCATAAAGAACCATGAGATAGAGACTGGCGGAATACACAGCCAGACCTCGGTGAACCCGAAACAAAATAAACTTAACACCTTGAATACAGTTAAACCGTTACAACAGACCTTCCTTACAGAACATAGTCTAAAAAACCTACCAGACCATACCTCCTTCAAGAATCAAAAAGAGAGCAAAACGTGTCCTCCTATTCTTGAAAGGCTGACTCAAACAGAGACACACCCAGTAATAGCCAGGGCAGAGCTTTCAAGCCCGGAATTGAATATAACCGACTGGAGAGAAAACTGTTCAATGGACGGAACCATATCATACTTGACAGATCAAGATGGCCCAGAACCAGACGACACTAACATCTTGAGAGAACATAACTGGGTCAAACTACAGACATACCCAGTCATAGACCCAAGTAATAGGATCCCGTCCCAAAAGGATTTGAACCTCTCACGTGTCGACCAGAACGACAACATGGGTAAAGAAAACACCCAGGAACTAAAAATCAAAGAATTTGAAAACAATAGAAACTTAAAAAAAACAGAAGTCAGCAGTCCTGACGCTACTTTTGCATCAACTCCAATCTTCAAATCCGCACTGAAACCACATAAAAAAAAACAAGGTAAAATGACGCCCCGACCAACAACCCGATCGGAAGATTCTTTGAGAAGCTAGGGAAAACTCCCTCTACGAATCGATTCGAACTTTCTGACATGGAAATACTGGAGGGAATCCCCCCATCCCCACAAAGAATTCCACTCAAACAAATACCAGCAACGCACCCCCTGGTAATAGAAACCTCGACACCCCAATTACGATGGCACTTTGGCCAAAACGAGATCCCTCAAGATAAAATAGAAAAATCAAAAACAGACACTGAAACTTGCATAAGAGTAAAGAAAATGACTCAAAATAAGGAACAAGAAAGTATCTTGGAAACTAAAGTGTCACCGAAAGAAAATGAGAATAATCAGATTCCGAGATCTAATCTAAACACTCAATGTATGAATAACAAGAAGATAGTCACACTGACAGAAGAATCTTCAAAAGAAAACCTTGCAACTGAAAAAACCAGAAAACCAAATCAAGAAATGACAATAATTGAGGCAAAAAAGAACCATGAGAATATACAGAAACCAAACACCTTTCGGGAAAGAAGTCAAGAAGAAATACAGCTGGCAGAGGCCATACTTAATTATAAAAACATGGTACGGCGTAGAGAATCAAATCCAGACCTGAAACCTATTTGCCAGCAAAAAAAAGAAGATTCCTTGGTGGAAGCTCTACGTCCTCTCTATTCGACCCCAAACAAAACTAAACCGGGACAAGATACCACAAAAATAAAAGAAAAAAATTCTCCTGGAAAAAAGCCGGATTTACAACTAGTGATGTCAGCAGTAACAGTTGGTCTAACACCATTTGGAAAATTATATGAGACCATCAACGATACTTTGAAGGACCACACTTCAATATTGGCATCTGTAAACTCAAAGCTGACCCACTTAGAAGGATACATCTTGGCCCTCGAATCATGGAAGAATAGCACAAGAAACCAAGGAACACAAACGGATAAAATAGATCAAGAAAAGAACGTCGTGTTTCAATTCAAGAACAAATTAGTGACTAACAGCACTCAAACCATACTGACGGAAACAAGCAAGATCAAGAACGGAAAAGAACCACATGAAACACTGGAAAAGCGTGCTGAGAGACCAACTCAAAAGGACAACAAAGACAAACCCAAGAGAGACATACGAGAACCAACTAGCATTAAAAAACACTTGAACCTAAGAGATCAGCTGAACGAAACTGAGTCACTGACAAACAGTGAAAGGAAAGCCGATCACTCTAAAGCTCCACAAGAACTGGAAAAATTTAACAAACAGGCACAGAAGAAAGCGGAAAAGACAACTAAACCAAATGAACTACTGACAAAATGGATAACAGTTACAGACAAAAAACCATCCATGAAAGAAAACAGTAACATTCAGACAAATCCAAAAGGAGAAGCCAACGAGGAGCTAAATGAGAGTACGATCGATATATCTAACATCAGCACCTACTCAATCGAAAATTCTGAGTCTGAAATACCGCGCTCTATGGCAAAAAAAAGAAAGGTATCATTTGTGGAAAACGAATCAACAGCAGAAAAACGAAGGGAAAACCAATATAAAAAACAAACGAAAAATCCAGAACTGAAAAGAGAAAACTTAGAGGACTCAGAATACACAAAAGATCGCATCTCCCCAGAAAGAAAAACGCTGTTCCGTCTATCAAAAAGAAAGCTAAACAAATATGATCACAGACAAAGATCTAACGAGGAAGCTCACCCAAAGTCCGGCAAAAGAATGTTCGAAAACGAGAGACAAGAAATAAAAGCAAAGAGAAGTGATATACAACACCAACAAACTTACCTGACCCCCATACGACAGAAGGGCAAGGCAAGCGAAAGAAGAACTCGAAGAAGTCCAGTTATCGAGACGGACAACAATAGAAGAAGAGATACATTTACAGACAAGAGAAACAGATCTAACCAAAGATCCTTAGACCGGTCTCTACAGCAAAACCGAATCAGAAACTCAACGATATTTAGTCGCAAAAGTAACTCGACCCGAACATTAAAACTTGAAAAAAGATCCAGCTCAGAAGAAAAAACCATCTTGAATAGAAGAACCTTGCTGAAGCTCCTGGACAAATTCACAAATGGAGATCTAATCAAAAGTATAGACATAAACATAGTAGAATTTGCGCATAAGGGACGGACAGACAGCATCTTCCTACATATCATGTCCCAAACTGTAAAAAAACTCTTGCTTCAGATGACAAAAGATTTTTCGAATCAGGGTTACCTCCTGCGAGAAACGACTCCAGAAGAGAAAGGACAAAAGATCCAAAAAACGAACGAAATAAAACAAAAGTACAGTTATGAAGACACAACAAGGGAAACCGACGACTGGATAAACAACACTCCGAACAGAAAGTATAACCTGAAAGAAAAAAGAAAATACCTTTTAAGCCCGAGGAATTATGAACATATGAAAAAAGTAGAGAGAGAAAAAAATAGCAAACTCAAGGTTTCAAGCGTGACAGAAATTACAAAAGAAACAAGAAAAGAAAAATCAAGAGAAGATCATTACATTAAAAAATACCGCAACGACGATGAAGGGGACACAGAAAAAACCAAAACCAGAAAAATTAATGGCCCAATCAGGCCGCAGGAGGGTACAGGAATAGGAAAAAACACTACGAAAGAAACAACCTCAACCCAGAATCGTTTAGACTTAGCCGAAAAAAGCTCAAAAAGATGGACATGGCTCCCTCAAGCACTAACACGCTATACTGGAAAATAGCAGTCAAAGGGCTTCCCTTCGGGTAAAGAAAGGGACCAAATAAAGATGGCAAATGCTCTGGACAACAAAGAGCAAACAATCACTATCGGATCATGGAATACTAGAGGCCACATCCACCTGACAGAACCCGGTGAGATAAATTTAGGCGGATTCGACCTACTAAGCCTACAAGAAACTTGGCTGCAGTTGCCGCCCAGCATGGATGGTTACGAGATCCAACTGTCTCCTGCACAGAAAGGTGAAAAAGGTCGCCCAACATCGGGCCTTTTAACAGCCGTCCGTACGGGCGGATTGCTTCGAATAGCCCACAGTCTGGTATCAGACACACTAATACAAGCAATTGTCTTAGAATGGGCAAAAGAAGAAGACGCAACGAGTAAAAAGAACAAAGATCTTATCCTGCTGCTGAACATCTACTGGAACCCGGCCATAATCCATACATCCGTTTTCCTAAACAAGATAGAAAAAATACTATCTTTGGCTACAACAACATTCGATGTGGACCACATCTTAATATGTGGAGACCTAAACTCGACTTGCCCAACGGGAGACGAAGTAAAAACTTTAGGAAACAAAATAAACATCTGCTCAAAATCAACAGCAAGAGGCCTCGCATGGGCGGAGCTGATGGAATCCCGCGACCTGTATAATCTAAATTCCTTGGAAACAACTAGACCGAGAATTCCAACCTGGAAGGGGGAAGGAAATACAAGTACCATCGACTACATATTTGTATCCAGGGATTTATACCAACAAATCAAAAGCTTTGAGATAGAAGTATCCACCCGGAGTGACCACAACTTACTCAAAGCGACATGGTATGCTAATAAACCCCCGCAACTCAACATGTCAACTAAGATGACCATAAATGCCCAAGGAAACCGATTACGAATTACAAAAGAGGGAATAGCCTCGATCACAAAGACCTACAAACGAAAAGAGCAAGGAACCAACAAGAACACAATGGAAAATCTGGACTATCGCCCGCTACTCATCCCTTACCTAAACCCTAGGCATGTAAGGATAACAGAAAAAAACCATCGACATAAATACAATGACGAAATTCGCTCAAAGAAATCTGAGTTACGAAAATCACTAAGGAAAGCCAAAAAATACCCCACACAGTCAAACTTAGACTTCGCAGACAAACAAAGAAGAACGTACAAACGGTGGCTTCAAACATTCCAAAGAAACTTGTACGAAGAAGATGCAGAGACTATGCTTAGAGCAGTCTGCAAAAGAAACTCGAACGACTTCTGGACCCTACTATCAGGTCCAACAAAAACAAGTACAAACAACGTCCCAGAAGATAGATGGCTAAAACACTTTACAAATTTATTTGAAGAACCAGAACCATCGGAAAAAAGACCATCAAAACCCGTAAAAAGCAAATGGATGGCATGTCCGGAGGAAGAGATCCGAAAGAAAATCAGCAAACTAAACAACTCCCGTGCACCAGGTCCGGATGGAATCACAAACTTACACCTCAAACAAGAGCTGGAAACTTGGACCCCGTTAATTACTGAAATTTTCAAAAGATGCGGGACAACACAATCTATCCCGGCTACATGGCAAACAGCTAACATTGTTCCAATTTACAAAAAGGGGCTGAAGGATGATCCAGGAAACTACAGACCTATCGCCCTATTGGACGTGCTGGGCAAACTCTTCGGATCCCTGGTGCTAGATAAACTCCAAGACTGGCAGAAAATGGCAAAGACAGCAGATCCACTGCAAACAGGCTTTGAAAAAAATCTAGGTACCACGATCAACATCATGATGATCAGCATTCTGAAGGCCAAAGTCTTCGAGGGTTATCCAACAATCTTCATAGCATCTATCGATCTGGTACAAGCCTTCGACCGTGTAAATAGGAGAAAATTATGGTGCAAACTGGAAAAACAAAGATGCCCAACGTCACTCCTCAACCCTATCAAAGCACTGTATAGTAACACCTCAATTAGAGTCCGCCTGAATGAAGCGGGCCTACTATCAGAAAGTATACGAACAGCAAGAGGAGTCAAACAGGGATGCCCCCTAGCTCCGGCCCTCTATAAGGCATACATGGCTGACATAATGGATGCAGGAATCGACACACGCTCCTTTCCTCCAAAAATAGGAGAGGCAAAGGTGACAAGACTGCTATACGCGGACGATATCCTTCTGTTGGATCAAACACCAATCGGACTGCAGCGACAACTAGACAGTCTTGCAAGTTATTTGAAGAAGAACGATTTGGACCTGAATACTGCGAAAACTAAAATCATGATTTTAGAAAAATCATCTAGGCCAGCTAAAAGATCACAATGGTTCGCCAACTCAGAGAAGCTGGAGACAGTGAAAACCTTCACATACTTAGGAGTGAAAATATCTCGCAGCCAAATTGAACTACCGATGCAAGAACATCTCATCTCAAAGATGAAAACACTGGCTGCACAAGCAACACTCTTGGAAAGAAAATTTGGAAAATTTACCATTCTCCCAGTACTAAAATTTTTCAAAGCAAAGGTCACTCCGGCACTAACTTACGGGGCTGAAGCTATGCCCCATCTTCCTCCTACACTGTGGAAAAAATTGGAAGGTGCATTCTGGCGCAAAGTCTTACGACTACCCAATTCAACCCCAACAGCAGTAATCCGAAGAGAACTATGCCTTCAATCACTGGAATCGGTAGTAGTCAGAAACGGACTTCTGTTCCTGGGAAAAATTCTAAGAACTCCACGGCCCACTACTCTGGACATCATCTACCAAGAAATGACGAACCAAAAAAACAACATGATGACAAAATGGTACAAAAACTTATTAGCGCACTCAGAAAAAATCGGATGTTCGGAATGGGAGATAGAACGCACCCCAGAAAAAATCAAGAAAAAATTAAAAATCTATGATTGGATCGAGACCTTGGAAACAGCAGAGAAGCACACATCACAGAGTCATTGTACAATTAACACACAAAGGATAGACGAGACAAGGAATTATTTAAAACAATTCCCGGACAAACCCCTGCGTATAATCTTCCTGAGAGCACGTCTGAACATCCTAAAGACGAAAGAAATTTTATACCTCAGAAAACAGGTTCAAGATAAAAACTGCCGGTACTGTGACACCCGAGAAATCGAAACAGTGCGACACCTACTTCTTTACTGCCCAGGTACAAACAGTCTTAGAACGACCTATCTACGATCACACAAAATGAAACATCTTACCACCAGTGATGAAGATTGGTGGAACATGCTAATGAGTGGAGAATCCACAACATTGACAGTAGCAACAGCCAAATTCTTCGAAGGTCTAAAACTGGAAGAAAAACTAATCGGAGAGTAAGCAAAAGGAAAAAAAAAAAAAGCATGGATTTTAAAGAAAGAAATACAGAAAAGGGGAGAACTTTTATTTTACCAAATCAAGGATCCAAAATGGAAACGTCTGAAAAACACTGGCCATTAGAAAGTCTTTGTAAAAATTGTAAAACAATTAAATGCAAAAAAAAAAAAAAATAATTATGCTTTAGGACAGTAGTGTGTGGTACATAATAATGTTCACATCATATATTCCTCTGAAGTAATGTATTTTCACGCATAGTTATCTAAGATCAAGTTATTACTTTTGTTTTTCAAAAATATGCCTGCAGAGGGGTCCATCTACCTACTTCAGTGCTTTGAAATCCCACTCTGAGTATATTTAGTATTTAGTATTTATTTATTTGTATTGCACAACCTTGCCCAAGGGCTTACAGGCGCATGTTTATGGAAGTTACAATTTGCAGATAATAGGAACAGTATACAGTTACAGGTTATAAAGACATCAAAATCACTGGTTAACAGTTCAAAATAACGATGGCAAGCAAAGTATATGTACAGTTATGGGAGGAATATACAAAAAGCACTACGGCTGTCATACACAGGCTATATTCGAGGTAGATAGGGAGCAGCACCTATGCCGAAAGTGCACATCCGAGATAAAGTATAGACATGTGAAGGGACAGATGGGAGCGGTTGGAATCTCACCGCGTCTCTAGCAGCTGAGAGGTGCCAGGGTTGCTACTGAAGCATCCTGTTCGTGTAGCCAAAGTTTAGAATTGGCTTTAAATGAGTGGCAAAGTGGAATGTTCCTTAGGGCATTGGGACATTCCACAGCTTGGCGGCCAGGATGGGGAAGCTGGACCCTCCGGCAGAGCGGAGCTTGAAGCTGGGGATATCCAGCGTGTGTGCCTGGGCGGATTTTAGCGGTCTTGAGGCAGTATGTTGCGTGAAGCGAGATACTAGGTAGGCAGGCACTGTATTATACTGAGCCTTGTGAGCAAGTACGAGAGCTTTGAGTGAGATACGGTGGGAGATGGGTAACCACTGTAGGTTACCTCTGGTATTGGATATCTGACTACGTCTAGGTATGTTGAGTGCTGTTCTTATGGCGTTGTTTTGCGTGATCTGACGTTTGTCAATGTTTCTTTGGCTAGTCCCTAAGTATAGGGCATTGCAATAGTCGATTTTCGACATAATGACAGTTCTGGCGACTGTCATACAGTTGTCTGTCGTCAGGAAAGGCCGGCAGGCCGTAATCAATTTGCAAGTGTAGGATGACGCAGATACAACTTTGTTAGTTTGTCGATTGAGTGATAGTGTGGAATCCATGTAAATACCTAGTGTTTTAGTTACATTGGCCACTTTAATATCATTTCCGTCAATGGAGAAGGATTTATAGTTGGGGTCAAGTTTAGTGAGTTTAGTTTGCGTGCCAAGGATGATTAACTCGGTCTTATCATCATTGAGACAGAGCCCATGATTAGCCATCCAGGACTGGATAACGGTGTAGATGGTGTTGAGAGAATTGGAATTGGCTACGTAATCACCAGTGATAGGGATGAGTATCTGGGTGTCATCCACATAATTTGTGTAAGAGACACCCAAATAGTTAAGGATATCAAAGAGTGGTTTTGTGAACACGTTATAAGGAGTGGGAGATACACAAGATCCTTGAGGGACTCCACAGGGGACGTGGGCTGGATCGGCTGCAGCTACAGGAGAGAAGACCCTCATGGTTCTGTTGGCGAGGAATGAGCTGATCCAAGATGTTGCTGCATCAGAGAAGTGGGCGGCAATTTTGAGATGGTGACACAGGATTGGATGATCGACCAAATCAAAGGCTGCTGATAGATCGAGAAGGAGCAGGAGCGCCAGTTTGCCCTTGTCTTTCAGGTCCTCGATTTGGGTTTTTAGATCTAGTAATGCTGTCTCAGTGCCATGCCTGGGTCGGAACCCGGAAGCCCAAGTAGATTGTTGAATTCAAGATACTCCTGGATTTGGAGTTAAGCTGCGCGATCAAGGATTTTGAGCAAATAGGGCACCTTAGTGATAGTCCTGTAGTTGGAAGGATTACTGGGGTCAAGATTGGGTTTTTTAATTAGAGGTATAATCCACGCATCCTTGAGATTGTCGGGCACAGTGCCCGATTCAAAGGAGGCGTTTATGAACGTTATGATGAATGGGGCGAGCTCAGGTGCAGCCTCCTTTATGATAGCTGCCGGGCAGGAATCACCTTGGCATTTGGAGGGTTTGAGCTTGGTTATGATGCTTTCAAACTCCTTGATAGTAAGGGGTGAGAAGCTGAATGGTTTAAAGTTGTGTTTAGGAATGGGGATTTTATGGATGTGGGTGACTCTGGATGAGTCTGAGAGGTCACTTTTTTTTGCGTTAATTTTGGCTTGGAACATGGCAATTTTGTCCAACAAGGCTTTTTGAATGTGTCTGGCGTGCACGTATCAAGAGAAGCAATAGGAGACTCAAGTTCCTTGAGTATCTTAAATAGTTCTTTGGTGTTAGATTGGGCTTGTGTGATTCTATTATTGTATACTTCCTTTTTTGCCTTGAGGATGGCTTCTTTGTAGGTAAGAGAAGCTGAGGTAAGGTAATTTTTGTTTACTAGTGAAGGCGCGCTTTTCCAAAGAGCATCTGCTTTTCTCTTTTCTTTGCGCAGGTTGCGTAATTGCAGCGTGAACCATGAATTCAGATGGGTCCGTGGTTTTTGTTTGCGCAATTTGATTGGTGCAATGGTGTTGAGAGCTTTTAGCATGATGCGGTTGTAGGTATCGACTAACGCTGTGGGGTCAGAACAAGTCTCAGATGCTGAGTTCAGTAAAGGGAGTATGAGAGGTAGGAGTTTCTCTGCTGTGATGTTTTTTTTGTTCCGTGTGTAAGTGGGAGGGGCGAGGCTAGGTTTGTCTTCAGGTGGGCTAGAGTTAATGGAGAAGGAGATTATGTGGTGGTCAGACCAGGCACAAGGGGTTATATTGAAATCGCTGAGATCACAATTCATGTCAGAGACCCAGTCAAGTGTGCGATCCTTAATATGGGTGGGCTCATTGATATGTTGTGTGAGACCGAAGTCCGTCAGTACATTAGCTAGGTCAGCGGCTTTGACATCGTTCTTGTCATGATAGCCCAAGTTGAGGTCGCCCAGAATAATGATTTGAGAGCTAGGCTGCTAGAGTGGATGAAATGTCTTCAACGAATGAAGTGGTTGGGCGGGGAGGCCTATAGATGAGATGGATTGTGGCTGTGTGATTCGGAGACAAAGGCAGTTTGAGAGATAGTGATTACGCTGAGGGTAGCTGCAGGCTATTAGTAATTCTAATATTAAGCGAGCTCTTGAATATGACGGCTTGGCCGCCGCCTTTAGTTTGGTTGGTATCCCCGTCACACCTGATTAAGGAATAGTTTTCAGGGATGGCTAGTGTTAAAGATGGACCGGAGGCCGCCTGCAACCAAGTTTCTGTGACAGCAAGGAAGTCTAGGTTTTCTGAAACAATGAGATCTGCAATGTCAAGGGCATGAGCTGTGACAGAGCGTGCATTGACAAGCGCACCTTTGAGTTTAGAAGCAGTGGGCTTGTCGTGTGGCTGGGTGACCGTTATGGGAGTCAAGCGAGACTGTGTTGTGTTAATACTGGCATTGAGGATTTTCTGCGTTGTATGTCTGTTGGTGTGATAGGACCAATGGCATGATCTAGAGGCTAATCTTAGATTCCTGCACGATAGTGCACATGGTAGGCTAGGGGGTATAGCAGCAGAAGGCGTATTGTGGTGAGAGTGTGTGAGGCAATTAGTGGTAGTGTGAGCCTGTGACCGCATGGGGAGAGGTCTTGTGGTCGAGTTCAGTAAACCGGCGTTGCACATAGTGTGGTGACTAGTGTTGGTGGCTGAGTTGATGGTTGCAATAGGAATACGCTGAGGTGGGTAGCGTAGGCGTGAGCCGAGCCTCGAATTTCTAGCATGAATAGTGCAAGGTTAATTGGGGGTGGGTTTAGTGGCGAAATGACGTATCCAGAGGGCTGGTGAGTTAAGGTAGGGGTTAGGGTCCGACATGGTACTAGCAAGCAGTTGGTCAGTGTAACGCTCACCTGATTCCCGTAGAGGCGCCGGTCTTGACTGGGCGTATACCGTATCTGCAAAGGTGATGTGTAACACACGGCTGGCTCTTTGGGCTGGACCTCTGTGCACTGTATGTCTGACTTGAAGGGTAAGATGTCTGCAGATAGAAAATATGGGATTAAGGAACTGGGTTATTGAATGTCGCTCTCTTCTTCCCTTTCTCTTCTCCTGTAGATCCCCAAAGGTTAACGCTCTCACCTTAGGTAAGTGAACGCCGTGCTCTCCATCTGCCTCGGGGCAGGGTGCTGTAACCAGTTTCTTCACTGGATAAGGGGAGCAGGCCTCTTGACTTCAGAGGACTGCTGTCTGTCGTTTACTGCACGAACGGTAAGTTTCGAGTAATTCTAATGTCTTTAAAGTCTTTAGTAATGATGTTTCTTGTTTTGCAGGGTTCCGGCGATGGCGGATGACGGGCTGAAGTGAGTTGAAGATGGAGCCCGTGTGATGAATAGAAGCGCCTGGAAGCACGTAAGTAAGCGCTTGTAACCTGCTTCACGATGCGCTCTAACTGTCTTTTTATTTTGCAGGTACAAGTTCGGAGCGGCTGCAGGGTGCCGGAATACCCACTGGGTTAGATGTGGAAAGGAGTAATGGCACGTGAGTATTAAAGTTCCCCAATGTCTTTAAACGCACCTTGTTTTGTCTTTCAGATGCGGGATGCAGCGCCGAAGAGTAGGTAAGCCTTTGTCTTTCAGATGCCGGAATGCAGCGCGAGGCGTTGGTGACAGCCGATGGACCAGGTAAGTGAAGAGCTGTCACTGAAGACCGTAATGCTAACCTGTTCTTTCTTGTCTTTATAGGTGTTGCTGAAGACTGGATTCAGGATGGTAAGCCTTTTTCCTTAGGCCCAGGATCAGATGCAGAAGACACGATGAGCGTTCTGCTGCAGAGGATGCAGAATAACGCAAAGCAAGATTCATCCATCGGGTGTGGTTTAAATAGCCTCCTGTAGTGCTTAGGTGCTCTCCTTCCACAGCCACGCCTAGGTAAGACAAGAGTTACTGCTTTCCAGAAGAGTTCCAGTGTTCTGAATCTAGGGAGTGGCTCCTGCCCCACCCAACAGGAAAAGTAGTTCCAAACAGAAGAGGATCAGAGGCTCAACTGGCAGGCAAGTAAGCAGCATGGTCTGCTGCAGGTAAATCCACCCAAGCATTATGAGCCCGGCGCTTCCAGCGCTGGGACTGGGCATATTTATGAGCCTGGTGCCACTGGCGCCAGGACTGGGTCCAAAAGGTCCCAATTGGGACTGGTTGGCACTCGGAACCTGGGTTATGGATCTGCTTCCAAGGGAGTTGGGAAAACCCTGACCTTTTGGAAGCAGAGATCATGACAGTACCCCCCCTCAAGGCCCCTCCCAAACCGGGCTTCTCCGGGGGTTTTGGCTTGTCAGGAAATGTTCGGTGAAATCTTTTGATTAGGCGAGGAGCGTGGACATATTCAGCAGGTTCCCAGGATCTCTCTTGGGGGCCGTAGCCTTTCCAGTCAATTAGGTAAAATAGTTTAGATTTGGAGATCTTGGAGTCCAGAATGCTTTTGACTTCAAACTCGAGTTCTCCATCAACTAGGATAGGTTTTGGAGATTTAGTTAGTCGGGTTTGAGGTTGCACGGGTTTTAATAGAGAGACGTGGAAGACCGGATGTATCTTCATGTGCGGGGGCAAGTCCAACTTGACCGCTACTGGGTTTACTATGGTAGTGATGGAATAGGGACCAAGGTATCTTGGGTTGAATGTGCGTGGCCCTTTTAGAGGTAGATATTTGGTGGATAACCAGACTTGATCCCCTACTTGATATTGAGGGGCTTCCTTCCGATGTTGATCTGCTCCTTTCTTGTATTGTTCTTTAGCCCTTTGAAGGTGAGAAACAGCTTCCTTAAAGGCTTGGGTGATTGTAGAATGCAGGTAGTCTACTGCTGGTGTTTCAAGATCTTGGAGGGGATCCAACTCCGAGGTTCGAGGGTGACTGCCGTACAAAAGAAAAAACAGGGTTTTCCCAGTTCCCGAATGGACAGAGTTATTGTAGGCATATTCGGCTATCCAAAGGATGTCTTTCCAAGTTTTTTCAGTTTGTTGCAGCATGCAGCGTAAATACTGTTCCAGAGTTTGATTGGTCCTCTCGGTTTGTCCGTCGGTCTGAGGGTGGTGACTGGTCGATAATCTCACATCAATTTGAGCCGACCGACAGCAACTTCGCCAAAAATGAGAAATAAATTGACTACCTCGATCCGAAATTAGAACTGAAGGAAAACCGTGCAGTCGGACGATGTTTTCGAGAAATTCTCGGGCCAGAGTTGCTGCTGTTGGCAAGCCTTTGAGCGGAATGAAATGCGCCATCTTGGAGAATAAGTCCACGATTACTAGAATCGTATTGTATCCGGAGCATGGAGGTAGATCGGTGATGAAGTCCATAGAAAGCGTATGCCAAGGGCGAGGTGGGATGTCAATAGGGCGTAAGAGGCCTGCTGGTCTTTCCTTTTGACTCTTGTTTTGGGCGCATACTCCACAGGACATTATAAAGTCTCTGATATCTTTTTTCCAAGACGGCCACCAGAAGTAGCGCTTGATCTTTTCTGAGGTCTTGGCCATACCGGGATGTCCTTCCATTAAAGAATCGTGATAACAAGAGATTACTTTTTTCTGTAAATCTGTGCTGGGTAGGTATAATCGTTCTTGGAAATACAATAAGTTGTCCTTTACTGCAAAGTCCTTTCCCTGCAGATGCCAATTCTGTATGTCTGCTGGAGTTACAAGTTGCCTGGCCTTATCCTTAACTTCCTTTATGGATTCTGTGGCGATTACACCCAGAATTCTTTGTTCGGGAATGATTGGTACAGGTTTAGGGTTGATCAAGTGTTCTTCCACTCCCATCCGAGAAAGGGCATCAGCTTTACCGTTCTTTGTACCAGGTCGATAGGTAATTATGAAGTCAAACTCGGCAAAGAATAATGGCCAACGGAGTTGTCTAGAGGATTGGGCTTTTGCGGTTTTCAAATATTGCAGGTTTCGGTGATCCGTAATCACAGTAACGGTGTGTCGGGCCCCCAGCAGATAATGCCGCCAAGCCTTAAAGGCAGACTTGATAGCCAGAAGTTCCTTGTCAGTAATCGTGTAATTCATTTCAGGAGGCGAGAATTTGCGGGACCAAAATGCCACGGGATGCAACTGATTGGTTACCGGGTCCTTTTGTGATAGAACTGCCCCCATGGCAAGGCTTGAAGCATCAGTTTCCACGATGTAGGGGAGTTCGGGGCGAGGGTGTTTTAAGATTGGTGCAGAGATAAATTTAGTCTTCAAATCCTGGAAAGCTTGTTCCGCCTCAGTAGACCATTCAAAACGTTTGTTTTTCTTTAACAAGGCAGTGATGGGCTGGACTATTCGAGAGAATTCGGGGATAAACCTGCGGTAAAAGTTAGCGAAGCCTAACATGCTTTGCACACCTTTTACGGAGGATGGTGATGGCCATTTGAGAACTGCATCGACCTTCTTTGAATCCATACGCACTCCGCCAGGTGATAATATGAATCCCAAGAATTCAACTTCAGTTACGTTGAAAACACATTTTTCCAACTTAGCGAAAAGTTTGTGTTGACGCAATCTTTCGAGGACCATTTTCACGTGTTTCCGATGTTCAGATTCTGATGAAGAATAAACGAGGATGTCGTCAATGTAAACAACAACACACACATCTATGAGCTCTCTGAGGACATCGTTCATAAAATATTGAAAGGCGGCCGGGGCATTGCAAAGTCCGAAGGGCATGACCTGATATTCAAATAGTCCATACTTGGTGCGGAAGGCCGTCTTCCATTCATCGCCCTCTTTTACTCGTACCAAGTGGTAAGCTCCTCTAAGATCCAGCTTTGTATATATGCATGCTTTTCTGACTTGGTCCTGGAGTTCAGGGATCAAAGGTAACTGATATCTATTCTTAACGGTGATCTGGTTCAGGGAGCGATAATCTATACAAGTTCTAAGGTCTCCTTCCTTTTTTGGAACGAAGAACAAAGCTGAAGAAGCAGGGGACTTGGAAGGACGAATAAACCCATTTGCCAGGTATTGATCCAGGTATTGTCGAAGGTGAAGGTTCTCAGGCTCGGTGAGGGCATAAATTCTACTACAAGGAGGAGTAGATCCAGGTATCAGGTCTATCTGGCAGTCATAAGACCTATGAGGAGGTAGAGAGTTAGCCTGATCCTTCCGGAAAACATCGTGGTATTCTAGGTATTCGGGAGGTAACTGGGGAGTCTCTGAAGAAATTGCTGCCAGTGCAACACCAGGTGGAGGGTGACAAGTAGAGACACATTCTGGAAACCGGACCGTTCTTGCTCGCCAATCGATCAGAGGATTGTGTTTCTCTAACCAAGGTATTCCTAGAATAATCTGAAACTGAGGGGCCTTGATCACATCGAACACGATCTTTTCATGGTGTCCATCTTGACTTACTAGCGTCACCTCTTGAGTGGTATGCGTTACTGGCCCGGAGGCTATCTCCGTACCATCCACCGTAGTAATGACGTCCTTTACAGCCTTGGGACAAAGAGTTAGATTCATCCTCAAAACCATTTCATGATCCACATAAATGCCGATGGCACCGCTGTCGACGTAAGCTTCAATTGCATGTAATCGATCCGGATTATCAGGGCTAATGAGGACCATAGGTATCACAAAATGCGAGGTCACGGAACTGGTTTTCACGCTCGGCAAGAGGACCTCTATTCTAGTCGGGCGAGGTTGTTTCCCTGCTCAGAGTTTGTAACTTTGGTAACTGCAGCTCCTACTGCCTTCTTGGCAGGTTTCACCGGACAGTCTCGAAGAAAGTGCCCTGAGTTTCCGCAATAGAGGCATAATTGCAACTGTTTTCTCCTTTCCCGCTCCTTTTGTGTTAGAGGACCTTTCAGACCCCCTATTTGCATGGGTTCCCCGGGGTCTACTCCTTTGGAAGGAGTTGGCGGTTTGGAAAATACTCGAGCATCAAACTTGGAACGATCGGCCTTCCTGTTCTGCAGTCTGTGATCTATTTGAACGACTAAGTCTATATAGTCCAAACAATCTTGTGGGGGATTCACTACTTGGGCTAACACATCTTTGAGCTCTCCACGTAGACCTCTCTAAAACAGCGTAATCCTTTTGTCCTCAGGCCATTGAGTTTCCACTATCAGTCTGTTGAAAGACGCAATATAAGCCAAAAGGTCTTGATTACCTTGTCGCAACGAAAGAAGCTCATTGTCCAAGGCCTGCCCATGTGAATGTCTTGCGAAAAGTTTTTCCATACTGAGCTGAAAAGCTTGAAAATCATGGAGGACCGGATCATCTTGATTTACTAGAGGGATCGACCAGTCTGCCGCATTGCCACTAAGGTACGAAAGCACGAAAGCTACTTTAGCTTGATCAGTTGGAAAGGCTGCTGGCCGGCATAAGAAATGCAACCGGCACTGATTGATAAATACTGCAAACCTCTTTGGGTCACCAGAAAATCGTTCGGGCGGAGCCAGAGGTACATTCCCAGGTAGGTTGATCTGCACTGGATTCATAGAGGATGTAGAAGGAAGATTTCCCCCAGATGCGGGTAACGGGGTCTGTCCGGCTTGTGACTGTAGCAATTGTCTAGCGAGATCATCTGTTCGCTCCTTGGAAATAATCAGTTCCCTTCTTAGAGCGTTCGTTTCCTGACGGGCTGCATGCACTTCTGCCCTTAGTTCCCCAAGTAACTGGGCTAGCTGGTCGGTATCCGAGGTTTCCATAGCGCCTGGACGGGAGTTTTGTGGTAGGCTTTGCGTTCTGTAACGCTCACCTGATTCCCGTAGAGGCGCCGGTCTTGACTGGGCGTATACCGTATCTGCAAAGGTGATGTGTAACACAGGGCTGGCTCTTTGGGCTGGACCTCTGTGCACTGTATGTCTGACTTGAAGGGTAAGATGTCTGCAGATAGAAAATATGGGATTAAGGAACTGGGTTATTGAATGTCTCTCTCTTCTTCCCTTTCTCTTCTCCTGTAGATCCCCAAAGGTTAACGCTCTCACCTTAGGTAAGTGAACGCCGTGCTCTCCATCTGCCTCGGGGCAGGGTGCTGTAACCAGTTTCTTCACTGGATAAGGGGAGCAGGCCTCTTGACTTCAGAGGACTGCTGTCCGTCGTTTACTGCACGAACGGTAACTTTCGAGTAATTCTAATGTCTTTAAAGTCTTTAGTAATGATGTTTCTTTTTTTGCAGGGTTCCGGCGATGGCGGATAACGGGCTGAAGTGAGTTGAAGAAGGAGCCCGTGTGATGAATAGAAGCGCCTGGAAGCACGTAAGTAAGCGCTTGTTGCCTGCTTCACGATGCGCTCTAACTGTCTTTTTATTTTGCAGGTACAAGTTCGGAGCGGCTGCAGGGTGCCGGAATACCCACTGGGTTAGATGTGGAAAGGAGTAATGGCACGTGAGTATTAAAGTTCCCCAATGTCTTTAAACGCACTTTGTTTTGTCTTTCAGATGCGGGATGCAGCGCCGAAGAGTAGGTAAGCCTTTGTCTTTCAGATGCCGGAATGCAGCGCGAGGCGTTGGTGACAGCCGATGGACCAGGTAAGTGAAGAGCTGTCACTGAAGACCGTAATGCTAACCTGTTCTTTCTTGTCTTTATATGTGTTGCTGAAGACTGGATTCAGGATGGTAAGCCTTTTTCCTTAGGCCCAGGATCAGATGCAGAAGACACGATGAGCGTTCTGCTGCAGAGGATGCAGAATAACGCAAAGCAAGATTCATCCATCGGGTGTGGTTTAAATAGCCTCCTGTAGTGCTTAGGTGTCTCCTTCCACAGCCACGCCTAGGTAAGAAAAGAGTTCCTGCTTTCCAGAAGAGTTCCAGTGTTCTGAATCTAGGGAGTGGCTCCTGCCCCACCCAACAGGAAAAGTAGTTCCAAACAGAAGAGGATCAGAGGCTCAACTGGCAGGCAAGTAAGCAGCATGGTCTGCTGCAGGTAAGTCCACCCAAGCATTATGAGCCCGGCGCTTCCAGCGCTGGGACTGGGCATATTTATGAGCCTGGTGCCACTGGCGCCAGGACTGGGTCCAAAAGGTCCCAATTGGGACTGGTTGGCACTCGGAACCTGGGTTATGGATCTGCTTCCAAGGGAGTTGGGAAAACCCTGACCTTTTGGAAGCAGAGATCATGACAGTCGGGTGGTGTTGTGTTCCTAAATTGGGGTAGGCACAAGATATTAGTGCCGTGCAGTGACACGGTAAGGACTTGAACAATGATGAATAGGTGTGTGGCGAGGTGTAGCGAAGGCTGGAGGGAAGGCTTAGGTGCGCTGGGCTGCAAGGATGGGTGGGGAAAGGTAGGTGCCAGAAGTATGAGGCATATTGTATACAGCGTGAGGGTGGAGTAAGGCCACCATAGGCCAGGTTAAGACTATAGGCGATGAGTATGGTGAAGAGGTAGCTAGTGTAGGCTACGTGTGTGCGTGCGAGCAGGTGGTGTGGGATGCGTAAGCCCAAGAGGAGCAGGATGAGGTGCATCTAGCGCCAGTTTAATTGGGCCATGCGAGTAGGTAGGCAACGCGTTGAAGAATGCCTGATGTGGAGAGCATGGCTAGGGCACGAGGTTGACAGTGAGGAAGGGGGGTGCAGGTACGTGCCCTGAATCTGATGAAGACCAAGCCCGCAGGTACAGCAGATATGCACAGCGCAGAGACCAGCATGGTAGTCTGATAGCATGAAGGTGAATATAGTGCGGGTATGAGCAGGTTGGGGTAGTGCCCTGCCACTGGAGGCAAGGTACCCGATTGTATGGGCCACATATGATAAGGGCATCATAATGGGGACATTGTAAGTACAGACGCACAGTTAAACACAGTTAAGAAAGCATGCGCATGGTACAGCAGGTGTAAATAAAGATGGCGGCCACTAAGGGCACGGGAGCCATACAATGCAGCGGCTCTCACAGGCTATTGGCGGGCATAGATGCATGTACGGGTAGTAGGCCCAAGTAGTGTTGTATGCGGCATAGCATGCATATAATCACAGAATGAGAAAAGGCTGCACACAAAGCTACATGCTAAAATACGTGAATCAGAGGCATGAAGTAAGCAAGTTGGTAAAGCATACAAAAAGTTGGATAATCGAGTGATAGCAAAGCTGTCAGGTCTTTGAAGTTCCTGATTGTTAATCGAGGAGCGACATTTTAAAAGGTATTGCCGCTAACAACGGAAGTGGTAGAAGTTCGAATAGGCGTTGTAGTGCGGTGGGTCAAATGTACAGTACCTTGTTTAGGACAGTCTTGCAGGGCTTCAGGCAAGTGGCAACGTATCGGCAATGGACAGGCAGGGACAGGCCGACGCCTTGTTGATGTCGGCCTTAGTGATGGAGGCCGGCTTACGCCTGCCGGTTGATGGTTGGACAAGAAAAGGGTGCAGGCATCCAATGAACATGCGGCAGCAGCTGGTGTGGACCCAAAATGTTATGCATTTTAAGTTGTAATCACTCGGTTAATTCTAAATGTTTATAGATTGTCATGATTCTGGAGCAATTTCCAGCTACTTTCCCAAATGTAGCCAGAATGGAGGAAGAGAGGGGAGTGTGTAAAGTAGCATGCATTCCCACATGAAGAATGTGATACCGCCTAGCTGCAGGTATAATCATGGAGAGTGTTAGACCACAAGGTGAGAGCCTGAATGAGTGATGTTACCAAATGGATGCATGGAACGTTGGTGTGTGGGCGTTCCATGGTCTGTCAGCTGGGGATGAGAGCGCGACCAGAGAGGATGACGGTGGATTGCATGATGAATCTGGAGACTCTCTCCCTTCTTCCCTAGGGGGAGCCACCGTCTGCGACTAGGGACATGGGCCCGCTCAGCAAAACCCTCCCCAGGGGATTGAGAAAGCGGAACCTTACTGGGAGTGACTCTCATTCACTATACCTAAGGTATTGTCTGCCTATGAGGGATTAAGAAATACTGACAATACTTCTATGTGTTTGGCTCGAGGTAATGCTGAACTTTCCACATGTTTCACAACCTATTGTGAACAATACGCCCCTTTAGTATATCGGAGCAAGAATAAAGAGCCAACAACCCTTGAATGGAGGAGGAGAAACCAAACGCTGTGGCGTGCTAAGTGGTAGGGCCAGTTTAGTGGATAGGTTTGGTGATATAGATGTGCTTCATCGACATCACCCATTTTGACTCGAGACGAGCACCTCTGTTTTGTTAGGAAGGGAACTCCCTGGTAATAATAGGGTCAGTGAGACTTTTTTTTTCATTTAAATAAAACTACGTTCAACAAGTCCTCTGGTCCAAGTCCTTCTTCATTCCTTCCCTCTCCCTGGCACTTCCCTCTCTTCCTTACCCCCCTGCACTTTGCGTTGTCGCACTTGCACGATCTGAATGATGAAAGGCCTAGTAAGATAATTTGTCTAGTCCTCCATCTGTCTTCACTCCCTTACCTTGTCGCGCCTAGAAACACTTGTGTACAGGGACATTATATAAATGACATATCAAATCATACCACAACTGCCATACCTAATACTTGCAACCAGAGCCTGATCCAACTAAGAAGAAGACATAAAAATTCCTTTGGTAAGCTGCCAGAGTGCTTATTCCACCAGTGGTGCGAACATAACTTTTTGATTATGATTATCATTTATAACGCGCTTAATAACCAGAGGTTTCTAAGCGCGGACCCAGGGATCGAACCTGTGTTGCTCCGTGTCGTTTCCCCTGAGCTATCCTCATGTTCCCTTCACCCAGAGGCTGTTCACATTATTTCTTGGAACTCAGTTATGGGGACATCCCAAATGAAATGTTCCTTTTTGAAATAATGTGGCACCCCTGTGAATTCAAATGCGCGCACTAGCGATGTGCACATCCTCATCCCCGCCCTTATTCTCCGCACAAATGCTCATATTCAGGAGTAGGGGAGTGTTTCCAGGCATTGCCATGGGTATACAGTGTGTGTTATAATAATATACCACATGCAGTGATATTTCTATCACGTGTGGTATTTATTTGATGCATCATTTCTGGGGTTGCTTTACCACTCTAGTAGCGGTAGACTGGGCATGAGCCATGTGCCCTAGTAATGCAGCATGTGTTTATGCTATTGCAGTATGTCAACAAAATACCCCGAATCTCCTAATGACATCCCCCAGGTTCCCTGGATCTCTTGGGTACTGTTGATGTGCTACCCACTTAGCTGTCAGCACTGGGGATGTGGGAGTTGATATCAAAATCTGCCTTCTACCTGAAGGACATCTATATCACCAAATGCAAGCATTGGCAAAGCCATTAGGCCTGGATTTGTTATGGAGCATATAAACATATCCCTGACTGAGCCAAAGAAACTGCAGGTACTGCCATAATATGCCAGGTACTATCATCATGTGCCAGGTGAAGCCGCGTATGCATCCAAACACAATCTCATTTGCCAGGTGCAGTCACTGCATGCAAGGTATAGCTCCATATACCCAGGTGCTGCCGTGTTATGCCTGGCCTAACCTGATATGCATTTCTACATCCATAATATGCACAGCTGCAGCCACCATCTGTCCTCATATATTACGTGGCAACATCCTCATTTCACATCAGAAGCCACCATATGCACAGCTATACCCTCATACGAAAGGCACAGCTTTAAATGTCCAGCAGCACCACTCATTTGCTCTCTACAGCTTTGCCTCTTCATGTACTGCCACCACAAGCCCGGAGCTGCCTTGTATGCAGTGCACTGCCATGACACCCTGCTCGCTATGCACTGATACACTGAGTTATAATGACACATATTATTATAGCGATTGGAATCAGACAAAGTCCAGCTAGAATCATTATATAACCATGTGATATCTTTATTATTATATGTAGTGTGGTGGGGGGTAGAGGGGTTCTGCCCTGTAATCCCCTGGCGCTCCCTTAGTGAATGGAAAAGCATGCACATGGAAATAGTACTTGGGCATATGATGGGACCACCTAGGCATGTAAAGCTGTGCTTTGCATTTCACACTGTATCTGGTGCATGAGCTGTGCGTGGGTATGTGGTGGCTATGCAATACCACACACACATAGCCGCTCGCCCAAACAGAGTATATCTGTAATGCTTCAAGACCAAAGCTAGAGACCTGGCGAAATGACACACTCATTGTCAAACGGGATCTCATGAAATGTTGAAGACATTTTTGATGCACAATAAAACATGTCATGTATATATTTAGATACTGTGTTTATTATCTGTAGATGATTTTAGGGATGTTGTTGAAAATAATGTTTGTAACGATTGTTTATTGTATTGTAAATATGTTCTTTGTTACAGGAGAGGAAAGGTTATATTATTGAAACCAGGGCATATTTATAAATAAATAAATAAATAAATAAATAAATAAATAATACTAAATCGACTTTGAACAGAACTGAATCTAAAAAGAAAGTGATGTGCGGATTATTTGGTACATTCCTTCCACACAACAACAACACAGCGCGTTCCTTTTCAGAGCCAGCAAATAAACTGCGTGTGGTCATGGTATACATCAACCCGAGAGCAAACATAACAAGAGAGGGTGCATTTTAAAAAGCGTGCAGAATATAAACAAACGTTTTAGAGGAAGAGCTTCAGATGAGAACGAGGAAATGAGAATCAAAACAAACAAAACCAGAATAGCCTTGTGATGAAAATAGAAATCCAATAAATAAATAAAGTGCAACGTGAGAGAAACAGAAGGGACAGCAAGCTCTGTGTATCATGAAACCTGCAAGAATGGGGCACTTAATTTGGTAGGCCAAGTGCCAGAAACAGCATTACTGAATTTGGAAGCAACCGAAATTATTGCAAATCAAGGTAACATTGAAGGCCTGCTCCAAGCCTTTCCATAATGCACACCTTCCAGAACCCATAACAGCTGTGACATTCTTACTTGTAAGTACTCTTCTTCTGAGTAAAACTCTCAAAATTGCCATTGCTCTCGGACTGAGCAATATGACACCAGAGCAGCGTATAACGGGCAGGGCCACCGGCCAGTGTGGGGTAATATTTCTGGTCAAAGTGGGACAGCTTTTTTGGGAAAAGTAGGTTACTTTGATGTGTTATTTCACTCTGCGTTTGGTAGTTGGACCTGTGTCTCTGATCAAATATGCTACCCCTGAAGTGCAGGCTATTATTGAAATCTATGTAAAAAGGACGAGTATACTCTTAAAATCAAAAATGTCAGCACATTTTCCCAAAGACTTTCCAATGGGTAGTACTCAGGCAGTCTGTCATGAAAAGTAACGAATTGCCATTTCCTACACTGTGTTTGGCTATGCTGCGGGCACGCCAGTATCGCGCAACTCTCCCCGAAGACACCTAGGCTCTAGTAAACCATGGTCTAGGCCAGGCATCTGCAACCTGATGCTCTCCAGATATTTTGAACTACACTTTCATGATTCCTAACCATTGACTATGCTGATTAGAGCTGATGCAGTTTGTTGTCCAAACGGCTGAAAAGGAAAAAGTTGCAACCCCGGATCTAGACTGGGGCTGTACCGAATAGCAAATAGAATAGCAAATACAGTATTCGACTGAAAAAGGAATAGTGCACCTGTTATTTGGGCAAAGCCGGATATGTGGCTGAATAGTTGTTTTTGTAAATCAAGTTCACACTTTAAAAAACCTCAAATAAATATGTGTTGTCATGTTTTAGTTATTCCTCTTAATTGTAGTCAACGTATCATCTTTATTTTAAGCACACAAGCCAGAAAAAACAGGGGCGTAATGTGCAAAAGGATTTTGCAAATGCAAAACTAATATTACTCTGAGTAACAGACTTCACGAATGCAAAGTGCTAGGTTGCAATGAACACAACGGATAATGCAATATGCAATTGCCATTGTGAATTGCAAGCATTGTAACCCCTTATGAGCTGCAAGGTAGTTTAGTAGAAAAATTAGTTTCAAACATTCCCTGCAGCTGACACAGAAATGCATGATTGATTTCTGTCTGTTTGCGCAGGACACATGTCGAGGGTACAAGTGAAGCCAGTAGACCTCAAATCCTGACTTTTGTCCCCCTCAAAGGGTAAACGAGGGAGAGGACTCTCTGAGAGAGGCCAGTGAAGTTGAGGCAGGTGTAATCACATGTAGGAAAGACTGACATACTGACATGTGACTGAATTTACCCAAATCCTACATGCTGTAAGAAGGTAAAACGTTGGGCACTCAATTCCACCAAATCGAAATCCACTAGGATATCCCATCACACCAGAGTATGCCAGGCTCTATGGTTCTCTCTCTCTCTCTCTCTCTCTCTCTCTCTCTCTCTCTCTCTCTCTCTCTCTCTCTCTCTCTCTCTCTCTCTCTCTCTCCTCTCTCTCTCTCTCTCTCTCTCTCTCTTCTCTCTCTCTCTCCTCCTCTCTCTCTCTCTCTCTCTCTCTCTCTCTCTCTCTCTCTCTCTCTCTCTCTCTCTCTCTCTCTCTCTCTCTCTCTCTCTCTCTCTCTCTCTCTCTCTCTCTCTCTCTCTCTCTCTCTCTCTCTCTCTCTCTCTCCTCTCTCTCTTCATCCAACAACACTGGCAGATACAGTGCTCTCTATCTCACCGTCCACACAGAAATGTGTTCTCATCTGTCACACCTTTCCTGTTGGGGCACACTAGTCTGCAATGTTATCTGAGAGATTTCCCAATAACAGAGTTCCTCCAAGAGACGGATATAGGTTGGGAAATGTCAGGCAAATTCTGCACTTCCTGACATGTAACTGACTCATCCCCAGCCCTATTGACATAGAAGAGACAGCTCACCTGTTGGGTCTTCCAATTTCAATATATCCACCCTACCAATGTAAGAATGGCCTACATGGGGAATTGGAGACATTTCTCATCATGAAGCTCCTCCTACAGGCCTCTTAGGTGGGGGCATGTCACTCCACCTCACATACAGCTGAATGTCTCAGCCCTACAGGTCTTCACTACCCGTTGCAAATGTAGGTTTCTTCAGTGGGATCTCCAATATGGAACAAGCAATGCTCACCTCTCACGTATTCTTACTACTCCCTTTCTCCAATACAAACACATATGCACCCTAGTTAGATATTTAATCTGGAATTCTGTCAATATTTAATTCAATTTTCTTTTGCCATCTTGACTTCAAATGAGAAGACAAAGGGCCCTGTTGCGAGATTGGCTGCCATTTTGTGGTAGTTCCAGGAATTGCCATCAAGTTTGGTTATCGTTACCATCACTTGGTCCTTTGAATTTACAGCGGGATTACGATTGGTTTAACAGTCATATAGTTCATCGGGACTTTTGTAGATTTATCGGTAGCCGTAGTTCCGCTGCAGTCAATCTGGCAATTGATAAGATAAGGTGGAGGATGGAGCATTATGCTGGAAGCAAATCCTGCACTTGACCACCAAACTCTGAGTTCATTGGGTTAGGAAAGTGGTGGTAGAGTGGTAGTAATGTTACTATCGTTTTTTCACATACCACCGAACTTGTAGAGAGGCCCAAAGTATTTGGAAGGAGCTTAATAGTGAGAAGCTATTTGACTAGAACCAAATACCTATTTTTACTTGGTATTCACCAAACTATTTACTCAAACTTGAAGTTCTGCTACCTGCCCCCAGTCTTGAAACATTTTCAGCCACATTTCAAATAGCTCCCTGGTTGCGAGGACACTGGGTTGGAGTGTTTCTTATGGTCAAGATTGTTGAGTGTCGCAAGTGATGTACCAGAATGCATCATGGTCAATGTCAATGCATAATGTGTGGCTGCATGTACAGCAATACTGCATGCACGTCGCCAGGGGAGAATGTTTGACGCAGCCATTGAAATAATTGAAGCAGTCTTAGTCTAGACATGTGGTTGTAAGTGTGTTGGGATGCTGTGCAACCTGTGTTGCAGGGTGTAACATTGTGATGATGGGTGGTCAACACGGTGCTATGCACCGTGTTGCTGCATGTTGTTTCCCTGCAGCTATTGCGTGCATATAAGCCAAAGGAGAAGGTTTCAGTAGTTGACATCATATGCCTGTGGCATTGCAGTGCCTGTGAGAGCAGTGGGGGTGGGGCAGCGGGTTCCACTGCACGATCTGTGAAAGGTAAGAGGGCAAAGAGAAGAGACACAGCTGTCCCCACAGCATAAGCTATGCCATTTAAATTTAGTAGAGTAGTAGCAAGTGTGAAATTAACAAGGGGAGAAATGGTTTCACTGCACAATCTGTTAATGTGAGGAGGGAAATGTTAATTAGCCTCATTACACAGGACACCTCAGTAGAGGAAAGAGAGAAAAATCAGAGGGAAAATTGTAGGGGATTTAAGCAAACTACAGGTTATACTGTATATGTCGGCAGTTGCAGATAAAAAAGATTCTGTACAGCAAAAGGAAAGTCAAATTCAGCCAGCAGAAGATTGAAGTGGATGAGGTAACAGTCTGTGGGGTCCAACGATGTCGTGGATGTGTGACCTGCACGCGGTTAGTCGTCAAAATGGCCACATGAGTGGAGACTATAATGTAGATGAGCAATAAAGCTGCAACTAAGAAGGTCAGGGCGGACTTCAAGCAGCAGTGTTACCACCTATGCAGGAATGTATGCAAGAAATTGCAATGAGGCCTGTGGGCATAGCAGGGGCATGGGGGAGGGTGGGTTACCCTACCCACCATGATCCATGGGCATGTGCTGGGTGAGATGGGCTGTGGAAGCATGGAGGCTATTGATGAATGGCATTAACACCTCCATCACTTAAGTGAAGAGATGTGCTCACTGACAGCTAGCATAGTCCATCGCATAGCATGAAGTCTATAATTAAGTGCAACATGATATCCTGACATCATCTGACAGCACTCTCTGATACCCTAGCGTCAACAAACACTCTGTAAAGCAAATTTCCATTTAAGGTCAACAAGGCGCATGGACATGGCACAGAGGTTAAGCAAGAATATGAAAAGGATGGGCCAGGCTCCATCAACAAAAAAGATGTGTTCATCATTCTGGATAGGTCTACACACTTTGTCCAAAAACAACTCCATTGAGATCACAAACAGTGACCACGTCTCAGGAACTGATTTGTCGCTCACGGTTGTAAAAACCTGGTCGTTTGTAAAGAAATATAAGCTATGGATGATATGATATATTTTATTTATATCGGCCCATACACAAGTGTTTCAAGGCACGATGAGGCAAGGGAGGGGTACAAGGGAGGACAAAACAGTGACCTTCCTAGGCCCAGTGACATTGACAACACGCAAGTACAGGGGAGAGGGAAGGGGGAAAGTGCAAGGGGCAGGGGAAGAGTGGGAAGTGCTGAACACGTGATCAAAACAACAACAGGTAGTGCGGCCAAATACAGACCCAAGTGCAAAGGGTTGCCCTGTGGCAGTGCGGGTATGCAGCTTGGTCTGCAGGGATCTGGGACTGAATTCAGAGGGTAGCCAGGTGCCCATTGCAGAAACAGACAGAGGTCAGCAGGGGACAGTAAGAGAGAAGGCAGAAGCAAAGAGGAAGTTCTCCTCAAGTTTCAGAGAGGCAGGAAGGCTGCTCCAGAGGGAGGCCCCAGCCGAAGAAAGAGATCTACCACCAACTCTTTGCTTGGAGAAGCGACTGACCCTGAGGGAGCTGGAGGCAGAAGAGCTCGAGTAGGAAGGTATTTCCGAAGGGAGAGTTGAAGGTATTGCGGATCGAGGCCCCAGAAGGCCTTGTGGACAATGCAGAGGGTCTTGAACTTAAACCGTGCAGCCACTGGGAGCATTGAAGAGATTTCAGGGCTGGAGAGATACGATCCCTGGGCTTGAGGCCAAGAAGAAGTCCTTACCTTAATGGTGAGAGACAGGCACAAGGCATACTCATTGATGTAGACGCATGCCTCCCAGTAGAACATGAAGTAAACCCTCACAAGCGAGATGCAACATGGATGTGACCCTCCACTTTCCAGGTGGCTAGAAAAGGGAGCACAGTGGCCTGGATGAAACTCAGCAGGTGTGTTTGACACCATTGACTGCCAATGCCATTTCATGGGGGGGTTGACTGACCCCAGTTCCTTTGCCATAGCTTGTGGCCAGAGGATCCAAGTACCCACATATATTGATCATGCCTATCTGTTCAACTGGCACAGGTGCTACTTTCAAAAAGTTAGAAGGTGTGTTGTCTTCAGGGACATAACTGACACACTCTTTGTTTGCTTATTTCCTTTGAAAACAAGAGTAAGAGTATAGCCTACTCCCAAACAGCATGCTGCAAGAGTATGCAAGACCTATTGCATTAAAGCCACTTCCTTCAAGTACAGACTTCCAGCATGTATGTGTAGAGGAGGTCCCAAATAAAGCCTGCGCTCCAGCTGCCCGATTTGAAGTTCCAGGAACGTTCACACCAAAATATGTGACGTATGATGAGCAAATAAACCAGCAGAGAGCCACAGTGGGGCTCTGCCCAGTGCCTATTACAAGAGCAACACCTAATGAAGTACCGATACCCAGAAAACTATGGACAGTAAGGTATCATTGAGGAAACCCTACCAGCAAATGAAACAAAATGAAGATTGCCTAAGTACTATCCCGGAAGAAACCAAAAAGGCCTTAATGAAAGACAAATGGTAACGTCACGGGCCCAGACTAATGTGCCGATAGAAGAAATGACAATCAAAAAATGACACACAGAGACGAAACAACATGAATAAAGATATCATGAACCTAAATGGGGAGAATGATGTTGAAATACAAAGAAGTTCAAGCTGTAAGCAAGATGAAGATATTCAAACAGTTTACACCTGTAAATATGGTTGGAACCGCAAGAAAGCTAAGGAAACACTGTGGCTTGCAATGCTAAGTAGAAAAGTAGTGTGGCAAGCGCCAATATACATAATCTACCTCAAACGAAGTACCTTATTAGAAGTAAATTTCCACTTTGCAAACAAAGCAGAACCAACCCAGGTTACTAAAGGCCAAATGAGCAGAGATTCATATTTAGCAAAACGAGAAGAGACGGCTGAATCGAAACTCGGCAGAGGCAACTCGTGCCATGGAAGCCAAGGTCATACTAAAAGAAGCTATGAACAGTAGCTACTTTTAATTGAAACTAAGAACAGAACATCCTGCCTCTGAAGGATCGAGATAAGAAGGCAAAGGCAGGTGACGGGTGAAACAAAAATCAAATACACAAATTGAGAGAAACAAGACAAATTCACGGTGTGGGAATCACGTGGCCAGTCGAGCAAGAAGAAGCACATGTTCACACCTACGCTTGGCACTGGACCAAGCAGAGATATCAGAACCTTTCCAGACAGAAGATGCAGTTTCGAGGTCAACCAGAGTGAACTAATTGACACATGGCAATTAAAGTAATGATTGATAGTAACCATAATCGGAGGAAGGCCGGGTAACGAAGGGGCACCCCACACCTGGCTGACCATTCTGCGTGCTGCTAAGCAAAGTAGAAAATTATGCATGGGGTTGGTGCCAACCCAATCACAATGGACCAAATAATCTAGGGTCCTATAGTTAGTAGAACCAATGAGATGTCGTACTTTTAGTGACATCTACAGTAGCCATTTTTGAAGGAAGGGCTTAGACGCCCACTTGACAGTGTTTACCCAATCTCCTCACTCCCTTACCGTATACAGATATAGTACTTATAGTAAAGTTAACTTTTTCCAACCAATAGATTTGCATGTTAACCTTTGAGTGTTACACATCAATTATGATGACTTTTGAGTATAAATGTTACAACTTGTATGAAGTTCATTGGAGTTGAAACGAGAAGGACGATCGCATCACTGCTGATATCCATGACTCCTGGTTTTTTGTACTTGTCATTAAACGGACTCCCTTTGCCAAACCATTGAGTTGTCCTTATTGATTGGTGTTGGAGTAATGAATCTGCACCCCCATCCATCTTAAGGGTGCAGCTATCTCATCTTAAAGTACTTCTGAGCAAAACCCGGCTCTATGGGCCGGCCGGGGGTCTCGGAGTACACTTGGTAGCAGAGATTGGATGGTTATCGATTATCGATTATTGATTAGAATAAGACACCCATTGACCATCAACATAAAGTAACTCTAGGTCTTCTGCAATATCACAAGTCCTTTGCCATTCAGCTGAGTAGACGTGAAGCTCCCCGTAGACAGTGGTAGTGTAAAAGAAGTTTGCAGACCAGGGTCTGAAGGAACCTGTGTTACCCACCTAACCCCTTCCCATTCCTACGGGCAGCTGAGCGGCCGAAAAACCGAAGAAGGCGGTAACAAAGGCGGTGATCCCGAGGGTCCAGAGAGGAAATAAAAATGCGAACGGTGAGTGAAAAAGACTGAGTGTTTTGGCAAAAGTGCATGCTTTAGAACAAGTAAAGGGAAAAGGTAACGAGAGAGGGGTAGAAACAAAATACAGTTAGAAGTAGAGAAGAATGTATGTATCTAAGGGGAAGGGAATAACGACCCGAGAATAATTAAGTAAATAAAGATAAGATACCGCGGAGGACACCCGAGAAGAGAGAGGTTACCAGGGAGGACACCCGAGAAGTGAGAGGATTTGCCTTATCCCTATGCTTTTAATACAAGCGGCTAGAAGAAACGTGTATTCATAGTCCCAACTAAAGGGGAACAAATAGACTACCACAGTGATTAAAGACGCTGTGAAAGGGATACGCTTAAACTCCATGAAGGGGTGATGATTAGAGGCAGAGATGCCTGTGACCAGCTGATCTTTGTCTAGTCTGTTAAATGTCTGTCTTACGTGTTGTTTGTTGTGACGTCACAAGTCGAAAAATCTCCTTTGAGAAAACTGATTTTAATTTTACGCGATTGAATAGCTAAGATAATATCGCATGCGAATCAATGTTTTTGAGTAAAATAGGAGATATAAAATTTTGTGGAAAAAATCGGGATTGGAGCTTGCAGTATTTGGTGCTCGCTCATATTGTTGGAAGTTGTTTAAGTCATGTGAAGCATTGACAAGTGTTATATAAGGAGAAAGGGAACAGATTTAAGCATGGAAGACATAACTCCATTGGCACACCCATGCAAACAGTTGCCGAAACATGCACCTAAGTTAAAAAAAATACAGTACAGAGTGGGTTAAAGGAACCGGCCATAAAATGTTTATGCCATGGCCACAGGGTGGGTCCTTATCTAAAGCTGTCTTGCAACACATGACTACATATTTGCACACCACATACATGAGCAAAAAGTTAGACAAACGCCTAACTGTTCTAGAACTTTGGAAAATTTATGAACAGGGAAAGGAAGAGGAGCCACCAATAGATTGGATAATTAATGTATGGACAGAGGGAAGTGAGAGGGGCGCGACGCCTCCTGCACCACCTGCCCCATCCAAAAGGAAGGTTGAAGAAAACAAAGACGAGGGATTATACCCACTGAGAGAGAGCAGCTACAGAGTATAATAATCCGGCATATGAGTCACCTACGCAAAGTAGTGATGAAAATCAAGGGAGAGAAAAGGATAAGGATATCACTTCCATAGACCCAAGGGACAGGGAGAGATGTGATGATGAGAGAAGGGACCAGACACAGACAAGTGCATCTCTTGATAAAGAAAGAGGAGGGAAAAGATGGAAGGGAAACAAAGATAGAACGGATGACATAGCATTTGCAAAAAACAAATGGATGGGAGGGCAAATTTTATTGAAACTCGATGGCAAAGGCATTGATTATGTGAAACAAAAAGAGAGGATAGACGAGGTACAGAGAAAGGGGAACAATAAGGAATTGAAAGACGAAAGAATAAGGAAAAAAGATGGACAAAGGCGAGAACAGCTATATCGCGAAGAGCAAGAAAGACAGCTCGATCGCAGACAGAGAGCAGCCAATGAACAAGACAGACAGGAGCAGCAAAGGTCAGACGAAGAGCAAAGAATTCGAGAGAAGAGAATAAAGAGATGAAGGGATGAGGAAATTCGAAGGGCAGATGAACGTAGAAATTAAAAGGTAAAGGAAGAAGATAGGGTTAGAGAAGAGGCGAGGAAGCGCAAAGAATTTGATGACGATATACAACGTAAGCGAAGACAGAGAGCATGTAATCTTCAATATTTGGAGAGAGAGGTTAAAAAACCTGATCCAGTGGTAGATTGGGAAGACATCGAAGAATTCTTTCCTGCGTACGATTCAGTACCAGGAACGTCTAGGGCAAATATCGAGGATGACTTCGACACCAGAAGCATCGGAGAAACGATCGAAAGAATATATGATGAAATGGGGTTAGAACAAACACCCCAAGTGGAGGGGAAAGACAAGCGCCTGGAAAGCACTCAGCTATACGACATTGAGGAGGTCCCCCAAAGTAGTGGGAATAGAGAACTATCCCTGGATAGACTAGAAATAAGTAGGAACAAAGACGACACAAGAAGTGGCACGAGTTGGGCACAGACAATGTCTGACTCAGAAAGGGAAGAGTGTGAGGAAAAAGAGGACAAAAGAAGGCGCGAAAGGCGACTCCCAAGGGAGAAAGGGATAAGGTGGTCAGACACTAGTGAGTCTGCACCGAGGATATCAGAGTCAGCCCTACAGTCAGATCAACATGAAGAAGTATCTCACGGTCAGAGGGGGGTGTCATCACCGCCCTATGTGGACAGGCTAAGGACATTGCCAGGCAGGCGGCGATGTGGGAATATTACCCCTGCAATAGACAGGAGAACAATGAGAGAAGAGAGATCAACTAATCATCTCAATTCCTGTTACTTGAGAAAGGGGGGGCGAGACCACAATATATTACATGGCCACACATGGAACTAGAAAACTTGAAAAACAAACTTCCAATGCTGACATCGGGTGCGGAAAATGGATAAACGAGCTAGAAAAAATGACAGGAGGGAATGCGTTAGCTATAGGGGATATCAAGGGTCTCCAAATCACCATAATTGGTGAAAGAGCAGACGACGTGTGGACACGGGCAGGCTACCCAGGTATGACCACAATTAACACTGCACATGATGGAGCTCCATTTAACAATTGCAGAGCTGCAGTATGGAATGCACTACGAGTGCTTTACCCAGACACTTCTGATATGGGAGCTACAATGACACTTAAAATGGAGGAGTCTGAGGATCCTTTGATTTACATACAGAATTTTCAAGACGTGTGGGTACTCGAGACTCATGAATCTTGGATGAAATCTATACCTGTGTTCTACCATATATTGTGTGAAGGGCTGCCAGAGCCAGTACAGAAACAGCTCAAGAAATTGGTAGGAATCAAGGCTAAACCTTGGGCAGAAATACAACTGACCATCGCACACTATTGCAGGAATCGCAAAAAGGAAGCTGCATGAAAGGGTGAGGAAGCTAAATTGGTGCAGAAGAAATTGTCAAAATATGCTCTTGAGAGAGCAATGATAACTAGCACAGCTGAATCGAGCATGCAGCGGGTCAATAATCCACAGCAGACTAATCAGGGCAGTACTGGGTTTTACCCCAGGGGAAGAGGATTTAGAGGAAGGGGATGGCAGAGTAGTCAGGGAGGTTTTCAGAATAATTAAGGAGGTTTCCAAAATGTGCAGAATGGCAATCAAGATATGTCAAACGGGCAAATGATCTGACCACCGCCAGTATGTTGGTTGTGTGGGATGACCGGGCATTTAGCGCGCACATGCAGAAACCAAGGCATGATGCAAAACGGCCAAGGTATGGGAGCAGGCATGGTGAATCCACCTGCAGTTTTACAGCAGGGAATTGCACAGAATCACACGGTTCAACAGCAAACACCAGGAGCTCAGCAAAACCTACAGCCCCAGCATATAGTGAGTTTTTCCACAAGGGCAGTCCCAACAGTCAGCGCTGCAATTGTCACAAACAGTGAGCTCAGGGCAGACCATGAACCCTGGAATGAAGAGTAACTCTGGTGATGGGGGAGGTCCATTCGCACAAGGTAGGACAAAATTATATATGGACTAGGACAGCTCACTGGGATCCCTGATGTGTTCTAGCCTATCAGTGACACCAGACCCTCACCGGGAACCTAGGGTGGATGTCATTATAGGGGATAAAGAAAATTCCTTCTTATTTGACACGGGTGCAACACGCTTGTGCATACGTGAAGGCACGTTTTTCTTGTCTGGTGAGGCCATAGATACTCAGAGTTTCACAGGGGCTACAAGTCGTGTTCCCTTCATAAATGCACTTCCAGTCTCTATAGGAGGGAGAATGGCCTTAATAGATGGTTATGACGACGAAGGCCAACAATGGTGCGCAGTAATAACCATTGAATAAGGATATCGATTGACTGACGTAACCGATGACGATCTGTTTGAAGAGCAAGCAGATATGGGAGAGACAATGGTGGAAGTGAGTCTCACTTTTTGGGTGAAAAAGAACAAAAGAGAAGTGCCTCAAAGAATGATGTTGGCACAGAACCGTCCAAAGTATTTTGATGACGACATGGCCCAGGTGCCTGTCTCAGTGTGGACCACAGGACCTTATGACATAGGTCTATTGAAAGGGGTTGGAGAAGTGAGAATTAAGCTAAAACCAGGAGCAATTTTACCCAAATTACGACAATATCCCATGTCCAGAGAGGCAGAAGAAGGGATTTTTAAGAGAATTTCAGCTATGATGGACCAAGGCATCTTAGTGAAGTCAGAGTCATCATGCAATACTGCATTTTATCCGATCAAAAAATCAAAGGCAGGGTCTTGGAGGCTAATCCAGGATTTAGGCCCAATAAATGATATTGTTGAGGCTGAGTTCCCTTTAGTCCCTAACCCGGCTACAATCCTATGTAATATATCTGTTGAGGCAAAATATTTCACGGTGATTGACTTGAAAAATTATTTTTTCTCAATACCGTTGCACTGTGACTGGTAAGATCGGATGTCATTCACATTCATTTAACACATTAATGACAGAAGGCTAATTTGTTAAAAAGGTTATTCCTAACGCTGAGTCCCTAGCACAAGTTAATTAGCCATATATATGAAGAATCTCGTATCCAAACGTTACCTTCCCTGGTTGGTGCTGATGTGCCGACTACAAGGGAATGTCGAGATCCTGACCCTATCCTAGTCCTGCAGATGGACCTGAGCAATATTGCCTTGGAAAGTATTGTCCTGCAGATGTGAGTAAATGACATCTTAATTTGTAGCACAAAAGAAGAGCAATGCAGGCATGATTCTGTTGAGCTATTGACTATACTGGCTGAGAAGGGATATAAGGTTGACAAGGAAAAGCTACAATATTGTCAACAAGAAGTGCTGTACATAGGCCAGCTGATCTCACATGAGGGAAAGAGAGTGACCCCAGAAAGGGCTGAAGCCATACTGAACACGGCTAAGCCACACACGATAAAACAGATGCAGAGCTTTTTAGGCCTGTGCATCTATGTCAGAGCATGGGTCTTCGACTATAGCTCTTACACTAAGCCTTTACTTCAGGCCCTAAAGAAGGCCCAACTGACGAAAGATTGAATGGTCTGAGACCATGGAGGAGGGATTTGCTGAACTCAAGAAAGCTATTTGCACAGCACCAGTTCTAGGGATTCCCAATATTGCAGAGGAATTTTATCTGTTTTCACACACAAATGGCAGCGTCATGACGGCAGTGCTCCCCCAGAGAACAACATTGGGTACAAGCCTCTGGCATACTATAGTGGAAATTTAGATCCAGCAATGAGAGGTCATTTCCTGTGCAAACAAAGTTTAGCTGCCACAGCGTTCGCCATAGAGAAAGCTACAACCATCGTAATGGGTTGCTCAATGATGTTATACGTCGAGCATTCGCTTTTTGCCATTCTAGAGAAACCAAAGGGCACATTGACATCTCAGTGAGCTTCTGCTTATGAAGTGATCATATCAAATCCATCAATTAAGGTAGTCCGACGTAAGATAATGAACCCAGCTATGTTTGTAGCAGAGCCTGTCACGGGAGGAGAGCCAATACATGACTGTGCAAACTATGAAGAATTCTATGACGAAATTCCCAGGGTGAAAGACAATGCCGTGGCAGAAGGAGAGAGTGTCTTTATTGACAGACCGATCAAAGTGACGGACAAAGATATACAGGCGTTGCTGTGATGAAGCACACAGCAAATGGAGAATTCTGAGTACTTATTAGTGCACGAATACCATCTCATTATTCAGCGCAGGCTGCAGAATTATTGCCGTTGATACTCACCATTGAGAGTCACACAGACCAGGAAGTAATGGTGTACAGTGATTCCGCCTATGTGACATCGACAGTACATGCAGGCTTAGCACGCTGGAAAAGAAGGGGCTACCTCCGAGCAGACGGCACGCCAGTACAACACACAGACTTATTGGACAGGCTGATTAAGGCACTACAGCTCCCAGTGGGCATAGCAGTCGTGAAATGCGCTGCCCACACGAAAGGGACAGATTTTATCTCACGCGGAAATCAAGCAGCAGACACAGAAGCCAAGCGTATGGCATCCAAAAGTGAGATGATCATGGAAGTGGAAATCACCCATACCAATGAGAGAATGATGGTTGAATGGATTGCACCTGAAAGTTACAGTAATATGGGGCAAACACAGCTAATGGAACTCCAAGGGGAGGCACCACAGGAAGAGAAGAATCTTTGGAAATGACAAGGGTGTTCTTTAAACCCTTCTGACAGCTTGGACCGACAAGACAGCACCGGTAAACAAGTGATGCCTGTCGCCCTATCAAAAGTAGCGTTGGAACAGTGGCATTATCCGGCACACATGACAAAAGAAAATTTAGCAGCAACACTCGCAGAAGACTGGTTCATACTGAATTTAACCAAGCATCTTGCATTCTTTATAGTAAACTGTATAATCTGGCAACAATTCACAGGTAATGAGGGGAGTCATCCCTAGGCCAAATGGGCATTTCCAGCACTTGCATGTCACTTACGTCGACATGATTCAAGTATGTAACGGGTACAGATACTTAATTGTTGTGGTGTGTCTATTCTCCAGATGGATTGATGCAGGTCCCTGTACACACCCAGACTCTACCTGTGCGGCCACATTTTAAGTGAGAGAAGTGTTCCCCATTTGGGGGATGTGCAAGGTCATGAGATCAGATAACGGAGCTCACTTTGTAAACGAGACATTTTAAAAGATTAGCTTGCTGCTTGGTATAAAGCACAAGTTCTCGTCGGAATATCGTCCGCAAGGTAATGGGATATGTAAGAAGCTCAACGGCTTATTAAAGGAGAGGATAGCTAAATTGAAGCTTAGTCTAAGAAAGGGATGATTGCACTGCCTTCCTTTGGCATTGTATGCACTTCGGAGCCAACGCGATTCCGACCATCATCTCACGACACAGGAGACAGCCACAGGAAAAAGAATGCGTACTCCTCTGACACCCCGAGATATAACTAGATGTGATGCCCAGTCAACAGGAGACATTTTAGGGTCTAAACTGCAAAATTACTTGAATTGCATGACATCTTGCCTTACTGTAATTTCAGACCAGCTGCAGCGACGACGAAAGTAGTGCAGGGCAGCACGGAACACAGAAGGAGATACTACTGCAGACACAGCACAAGGACTTTGTGTACAATCCGTTTTTCCTGGAGACACCGTCCTTGTAAGGAACCATACGAGAAAAAAGTGGGATGAGATAAGATTTAATGGTCCCTTCACAGTGGAGGACTGTACCCCGTCCGCAGTAAAACTACATGGCAGGAGAGCTTGGATTTTTCAGGGCGATATCAAACCCTACATCGGAGAAAGCCCCCTGCCTACACCCCAACGAGAAGAGTCTACGAGCGACGGGGTAGAACCACAGCACGTGCAGATGAGATCTATGATGAAGAAAAAGGATGCAGACCAGCCAGACAAAGATAAAGAACTTTTTGTAAATTGTGGCTTAAATTGGACACATCCTCTAAGCAAAACAGGGGATAAGGACATAAAAACGGACACTCTGTGCATCCTAGTTGCAGGGTGAAAAAGAAAACTGCACGTATTAGCCAGAACTTAATCTGTTGACTTTGTACCTCGGACTGAGGCACACTTAAAGCCTTGAAAAGAAAAGAATATGCCAAATTTTGATCGAGGACACATAAATTGGAAGAAAATACAGTATCCAGACTCATTCCACACGAGACCCTATTCAGAACCACTAATGGTGCCCCGCAGTAGCGACATCACCAAAGATGTGGTGATACTTCAATCTAGTGCTAAGGTCATACCTGTCATTGGTGGGGAGACTCACCAGTGTTACTGACTTTCTTCAAGATCCTGAAAATTAAAAGACAATAAGAAGATTGCTTACTGTAATTACCGAACAATTCCTCTTACTTCCTGAATACAGTGAAGAGAAACCAAATGTCTTGAGCAGAGAAGGAAATAAATGAGCTTGTCAATACATTGTTCTTTCGCATAATCGAAGACTGTCCAAATCTTGTCAGAAGAACGACAGACACACTCACGTTTCTTCGACATCCAGCAAATACAGAACATCTAAGCCAACTCCTAAATAAAATTGTGATCTTAGTTGCACTCCACGCGAACGGACAGTGCAGACAATGCTTACATTGAAGAAAAAGCATTCAATCCTGAAACTCAGCAAGACAGGACGGATGTCCCTGTCACTAGAAGACAGCAGATTGGCTCACAACGTCCTTTTTTGTCTAGTCGCTGACTTTCCAGAGCGAGTGGGGACACCAATCGATATTGACGTCCTCACATTTATCAGAGATCCAGCTAATGTTGCACAGATGGGCATGCTCTTGCATGGAATCATACTACAAATACAACTCTCTAACCATCAACAGAACTATCTGAGAAGATTCGAAAAGCTTTCCGCCGAGGGACAGATCGAGGAAGCAGTGTCAAGGGTTTCACATTCTTCCATTTGTTGTTATTTTGTCTCTCTTCTTCATCCTGTTCAGGATACAACATGTCTTCGGGACTGAAGCAAATCCGAGGAGTGGACTGGGAGCTGACCTACTTTGAACATGCACGGTGAAAGGACCTGCCGAAGTATTAGTTGATTTGAATTTTCCCATAGTTTAGCAAAGGAACTGTATCCTGAAATAAGAGACAATACATGCCCGCAAGAGGGGGGACACTTGTGGGACACCTGAACCACTTAAACACAGAATTCGACAGACAATGTGGTTTAAAGAAGTATGGTAAAAGGTAGAAATTTTGCGAATGATCGAGATGGGGATCCAGAGCAGCAATCTTGTCCTCCCACAGGAGGAGAGACGTCCATGTTTCCCTGGAAGTAAATGCTGCCGCCTGACCAACAGGGTATAATGTATTTGTGCATCATATTCATCATTGTTTTACTGTCATTAACAATGAGAACTGCATTTTTTATTGGTGCACAAATTGTTCCAATTCCAGTGCACCCACCTACTGATGCATGCATGAAACCCACAAGGTCACCCAGACCTTACATAGTCATTCCGGTCCCCAGAAGATCTGATGGTGGAATGAATGAGCTTGAAATTGATGTAATTAACAATGACACACACACACTTGTGGTAACAAACAAAAAGAAAGGCCGGAGACAGGGTCGGCAGAGAGTGAATGAAGAAAGATTACTGACAACCACACACATGCAAACATTGAATGCACCTGGAACAGGCCTAGTGTCAATGACTGCAGAACCATAAATTCAAACCCTCAGTGGTGAAAAAACTGCCTACTATGGAAAATATCACTACAAGTAAAGTAAAGAGCCAAACGAAGGAAGCAGACATAGTGGAAAGACAAGAAGAGCTTAAGAAGAAACCCACAGAGACAGCAGTGACAACCCTATATGTTCCAGTAAAAGGGACAAGTACAAGTCCCACAATACAGCCATATACCGGACCAATGTCAGCTTGGAAGAGATGGGCATTTATAACCAGCAGGAAAAAGATGTATGAGGACAAGGAAAGAACTGCCAGACGTTTGTCTACTCAAATGGCGCAGATGAGGAAGCCTCCACCATGGACCAGGATAGCTGAGAACCCACCAGCAAGAAGGAGCCATACAGATGCATTCAGGGATGTAGTGATAGCAAATTACAGGAAAACACTAAGAATCAAGAGGAGCATGCATGGAGATGACAACTAGGATTTTGTGTTATCAAGTTAATAATCTCTCAGTGCCAGAAGACTGCTAAGAAAGCCATAGGGATGAAGATCATGATTGATGTCAAGCCAGGATGGAAGCACAAAGACTTGACTGATGAAGAAATAAGAGACTTTGTGAAGACATGCATGTTTTTCCTGCTGGTTATAAATGCCCATCTCATCCACCCTGACATTGGTCCGGTATATGCCTGTATTGTGGGACTTGTACTTGTACTGTGCGATTCATCGACCACTTTCACTTCAGAAGGAACAAAGTTTTTCTATCCCAGGAATCACAGAAATTATGTGGGAAGATGTATTTGTTGCAGCCCAAATGGACAATGTGAACTGATGACATGGAATAATGACGAACATGTAAGGACAGCAGGAAGCCTGAAAGGAGTACTAAAGATATGTACTCCAAAGAGACACTTCTTCAAACTATCATGTGTAGATCCGGAGGACAAAGAAGGAATGAATCCAGATGATGGAGTGAAGATGAATACAGAAGAACAAAGTAAGATGAATCCAAAGACGGAGTGAAAGTGGTTGATGAATCACCCAGAAGGGGGGAGTGTAGAGGAGGTCCCAAATAAAGCCTGCACTCCAGTCACCCATTTTGAAGTTCCAGGAACATTCACACCAAAATATGTGACGTATGATGAGCAAATAAACCAGCAGAGAGCCGCAGTGGGGCTCTGCCCAGTGCCTATTAGAAGACCGACACCTATTGAAGCACCGATACCCAGAAAACCATGGACAGTAAGGTATCCATTGAGGAAACCCTACCAGCAAATGAAACGAAATGAAGATTGCCTAAGTACTGTACTGTGAGTTGAAGCGAGAAGGACAATCGCATCAATGCTGATATCCATGTACTTGTCATTAAACGGACTCCCTTTGCCAAACCATTGAGTTGTCCTTATTGATTGGTGTTGGAGTAATGAATCTGCACGGCCATCCATCTCAAAGGTGCAGCTACCTCATCTTAAAGTACTTCTGAGCAAACATCGGTTCTATGGGCCAGCCGGGGGTCTCGGAGTACATATGCATCTCCTCATTCATGTGTTCTGGGATATTTCTGGATTTCTGGGAATTGAGTGGAATAGTCAGCATGGTACCTGGTTCTGTATTTTGACATGGTATAAACTCATATTTCTTAATGCCCCTACACACCCACTTTAACTCCGTCTCCTCTCTTCTCTCCTTTAGCTCTATAGATGGTCTCCAGTCAACTATGCTGTGCCTCGGAAACCTCTTAGTCACTCTGCCCTTTCCATGCCTCTCTTCTCATCCCCCACAGTCCTTTGGAGTAAATCATTTGTTACGAAGCTTCCAGTATGTTGTTGCTCACATTTAATACAAAGATGCTGTATGATAGTATTTTCATATGGTACACTACTTTGAAATCCCTATACATGGACAAATTAGCTTTTCAGGACACCATTCACACTCATTTTGTATGACCTTTCATGGGGGCTCTACTTCGAAGGTTTGGGCTTACCAGATTTGCTTGTAATATGGGGCCTTTCTGGAAAATAAACTAGACAAAAATATGTTGTTTTGCTTCAATGACCTGTTGTGCACCAGTGATATGTCAATGTTTGTAAAGTACCACATGCTCATTGCTTTGACAAGATGACAGTGGTTGGATGTCCTGTGTATGGCAACTGGACTGTCTATTTCTCAAGTCAAGTGTAGCATATAGCATTGAGGCAGCTCTTTCACCCATCTAGGTTTGTTAAAAATCAGTATTGGAAGTAGAAGAGCTACATACAAATTCATTGCTGTTTTTGGTGTGCAGGGTTGCTTTTTTGATAATACATTTAGGGCCTTGTCCGAGGAAATCTCAGTGTACCTTTCCCTAATTAAACCATCTTGCGCATGGCACATTCACCATATGCTAAGCTGTAACTAGACCATCCCAGCTGCTGCAATCATATGCCATGTGCATTGCAGCCTCAATGGCATAATGATGTGCCAAATAAAAATTCCCATATAGATGCAAATGTGTAATTATGCAGGGACACACTGAGTAAGTTGTGAGCCACACAAACGTCTTTTTTTCAGAATGTTTGACAGTACCTTGACCATACCTTGAAGAAGCTTACTTTCTAAATTTGCTTTTATATCTTTTTTCATAAATCAGCATATTTTACCACAGTAAGTCTTAGGAAGAAACACATCTCCTTATCAACAATCTATCTGCCAACCACACTGTGAGTGTGTGTGTGTGTCTGTATTGCATGATCTTGCTATTATCGGTTTACCTTTCTGAATGTTTTCTGCCCCAGACCAACATAGAAAAGGTGATTGGTAGGCCTCTCACGATTTTGTCCATGGATCACAAAATGTACTTATTCAAAAGGAAACTGTCTACTGAAGGTCTGTTGAGGACATAGCAACCATAAAATACATAAACCCAGGCAATGGCTGCAGCACGGACCAGCAGCACGGACCACAGAAGTAGAGTATTCTTAATATGGTAGACTTGGCCAGCAGAATTAAAAATCCAATCCTATCAGCCCTGAGTAATCTTAAACATGGAGTTAAGTGCTAAACATACAACACATACTATGCATGTGTGTGGGTAAAGAGAACATTTATGCATACAATTGTTGTGCACAAAGAGACACTATTTGGTAATGGGGACACAACTGCTATGATAGTATCTGCTTGGGGCCTGGTTATTTTTCCATGTACATCGACCATGAGCTCAGGCCAAACCCTAAGCTAACCCTAAGGAAAAGAACTTCAGCAAATTCTGCAAGGTTAAGGCCTCATATAGAGCACCTTCAGGATTTCTTTGTCATGTTTTGACATGTTTTGTCATGTTTTAAAATTATTATCTCCAGGTCAAGTACTTTGCCTACTGTCACTGAAAAAAAAGAACAAATACAGGATATGTGATTTTACCAGTGGTGTCATTGATGATGCCATTTTGCACTGTTATCTGGGATGTCAAGTGTGTCGGTATGTATGTCAAGTGCATGACAGAGGCATTAGTAATGGTTCTGCCGCTTTCTATACATGAGCAGTACGGTTTTTAGATTTTCCGCTGCAACTTCACCGTACATTTTACAAAGTTATTTTCACTAAATATAGATAGATTAAATGTAAAAAAACATTTAAATAAAGAGTTAGGGTTAATCTAACCAAATGTCTAGTCAACATTGCGCATATATATATATGTATATATATATATGGTTAAATTGTGCTACTAAAAACCTATGAAATTCAATGAAAAAACTTTGTTAAAGGGAATGGAGATGAGTGTATAAATAGTTTTAGAGGTTTATTTAGGTGTAGTTTACATTAAATATTAAATATAAGTATATATAATGGGGAATAGGGACGGAGTCTCTGGAGGGAGCTGTTTCAGTATCTCCAACCGTCTTCTTAATGCCTGCATTCCACCTCCACATGCTCCTTCTGGAATCCTTGTGGATTCCACATCAGTGCAGCACATGATGCACCATGCTACACATCCCCTTTCTTTCCAAGCACATCTTCACTCTCCATTAATCATTCCGGTCTTCGGTATCTTCTCCAGAACCTTGACATCGGAAACTGTGTTACATTCAATGCATGTATGGAGTTCATTGGTAAGGAAAATTTCTTATTCTCTCTAATGTCACCAATATCACTTTTGTCACCAATATTGTCTTCGCCTTCAACATCATTCTCACCAATCACCCCCATAATTCTTCCATTATTCCACACCCTTCCATCACTTGTTCTTATGGCATGCTTAAACACCTCAATAACTTGAATGGGATCAGACCACTTAATACCTCTCACTCTCAAAGCTTCCGGAAGCTACACTCTGACTAAGCTCCCTACTTTAGGTATTTCATTGCCCCTGAATCTCTTCTTATCATACTCTGCTTTGTTCCTGCATTGTCTCTGCTTAATCCTATCTATGGCATTACTAGTTCCAACTTCCATATTTATCACTTCACCCATCCAACCAGGACAGAGCTTGGTGATTGCCTTTCTACCTCTGCTCAATTCAAAAGGTGATATACCTGTAGAACTGTGCAGAGTAAATCTGTGTGCCATGATGACATTCTTAACTGCTTCTTTCCAGCCTATACCGTTTGCCCATGCCCACCTAATGGCATCCTTAAGAATCCTGTTGTACCTTTCAACCACTCCATTGGTTTGTGGGTGATAAATCGCACTGGTCACATGTTTAATCGATCTTTTTCCTAAATAGTCTTCCATTTCTTTCGAGACAAATTGAGGGCCATTATGAGATAATATAACTCCAGGATATCCTTCCCTACTACATACTTCTTCCATGAAATTAATAATGTTTTTAGTAGTGACACTCGGCATCATTTTCACTTTTGCCCATCTTGTTAAGATATCAATCATAACCATACAAAACGTCTGGCTGCCTTCACTCCATGTGGGACCCATAATATCAATTCCCACTTTCAACCATGGTCTGCTCGGCACATCAGTCATAACCATTGGGTACTCGTTACTCACACAACCTTTATCAGATTTATTACAAAGGATACAGTTTCTTGTGACTCTCTCGATCTCTGCATCGCATCCCGGCCACCAATATGTCTTTCTTATTCTGTATTTGGTCTTGGAAATCCCTTGGTGGCCTTCATGGCCCAGATCAATTATTTTCTTCCGTAGATCTTCAGGTGGAATTAGTCTATCCCCTCTGAGTAAGTATCCATCTTGTACACTCAATTCATCCCTGACACTCCACAGTCCTTGCACATCTGCCTCCTTGATCTTGTTGAGAGGAACTTGTCTTTTGTTTGTATTTTCCATCGCAAATTGCAGCTTGGCATCTTTATTCATTCCTTCGAGCCATTCCTCCTTATCAACGGCTGTGTCCTGTACCGCACATATCATTTCCTGTTGATCCTCTTCACCATCACTTTTGTTATTTTCCTGGGTATTCATAAGCCTAGATAAACAGTCTGCAGCATAATTCCTCACTCCTGGAATATACTTGACCACCACATTGAACTCCTGCATTCTATGTACCCATCTCCGTATCCTTGCCGACACTTTGGCCAGACTTTTGTTCATGAAAAGTTCCACAAGTGGCTTGTGATCTGTATTTACTTCAAATTGCGTTCCCCAGACAAAACTCCTGAACTTGTCCACAGCCCACATGATGGCTAGGGCCTCCTTTTCAATAGTCGCATATGACTTTTCTGCTCCTTTTAATAGCCTCGAGGCAAACGCAATTATCTTCTCCTCTCCATTATGCAGCTGCGCTAACACCGCACCTAGACCCACATTACTGGCATCTGTTGTGATTACTGTTCGCTGACCCCTTATAAAGTTCTTCAGTGCCAGTGCAGTAGTGAGGGCACTCTTTATGTACTTGAAATCTCTCTCACAGTTCTCATTCCACTCATATTTGACATTCATCCTGGTGAGATCCCTCAATGCAGCCGTATGATCAGCAAACTTCCTAACATATTTAGAGCAATACTCAGCCATTCCCAGGAAGGTTCTTAGTTCTTCTTTGTTGCCGGGCTGAGCCATATCATTAATTGCAGACAACAAATCCGGCTTGGGTGTAATTCCCTGCTCCGATATTACATGACCTAAATATTCAATTTGCTCCCTGTAAATCTTTGATTTCTCTCTACTCAATGTCATGCCCATTTTATGCAGTTCCCTTAATGCTCCATCCAAAATCTTATCATGCTCCAATTGATTTCCGGCAAATATAAGAATATCACCTTGAAAAAATATAATGCCCTTATCACCATCAAAAATGTGATGCATGGTCTTCTGAAACACAGATGCTGCTGAAATAAGACCAAACGGCATTCTCTTATATTGATATAACCCATCCGGGGTTATGAACGCCGTCAATTGTCTTGAGTCCTTGTGCAAACAAATTTGGTGATACGCTGAAGTGAGGTCGAGTGTTGAAAACACTTTCGCAAGCCCCATCGTAGCTAACAATTCCTGAATGTTGTGAAGAGCATGTCTCTCGGGAATGATGCATTTGTTCATTTCTCTGAGATCGATGCATACTCTTACCTTCCCCGAGCTCTTTCTCACCACAACCAATGGTGATATCCACTCTGAAGCATCAATATTTTCAATTACACCCTGTTGTTCCAATTTTTTCAATTAACTTTTGACCTCATCTCTCACTGCCAACGGCACATTTCTAAGCTTCTGTGCAACTGGAACACAATCTTTTTTTGAGCTGTATTCTATGCGTAATCCCTTTTGCGCAACCTATTTCATCTCTGAATAGCATTTTCTTCACTGCCTCTGTAGACATTTCACTGGATTCAATCATATAGACAGACTCTTCAGCACTAGCATCTAATTTGACTTTCAACCATGCTTGATGCGTCCAGCTGAGTAGAAGTTTTTCTCCTTTCCTTGATACATAGACTTTCGCTTTAGCAACCCTATCTTTGAAGGCTAACTCCACCTCAAACCATCCAAGAATGTCTATCTTAACACCTCCATAAGCATTTGGCTTAATATCAGACTAATTCAACCATCTTGGACCAATTTTTCTCCATATTCTTTCAGGTAATAATGTGTATTTCGCTCCCGAATCAGTCATCATTCTAACTGGCTTATCATTTATCTTGATGATGGTCTTCGGACTCTCCAGTTCCATTCCATTGCCACTGACAGCAAATACACATTCTTCCTCTTCATTTTCTTCCGCACCACCAATCCAGTTCATGTTTGTCTTATCCATTTTACAACATTTAGCCATATGGCCCTTGCCATTACAGTTCTTGCAGATGATGTGGATAGCTGGACATTCAGGACTGTTAGCCCAGTGCATGGGACTGTCACACCTGTAACATGTCCTGATTCTTCCTCTACCTCTCTGACTAGTTTGAGGACATCTATTACTCATGAAACGTCCTCTGTAGTAACTTCCATACCCACGTGCAAATCCTCTGCTTCTCATATCACTACCATGTTTGTATGTGCACTGTGTTCTAGATTCCTCTTTCCGTCTCACCACAGCATTATTTGGATCATCAGATTTATCAGCTTTTGCCATTTGTATAGCATTAATAGAACTTTCTGACTTTACTGTAGTACTTTTCACTCTCTCCTCTAGTGTCTTGACACAATTCTCCATATGCTCCACTTCCTTGGCTATGCGCAGTACTGTATCCAGATCAGGATCATCTTCTCCCCATAGTCTCTCTCTGATCTTAGCACTATTGCACTCCAACATAAATTGATCTCTAAGTCTCTCATCGAGTTGTGGTCCAAATTTGCAATTCTTTGCCAATTTCCTCAGGACTGTTATAAACTGCTTCACACTCTCTCCACTTTCTTGCAACCTCTTGCCAAACTTATACCTTTCCAGAATTGTACTTAGTTTCTTTTCATAGTGTCTATTCAATTTTGCAATGCACTTCTCATATTCATTCAAATCCCCTTCATCATCATCAGGTAAGTTTGGCACGTCCTCATACTTTTCCTGGCCTGCTGGTCCCAAACAGTGGAGCAATAGTGATTTCTTTCTCTGCACACTGTAGTTCGTTCCACAAACCACAGAAGCATAATGCTCAAACGATTTCAACCATCTCTTCCATGGCAAATTGGGTTCCCCAGCTTCCAGCAGAAACATGGCAGGTGGTGGGACCGTGTGCATTGTCATATTGGCAGCTTGAGATAGGTCACCTGCTGCTCCTCTATCACCAATGGTTGCCACAATAACCCTAACAGATGTGCTGTATGGCTCTCAATTGCACTCTTGCGATTCACATCTGACTTAATCCTTTGTTAATGTGATATAGAGCTGTGCTTTGCTATTGTGCAACGTAATTTGATTGCTGTTTGTATATCACACAAAAATCACAGTGTAAGTACTGCGACAAGTAGGAGCAGGAGTATCACAAAAACATTTGTTTTATTTTTTTTATTTTTTTTTATTTAATGAACTAAACATGAGCGTAATTATAAGCGTTGTCATAATAAGCGAGGTTCACTTATTTATTCTCCCTTATTCATTTGGCAAAGAGTTGCGGGCACTACGAGGTTACTAACTGTAACGCTTAACTAGATCCAACTCAACGCTTAATCCAACTCAAAATGGCCGCCCCAACGTGACGTGCGTCACAACGTCGAAGGTCCTTTCCTCTATAGTGATAGCATACTCTGCATTGCGGGCTCGCGATGGGCACAGGAGCACTGTTTACAAGCACGCGCAGCTCGCGGTGCTCGCGCGTGTTATAATATGAAACTGTGAGTCAATTGAGCATATTTTCTATACGATTGGTGGCCTGTAAACAGCAGAATGGACGGCCGAAATTATTTCAATCTCTATGGGGACAGGGTTCCTTCACGCTCACCTGGGGGCTTCAGTAATCAGTCTTTTCACTCTTCCAGGTGATCGAAGTTCTTAACTTCCTCGTCGCCAATTGTAGTATGAGGCACAGAACGGAGATGAGTGTATAAATAGTTTTAGTGGTTTATTTAGGTATAGTTTAAATTAAATATTAAATATAGGTATATATAATGGGGAATAGGGACGGAGTCTCTGGAGGGAGCTGTTTCAGTATCTCCAACCGTCTTCTTAATGCCTGCATTCCACCTCCACATTCTCCTTCTGGAATCCTTGTGGATTCCACATCAGTGTAGCACATGATGCACCATGCTACAGTTATGGTTCCAAGTAAAACCAAAAAACCTCTGAAATTCGGCAGTTATGGTAAGCTAAGCAACCATAACTTACGCCACCACCGTGCACTGCTAAGACTAACACCCACGTCATCAAAGATGACATCACAAATGTCATTGATGACATCACTGATGACATCACATATGAATTTACTTTTCATGAAATGTCTGTATAAGGCATACTTATTATAATGTTGAGAAAAAAGTGTCAAGGCTCATTGACATAAATATCATGAGCTAATTAGTGCATTAAGCAATGCATTGATATAAATAATTTGCGTCCCATTGCATTGTTAATGTATCGATTCATGCTTGCCTGATCTACACCCACGATAACTACCATAGCTGTGTCCACTTACTTAGACCCTAGTTTTCTGGGTACTACTTATACCCAGGTGTTCATGGCTCACCTCAGTGTGTTGTGCCTTATGGTCGCTAACGGACCACTTTAACTGTGTTGTGCCCTACGGTCGCTAACGGACCACTTTAACTGTGTTGTGCCCTACGGTCGCTAACGGACCACTTTAACTGTGATGTGCCTTACGGTCGCTAACGGACCACTTTAACTGTGTTGTGCCTTACGGTCGCTAACGGACCACTTTAACTGTGTTGTGCCTTACGGTCGCTAACGGACCACTTTAACTGTGATGTGCCTTACGGTCGCTAACGGGCCACCTTGATTTGTAGTGCCCTATCATCATTAACAGACCATGCACTCTAGCCCATACTGTGTCTCGTGAATATCGTGCCCTTTATCGCTAGGCATAGCCCCAGCTCCAACTAGCCACCTGCACTACACTTTGCGTCACCCTAACGAGACATCTTAGCGAAACAAGGGAAGTAAATTGCATCAGCGGACCACACCAACTACCATGTGCAGAAACTTGACCCCCCTGACCCTCCTAGCTACAATCATGACCTTTGCTTCCCTCAGCTCTCGACCCCCCACAGATAGAAACCTGAGACTCAGGGCAAGGCTACCCTGCATATACGAACCTAAAAGAAACAGTACTAACAATACTGCTAGATTCCCATCTATACAGACACACATGGATAAGCAAACTCTAGCTATGACACCTTTAACTCCAACCCCAACTCCTACTCACCTCCACCAAAAGAAACGCCGGAGTCAAAATAAGCATACAGATACACTTGCAAGTCATCCTCTTCCCAATAACACCCTAACTCTTACTGGATCCCTTATCAATGCCAGATCCATGGTAGCTCATGCAATTGAAATTGCTGACATACTAAACAACAGTAGCATTGACTTCCTTGCCGTAACTGAAACCTGGCTCCATGAGGCAGCAGGACCCTCATTGATGTTAGCCATACCTGACAACTACCAGATCCACAGAGTAGACAGACCCAATGCCAAAGGCGGTGGCCTAGCAATCATCGCGAAAACCACCTTGCCTATCCGACTCACCACCTCACACCCCTGTGCTTCCTGCGAAGTACTCTCAGCAAAAATGCAACTCTCCAACAACCGCACGCTAGCCATTCACCTGATCTACAGGCCCCCAGGTCCCCTGGGAACCTTTGAAGATGACCTTACTACCCTCATAGCGAACAATACCCAAAAACACTCGCAAACGCTGCTGATGGGCGACTTCAACATCGGATTCAATGAGCCAGGCAATAAAAATGCCCTCCATATAACATCTATCCTAAATGACCAAGGCCTTACCCAAAAAGTTCTCTCCCCCACACATGCTAAAGGCAGAACCCTTGATTGGGTCTCAGAACTCAACTGTAACATAGTTATCACTGCCATCACCCCTCAAATATGGACTGACCACTTTATAATAAATTTCACTGCCACACTTGACCTCCCTAGCCCCAAAACTATCAAAATGATACCACCACTCCCTACCAGAAGTAAAAAAGATATTACTACAGAAAAACTTATCCCCCTCCTCCTGCCCACTATTAACGGTCTGAAGGACAACACCGACCCAGACACATTAGTAGACACCTTTAACAAAGCGATGTCTCACACACTAGACACCATTGCACCTGCAAAACTATGCAAAGCTAAGCAAGAAGCCCACCTTAACGCCTCGTTCACCCCCCAGCTTAAGGACCTTAGAAAGCAGAAACGAAAACTCCAAACTATCTGGCGTAATTCGCCCACCAACGACAACAAAGCCAAGCTAACCCAAGCTACAAAACATTACAAGTCTGAAATTATCAACACTAAAAAAAACGTATTCAATGACAGAATTACCAATGCCAAATCGAATACCAAGGAACTATTTGCCATCCTCCGGGAAATGGAATCCCCTATCCAACCATCTGACACGGTCCCAAAGGACAAGATATGGTGCACTAATATACAGAATGCCCTATCTAACAAAATCTCCACCCTCCAACTTAAAATAATGAATAAAAAAGACACCCTCTCTCCTACTGATCAACAAGTGCCTCCAGTAACTGAACCTATCACTATCCCCCCTTTCAGCTTTAAACCCATCTCCATCATTGACACTGAAAAGGCTATCCTCTCACTGAAGCCCTCTAACTGTAAGGGCGACAGCTGCCCAGCTCAAATAATAAAGGACGCTGCCAGAGACTTAGCCCCTTTCATTTCGAAGCTTATCAACTCATCCTTCAAATCCAACACAGTGCCAGCCAACTTAAAAGAATCCTGGGTCCTCCCCCTTCTCAAAAAACAAACCCTCGATCCATCTATCCCGACTAACTATAGGCCTATCACCACGGTACCCTTCCTACTAAAAATTATCGACAGAGTAGCCTATCTCCAAATTCAAGAGTACCTAGAAGCTAATCATCTTCTAGGCTCGCGCCAATCGGCACCCTCCATGGCACGGAAACAGCCCTGCTAGATCTCAAAACCAAAATGGAGGAATTTAAGGATAATGGGAAAACAGCGTTGCTACTCTTACTGGACTTGTCAGCAGCTTTTGATCTGGTGGACCATGCAGTCTTATGCAACCACCTCAAGCTGGCTGCCAACTTCACAGGAGACGCTATAGCATGGGTCCAATCCTTTCTAGCCAACCGGACTATGAGAGTGTTCTCCTCTTCCACTTGTGCTGACCCTATCCAAATCACATGTGGAGTCCCACAGGGCTCCTGTGTCTCACCCACTATGTACAATATCTTCACCAAGCCATTGTTCGACAAGTTGGACAGACTGGGCGTCACCTACACTAATTACGCAGATGACACCCAGATCCTCATACCCCTTTCGGGCAACTATGAAGTAGACTTGGCTCTGGTGAATAAAATGTACATCCTCATTCAAGCATGGATGGCCACACATGGCCTCTGCCTGAACGACGATAAAACTGAAATCCTGCTCCTCGGTTCAGACCACAAATTATCCAAACTCACCCCAGACTATACCTCATTTAACATTGATAACAACACTATCAAGGTTATGCGCGAGGTCAAAACACTGGGTTTTTACCTTGACTCAGCTCTCACCCTCAAAAAGCAAGTGAACTCCCTTGCCTCCTCAACCACCTACACGTGTAAACTCATCCGGGCCGCCAGACCCTTCATGTCCAGTGCCAGTTGCCTCACCTTGGCCAATGCCCTTGTCATGTCCAGACTGGACTACTGCAACGCCTTATACTCAGGTGCCAACAAGTCGGTCACTGACAAACTCCAGAGATTACAAAATAACGCTCTTAGAGCAGCTCTGAACATCCCACGCAGAGAACATATCTCCATACACCGGACAGAAGCCCACTGGCTAAAAATAAAGGACAGAATCCTACTTAAAACTATTTCCCTCACTTCTAAATGCCTCAACAATCAAGCACCCCCCTACCTAGCGGAAAGAATCAACTGGAGACCCTCTAACCGACTGACGAGATCTGCCAACACTTTCCTACTGGAAGTCCCCAGATTCAAACTTACCACAGCGGGCGGTGCTAGCTTCCCAGTTAGAGCTGCACAATCATGGAACACACTCCCATCTGACCTTAGATGCCCCTTACCCTACACAAGATTCAGATCCTATGCTCTCAAATGGCTGCACAACAATGACATGCAACGACCCTCACCCTAGCGGAAACGACACAATGTCACTCTTATGCGCTTAACCCGTGTTATTTTATATGCATTGTACCACCCACTGTAAGTGACCACTGTTTTGCTGTGTTAGCCTGTGTCAGGCATTGTAACTAAGTTTCGAGTCCTCTTGTACTGCTGCGCCTAGATGCCCACGGGCTCGGAGCGCATTACCAAATAAATAAACAAACAAACAAACAAACAAACAAATAGCATTCTATTATGTAGTTCTATCGAGTATACTAAGCTACTCATGCAGAAACCTAGGCATTGTGTGCAGCATACATGATGAAGATATAATATTCATAATGTTGATATGTTGAATAATGAAATGATAACTGTTTTCTTATTAGAGTTTTGTGTACTGTGAGATATGTAATACGTAGCTAATAAAACCCACGTATTACATCATTGCATTATTACAGACAAAACATAAAGACACAATAACGCAAACAAATATGTGTATATACAGGGAAAGTGAAGTAAGCAAAAAAGCAGAAGTAGTAGCAGAAACAATTCATAACCTAACTGATAAGCTTTATGCTAATAAATGATTGCTCTGTTGCAAAGCTGCTATTTACCCTATGTATATGTATGACATGATGTGACTGGACCCTAAGGAAAGTAGTGCGAGTACAATATCTACAAATATGAACATATACAGGGTAAGTATAGTATAGTAATAAAAAAACAACAGAACTATCAGAAAGTGTTGATAACTCTACTGATTATTTTCATGCACAGAAAGGATTGCTGTCTTTCAAGCTTGTGTCTTCCCCTATGTATATGTTTCATATGAAATGACTGGACCCTAAGATAATTACTGTAAGAACATACTTGTAGGATAAGTCTACAAATATAGTGTGTTTGCAATTTTTAGTTCCTGACTGTTACTGAAGAAAACCATGTGGCCTAGATGTGTCAGTAAAGGAAAAAAGAGTGAGACAGACATGTGATGTCATCAGTGATGTCATCAATGACATTTATGATGTCATCTTTGATGTCGTGGGTGTTAGTCTTAGCAGTGCACGGTGGTGTCGCGAGTATTGGTTGCTTAGCTTACCATAAATGGCGAAATTCAGGGGGTTTTCGGTTTTACTTGGAACCATAACGTCCCTTTAACTAAGTTTTTTCATTGAATTTCATAGGTTTTTAGTAGCGCAACTTAACCATAACGTCCCTTTAACAAAGTTATTTTTCTGAATTTCATAGGTTTTTAGTAGCGCAATTTAACAAACACCCTCAACTCTATCTACTCTAAGATCCAATCGGGGATGGCCCAGAACTGGCTATGCCTCAACAGCGAAAAAACAGAACTTCTGTTGATTGGATCCCCCTTCATGCTCAGCAAACTAGGCAATCAATACTCCACCTTCACTGTCGACAATATTCCCATTGCCGTCTCCCAAACGATCAAAACACTTGGTGTCTACCTTGACTCAGACCTGACCATGGATAGACAAATCAGCGCCATTGTCTCCTCATCGGCCTATTTCGCCAAACTTCTCAATGCAGTAAGACCTTTCCTTTCACTGCCCAATTGCCTCCCCACAGCTAGGGCAATCATCAGCTCACGTCTTGATTACTGTAATGCCCTCCTGGCAGGGACCTCCAGCAAAAACATTGCCAAACTACAGGTGGTCCAGAACAACACACTCAGGGCCGCCACTGGGATCTCCAGTAGGGACCACATCTCCACCACAAGAAGGCAGGTGCACTGGCTGCCAGTTAAATAAAGGATAATTTTCAAAACCCTCTCACTCGCCCACAAGTGCCTCCATGACCTAGCTCCTCCCTACATGGCCTCCAGAATTCAGAAACTCTCCTTTCAAAGGCCTACCAGAATGGCCTACACCAACATGATCTCCACGCCCAAAAGCAAGAGAGTGCGCGCAGGTGGCACTAGCTTCCCATCCATGGCCGCCTCTTTCTGGAACTCCCTTCCGGCTCACCTCAGGATGATTGACTCCCATCTGGCATTCCGTAAAGCCATAAAAACCAGACTATTCATTTGATTTGTCAAGTGTAAGCCTTAGCCTATCTTTGCTTACTTAACATGCCTGTAACTAAGACTGTATCACTGTTTCACAATTAAGCTTTCTTGCATTGACTTGCAAGCGCCGCGATGCCCATGGGCTGTATGATGCGCTACACAAATACAAATAAATAAAAAAATAAAAATAATAACTCTTATTTTATGTACAAGTAACATAGAACATACTGAACCCCCTCTACTGAATTTGATGTCCGCTAACTCTTTTAATATCCGCGGACAGATGCGGACAACAGCACCACTACCCAAAAAGTCTGGGGGGTATGTTTAATTGTTATATCATAACATATAAACATTTTACAAATTCACAAACCAGCACACATACACATTATATGTAGTAATAAATAAGAATTGTAACCCATATATATAACACACTAACCATTCATTTAAATACAATATGTTCTAAAATGGAATATACCAAAAGAAGAAAGATAGTCTTCGAACATGATTACCTCACCTAAACTCCACAACTAAGAGCAATAGCAGATCTACAGACCACTCAGAACACACCTTACCAGAAGCTAGTAAGTGTACTGTATTTTACTCATATATTTGTAAACTTTCTGTATTAGATACAAAAAAAGTGATATTTTTTTTCTCACAGAAATGTCTAGTACTCTGGAGTGGCTAGAGGAGCATTTCCCACGTGAGGAAATGTCAGAAGATAGTGAACCTAATGGTAGACACTTTACTATATAAACCAATTAATAAATATTATTTTCTATACATTTAATATATATATTTTTTTTTGTACAGACCATATAAAAATTGAAAATACTAAAGAAAAAGCAGTATTGGATAAGACTCTTCTGCACATAGAAGAAAAAATGGACCTACTCATGGCAAATTTTAACAATTTAAAATACTTTGTGGAGGATCACTTGAAACAAACAACTACATACCATTGTCCCACATGTACCTGTCCCCCCTCACCATATCACACTCAATTATCCCCAAACCCTCTCCTTGAACCATACATTTTGATGAGACTTCCATCCCTTCTTCACTTCATATAAATCCTATTGAAACCCCCAATTCTCCTGTTTTTGTTTCAGTTTCAGCCTCACCTTCTCTGTCATAAATTTAACATCCATGTAAAATAAAGTAAAATTATTATATTGTGTCCTAATTCATTTCTTGTCTTTTTTTAAAAAGCAGTTCAGGTGTCCACGGACAGCGCGGGTGTCTGGAATGTCCGTAAAGAAACGAAAATGGGAGGGTCCTAAGGACACTATATCTGTCCGTAATGTTTACATGCAAGTTGAAACTGTTCTAAGAACACACGCGGTGTCCTGAAATGCTCGCAAAGAAACAAAATGGGGGTGTCCTGAGGACACTATGCCTGTCCATATTGTTCGCAGACAAGTTGAAACTGTTCTAAGAACACAGGCTGTGTCCTGAAATGTTCATAAATAAACGAAATGGGGGTGTCCTGAGGATGCTATGCCTGTCCGTATTGTTCGCAGGCAAGTTGAAACTGTTCTAAGAACACAGGCTGTGTCCTAAAAAGTTTGTAAATAAACGAAATGGGGGTGTCCTGAGGACACTATACCTGTCCGTACTGTTCGTAGGCAGGTTGAAACTGTTCTAAGAACACATCAAGTGTCCTGGGATGTTCGTAAATAAACAAAATGGGGGTGTCCTGAGGATGCTATGCCTGTCTGTATTGTTCGCAGGCAAGTTGAAACTGTTCTAAGAACAAACGCCTGTTCGTAACTATTTGTTTCACTTGTGATGCACTTTTAAATACTTCAGGACCCGAACAGTGTCCGTAGAACACCAACGTGCATGCGCAAACAGTTTCAGTGCATTTGGTGTCCTGCGGACACCCGCTCCATTCGCAAACATGTTCGTGAACCTATCATGTGACCGTGCCCACGCTGAGCGTGTGTTCTGATTGCGAACACTGTTCGTGTCCCCGAACAATTTAAAACTACATTTTCAAGCAATTTACAATATTTTTCAATAAAAACTCACCATAGCACAAGTCCCACATAGTAATCCTGAGTTTCTACATACTTTTTGTGACTTTTTAAACCCTTTTTTCTCTTTGATCTGCCCGCGGACAGCGCGCATGTCCACGAATCGCGCACAAGCACCCCTATAAAAGACCCGGCCATAGAGCTCATTCTCATTGTGTTTCTGGCTATCCTACAGAACACTGTGAATTTTGCTGCCAACTTTGCAGATTATCATCTCGAATCTGATGGCTTCCATGGCTCCACTCATGCCACCTGGTGCTGCATCTGCCTCAGCACCACCCCCACCCCCTCCACCACCACCACCTCCCCAAGGGCCTGAAGAGGGGAACAGGAGTGAGGATGCACAGGAGGATGAAGAGGATGACGAGAATGAGGTAGTGGTAGTCCCTACTACCAGCACTTGGCGTGAGTCTCGGGTGTGGCGGTTATTTACCATTCGTGGTAATGGTCCTAAGGCGCGTGCGAACTAAGTCACCTACAACGAGTGCAAAATGGTACTCAGTCGCGGGAGGCCTGGTTCATACAGCTTTGGGACAACTACCATGAAGCGACACCTAAGGTCATTCCACACTGGGGCCATTCGCAAGGTTGTACCTTGAGAGGAGCGTAGCAGGTTGACTTCCTCTACTTCATCCTCCGTTTCCGATCCTGTCACCACAAGGAACACTCCTGTGGGACAGCGTATTCTTCAAGCTGCCTCACAGGCCATACGCAATACTGATGACCCTTACCTTTCGAGGGTCACAGTTGTGTGTATGTACTGCGACGCAGTACTGTGCAGGGGGGAGAGACTTTGTAGTGCTTTTGAGGCTATCGTCTCAGAGCACGAGAAGATCTGCTCACTACCCAAGTAAAACCCACTTTACATCTTCCTCTCTCCACTAGCCCTTTCTTATCCCCGTGGTTGGTGTCCCCCCTTACCCTCCTTTTCCCATCGTCTCCTAGTGTGTCGTGTATAAAAAACAAACAAAATATAAAACAACAAAAATCAAAAAGAAAAGGCTCTTTTCAGAGCTGCCTTTCACAGTTAAAAAATAGAAGTGAAAATAAATGAAGCAGGGCCCTGTGTATTTTTTAGAAGTCCGCGGACAGTCCGTGAACATCTAACATTTTGGATTGCTGCCCTGTCATAACCATTGCAGTTTTATCTGGGAGGAAGTGGTGGCTCTGAAAAGAGCCTTTTGGTGGTGTTTGTTTGTGTTTGAAAAATTTGAAATGCTCAACACCTACTACAAAATGGATGCTGTAATTCCAAAAAAGGTCTCAATGCATTTTGTACATTTCTCAGAAAAATCTGATTGCCAGCATAAGTAAGATGGACTCCATCTCTGCGAAAAATGTATGTACTACGAAACATAATATTTTCATTGTGAAAAGAGGACATGCCAAAATCTCTTAGAAAGGCACAAACAGCCTTATTGACATTGCGTCTTGCTTTCTCCATTTGTGGACCAAATGAAGAAGAACAAAGCCACATTTGTCTCTGCGCAATCTGTGAAAAAATTACTTGAGAATTTGGAAACATGTCCATGACCTTCCCAAGTCCTTATTTCATTGCAAATTGCAAAGAAATTCCAGACACATGTCCTAAACTGTTCCCTCCACAATGAATTACAATTATGTCTGAATGTTGCTCTGTCTCCAAAGTATCACAGAGAGGTAGCAAGTCCAACCACTTCATTCCACGTACTCCATGCCATTGCACTTCCACATGTGGGAATCCAAGATCTACAGCTACTCCACAGCTTTCTGCATGCACCTTCAACCAATGTATCCACGAGTCTCCCAAAATCCAAACAATCTGTTTTCTGAAACACACAGCCATAGCTATCTGTTCTTCTCTCAGCAAAAAGAGTATCTGAGAAACTCTCTCCTGGCACAAAACACCCACTAAACTTTCCTGACCAATCCCTTTCTCTGCTCATTCTCATTTGCATGGCTCCCCAACCCAAAATCCCCAGATGTAACACCCGATGTCCGCGGACTACTGCCATGTCCGCGGACATATCGTAACATGGACAGTCCTTCTACAATTTCCATTTCACTTTCTGTGCCATTCCCTCATTGGATATAGCTAAGAAGTCACATGACCATCCACCAATCACATCCAAGACTTCTACATCTAACTGCATCATCATAGATCAGCACTTCAAATGTACTGTTAATCTCTCGGAGTACAAGTGTCATATCATTGGAAAGCACCTTCTACCAGAAATACTGTACAAGTCTCCAAGATCTCTACATGCAGCTGCATGCATATCCATATGCATGAACACAAACTACAGGTATGCATATTTTCTGTATAGTACATGTACAATTCTTATAGATTCATATAAACAGGTTAACTGATTTTTAGCTTGTATAATCTATAAAATGAATTTACTGTCATTTTTTCCATCTCCTAAAATCAACTGTCACTTCCAAACCTATCTGCTATTTAATTTCTTTTTACACACACATTTTCAAAGCATGTTGAACTAACATATTTAAAGTACAATGTGAAGAGTTAACATACTCAAACAAAATTGCATGCTCACAGTATGTTCAAATATCAAAAAACAATACTTGTACAAAAACATAAAAATGTATTTACTTATATTTATATAGTGTGCAAGCAGCCCATGGCATTGAGGCACTGTTACTTACAAGAGCTTAGTTACAGAAATAGTGATATTCAGTGGTACATTATGAATTCCACAAGGCATAGAAAGGATATTTTGGTTGGTACAGTTAGTCATTACAATACAGTTTATGCATTAAGAACATATGATATGTATTCAACTGGTGCGACGCATCTTATGTGAATAAGATAGTTCTCATGATTTTGAGGAAGGCGCTGAGGGTCAATGTCAATTAAAAAAATCAATGTCTAAATTAAAAACAGTGATATATACAAACAAAATTACTAATTTGTTTCCTTTACAATTGCAGTGAAGACCATTCTCCTGAAAAGAAGCAGCCAAATTTGAAGTACAAAGAACAACTAAGAAGAAACCTGCTAATTTCAGAAAAAAAGTAAGTTGAATACCACCATATTATTTGTACTATTATTCAAACACACTGTAAGGTTAATTCATGCTATTTCTGTGCCTACAAATAGAGATTGTGCACCATTCTGTCTACAAATCCCCATTTCTTAAACAGAGATTTACAGGCAGAATGGCACCCAATTTTATATTTTTTGACACACAAATGACCCAAGTCAGCTCCTAGAAGTTTGATATTATAGAACAAACAACTGTTTTAATTATTGTACACCATTAGATTTACTATTTGTACTTCTCCACACCACTAGCTTACTTTCTACTGTCATCTGAACCCCGGTTTAGTAGCACATAAATTCAAGAATACCCATCCCAACTAGTTGTAGTTGCCCAATGCACAATCACACACCATTACATACATCTTTATCATTTTACTCAGACACTCATGCAAACAGCACACATACATTAAGAACACCCCAACCCATACCTTTCAACAGACCCTAAAGAATGCCTACCAAAAATCAAATCCGTAGAAAGCAACGGAGAAGCAGAGCAAATGAAAACAGAAGTGTCCAAAACAAGCATCCATCTCTAGCAGAATTTGTAAAAAAAAACAAAACAGCTAATACAGTCATTTAGTGAAACAAAACAAGCTTCAAGTACAGAAACCTTGCCTCCTCTATCAAAATGTAAAACGAACCACAAAACAATTAACAAAAAATCAGCTACCACTACAGATAAAACTGTTCCTATAAATCTTGATATAGTGCAAAGTAAGCATACCAAAAAAAGTATTTTAGCAAAAATGTTCCGTCACAGAGTCCTTCAAAATCTTATAAAAACAGGAGAGAAATGAGGCTCCACCCTTAAAACCTATCGTAGGAAATTAATTTTAGAAGCGTTGATAGACAGTGCAATCCTTCTGAAAAGAAAGTTATTTATTTTAGTGTTAAACAAAATGAAACCTCTAACAAAACTAATGACTAAATTACAAAAAAGACTTCTCAATAAAAGAAATAAATGTCAACAGAAATAACTTCTTAAGTATATGTGGAGGTGAATGGAGTCACACTACGAGCACAGAACCATACTTTAATGAAGAAGCATACAAACAAAAGCAAACAAATACAATGGCCATACATAGCAGTGCAAGAGGTTATGAAAAAGTTAATAATACTATAATGGAACAAGAAATACTGCTTACAAAAATATCCCCAGAAAACGTAGAATTACCTTGCCATTCAACTGAATCAGAACGTCTAGTATACAAATGGCCATGCACGTCAATGTGTAACATTCCCAAAAAATCTTTCAAGTCATTACGCCAATTCCTCAATCAATATGTGAAAGGCAAATACAAAATCAAAATTAAACTACTGCAAAATATGGATACCTGTCCAGTGTGCAAGTACACAGGACTACAAGGACATTCATTGGCCTGCATTTCAGGACCTACTTCCAAAACCACCTTCCATTATATCAAAATGATATCAACACATCATTAAACTATAAGAAATCTAGTCTATAAACTGTACTATGCTAAAAGTCCTGCTTTAGCACTAGCCAATTTAAATAACATTCTTCTACATGGTACAGCAAAAGACCTACTTGAAGAAATCGACTATATCCAGAAAAAATATTTTGGAAGTTAAAGCCACTTACAGAATGAAATAGCTTTAAAGCAAATTAGCAACAATTCTATGCATGGCAACCTTCTACTACACACTTAAAAAAAAGAAATGCTGAAATTTAAAAGTACATCTGCTGAAGTACCAAACCATGTGTGTGTATGTTGCCGTAGAACTTTTTATAAAAGTAACACAAAAACTGTAGACCTAACATACAAAATAGAAGACAATGAAGATTGTAAATGGTTTGAATTAGCTCTCTACCTTATAGCAGAAAACAAATACAAAATAACTGACCCCTTAATACTTTGCAGTTACTGCACTACAAAACTTGACAACAACCAAACTCCTTCACGTGCTATCACAAATAATTTGGAATTATTTCCACTACCAAAACCCCTACAACAACTCAATTTATATGAGAGCATCATAATTCAAACAGTGCACCCATTTCAAGCAATAATACGCCTTCAACCAAAAACAGCAAAATTACCTCCCTCTGAATTATTGAAAGGTATTCGGGGAAAATTAGTGTATTTACCATTAGATCTAAAAGAAAATGTGCCCACTCTAGGAGTGCACCGTCCAATGGAGCAATCTTAAATTATCTTACTAAATGGTGTACCTACAAAAGACAAAAAAATGTGGCAACAACTAGTAGATTTACATAAAGTTAGACAAGCCTTGCAATATGTAAAAGACAATAATGAATACTACAAAGAAATTAATATTGAAGAAAACCTGAAGGATACCACTGAAATAATTCAAGGGACACAAAAAGCTGGTCAATTTGAGCTCCTAGATCCTGCTACAATATCCAATACTTTAGACCATTATACAATTCTCCCATTGCACTCTAATGACACCTTAGAAGATGCACTAGAAACGTACCAAATGCGTCAAACAAAAAGATCACCAATCAGCATATGGGACAAAAGTATAGAAGCACGTGCTTTTCCTGTACTCTTTCCTACTGGCATAGGAGGAAGGTACGATGATAGACCGATTCAAATAACAGCATCAGAATACCACTCATTACGGATGCATTCTGAAGATCCCAGATTTAGATAAAATGTGGAATACATAGTCCCCTACTCTTTGAAAGTGAACTAGCAGCTTTATGTTACGGAGTTGCACACACATTAAAATCAGGATCCCACTTTTAAAATATGTCAGCTGCACAATTATTACAAAAAGTGCAACAAAAAGATGAGGTTTTACAATCAAATATTACAAATCTATTATCAAATATGCGTGGTACTAAAGAGTACTGGTTTCGACGTCATGGAGATGTGCGTTGTATGATAAGAAACTTGGCCCACCCACTTGGTTTGTTACATTAAGTTGTGCAGAATATGCATGGGAAGATTTACATGATTTCCTACGCATATCAAACAAAAACAAAACAAACATAGATATACTAACACCTGGAGAACTTTGTTCTCTAGATCCTCTTAATGTTTCAAGATATTTTCATCATCGCTTCATTGCTATGCTACACTTTATTTGTAATAAAACTGCTCCTCCCCTCGGAGAAGTGCAACACTTCTTTTGGAGAAAAGAATACCAAGCCAGAGGAGCACCACATATCCACATGCTTTTATGGATTAAAGATGCTCCTAAATTTTGTCAAGACAGTGGTGCCACTGTTTTACAGTTCATTGAAAAATATGTCACTTGTGAAATTCCATCAGAAGCAACAAATAGTGATCTTCATGCACAAATTTTACAATTTCAAAGACACAAATGTGGCAAATATTGTCATCGCAAATACAAAAACAAAGGGAAATACTACACCAAATGCCGCTTTGGTTTCCCTAGACCGGTTACAAAAACAGGTCAAGTGAACAACTTCATGTCTTCAGTTAGACATAGTGTTAAAGTTAAATCACCTAAAAATACATTGAAGTGGGAGAATGGAAGAACAAGCTCCCGCCAATCCCCTCTCGCGCTTGGCCTAGAGGATCACGGCCTAGACACCCGCCACGAGAGGAGTTTGCCTATCTACCAGACGACCAAATACCCTGGTACAGGAACATACGGATGTGCCCACCCACCTGCCCAGCAGCCCGACCTGCCCATGCCGACACCTGCGGCATAGATCAACTCGACTAAACCAACATATCGTTAGAGATGCCATGACGACCTAGCCAATGGTCAGCACGCCTGTGCAAAACATACACACCGGACACTCCCACACCAATCCACACGAAGAACATACTCAGTGCTATGACGTAGGCGACGGACACACCCACGGACGTGCATCTTTATTATTTTCCACATAGGCTCTCAAAATGCAGAAACGCAAGACGCATAATGAACTTATCTAAAAAGGCTTGCTCACGCTTCTTCTAAAACCATGTACCATAATGAAGAATATAACAAAGACACGATACTGGGGATAGAGCAATATGATACCGTAACCTAAAGCGCAGTGCACCAACGGTTCCACCTATGCACTAGGCCCAAGTAGGCCGCAAGCAAAAGCTTCCATGATCATTAAATGAGCAAGAGCTCAGTTGCTGAACCTGCAGAATGAGCCCGGCGAAAGCACACAGCCAAAGGTACAATGTTGCAATCTCGCACGCCGCAAGCCGACGTCAAGGTCGCACCTGCAAACTAAACCAGGCACACAGTGGGAAAAACAATATTAATTGTGCAGAATTATGTCTCAAACACGGTCCCACCTCACGTGATCAAGCCAAACCTGACAGGATGCCAAAGCCAGGGGAAAGAGACGCCTGAATCCCACGGTTCAACACACAGGCAGATACAATTAAAATACTCAATGGACATCTGCGACAGTGGGAGTAGTCGGCCTTCCAGCATATGAATAAACCCTCACATTGTCTGCACCTACCCATAGTGAAACACTGTTGCAAATGACAGGTACACCGCGAGCTGGGAACAGCGATGGTCCCAGACTGGGAGGCTCGCGAGCGGACCAATCAGAACATGGGGCTTTTATCACTGACGCCATTAGCATTGACCAACCCCCAGGGGTCTTCATGTAACAATTTTTATGTATCGAACTGAAGGGACAACCCAAGTATATCACCTGACTAACCCTCAACCACTAATACCGTTCTCTATACGTATGCTATACTAACCCTACCACTCGAGTAACCAATCCAGAGTGGAGATAGGTTTTTTGCTAACTTTCTAAGGTGACGCAAGTAGCGCGTCATACTAAGGTAAAAAGGGCCTGCGAGCCCCACGATTGTGTGTGTGTCAGGACGGACGCGTACGATCCTTGACCCATCCCTGCCGTTTTGTCTAATAAACAGCAGAATCACCTTGCTTCTTGCGTGTGTCTCATACTCTATCTCTTTTGGGATATACGGGAGGAGTTGGGGCCTCCCTGCCCGGAGGTCTGCGGAAGGCCCGGCCGACCCCGGCAGAATTTCCCCCGACAAGTTGGAGGCACTGCTGAGATCTGTTTAAGATCTGCTTTTTATTTTTATTTTTCCAGGTAGTCTGGTTGCGAGGAGGTCCGGCGGCGCGGCCCCCTCTGCCGCTGCCCCCTTCTGAGGACTACAGGACCATTGCGGAACTGCGAGAAGACCGGACAGCGCAATCCGGATATTGGCCGTCGTTGAGAAGTATCCCGCCCGCGGTTGGCGAGTGTCCAGACGTGGTCCAGACGAGGGGAGGTGGCGAGCCCCTTGGAGGGGTGCACGCAGTCGAGCGGCCCCGCATCAAGAGAACTTGGTGAGCATGCCACGCACAACAAGCAATGTGAAATTGTGAGGGAGGGGGGAGGAATTAAATACGGGAGGTGGGAGGTGTTGCACAGGTGTGCGGCGAAGGTTTGACAATTTAGTGTTGGCAATGAAATGAATGGTAGCCGAACGAGTGCGAGAGCAGTCGGCTACGTTACGCGAGAGAGGGGGGCGGAGCACGAAAACATCACGTGCGGCCGCTCGTAGACACTGATTGGCCTGGGTCGCGACTACTTGTAAGGGTGTGTGTGTGCGCGGTTTCCTACGATTTGGCATTTATTGATCAATGAGTAGATGAGGATCCCTATTGTTCGAGCAAGAAACTCGATAGGTAGATGACGTTTCCCTGTAGGCGGTAGCTAGTTAGTTGCCCAATACGGAAGATAATTGGTTGGTTAAGCCCTCCTGTCGAGGGGCGTATCACACGTGAGGCGACGCAGCGTGCGCAGTCCGATTATATATTGTTGATTACCTTGTTCCAGGCGTGACAGGAAGACAGCTGTGGGGTTAACGGGGGTAGAGTGCAAGTGTATTAAGAATTTACTAGTAATTTGAAGAGATTGGTGACGTCACCAGTAGGGCTTTCATAGGATATCCCGAGCACAAGGCATCTTTCTTTCTGAGAGTGGTGGGGAAGAGAATTGTGGTAAGGGAGTGGAAACGGAGATAAACGGTAATGAGTTGATCGGGGAAAGGCGAAACGGGGGACGTGGCTGTGCACGGAGAACGCCGGCCACGGCAAGTGTAGAAGAGGGAGGAGGAGCAAATGAAAATAGGACGGCTATATAAGAACGTCACAAGGGGTACGCAGCCGCAGGGGGCTACGTGCGCCTCGGCCGCAGGGGGCCGTAAGGGTGTTCTGTAAAGGAAGAAAAGAAAGAAAAGAATATACAAATGTAAATACTATATTTTAATAATTTTCCTCAGCGGACTATCGCAAGTCCCCAAATTTACGGGGCCAGGTAAAGGTACAAAGCTGTGTATCGTAAGTGTTAGTAAAGTAATAACTACCAGATAGGGGAAAAATAACGAGTGGAGCGCTACTATGTCATACGGGGCAGGATCGGGAGTGTGGGGGAACACCCTCACTACCCCACTACAACACATATGTAAAACACTGTCACCCCATAGGGAGAAACTGATCAAATATAGCATAGAATGGACACAGGGGACGGACAACAAAATGACAACACCATGGCCGCCTAACGGTAGCTTTGATCCATATACCCAACATTCACTATTAAACCATCTGCATAACACATACAAGGGGAAGAAGTTGACGCACCACGTGGAGGTGTTTAACTTATGGAGGATGTTCCAGGGGTCCCGACCAGGACCAAATGGAATGTTCACTGTGGGGGAAACACCGGAAGAAAAAGAGATGAAGGAGGAAGGAGAGAATGGGGAAAAGGAGAGTGAAGGCCCAAAGAACACGGGGAACGGACAAGAGGGAGGAGAAAAGAATAACAACCCAAAAGAAAATGAAATAAAAAAGGAACAGAGCGACGATATAACCCTAGCAAAGGTAGTGAAAACAGAAGAAGGGGGGTTGTACCCTTTAAGAGAACTAGGAGAAATAGGAAGAGAACAACTAAGGGCGGCTGAGGGGTACTCGAACCCGACATACAGCCCGCCACCATATGCAGTGACAGGTGTCCACAAGGGAGGGGAGCGGACTAGTACGACGGGATCAGCCTATAGGAAGATGCCAGAGGGGGAGGGGAGGACTGGAGAAGAACAAACTGAGGAAATAGGACATGATGAGTGGGTAGCTGCGCAGATACTATTAAAATTACGAGGTACGTTAACAGGAGAAGAGAGGGAGGTAGTGAGGAAAATGGACGAGGATAATACCAGGGAGAGTGACATGAGGGGGGAAGAGCTGATACGACAAAAGGAAGAGATTTTGGAGGAACGACTAGCAGAGCTAATGGATGAGCAGAATGAACTGATCAAACAGCTCGAGAGGGAGGAAAGAGAGAGAGCAAGGGAAAGGAAAGAAGGTAAGAACGAGTTGGAAAGAATAAGGGAACGAACTGAGGAGCAAAGGAGAGAAGCCGAAAGGGTAAAAGCAGCAGCAGAAAGGGTATCAAGAGCAGTACTACGAGAGAGGAAAAAGTAAGAAGAAGAGAAAGAAAAAGAAATGGCAATGTGGAAGAAGAGATTACTATCAGAATCGACTAGGAAATACGAAGAAGGAGGGGTGATAGAGAGTATATTAGAACGGGAGAGGGTGAGATGGGAAAGGAAGAAAGAGGATGAAAGGGTATTGGGAAAGATGAGTAGTGAAGTAATGGAGGAATTAAAAAGGAAAAGGGAGGAAATTGGTAGAGAGATGGAGGAGAGAAATGAAGGGGAAAGAGAAGATAGGAGAGGGGAGAGTGAAGTAAGGAGGTATGTATATAGAGATACAGAAGTAGCCACAACATCAGCACAAAGGGGAGCGGTTGGTAAAGGAGAAAAGGGAGACACGGACCTAATAGACTTAAAAACAGTAACGATCAAGGGGAGAAAGACAGAGTGGGGGCCGCCACATACAGATGACTTTTGTAGTGAGGAAGAAGAAGGAATGGAGAAGGAAGGAAGAATTAGTGACAGGGAAAGCCTAGATAAACTATACACCACCTGGACCAATACAGACTCACCATGGATCTGTATGAGATGGGATGAACTGGAGAGAAGTGGGGAGGAAGAGCGGGGAATACGGAAAGACAGACACTTGAAGCCACACCGCCACCATCCCACCCTACATGGTCAACCACCTCACGCTCACTACGTACAACCAAACTCGCGCCCTTCACAAACGAAATGACACCCTATGTAGGTAGGCTTAGAGACCTCCCTAGACGCAGGCAGGAAGAACGAATACACACGCCCACATTAAATACAGGAAATGATGACAGAAGGGGAAAAGATGGAGAAGAAAGAGTTACGAGCAGGGGAACTACGAACAACATTGACGATGTAAGAGAGACGGAAGAAGAGGAGGGGTGTGGGGACTCAATTTTATGGAACCCAAGGGATATAACGAGACACAACTTAATGCCACTTCTGGAGAGGGGAGGGGTCAGACCACAATACGTCCCTTGGAAGCATACAGACAAAGAAAATATAAAGTGCAGGCTCCCATCATTAAGTGGAGGTGCGGGTAAATGGATATATGAAATGGAAAAACACACCGCAGGACAGAAACTGGCAGTGGGGGATGTAAAGGGCCTTCTAATATCTATATTAGGGGATGCAGCGGATGACATTTGGAAGAGAGCGGGATTCACTGGGGTAACAATAACCAACACTTCGCACAATGGGGCACCATTCGCAAACTGCAGACATGTACTATGGCAGGCACTAAGGGTACAGTACCCAGACACATCAGACATAGGAGCAATTACCTCACGCAAGATGTGTGAGAACGAAGATCCTGTTGATTATATCCAGGAAATTCAAGAGAAGTGGTGCATGGAAACTAGAGAACAATGGGACAAAACACCAGCAATATTCTATCATATACTAGTACAAGGGCTCCCAGAAGGAGTTCAAAAACAACTGAAGAAAGTGGTGGGAATGGAAGCAAAAGCATGGCCAGAAATACAACTGACAATAGTACATCATTGTAGGACATGGCAAGGTAAAATGAAACAAAAGGAAGAGGACAGGAAAACGGAAGAGGCTAAACTAGTACAGAAAAAACTTACTAAATACACAATGGAAGGGGCACTAATAACGACACCTACAACAATGACCCAAAGCCCCACACAAGTAGTGGCTGCACAAGATCCCTCCCAAGTACCATCTTCACAGACTATAACACCACAGGTGCCGCCACTCCAACCATACACGACCAACATGGGATGAGGATACTCAATGCCAGGAGCTGGGTATTATAATTACAACAGGTTAAGAGGAGGAATAATGAGAGGGAGAGGATACGGATATAACACACAACAACAGGTGGGAGGACTTAGAAATTCCTACCCCACCGGTCAACCAGTATACCAGGACAACACAGGAAGCTTCCCATGGCAGAGTAGGGAACCACCGGTGTGTTGGAGTTGTGGATAAGTAGGGCACATGTCACGCACGTGTAGAGTAAGACCAGGAACACCATCATGGAGCGAGCAGGGACAACTAAGGCCCACACAGGAACAGCAGGGGATACAGCAACAGCAGACGTCGCAACAGGGAAATGAACAGCAACAACTAGTAACACAACAACAGCCACAGGCATTTTCACTGCCACAACAACAGGTAGCGACAATACAACAACCCCAAGCACAACAAACACAACTGGGTAGGGTGACCGTACTAGGACACAACCCTTACACAGGAAACGGTCAATCATTGTACCCTCAATAGGACAGCCCACAGACGGCCTTGGTGTGTCCCATCCTGTCAGTAGCCCCTAATAGTGCGGAGGAACCACGCATAGAGGTAACGATAGGTGACAAAAAATTATCACTCCTTGTTGACACCGGGGCGACCCGGTCTTGCATAAGGGAAGGTAAATTTAAGATGTCAGGCAAAGTCATGAACACCCAAGGATTCTCTGGGGCTAGGGGGTTGGTTCCCTTTACTGATAACATTCCCTTATCAATAGGGGATTACGACATGTCAGTCCCACTTTTATATTCTAGTGCCTCACCAGTAAATATACTGGGGAGAGACATCATGAACAGGTTGAATATGACGATCTCCTTTACGGAGGATGGCATAATTTGCTCTACTCCAGGAATTAACATGCTCACAGCACGACAGATTATGCAAGCATACTGCGGACAGACAGCGATTAGGGCTGAGCCAGTAGATGGTGAACTATTCCAGTACGGGACAGACATGGCATTTGCATGGATGCCAGGGATAGAAGGAAAAATCTGGAGGAGGCCAGCAGCCTATTTGTTCAGACCAGAAACACCAGCAAATGAACAAGAAGGAAAGGTGATTTTAGTGGACATAGAAAGCATTATAGCAACAGCTGATTACATTGCGGTGCATGCCCAGGACAGAAAAGGAAGAGCATGGAGGGCAGTGATAGCACTAGCAGAGGGATGTAGACTCACCCAGGTGTCAGATGAGGAGCTGTTCTCAGAAGAAAAGGAGGAAGGTGAAATGATGTTTATGATGAGTGTGGAAATATGGCTAAGAGTAGCGTACAAGCAAGTGGCACAGAAAATGGCAATGGCACTTGAGGCACCCACATCCACCCCAGTTCCCTTCTTTAAGGAGGATATGTCAAAAGTACCCACATCATTATGGACTACCAGCCCCTACGACGTGGGGTGCATAAAAAGTATAGGGGGAGTAAGGATAAAATTGAAAAAAGGTGCAATACTCCCCAGAGTGAAACAGTACCCACTATCAAAAGAGGCAGATGAAGGTATATATGAAACAATAACGGCCCTTATAAATAATGGCATATTGGTCCCCTCAGAATCACCATGTAACACGGCTGTATACCCAGTGCGCAAGGCTAAGGGAGGGTCTTGGCGCTTCATACAGGACCTCAGGCCCTTAAACAACATAGTGGAAGCAGAATACCCCATAGCCGCAAACCCGGCCACAATATTGTGTGGCATTCCAGCAGAAGCATCACGATTTACAGTGATCGACCTTAAAAATGCTTTTTTCTCAATACCATTGCACCCAGACTCACAAGATCTGACAAGCTTTACTTACAGAAACACAAAGTGGAAACACACCAGATTGCCACAAGGGTACTGCGAATCACCCTCAATATTCAACAGAGTAATACAGATGGATTTGGGTAACATTGCAGTAGAAAGCACAGTGTTGCAGTATGTCGACGACATAATAATTTGCAGCACAAACGAAAAAACATGCAGAGAGGACTCATTAAAGGTGCTGACAATATTGGCTGAAAAAGGTTACAAGGTAGACATGGAAAAGTTACAGTACAGTCAGGAACAGGTACTTTACATTGGTCAGCTGATATCCCAACATGGAAGAAAGATTGCACCACAAAGTGCACAGGCCATTTCAAAAACACCAGTGCCACAAACAGTGAGGGAGCTGCAACAATTCCTAGGTTTGTGTAACTACTGTAGAGCATGGGTATTTGATTACAGCTCATACATAGGACCCCTGCTTGAGGCGTTAAAGGAAGCTAATAAAGGGGAGAAAAAGTTGGGGTGGACCATGGAAATGGATGAGGCTTTCGATGAACTAAAAGATGCAATATCAACTGCTCCGGTACTGGCAACCCCAGACTATGAGCGACAATTCTTTATATTTTCACATTGCGACTCAGCAGTAATGAAAGCAGTGTTGGCTCAAAAAACAAGCATGGGCTACAAACCAGTTGCATTTTACAGCGGCCACTTAGATCCTGTGATGTTAGGTCATTTCCCTTGCGAACAAGGTCTCGCCGCAGCTGCTTTTGCGGTAGAGAAAGCGTCAGCAATCACCATGGGGTGCCCAACCACGCTATTTGTGGAACATGCACTATTTGCTATATTGAATAAACCTAAGTCCACCCTAACCAGGCAGAGGGCATCAGGCTATGAGATCATCTTATCTAGAGCTGAACTATCAATTGTTAGATGTAGCACGGTCAACCCTGCAAGGTTTTTAGCAGAAGTAATTGAGGAAGGAGATTATGCACACGATTGTACACAAATCACTGAAATGTACTCATGTACTAGAAAGGTTGAAGAGAACGCACTAGAGGGTGGTGAGCTACTGTTCATTGATGGGTCATCAACAATTGACCAAAGGGATGGCATAAGGAGGACTGGGGCAGCGGTGGTAAAAATGATGGAAGTACCGGTGTGTGTGGCAATGAAATGTGTACAACTACCACAGCATTACTCTGCCCAAGCAGCGGAGTTGGTCGCACTGATCTTGGCGTTAAAGGAAAGCTTTGACAAACGAGTGACCATATATTCTGACAGCGCATATGTTACGTCCACTGTCCACTCAGGGCTGTCGAAATGGAGAAGAAGAGGGTTTAGGAGAGCTGACGGCACTCCAGTGCAACATGCTCTCTTATTGGCTGAACTAATTGAAGTAATAAATGACCCCCAAGAATTAGCTTTGGTCAAATGTACCGCACACACTAATGGTGAAGACCACATTTCGAGAGGGAATGCAGCAGCAGACGCACATGCGAAGTATGCTGCATATTTTGGTGAGATATGGAACCCCCCAGAGTCAGAGAGAGGGAGAGGAAGGGGAATGGCTAAGGAGATGTTGATGAGAGAAGGGTACACCCAACTCCCAGCCACACAGATAATGGAGCTACAAGCGGCTACACCAATGGCAGAAAAAGAAACATGGGTAAAAAGAGGATGCACAATGTCACCAACTGACGCACTATGGCGCCAGGGTAACACTGGAAAGATTGTAATGCCACTAGCACTATTGAACACCGCCCTGAGCCAACTACACCACCCAGCCCACACAGGCAAAGAAGTAATTGCAGCACGAATTAGAGAAGATTGGTTCTGCCCCAAATTAAATTCCCATGTGTCAAATTTTATCAGCAATTGTCTCACATGCCAACAGTTCACGGCCGGTCACACGCTGAAGGTGATAAAAGGTACTATACCCCGGCCAGAGGGACCCTTCCGACATCTCCATATTGACTATGTTGATATGATCAACGTATGTCAAGGAAATAGGTATATGATTGTAGTAGTATGCCCATCCTCAAGGTGGATTGAAGCAGGGCCCTGTTCACACCCAGATGCATTCAGAGCAGCTAAATTCCTAGTAAGGGAGGTCTTCCCCAGGTGGGGAGTGTGCGAGGTACTGCGGTCAGATAATGGCCCTCATTTCGCAAACGAAATTTTCCAGCACATCACATCCTTACTGAACATCAAACATAAATTTGCATGTTCATATCACCCACAGGCCAACGGTGTACGCGAACGCCTGAATGGCCTACTAAAGGAGGCAATTGCAAAAATACAGCAAACAACAAAGAAGAGTTGGTTGTATTGCCTCCCGCTAGCCCTATTTGAGCTAAGGAATAGACCAGGTTCCGACCACCACCTCACTCCTCACGAGGTGATTACCGGACGTCAAATGCGCCTTCCCCTAACGCCAACATCAAGAGCATTCACAGATCACGAGAATACTGCAACTGCTCTTGGTGATGAAATGTACCAATATGTGTCTTCTTTGATTACTAGTGTAGTGTTTGTGTCTCAACAGCTCGAGCCCACGCGGGGCGGGTCTAACAGCGATCAACAGGCAGACGCGGACAAAGAACTGGAAAAGGAAAGACTGTGCAAAAATTGCTAAAGGTGACCACGTACTACTACGCAATTTCAACAGAAAGTGGAACAGCCCACGCTTCACTGGCCCTCATCTGGTAGAGGAGGTATCAACAAGAGCAGTAAAGCTACAAGACAAACGTGCCTGGAATCACCTACATGACGTAAAGATCTACAAACCCCAGACCCGCCCCAGCGCCACCGACAGGGCCACTGGAAGAACAACAACAGCGTCACCAACGGAGGAAGAGACTTCTAGCACAACTAACGGCCAAAGTGTCCCCATACCCTGCCACCCCCCAGATTCCCCAGAGACAACTACCAGAAAAGAAAGGGGTGATCCCCATACCGCCCACCCCATGGTCACACGATCAAAGAGTAAAAAGACTTCCGCCATTTGAGCCCAAACCCTCTGCCCATTGACCCCCTACCCACTGCAGTAATAACTGAACTGAAGGACACTGTCTTGCACATATACACATGTAAACACTTGAATGTTCTCTTTCTTTTCTCTCGCACATGCAGGTACAGCGTATTATTGTACTGCTAAGAAAGTAGATAAATAACAAATTCACTGCCAGGAGTAGATGGTACCCTCAGATGATAACTACCCAGAAGAATTGTCACACCAATTTGTATATGAAATAAAAAGGCCAACGTACCTGAAAAGAAGGAGGGTACGTGTCTACTACACAACATTCCTCTTGGCCATAGAACATTCAATGCCCCACCTCCAACCATACTTGCCTGCCCTAAGAGCTAGATCGCTTAGATTGGCGTGGGAACAGCTCTTCGCCTGGGCACTGAATGACTATTTGATAGGGAGAGCTTAATAAACAACAACTAACAATAATAACAAGCATATTGAGAATTTTCAGGCGGGCAACTTTAACGTCGCAAGAATAAGCTGCCGGACTGCAGCAAGGTAAGAGCAAAATGCCGGTGAAATTAGCATATGTAATAAAGTTGATAGGGATTTTAATGATCACCGGTTTCTTGGCTGCCTTTGTATGGCAGTACAGCTATGCTATCAATATTATTGCTGTACCCAAACCTAATGCACCCCCACCCCCAGCTGCAACAGGTGTTACGTCAGGTGATACTAGTAAAATCCCACACAAGGGAAGTAGAGTTAAACGCAGCACATACTCAGATAATAAAGGTATTGACATCTACATACAAGATTCAGCACACATCTCAAACAACATATGGTACCAACACATGACCCACATAGGTAAGCAGACAACAGAAGACAGCTGCTACGTTTGCTCATTGATCCCATACGCCATGAGCGCTTTTCGAACATTCGTTGCCACGGAAATAGATGAAAAGGTAGCACGATGTATAATATACCTGGCACTGTTCCAGACGAAAGGAAGATTTCAAGGAACAGTGGTGCAGCTGGTGTGGAAAACACAAGATAAATATCCATATGAAAACAACTTCCTCAAGACTTATTTGAGTTACCACAAGAGCAGTTTACATGCTGAAGCATTCAGATACATAACAAGTGGTCCTGAAAAAGGAGAAACAAAGAAAGTAACACTACAGTACCTACCATGTGATTGGTACGCCACTGAAGTTCCTGGTAAACAAGGATGTTGGGAAAGACCACTGGTGACAATAACAGGGAATGTGTATATGGACAACAAATGGGACATAGGAGTGGTTGGCAGCAACATGGTAACAAGAGAAAATTTTTTCAACTATTGATAGACACAACCATAGGTGTTGGATGACTTGGGTCAAGTATGTACCCATGCTCACGTGGATAGAGAAGGATGAAGACCCAATAACAATACTGCCGCTAACTGCGCCTAAGGTGTGCTACCAACATAAAGGAGAGGTAGACGTAGGATACAACACCAACTGTGCAAGCGTGATGGAGTTACCTGAGAGGGGAGCAGGAACAGCAGTAATAATGGACCATTACTGGGCCTGTGGAGAAAAAGCATACCACACACTGCCCCCTCTGTGGAATGGTATATGCACAATGGTGCATATTAATGTACCATCACTAGTGGTACCCAAGAAACATGTCAATGTGGCGAACTTCCCCAAAATGGATGAAGGGAACAAGAGGAAGAAGAGATCTGTACAACCTCAGAAGGGGCCAGAGAACAAAAACAACGGCAATAATACTGTCCTGAATAGAAAGAAAAGACAAGGAAAACCTGTGACAGGAAATTACCTATGGGGAAGGTCGGAAACAGAACTCACTTCAATTCCGCCAGAACACAGACTATTCAGCAGAGCAGCAATGTTCTTCTCCTCAATAATACATCCAGGACTGCAGGCTTACGCAAACGCAAAGTGGCTCCAGATAACTCGATGGGAACTAATGATGACTATTAATTCCACAGTAAATGGATTCAACGCAATAAAAGAGGAACTGCGAGCTGTGAGGATGGTAGCACTTCAGAACAGATATGTACTGGACCTCCTCACAGCAATGGAAGGAGGAGTTTGCGCAAAGATAGGACAATCATGCTGCACATTCATCCCTGCCAACGATGCTGACAATGGTACACTGACAGAAGCAGTTTCCCAATTGGCCCAGATGCACTCCAAAATGATGGATGAAAGTAAAGGTGTGAAAAAGGATGAGAGCTGGTTTTCAATATTATGGTCATGGATGCCATCTTGGCTGTCGGATGGACTGAAGATTATAGTTGGATGTACTATTTTGGCTGGAGCTACACTGATCATAATAAGATTTTGGAAGGCCCGGAAAGCACGCACCACAGACGAGATGATCGAAATGGTTGGTATGCACCCCTTGATGCCAACAGATGACGGCCAACACACAGGCACAATAATAAAAGAGAGAGAGAAGTTGCGCAACCAGATCATCACCAACCACCTGGACCCACCATCTGTAAAGCTCGAAAACCCAAGAAACCCAAGGAGCTACATAGGGAAGTGGGTATACTGCACTCCTGGAGGAACCTGTGCATATATGTATTGGTCATTCGAAGACCATGTTAACCACTATGGACATTTGGGAGGAATAACTAAAATATGGAGAGTGAGAGGAGATAAAGAAAAGGATATGTTTGTGGTCGACAAGTCGACCAGAGGGGGGACTGAAGTGGGAGAATGGAAGAACAAGCTCCCGCCAATCCCCTCTCGCGCTTGGCCTAGAGGATCACGGCCTAGACACCCGGCACGAGAGGAGTTTGCCTATCTACCAGACGACCAAATACCCTGGTACAGGAACATACGGATGTGCCCACCCACCTGCCCAGCAGCCCGACCTGCCCATGCCGACACCTGCGGCATAGATCAACTCGACTAAACCAACACATCGTTAGAGATGCCATGACGACCTAGGCAACGGTCAGCACGCCTGTGCAAAACATACACACCGGACACTCCCACACCAATCCACATGAAGAACATACTCAGTGCTATGACGTAGGCGACGGACACACCCACGGACGTGCATCTTTATTATTTTCCACATAGGCTCTCAAAATGCAGAAACGCAAGACGCATAATGAACTTATCTAAAAAGGCTTGCTCACGCTTCTTCTAAAACCATGTACCATAATGAAGAATATAACAAAGACACGATACTGGGGATAGAGCAATATGATACCGTAACCTAAAGCGCAGTGCACCAACGGTTCCACCTATGCACTAGGCCCAAGTAGGCCGCAAGCAAAAGCTTCCATGATCATTAAATGAGCAAGAGCTCAGTTGCTGAACCTGCAGAATGAGCCCGGCGAAAGCACACAGCCAAGGGTACAATGTTGCAATCTCGCACGCCGCAAGCCGACGTCAAGGTCGCACCTGCAAACTAAACCAGGCACACAGTGGGAAAAACAATATTAATTGTGCAGAATTATGTCTCAAACACGGTCCCACCTCACGTGATCAAGCCAAACCTGACAGGATGCCAAAGCCAGGGGAAAGAGACGCCTGAATCCAACGGTTCAAGACACAGGCAGATACAATTAAAATACTCAATGGACATCTGCGACAGTGGGAGTAGTCGGCCTTCCAGCATATGAATAAACCCTCACATTGTCTGCACCTACCCATAGTGAAACATTGTTGCAAATGACAGGTACACCGCGAGCTGGGAACAGCGATGGTCCCAGACTGGGAGGCTCGCGAGCGGACCAATCAGAACATGGGGCTTTTATCACTGACGCCATTAGCATTGACCAACCCCCAGGGGTCTTCATGTAACAATTTTTATGTATCGAACTGAAGGGACAACCCAAGTATATCACCTGACTAACCCTCAACCACTAATACCGTTCTCTATACGTATGCTATACTAACCCTACCACTCGAGTAACCAATCCAGAGTGGAGATAGGTTTTTTGCTAACTTTCTAAGGTGACGCAAGTAGCGCGTCATACTAAGGTAAAAAGGGCCTGCGAGCCCCACGATTGTGTGTGTGTCAGGACGGACGCGTACGATCCTTGACCCATCCCTGCCGTTTTGTCTAATAAACAGCAGAATCACCTTGCTTCTTGCGTGTGTCTCATACTCTATCTCTTTTGGGATATACGGGAGGAGTTGGGGCCTCCCTGCCCGGAGGTCTGCGGACGGCCCGGCCGACCCCGGCAGAATTTCCCCCCGACAAGTTGGAGGCACTGCTGAGATCTGTTTAAGATCTGCTTTTTATTTTTATTTTTCCAGGTAGTCTGGTTGCGAGGAGGTCCGGCGGCGCGGCCCCCTCTGCCGCTGCCCCCTTCTGAGGACTACAGGACCATTGCGGAACTGCGAGAAGACCGGACAGCGCAATCCGGATATTGGCCGTTGGGAGCCGGTTGAGAAGTATCCCGCCCGCGGTTGGCGAGTGTCCAGACGTGGTCCAGACGAGGGGAGGTGGCGAGCCCCTTGGAGGGGTGCACGCAGTCGAGCGGCCCCGCATCAAGAGAACTTGGTGAGCATGCCACGCACAACAAGCAATGTGAAATTGTGAGGGAGGGGGGAGGAATTAAATACGGGAGGTGGGAGGTGTTGCACAGGTGTGCGGCGAAGGTTTGACAATTTAGTGTTGGCAATGAAATGAATGGTAGCCGAACGAGTGCGAGAGCAGTCGGCTACGTTACGCGAGAGAGGGGGGCGGAGCACGAAAACATCACGTGCGGCCGCTCGTAGACACTGATTGGCCTGGGTCGCGACTACTTGTAAGGGTGTGTGTGTGCGCGGTTTCCTACGATTTGGCATTTATTGATCAATGAGTAGATGAGGATCCCTATTGTTCGAGCAAGAAACTCGATAGGTAGATGACGTTTCCCTGTAGGCGGTAGCTAGTTAGTTGCCCAATACGGAAGATAATTGGTTGGTTAAGCCCTCCTGTCGAGGGGCGTATCACACGCGAGGCGACGCAGCGTGCGCAGTCCGATTATATATTGTTGATTACCTTGTTCCAGGCGTGACAGGAAGACAGCTGTGGGGTTAACGGGGGTAGAGTGCAAGTGTATTAAGAACTTACTAGTAATTTGAAGAGATTGGTGACGTCACCAGTAGGGCTTTCATAGGATATCCCGAGCACAAGGCATCTTTCTTTCTGAGAGTGGTGGGGAAGAGAATTGTGGTAAGGGAGTGGAAACGGAGATAAACGGTAATGAGTTGATCGGGGAAAGGCGAAACGGGGGACGTGGCTGCGCACGGAGAACGCCGGCCACGGCAAGTGTAGAAGAGGGAGGAGGAGCAAATGAAAATAGGACGGCTATATAAGAACGTCACAAGGGGTACGCAGCCACAGGGGGCTACGTGCGCCTCGGCCGCAGGGGGCCGTAAGGGTGTTCTGTAAAGGAAGAAAAGAAAGAAAAGAATATACAAATGTAAATACTATATTTTAATAATTTTCCTCAGCGGACTATCGCAAGTCCCCAAATTTACGGGGCCAGGTAAAGGTACAAAGCTGTGTATCGTAAGTGTTAGTAAAGTAATAACTACCAGATAGGGGAAAAATAACGAGTGGAGCGCTACTATGTCATACGGGGCAGGATCGGGAGTGTGGGGGAACACCCTCACTACCCCACTACAACACATATGTAAAACACTGTCACCCCATAGGGAGAAACTGATCAAATATAGCATAGAATGGACACAGGGGACGGACAACAAAATGACAACACCATGGCCGCCTAACGGTAGCTTTGATCCATATACCCAACATTCACTATTAAACCATCTGCATAACACATACAAGGGGAAGAAGTTGACGCACCACGTGGAGGTGTTTAACTTATGGAGGATGTTCCAGGGGTCCCGACCAGGACCAAATGGAATGTTCACTGTGGGGGAAACACCGGAAGAAAAAGAGATGAAGGAGGAAGGAGAGAATGGGGAAAAGGAGAGTGAAGGCCCAAAGAACACGGGGAACGGACAAGAGGGAGGAGAAAAGAATAACAACCCAAAAGAAAATGAAATAAAAAAGGAACAGAGCGACGATATAACCCTAGCAAAGGTAGTGAAAACAGAAGAAGGGGGGTTGTACCCTTTAAGAGAACTAGGAGAAATAGGAAGAGAACAACTAAGGGCGGCTGAGGGGTACTCGAACCCGACATACAGCCCGCCACCATATGCAGTGACAGGTGTCCACAAGGGAGGGGAGCGGACTAGTACGACGGGATCAGCCTATAGGAAGATGCCAGAGGGGGAGGGGAGGACTGGAGAAGAACAAACTGAGGAAATAGGACATGATGAGTGGGTAGCTGCGCAGATACTATTAAAATTACGAGGTACGTTAACAGGAGAAGAGAGGGAGGTAGTGAGGAAAATGGACGAGGATAATACCAGGGAGAGTGACATGAGGGGGGAAGAGCTGATACGACAAAAGGAAGAGATTTTGGAGGAACGACTAGCAGAGCTAAGGGATGAGCAGAATGAACTGATCAAACAGCTCGAGAGGGAGGAAAGAGAGAGAGCAAGGGAAAGGAAAGAAGGTAAGAACGAGTTGGAAAGAATAAGGGAACGAACTGAGGAGCAAAGGAGAGAAGCCGAAAGGGTAAAAGCAGCAGCAGAAAGGGTATCAAGAGCAGTACTACGAGAGAGGAAAAAGTAAGAAGAAGAGAAAGAAAAAGAAATGGCAATGTGGAAGAAGAGATTACTATCAGAATCGACTAGGAAATACGAAGAAGGAAGGGTGATAGAGAGTATATTAGAACGGGAGAGGGTGAGATGGGAAAGGAAGAAAGAGGATGAAAGGGTATTGGGAAAGATGAGTAGTGAAGTAATGGAGGAATTAAAAAGGAAAAGGGAGGAAATTGGTAGAGAGATGGAGGAGAGAAATGAAGGGGAAAGAGAAGATAGGAGAGGGGAGAGTGAAGTAAGGAGGTATGTATATAGAGATACAGAAGTAGCCACAACATCAGCACAAAGGGGAGCGGTTGGTAAAGGAGAAAAGGGAGACACGGACCTAATGGACTTAAAAACAGTAACGATCAAGGGGAGAAAGACAGAGTGGGGGCCGCCACATACAGATGACTTTTGTAGTGAGGAAGAAGAAGGAATGGAGAAGGAAGGAAGAATTAGTGACAGGGAAAGCCTAGATAAACTATACACCACCTGGACCAATACAGACTCACCATGGATCTGTATGAGAAGGGATGAACTGGAGAGAAGTGGGGAGGAAGAGCGGGGAATAGCGGAAAGACAGACACTTGAAGCCACACCGCCACCATCCCACCCTACATGGTCAACCACCTCACGCTCACTACGTACAACCAAACTCGCGCCCTTCACAAACGAAATGACACCCTATGTAGGTAGGCTTAGAGACCTCCCTAGACGCAGGCAGGAAGAACGAATACACACGCCCACATTAAATACAGGAAATGATGACAGAAGGGGAAAAGATGGAGAAGAAAGAGTTACGAGCAGGGGAACTACGAACGACATTGACGATGTAAGAGAGACGGAAGAAGAGGAGGGGTGTGGGGACTCAATTTTATGGAACCCAAGGGATATAACGAGACACAACTTAATGCCACTTCTGGAGAGGGGAGGGGTCAGACCACAATACGTCCCTTGGAAGCATACAGACAAAGAAAATATAAAGTGCAGGCTCCCATCATTAAGTGGAGGTGCGGGTAAATGGATATATGAAATGGAAAAACACACCGCAGGACAGAAACTGGCAGTGGGGGATGTAAAGGGCCTTCTAATATCTATATTAGGGGATGCAGCGGATGACATTTGGAAGAGAGCGGGATTCACTGGGGTAACAATAACCAACACTTCGCACAATGGGGCACCATTCGCAAACTGCAGACATGCACTATGGCAGGCACTAAGGGTACAGTACCCAGACACATCAGACATAGGAGCAATTACCTCACGCAAGATGTGTGAGAACGAAGATCCTGTTGATTATATCCAGGAAATTCAAGAGAAGTGGTGCATGGAAACTAGAGAACAATGGGACAAAACACCAGCAATATTCTATCATATACTAGTACAAGGGCTCCCAGAAGGAGTTCAAAAACAACTGAAGAAAGTGGTGGGAATGGAAGCAAAAGCATGGCCAGAAATACAACTGACAATAGTACATCATTGTAGGACATGGCAAGGTAAAATGAAACAAAAGGAAGAGGACAGGAAAACGGAAGAGGCTAAACTAGTACAGAAAAAACTTACTAAATACACAATGGAAGGGGCACTAATAACTACACCTACAACAATGACCCAAAGCCCCACACAAGTAGTGGCTGCACAAGATCCCTCCCAAGTACCATCCTCACAGACTATAACACCACAGGTGCCACCACTCCAACCATACACGACCAACATGGGATGAGGATACTCAATGCCAGGAGCTGGGTATTATAATTACAACAGGGGAAGAGGAGGAATAATGAGAGGGAGAGGATACGGATATAACACACAACAACAGGTGGGAGGACTTAGAAATTCCTACCCCACCGGTCAACCAGTATACCAGGACAACACAGGAAGCTTCCCATGGCAGAGTAGGGAACCACCGGTGTGTTGGAGTTGTGGATAAGTAGGGCACATGTCACGCACGTGTAGAGTAAGACCAGGAACACCATCATGGAGCGAGCAGGGACAACTAAGGCCCACACAGGAACAGCAGGGGATACAGCAACAGCAGACGTCGCAACAGGGAAATGAACAGCAACAACTAGTAACACAACAACAGCCACAGGCATTTTCACTGCCACAACAACAGGTAGCGACAATACAACAACCCCAAGCACAACAAACACAACTGGGTAGGGTGACAGTACTAGGACACAACCCTTACACAGGAAACGGTCAATCATTGTACCCTCAATAGGACAGCCCACAGAGGGCCTTGGTGTGTCCCATCCTGTCAGTAGCCCCTAATAGTGTGGAGGAACCACGCATAGAGGTAACGATAGGTGACAAAAAATTATCACTCCTTGTTGACACCGGGGCGACCCGGTCTTGCATAAGGGAAGGTAAATTTAAGATGTCAGGCAAAGTCATGAACACCCAAGGATTCTCTGGGGCTAGGGGGTTGGTTCCCTTTACTGATAACATTCCCTTATCAATAGGGGATTACGACATGTCAGTCCCACTTTTATATTCTAGTGCCTCACCAGTAAATATACTGGGGAGAGACATCATGAACAGGTTGAATATGACGATCTCCTTTACGGAGGATGGCATAATTTGCTCTACTCCAGGAATTAACATGCTCACAGCACGACAGATTATGCAAGCATACTGCGGACAGACAGCGATTAGGGCTGAGCCAGTAGATGGTGAACTATTCCAGTACGGGACAGACATGGCATTTGCATGGATGCCAGGGATAGAAGGAAAAATCTGGAGGAGGCCAGCAGCCTATTTGTTCAGACCAGAAACACCAGCAAATGAACAAGAAGGAAAGGTGATTTTAGTGGACATAGAAAGCATTATAGCAACAGCTGATTACATTGCGGTGCATGCCCAGGACAGAAAAGGAAGAGCATGGAGGGCAGTGATAGCACTAGCAGAGGGATGTAGACTCACCCAGGTGTCAGATGAGGAGCTGTTCTCAGAAGAAAAGGAGGAAGGTGAAATGATGTTTATGATGAGTGTGGAAATATGGCTAAGAGTAGCGTACAAGCAAGTGGCACAGAAAATGGCAATGGCACTTGAGGCACCCACATCCACCCCAGTTCCCTTCTTTAAGGAGGATATGTCAAAAGTACCCACATCATTATGGACTACCAGCCCCTACGACGTGGGGTGCATAAAAAGTATAGGGGGAGTAAGGATAAAATTGAAAAAAGGTGCAATACTCCCCAGAGTGAAACAGTACCCACTATCAAAAGAGGCAGATGAAGGTATATATGAAACAATAACGGCCCTTATAAATAATGGCATATTGGTCCCCTCAGAATCACCATGTAACACGGCTGTATACCCAGTGCGCAAGGCTAAGGGAGGGTCTTGGCGCTTCATACAGGACCTCAGGCCCTTAAACAACATAGTGGAAGCAGAATACCCCATAGCCGCAAACCCGGCCACAATATTGTGTGGCATTCCAGCAGAAGCATCACGATTTACAGTGATCGACCTTAAAAATGCTTTTTTCTCAATACCATTGCACCCAGACTCACAAGATCTGACAAGCTTTACTTACAGAAACACAAAGTGGAAACACACCAGATTGCCACAAGGGTACTGCGAATCACCCTCAATATTCAACAGAGTAATACAGATGGATTTGGGTAACATTGCAGTAGAAAGCACAGTGTTGCAGTATGTCGACGACATAATAATTTGCAGCACAAACGAAAAAACATGCAGAGAGGACTCATTAAAGATGCTGACAATATTGGCTGAAAAAGGTTACAAGGTAGACATGGAAAAGTTACAGTACAGTCAGGAACAGGTACTTTACATTGGTCAGCTGATATCCCAACATGGAAGAAAGATTGCACCACAAAGTGCACAGGCCATTTCAAAAACACCAGTGCCACAAACAGTGAGGGAGCTGCAACAATTCCTAGGTTTGTGTAACTACTGTAGAGCATGGGTATTTGATTACAGCTCATACATAGGACCCCTGCTTGAGGCGTTAAAGGAAGCTAATAAAGGGGAGAAAAAGTTGAAGTGGACCATGGAAATGGATGAGGCTTTCGATGAACTAAAAGATGCGATATCAACTGCTCCGGTACTAGCAACCCCAGACTATGAGCGACAATTCTTTATATTTTCACATTGCGACTCAGCAGTAATGAAAGCAGTGTTGGCTCAAAAAACAAGCATGGGCTACAAACCAGTTGCATTTTACAGCGGCCACTTAGATCCTGTGATGTTAGGTCATTTCCCTTGCGAACAAGGTCTCGCCGCAGCTGCTTTTGCGGTAGAGAAAGCGTCAGCAATCACCATGGGGTGCCCAACCACGCTATTTGTGGAACATGCACTATTTGCTATATTGAATAAACCTAAGTCCACCCTAACCAGGCAGAGGGCATCAGGCTATGAGATCATCTTATCTAGAGCTGAACTATCAATTGTTAGATGTAGCACGGTCAACCCTGCAAGGTTTTTAGCAGAAGTAATTGAGGAAGGAGATTATGCACACGATTGTACACAAATCACTGAAATGTACTCATGTACTAGAAAGGTTGAAGAGAACGCACTAGAGGGTGGTGAGCTACTGTTCATTGATGGGTCATCAACAATTGACCAAAGGGATGGCATAAGGAGGACTGGGGCAGCGGTGGTAAAAATGATGGAAGTACCGGTGTGTGTGGCAATGAAATGTGTACAACTACCACAGCATTACTCTGCCCAAGCAGCGGAGTTGGTCGCACTGATCTTGGCATTAAAGGAAAGCTTTGACAAACGAGTGACCATATATTCGGACAGCGCATATGTTACGTCCACTGTCCACTCAGGGCTGTCGAAATGGAGAAGAAGAGGGTTTAGGAGAGCTGACGGCACTCCAGTGCAACATGCTCTCTTATTGGCTGAACTAATTGAAGTAATAAATGACCCCCAAGAATTAGCTTTGGTCAAATGTACCGCACACACTAATGGTGAAGACCACATTTCGAGAGGGAATGCAGCAGCAGACGCACATGCAAAGTATGCTGCATATTTTGGTGAGATATGGAACCCCCCAGAGTCAGAGAGAGGGAGAGGAAGGGGAATGGCTAAGGAGATGTTGATGAGAGAAGGGTACACCCATCTCCCAGCCACACAGATAATGGAGCTACAAGCGGCTACACCAATGGCAGAAAAAGAAACATGGGTAAAAAGAGGATGCACAATGTCACCAACTGACGCACTATGGCGCCAGGGTAACACTGGAAAGATTGTAATGCCACTAGCACTATTGAACACCGCCCTGAGCCAACTACACCACCCAGCCCACACAGGCAAAGAAGTAATTGCAGCACGAATTAGAGAAGATTGGTTCTGCCCCGAATTAAATTCCCATGTGTCAAATTTTATCAGCAATTGTCTCACATGCCAACAGTTCACGGCCGGTCACACGCTGAAGGTGATAAAAGGTACTATACCCCGGCCAGAGGGACCCTTCCGACATCTCCATATTGACTATGTTGATATGATCAACGTATGTCAAGGAAATAGGTATATGATTGTAGTAGTATGCCCATTCTCAAGGTGGATTGAAGCAGGGCCCTGTTCACACCCAGATGCATTCAGAGCAGCTAAATTCCTAGTAAGGGAGGTCTTCCCCAGGTGGGGAGTGTGCGAGGTACTGCGGTCAGATAATGGCCCTCATTTCGCAAACGAAATTTTCCAGCACATCACATCCTTACTGAACATCAAACATAAATGTGCATGTGCATATCACCCACAGGCCAACGGTGTACGCGAACGCCTGAATGGCCTACTAAAGGAGGCAATTGCAAAAATACAGCAAACAACAAAGAAGAGTTGGTTGTATTGCCTCCCGCTAGCCCTATTTGAGCTAAGGAATAGACCAGGTTCCGACCACCACCTCACTCCTCACGAGGTGATTACCGGACGTCAAATGCGCCTTCCCCTAACGCCAACATCAAGAGCATTCACAGATCACGAGAATACTGCAACTGTTCTTGGTGATGAAATGTACCAATATGTGTCTTCTTTGATTACTAGTGTAGTGTTTGTGTCTCAACAGCTCGAGCCCACGCGGGGCGGGTCTAACAGCGATCAACAGGCAGACGCGGACAAAGAACTGGAAAAGGAAAGACTGTGCAAAATTGCTAAAGGTGACCACGTACTACTACGCAATTTCAACAGAAAGTGGAACAGCCCACGCTTCACTGGCCCTCATCTGGTAGAGGAGGTATCAACAAGAGCAGTAAAGCTACAGGACAAACGTGCCTGGAATCACCTACATGACGTAAAGATCTACAAACCCCAGACCCGCCCCAGCGCCACCGACAGGGCCACTGGAAGAACAACAACAGCGTCACCAACGGAGGAAGAGACTTCTAGCACAACTAACGGCCAAAGTGTCCCCATACCCTGCCACCCCCCAGATTCCCCAGAGACAACTACCAGAAAAGAAAGGGGTGATCCCCATACCGCCCACCCCATGGTCACACGATCAAAGAGTAAAAAGACTTCCGCCATTTGAGCCCAAACCCTCTGCCCATTGACCCCCTACCCACTGCAGTAATAACTGAACTGAAGGACACTGTCTTGCACATATACACATGTAAACACTTGAATGTTCTCTTTCTTTTCTCTCGCACATGCAGGTACAGCGTATTATTGTACTGCTAAGAAAGTAGATAAATAACAAATTCACTGCCCAGGAGTAGATGGTACCCTCAGATGATAACTACCCAGAAGAATTGTCACACCAATTTGTATATGAAATAAAAAGGCCAACGTACCTGAAAAGAAGAAGGGTACGTGTCTACTACACAACATTCCTCTTGGCCATAGAACATTCAATGCCCCACCTCCAACCATACTTGCCTGCCCTAAGAGCTAGATCGCTTAGATTGGCGTGGGAACAGCTCTTCGCCTGGGCACTGAATGACTATTTGATAGGGAGAGCTTAATAAACAACAACTAACAATAATAACAAGCATATTGAGAATTTTCAGGCGGGCAACTTTAACGTCGCAAGAATAAGCTGCCGGACTGCAGCAAGGTAAGAGCAAAATGCCGGAGAAATTAGCATATGTAATAAAGTTGATTGGGATTTTAATGATCACCGGTTTCTTGGCTGCCTCTGTATGGCAGTACAGCTATGCTATCAATATTATTGCTGTACCAAAACCTAATGCACCCCCACCCCCAGCTGCAACAGGTGTTACGTCAGGTGATACTAGTAAAATCCCACACAAGGGAAGTAGAGTTAAACGCAGCACATACTCAGATAATAAAGGTATTGACATCTACATACAAGATTCAGCACACATCTCAAACAACATATGGTACCAACACATGACCCACATAGGTAAGCAGACAACAGAAGACAGCTGCTACGTTTGCTCATTGATCCCATACGCCATGAGCGCTTTTCGAACATTCGTTGCCACGGAAATAGATGAAAAGGTAGCACGATGTATAATATACCTGGCACTGTTCCAGACGAAAGGAAGATTTCAAGGAACAGTGGTGCAGCTGGTGTGGAAAACACAAGATAAATATCCATATGAAAACAACTTCCTCAAGACTTATTTGAGTTACCACAAGAGCAGTTTACATGCTGAAGCATTCAGATACATAACAAGTGGTCCTGAAAAAGGAGAAACAAAGAAAGTAACACTACAGTACCTACCATGTGATTGGTACGCCACTGAAGTTCCTGGTAAACAAGGATGTTGGGAAAGACCACTGGTGACAATAACAGGGAAGGTGTATATGGACAACAAATGGGACATAGGAGTGGTTGGCAGCAACATGGTAACAAGAGAACATTTTTTCAACTATTGATAGACACAACCATAGGTGTTGGATGACTTGGGTCAAGTACGTACCCATGCTCACGTGGATAGAGAAGGATGAAGACCCAATAACAATACTGCCGCTGACTGCGCCTAAGGTGTGCTACCAACATAAAGGAGAGGTAGACGTAGGATACAACACCAACTGTGCAAGCGTGATGGAGTTACCTGAGAGGGGAGCAGGAACAGCAGTAATAATGGACCATTACTGGGCCTGTGGAGAAAAAGCATACCACACACTGCCCCCTCTGTGGAATGGTATATGCACAATGGTGCATATTAATGTACCATCACTAGTGGTACCCAAGAAACATGTCAATGTGGCGAACTTCCCCAAAATGGATGAAGGGAACAAGAGGAAGAAGAGATCTGTACAACCTCAGAAGGGGCCAGAGAACAAAAACAACGGCAATAATACTGTCCTGAATAGAAAGAAAAGACAAGGAAAACCTGTGACAGGAAATTACCTATGGGGAAGGTCGGAAACAGAACTCACTTCAATTCCGCCAGAACACAGACTATTCAGCAGAGCAGCAATGTTCTTCTCCTCAATAATACATCCAGGACTGCAGGCTTACGCAAACGCAAAGTGGCTCCAGATAACTCGATGGGAACTAATGATGACTATTAATTCCACAGTAAATGGATTCAACGCAATAAAAGAGGAACTGCGAGCTGTGAGGATGGTAGCACTTCAGAACAGATATGTACTGGACCTCCTCACAGCAATGGAAGGAGGAGTTTGCGCAAAGATAGGACAATCATGCTGCACATTCAACCCTGCCAACGATGCTGACAATGGTACACTGACAGAAGCAGTTTTCCAATTGGCCCAGATGCACTCCTAAATGATGGATGAAAGTAAAGGTTTGAAAAAGGATGAGAGCTGGTTTTCAATATTATGGTCATGGATGCCATCTTGGCTGTCGGATGGACTGAAGATTATAGTTGGATGTACTATTTTGGCTGGAGCTACACTGATCATAATAAGATTTTGGAAGGCCCGGAAAGCACGCACCACAGACGAGATGATCGAAATGGTTGGTATGCACCCCTTGATGCCAACAGATGACGGCCAACACACAGGCATAATAATAAAAGAGAGAGAGAAGTTGCGCAACCAGATCATCACCAACCACCTGTACCCACCATCTGTAAAGCTCGAAAACCCAAGAATCCCAAGGAGCTACATAGGGAAGTGGGTATACTGCACTCCTGGAGGAACCTGTGCATATATGTATTGGTCATTCGAAGACCATGTTAACCACTATGGACATTTGGGAGGAATAACTAAAATATGGAGAGTGAGAGGAGATAAAGAAAAGGATATGTTTGTGGTCGACAAGTCGACCAGAGGGGGGACTGAAGTGGGAGAATGGAAGAACAAGCTCCCGCCAATCCCCTCTCGCGCTTGGCCTAGAGGATCACGGCCTAGACACCCGGCACGAGAGGAGTTTGCCTATCTACCAGACGACCAAATACCCTGGTACAGGAACATACGGATGTGTCCACCCACCTGCCCAGCAGCCCGACCTGCCCATGCCGACACCTGCGGCATAGATCAACTCGACTAAACCAACACATCGTTAGAGATGCCATGACGACCTAGCCAACGGTCAGCACGCCTGTGCAAAACATACACACCGGACACTCCCACACCAATCCACACGAAGAACATACTCAGTGCTATGACGTAGGCGACGGACACACCCACGGACGTGCATCTTTATTATTTTCCACATAGGCTCTCAAAATGCAGAAACGCAAGACGCATAATGAACTTATCTAAAAAGGCTTGCTCACGCTTCTTCTAAAACCATGTACCATAATGAAGAATATAACAAAGACACGATACTGGGGATAGAGCAATATGATACCGTAACCTAAAGCGCAGTGCACCAACGGTTCCACCTATGCACTAGGCCCAAGTAGGCCGCAAGCAAAAGCTTCCATGATCATTAAATGAGCAAGAGCTCAGTTGCTGAACCTGCAGAATGAGCCCGGCGAAAGCACAAGGCCAAGGGTACAATGTTGCAATCTCGCACGCCGCAAGCCGACGTCAAGGTCGCACCTGCAAACTAAACCAGGCACACAGTGGGAAAAACAATATTAATTGTGCAGAATTATGTCTCAAACACGGTCCCACCTCACGTGATCAAGCCAAACCTGACAGGATGCCAAAGCCAGGGGAAAGAGACGCCTGAATCCCACGGTTCAAGACACAGGCAGATACAATTAAAATACTCAATGGACATCTGCGACAGTGGGAGTAGTCGGCCTTCCAGCATATGAATAAACCCTCACATTGTCTGCACCTACCCATAGTGAAACATTGTTGCAAATGACAGGTACACCGCGAGCTGGGAACAGCGATGGTCCCAGACTGGGAGGCTCGCGAGCGGACCAATCAGAACATGGGGCTTTTATCACTGACGCCATTAGCATTGACCAACCCCCAGGGGTCTTCATGTAACAATTTTTATGTATCGAACTGAAGGGACAACCCAAGTATATCACCTGACTAACCCTCAACCACTAATACCGTTCTCTATACGTATGCTATACTAACCCTACCACTCGAGTAACCAATCCAGAGTGGAGATAGGTTTTTTGCTAACTTTCTAAGGTGACGCAAGTAGCGCGTCATACTAAGGTAAAAAGGGCCTGCGAGCCCCACGATTGTGTGTGTGTCAGGACGGACGCGTACGATCCTTGACCCATCCCTGCCGTTTTGTCTAATAAACAGCAGAATCACCTTGCTTCTTGCGTGTGTCTCATACTCTATCTCTTTTGGGATATACGGGAGGAGTTGGGGCCTCCCTGCCCGGAGGTCTGCAGACGGCCCGGCCGACCCCGGCAGAATTTCCCCCCGACAAGTTGGAGGCACTGCTGAGATCTGTTTAAGATCTGCTTTTTATTTTTATTTTTCCAGGTAGTCTGGTTGCGAGGAGGTCCGGCGGCGCAGCCCCCTCTGCCGCTGCCCCCTTCTGAGGACTACAGGACCATTGCGGAACTGCGAGAAGACCGGACAGCGCAATCCGGATATTGGCCGTCGGGAGCCGGTTGAGAAGTATCCCGCCCGCGGTTGGCGAGTGTCCAGACGTGGTCCAGACGAGGGGAGGTGGCGAGCCCCTTGGAGGGGTGCACGCAGTCGAGCGGCCCCGCATCAAGAGAACTTGGTGAGCATGCCACGCACAACAAGCAATGTGAAATTGTGAGGGGGGGGAGGAATTAAATACGGGAGGTGGGAGGTGTTGCACAGGTGTGCGGCGAAGGTTTGACAATTTAGTGTTGGCAATGAAATGAATGGTAGCCGAACGAGTGCGAGAGCAGTCGGCTACGTTACGCGAGAGAGGGGGGCGGAGCACGAAAACATCACATGCGGCCGCTCGTAGACACTGATTGGCCTGGGTCGCGACTACTTGTAAGGGTGTGTGTGTGCGCGGTTTCCTACGATTTGGCATTTATTGATCAATGAGTAGATGAGGATCCCTATTGTTCGAGCAAGAAACTCGATAGGTAGATGACGTTTCCCTGTAGGCGGTAGCTAGTTAGTTGCCCAATACGGAAGATAATTGGTTGGTTAAGCCCTCCTGTCGAGGGGCGTATCACACGCGAGGCGACGAGCGTGCGCAGTCCGATTATATATTGTTGATTACCTTGTTCCAGGCGTGACAGTAAGACAGCTGTGGGGTTAACGGGGGTAGAGTGCAAGTGTATTAAGAACTTACTAGTAATTTGAAGAGATTGGTGACGTCACCAGTAGGGCTTTCATAGGATATCCCGAGCACAAGGCATCTTTCTTTCTGAGAGTGGTGGGGAAGAGAATTGTGGTAAGGGAGTGGAAACGGAGATAAACGGTAATGAGTTGATCGGCAAAAAGCGAAACGGGGGACGTGGCTGCGCACGGAGAACGCCGGCCACGGCAAGTGTAGAAGAGGGAGGAGGAGCAAATGAAAATAGGACGGCTATATAAGAACGTCACAAGGGGTACGCAGCCGCAGGGGGCTACGTGCGCCTCGGCCGCAGGGGGCCGTAAGGGTGTTCTGTAAAGGAAGAAAAGAATATACAAATGTAAATACTATATTTTAATAATTTTCCTCAGCTGACTATCGCAAGTCCCCAAATTTACGGGGCCAGGTAAAGGTACAAAGCTGTGTATCGTAAGTGTTAGTAAAGTAATAACTACCAGATAGGGGAAAAATAACGAGTGGAGCGCTACTATGTCATACGGGGCAGGATCGGGAGTGTGGGGGAACACCCTCACTACCCCACTACAACACATATGTAAAACACTGTCACCCCATAGGGAGAAACTGATCAAATATAGCATAGAATGGACACAGGGGACGGACAACAAAATGACAACACCATGGCCGCCTAACGGTAGCTTTGATCCATATACCCAACATTCACTATTAAACCATCTGCATAACACATACAAGGGGAAGAAGTTGACGCACCACGTGGAGGTGTTTAACTTATGGAGGATGTTCCAGGGGTCCCGACCAGGACCAAATGGAATGTTCACTGTGGGGGAAACACCGGAAGAAAAAGAGATGAAGGAGGAAGGAGAGAATGGGGAAAAGGAGAGTGAAGGCCCAAAGAACACGGGGAACGGACAAGAGGGAGGAGAAAAGAATAACAACCCAAAAGAAAATGAAATAAAAAAGGAACAGAGCGACGATATAACCCTAGCAAAGGTAGTGAAAACAGAAGAAGGGGGGTTGTACCCTTTAAGAGAACTAGGAGAAATAGGAAGAGAACAACTAAGGGCGGCTGAGGGGTACTCGAACCCGACATACAGCCCGCCACCATATGCAGTGACAGGTGTCCACAAGGGAGGGGAGCGGACTAGTACGACGGGATCAGCCTATAGGAAGATGCCAGAGGGGGAGGGGAGGACTGGAGAAGAACAAACTGAGGAAATAGGACATGATGAGTGGGTAGCTGCGCAGATACTATTAAAATTACGAGGTACGTTAACAGGAGAAGAGAGGGAGGTAGTGAGAAAAATGGACGAGGATAATACCAGGGAGAGTGACATGAGGGGGGAAGAGCTGATACGACAAAAGGAAGAGATTTTGGAGGAACGACTAGCAGAGCTAAGGGATGAGCAGAATGAACTGATCAAACAGCTCGAGAGGGAGGAAAGAGAGAGAGCAAGGGAAAGGAAAGAAGGTAAGAACGAGTTGGAAAGAATAAGGGAACGAACTGAGGAGCAAAGGAGAGAAGCCGAAAGGGTAAAAGCAGCAGCAGAAAGGGTATCAAGAGCAGTACTACGAGAGAGGAAAAAGTAAGAAGAAGAGAAAGAAAAAGAAATGGCAATGTGGAAGAAGAGATTACTATCAGAATCGACTAGGAAATACGAAGAAGGAAGGGTGATAGAGAGTATATTAGAACGGGAGAGGGTGAGATGAGAAAGGAAGAAAGAGGATGAAAGGGTATTGGGAAAGATGAGTAGTGAAGTAATGGAGGAATTAAAAAGGAAAAGGGAGGAAATTGGTAGAGAGATGGAGGAGAGAAATGAAGGGGAAAGAGAAGATAGGAGAGGGGAGAGTGAAGTAAGGAGGTATGTATATAGAGATACAGAAGTAGCCACAACATCAGCACAAAGGGGAGCGGTTGGTAAAGGAGAAAAGGGAGACACGGACCTAATAGACTTAAAAACAGTAACGATCAAGGGGAGAAAGACAGAGTGGGGGCCGCCACATACAGATGACTTTTGTAGTGAGGAAGAAGAAGGAATGGAGAAGGAAGGAAGAATTAGTGACAGGGAAAGCCTAGATAAGCTATACACCACCTGGACCAATACAGACTCACCATGGATCTGTATGAGAAGGGATGAACTGGAGAGAAGTGGGGAGGAAGAGCGGGGAATAGTGGAAAGACAGACACTTGAAGCCACACCGCCACCATCCCACCCTACATGGTCAACCACCTCACGCTCACTACGTACAACCAAACTCGCGCCCTTCACAAACGAAATGACACCCTATGTAGGTAGGCTTAGAGACCTCCCTAGATGCAGGCAGGAAGAACGAATACACACGCCCACATTAAATACAGGAAATGATGACAGAAGGGGAAAAGATGGAGAAGAAAGAGTTACGAGCAGGGGAACTACGAACAACATTGACGATGTAAGAGAGACGGAAGAAGAGGAGGGGTGTGGGGACTCAATTTTATGGAACCCAAGGGATATAACGAGACACAACTTAATGCCACTTCTGGAGAGGGGAGGGGTCAGACCACAATACGTCCCTTGGAAGCATACAGACAAAGAAAATATAAAGTGCAGGCTCCCATCATTAAGTGGAGGTGCGGGTAAATGGATATATGAAATGGAAAAACACACCGCAGGACAGAAACTGGCAGTGGGGGATGTAAAGGGCCTTCTAATATCTATATTAGGGGATGCAGCGGATGACATTTGGAAGAGAGCGGGATTCACTGGGGTAACAATAACCAACACTTCGCACAATGGGGCACCATTCGCAAACTGCAGACATGCACTATGGCAGGCACTAAGGGTACAGTACCCAGACACATCAGACATAGGAGCAATTACCTCACGCAAGATGCGTGAGAACGAAGATCCTGTTGATTATATCCAGGAAATTCAAGAGAAGTGGTGCATGGAAACTAGAGAACAATGGGACAAAACACCAGCAATATTCTATCATATACTAGTACAAGGGCTCCCAGAAGGAGTTCAAAAACAACTGAAGAAAGTGGTGGGAATGGAAGCAAAAGCATGGCCAGAAATACAACTGACAATAGTACATCATTGTAGGACATGGCAAGGTAAAATGAAACAAAAGGAAGAGGACAGGAAAACGTAAGAGGCTAAACTAGTACAGAAAAAACTTACTAAATACACAATGGAAGGGGCACTAATAACTACACCTACAACAATGACCCAACGCCCCACACAAGTAGTGGCTGCACAAGATCCCTCCCAAGTACCATCCTCACAGACTATAACACCACAGGTGCCGCCACTCCAACCATACACGACCAACATGGGATGAGGATACTCAATGCCAGGAGCTGGGTATTATAATTACAACAGGGGAAGAGGAGGAATAATGAGAGGGAGAGGATACGGATATAACACACAACAACAGGTGGGAGGACTTAGAAATTCCTACCCCACCGGTCAACCAGTATACCAGGACAACACAGGAAGCTTCCCATGGCAGAGTAGGGAACCACCGGTGTGTTGGAGTTGTGGATAAGTAGGGCACATGTCACGCACGTGTAGAGTAAGACCAGGAACACCATCATGGAGCGAGCAGGGACAACTAAGGCCCACACAGGAACAGCAGGGGATACAGCAACAGCAGACGTCGCAACAGGGAAATGAACAGCAACAACTAGTAACACAACAACAGCCACAGGCATTTTCACTGCCACAACAACAGGTAGCGACAATACAACAACCCCAAGCACAACAAACACAACTGGGTAGGGTGACAGTACTAGGACACAACCCTTACACAGGAAACGGTCAATCATTGTACCCTAAGGAGGAAGGTGAAATGATGTTTATGATGAGTGTGGAAATATGGCTAAGAGTAGCGTACAAGCAAGTGGCACAGAAAATGGCAATGGCACTTGAGGCACCCACATCCACCCCAGTTCCCTTCTTTAAGGAGGATATGTCAAAAGTACCCACATCATTATGGACTACCACCCCCTACGACGTGGGGTGCATAAAAAGTATAGGGGGAGTAAGGATAAAATTGAAAAAAAGTGCAATACTCCCCAGAGTGAAACAGTACCCACTATCAAAAGAGGCAGATGAAGGTATATATGAAACAATAACGGCCCTTATAAATAATGGCATATTGGTCCCCTCAGAATCACCATGTAACACGGCTGTTTACCCAGTGCGCAAGGCTAAGGGAGGGTCTTGGCGCTTCATACAGGACCTCAGGCCCTTAAACAACATAGTGGAAGCAGAATACCCCATAGCAGCAAACCCGGCCACAATATTGTGTGGCATTCCAGCAGAAGCATCACGATTTACAGTGATCGACCTTAAAAATGCTTTTTTCTCAATACCATTGCACCCAGACTCACAAGATCTGACAAGCTTTACTTACAGAAACACAAAGTGGAAACACACCAGATTGCCACAAGGGTACTGCGAATCACCCTCAATATTCAACAGAGTAATACAGATGGATTTGGGTAACATTGCAGTAGAAAGCACAGTGTTGCAGTATGTCGACGACATAATAATTTGCAGCACAAACGAAAAAACATGCAGAGAGGACTCATTAAAGATGCTGACAATATTGGCTGAAAAAGGTTACAAGGTAGACATGGAAAAGTTACAGTACAGTCAGGAACAGGTACTTTACATTGGTCAGCTGATATCCCAACATGGAAGAAAGATTGCACCACAAAGTGCACAGGCCATTTCAAAAACACCAGTGCCACAAACAGTGAGGGAGCTGCAACAATTCCTAGGTTTGTGTAACTACTGTAGAGCATGGGTATTTGATTACAGCTCATACATAGGACCGCTGCTTGAGGCGTTAAAGGAAGCTAATAAAGGGGAGAAAAAGTTGGGGTGGACCATGGAAATGGATGAGGCTTTCGATGAACTAAAAGATGCGATATCAACTGCTCCGGTACTGGCAACCCCAGACTATGAGCGACAATTCTTTATATTTTCACATTGCGACTCAGCAGTAATGAAAGCAGTGTTGGCTCAAAAAACAAGCATGGGCTACAAACCAGTTGCATTTTACAGCGGCCACTTAGATCCTGTGATGTTAGGTCATTTCCCTTGCGAACAAGGTCTCGCCGCAGCTGCTTTTGCGGTAGAGAAAGCGTCAGCAATCACCATGGGGTGCCCAACCACGCTATTTGTGGAACATGCACTATTTGCTATATTGAATAAACCTTAGTCCACCCTAACCAGGCAGAGGGCATCAGGCTATGAGATCATCTTATCTAGAGCTGAACTATCAATTGTTAGATGTAGCACGGTCAACCCTGCAAGGTTTTTAGCAGAAGTAATTGAGGAAGGAGATTATGCACACGATTGTACACAAATCACTGAAATGTACTCATGTACTAGAAAGGTTGAAGAGAACGCACTAGAGGGTGGTGAGCTACTGTTCATTGATGGGTCATCAACAATTGACCAAAGGGATGGCATAAGGAGGACTGGGGCAGCGGTGGTAAAAATGATGGAAGTACCGGTGTGTGTGGCAATGAAATGTGTACAACTACCACAGCATTACTCTGCCCAAGCAGCGGAGTTGGTCGCACTGATCTTGGCGTTAAAGGAAAGCTTTGACAAACGAGTGACCATATATTCTGACAGCGCATATGTTACGTCCACTGTCCACTCAGGGCTGTCGAAATGGAGAAGAAGAGGGTTTAGGAGAGCTGACGGCACTCCAGTGCAACATGCTCTCTTATTGGCTGAACTAATTGAAGTAATAAATGACCCCCAAGAATTAGCTTTGGTCAAATGTACCGCACACACTAATGGTGAAGACCACATTTCGAGAGGGAATGCAGCAGCAGACGCACATGCGAAGTATGCTGCATATTTTGGTGAGATATGGAACCCCCCAGAGTCAGAGAGAGGGAGAGGAAGGGGAATGGCTAAGGAGATGTTGATGAGAGAAGGGTACACCCATCTCCCAGCCACACAGATAATGGAGCTACAAGCGGCTACACCAATGGCAGAAAAAGAAACATGGGTAAAAAGAGGATGCACAATGTCACCAACTGACGCACTATGGCGCCAGGGTAACACTGGAAAGATTGTAATGCCACTAGCACTATTGAACACCGCCCTGAGCCAACTACACCACCCAGCCCACACAGGCAAAGAAGTAATTGCAGCACGAATTAGAGAAGATTGGTTCTGCCCCGAATTAAATTCCCATGTGTCAAATTTTATCAGCAATTGTCTCACATGCCAACAGTTCACGGCCGGTCACACGCTGAAGGTGATAAAAGGTACTATACCCCGGCCAGAGGGACCCTTCCGACATCTCCATATTGACTATGTTGATATGATCAACGTATGTCAAGGAAATAGGTATATGATTGTAGTAGTATGCCCATTCTCAAGGTGGATTGAAGCAGGGCCCTGTTCACACCCAGATGCATTCAGAGTAGCTAAATTCCTAGTAAGGGAGGTCTTCCCCAGGTGGGGAGTGTGCGAGGTACTGCGGTCAGATAATGGCCCTCATTTCGCAAACGAAATTTTCCAGCACATCACATCCTTACTGAACATCAAACATAAATTTGCATGTGCATATCACCCACAGGCCAACGGTGTACGCGAACGCCTGAATGGCCTACTAAAGGAGGCAATTGCAAAAATACAGCAAACAACAAAGAAGAGTTGGCTGTATTGCCTCCCGCTAGCCCTATTTGAGCTAAGGAATAGACCAGGTTCCGACCACCACCTCACTCCTCACGAGGTGATTACCGGACGTCAAATGCGCCTTCCCCTAACGCCAACATCAAGAGCATTCACAGATCACGAGAATACTGCAACTGTTCTTGGTGATGAAATGTACCAATATGTGTCTTCTTTGATTACTAGTGTAGTGTTTGTGTCTCAACAGCTCGAGCCCACGCGGGGCGGGTCTAACAGCGATCAACAGGCAGACGCGGACAAAGAACTGGAAAAGGAAAGACTGTGCAAAATTGCTAAAGGTGACCACGTACTACTACGCAATTTCAACAGAAAGTGGAACAGCCCACGCTTCACTGGCCCTCATCTGGTAGAGGAGGTATCAACAAGAGCAGTAAAGCTACAAGACAAATGTGCCTGGAATCACCTACATGACGTAAAGATCTACAAACCCCAGACCCGCCCCAGCGCCACCGACAGGGCCACTGGAAGAACAACAACAGCGTCACCAACGGAGGAAGAGACTTCTAGCACAACTAACGGCCAAAGTGTCCCCATACCCTGCCACCCCCCAGATTCCCCAGAGACAACTACCAGAAAAGAAAGGGGTGATCCCCATACCGCCCACCCCATGGTCACACGATCAAAGAGTAAAAAGACTTCCGCCATTTGAGCCCAAACCCTCTGCCCATTGACCCCCTACCCACTGCAGTAATAACTGAACTGAAGGACACTGTCTTGCACATATACACATGTAAACACTTGAATGTTCTCTTTCTTTTCTCTCGCACATGCAGGTACAGCGTATTATTGTACTGCTAAGAAAGTAGATAAATAACAAATTCACTGCCCAGGAGTAGATGGTACCCTCAGATGATAACTACCCAGAAGAATTGTCACACCAATTTGTATATGAAATAAAAAGGCCAACGTACCTGAAAAGAAGGAGGGTACGTGTCTACTACACAACATTCCTCTTGGCCATAGAACATTCAATGCCCCACCTCCAACCATACTTGCCTGCCCTAAGAGCTAGATCGCTTAGATTGGCGTGGGAACAGCTCTTCGCCTGGGCACTGAATGACTATTTGATAGGGAGAGCTTAATAAACAACAACTAACAATAATAACAAGCATATTGAGAATTTTCAGGCGGGCAACTTTAACGTCGCAAGAATAAGCTGCCGGACTGCAGCAAGGTAAGAGCAAAATGCCGGTGAAATTAGCATATGTAATAAAGTTGATAGGGATTTTAATGATCACCGGTTTCTTGGCTGCCTCTGTATGGCAGTACAGCTATGCTATTAATATTATTGCTGTACCCAAACCTAATGCACCCCCACCCCCAGCTGCAACAGGTGTTACGTCAGGTGATACTAGTAAAATCCCACACAAGGGAAGTAGAGTTAAACGCAGCACATACTCAGATAATAAAGGTATTGACATCTACATACAAGATTCAGCACACATCTCAAACAACATATGGTACCAACACATGACCCACATAGGTAAGCAGACAACAGAAGACAGCTGCTACGTTTGCTCATTGATCTTATACGCCATGAGCGCTTTTCGAACATTCGTTGCCACGGAAATAGATGAAAAGGTAGCACGATGTATAATATACCTGGCACTGTTCCAGGCAAAAGGAAGATTTCAAGGAACAGTGGTGCAGCTGGTGTGGAAAACACAAGATAAATATCCATATGAAAACAACTTCCTCAAGACTTATTTGAGTTACCACAAGAGCAGTTTACATGCTGAAGCATTCAGATACATAACAAGTGGTCCTGAAAAAGGAGAAACAAAGAAAGTAACACTACAGTACCTACCATGTGATTGGTACGCCACTGAAGTTCCTGGTAAACAAGGATGTTGGGAAAGACCACTGGTGACAATAACAGGGAAGGTGTATATGGACAACAAATGGGACATAGGAGTGGTTGGCAGCAACATGGTAACAAGAGAACATTTTTTCAACTATTGATAGACACAACCATAGGTGTTGGATGACTTGGGTCAAGTACGTACCCATGCTCACGTGGATAGAGAAGGATGAAGACCCAATAACAATACTGCCGCTGACTGCGCCTAAGGTGTGCTACCAACATAAAGGAGAGGTAGACGTAGGATACAACACCAACTGTGCAAGCGTGATGGAGTTACCTGAGAGGGGAGCAGGAACAGCAGTAATAATGGACCATTACTGGGCCTGTGGAGAAAAAGCATACCACACACTGCCCCCTCTGTGGAATGGTATATGCACAATGGTGCATATTAATGTACCATCACTAGTGGTACCCAAGAAACATGTCAATGTGGCGAACTTCCCCAAAATGGATGAAGGGAACAAGAGGAAGAAGAGATCTGTACAACCTCAGAAGGGGCCAGAGAACAAAAACAACGGCAATAATACTGTCCTGAATAGAAAGAAAAGACAAGGAAAACCTGTGACAGGAAATTACCTATGGGGAAGGTCGGAAACAGAACTCACTTCAATTCCGCCAGAACACAGACTATTCAGCAGAGCAGCAATGTTCTTCTCCTCAATAATACATCCAGGACTGCAGGCTTACGCAAACGCAAAGTGGCTCCAGATAACTCGATGGGAACTAATGATGACTATTAATTCCACAGTAAATGGATTCAACGCAATAAAAGAGGAACTGCGAGCTGTGAGGATGGTAGCACTTCAGAACAGGTATGTACTGGACCTCCTCACAGCAATGGAAGGAGGAGTTTGCGCAAAGATAGGACAATCATGCTGCACATTCAACCCTGCCAACGATGCTGACAATGGTACACTGACAGAAGCAGTTTCCCAATTGGCCCAGATGCACTCCAAAATGATGGATGAAAGTAAAGGTGTGAAAAAGGATGAGAGCTGGTTTTCAATATTATGGTCATGGATGCCATCTTGGCTGTCGGATGGACTGAAGATTATAGTTGGATGTACTATTTTGGCTGGAGCTACACTGATCATAATAAGATTTTGGAAGGCCCGGAAAGCACGCACCACAGACAAGATGATCGAAATGGTTGGTATGCACCCCTTGATGCCAACAGATGACGGCCAACACACAGGCACAATAATAAAAGAGAGAGAGAAGTTGCGCAACCAGATCATCACCAACCACCTGGACCCACCATCTGTAAAGCTCGAAAACCCAAGAAACCCAAGGAGCTACATAGGGAAGTGGGTATACTGCACTCCTGGAGGAACCTGTGCATATATGTATTGGTCATTCGAAGACCATGTTAACCACTATGGACATTTGGGAGGAATAACTAAAATATGGAGAGTAAGAGGAGATAAAGAAAAGGATATGTTTGTGGTCGACAAGTCGACCAGAGGGGGGACTGAAGTGGGAGAATGGAAGAACAAGCTCCCGCCAATCCCCTCTCGCGCTTGGCCTAGAGGATCACGGCCTAGACACCCGGCACGAGAGGAGTTTGCCTATCTACCAGACGACCAAATACCCTGGTACAGGAACATACGGATGTGCCCACCCACCTGCCCAGCAGCCCGACCTGCCCATGCCGACACCTGCGGCATAGATCAACTCGACTAAACCAACACATCGTTAGAGATGCCATGACGACCTAGCCAACGGTCAGCACGCCTGTGCAAAACATACACACAGGACACTCCCACACCAATCCACATGAAGAACATACTCAGTGCTATGAGGTAGGCGACGGACACACCCACGGACGTGCATCTTTATTATTTTCCACATAGGCTCTCAAAATGCAGAAACGCAAGACGCATAATGAACTTATCTAAAAAGGCTTGCTCACGCTTCTTCTAAAACCATGTACCATAATGAAGAATATAACAAAGACACGATACTGGGGATAGAGCAATATGATACCGTAACCTAAAGCGCAGTGCACCAACGGTTCCACCTATGCACTAGGCCCAAGTAGGCCGCAAGCAAAAGCTTCCATGAACATTAAATGAGCAAGAGCTCAGTTGCTGACCCTGCAGAATGAGCCCGGCGAAAGCACACAGCCAAGGGTACAATGTTGCAATCTTGCACGCCGCAAGCCGACGTCAAGGTCGCACCTGCAAACTAAACCAGGCACACAGTGGGAAAAACAATATTAATTGTGCAGAATTATGTCTCAAACACGGTCCCACCTCACGTGACCAAGCCAAACCTGACAGGATGCCAAAGCCAGGGGAAAGAGACGCCTGAATCCCACGGTTCAAGACACAGGCAGATACAATTAAAAGACTCAATGGACATCTGCGACAGTGGGAGTAGTCGGCCTTCTAGCATATGAATAAACCTTCACATTGTCTGCACCTACCCATAGTGAAACATTGTTGCAAATGACAGGTACACCGCGAGCTGGGAACAGCGATGGTCCCAGACTGGGAGGCTCGCGAGCGGACCAATCAGAACATGGGGCTTTTATCACTGACGCCATTAGCATTGACCAATCCCCAGGGGTCTTCATGTAACAATTTTCATGTATCGAACTGAAGGGACAACCCAAGTATATCACCTGACTAACCCTCAACCACTAATACCGTTCTCTATACGTATGCTATACTAACCCTACCACTCGAGTAACCAATCCAGAGTGGAGATAGGTTTTTTGCTAACTTTCTAAGGTGACGCAAGTAGCGCGTCATACTAAGGTAAAAAGGGCCTGCGAGCCCCACGATTGTGTGTGTGTCAGGACGGACGCGTACGATCCTTGACCCATCCCTGCCGTTTTGTCTAATAAACAGCAGAATCACCTTACTTCTTGCGTGTGTCTCATACTCTATCTCTTTTGGGATATACGGGAGGAGTTGGGGCCTCCCTGCCCAGAGGTCTGCGGACGGCCCGGCCGACCCTGGCAGAATTTCCCCCCGACAACATATTACATAAAAAGAACAGAAGAAGAAAATATATCAATGATTACAATGCTATCATTGCCCTATTGTGGAATGCAAACATAGATGTGCAGTACATAGCAGACAATTCCACTGCAGTTGCATGATATGTTACAGCATACTTAACAAAAGCAGAAAAAACAGAGCTCCAAGACCTCTGGAATGACCTGTCATCAGACAAAACACTGTCTCAGAAATTATACAGCTTGGGCATAAAAATGCTGGAAAATCTGAAAATATAGTATGGCTAAGTCTTGGTCCTGCTAAATCTAGAAAAAGAGTTCTAAAATCATACGAAGATATAGAAACAATAGCCAAACAGGATCCCAACAGCCAAGACATTTTAAAAAACAATTTACTGGACACATACTACCCAAACAGAAGTAACACTTTGGAAACCATGTGTCTATACCACATAGCCCAAAACTTCACATACAAAAATAATATAAAACCTGATAAAAAAAAAGGTAAATACAGAGTGACAAATTGTGAAGGCAGCTTAGTAAAACTCACCAAACAAAATTTAATGAATCATATCAAATTGTCATTATAAAGACTCCTCAACATAAAGAACTATATTACATGTCCCTGCTACAACTCTTTAAACCATGGAGAAAAGAAGAAGAAATACTAGATAACTATGACTCATATGAAGACGCTTTCAAAGCAAATGAAAGTACTATAACTGATGTAAAATTTACACAGTACAAAACAATGTTGCACAATGAACAGCAACACGAAGAAGAACTCCAGGCCCAACTAGATAAGGACTCTCCTGACAGTAGTCAACCTTCTGTAACAGGAAGCCAAGAACCACTGGGAGAGCCACTAATAACAAATGAGGCAGAATTAGCTATGACAAAAGTAGAAACACCATGTGTCAGTATGAAGATAAAGGAGACTTAACTATACTACAATCAAAACTAAACAATGAGCAACGTAGAATTTTTCAAGAAGTAACAAAAGAAATTGGACATGGTGTACAACATGAAAACAAAGAATGCACCTGTCAAAATTACAAACCTATACTACTGTATGTCAGTGGTGAAGCTGTTTCTGGCAAAACATTCTTAATCAAAATCATCAGTAAGTTCCATCAACAATTGACAAATAACAAACTGTCAGCTGTTGTCACTGCCCCCACAGGTTTAACTGCCTACAACATAGGCGGTGTCACTTTACACCGATTACTTCTCCTGCCAGCAGAACACCAAAACAAATTAGACTATTACAAACTTTCTACAGAAGCGGCAATGGAACTACGCAGAGTATGAAAACAAATTAAAATGCTACTAATAGATTAAGTGAGCATGGTCTCCAACCTAATGTTGGCTTTGATTCACCTCAGATTACAAGAAGTACTCAAAACAAACTACGAAGAGCTCTTTGCAGGAAAACACATTATTGTTTTCGGAGATCTTCTTCAATTGACACCAGTGAAAGGTGAGTCTATTTTTAAAGCCTTAGGACACAAACTCTGCCGTAAAACTGTTGGCAGCATAGGAAATGTCAACCTTTGGCAACATTTCCAATACAGAGAATTAACAGAAAACATGCGTCAATCCGCAGATCTCACTTATGCCAACATCTTTAAAAGTATTAGAGTTGGTATACTATCTCAAGAAGCACAATTAATATTGAAAACCCGGCACATTCATGCACTTAATGGCGATAATGCATGTGCTACAGATGTCATGGAACAATTAGCCCACACAAATGTCAATTGTATGGCCTTAATGCCAACTCTTGCAAGATGTTTCAAATTCAATGAAACAATGTTAAAAAAAGAAATGCAACCAATAATGGAAATTAGCACCAGAGACAAACTAGACGTACATGGTATGGCACTACCCATGTGTGAGCAAGCCACAACAAGACTAAATAGTTTAGAAAATTCAATCTCCAACACAGCTGGATTGGAAAAAATATTAAAATTATCCTTAAATTACAGAGTAATGCTTAAACGTAACCTTGACGTGGACCAAGGACTAGTTAATGGAGCACTGGGTACAGTTGTTGGCTTTCAAACATACCCACATGACAACAACATTCAGTTTGTCAATATTCTCTTTGACAAACTTTCAGAAGTAAAAAGGATAGGACACTCAACAGCTCGATTCCTTCTCTTCAAAGACATGTATGTACGCAGAGAACAATTTTCTCTAACTCTTGCATACGCAGTCACCATTAATAAATCACAAGGTCTTACCATAGACAAAGCATTAATAGACATTGGTAACACAGTCTTTAAAGAAGGCATGAGCTACGTAGCACAATCACACTCACGTACACTTGACGGTCTAATTCTAATCAACTTTCATGCAAGTAAAGTAAACACTGATATTCCTTGCATTTTAGAATACAATAGACTTCGTTCACTATACACCCCCCATTTAAAAACATATCCTGTTCCACAAAAAGTAAAACGTTGTAAAAGAAAACTAAATCAAACAGAAATACAACAGGATATCACTGCAAATCCTCAAAAGAGAGTAAAAGCAACAAATACTTCATCAAGTACCACAAGCAAAAAAGAACCAAGTAGGGAAAGTAAACCAGGTACTTCGTCAAAGAAGGAAGACAAACTCAAAAAAATTCACTCAGATACAGAATTACCTGGTCCATTTAAACTCTCAAATATAATTGGTGTAAGTTGATACGCAAATGTAGCAATGAATATTCTATTTCAATTACCACCAATTGTTGACAACATATACTTACACAGTACAGACCAATTGTGTTTGCAAATGTTAGTACTTCATAGTAATGCAACAAACAATCCTAATAACATATATAGTGCTTATGGAATAAGACAACAATTTGACTACTGTGCTGGAATGGTGAAATTCACTATAAACTCACAGGAAGATCCACAAGAATTTCTAATGTACTTACTACAAGTACTGGAAAACAAAAACATACCTATAAATGAAATCTTTCAGATTTCATACATGTGGAAACATACATGCGAATCCATTCCATTTCAGCAACTTGTACAAAATGCAACCCATGGTAGATTATGTTCTACCTGCAATTCGGATAATCGCTCCACCTTACTAATACAAACACATGGTAAATACGTAATACTGATGCTTTTACGTTACAATGCAGATGGTTTGAAAAACAACTGCAAGCTGACTGGATTCACACATGGTCAAGCATCACTTGGTAAGAAAACCTTCACAACAATAGGTATAATCTACCACGCAGGAGCCACGACCAATTCAGGTCACTACACTGCATATATAAAAAAGAATTGTGGATGGTTCGAATGTAATGATAGTACCATTACTCTAAAGCAGAGATTGCCAGCAAATCTTACAAACGCTTATTTAATCTTCTTAAAACCAACATTTATTAACTAAACTATACTTAAACCTTAACTAAACTTCTATTAAAAAACTATAAACTGATAGAATATGCCAACAGGTATCTAACTGCCCCAAGATTCTACAACAACTAAACAGATACATGAATACTACTAAATTAAATCAAAAAATAGATAGAATACGCCAACTGGTATCTAACTGCCCCAAGATTTTGCAATAACCAAACAGATAAATCAATGCCACGTCATTATAAAAAAAACAATAAACAGTTAGAATATGCCAAAAGGTATCTAACTGCCCCAAGATTATACAACAATTAAACAGATAAATGAATACCACTAAATTATATTAAAAGAAATAGACAGTTAGAATACGCCAACTGGTATCTAACTGCCCCAAAATTTTACAATATCCAAACAGATAAATCAATACCACTTCATTATAACAAAAAATAGACAGTTACAATATGTCAACAGGTATCTAACTGCTCCAAAAATCTGCATCAAGCCAATACATAGAGCATTAGCCAGAAACAACAAGTGAACACTGAAAACAAACAAACAAATAGACGGTAGCATAACAAAAAAAGTTTTTTTTTAATCCAACATGGATTTTTTTTTCTCCCACAGACCCAATGATTTTAGCAACAAACACAGAAACTGAGCAAATTGCACAGTACACTGGTTTGTAATTTACTAAATATGAGGATAAAAAAAATGTTGATTATTCAATGTTATAAGTCATTACAAAATACCAATACTAACATGATCTTTTCTTCTATCACAGAAATGAAAAAGAAATACATGTACTCCAGTTACTAAACCAAACAGTAAATATATTATAATAAGTACAACCATCGCAGCAAATCACACCCATAGTGACTTATAACTTTGGTGCTTATAAATTTGGTCTTGTCCATGCACCCAAGACTATAGGCCCTGCCCACAACCACCACAGCATATCACACCCATAGTGGCTTACAACTTTGTTGCTTTTAAATTTGTTCTTGGATCCCAAAGTTATAAGTCACTATGGGTGAAATATGCTGCGGTGGTTGTGGCCAGGGCATAGAGTCTTGGGTGCATGGCCCTGCTCCCAAGACTCTATGCCCTGGCCACAACCACTGCAGCATATCACACCCATAGAGTCAAACATTTTGACTATGTCATATGGGCACTTTTAATGTCTGCAGACATGATGAATGTTCTTAGAACAGATTCAACTTGCCAGCGAAACAATACTGACAGCGTCCTCAGGACACTCCCATTTCGTTTATTTATGAACATTTCAGGACACCGCAAGTGTTCTTAGGACAGTTTCAGCTTGATTGCGAACAATACGGACAGATGTACCGTCCTCAGAACACTCCCATTTTGTTTATTGACGAACATCCCAGGACACTTCATGTGTTCTTAAAACAGTTTCAACTTGCTTGCGAACATCCCAGGACACTTCATGTGTTCTTAGAACAGTTTCAACTTGCTTGCGAACAGTACGAACAGTCATACCATCCTCAGGACACCCCCATTTTGTTTATTGATGAACATCCACCGTCCTCAGGACACCCCCATTTTGTTTATTGAAGAACATCCCAGGACACATGATGTATTCTTAGAACAGTTTCAACTTGCCTGCGAACGAAACGAACAAACATACCGTCCTCAGAACACCCCATTTTATTTATTTACGAACATCATAGGACACATCATCTGTTATTAGAACAATTTTAACTTGCTAGCGAACAATACGGATCGCGTCCTCAGGACACTCCCATTTCCTTTATTTACGAACATTTCAGGACACCGCAAGTTTTCTTAGAACAGTTTCAGCTTGCTTGCGAACAATACAGACAGATGTAGCGTCCTCAGAACACTCCCATTTTGTTTATTGACGAACATCCCAGGACACTTCATGTGTTCTTAGAACAGTTTCAACTTGCTTGGGAACAGTACGAACAGTCATACCGTCCTCAGGACACCCCCATTTTGTTTATTGACGAACATCCACCGTCCTCAGGACACCCCCATTTTGTTTATTGACGACCATCCCAGGACACATGATGTATTCTTAGAATAGTTTCAACTTGCCTGCGAACGAAACAAACAGACATACCATCCTCAGGACACCCCCATTTTATTTATTTACGAACATCCTAGGACACATCATCTGTTATTAGAACAATTTCAACTTGCCAGCAAACAATACGGACCGAGCCCTCAGGACACTCCCATTTCCTTTATTTACGAACATTTCAGGACACCGCGAGTGTTCTTAGAACAGTTTCAGCTTGCTTGCGAACAATACGGACAGATGTAGCGTCCTCAGAGCACTCCCATTTTGTTTATTGACGAACATCCCAGGACACATCATGTATTCTTAGAACAGTTTCAACTTGCCTGCAAACGAAATACACAGACATACCGTCCTCAGGACACCCCCATTTAATTTATTTACGAACATCCTAGGACACATCATCTGTTATTAGAACAATTTCAACTTGCTAGTGAACAATACGGACCGAGCCCTCAGGACACTCCCATTTCCTTTATTTACGAACATTTCAGGACACCGCAAGTGTTCTTAGAACAGTTTCAGCTTGCTTGCGAACAATACGGACAGATGTAGCGTCCTCAGGACACTCCGATTTTGTTTATTGACGAACATCCCAGGACACTTCATGTGTTCTTAGAACAGTTTCAACTTGCTTGCGAACAGTACGAACAGTCATACCGTCCTCAGGACACCCCCATTTTGTTTATTGACGAACATCCACCGTCCTCAGGTCACCCCCATTTTGTTTATTGACGAACATCCCAGGACACATCATGTATTCTTAGAACAGTTTCAACTTGCCTGCGAACGAAATAAACAGACATACCGTCCTCAGGACACCCCCATTTTATTTATTTACGAACATCCTAGGACACATCATCTGTTATTAGAACAATTTCAACTTGCTAGTGAACAATACGGACAGCGTCCTCAGAACACTCCCATTTTGTTTATTGACGAACATCCCAGGACACTTCATGTGTTCCTAGAACAGTTTCAACTTGCTTGCAAACAGTATGGGCAGTCATACCGTCCTCAGGACACCCCCATTTTGTTTATTAACGAACATCCCAGGACACTTCATGTGTTCTTAGAACAGTTTCAACTTGCTTGCGAACAGTACGGACAGACATACCGTCCTCAAGACACACCCATTTAGTTTATTTTCGAACATATCAGTACACTGCGTGTGTTCTTAGAACAGTTTCAACTTGCCTACAAACCATACGTATGGACGTACTGTCCTCAGACACCCCCATTTAATTTATTTAGAACATTTCAGGACATCTGTGTTGTCCGCAGACAAATCGAACACAACAAGGAGATCTACCACCTAAATTAATACAACATTTAACCCATCTCTTACTCCCCCACCCTCCCCAAACAGTCTTACACACCAACACACTCTACTAAATAGCATTTCTCCACCAAGTTTCACCGCGCTGTCCGGGGATGTCCGTAAACTCAAGATGGCGGGCGTTCCCGAAAATCTGATGCGCTTCACGCTCTTCGCCGTCCAATCAGCAAACACGTTGCATGTCCGTGGACATGACGCAAGTCGGTCAGCCAATCTTGACACTGTCCGCGGAGTGAACAGGGAAGTGTGTCCGCGGACCGAACATAGATATCACACATTTTTTGTGACCTACTTTTTGATCATTTAAAAAAAAACTACTGGATGGATTTTCACCAAATTTGCAAAAGCACACTTTCAGGACCAAGCCGCTGCTCCTGGTCCAAATTTGGTGAAAATCCGTCCAGCGGTTTGACCTGTAGGCGTGAGCAAAGTTTTTCCCCATTCAGTCTATGGGAAAAAAATAAGTTTTGGGACCCCCCCTATAACTTTGCCCCCCCTGGACCAAACCTCACCAAACTTTACAAAAAAATTCAGTGACCCATATACTTTTTTGCAAAGTTTGGTGAGGATTCATCCAGGGAGAGCGTAGTTATAAGCCGCCCAAAAAGGGCTCTTCCTATGGAAACAGCAACTTAACGATAACTACACAGCCACTACCATAGGAAGAGCACTTTTTGGGCGCCTTATAACTGTGCTCCATCCGGACAAATCCTCACCAAACTTTGCAAAAAAACGTATATGGTCCACATTGAATTTTTTTGCAAAGTTTGGTGATGTTTGGTGCTGGGAGGGAAAAGCTATAGGGTTGGTCCCAAAACGTCTTTTTTTTCCCATAGACTGAATGGGGGAAAAACTTTGTGCACGGCTACAGGCCAGACCGCTGGACGGATTTTCACAATATTTGTGGCAGGGGCAGGGCCTTGGACCCAAAAGCGTGCTTTTGTAAATTTGGTGACCTTCCGTGCAGTACTTTTCTTTAAAATGACCAAAATGTAGGTGAAAAAAAAATTGTGATATCTATGTCCGCTCCGCGATCACACTTCCCTGTTCGCTCCGCGTACAACATACCAATTGGCTAAGGGGCTGCCGTCATGACCGCGGACACGTGACGTCTCTGCCGATTGGCTGCTGCGAGACGTGTTCTGCGTCAGATTGTTTGGATGCGCCCAACATCTTGGATCCGCCGAAAGCGAAGCAACAACCAGAGCACACATGCTCTATGTATAAAACTCTTTTCCTGTGTGCTACAGCGTTGGAAAAAGTGCAGACAGTAAGACATGGGTGATCAATGCATTTCTTCTGGTGGTCGGTCTTCATGATGTATTTTCTATGGCCACCTTGTACACACAGAAAATAAGGGCTATAATAACGATAGCATTTTAGTGTATGCAGTGCACAGGATACTTCTAACTGTTGTAAGGACACGCGCAGTGGTGGTGAACATTGAAATTGACAACATGCCGTAATTACATTAGTTTTTTCTATGGATATTATTACATTAATTAGTACGGCACCATGGGTGTGCTATGCTACAGTGGTTGTGGCCAGGGCCTAGAGTCTTGGATGGATGGCCGTCGGCCGAAGCCGAAGGCCTTACTTCCAAGACTGTAGGCCCTGGCCACAACCACCACAGCATAGCACACCCATGGATAAACCCGTAGTATTCGTGTCGATTGCCAAGTTGTGGGGAGTTTATGCAGTCTTGGGTGCAAGTGCTAGGCGAGAAAGCCACTGCACACCCATCCCATGTAATATCTAAGGACATACAGCTAGGAGGGAAGCCTCTGGCCAGAGGTACTAAAGGATACCACACCTACAGAAAAAGCACCGCTGCCACACATCACTGAGGTGCTTGTGGGGAGACCCTGCACTCTTAGGTGCATGGCCGAAGGCCATGTACCCAATGACACAGTTATAACCTCTTCATGATGTCTTTCCTATGGCCACCTTGTATGCACAGAAAATGAGGGGTGCAATATGGGCAGTATTTCAGTCTGTTCAGTGCACAGGAAACTTGTAACTGTTGTAAGGACACGTGTGGTGTTAGGGAACATTGAAATTGACAGCATGCCGTAATTGCTATACTTTTTCCTAAGGTTATTGAATTCATCAGTATGCCATCATGGGTGCCAAATGCTACGGTGGTCGTGGCCAGGGCCTAGAATCTTGCATGCATGGCCGTCGGCCGAAGGCCTTAATTCCAAAACTCTAGGCCCTGGCCACAACCACCGTAGCATGTGCCACCCATGCATACACCCATAGTATTGCATTTCGATTGGCAAGTCCTGGGGAGTACGTCCAGTCTTGGGTGCATGGCCAGTCTTGGGTGCAAGCCACTGCACACCCATCCCATGTAAGATCTATGGACATACAGCTAGGAGTGAAGCCTCTGGCCAGAAGCACTGAAGGATATCACACCTATAGAAAAACCACCACTACCACACATCACTGAGGTGTTTGTGGAGAGACCCTGCACTCTTGGGTGCATGGCCAAAGCACTTGCACCCAAGACTGAAGTAATAAACCATGGAGTGATAAGTCGATATGGGTGTGGTGTAATGCGCTAGTTGTGTTCACGCCCTAGTGTCTTACCTACATGGCTGCAGACGATGGTCCGAAAAAGTAAATTTATAAGTACCTAATTTGCAAGGACCATGGTTTTGATATGCAGCGATGGTTGTGGATAGGAACTATACTCCTTGTACCTTGGTCGTAAGGCATAGGTGGTAGGTTACTCACCGAAGCTGCAACCCCAGCCTACAGGCACTGCAGCATATTAGTACCATAGATTAGACGTGTACATTCCCATGTGTACAAAATGACTGCCAATATACTTACTCCTTACTTTGTTCAGAATGCACATACTTTTTTGAAGTGGCTATCGTACTTGGCGAAAGTATCACTTTTTCCATTTCTGTGATGAAAGAAAAAGGCGTGTTAGTGTTTGCATTTTTTGAAAATTTACTACATTGCCTAATAGACAGTTAACTTTTTTTTTTACCCTCATATTTAGTTTACAAACCAGTGTACTGTGCATTGCGCTCTAATCCTTGGGTCTGGTGAAAAAATATCCTCGGATTAAAAAAACACCTTCATTTCCTCTGGTACTAACTACTTCCTTGTTTCCTTTTGAGTGTTTCCTTCATCTTTCTGATCAATGTTATGTTTGTTGCCTTCCTGCCCATTTTTAACAACAGTTAGATACCTGTAGGCATATTCTAACTGTGCATTTGTTCTTACAGATTTGTGCTACTCACTCATTTGTGGCATTGTTATATCCTGTTTCCTTCATCTTTCCCATGACTGTTTTGTTGGTTCCATTCCTGCCGATTTTTAACAACAGTTACATACCTGTAGGCGTATTGTACCTGTGAATTTGTTTCCAACGATCTGTGATAATCATTTATTTGTGTCATTCTTCAATCCTATTGGGTAGTTAGATACCTGTGGCCGTATTCTAACTGTTTGTAGTCTTTCACATAATTTGTTGTCAATCTTGAAGTACACATTATTTCGCAAATTTTGGCTTTAAGAATATTAAATATGCATTAATTAGGTTAGCTGGTAATCTCTGCTTTAGAGTAATGGTGCTATCATTACATTCGAACCATCCAGAATTATTTTTAATGTATGCAGTCTAGTGACCTGCATTGGTTGTAGCTCCTGCATGGTAGATTATTACTACTGTTGTAAAGGTTTTCTTTCCAAGTGACACTTAACCGTGTGTGAATCCAGTCAGTTTGCAGTTGTTTTTGGTGCCATCTGCATTATAGCGTAGAAGCATAAGTATTATGTAAGCACTATGTGATTGTATCAGTAAGGTGGAGCGATTGTCTGAATTGCAAATACTACATAATCTGCCATGGTTTCCATTTTGTACAAGTTGCTGAAATTGAATGCTCTCACAATTTGGTATGGAAACATACACAAATCGCTCATTTGGGATTTCTTCCTGTATCACTTTGCTACAGAATGTGCATGTATGTTTCCACATGTACGAAATTTGGAAGATTTAATTTACAGGTATGCTTTTGTTTTCCAATACTAATAGTATGTACATTAGAAATTATTGTGGATCTTCTTGTGAGTTCATAGTGAATCTCACCATTCCAGCACAGCCGTCCAATTGTTGCCTTACTCCATAAACACTGTGTGTGTTGTCAGGATTGCTTGTTGCATTTCTATGCAGCACTAACATTTGCAAACACAATTGGTCTGTACTGTGCAGGTAAATATTGTTAACAATTGGTGGTAATTTAAATAGAATATTCATTGCTACATTTGCATAGCAACATACCCCACTTTCATTTGCAAATTTGAATGGCCCAGCAAGTTCTGTATCTGAGTGCATTTTTCGGTTTTTCTGTTGCATCTTTGCCGACGTCCCTGGTTTACATTACCTAATAGGTTGTTCTATGTTTGTGGCAATTGATGAAACTTTAGCTTCTTTTCTTTGCTTTGCGGAATTTGCTGTTGAATTCTGCTGCATTTCTGTTTCATTTACTTTTCTTTTACCACGTTTCACTTTATCTGGAACAGGGTATTGTTTCAGATGAGGGGTGTACAGTGAACGCAATCTATTGTATTCTAGAATGCAAGGAATATAAGCTTTGACTTTACTTGAATCAAAGTTTATTAGCAATAGACTGTCAAGTGTAGGTAAGCGTGATAATGCTACGTAGCTCATGCCTTCCTTAAACACTGTGTTTCCTATATCTATCAATGCTTTGTCTACGGTAAGACCTTGGGATTTATGAATGGTAACTGCATACGCACGAGATAGAGAAAATTGCTCTCTACGTACATACATGTCTTTGAAGAGAAGGAATAGAGCAATTGAGCGCCCTATCCTTTTCACTTCTGAAACTTTATCAAAGCGAATATTTACAAACTGAATGTTGCTATCACATGGGTATTATTGAAAGCCAACAACTGTGCCTAGTGCTCCATTAACTAGCCCTTGCTCTATGTCAAGGTTACGTTTAAGCATTACTCTACAATTTAAGGATAATTTCAATTTTTTTTGCAACCCAGCTGTGTTGGAAATTGAATTTTCTAAACTATTTAGTCTTCTTGTGGCTTGCTCACGCATGGGTACTGTCATACCATGTACGTCTAGTTTGTCTTTGGCACTAATTTCTATTATTGGTTGCATTTCTTTCTTTAACATTCTTTCATTGAATATGAAACAGCTTGCACGAGTTGGCATTAAGGCCATATAATTGACATTTTTGTGCGCTATTTGTTCCATAACATCAGTTGCACATGCATTATCGCCATAAAGTGCATGTATATGCCGGTTTTTCAATACAACTTGTGCTTCTTGCGATAATACACCAACTCTAATACTTTTTAAGATGTTGGCATAAGTGAGATCTGCAGATTGCCGCATGTTCTCACTTAATTGTCTGTATTGTAAATGTTGCCAAAGGTTAACATTACCTATGCTACAACATTTTTCCGGCAGAGTTTGTGGCCTAAGGTTTTAAAAATCGGTTCACCTTTCACTGGTGTCAATTGTAGAAGATCTCCTAAAAAGATAATGGGGGTAATTCATAGAATTTAGCGCACAAGTGGCACACGCGGCTGGAGCACAGTGTGCGCGTGCGAATCTCTGCGCCAGTCGCGTGCGCTAAAATCCATTTCCACGCACAGAGTATTCATGGATTTCAGCTACCAAAACCAGCAGTGGCGCACAGTGGCGCAGCGACCCTGCAGCAGCGCCAGTTACGCCCCCAAGAATGCCCCTCGTGCAGGGAAAAGCCATCAAAATCCCCAATCCAGCGCAAAGGGCTGCGCTAACCCTGTACCAGCACGGCAAGCGGGGAACGTGTATTACTGGGGTTCGCGGGAAGTTTCACACGCGATTGGCCCTGTGCGAGCGGGGTATGTGTATTACTGGGGTGCGCAGGAAGTTTCACACGCGATTTCAGCAGGGTACGTGTATTACTGGGGATCGCGGGAAGTTTTACACGCGATTGGCCCTGGGCGAGCGGGGTACATGTATTACTGGGGTGCGCGGGAAGTTTCACATGCGATTTCAGCAGTGTACGTGTATTACTGGGGATCGCGGGAAGTTTCACACGCGATTGGCCCTGTGCGAGCGGGGTACGTGTATTACTGGGGTGTGTGGGAAGTTTCACACGCGATTTCAGCAGGGTACGTGTATTACTGGGGATCGCAGGAAGTTTCACACGCGACTGGCCCTGTGCGAGCGGGGTACGTGTATTACTGGGGTGTGCGGGAAGTTTCACACGCGATATCAGCAGGGTACGTGTATTACTGGGGTGTGCGGGAAGTTTCACACGCGATTTCAGCAGGGTACGTGTATTTCGGGGGTGCCGGGAAGCCCTACACGTGATTTGGCAGTGTGGGTCCTCCCAGGTGTTCCCTGTACACCCTCCACGGCCCCTGCAGGCAGCCGACACCACAGGGGACTACCCTGCACCCCTGGTCATGTCCCGCAGGCAGCCCACCCAACATGGGCATGCCCCCCAGCAAAGGCACATCTCTCCTTGCACTACTGATCACCAACTCATGTCCCCTTGCACCCCCACCCCCCAGCAGTGCGGGGCACCTGCCAGCAGGCCCCCACTCATGTCCCACTCATGTCCCCCTGCACCCCCACCCCCCAGTAGTGCGGGGCACCTGCCCGCAGGCCCCCACTCATGTCCCACTCATGTCCCCCTGCACCCCCACCCCCCAGCAGTGCGGGGCACCTGCCCGCAGGTCCCCACTCATGTCCCCCTCATGTCCCCCTGCACCCCCAGCAGTGCGGGGCACCTGCCAGCAGGCCCCCACTCATGTCCCACTCATGTCCCCCTGCACCCCCAACCCCCAGCAGTGCGGGGCACCTGCCCGCAGGCCCCCATTCATGCCCCCCTCATGTCCCCCTGCACCCCCACCCCCCAGCAGTGCGGGGCACCTGCCAGCAGGCCCCCACTCATGTCCCACTCATGTCCCCCTGCACCCCCACCCCCCAACAGTGCGGAGCACCTGCCAGCAGGCCCCCTCTCATGTCCCACTCATGTCCCCCTGTACCCCCACCCCCCAGCAGTGCGGGGCACCTGCCCGCAGGCCCCCACTCATGTCCCCCTCATATCCCCCTGCACCCCCACCCCCCAGCAGTGCGGGGCACCTGCCCGCAGGCCCCCACTCATGTTCCCCTCATGTCCATCTGCCCCCCCACCACCCAGCAGTGCGGGGCACCTGCCAGCAGGCCCCCACTCATCTCCCACTCATGTCCCCCTGTACCCCACCCCCCAGCAGTGCAGGGCACCTGCCAGCAGGCCCCCACTCATGTTCCACTCATGTCCCCCTGCACCCCCACCCCCCAACAGTGCGGAGCACCTGCCAGCAGGCCCCCTCTCATGTCCCACTCATGTCCCCCTGTACCCCCACCCCCCAGCAGTGCGGGGCACCTGCCCGCAGGCCCCCACTCATGTCCCCCTCATATCCCCCTGCACCCCCACCCCCCAGCAGTGCGGGGCACCTGCCCGCAGGCCCCCACTCATGTTCCCCTCATGTCCATCTGCCCCCCCACCACCCAGCAGTGCGGGGCACCTGCCAGCAGGCCCCCACTCATCTCCCACTCATGTCCCCCTGCACCCCACCCCCCAGCAGCGCAGGGCACCTGCCCGCAGGCCCCGACACATGTCCCCCAGCCAACACGTCATCACAATCTAGATCCCTGGCCCTTATGAGCAGCCTCCACATGCCAAACACCCACCCAAGTATTGCATCCACCCACTTAGAAATGCCAATTACATGATACAACCCCAATGGCAAGTATGTAAATGAACACATGTCCCTCACATACACACAATGGGTGTAAGTGAATGTCAAAACCCATATCATGACATGCATGAAACCAATGAGATGATACTACGCATTGAAGTTTGATGAAAACAATGTATTAAAAGCAACATAAATGGAATTAAAAATAAACAAACGACAATGGGAATTAAAAACGAAAAGCAGCATGTCCGTAAAATAATGAAAAACAACAAATCATAATCCAAAGGAAAGGTGTCTAAAGTCACAGTTCAAAAAAGTAAATCCAAGGGAAAAACAAAACGGAAAACCATTGCTCCATGGGTAAATCCCCCAAAAAAAGTAGAATCCAACAGTCAACTACATACAGATAAACAATCCAGGGTCCATGATCCCAACTGAAGAAATTAAACCTATCTAAAAATACTACCTAATAAAAAAACTATATACAAAAATGTGGTCCATTGTCCAAAAGGTCCAAAATAAATAAAAAAGCAAAGGAAACCTAAAACTAACTACATAACTATTTACAAGGGCAGCGGGCTAGTCCGACGGCTCACTGGTTGATGTCATGGGCCAGGGCATCATCGAACTCCTGTTCAATGGCTTGGAGGCGGGCATGTTCCCTGGCCCCGAGGTCTCGCAGGGATAATGCAGTGTCCAGCTCCAACTCCCTGTGAATACCCTTGAGGCACTCAGCCCGCCTCAGCGTCCTCCGCATGGAGTTCTCCGCCCTGACCATTGTGATCCGTTCCTCCTCTGCCCGCCGCCGCTCCGCACCTATCTGCTGGCCCAACTGCTCCCACACGGAAGACACTCACATTCCAGGGTTCTCCTGCCCTCTGGCCGATGCCTGCCCCCCTGATGTTGATGGCCTGAGCCATGATGCCTCCCACATCGAGCCTGCCACTGCCTCCGACGCAACTGCCTGTGCCAGCATGACGGCATCCAGGCTGATGGAATCCACCGACGCCGTCATGCACGATGTTGCCATCACATCCTCCATCTGCTGGGGTCCAGTTGCTGGTGTGTCCACCCCTGCTGGGCCTCCGACTCCCGACTGTGGCAGGGATGGGATCCCCACCGAGTTGGCTGCGTTGGTCGGGGCAGGTCCACAGGGGGCCCTGGTGGCATCTGGGCCGGAAGACAGCGTTGAGAACGACTGGCGCATAGCCTCCACAGAGGAGGAGAGGGTCCCCAGAGTGGCCGACACATGTACGAAACCCCCGACGACGGCCGCTCCCAACTGGGCCACGTTGGCACAGTACTCTTCGTGATGACGTGCGTGCTCCACCCAGGAAGCACGCACGTCATCACGAATGACACCCGTGCGCAACGTGACACCAATCAGGACCTTCTCCATACGGCCAGGGGTCCCCTCGTCCGCAGGTGGAGGGGAGTCAGATGACATGGACATCCCCCCTACCTGCGGATGGGCCTGGGATGGGGCATCCCTGCTGGTGCATCGTGGTGCAGTCACAGTGTCAGGGACAGTGACATGCACAGGCCCCTCCACGGTGACCTGTGCTGCCTCCTGGCCCTGCCCCTGGACTGCACCACTTACACCAGCAGGGATGCCCCCACCAGGCCCCATGTGCGGCTCAGTAGCGGCCTCCTCCTCCTCTGTGGAAACCACCAACCTGGATGGCTCCACCCCATCTTCCGCCGTTGCAAGCCTCTGTGGGGGCTCACCCACCCCTTCCGCTGCAGCCGCGGGGGCATCCCTGCCGCTTTGCTTCACAGCGCCGTCTCCGCCCTCTTCTTCACTTGGCGCTGTGTAGAGGGAGACATAGAACACAAGCATCAGGGTACTGTACAATGGTCCCCTAGACAGGAAGCAATAGCAGATGAGTCACACTGTCAAAGATCATCATGTCCCTCCACAACACATGGGTCAGTGCAGGCAAAACACATGCAGTAACAGGCATGGCACATGCTATGGACATTAGCATACATGTCCAAGGGACTCTTGAAACATACAATGTTGTTTTGGAACTCACATGCATCATGGATCATGCCTATCACATGCACACACTTCACCGTAGTTTCATCCATCTGGACTCGTACACCCAGACACAGTGGATGCAAGGATAACTAGGCTGCATCAGTGATTCTGAACATTGTCACAGACATGTGTCATGCATCCATGGCATTCACAAGTCACAGACACGCAGGTCAGACACACAGACATAGACACCATACATGTACATGGCATCAGCACCCATCCCTCACCCCCACCCATGTCCAGGAACAGAGACTGGCATGCTCTCATGTGTCCATTCCGCATAGGGCTCCCCATGTTGCATTTAAACACATACACCAACCGTGTGCTTCACACATTACTGGTCTCACATGCATGACCATGATGTCCCTGCACACACACATGCGTACATGGCCTATGTCACACATACAGGCAATTATCAGACAACCAGCACACTGCAACATGCCCTGTCTCACACAGCAATGCTTAGCCACTTACCGCTCGACTCCAGACGGGTCTGCCTCTCAAGGATCTGGGCATGGAGCGCTGGGCGTACGCGTTCCAGGACCCTCATCTGGATGGTACTCATGCTGCCCCGGCCCCCCTCCACGAGGCGCCGGGCCTTTATGAGGGTCCTGGACCTCAAGTCCTCCCAGCGCTTCTTGACTTGCTTGATGTTGCGGGTTGCCACCCCCTACGCGTTGATGGCAACCACAAAGTCGTCCCAGATCCTGTCCCGTCCTTCCTTGTCGGCGCGTGATGATCCGAAGAGGGTATCATAATGCCCCAGGACAAGCTCCACCAGGACACCAACTTCCTTCTTACTGAAGCTGGTGGCCCTCTGCCCCTCTGGCTGGGGGTCGCCAGTGGTCTCAGATGGTGTTTGCCCCGACATGGCGACCCCCGAGGCAGGCGTGGGTGGGCAACTGGGTCCTGGGGCTGGGCTGTGGAGCGATGGTATCCCAGTCGGGAGTCTTCTGTACCAGCAGTAGTGGGCACCGCAACTGGACCCTTGCAGATGACTGATGTGCAGGCACCAAATGGCAGGGCACGAGGGCAGCAGGCTGTCAGGCAGCAGCAGATGGCAGGTGGGAGCGTGCTTGGGGCTCTGGGGGGCAGTGATTTGGCCTTTTGGGCAGGAGCATGGTCTTCCGTGTGTTTTCGCGTGGCCAGCTTGATACGGAGTGATTTGGCACGTGAAAAACTTGCACGTCAGTGTGTAATTCGGGAAAGGCCCTTAGCGCATAAGCGCGTCTGCACGCATACGCGATTTCATTGGACCAAAGGCCCTTCAAGCGTAACCGCCTCTGTGAAGTGACGCGCATGGGCGTGTGCAGGCGTTTCAGCGCACGTGAATAACTGCACGTCCGCGTGGGAATGCGTGTAATCCGAGGAAAGGGCCCATGCGCGTAAGTGACCTGACGCGCGTGGGCGTTTCCCTCAGCACGGGTTAAAGGTGAGCGGGGGCAGCAGTTCGCTGTACGTGCCTTTCGTGGAGACCGACGTGTGTTGCTGCTTCCTGTTGTTTCGCGCGCCATCACAACTTCACAGCTATCAAGGACATATCTCTTCTTTTGGCGGGGGTATTGGCTACGCGTGTTTTTCTGCATAGCGCTAGTCAGACGGTGAGTCGCACACGCTATTTTTCCCACTGCGGGTGCCCCTGTGTATCACACCCATTTTCGAGGTCATAGTAGCCTGCGTGTCCCATGCGTACACGTTATTCGTGTTACTGGGTGCCACCGCGTACTGCGGGAGGTTGATTCCACGCACGTAGGCTGCAGGGTTGCGTGCACGGTTTTACTGCAGTTTTGGGGTGCCTGAGAGTTGCGTGACCCGTCACTACATCACCGGTGTCACATACAGCCTTGCAGGTGCAGGGGGGCTGTTAACATCTTGCTTCCCACCCCCTTCTCCCCAATTGCCCAGGTCAATTGTGGTGTACACCTCCCATTGGCACTACTCCATCTGTGCCGGCACTACTACATCTGTGCCATGGTTGGGATGCCACCAAAGGTGAGGGGCGCCTCAGCTGGGCGTACTCCTCGTGGCGGGCATGGTCGGGGACATGGCCATGGTGACCAGGGAGTAGGGGGACTCCAGGGTGTCCAGGGCGGCCACAGAGGGGGAAGAGGCAGGGGTGCGCCACTTGAGCACAATGTTGTGCCATGTGTTGGTGCAGTCATGCCACCACCCCCTGTGGTTCCGGGGGATGCAGCTTCTGCATCTGGCACTGGGGCCCGTGTGACCTGGCAGTCCGTTCCATCAACTGCCATGGGCCCAAGGGTAGTGGTAGCTGCAGGTGCAGCTGTGGACACCGCCACCCAGGCTCAGGGTCTGCCAGCGCAGGCTGCGTTGGCACTTGAGGAGCCCTTGGTAGATTTCCAACAGTTCAGGAGGGAAACCATAGGGGCACGCAGGGCTGCTCTGACCAAGACACGTGTCCCTGGGGCAGTTATGTCATCTGCTGCCCCGAACAGCCGGGTGTTGGCAAGTGCAGGGGCAGATGCACCCAACAACACCCCGGTTGTGAGTCTGCCAACCAGGACCATTGCGGTCAATGACCCTGCCACAGCGGATGTTGCTGCGCAGGGTCCATTAGACTGACACAAGTCAGGCCTTTGGTCGTCCCTCCACCTGCCACTCCCTTGGCTCAATCCACCGAACCCACTGACCATACTGGTCAGGGTGGCATTAGCCAGCCAGGGTCTGTACCACAGTCCAAGAGGAGGAAGGTTGCACCGGCAGCACAGGGTGGGACCCCACACACAGCCACGACCTCCTGCACATCGAGGAAGAAGCCTTTCTGCAAGCAGGAACTGGACTTCCTCATGGACTACGTGCGGGGCCACAGCCGTGACATGGTAGTGGGTGCCAATAGTCAGACTACGGCTGCCCACCGTGACACCCACTGGAAGCATGTTGCGGAACATGTCAGTTCATTCGGCCATGAGGTGCACACAGCGCAAGAGTGCAAAAAGCGTTGGAATGACCTCAAATGCAGCACTAGGGCTAAGCGTGCCTCAAATTACAACATGACTCTGGTGACTGTCGGTGGGCCTGCGCCAGAGGAGGAAGAGATCACTCCGCATGAGTCACTCGTTGCAGAGTTCATACCACCTGAATCGAAGGAGTGGGAGAGATGCTGGACTTTGATGCCCAGTCCAGTGAGTGTTGATGCGTGTTTGTTGAGGATGTGTGCGTTTTACTTGTGGGATGTGTTGTGCATGATTGCCACTACATGTGACGTGTACATGGTTCTGATGTGTAAGTAATGCAATGCTTCCGTGATGCATGTCTGCTCTGCTGGATGGTGGACATGTGGAGCACACGGGGACTGTCCGCATCACCACTATTGCACCCTACTCACATGCTGGTTACCAGTATACCCCTCCAGTCCATGTTCCAGCTCACTGGCCCTTCTGCATGTGGCGTGGGGTGACCTTCCTCTCAGCCCAGGCACAATGTCATAGCATGACTGACGTGCATGTGTCCTCTGCCTGCATGCGGGTACTCCATGTAGGCATGCTCCCTTGCCCCTCCTCCGCCACTCTGCACCCCAGTTCCACCTTTGCACTAGTCTGCTTCAATCTTGCCATTGTGTACTTTCCTGTTCATGTGTCCTGTGTACATGCTAACTTCCAGCGTACAATCTGCCAGACATATGCTGTGTGGTACAGCCTTAGTACTTGATGCTGGGTATCTCACTTGTACTATGCATAGGTCAGATGCCCCGCAGGGACATGAGTGCCCATTCATGCTCCATGTGCATTGCACGCATGCCCCTATGTGTCCTTGACTGGATGACCACTGTAATACAAGTCCTGGGTGACATACATTGCATGGCATCGCATCAGCCTTCCCATGTCAACTGTGGCTCAGTACTGCGTTGCACACATGTTTAGGGTCTGACAATCTGTGTGGGTCACAGGCCTCATCCTCTTTAATGGCCAATGACTCTGTCCGACTGTTGTAGTGTCTTCTTCACACGTGGGCGGCCTACAGAGTTTTCATCATGTGTCCTGCTTACTGTCCCATCATCATTTGCAGTGTTGTCACTTGAATCACATTAAGCTGTTGATGCCAGTCAACACTGCCTGTCAATACACAGGTCTATGGTCAGCCTTTTGATACCATGCTAGGCATCCCTGCTTTTGTACTTGGGTGGAGGGGTGCTTTGCTTGTAGATATGCTACACATTGACTGCACAGTGCACGTGATGCCTGAATTTGACCTTGCACTGCCTTCACATTTCCTGACACACACAATGGAGTCCTTGTACATGTAGGTAGTGAGTGACATACAAATTTGCTGCACTGCATAGACCCACTTCTATGCAAACTGCCACCTTTCAACAGGTCTGATCACAGAAGCAATTCAAAGTTGACCCAGCATGCATGCCAGGTTCTATTTTGTGTGTCACATGTCTGCCTGATGTATTTGTTGTCGGTGTGTGTGTGTGTTGTGTGCTTCTGACATGTGTAGTGACCTTTTTTCTCTCTATTTTTCAGGTGATGACGCAATGGAGGCGGAGGATGGTGTTGTCATGCCAGACACAGGGTTGTTACCACTACATCAACCCGGCACAAGTGGGGGTCGTGGGGTGGTTGGCCACGAAAACCTCCAAGTCCTACAGTCCATCTTGTCTCTGGCTGCCTATGAGTCCAGCCCTGATGACGACTCTGACGTCCATGTCGAGTTGGATGAGCATCAAGTCCATGTGTCAGGGGTGAGTGCTTCTGATGTGGACACTCCTCTGTCCGCGACACCTGCACTGAGGGGTCAGACAGTCTTGGTTCCTCCGCCCGTGGTGGATCGGGACGCAGGGTCACCCTCCACACCAGCCACTGATGTGCCTGGGACATCACATCGACGGGGGCATGTAGTCGTGCAGCCGCGGGCGGTGCCAACACAGCGAGGACACCCAGTCCTTGGGTCCCGCAGGGGTCAAGCCCAGCAACGCGGTCGCCGCGCGCAACCGCAATATACTGAGTGGGAGCAAGACATGACTGCCAATTCAGAACGGCAGGGGGCAGCAATGGAGAACATCGCTGAGAGCATGCAGCGTGTGGCCCGATCTGTGCTCCCCCCTGCTAGGCAGGTGCTTCTCCAGCAGCAGGCGGCACGGTCCACGGCCTGCTCGCTCAGGCTGGGCATGGCGGCCTCAGACAGGGCACGCCAGGCTGAAATGTCGTCTCTGCGTAAAGCAATTGCTGCTCACGCAGAGGCGCACATGGACGCCCTGAGGGAGGAGTATGCTTCCCTCAAATCCACTCTGGGTGTCCTTATGATGTCCCAGAGGCAGCGGGCAGAGGAGAGGTTTGCACAGCTTGAGCGTACCATCTCGGCTGAGCTACAGGCTTGCCGGGAGGTGCAGCGGTGTCCAGCCAGGCCTTGCAGGAGGAACTCTGTGTTACACGTGCTACCTTGCAAGAGGAAGCACGTGTATCACGTGAGGTTCTGCATGCAGACCTACGTCACATCGCCACACAGAACCAGGCTCATCCGTCTGGCAGACTTGCTGCCGTCGAGGGGCAAGCTGCGGCTAGGCATGGCCAGGCTACTGTGCCACGTCCTCCTTTCCAGGATGAGCCAGACTCAGACGACCATCTATCTCCCACATAGGTCGGACTGTGCAGGTGTTGAGCCCATGGAGGTTTTTCTTTTGGCTCAGCATCATCGCATGTGGGTGTTGAGCGGCACCCTGTACCTCCCCCCTCCTGGGTGCCTCCCCTCCCCCCTGGGTCGTATGTGGCCATTTTTGATTTTTCATTTAGTTTAGTTAGTTAAGTTTCTGTTTGATAGTTAGTTTAATTAGGTAATGTAGGTTTTTCATAGTTAGTGTAATTAGTTAATATAGTTTAAAATTGCTTGTCTATTGTGTTTTCATGTGACGGTGCGGTGCTTTGTGGCTTTTGAAAGCATCCACTGTCTGTTCCAGCTGGGCCCTTCAGGCTTGTCTTGTGTATGTGTTTGCTGCTTGGGGTCCTTGACTCACATATGCCACTCCTGCATCCCTTATCCATGGGCTTGCAAGGATGGTTCAGTGTAACAGCCTATTACACAAGGGCTTTGGATTGTCATATCTGTGGCATGTCTGGTGCTGTGTAACTTGTGTTAACACCCCTAATGGGGATGATTGCGGTGTTATTGACCACTGTTCTGCTTTTGCTAGATGGGGTGTTTCATGATAAATGTGTACATTCATTGCTATGCATTGTGTAGTATGTTTCTTATCTTTACTGTACACATGCTTGTTGCAATTCATGCCGTAGATAGTGTGTTCCACACTTTGGATGTGAAAGACGGACTGATGGTGTGATTTCTGATGTACGTCTCTGACATGGTCCAGTAATGAGATGCCTGAAGAGACACACACAGATGACTTTAAAGCATTAATCATGTGTTTCATGCCCTTTCTGCAGGGGGGTGAGCCTCCAGACCACCTTTGCCAGCAGACATGGCCCATTGGACGTCTGGATTCTGGACACGTTTGTTGGTGCCCACATGCACATGTGTGCGCAAGCAGAGGCACAGGGATTGCAGACATACATCCTAGAACTGCTGACGTGTTCCAAGGAACTCCAGGCACGGTGAGCAGCACAGGGGGGCCACAACACAGCAAAGCTTCCACCAGGCCAGTTGCACATGCAGGCTTAGTAGCAGCACTGAGGGTGAGCTTCGACGAATATTGGTGTTGAAGCAGACAATACAGCTCAGATGTGTTGGGGGACTGATGGCTGTTGATTGTAAGGTTGTCTGGGGCACCTGCAGGGGCAGTGGCACATACCCTCCGGTCCACCATGGGCCATTGAGGCACTTGTATCACCCATGTAGCCTTCCGAGACATGGAAGGGAGCAGCTCACAGGGACATACAGCAAGGGACAGACTCGGGTGCAGTGCATTTCATTTCCATGTACATTTTGAAACATGCACTGCCTACTTTGTTTCGGTCATGGTGGAATACAACTTGTTCTGAAGTCATACCTTGCTATATGCGTCTGTCTGCTTACCCAGGGAACATTGCATGTTGTGTGAATTGTGACACATTGGTGTTTCATTTGCCACGCACCCACCGGCGGCTGATTTACTGCATTGACTGTGTATGACCCATCACAGGGGTAATGTTACGTATGGGTACGAAGCATCCACACCAGATTGTCTGTTTGTAGAGTAGTTTGTTTCTATGGGGCATATTTGGTGGTGTGTTTGTGTGTTATGGGCACGCACAGATTATTAACTGTGGCTCTCTTTGCAGCATTAAAGTGCTCCTGTAACCGGACCTGAGAGTGCGCAGGCAGGAGGCCAGCACTCAAAACCAGAGCTAAGTGTCTTGTTGTTTTTCTTTCAAACTGCTCTGCATAGGCTTGCTGGGGGGTGCACTAATGTATGGATGAATGTGTAATTCAATTTGGTATGTTTTTTTTCCCTAATCACCCCGAGTCCTATCCAATTCTAAACCCTGTACCCTCTACCCGGTGTTCCTGCTTCCTGTACCTATCCAACCAACGTTCCCTAAACCTCTTTCCCCGCTGGGGTTGCGGATGCCTGTGTAAGCCCCAAGCTTGCAGGAGCCGAAAACCTAAAGGGGGTGGTTGGTTCATGCCACTCCTAAGCCTGGACTCCAGAAGGCCCTGACAATGATGTACAAGTTTGTTAGGATTGTGTATGTGTTCATGCAGGTAGTACATTTTCGTGCATTCCCTACTTTCACGTGTCATTCCTCCTCCCCTCTCCTGCCACTCATTCCAGTTATCCAGTACTTGGCCTTTGTGAGGTACTGCTACTTCAAGTCATCTACTGGAGGCTGTTCTGGTTCGTTTTTCTGCCTTGGATTTTGTGTTTTTGCAAATCAAGGTGAACTCTGAGGGTGCAGGCAACTTTTTACACACAAGGTGGGAGATGGTGACGAAGGGGAAGGGTGATCCTGTGGCCAGGTGAAATTGAGGGTTGAAGGCTCCATGACCCAGGTGCAGTTGTTCAGTGGGTCATGGTGATTTGTGAGGGGGGGTGGGTGTTTTGTTGTTGATAGTTGCCTTGCCCTGCAGTGTCATGGGAACCCTGACATTGTAATTGTGGTATCCTATGTACATGATGTGTTCTGCTGATCAATGCCTGTTCATCTCTTGTGTTTACCTTTCAGGTGTGAGGGGATAGTTGTGGTTTGACATGCTAGGGTGTACACATGGTGAATGTTCACATGTGATGTGTAGATGACACTGATGGTCACTTGATTGCACATACATATGTTGAGTGCATGTCCCTACTGACCCACACACTTGCACTTTGATGCACTACATGTACAACCACCCTTGGATATCCATGTGTACACTCTGTTTGCTTTCTGGTGCCCACTGTGTCCCTGCAGCACATGTTCTGTGACCAATTATGGATCCTGTACATGCCTAATTTGCTTTTTGATGTGGTTTGTCGCTTAGATGTGATGCTCAGGGTGTGCATCACACACAATAGCTGTTCACTGTGCTGTGCGCTGAGCAGTGTGTTGCAGGAGTTGGACACAGCACACAGAAGCTGCAGTGTTGATTTTGCAATGCACAATGTGCATGTAAACAGGCATTCATTGTTATGTTACGGCTACAACTTTTGTAATGCATTTGGGAATGACTTATTTTGGGTGGGAGGTTGTTGGTCAGTCATTTAATCTGATTCCATGTCAGGCATCATTGTCTGATGCCAATGTACATTTTTAACATGGCAATGTGTACCTTATTGGTACTGTGTTGGTGTATGGCTATTGCTTGCCATGTCATGTTGTGGTTTGGGAGGGTTTGAGTGACATAACAGTGATGGTCATGGCCTGTTTCGCAGGTGTGTGTGATTCACACCTTGCATGTCAGGGTCAGCCGCTTCTCGAAGCAACGAGCTGGGGGTAGATCTCTCTCCTCGGCAGGGGCCTCCCTCTGGAACAGCCTTCCTGCCTCCCTGGAACTTGAGGAGAACCATCTCCGGTTCCGGAAGCACCTCAAAACCTTCCTCTTTGCTTCTGCTTTCTCTCTCCCACTCCCTTGCTAAATTCTTCACTGAAACTGCACTGAATCTGCAACTGGGCCACTCTCACCAACCTCGGTCCCTGGCCCAGCCACTCTCCACTTGCACTGCCTCCCTGGTAACCCCTGCACTGCGGGACTGTCTCCCTATCCCTACAGCCCCCCTTCCCAGCACTTGTCTGCACTTACCTTTGCACTTGCCACCAGCTGGCCTATTTATTTGTTTTTTATTCTACTTACCCTGTACTGCACTCCCCCCTCCCCTTCCCCTTGCACTTTTCCCTTCCCCCTACCCCTGCACTTGCGCAATCTAAATGACACCTGGCCTAGTAGGATCGTTGTCTGTCTTCCCTTGTTCCCCCCTCCCTGCCTCGTCGCACCTTGAAACACTTGTGTATAGGCACGTTACAAATGCCATATCATATCATATCATATGTCATATGTGTGCCTTTTGGTCACACAGGATAGCTTGTGTTTAAGTAGCTAGGGATGCAGACAATGTGGCACTTCCATGGCAACAATCTCAGGGTGGTAAGGTTGTGACAGTTGACTGTCTCTTTGTCATCATCGATTGTCACCTGGTATGTGCCAGGCCTGTGTGCACTCCACAAGGGTGGGAGTTTAGGTGAAAAATGTGGCCACAAGCTGGGTCCGGGCTTCCTCGCCACGTGCCCTGTCCCCTCCCATGGGCAGCGCCTGTGCCTGTGGTTGGGGATGTGGGGGCACCACCATGTCCACCGGTACGCCCTGCCGTGTTGCAACATTGTGCAGGACACATGCTGCCACAATGATCCTGCACACTACTGGGGGTGCATAGAGTAGCTGCCCGCCAGAGCGGTCAAGGGAGCGGAAACCTCACTTGAGCACTCCGAATGTGCGCTCCACTATGGCCCTGGTTGCAATATGGGGGGCGTTGTATCTTACCTGTGTGGTGGGGTTCCGGATTGGCATCATCATGTGGTTGCTCAGAGGGTAGGCACTGTCCCCTGGGGAGGTGTAAATGGTTGTGATTATTGAGGTTTGTGTATTTGTGTGTGTGACATGCATGCATGTGCAAGGGCATTTGTACTCACCTAGGAGCCATGTGTCGCCATGCTGCCCAGCTTCCAGGGCCCGGCTCAGGGCGGACATTCTGTATATGAAACTGTCATGGGTGGAGCCAGGGTAGTTTGTATAGACAGAGGTGATGATTCCCTTTGCATCGCATACCACCTGTACATTGATGGAATGCCAGTGCTTGCGGTTTCGGTAGATGTGCTCAGTGGCCCTAGGTGGACGTAGGGCCACATGGGTGCAATCTATGGCACCGAGCACTTTGGGGAAGTGTGCCACCCTGTAAAAATCCAGGACAACGGCCTGCCTTTCTGCGGGTGTTCTGGGCATGTATATGTGCCTGCGGACTGAGGGGCGCGCTGTCATGATTGCCAAGACCTGGTGTAGGCAGCGTGACCGCGTGGCCTGTGAGACCGCCCCCCCACTATGGCAGTAGTCTGCTGAAATGACCCAGTGGCCAAGAAATGCAGGACATTGAGCACCTTCTCCAAGGCGCTCAATGCTTGGGATCAAAGGGTGAGGGATGTAAGGTCATCTTCCCACTGCCAGACCAGGTCTAGGATGATATGGGGTGGAAACCTATACCTGCCGTAGACCTGGTCGTCAGGCATCCCAAAAAGGCTTGTCCGTGGTGCGAAAATGCATGCCCTGGCTATTCTCCTCCTCCTGCGGTGTCCCACGATCAGTGCTGCGACAAATGGGGCATTCATCATAGCTGTATATACGTGTTTGTAGTTTGCGCGCACTTTTTTACTGTGCGCGGGGACGCTTCCCCCTACCTTCGTGTGGCGGACGCGTTGACGCCTGTGTGCGTCTTTTGCCGTGCGCGGGTTCCCGTATTCGAATCCATGAATACGGGTTGTTCGCGTGCGTGTGGGCGTTCCGTGTAGTTCCCTGCAGTACTTCCCCAGTTACGCCTTCTTTTTCACGCGTTATTCCCCATTCCGCGTGTTATGCCCACTGTTACGCCCACTTTGGTTGTGTGCGCCGCATTATGTGCGCTTTTGCTGTGCGCTTAGCGCACGCCGTTTGGTGGAGTGTGTGCCCCCGTGCGCCATGCAAGGATTTGGCGCAGGGACAGCGGGAAACACGCGCAGCGTCTTCCTTGAATTGCACGCGTGCGCATGTGCTGGGTTTCTCACGCTTGCGCCTCTTTGCGCTTGCTTGCGCTGGGATTTTCGGCGCACGTTTGTTCCATGAATCGACCCCAATGTGGTTTCCAGCAAAGAGTTCTTCGTTATTATTTTTAAGTACTTCTTGTAATCTGAGATGAATCAAAGCCAACATTAGGTTGGAGACCATGCTCACTTCATCTATTAGAAGCATTTTCATTTGTATCAATACTCTACGTAATTGCATTGCAGCTTCTGCAGAAAGTTTGTAGTAGTCTAATTTATTTTGATGCTCTACTGGAAGCAGTAGTAATCGGTGTAAAGTCACACCGCATATGTTGTAGGCAGCTAAACCTCTGGGGGCCGTAACAACAGCGGACAGTTTTTTTGTTTGTCAATTGTTGAAGGAACTTGCTGATGATTTTGATTAAGAATGTTTTCTCTGATCTAGCTTCACCACTGACGTACAGCAGTATAGGTTTGCAATTTTGGCAGGTACATTCTTTATTTATGTGTTGTACACCATGTACAATTTGTTTTGTTACGTCTTCCAAATGGTGCGCTGACATTGTTAAGTTTTGCTTGTTGTACAGTTAAGTCTTCTGTATCTTCTTGATTTTGATACATGGTGTTTTCTACTTTTGCCATAGCTACTTCAGCCTCATTTGATATTAGTGGTTGTCCTAGTGGTTCTTGACTTCCTGTTACAGAAGGTTGACTACTGTCGGAAGAATCCTTATCTAGTTGGGCCTGAAGTTCTTCTTCCTGTTGCTGCTCATTGTGTAACATTGTTTTGTACTGCGTAAAGTTCACATCCGTGATAGTACTTTCATTTGCTTTCAAAGCATCTTCATAGCAGTCATAATTATCTAGTATGTCTTCCTCTTTTCTCCATGGTTTGAAAAGTTGTAACAGAGACATGTAATATAGTTCTTTCTGTTGAGGGGTTTTTAATGATAATTTTACATGATTAATTAAGCTTTGTTTGGTAAGTTTCACTAAGCTCCCTTCACAATTGGTCACTCTATATCTACGTTTGCTTTCATCGGGTTTTACATTATTTTTGTATGCAAAGTTTTGAGCTATCTGGTATAGACACATACTTTCCAGAGTGGTACTCCTGTTGGGATAGTAGGTGTCCAGTAAATTGTTTTTTAGAATGTCTTGGCTGTTGGGATCATTTCTGGCAATTGTTTCTATGTCCTCATATGATTTTAGCACTCTTTTTCTAGATTTTGCAGGACCAAGACTGAGCCATACTATGTTGTCTGATTTTCCATACAAAGCAGTGCCGGTTAAACGATCTGCTGCTTCATAGGCCCCACATTCTCTATGAGAGAGCATTTTTATGCCTAGGCTGTACAATTTCTGTGATAATGTTTTGTCTGATACTACGTCATCCCAGAGGTCTTCAAGCTCTGATTTTTCTGCTTTTGTTAAGTAGGCTGTAACATATCGTGCAACAGCAGTTGAATTGTCTGCAATGTACTGCACATCTATGTTTGCATTCCATAAGAGGGCAATTATTGCATTGTAATCATTGATATATTTGGATTCTTCCCTTCTTTTTATATAATACGTGTTTTTAGGTGATTTACCCTGAACACTATGTCAAACTGAAGACATGAAGTTGTTTACTTCACCTGTTTCTGTAACTGGTCTAGGGAAACCAAAGCGGCATTTGGTGTAGTATTAACCTTTGTTTTTGTATTTGCGACAACAATATTTGTCACATTTGTGTCTTTGAAATTGTAAATCTGCCCATGCAGCTCACTATGTGTCTGTTGTGAAGGGATTTCACATGTGACATATTTTTGGATAAACTGCAAAACAGTGCCATCAGTGTCGTGCCCAAATTTTGGTGCACCTTTAATCCATAACAGCATGTGAATATGTGGTGCTCCTCTCGCTTGATATTCTTTCATCCAAAAGAAGTGCTGCACTTCTCCAAGGGGAGGAACAGTTTTATTGCAAATAATGTGTAGCATGGCAATGAAACGATGATGGAAATATCTTGACACATTAACTGAATCTAGAGAGCAAAGTTCTGCAGGTGTTAATATATCTATGGTATTTTTGTTGCTGTTTGCTCTGTGTAGGGACTCATGTAAATCCTCCCATGCATATTCTGCACAACTTAGCGTAACAAACCAAGTCGGTGGTCCAAGGTATCTGAGCATGCAACGCACGTCTCTGTGCCATCTGACCAGTATTCCTTTGTACCACGCATGTTTGCAAACAAATTTGTTATACTTGATTGTAAAACCTCATCTTTTTCCTGTACCTTTTGTATTAACTGCGTAGCTGACATATTTTGAAAGTGGGTTCCAGATTTAAGAATGCGTGCACCTCCATAACATAGTGTTGCTAATTCACTTTCATAGAGTAGGTGTAATATGTATTCCACATTTTGTCTAAATCTGGGATCTTGCGAATACATTCATAATGAGCGGTATTCTGATGCCCCAATCTGAGTAGGTCTATCATCGTATCTTCCACCTTTGACAGTAGGAAATAGCAGTGGAAAAGCACGTGCTTCTACACTTTTTTCCCAAATACTCATTGGTGATCCTTTGGTTTGTCGCATTTGGTAAGTTTCTAGTGCATCATCTACGCTTTCATTGGAATGCAATGGATGAATTGTGTAATGGTCCAACAGAGTGGATACTGTAGCTGGATCCAGAAGTTCGAATTGTCCAGTTTCTGATGGCTCTTGAATTATTTCGGTTGTTTCCCTTAAGCTTTCATCAATATTTATTTCCTTGTAGCACTCATTATTTTCTTTTAGATATTGCAATGCTTGTCTAACTTTGTGTAAGTCCACTAATTGTTGCCAATTTTTGTTTTCTTTGTTGGTTCTCCATTTACCAAGACTATTAAAGAATGCTCTATTGAACGTTCCACTCCTAGAGTGTGTAGATTTTCCGTTAGATCTAATGTCAAATAAACTACTTTGCCACAAATGCCTTTCACCAATTCAGAGGAAGGTAATTTTGCTGTTTTTGGATGAAGGCGTATAATTGCTTGAAATGGGTGAACTGTTTGAATTATTATGCTCTCATACAAATTGAGCTGTTGCAGGATTTTTGGTAGTAGAAACAATTCCAAATTATTTGTAATAGCACGTGAAGGAGTGTGGTTGTTGTCTAATTTTGCAGTACAGTGACCTCAACATATGAGGCGTTCAGTTAGTTTATTTTTGTTTTCAGCTAAAAGGTACAAAGCTAATTCAAACCATTTAGAGTCTTCATTGTCTTCTATTTTGTATGATATGTCCACATTTTTTGTGTTCCTTTTGTAAAACGTTCTGCGGCAACACACACACACATGGTTTTGTACTTCAGCCGATGACCTCTAAAATTTTACTATTTCTTTTCTGTATGTGTGTAACAGAAGGTTGCTATGTGCAGAATTGTTGCTTCTATGTTCTAAAACTATTGCATTTTGTAAGTGGCTCTCATTTCCAAAATACTTTTTCTGAATACGGTCAATTTCTTCTTGTAAGTATATATTGGAATGATGTATTGATATTCTTTTGATATCATGGAAGGTACTTTTGCAAACAGGCCCAGAAATGCAGGCTAATGAATGTCCTTTTAGTCCTGTGTCTTTCCGCATTGGACAAATATCCATATTGTGCAGCTCTTTCATTTTACTTTTGTCTTTACCTTTTACATATTGATTGAGGGACTGACGTAAAGATTTGAAAGCTTTGTTTGGTATGGCACACATTGATGTACACGGCCATTTATATACTGGACAGTGTGGTTCTGCTGAATTGAGAGGTAATTGTGAGTTTTCAGGGGATACTTTTGTAAGCAGTGTTTCTTGTTCCATGATGGTAGTATTGATTTCCTCATACCCTCGTCCACTACTATGGATGGCAATTGTGTTTGTTTGATTTTGTTTGTATGCTTCTTCATTAAAATATGGCTCTGTGGTTGTTGTGTGACTCCATTCACCACCAGAAACATTTAAGAAATTATTTTTGTTCACATTCTGTTTATTGCTGAGTTTTTTTTGTCGTTTGTTACTTAGTTTTGTTAGTGCTTTCATCCTATTTAACACTAATATGAACAACTTCCTTTTGAGAAGGATTGCACTGTCCACGAGAGCTTGTAGGATTAACTTTCTACGGTAGGTTTTAAGGGGTAAGGATGATTTCGGTCCTCTTCTTACTAGATTCTGAAGGACTCTGTGACGAAACATTTTTGCTCAAATACTTTTTTTACTATGGGTTCTTCTTACACTATCTGGATTATTAGGTACATTGTTAGATGTACTGGTAGGCGTTTTTTTGACAACATTTTTGTGTTTTGTGACACTTTTTTATGGAGGAGGTACAGTTTCTGTAGTTGAGACTTCCTTTATTTTGTTACCCAACTGCATTAGCTGGTTTATACCCACATTCTCTACTAACTCTACAACTGGTGGATGCTTACATTGGGCACCATTATTTTTCTTTGCTCTCCTTCTGCGTTCCTTTCTATGGAGCTTCTTTTTTGTAGGCATTCTTTGGTGTCTGCTGAGAAAAAATATATACTTTGGTCTGTTGTCCAATGTATGTGTGCAGTGCGCATGTGTGCATGAGTCAGATGGGGAAGCTCTTTGTCATGGTGAATCAATGTGTATTGAACTCTTGCAATGATTTGGTAAGGCTACTTTACTGTTTGTATACTACGGCAATGTACTTCAGATGAGAGTACAAAGTGCCCTACTTGTGACCAGAACCTTTATTAATAACCGAAATGGCAAAAGCTTACTACAACAACTTAATTTCACAATCTAACTTTCTAAGCATTACATATGTTATTTGGGTACCAAACGCACAGGGATTTGTCAGCCATTCTGCCTGGTATTCTTTGTTCAATAAATGGATATTTGTAGGTAGAATGGTTTACAAATCAATGCTTGCTTTGGTGCCTAAACTAAACCAATAACCCACGCAGCCTCTTTGAGGATTAGTTACCATATAAAGGTTGTACTGTACTTACTTTTTTGTGCAAGATGACCAGGTTTCTTCGGATATGTCGTCTACAGTGTAGATGCTGTTGATTCTCAGGAGAGTAGTCTTCACTGCGAATCAAAAAAAAATAATCAATTACTTTGTGTGTTTGCAGCAGTGATGAGACTGCACACATTGTCCTTCTTTCGTCACAGCATTCACCTTTTATATTTCAACCCAGTGCACGTGTATATTTCATTTCACTCTGTGCAGTCTTTGCATGGTACTTGCAATATGGTTCAAACGTTTAAGGGTAAGGAAATGCCTTGTTGTTTACAAAGTGTACTGTGCGTAGGAGGGAGGTTTGTAAGCGATAGGGTATAGTACTAGATGGGGAAACATTTTCTACTTGTACATTAAAAGCACAATGCCAAAAAATTGGGAGACCCTCAGAAGAAAATGTCACCACCGCAATCAGGGGTGCTTACTATTCTCATACGATCACATTGCAAGTACCATAACTATAGGCCGTACAGAGTACACAACTCTGACATTTTCACATACAAAATTCAGTTCTGCCCTAAATAGCCATGCTTGCAATGTATGTACAAGTTATGTGGAAGACAGTCCAGAAAGGAGTTCAAAGCTTCTTGGGCTTCGCCAATTTCTATCAGCGGTTTGTGTCAGACTTCTCCCGGTTGGTTCATCCCATCACGTCCTTACTTCGAAAGAATAATACCTTTATTTGGATCAAAGAGGCTGATGAAGCCTTTCAAAGACTCAAGGAAAGATTTACAGTAGCCCCAGTCTTGCAACATCCAAGACCGGATCTACCCTTTGTGGTTGAAACTGATGCGTCCAACGTGGCCATGGGGGCAGTACTGTCCCAGCGCAACCTGGAATCTCAGGAGTTACACCCTGTGGCCTTTTGGTCGAAGATATTCTCTGTTGCTGAGCTAAATTACACAATCACTGACAAGGAGTTGTTGGTCATAAAATGTGCCTTGAAGGAATGGAGATATCATTTATTGGGAGCAAGACAGACTGTAACCATTTTCACCGACCATAGAAACTTGCAGTATTTGCGCTCTGCTAAGGCGCAGTCATCAAGACAATTGAGATGGGCTCTTTTTTTGCCGAATATGATTTCATCATCACATTCCGGCCAGGAATTCGAAATGGAAAAGCTGATGCCCTTTCTAGAATTGGAAAAGGGGACGAGGCATTTGTAGCCCCCACCCCAGTGGAAATCATTTCTGGGGAAAAGATGCTTGGAGTAGTGAATGCCACCAATTCCTTGTTTGAGGAACTGAAAAACAAGGTCAAGACCAGCATGAGCACAGCTGAATTGCAGGAATGGGAGACTAAAAAGGAACCATGTCAGGTCATGGATGGGTTGCCATTCTATCAAGGACGGTGGTTTTTGCCCACACAAGAGTTACAAGAATTAGTAATCACAGATTACCATGGCACTATGATGGAAGGTAATCCGGGAGTCACAAAAACCTTGGAAACGGTCAAGAGATCCTATTGGTGGCCAACTTGGCGAAAGGATGTAGTACGATTCATCGGAACCTGTGGCAATTGTGCTCAAAACAAATCCCAGAAAACGAAACCTGCCGGTTTCCTCCAACCTCTGGATGTTCCACTCACTCCTTGGCATACTATCTCCTTGGATTTCATCACAGACTTGCCGAAATGTGATGGTTTTGATACCATTCTAGTAGTTGTGGATCTTTTTTCTAAAATGGCACACTTCTTGGCCTTAAAAGGTTTGCCTTCAGCATCAGTTCTAGCGAAGACCTTCCTGGAGAATATTGTAAAGTTGCATGGTTTCCTGTCCATTGTGGTGTCTGACCGGGGAAGTCAATTTGTCTCCAAATTTTTGAAAAATGCTGCAAGATAACTAAGATTGATGTTCGTTTGTCCACCAGCCATCACCCTCAAACAGATGGGCAAACAGAACGCACAAACCAGACTCTAGAGCAGTATCTCAGGTGCATGCTCCACCAAACTGAAGATACCTGGTGCAACCTTTTGTGGGTAGCCGAATACGCCTACAATAATTCCGTGCACTCATCCACTGGATTGAATCAATTTTTCACCTTGTATGGTCGGCATCCTCGAACCTCAGTCTATGATCCGCCAGAGTCATTGGACCTGCTGCCTCTCAAAGTCACCCTCCTGGTCTCTTGCTCCTGCCTCCTGCTGTCTGCTTCCTGCCACCTCCTATATCTCTCTCTATTGCCATCTCTGTTGTCTCCCTCATACCACCTTGTGATGTGTCCCTCCTGCCATCTCCAGATGATTTCCTAACATGATGATGACACCTGTGTGTGTCCTCTTCCTACTACCGCTTCATGAGGTAGTGGGTTATCTACTGAAGATTCTCTACTACTGTCTCCTGGTGTCTTCTCCCTACCACCTCCTGATTTCTCCCTCATACTACCTTGTGATCTTCCTTCTACGCCTCTTGTCTCCAGCCACTGCTGCTCCCCCTCTACCTGCAAACACCTTTCACAGCCCCCTTCCTCAGGTACCAGCTTGCATCAATCTCTTGCTGCAGCCGCCTTGTAACTCCCAAACCACCCCTTCCTGAGTTATTCCTTTGACACTTTGATAACCCCTCCTCTGTGTCATTGTGGGTGGAAGGGTCTGCTCCAATGCATCATTTTGGTTGCTGCTGTGTGATTGGTTCTTGTTGAAATACTTTTCCCCTTTAGATGTAACTTATGATTCTGCACGAGATTCATGCAGAGGCACGGCCACATCTTTAAAAAGCTGGTCCACCATTTTAGAGTTCTTATTTGCACGAGGTCATGCATGCATGACAGCGTCTGTGGATGTCCTCATGGCCATGTTTGCAGAACTGGGCAAGGTTGCATCATCACCTGGACACACTGTGAGCAGGGTAAGTGCTTTAGGGTTGTTGGCATAAGTTTGGTAGGGTCAACTGGACACACAGAGCCTGGCTTGAGGACAGTGTGTCCGACCTTGCACTAGGTTGTGGGTCTTTTATCAAGGCTATTTAGGGTCAGTAGCATTTTGATCATGAATGTGACTTTCTCCTGTCCAGGAAAGTGGGCTAAGGCAGGGTGACCAGGGGACCTTCCTGCACCACCACTCAGCCATCATTCACTAGTTTCGGAGTTCCTTGGCTCCATTGGCCACCTCACTAGACGTCACCAGAATGAGGCAGAGGACCTTCTCACGGTTCACGCTGCACTTGTTGTTATGATATGATATGATATGACATGGCATTTGTAACGCGCCTATACACAAGTGTTTCAAGGCGCGACGAGGCAGGGAGGGGGGAAGAGGGGGAGGACAGACAACGATCCTACTAGGCCAGGTGTCATTCAGACCGCACAAGTGCAGGGGTAGGGGGAAGGGAAAAGTGCAGTACAAGGTAAGTAGAATAGAAATAAATAGATAAATAAATAAATAGGGCCAGCTGGTGGCAAGTGCAAGGTAAGTGCAGACAAGTGCTGGGAAGGGGGGGCTGTAGGGATACAGAGACAGTCCCGCAGTGCAGGGGTTGCCAGGGAGGCAGTGCAAGTGGAGAGTGGCTGGGCCCAGGACCGAGGTCGGTGAGAGTGGCCAAGTTTCAGATTCAGTGCAGAATTTAGTGAAGAATTTAGCAGGGGAGAAGGAGAGAGAAAGCAGAAGCAAAGAGGAAGGTTTTGAGGTGCTTCCGGAACTGGAGATGGTTCTCCTCAAGTTTCAGGGAGGCAGGAAGGCTGTTCCAGAGGGAGGCTCCTGCCGCAGAGAGAGATCTACCCCCAGCTCGTTGCTTCGAGAAACGGCTGACCCTGAGGGAGTTGGAGACGGATGAGCGAAGGGCTCGGGAAGGAAGATATTTAGGAAGAGAGAGTTGCAGCTATTTAGGCCCCAGGCCCCAGAAGGCCTTGTGGACAATGCAGAGGGTTTTGAACTTAATCCTCGCAGCCACTGGGAGCCAGTGTAGAGATTTCAGTCCTGGAGAGATACGGTCCCTGGGCTTGAGGCCAAGGACAAGTCTCGCAGTTCTGTTCTGGATGAGTTGCAGAGGGCGGAGAGTGGAGGCAGGCAGATTAAGATAGAGACTGTTACAGTAGTCCAGCTTCGAGAGAACCAGGGCTCGGGAGACAGTGAGCTTCTGGGGGAAGGAGAAGAAGGGAAGAATACCTCTAAGGAGGTGCAGCTGGTAGTGTGACTTCTTAGAGACGTCAGATATATGAGGAGAGAAGGAGAGTGTGGAGTCAAAGATGACCCCAAGGTTTTTTGCCTTGCAGGTAGGAGCAGGAAGAGGCCCAAGAGAGGCTGGCCAGAGAGCTGCAGGGAAGGAGGGAGTGGGTGTGCCGATGAGTAGAATCTCAGTCTTACTAGCATTAAGGCGGAGGTCATTGGCAGCACACCATTCCTGGATAGCAGACAGACAGTCAGAGATGAGGGCAGGAGAGGAGGAGGCCGAGGGTAGCCTGAAAATGAGCTGGGTATCGTCCGCATAGCACTGAAAGTTGGGGCTGCCTATAGTGGTCTGTGGTATTCTGCACAAATGGTGTGTGCATACATTCATTCTGCATGGCTTTGTATTGGTAATGATGACTCTTTTTGGATGTGTGTAGAGGTTAGAAAATGCACTATTTGGCTCATGAAACCTCTTCAATTTTTCTAACATGTTTGGCAAACATTTAGGCGTTAGGATGAGTAAGTGCATGCCTGAAACATTCCAAAACTCGAATAAGCCAAACTCGACATACTAACTTTGAAGGCAAAACATGTTTTAAAAGTTCTACACATTTACAGTGGGAGTGTACATCTAAACAAAATTAAGCTTATACTGCTCACCACACACAAACATCGCAAACAGCACATCCACCACGGGATGCATGAGCAGGAAGGACTTTATGCCACCGAGCATTCAAAACCATCCGCATTATCACTCCCACTATGGAATCCATGCACATGAAGGCATGACGGACAAACAGAAGTAAGAGATATACTTCGAAATGCACACAATCAGCCACAGCATCCAACACACAAACATACACACACACACACACACACACCAGGCCCTCACTCCAACCACCCTACTATTATATGATAAAGGATACAAGGACGTGATCTCAAAGAAGATGTATTGGCAGTATGTGCAATGGCACAGGGCAAAACCCATGGAATGAGCAATGTCATCCCAATATACTAACAATAATATGCTGTGGTACAAACTCAGTTAAATGAACCCCATCTCTATGGAAAGCATAAGGGTTATTGCTGTGGATACTGAAAGGGCAGATGTGTAACAGTCCATAATCACACATGAAGGCACACATATTTTGTTTACATTTTGGCAAGCTTTGTAAATCTTGTGTTCCATGACTTACAAGGAGAGATATTCACACAAGACATGGCATGATGAAAATTGCAAAAAACAAACACACTAGATATTCCCTCACTGGTGGCAAAATGCCTGTGCCACTTATATAACCAAGACTAGTCCTGATATGTAGGATGAGCACATCTGGCACGCCATCCAGTTCGGCAGTACAAGTCTTCAAATAGGCTATTGTATCAGCCCATTTAGCTCCTTGAAGTCCATAATAGTGGATGCTGCAGCTGAGATATACTGCCAACTCAACTCCTATTGTCAACAGAAAACACTGGATCCATTGGACCCAAAAGTCCCTAACTATCCACATCATGCAAGATTACACAAATTACTTCTACTCACACTATCACCATTCGTTTTATTTATTTATTGAGTATTTTTAAGGTGCCTACACAGCAAAGTGTTTCCAGGAACCACAAGGCAAAAAAGGGAAAGGGCATAGGGGAAATAAACAACAGTAACGGTCCTACTAGGCCTTGTGGCATTCGGATCGTGCAAGTGCAGTAACAAGAAGTGCAAGAAAAGGGGGTAGGATTGGCCCCGAAGGAAAGTGCAGAGAGTAGCCCAGGGAGGTAAGTGCAAGGGGTTCTGGAGGTGAGGGCCATCGACTAAGTGCAAGGACGGAGGGATCAGACTCGGGGGGATGCAATCAGGATGGGGGGATGTGCTAGCAGGGGTAGGGCTGGTATAGACTGGTCAAGGATGGCCTGGTAGCCTGTAAGACACGTAGGGGGCAGGCCGCCAGTCGCACTGCCAGAAGTGGAAATACCAAGGAAGGGAAAGAGGTTGAGAATAGCAGGGTCTTCAGAGGTTTACACAACTTAAGGAGGTCTGTCTCAAGTCTGAGAGGGGCAGGGAGGCTATTCCAGGGAGGCTATTTACAGTAGGTCTAAGTCTCATACCACACACGCTCCCGCATATAATAAGGCAGACACACAGATATGTGTTCCACCCTGTGTTAGAGCTTACCACGGCTACAACTACAAATGAATAAAACCTGCTTCGTAAAGCCATAAATGGCCTAAAGTACATGGATTTCATTAGTCTAGCTGAAGTAAATATGAAGACCCAAATGCAAACACAAATTCCAAGGTTATGGAAAAGGAAATCTCACATATATTTTTACATTATATTTTGTATTTCTTATGTAATGGTTTTTCAAAAGCTTTATACCTATATACAAAACATAAAGCATACATTTCATCACAATTGATAAATATTTCAATCTCACCTAAATCTCACATGCAAACTCACATATTTCATAGTTCAATTCATATATCAAATAAAAAAAAAGAAAAAGAAAAAAGAGGAATACAATCACCAAGATATCAACAACCCAAAAAGAGGAAACCCAATCCACTTTATCTCAGCTTCTTTAAAGTGCTAATGCATAATTCAATGAGGTAAGATCTATCATAACTGGTATAAGAGGGAGACTAATGTCCTTCTAGTAGCGATTCTCCCAGAGGTCTATGGCATGCTTTTATGCCTCCACTTAGACACTCTGTTTCTCACCATCTATTGCTCCCTTACACACTATTTCATCAACTGACGAAGGGAATCCTTTCTGAAGGGGACCCAAGATCTCTCTACGAATATCGAGTGCACCTTCACAACTTAGAAACAGATGTCGCCAATTTTACAGTCAGCACTTTCTTTTACATAGCTCACAAATTCAGTCGTCTCTGGGAATTCTCTTTCTTGTGCCCCAGGCGTCCACGGTACACAACTGGTTTCGTCTGAAGCATAATATTACTTACATTTCATATTACATTATTACTGTATATGTGTTTATTAAAGGAAAAAACGTATAATGGAGATACTACGTATAACATTCTTAAATACTTAGCGCATATAAGCATAGTGATTATGGAGAAAGACAAGAAAACTCTCCATCATTTATTTAAAAATATATGAAAAAATCACAAGATAAATTATTCCTGTGTTCTTAGTCAACAAATGTGGAGGAAACAATTACCATTTCAGTCTGTTTACTGTTTCTTTTTGCAACAAAACCACACTTTTGTGTTGCAATTTAAAAGAGATACTATCCTCAAATGGTATTCTGAAGATGACCATGGACTTGGAGCAGCATCTTATGTCTGGTGTACAAGGGTCACAAGACATGAGACACTGCTCCAAATATATGGTAACCTTCAGAAAACCATTCCACTTAGTAAATTAACCTTAATAAACATTGTTCCAATTTCAGATGAAAAGATTCACAGACACACTTCCCTGTAAGCGATATTCAATCAACACTACAGCCAAGTCAATGCCTAGTCTGGGATGCTGAGGAAAACCCTTATTAATGTATTGTTATGTCTAGTTCAGTACTCTGGATGACCACCCTTGTATAACACCCCCCTCTTAGAATCCCCCCTGACCCCACTGAGCCAAGAAGTAGGTTTGTTTTGCAAATTAAAAGGTTTATTTGAGAATTTAAACAATATATCTATATCACACTTTATAATAATTGAATAACTGATAGTACACTTAGACATATGATGTTGATCAACAATGGGTAATCTGGCACTAGCACACTTCTTTACAATCAATGAGGAGTTAGTATAGGATGGATAAAGTAGCAAAAATACTTTTATGATTTCAAGGGAAAAGCAATGAGGAATAAAATGCAGTACAGAAATACTTGATATGAATTTAGCAAAAGATAAGATAATCACTTTTTCTCTGGCAATTCACCCCCCTCCCCTATGCAATGTAAGAAATGGAAGGAGATGGAAAGAGGAGCACACAGTTCTCAGGAATGCAATCAAATACAATACGAAATTCAGACCCCCCACCCAGCAAGCTTAGAGGAAACAGGTAGGAGTTTGAAACACAGGCCCAAAATGCTTGTAAATGTGATGTCAGTGGATGGGAAAATGTGCCAACTGATTTTAATTCCCTCTAGAGATTCAGGGTGAGTGGGAGATGCGTGTTGGTATTAGTTCAGGCTCACTTTAGCAATGCTCTATGAGTTATTACCAAGTTGCAAACGGATTTTAACAAAAGAAAGAATGGAGCTGCTATTTTGACAAGTGGAGAAATTAAGCCAAAATCGCAAATCGCGGTAAATTTCGCAAGTGCGTGAATCGCGATTGCGGTAAAGGTATAAGGAGTAGGAAGTCGGTTCTAGGCTTGTTGGAAAGCTTGGATTCTAAGGAAAGTTAAATCTCGTTCCTAGCCCAAACGGTTTCCTTAGATACAGACGATTAAATAAAGGTAGTTTTTCGGATTTAAAGTAAACTCAAAATGACAGGTGACAGCATGCAGCTGCAGAATTGACAGGTGACAGTTGTGCAGCTTTAAAAATGACAGATGACACGATTTCTAGGAGGCAGTTCTACTTAGGTTAAAATAGTTTGGATTAGATTATTTTAACTAAGAGATTGGTTCTGCACAGTTCTGCTAGGTACTCACAATATAAATTTGAACTAGGCCTCGTCACGGATCTGGTCAACACGTCCGGCTGCGATTCTGTCTGCTCGGCGGGTCAATCAGGCACCGGTTCTGCTCACAGCGACCTGGGTCAGCTCTGCTCTGCTGGTCTAGCCTCTCTGGATTCTGGATGTAACAATGCTTTCTGGGTACCGCTACAGGTTCTTGCAAAAATTCTCGTCAAAACTTCAAACAGCTCGCCCGGCTGTTGAATAGTTTGGTTAGTTTTGAGGCCTGCTGAAGAGGATTCAGCTGGTAGATTCAGGCCTCTCTGCTACAAATTCTGGAGTTAATTTCTGCTACAGGTTCTGGAGAGTGATGGATTTGAAGTCTGGATCTCTGGATGTGAAGTCGTCAGTCAGCATGCTCCGCAGCAAATGGAATTGAGTGTCTCTACCTGTCCCAGCAGTCTCTTTTTATGTGTTTTGAAAATGGGTGTGTGCCTGGGTCATAACTAAGCCTGCCCCTCTCACTTATCATTGGCCTATTTCTCCTCTCTCCCTTGATTGGGGGAAGGAAATGTGAGTCAGAGTGATGCTGTAGGTTTTATGGTCAGAGGAACCTCCCCTTGTCAGATTGCACACAAATCTATTTCTGACCCAAATACATATTTATCTATGTACCATTTTTCTAATATTATAGGTCCAGTTAACATATTTTCTGTAGCACCAAACCATCCGATCCCTGTCTTTGTACGATGTTGTGTCCACTGATGACAGAATTCTCCTCTTTTCATCCAGATAACGACCTCTAAACCTTTCCAGATTTTACACAAATGTACACCAGGGATATGGGTTACAGATGATAAAGTGTCAGATTTTTAACATGCATACATTTGGAGTGAGACCCTATTTTCCGCTAGCAACCCCCCAGAATACACCACAGGGTCCTAACGCCTCTTAAAATGTTCACCGAAAAATCACAAAAATAATGATATTATTTATATAATTTTGACCAGTCCGCACTATAAGTTATCTATCTTTTTAAAATTATGCCCTGGTCAAAAAAGGGTGTGGCTTCCCACATCACAGGGTGGAATAACTGGTTTATCCACTTCCCCCAAGCCAGCTTGTTCACAGAGGCACAGCTGCCTCCCAGTTTCTCTCAAGAGGAAGCTATTTTACGACGCCCCCAATATAACAGGCCTTTGTTCAACTCCCTGTAGTCCCCAGCTGCCACTCCCCTTTCAATCAACAGGGCCATGTGACCTCAGGATGCAGCCAGGCCTGGCAGCCAGGCCTGGGAACACAGCTGTTCATCCAGTTTCAACTCCTGTCGGGGGTAGTTGTCAGGCAGAATTCAGTTTCATTAAGCCAGGTTTCAGCTAACTGTCATTTTTTGTTCCCAGTTTTCTACATTCAAATCAAACTGACAATTATTACCTATACATTAAATAATTACTTCCTTCAAGTCATTTCAGAATATAGTTTTACATTGTATCCACCTCTTAGCAAGTCTTTCCTTGGTCTGGTTTTGTTTCATTTGTTCAGTTTTACACAAAAGTCTGGGGGTTTTAAAACGCCGGCTTTCTGATAGTGGTGAGTACTGGTAATGCAACTATTTTTGGGATTAAGAAAATGAATTCCCCACAGTTCTGAGTTGCTTTTTTTGGCAATCAGCATTGCCATTCCCAATGGTTTCAGGCTACTGTGTGTGTAGCCCAATGGTGGTTTTAGGCAGTGCCCACCTGTGCTCACAACATAGGCAAAAATATGTGGCAGCCTATTCTTCATGTTTTCCCTGTGCACTCTCTGGGGAGTTCTGGCCATCATGATGTTTTCCATGCCAGTACTGCACAGTTTTATGGTAGGGCTTGGATGCATGGGTAAAAACATCCCACATCCCCCAACAAAAAAATAAAACAAAAAAGTAAATAGCTATACAAAAATATAAACCATGGAATATACATGTTGATAAAAAATGTTATTAATTAAAACAATCACCAATACACACAGGTCATTGCTTAATTGTGTCATTCTATTGCAAAACTCTACCTACACATAAACAATCATCTTACTGCACACAGATTATTCATTATTTCTTATGTGTATCTACTAATACAAAATACATGCTGATCAAGAGAGATTTCAAAGCATAAAAAGATATGCTTAACAATGAGGAACAAAGCCTACAAACATCTAAATCACAAAGTGATCTTACAAAACTCAATCTTCCCATAACAAACATAGCAAATACAATAACTTTGCACTTTAAACATACAGCAAATTAACATACCACTCACTCACCCTGTAGCGGTTATAACTTTCAAATCAAGTTCCACTGGTAGGCCCACAATCCCTGGATTGTAATCAAATTGGAAATAATTCTCCTGAGGCATCACATAACTAAATTGAACTATATAGTACAGATTAGATTTCAAAGTAGCTGGAAAAAACACACACATGTGAAAACACATCTACCTACAAACTACATAATGAAACAGGGGGCAAGAACAGAAAAACAAGTAACATGGAACAAAAAATATTGTGCAATTAAACAAATTATTGACCACAAAGCATGAATCTACCCAATAATGCTACAATCATAAGAATTCACAGGTTCAATAGGCACATAATGCATCCTTAAATGATTGCATCTCATTGTTACCCATGCAGCCAAATCAACGGAACCAATATAAATTTAGAACTTCAAAAGTAACATTCTTCCAATATAGCCCTACTCATCTGCCCACATTCCATGTTGCGTTTCATGACATATTCAGATTTATTCCAAAGCCTGCTTACAAACTGTCATCTCAACCGGAAAAATATAATTAAATCCTTTACAAAAGATTAAACATTAATACTTTAACAAACACAACTTACAAACAAACTATAATGAAACTCACATCTTTCAAATCATGTATTAGAAGACATCAAACATGTGCTCTCAAGTCCATACACCAAAAGATTGCATGTGCTTTCATAAAAGTATTTAAAAGAATAACCACCAAATAAAAATTACACTTAATAATATGGTTCAATAATGCAAAACCCAAACGTGTCACATTACAGTACTTTTACTTGCTGTTATGTATAGTTTAGAAAAATCCATGGCAACGCATACATTCTGCTCCCGTCATTCGCACTTCCGCCCCTGCAGACGCGTTTGACCAGCATGGAGCGATTTTGCTGAGTAACGGTAAGAGTATGTCCCACGCTCCAGATTAGAATGTGCTGAGTAATATACCTCAGTCTGATAACTTTTCACATAACATTAACAGGTATACTCAGATTGGACACTTCTTCTACGGGACCCAGAGCCCTTTGAACCATAAGGTACTTTTAACTAATTACCTAATTGCCACACAGTTTAATTTAAGATCGCAAGGCTAGTCACATTACCGATCTCTAATAAAGATTTCTCTTTTATGTTTTTCCTATTCACCACTTCACTGTTGGAACATTTAAAAACACACCTTGGAACGGGTATGTGTAATTACATGTGTTTGTTTTTGGAATTACTGTTAAATGATTATTTTATGATTATGTTGATTCATTGTTTAGAAATAGAGAACGATTAGGTATAACGAAATATTTGTATGGCCCTGACGAAGGTTATAATAACCGAAATGCATTGGCAAACGTACATAGAATTGGAGCCAATATCTTTATGTCAGACCTCATTGAATATGAAGTAGAATATTCAGGAGAGACGTCACATCAACTAGATGTGAAATAAAAATATATTTTTTAAGAAAATGATGTACAGTGTCTAAATTGAATCTTTACGAAAATACGAACACACAGTGCAAAAGTGGACATTCCCTATTTTTAGGGTAAACTGAGAGCACCAGTCATAATAGAGTCAACACACTCTATTTTTCTTTGGTTATATTTTTGGGTCTTTATGCCATAGGACCTATATAGACTGGTAGCCCAAGGCTAAAACCTCATCAAGTAATACAAGTGCAATACAATTGTATAATTAACGCACAGAAACGGCACGTAGTGCCCTCCTTCAACTTCTTTGTGTTTGCATTTCTTCTGGGCATAACTCAAGGTAGAGGCACACATTGAACATTTGAACTAAATATGAGATTTGCTGACATTGAAGCTTTAACTACAAAGAAAGCTGAAACTTTAGGCTTTTCAGCCGAAGAGGCCACCAAGATATTGGGTTTGATTCAAGACACTGGATTCAACACAACCAGTACCAAAACAAAGACCCAACACGCCAAATTAAGCAATTGGAATACCTAATCCATAAGGAAATCAACCGAAAACTGCATGCAATCACACTGGGCAGATACTATAGAAACCAAAGTATCCCTAGAGGCTTGCGTATTCAACTGAGACCAACTTTGTGTAAAGAGAGCAAAGAGTTTGTAAAAAAAATGGGAAGCTATACTTAACAAATGCTCTTTAGACCTTATTGTACTAACAATACAAGAATTGGCAAGTAACCTTCAGGATCTGAGTAAGGAAATCGAGGAGATAGAAATCCAACTAGTTGCTACTGTTTGTGCCCTCCCTGACTATACGTGTAAAAATGAATAATACAGACACTCCCTGGATAGGCAATAAGGCACAAAAGAGCAGGCTGCGAGAGTTCAAGTAAAAGTTTATCTATATCTCTGAGAGCGCTCTGACCACATCAAGGTTACAACACATTTATATAGAACATTGACATTTTTAACATATGATGCTACGTTGGACCTGGATTGGTCATCCGGGGTGGTGTCTTAGTTGTGAGCATCATCTCTTCCTTCAGGTTGGTTGCTTGGTTGGCGGGAGGATTGACGTCAGACATCTGTGCTCCGGATGAGTGGTGAAGGTCAGGTCACTGTAAAACACGGCGGTCACTATCTAAGCTAAGAAAATACATTCTAAATAATGCATGCACTAAATAATGGTTGATCAAAGGACCCTCAGTAGTTATGTTATGTTATGTTATTTTGCATTTATATAGCGCCTTATATACCATTGGTATGGTCTGAAGGCGCTGGTAGGTTGAACGCCCTTGGGAACAGAAGTTCGGGTCAGTAGAGAGAGTAGAGAGAGTCCAAAAAGTGCCTGTGCGCACAAGGTATGTGTGCAGCTGGTGCGGAATTCAGGTGGTAGCTGCTTCATAGCGGTAGGTGTGGTGGATGAGAGTATGTGTTCGGTCTAGCCGGCTTTATCCAGAACGAGTGTGGCTGCATTAGGCCTGAGGAGAACGCCTGGCTGGGGGGTGTGAAACCAGCATTGTTTTACATAGAGTGATGTGGGGTGAGCGGGAGATGTAGATATGAGAACAGTTATACTGAATGGTGTCATAGTATCTCTGTGTTCTAGTTGAGTGGTGGTGTAAGGGAGAGAGTAAGCGTGGGGTGTGGTATGGTGTATGTTTTTCAAACATTCCCTGCATTCCAAAGCATATTGTGTTTGTCACACAGTTCCAGGCGGGCAGGTCTGATCTATGTATTTTTATTCATTTCAGGTGTACAGGATTGTCCTACGCATTTGTGTATGGTCGACATATTCATGTACTCTGGTTCACCTTGCGTGCTCGAGTCTGGTCTTCATTCTCCAGTGAGGTTCATGCATGCTCTCATGTGTTCCATACGTATGCACTCGTGTACTTGTGCGTGCAATCCAGTCTACCCCGCGCTTGTGCTTATGTCTGCCTATGCGTTCGTCTGCTCTTTATACTCAACTGCTCTGTATACACCTCTGATCAGTATGCTTATTTGATCTATACACTCCTCAGGTCTACCCACTGCTACCCTCAACATACTATTCCTCAGCTCCACGTACTTATCCGTTCAGCATACTCATCCGCTCTACAAATCCATCTGCTCCATGCGTTCGTCCGCTCCAAGAGAGCACGTACACTTCTAAATTCAACTTTTCAGAGAGGGTAATGGGCGCAACTTCCAAGTGCAATTGGGTACACTTCTAAATTCGTCTTTCTCAGAGAGGCAATTGGGCGCAACTTCTAATGCAATTGGGTACACTTCTATATTCAGCTTTCTCAGGGAGGCTATTGGGCGTAACTTCTAATGCAATTGGGTACACTTCTAAATTCAACTTTCTCAAAGAGGCTGTTGGGCGCAACTTCTAAATGCAATTGGGTACACTTATAGATGCAATTGGGAACACTTCTAGATGCAATTGGGAACAATTCTAAGTTCAACTTTATCAGAGAAGGCTATTGGGTGCAACTTTCTAGATGCAATTGGGTACACTTCTAACTTCAACTTTCTTAGAGAGGCTGTTGGGCGCAACTTCTAAATGCAATTGGGTACACTTCTAAATGCCATTGGGTACCGTTCTAAGTGCAATTGGGTACAGTTCTAAATGCAATTGTGTACACTTTTAAATGCAATTGGGTACACTTCTAAATGCAATTGGGTACACTTCTAAAAATCTATGTATCATTGCTATTCAATATGGTATGTGTATCGTCATCAGTAGCAGCAATGTTGTGTGAGGTAGGGTGTGTGGTTGTCTGTGGATGAGTACTAGTGTTAATTAAATAATTTGGCCAATAATAATCTCCATCATATTTGTTATATCCATAAGCATTACTCATATTTATATTGAAACGTAACACTGACACACTTGTTGATCCTACAGTGATGTATTCTGAAGCTTGCATCACATCTGTATTGTTGATGTTAATCTCATGTGACTCTTTCCATATAGTCTTTACCCCAGTCCAAATCAAGTTCTATCCTTCTCGTATCATGTTAGCCCCGCTTCCTCCCCTGTGCATGTCATTAACAAAAGATAAAAGGGTATAATACCAAGCTGCAAAAAACAACATTACTGACATCAAAATTGCGGCACATTTCAAAACACATTCAACGTTATTGAACCTTTTAGCCCTAATGGCATCCCTATCACTATCTAGCATTAATTGGTTCTCCGCGATTGTAGGTCGTTGGGCCATTTGTCACCTGGAGGGGCGATATAAATTTGTTAAGTCACCACAATATATACGTGTATTTACATTTTTTGTTCAACTTCATGTTTAATCAATATTTTTAGTCATGTTTGTTCATTTTCTCTATTGTACATGTACTTTTGCTATGGAGAGAATGATAGTAAAACAGTGATGGAGAAAAGCGTGGAACAATAATCGAAAAAAAGGTTGAGATAGAGAGAGAGTTGAGGTGTCTGGAGAGGGTATTGATCAATAAAAGAGGAAAGGAGGAAAACATAGAAAAGAAGGACGTAGGAGATAAATCGTGCAGAACAAAATACATATCATAACTTTTATCTCTGCATGTTCTCTTTACTGACAATTTGGTTATCCTTTTTCAACCTCTTTTGTGGTACCAGTGGCACCATCTTGCTCCTCCTGGGGGATTGTACTATCGTGTGCCCTCCTCACGTCTGATAAGTGCACCCAATACTTCAATCCTTTCACCTTCACCGCAGTGGGTGTACTATAGATGACCTCATAAGGGCCATGAAACCTGGGTGAATTCCACCTCCTCACAAATCAGCGGACGTACACATGTGCTCCTGGCATCAGTGGCCCGCTTGAACTGTCTGTGGCCGGTGTGGTAGTATCAGTCACCACATTTTCAGTAAAAGGCGGTGCTATTTGTCGCGCTATGCTGCGTACTGCGCGTGTTAACTTGGTCAGGTATTCCTTGAACTCTTCCACCAGCACTGCGGCAGCCCTGTGTGCATCCGATGCTCTTCTAATCGTGGATACTGGCGTGTGTATTCGCCTCCCAGTCACAATTTCATGGGGGCTCAGATGGTGTTCTTTACATGGTTGCGTCCTGAGTTGGAACAGTGCTAGGGGCAAGCAATACACCCAGTTCTTCTTCAGTGTGTTACACAACTTAGATAACATACTCTTCAGTAATCAGTTGATCTTTTCTACCATCACATTCGACATCGGGTGAAAAATTGAGCACAGTTTGTGTTTTACCCCTAAGAGTGATGTCACTTCCTTAAAGAGGTCGGTCACGATGTGCGTACCATTGTCTGATCTTATAACATCGCATATTCCCCATTGGGAGAACACTTCCCGAACAAGGAACTTGGCAGCACACTTCACGTCTGGGTGGGGACATGGGCCCGCTTCCACCCATCTTGAAAAGGGGCACACCACCACAATCAAATATCTTGCTCCATTACACTGCTCTTCCATATCAGCATATATGGAGCTCTCTAAATGGTCCTGTTGGTCGGGGCAGGGTACCGCGCAGTGTTCTCAATGTCATTCCTGAATTATATGTTTGGCATGTTATGCATTCTACAATGAATTTCGACAGGTGCTCTTGCAAATTGGGGACGAACCAGTGTTCCTGGATGTCTGTGGCAATGTGTTGTTGTTCTACATGGCCGGGGAAATGCAGCTGTTTGAATGCTATTTGTAGTAACTCTATGGGCATTACAACCTTTCCTGTTGTCTCCTGTCTCCAAATGAGATCTGTGGCTGATTGTTTACATCCCCGTTTGCTCCACAGTTCTTGCTCTCCCTGTGGTGCTCATCTTTGTAATTCTATTATCTGCGCTATTGGGGTATTAGTGTATGCTTCTTCTAGTGGGTCTGTGGTTGTTGCTTTTACAATGCATTCGAGTGTTGGTGTTACATTGAAATACAAGGCCTCCTTCGCTGCTGCATTGGCTGCCGTGTTTCCCAATGAGATTGCATCTGTGTTGTTGGTATGGGCTTGGTATTTCACCACTGCCACTACCGATTGTACTGCTAATGCATCTATTAACTCATTCAACAATGTTGCATGCTGTACTGGAGAACCGTCTGCACCTCCTGAATCCCCGTCTACGCCACAGTGACAACTCTGAGTGCACTGTGGTAGTTGCATATGCTGAGTGGCTGGCTGTGTGTAGTGCTTCGATCAGGGCAGTTAGTTCGGCTGCCTGTGCTGAGTAATGGGGTGGGAGGCGCTTTTGCACAATCGTCCGATAGTCATCTTCCTCCATGCGCACTACTGCCATTCCGACGTGTTTTTCCCCTGTTTCGGGGTTTATTGATGCTGACCCATCTATGAAATATATTTCTCCCTCCTGTAGGGGATTTTCGCTTGCTTTTGGGATGTCATTACCTCCCCCCTCATATGTGGCACAATCGTGTTCCTGTATGTCCTCTGTCGTGCATGGCTCTGTAATCAATGTTGCTGGGTTTACTGTTTTGCACCTTACAACGTGTACTATTTCATACGCTGTTGCTCTTTGTGTCATTAGTGTTGATTTTGATCACTCAAGGATGGCGAATAGGGAATGCTCTACATATAACGTTACTGAACATCTCATGACAATGGTGGCGCTCTTTTCAATCGCGAAGGCCGCAGCTGCGAGAGCTTGTTCGCACGCCAATTGGCCTTGCATTACTGGGTCTAGTCTCCCACTGTAATACGCCAATGGTTTGTGACCTAAAGATGTTTTTTGTGTCAGTACTGCTGTCATCAGTGTTCCATTACAGTCTGAAAACAAGAAAAATTCCCTCTCATAATCTGAGTTCGCGAGGACTGGGGCATCAGCAATGAGGTCTTTTAGTTTAAAAATCTGTGTTATCATTTCCTGCGTCCACTGTATTGCTGCTCTATTTTTCTGCGCCTCTTTTAACGCTTGTAGTAAGGGGCGTGTGTATGCTGCGTAATCAAGGATCCATGCTCGGCAATAGTTACAAATGCCAAGAAACTTTTGCATGTCTTTCCCAGTTTTTGGGATTATTATTTTGTGTATAGCAGCTGCTCTGTCGGGGAGTATTTGCTTCCCATCTTTTGATATTAGCTGTTCGAGGTATACAACCTCGGCAAGACAGTATTGCAATTTTCCTTTGTCCACCTTGTACCCATTGGTAGCTAGCACATTCAGTAGTGCTATCGAGTCTTCTCTGCACTTTTCTTCTGTATGGCTGCAGACGAGTAAATCGTCTACGCATTGGATGATGGTACTCCCTACATCAATGTTTCCAATGTCCTCACGTAACACCCTGTTAAAAATGCTGAGACTTTCGCAATACCCTTGTGGGAGTCTGCGATGTTCATACCTGTTGTTCCCTAATGTGAACACTGTCAGGTATTGGGATCCTGGGTCGAGTGGTATGGAGAAGAAAGCATTCTTCAAGTCAATGACAGTGAAACATGTTGATTCTTTTGGTACGCTGCACAATATTGATGCCGGGTTAGGCACTAATGGGAACTCTTTTTGAATTACGTCATTGAGTGGGCGGAGATCCTGGATCATCCTCCACACCCCTCCTTTTGCTTTTTTGATCGGGAAAATCGCTGTATTACATGGGGAGTTGGATGGCACTATGATGCCTTGTTTTAGGAGTGCATTTATCATTTCCCTAATTCCCTCCTCTGCTTCTCTTGATATGGGATATTGCTTTACTCTCAGCAGTATTGCACCTGGCTTGAGTTTTATTTTTATTGGTGTCACCTCATGCAGTAACCCTACATCGTGGGGCTCTGTGGTCCAAATTTCAGGTGCTACCTTTGCCATGTCTTCCTCAAATATAGTCAGTGGGGCATTAATGCTAGTCATGAGTGGGTTGTGTACCTCTCTGTACTGGATCATAATATCACATGGTATACTTATTTCTATTATTATTTCTCCATCATTTTCACCATCAGTGAATAATTCCTCGTCTGTTATATCTCGTAGCATTATGTTTGGGTCTATGCATAACACAGTTCTCCACTCACACCCATGCGCATCCAATCCTATGACCACAATACATTTGCTGGATACTTGAACTGCCTCGATGTCTATGGACATTATCGTGCCTGGCACGACGTCTGTGTGTGCAATTGGGCGAAATATGAAATTTGATGGTGTTCTCCATTCTTTTCTCATTATCTCTGGCACCGCTCATGCTAATACCTTGATGCCATAAATAAACATACTTATATCAATGGGTATTCCTCGCACCACAACTTTGTTCATTACTGTGCTGATCATGGCTCGTACTGGGCGTACTCCTGGGGTTGAACACACTATTCCTCGTTCTGTAAACGAGATGGTCATATTTAATTTGCTTAACAAATCTCTCCCCAGCAAATTGATCGGCGCGTCTTTGTGGTACAGTAAGAGTGCGTGCACGGTTTTTTCCCTCACCGTTATATCAAGATCTTTAGTGTAAGGAACTTTTAAAATAGCCCCAGAGAACCCCTGCGTCTCTAAATTCCTGCCTGAGAGCGGAAACCGCCCTTCCATAAGACATGATTTCTCCGCTCCTGAGTCTACCATAAAGATAAACTGCTTATTTCCTATCTCTGCCCCCACTAGTGGTTCCTCTTCTGCACGTAGGGTGGTGAATAGGACTGGACACGCAAATGTTCCCTGTGGGCTGTCCTAATCTGAATGTCTTTCTTGCCCTGGCAATGAAAAGACATTGTCTCCAACCACGGTCACGCCACGGTATGTGCGGGCGCACCGTTTGCGGCTGTTGCATAACAATTATTGTTTGCGTTTCCTACTGTGTTTTGTCTTGCCATAGGTTGTGGTGGTGGTTGCTGTCCTTGCTGCATCTGAGGTTCGTTATAGCATTGGTTTTGCTGTCTCCCTCCTCCTATCGGTAGTCCATAGGGGCTACCTGGGTCTGGGCACCCCCAACCTTGTTCGTTTTCCATGGGCTGTTGCCCCTGGAAATACCCTGAAGGCCGCATTCTACAATCTCTGGAATAGTGTCCCCATCTCCCACAATTCCAGCATGACCCTTGTGGTCCACCTCTCATTCCCTGACCACTCATTCCCTGACCACCAAATCCTCTATTCCCCATACCTCCAAACCCCCCTCTCTGGCCACGGTACCCATCTCTTCCTCTTGCTGGTCTTTCTTGCCACTGTTGTCCACCGTATTGCTCTTCTCCATTCCACTGTCCTTGTCCTCCTGTGGCCCGCAGTTCCGCTATTGTTGCTGATATGTTTACCACTCCTTCATCCCCCTCGTTTTCTCTGTCTGTGGCTACGCTGGCGTTGACGGCCGCGACCTTCACTAATTTGTTCTGTACTAGCTTCGCCTCGTCTGCCAGCCTTTTTTGTGCTATCTTCTTTTCTTTCTCTTTGATCCTCCTGCAGTGGTGCACAATTATGCTCTGTATTTCAGGCCAGCCCTTGGCTTCTATCCGAGCTATTTTGTACAAGGCCTTCTGCACCTCCTTCGGGAGCCCCTTTTTAATGATAAAATAAAACAAGGCGGTGGACTGGTTCCACGCTGTGCCAGTTTCGCTTCTCCATAAATCCTGCACCCGCAGTATGAATTGCGTGGGATCCTTGTTCTCCTCCATTGTGCACTGCATCACTAAATGTAAATCTGGAATATCTGGAAACGTGTGCCTCAATGCATCCCATACTTGTGCTCGAATGTTATTGAATGCCGACCCATCGTGGCAGTCACAACTCATCGTTACTCCGGGGAATCCGGCCTTTTCCCACACTGTGTCTGCTTGGTCACCAATTGCTGACACTAGTAAACTTTTCACATCCCCTATCGCTATCGCTAGCGACACTCCTGCTGTGTTTTTCTTAAAGGTGTGTATCCATTTCCCAGCCCCTCCCGATACTAGGGGGAGGACATTTAGCAAGTTGTTTTATCCATTTGAGCCCATGGAATGTAGTGTGGCCTACCTGCTCCTTTATGTATCAATGGCATTTGTAACTTGTGTTTCTTTCCTACCTTACTTACCGCACATTTCTTTATTTTACTTACCATCATATTTCCCCCTTGCTGTCTTAGTCTACTCTGCCATAGTGGTGGCGATGGTGTATCTGGGTGGGCGGTTTGGCAGTGCGGACCCGGCCTTGGCAGCTGTCTCTTCATATTCGTCTAAATCACTCCACACCTCTTCTATTTCTGATTCTTGCTCATTGTTTCCTTCACATCCTTCCCCTCTCTCACTTTCTGGGGTGGGGGGGCATATAATCCTCACGGGTTTGTCATTTAGATGAAACAGGAACTCCGCTGACCGCCACTCTTTCTCTTGCCTTTGTGGTATGCGTGTTCCTTGTGATGATACTGATCGCGCTGGCTCTGAGATTGCTTGCACCACTTCCCCTGCTGTGCTCAATGTTGGCGTTAGCTCCACCATGGATAATGGTGGCACCTCTCCTCCCCCTGCCAGCATTTGGCCTCTATCGCACAATTCTCTTAGCCGCGTTATTTCCATCTGTCCATGCGCTAGCTGGCGGTCTAATTCTCCAGTGAAGTGTGCCAAATTCACGGGGGGTGCACTTGTTGGGCCATCCAAACCTCCTTTATCATAGGGCGGCGGTGCCATGGTAACGTCTCCGTTTGAGGGTGCGGGGGTGGGACATGCTGGTATGTACAGGGGCTCACTGTATCCTACTGCTGGCCTTGACATTAAAGGATATATTTTTGTTGTATCGCCTTCAGCTGTAGTGGTTGTGCACTCGCCCTTTGGTGTTCCGCTTACCTCTTCCTGCATTTTCTGGGTTTCGTTCATACTTTCTTTATTTACCTCTGCTGTAGGCGTAACTTCTTCAAACATTCGCCACAGGTCTAGTACCTCTCTTTTATTCTGTAGTTGTTTCCCTTTATACCTTGCTAACAAGTGTGTGGATACTAAATCTAACACCCTTTTATCGAATGACCCACCTTCTGGCCAAATTGGCATCACACTGTCTCCTTTTATCTCCCTCCACCATTGATCGTGGTATTTTTGTATCTTCTCACTGTATAACGGAAGGTGCTGACAAATATGTGCTAGTGGTGTTATTCCCCCCATGACGATATTTTTTCTTCTTTCCCTTTGTCTGTACTTGCCCTTCAACCCCTCTTTCCTTCTAATCACTTCTCCACTTGCCTTTCTTTCCTTCTAGCTGAACAATATACCCTGAGTCTTTTCAATTACTTATAGATTGTCTGCACACATATGTATCAAGATAGATATATGAATCACTTTCCAACGTTAACCTTATAGTTGTTGCATGTTCAAATTCAACAGTTCATTTTTGCATATTTTGACACTTTAACCACAAATTAATCACAGCACTTGGATATCCTTGACAAAAAACGGACAGAACCCAAAAGACATATAACACATATCATGCACATGCACTACCTGTGCGCTTTTTCTCCCCGTTTTGCTCTTTTTACCACCCCTTCCCCGTTTATCCTACTCTTCTAATTCACTCCCCACCTCTTACACCCTCTTACTCTTTTCCAAGAATCCTTTCGTACCCAGAAAAAGAATGTTTTAAATAACTACTCCGAGTCTACTCAATATACGAGACTCCTACTATTTTCTCTGTATCTTCACTTATTTATTCTGCACTGGACGAGACAATGCTACGCGGCGCCGCCTTCTACCCCGTTCGGGTTAGGATACCACTTTTTTCTCTTCACTTCTTACAAAAACCTAATAGCCATATAAAGGACAGATCAGAAAAGCCTCATCATCACTCACACAGGCCCTACTCTTCCCTATAACCCATTACCACCTGTCCCCCCTATGTCCCCCTTACCTTTCCTTCGTAACCTTCGCAATCGGCACTCACGTGTTCAGTCAGGTAACTCGAGGGTCACCGCTCGCAGTCCGACCCCAGTCAAGCTCGCACCCCAACCAAGCTGTGGCCCGCCTCGGCGAGCAGCTTTTCATTCAGGTATTCGTCAACCGGGAACCCTTGACCCTTCTTCGTAGTGCGCACAGGCTAGTCGGCCGCGGAGGCGATGGTTTTGCGGGGGGGCATCCCAGATCGCTCCGCACGGCGCCAGCCTCGAGGCACCTCTCCAATCACATCGCAGGGGGTCACCAAATGTTTGTGCCCTCCCTGACTGTACGTGTAAAAATTTATAATACAGACACTCCCTGGACAGGGAATAAGGCACAAAAGAGCAGGCTGCGAGAGTTCAAGGAAAAGTTTATCTAGATCTCTGAGAGCGCTCTGACCACATCAAGGTTACAACACATTTATATAGGACATTGACATTTTTAACATATGATGGTACGTTGAACCTGGATTGGTCAGCCGGGGTGGTTTTTTTGGTGTGGGCATCATCTCTTCCTTCGGGTTGGTTGCTTGGTTGGCGGGAGGATTGACGTCAGACATCTGTGCTCTGGATGGGTGGTGAAGGTCAGGTCGCTGTAAAACACGGTGGTCACTATCTAAGCTAAGGAAATACATTCTAAATAATGCATGCACTAAATAATGGTTGATCAAAGGACCTTCAGTAGTGTATCATGTCATTGTACAATTCACTCAAGGATCTATATCATCTATAACATTTGGGTTATACAGGTCACAGGTTTATGGGTCTTGACCACCATAATACTCTCAATGACCTGTGAGGTTAGTTTCACAAGAATCTCAGGTATGTGGCATTTGTTAATATCAGGCATGATATACTGCAGTAGGGGTCTAATGTTAGTTGAGGGTCTGTTGGTTGGGCTTCATAGCATGGTTGGCAGTCTGGCACATGAAAGGGATGCCTTACAACGACACAGGGTTAGAATGGCAATAAGTTTCAACTGGCGAGGGTAAGAGGGCAAGGACATTTTTGTGGAGATGGACGAGCTATGTGCTTGGCTCATGTTGGTTCACATGCAGGACAGTGATCTCAGAGGAAAAGAGATGTGTTACATTTATTATTTGTTGCAAGCAGCTCCGACTTCAGCATGAGAATGGAGCTGCAGAGTTTTCCAGTCAGAGTGGGAACGAGGGTGGGGGCCATGTGCTCCGAGCTGCTGTGGCGGGGAAAAGGGAGAGAGGCATTTTGTACTATCACAGTGAGGCCTGGTCACCAAGATGGAGTCGAAAAGAGGGTACAAAAAATGGATGCCCTGTATCCTGCTTGGTGGTCCCATCTACGCGAATGTAACCCAAAGTTACCATCGCGAAAGGGCGAGGGGCATACCCACCACTAGAGGCACTTGGTCTGAGTTTTGTATTGAGAAGTGATGGCAGAGAGGGGCCCATTGACCCCTCGCTCCCACACACTACACTCAACAGGGAAGAGGTGGATGCCATCCTTGAGGATATCAACACCAAATTGTCAGACTACAAAACAGAGCTTGAGAACAAGAAAATTAGAAAATTTAAACGCAATACTTATGATTATCTAAAAGATGAGGTGTATAGTTGGATGGATAAATATGGACCACCACTGAGGAAACCCAAGCCAAACAACAGAAGTGAAACATCCAGCTCAGAAACAGATACAGAGAGAGATAGTTAAAATCAGGAAGAAGAAGCAGGTGCAAGCGTTTCAGGAGCCACAGGCACAACAGAACCACCAAGAGCTGATAGAATCCCTTTTTTAGACAGAGGAAGAAGAGAACCAGAAGGGGAAAAAGGAAAACAAAAAGCAAAACCGAACACAAGACTACAGCAAAAGAAAAATTAGTAATCAATCTATCTTCCGGGGTACTCACTCCCACTGAAACACAAACCCTCGAGAAAGGACTCAGCTTTGTTCCCACGCACAACAGTACTCTCTTCGATTCTAAAATTGAACTGTATAAGCTGACTCGGAAAATGAAGCTGAAGGTGTTCTTCAGTGAACTAGAACCAGGGAATCCACCTGATGAGGATCCCCTGGATCTGAAAGAATTCAAAGGAAAAAGGAACTTCATACCACCTATCAGTGTATCATCGATCGACATATTCCAAAAGCAAGTCACAAGAGATTTGGAGAAAATCAAGTTTGGCTATTCCAAGAACAGCAACATGAAACCTCATGAATTTAAATTAATCAGAGACCTGTACGGAGATGAATCATTAACAATAAGAGCTGCGGATAAAGGAGGCAGTATAGTTCTCTTCAACAGTTAAGATTAAGACGTGAATTTGCACGGCAACTGAATGATACAAACACATATGCTCCTTTGGACACAGATCCTACAGAAGAAATAAGAAAGAACCTGGAGACTCTATTGACAAAAGCTGAGGAATTAGAATGGATCTCACACAACACAAAAAAGTTCCTCACTAACCCACATCCTCGGATATCGCATTTTTATACATTACCGAATGTCCACAAGGATCTACACAAACCATCAGGGAGGCTCATAGTCGCAGCTATGAACAGTATTCTGGAACCGTTGGGAAAATATATTGACTACTTCTTACAACCTTTAATCCAAAAAACAAGCACATACATCAAGGACTCTACTCATTTTGTGCAACAACTGAGAACAATTCTATTTAATTCCAACCAAATCTGTTTCACCGTAGATGTCAAGAGTCTTTATACCTCCATCCCGCACGACTTGGGTAGAGAAGCAGTGGAATGGTTATTACTACAAGATGGTGAGATTCAGGCACAGAAAGAATTCATAATGGCACGCTTAGAATTTATCAGCAATAACTCCTACTTCCAATACAAAAACTCATATTTTTTACAAGTGGCAGGCACATCGATGGGGGCCACCATGGCACCTTCGTATGCCAACGCATTTATGTACAAATTTGAACTGGAACATGTACTCAAAAACCCTCAATGGCAAAACAATCTGTCGATATGGATCAGATACATAGACGATATTTTTGGTATCTGGACAAACACAGAATCTGAACTTCTAACTTTTTTTGATTATCTGAACAACATAGACCCCTGCATCCAGTTTACACATGAACACTCAAATAAAATCATACATTTTGTGGATGTGGAGATAAAAGTTACCAACTGCGAATACCGCACCACGATCTATCGCAAGAATATTGATCGTAATAATCTCTTACAAAGATTAAGTTTTCATCAACCCAGCCTCATTAAGAATCTCCCTTATAGCCAAATGCTAAGGGTAAAAAGAATAGTCAGTGACCCTATGGACTGCCAGGAATCATTGAAGGAGATGGGGTACACATTTTTGGAAAGATGATAGACATAGCTACTGCTCGCACAGCCACACAAAACAGAGAAGAACTATTGAAACCCAAAACAAAAACAGAACAATTACCCCCACTGGTCTTTGTATCAAAATATTCAAGGCAAAGCAGTCGGATAAAATCCATAATCAAGAAAAATTGGAATACCATAACCTGTGATCAGAGAATAGAACATCTCTTTAAAGAACTCCTTACTATCGCGTATCAACGGAGCCAGAACCTGAAAGATAAGTTGGTTTACACGAAACCAATGCGCAAGAAAAAGGTAACAGAGCAGATAGGCACATTTCCGTGCCTTAACTGTAGTAACTGCAATTACATCATCAAAGGATCGAGTATTAACCACCCACACTCTGGAACTAAGATTAAGTTGAAAGACTATGCCACGTGTGACACACAGAACATTGTGTGTGGAATCAAATGCCCCTGTGGGCTATTTTACGTTGGTCAGACACAACAGACTGCTAAAATTCAATGGAATGAACATCGTTCATGCATAAGGAATCACACAGTAACTTCGGCAGTGGCCAGGCATTGGCAAGGGAAACACCATAATCTGGCACAGATCAGATTCGTAATCTTAGAAGTGGTCCGTAAATACAATAAATATGAGAATCTTCAAAAAAGACTCGACCAACGAGAAACATTTTGGATTGATCGACTGAGTTCCCTGACACCCAAGGGACTTAATGAAGAAATAAACTATATGTGCTACCTATGAATATCCACTTTTTGGATCAGCATAGTTGTGTTCTTCTAAACCAGTTCCACTATCCTGTCATAATTTGACATTAGCCTAACAGTATCAACAGCCCCCTTTTTGAATTGACCCTTACCTGTGCCTCTGTAACATTCCTATCTTGCTTACTGATCATTGACTCCCTCCCACCCTTCCAGACAAGATATTCATGTCTTAACTTTCCCATATTGTTTATATGTTATTGACTTCCTCCCACCCCCCAGACTTTGAAACTGGCCCTTTATTTGGTTTTGACCTCTGCCCACATAAATACCTTTGACAACGTGTGTCAACATCAGGTCCTCCTCTAGGACCATTTTTTTACACCTGGGTGTAGTAGACACCCCGCTATTAAGGTGTGTGTCACTTTAACTATCAAGGACCACATTGACTCATTGCGCTTTGAAGATGTGCACCACTTTAATAATCCAGTACTTGTTTCCATTGCATTCATGCAATACACAACGAGATTCCTTAACATACACAGGCGTTATACCCCTGAAGAATTTCATCCAGTTTTAACTTCAATAAGGACAGCATGGTCATGTCGACAGTCCCGCCTATTGTGCTTGCACAGAAGTGGGACCCAAGGCGTACGTGTTGCCACGCGACGCCTTTGGATCCCCATGGCAACGCATACATTCTGCTCCTGGCACTACATCCAGTTCTACTCTAATTAGCACAGCACTGTCATGGCGACAGTCCCGTCTACTGTGCTTGCACAGGGGTGGGACCCAAGGTGTACGTGTTCCCACGCGACGCCTTTGGATCTCCATGGCAATGCATAAATTCTGCTCCCGTCATTCGCGCTTGTGCCCCTGCAGATGCATTTGACCAGCACGAAGCGATTTTGCTGAGTAACGGTAAGAGCGTGTCCCACGCTCCAGATTAGAATGTGCTGAGTAATATACCTCAGTCTGATAACTTTTCACATAACATTAACAGGTATACTCAGACTGGACACTTCTTCTACTGGACCCAGAGCCCTTTGAACCATAAGGTACTTTTAATTAATTACCTACTTGCCACACAGTTTAATTTGAGATCGCAAGGCTAGTCACATTACCGATCTCTAATAAAGATTTCTCTTTTCTGTTTTTCCTATTCACCACTTCACTGTTGGAACATTTAAAAACACACCTTGGAACGGGTATGTGTAATTACATGCGTTTGTTTTTGGAATTACTGTTAAATGATTATTTTATGATTATGTTGATTCATTGTTTTGAAATAGAGAACGATTAGGCATAACGAAATATTTGTACGGTCCTGACGAAGGTTATAATAACCGAAATGCATTGGCAAATGTACATAGAATTGGAGCCAATATCTTTATGCCAGGCCTCATTGAATATGAAGTAGAATATTCAGGAGAGACGTCACATCAACTAGATGTGAAATAAAAATATATTTTTTAAGAAAATGATGTACATTTTCTAAATTGAATCTTTACGAAAATACCAACACACAGTGCAAAAGTGGACATTCCCTATTTTTAGGGTAAACTGAGAGCACCAGTCCTAATAGAGTCAACACACTATTTTTCTTTGGTTATATTTTTGGGTCCTTATGCCATAGGACCTATATAGACTGGTAGCCCCAGGCTAAAACCTCATCAAGTAATACAAGTGCAATACGATTGTATAATTAACGCACAGAAATGACAAGTAGTGCCCTCCTTCAACTTCTTTGTAGTTTAGAAAAATCCACACACTCATCAGATCACAAACACCATGGGCCTCATTAGAAGTATGGCATGGAGGTAAAAGTGGCAGTAAAAAGGCAGTTATTACATCATCACCACATTACCGTAGCACCGTACCACGAGTTTGGCTCTAGTGTGGAAGATTTACTGATTTCCTCCTCATCAAAAGGTCAGAGGTAAATCTTCCACCTTACCTCCAGAAATTGGAGGAATTACCACAGCAAAATTACTGCTGAGGGCAAGCTCGCCAAAATCCCATGGAGTCCCATGGACTCCGAAAATGGGAATTCACACTGCACTACCATCACTTCTAATCCCATGGTAGACCCACAGGGCAAAGTAGCAGTAACAGTAAACAAATTTGGTTGTAATTTGGCGGATTTATGGCTGAATTGCCAACAAACTCTTAATGAGACCCTACATCATCAAAAAAGGAAACATCAACTATCTTCATTGGTTACAATATTGACCAATATTACAGCATACCATTATATCACCAACTCCTTCACGGTGTGCTGTATAAACCACAGATACTCAGATAATTTGCAAAACATAACAACAATATAATATGCAGTGTTTGATATTCAGATAATTAGTAAAAAATAATCTGCACACATCAAAAATATATATGCAACAAAATCACAAACAATTCCATACTTCATTATAAACCCAGAACATAATTCACAAACATTTTCTGAAATACATACTTAAAAGATGGGGAAATCAGTGGGGGAAAATAACCTATTAAATAAATAGATAAAGGTTACTATCCATATAAACATAAAAGCTTTGAACTTTGGTAATGACAATATGAAGGTTGAACCTATTATTAAACGGTAAACACAACCTAAAATAAAACCAGCATTCAGACCAGAGCTGTTGGAACCGTAACTCACTCTCACACATAATACCATATAGGTGTATCTTTACAATGCACACCAACTGCTTACATAGCAAACAAAGAATACATTCTAAAAACACACATTAGTGGTTAAATACATAGGAATAATACACACATTAACTTAAATAGCCCCAAGACATACGCCTGCACTTACTAAAATTGCAACAAAATCCTCATAACAGTACACACTGTTGCAACCAACTTCATAACACATTTCACACCAAACAATAACTAACATTCAACACAAATCACTTCTAACATATGAGCACAGCAATTAAAATTAGATCGAAGTGTACATAGGAAAATGCAAATATGATTTCCTTTGTACCTTTATTGCCCACAAAAGTTCACCAAATTTGGAGTCAATTATCAGTCTAAATCCGAGTATTGAAGCAACATTCAGTGACATTTCAACACGTTTGCCCAAATTGGTGGTAGAAAAAAAGTGTTAGGCATGGTGCTTTCCTTTGTGGATGGAAAATGCACTATTTAATCCACAATATCTCAACACTGTGCACTTTGACTTGCATGATTTTTGGCGCACACCTTACAGTGAAGTTGTGCATGCCACTGCAATTCCAAAAATCACATCAGCCAAACCCGAGATCCTCTTTTTAAGGACAATAAATATTTCTGGACATGCTCCGGAGGCAAATAAGGCCAACGTACATCCAAATGAAACAAAGTTTATGCCGCCAAACACACTGATACATTTGCAAACACCCAACATGGCACACATGTGCAGTAAGATTGGATGGACAACACAAATGTAATTTATACCTGCCCATAGACACAAACATCTGCAGCCACCAGACCCAAAATGAAGCACATGCGCTATAAGGTCAGAGGAACTAAATTCTGAAATGTACTGCATACGGCATAAATCAGACACAGCACCCAACACACACACTCACAAGAAAGTAGACACTATGTGACAACTCCACACACGCCGACACAGATTACTGATACAAACAAAGAAAGTCTCGGTTGAACAAACGTTTATACAGATGCCAACATGCTATCACAGCATATAACAAAACATGCCGTGTTTCTTTCACATCACTGTGTGTGTAAACCTACCCTTGCTTAAACCTGCTAATTATATTGTCCCACATGGTGGTGGCTTGGTCAAGAGACTGACAATTTACAGTGACACCTCGAGAGCCACTGCAGCCACTAAAAATAAGTTATGTTTGCTGTCCAGTGTAACCTAACGCATTTGCACACACAAACAAACACACACACACACACACACACACACAGGATGACTCACAAACAGAGCCCAAGCAGAGACAGTGGAAATGCATGCAGTCGGCCAAACCTGAAAATCCACTGCCCACCACCTCTACTGTTCTCCTGCATGTACACATCCAGGCCCATGCTTGCACTTCTGCAACCACAGCATCAGCCATGTACAGGCTGACAACATCACGCATGCACCACCTGACAAAACATCAAAGGAAAATACAATGCATCAAAAACACTCTGAAATGTCCATTACCTATTAATAAACAACCCTCGGAGCCATCCCTCAGCATGAACTAACTCCTCACCCTGATCCAACATTGCATAACGAACTGTAATGTAATAATGTAACATTTTAAAAGAAATTCCACATGTGCATAGTGTATCAAACAACACAAAGAAACATGCAGGGTCCCTACTGAGTTAAAGAATACAATGAAACATCATATGCACTAAGCAAATGTCAAACAAAACAATGACACATCTTTCATTCATTACCTGAAAACAGGGAATCCTAAAAGCCACCTCTTTTGCACTCACTCACACACCACCCAAACACAGCATTGCATTACCAACTCACATTTGCTGGTATCAAAAACACACTGAAACATCACACAATAACTACATTTAAATTACTACTGTGGTATTTTCCAACACATCATTAGCCTATCATAAAACCACACAAAAGATCCTTCCATTGAAATATCTCCTTCCAGAACTGCCTTCCTATGCAGCTCAGAGTGCTTGCAGGAAAGAAAATGTACAAGGGAGTGGAGACAGGAGAGGAGAGAGAGGGAGATTGAAGAGGGGCAGGAGTAGGGAGTGGAGATTGAGAGAAGAGGGTGGGAAAGATTGTGTGAGAGAGAGAAGGCACTATCTTGAACATCATATATTATGCTATGGGACTACATATAAGTAGGAAAATCCCAGTGGTAGTAAGATAGATAAGGCAACAGCCTTTAGACCATCATCAGAAGGCCAGGTTAAAACCAGACAGTAAAGTTTACCTATCTCTAGTCTTGCATTACAGCTGACTGGAGTTAGGGAAGCCTGGGCTATGGTAGAGGTAGTCCGCTAGGGGTTGAGGAGGACTGGCCGTCCTGCAATGCATCATCAACAAAGTGTGAAATCTAAGAATAAAATATCTAAACTGCCTAACCAAATCCTTGAACTATGGAAGCCATCTGCGGAATAAATACCATCCTACCAACAATAACAGCAACATGGCCCCACACGCCCCAACCCTAAAAATGTTACAACTACTAACAGCCACACCAAACAAACTGAACCAACTCACGAATCCATAGCAGGACCAAAATACACAATAAACTGACAAGACAAATCTATTGCACACATCCAAAAACACACACAAATATTTGTCAAGCCCTGTGTTTGTGAGCTAGCTATGCTACCAAATATATACTTCCAATCAGAGAAAGAGTCCAAGGAAGTAGACATCTACTGCCTGAGTTGTCTCTGTAGAATTGTTGCAGTCAAGACAGGCAACGAAAAACAGAACGAACAAATACTGCTACAGCAATCCAAATGGGATGTAAAAAGCCAAGAAACACTATTTGCATGTGTCATAGAAAATTATACATACTGCTGAAAAACATAAAATATACTCCCTGTGTTATTAGTTAACAAATTACAGCTAAAAAGAAGGAGGTCAACAGTAAAAAAAAAAAAATGTTCAATTTGCGTTCCTCTATTCTTCTTGAAAGTTCGCCTCACTTCTCAGTGGCAATGTCAAACAAACCCTTGCACATTTCTAGAAAGGCCACTATACATTAAAGGTGTGACTGCAGATGTACTGTTATCTTCAATAATGCATTGCAGTAAAGAAAGTATGGTTGAAACACAATATTCTTATATGAGAACTAAAAATGACAATGTCACAAAACCATTAAACCTTCCAAAAAATAAAATAAAACATACGTACACACATGCATAAGTAGGAAAATGCATACGATGTAATGTATCTACTCAGAAAAATCCAAACAGATAAGACCATCATTTTGCTTCGCATGGATGAATAGCCTTATCTCCACTTAAAAAATTGACCATCCTACAAAACACACCTAAACAAACAAAAGGGCTGCTACTCACACAGAAAGTAGAGTCTGCATGAATGCACACCACAACATAAGCCAACAAACTCATATATTCTCGTATTAAGCCCAGATAAATTAAAATTACATTTAAAACAGACATCAAAGCACTATCAATTCATGTTGTTGTGGTACCAAATAATGTTCACACTTCAATTTCTGTTATCGTATACTTCTACAATAATCCACCCACTCACAAACACAACAGCATAGAAATAAAAAACATAAACGGGCCGATTCATGGAACAAATATGCGCCGAAAATCATGGTGCAAGCTAGCGCAAGCGGGAAAAAACAGGCGCACGCGCACGCGTGGGATTCATGGAAGTCCCTGCACATGTGTCCCTCGGGATGTGCACCAAACCTGTGCGTGGCGCACACGGGTGCACACGTCATTGCAACATCCCAAATGCTGTGCGCAATGCGCACAGGGAAAGCACACAACGTCTGCGCACACACCAAAAAGTGGGCGGGACACGGGGCGTAACACACAGAATGGGAAACAACGTGTGAAAAAGAAGGCGTAACTGGGGAAATACGGCAGGGAAATACACGGAAGGCCCACACGCACGAGAACAACCCGTATTCATGGATTCGAATACGGGAAACCCGCGCACGGCAAAAGACACGCATAGGCATCAACGCATCCGCCACATGAAGGCAGGCGGAAGCGGCCCCGCGCAGAGCATAAAAGTGCGCGCAAACAACAAACACGTATATTCAGCTACAATGAATGCCCCATTTGTCGCAGCACTGATCGTGGGACACCGCAGGAGGAGGAGAATAGCCAGGGCCCGCATTTTTTTTCGCCAGACCAGCCTTTTTGGGATGGCTGACGACCACGTCTATGGAAGGTATCATCCTGGACCTCGTCAGGGAGTGGGAAGATGACCTTACATCCCCCACTGTGTGCTCCCAAGCATTGAGCCCCTTGGAGAAGGTGCTCAATGTCCTGCATTTTTTGGCCACTGGGTCATTTCAGCAGACTACTGCCATAGTGGGGGGGGTCTCACAGGCCACGCAGTCATGCTGCCTACACCAGGTGTTGGAAATCATCACTGCACGCCCCTCAGTCCGCAGGCACATATACATGCCCAGAACACCCGCAGAAAGTCAGGCCGTGCTCCAGGACTTTTACAGGGTGGCACACTTCCCCAAAGTGTTCGGTGCCATAGATTGCACCCATGTGGCCCTACGTCCACCTAGGGCCACAGAGCACATCTATTGAAATCGCAAGCACTGGCATTCCATCAACGTGCAGGTTGTATATGATGCTAAAGGAATCTTCACCTCTGTCTTTGCAAACTACCCAGGCTCCACCCATGACAGTTTCATATACAGAATGTCCGCCCTCATCCGGGCCCTGGAAGCTGTGCAGCATGGCGACACATGGCTCCTAGGTGAGTACAAATGCCTGTGCACATGCATGCAAGTCACACACAGACAAATACCCAAACCCTAAAAATTTCAACTATTACAACCTCCCCAGGGGACAGTGCCTACCCTCTGAGCAACCACATGATGACGCCAATCCGGACCCCCACCACACCACCCCAGGTAATATACAATGATGCCCATATTGCAACCAGGGGCATAGTGGAGCGCACATTCGGAGTGGCCAAGTCACGCTTCCGCTCCCTTGACCGCTCTGGTGGGCAGCTACTATATGCACCCCCAGTAGTGTGCAGGATCATTGTGGCAGCATGTGTCCTGCACAATGTTGCAACATGGCAGGAGGTACAGGTGGATATGGTGGTGCCCCCGCATCCCCAACCACAGGCACAGGCACTGCCCATGGGAGGGGTCAGGGCACGTGGCGAGGCAGCCGGACCCAGCTTGTGGCCACATTCTTCACCTAAACTCCCACCCCTGCGGAGTGCACACAGTACTGGCACATACCAGGTGACAATCGATGATGACAAAGAGACAGTCAACTGTCACAACCTTACCACCCTGCGAAAGTTGCCACGGAAGTGCTACATTGTGTGCATCCCTACTTGAACATAACCAATCCTGTGTGACCAAAAGGAACACATGCAAGGTGTGTCTTACACACCCCTGCAAAACAGTCCATCACAATCCCTGGTATGTCACCCAAACCCTCCCAAAACACATCTCCCTTGTCTGCTACACCATCACACGGCATGCAATAGCAAAAGGCCAACACATGACCAATAATATACAAAGTGACATGTCATAAATGAAAACTGGCATGAGACAATGATGCCTGACATGGAATCAGATGAAATGACTGACCAACAACCTCCCACACATACAAAGTCAGACACAAATGCTTTCCAACAGTCGTAGCATGAACACAACACTGAATGCCCTTTCACATGCACATTGGGCATGGCAAAATCCTGACTCCCGAACCCGTGTGCTTTGTGTGTCTCCTGCAACACACTGCTCAGCACACAGCACTTTGAGCAGCCATTGTGTTGCAGATACACCTTGAGCATCACATGAAAAAGACTAATGAAATCTACCACCAAATGACGCATGCACAGGGTACCCAAATGGTAATAGATCATGTGCTGCATGGACACCGCAGGCCTGTGTGTGTGTCATTAGGGACATGCACTCAATATATGCATGTGAAATCAAGTGACCCTCAGTGTCCTGTACACATCACCTGTGAACATTGGCCCTGTGAATACCCCAGAATGTCAAACCACACCAATCCACTGACACCTGAAAAGTAAAGACAACACAGGAACATGCATTGAGCAGCACAACACATCATGTACATAGTACCCCACAATTACAATGTCCGAGTGCCCAAAACACTGTAGGCCAAGCCAACTGTCCAACAACAAAAGGCCCTCCCTTACACATCACTGTGACCTTCTGAACAACTGTCTCTGGGGTATGTAGCCTTCTCCCATCAGGTCTACCTGGCTACAGGATCACCCTACCCCTTGGTCTCCATGTTCACACTTGTGTGTATATAGGGTCCAGCCCCCTCAGAGGCCACCTTGACTGGTAAAAATGCCAAATCGCAGAGAACTCCAAGTAGGCAAACCCGCAAACCAGGGAAAAAGGCTGTAGGCACCAACAAACCCTGAAAGAGTCTCCAGTAGATGACTTGAAGTAGCAGGAAATGTCAAGGCACATGTACAAGCACAATGATAGAACAACCAAGGTAACACAGTTGAACAATGGTCCAACAGTATGGTACCATTTACGGAACATAACATACAATGATGATGCAACAACTGATGGGTACTGTCACAACTCCGGCGTCCAGGCGCAGGAGTGGCACAAACCAACCACCCCCTCCGTGGTCTGGGCGCCTGCAAGGTCAAACTAACACAGGCCTCTGAGACCCTGGCGGGGAAGGAGGGTCAGGGATATGTTGCATGGACAGGCATTGGTATTCAGGATAACCGGAAAGAGGGGCAGGAGAGTGGATGTGGATTTGCAAGGGAAAGTAGGCAAAATACAACTATTCAGTAAAACACATACTCAATTAGAGAAAACATGTTCATCATGCACATTGTACCAAATTAGTGAAATGCAAGCCAAAGAGAGACTTATCTCTGGGGTGAGTGCTGGCCTCCTGCCTGCGCACTCTTAGGTCTGGTAACATGAGCACTTCAATGCTGCAAAGAGACCGTGAGTTATCTGAATGTGTGTTTACAACACACACACACAACCCCATCCATGCCCCAAAGTAAGTGACTTCTCCACAAACAAACACCCCTGTCTGCTGCTATGTACCCATACGTTAGCTTGGCCCACCGATGGTACATACACTGTCAATGCAGTAAGACCGGCGCATGTGGCCGCGTGGGAAATGAAAGACCAATGGGTCAAGAATCACACATGATACAATGGTCCATGGGTGAGCTGCTAGATGCGTATAGCAAGGTGCAACTTCAGTACACGTTGTGTTCTGGCTGCTGCAGATTTAAATCGGTAGTGCACGTGGCAATTTGCACATGCAAATGACATGCACTCACCACGAGTCTGAGCCTCGCTGGTTGTCCCTGTGCGCTGTATCAGTTTCTGGCTAGGAACGCTACTACCCTAATTACTCTGCTTCAATGGAGCAGGGGGTACTCGAGGATATGTTTGATGACCCCTGCATGTGCCCCTGACAACATGTAAAGCCACTTGGCATTTGGCCCTCAACGCATGTCAGCTGTACTGTGTGCTTCTCCAACAATGCCTGGCAAAGCTCCCCAGCACTGGTGCTACTTAGCATCCATGTGCAAGTGGCCTGGTGGAAGGTAGTCTGTGGTGGGGGCCCTTGTGTTGCTCACCTTGCCAGGAGCTCTTGGAAACACGTCTGCTTCTGTCAGACATCTGAGCACAAGCCCTGTGCTTCTGCTTGCACACATATCCACACGTCTGCACCACCGAACATGGCCAGTTTTCTGGATTAGTCGTCCCTGTGTCTGCTGGCAAAGGTAGTCTGGAGGCTCATCTTCCTGCAGAAAGGGCATCAAATAAATCAATAAGGTTGGAAAGTTCCCTGTGTGTGTGTCTACATGCTGGTTGTCACTGGGCCAGGTTACACACCTACATCCAAACTCCTCCCACCATCAGTGTCACTTTGACAGGCCAAGGGTGCAGGCTACTGTCTACAGCATGAAGTGCATCAAGCACATATACAGGCAAGACAATAACATACATCACAATCCACATCAATTAATGGAGACATCAATCACATACTCACCTAAATTGATTGCAGATCCCCACTAGGGGTGTTAACACAAGTAGTACAGCAGCAGACAGACCACAGTTATTAAGAAAGTCCAAAGCCCTTGTGTACAATTTTGTAACACCGAACCATCCTAGCGAGCCCATGGATAAGGGAAGCAGGAGTGGCCTATGTGAGTCAGGACCCCAAGATGAAAACACATACACAAGACAAGCTTGAAGGGCCCAGCTGGAACAGACAGTGGATGCTTTCAAAAGCCACAAAGCACCACACGTCACATGAATGCACAATAGAAAAACAATATTAAACTATATTAACTAATTAAACTAACAATGAACAACCTACATAACCTAATTAAAATAACTATCAAATAGTTAATATTAACTAACTAAACTAAAAGCAAAAATCAAAAATGGCCACATACGACCCGGGGGGAGGCACCCAGGAGGGGGGAGGTACAGGGTGCACCTCAACACCCACATGCACGATGTTGAGACAAAAAAAACCTCCATGGGCTCAACACCTGCACAGCCCGACCTGTGTGTGAGATATCTCGTTGTCTAAGTCTGCCTAATCCTGATAAGGAGGACATGGGCCAGGAGCCTGACCACGCCTAGGCGCAGCTTGCCCCTCGTCGGCAGCAAGTCTGCCGGATGGGTGAGCCTGGTTCTGTGCGGCAATGACACGCAGGTCTGCATGCAGAACCTCCCGTGATACACGTGCTTCCTCTTGCAAGGTAACACATGTAACACAGATTTCTTCCTGCGTAGTCCGGCTGGACAACTGATGCACCTCCCGGCAAGCACATAGCTCAGCTGAGATGGTACGCTCAAGCTGCTCAAACCTCTCCTCTGACTGCACCCTCTGGGACGTCAAGAGGGCACCAAGAGTGGATCTGAGGGACTCATACTCAGCTCTCAGGGCCTCCATGTGTGCCTCTGCGTGAGCAGTAATTGCTAGAGGCAGAGAAAACATTTCATCCTGGCATGTCCTGTCAGAGGCTGCCACGCCCAGCCTGAGTGAATGGGTAGTGGACTGCGCCGCCTGCCGCTGGAGAAGCACCTGCCTAGCAGGGGGAGCACGGATTGGGCCACACATTCCATGCTCACAGCGATGTTATCGAGTGCTGCCCCCTGACGTTCTGAAGTGGCAGTCATGTCTTGCTCCCACTCAGTATACCTCAGTGGCGCGCGGCCACAGCGTTGCTGGGCTTGACACCTGCAGCACCCAAGGATCAGGCGTCCTTGTTGGGTTGGCACCGCCCGCGGCTGCACGACTACATGCCCCCGTCTACGTGATGCCCCAGGCACATCAGCGACTGGTGTGGAGGGTGACCCTCCATCCCAATCCACCACAGGCAGGGGTCCCACCACTGTCTGGCCCCTCAGTGTAGGTGTTGCAGACAGAGGAGTGTCCACATCAGAATCACCCATGATGTATGGACCTGATACACATTCAACTCGACATGGGCGTCAGAGTGGTCATCTGGGCTGGACTCATTGCCAGCCAAAGACAAGATGGTCTGCAGCACACGTGGGTTCTCGTGGTCTACCACCCCACGACCCCCGCTTGTGCCAGGTTGTGGTTATGATAACAACCCTGTGCCTGGCATTACAACACCATCCTCTGGCTCCATTGCGTCATCATCTGAAAAGTGGAGAGAAAAAAACATTAGTACACATGTTAGAAGCACATAACACACTCACACATGGACATCACACATACAGCCAACACATGAAGCAGACATGTCATACACAAAAGAGAACCTGCCATGCATGCCTGGTCAATTTGACATTGCGTCAATGAGTACACATGTAGAATGGTATTAGATGGCTCAGAAGTGGGTTGATGCAGTGCAGAACATATGTACGTTACTCACTATCTACATGAACAAGTACTTAATGATGTGTATCAAAAAACGTGAAGGCTGTGCATGGGCAAGTTCAGGCATCACGTGCAATGTGCATGCAATGGGTTGCATGGCTACAAGCAAACCCCCCACCCCCCGAGTGAAAATGCAGGGATGCCTTGCATGTTAGCAAAAGGGTGACCAGAGACCTGTGTATTGGCAGACAGTGTTGACTAGCATCAATGTCATCAACTGAGTCAAGTGACAACACAGCAGATGATGATGGGACAGTAAGCAAGACACATGATAAACCCTCAGTGGTACACCCATGTGTGCAAAACCCACTACACCAGTTGGACAGAGTCAGTGGGCCTGAAACAGGGGGAGGACTGTGCCTCACACAGACTGTGACACCCTAAAAATGTGTATGATGCAGGACTGGGCCAGAGTGGGCATGGGATGGCTGAAGATATGCCATGAAATGTTGCTCATCAAAGACACGTACTACAATGATCATCCAGTCAAGGACATATAGGGGCATGCATGAAATGCACATGGAGCATGAATGGGCACTCATGTCCCTGCCGAGCAATTGCCATCTGCACGGTCCAAGTGACACACCCTGCATGAAGGGCAGAGGATTTACCCCACTGCATGTGTCTGGCAGGTTGGCTGGTGGAAGTCAGCATGTACACAGGAGGCTTGAATAGGCCAATGCAGTACGACACAATGATGCAAACCAGTGCAATGGTGTAATTGGGGTGCAGGGAGGAAGGAGGGGCAAGGGGGCATGCCTACGTGGAGTTCCCGCATGCAGGCAGTGGACACATGCACGTCAGTCATGCAATGACATAGTCCCAGTGCTGAGAGGAAAGACACCCGTGGCTACATGAAGAAGGGCCAGTGAGCTGGAACATGGACCGGAGGGGCATCTGGGTGACTAGCATGTGAGTAGGGTGCAAGTGTGGTGATGAGGACAGTCCCCGTCTGCTCTACATGTCCACCATCCTGCACAGCATGCACGCATCAGTGAAGCATTGCATGACTAGCACATGAGAACCATGTACACATTTCAAGCACAACACATCACACAGGCAAACCACACATGGGCTGGACATACACGCAACAACACTCACTGGACGGGGCATCAAAGTCCTGCATCTCTCCCACTCCTTCGACCAGTTCTTCTGGTATTAACTCCGCAACGAGTGCCTCGTGCGGAGTGAGGTCATCCTCCTCAGGTGGTGGCCCACCGCCAGTCACGAGAGTCATGTTGTAATTTGAGGCACGCTTGGCCTAAGTGCTGCGTTTGCGGTCATTCCAACGCTTCTTGCACTCGGCAGCTGTGCGCACCTCATGGCCGAATGCACTCACATTATCCGCGACATGCTTCCAGTGGGTATTCCGATGGACAGCCGTAGTTTTACAATTCGGCCCCACTAGCATGTCACGGCTGTGGGCCCGCACGTAGTCCACAAAGGAGTCCATTTCCTGCGCACAGAAAGGCTTCTTCCTTGATGTGCAGGAGGTTGTGGCTGTGTCTGGGGTCCCAGCCTGTGCTGCAGATGCAACCTTCCTCCTCTTGGATAGTGACGCGGACCCTGGCTGGCGAATGCCGCCCTGATCAGTATGGCCAGTGGCACCGGAGGATTGAAGCAAGGGAGTGGCAGGTGGAAGGACGACCGAAGGCCTGACTTGTGTCAGTGGCTGCTGGGTGCCCTGGAATGGACCCTGCGCAGCAACATCCGCTGTGCCAGGGTCGTTGACAGCAACTGTCCTGGTTGGTAGACTCACAACTGGGGTGTTGTTGGCTGCATCTTTTCCTGCACTTGCCAACACCCGGCTGGTCGGGACAGCAGATGACATCACTGCCCCAGTGACACGTGTATCGGTCAGGGCAGCCCTGCGTGCACCTGTGTTCTTCCTCCTGACCTGCTGGAAATCCTCCTTGGACTCTTCAAGTGCCAACGCAGCCTGTGCTGGCAGACCCTGAGCCTGGGTGGTGGTGTCCACAGCTACATCTGCAGCTACCACTACCCTTGGGCCCGTGGCAGTCGATGAAACAGACTGCCGGGTCACACGGGCGCCAGTGCCAGATGCAAGTACTGCATCTCCCGGAGCCAGAGGGGGTGGTGGCATGACTGCACCAACACGTGGCACAACATCATCACGAGCTGCCGCACCCCTGCCTCTTCCCCCTCTGCAGCCACCCTGGACACCCTGGAGTCCACCTACTCCCTGGTCACCCCGGCCATGTCCCTGACCACACCGGCCATGAGGAGTACGCCCAGCTGAGGCGCCCCTCATCTTTGGTAGCCTCCCAACCATGGCACAGATGGAGTAGTGCCGGCACAGATGGAGAAGTGCCAATGGGAGGTGTACATGACAATTGTCCTGGGCAATTGGGGTGAAGGGGGTGGGATACAAGATTTTATAAGCACCCCTGCACCTGCAAGGCTGTATGTGACCCCGGTGATGAAGTGACGGGTCACGCAATGCTCAGGCACCCCAAAACTGCACTAAAACCGTGCACACACCCCGGTAGCCCACATGTGTGGAATTAACCTCCTGCAGTACGCGGTGGCACCCAGGGACACGAAAAACACGTACGCGTGGAACACGCAGGCTACTATGACCTTGAAAACGGGAACGCAATACAGAGGGGCACCCGCAGTGGGAAAAAGAGCTTGCGCGGCTCACCGTCAGACTAGCGTGATAATGAAAAACACGTGTAGCCAATACCTCCACCAAAAGAAGAGATACGTCCTTGATCCGCTGTGAAGTAGTGATGGTGGGCGAACCAACACGAAGTAGCAACACACAAGTCGGTCTCCACAAAAGGCACATACAGCGAACTGCCGGGAGCCGCTCACCTTTAACCTGTGCTGAGGGAAATGCCCGCACGCATCACGTCGCTTACGCGCATAGGACCTTTCCTCGGATTACACGCATTGACACGCGGATGTGCTGTTTTTTCACGTGCTGAATCACTTTGCACCCGTCACGAGGGAAACGTCCGTGCGCGTAACCTCACAGACACGCTTACGCGCTAAGGTCCTTTCCTCGATTTACACGCTGATGTGCACTTTTTTCACATGCCAAATCACTCCTTATCAATCTGGCCACGTGAAAACACACGGAAGACCACGCTCCTGCCCAAAAGGCCATTTTCCTGCCCCCCCAGAGCCCTGAGCATGCTCCCACCTGCCATCTGCTGCTGCCTGCCTGCCTGCTGCCCACGTGCCCTGCTATTTGGTGCCTGCACGTCAGCCATATGCAGGGGTCCAGTTGCTGTGTCCACCCTTGCTGGAACAGAAGATTCCCGACTGGGGTACCATCGCTCCACAGCCCAGCCTCAGGATCCAGTTGCCCACCCACACCTGCCTCGGGGGTCACCATGTCGGGGCAAACACCATCCGAGACCACTGGCGACGCCCAGCCAGAGAGGCAGAGGGCCACCAGCTTCAGCAACAAGGAAGTTGGTGTCCTGGTGGAGCAAGTTCTGGGGCATTATGATGCCCTCTTCACACCATCGCGCGCCAACAAGGAAGGACAGTGGACGATCTGGGAGGATGTAGTGGTTGCCATCAACGCGGAGGGTGTGGCAAACCGCGACATCAAGCACGTCCGGAAGTGCTGGGAGGACTTCAGGTCCAGGACCCTCAGCAAGGCCCGGCACCTCATGAAGGCAGAGGATGCAGAGGGGTGCCGGGTCAGCCTGAGCAACATCCAGATGAGGGTCCTGGAATGCATTAGCCCTGCGCTCCACGCCCAGGTCCTTGACAGGCAGACTCATCTGGAGTTGAGCGGTAAGTGGCCATGCATTGCTGTGTGAAACAGGGCCTGTTGCAGTGTGCTGGTAGTCAGCTGCTTACCTGTATGTGTGACATGGGCCATGTATGGATGCGTGTGTGTGCAGGGACATCATGGTGCTGCATGTGAGACCAGTCATGCAGGAACCATATGGATGGTGCATGTGTTCCGATGCAACATGGTGAGCTGCATACAGAATTCTCACGACCCACTTCCTGAAACCCCCCCCAGCAGCCACATGGGCAAGGAGGGGTCTCGGTTCGGGCCCCCAACAAGCTTAGGCATCCTTTGCCTAGGCTCTCTTGGGGCCAGCCCCATGGAATGCACATGGAGCATGAATGGGCACTCATGTCCCTGCGGAGCATCTGCCATCTGCACGGTCCAAGTGACACACCCTGCATGAAGGGCAGAGGATTTACCCCACTGCATGTGTCTGGCAGGTTGGCTGGTGGAAGTCAGCATGTACACAGGAGGCTTGAACAGGCCAATGCAGTACGACCCAATGATGCACACCAGTGCAATGGTGTAATTGGGGTGCAGGGAGAGTGGAGGGGCAAGGGGGCATGCCTACGTGGAGTTCCTGCATGCAGGCAGAGGACACATGCACATCAGTCATGCAATGACATAGTCCCAGTGCTGAGAGGAAAGACACCCCTGGCTACATGAAGAAGGGCCAGCGAGCTGGAACATGGACCGGAGGTGCATCTGGGTGACTAGCATGTGAGTAGGGTGCAAGTGTGGTGATGAGGACAGTCCCCGTCTGCTCTACATGTCCACCATCCTGCACAGCATGCACGCATCAGTGAAGCATTGCATGACTAGCACATGAGAACCATGTACACATTTCATGTAGTGGCAGTCAAGCACAACACATCACACAGGCAAACCACACATGGGCTGGACATACACGGAACAACACTCACTGGACGGGGCATCAAAGTCCTGCATCTCTCCCACTCCTTCGACCAGTTCTTCTGGTATGAACTCTGCAACGAGTGCCTCGTGCGGAGTGAGGTCATCCTCCTCAGGTGGTGGCCCATTGCCAGTCACGAGAGTCATGTTGTAATTTGAGGCAAACTTGGCCTTAGTGCTGCGTTTGCGGTCATTCCAACGCTTCTTGCACTCGGCAGCTGTGCGCACCTCATGGCCGAATGCACTCACATTATCCACGACATGCTTCCAGTGGGTATTCCGATGGACAGCCGTAGTTTTACAATTCGGCCCCACTAGCATGTCACGGCTGTGGGCCCGCACGTAGTCCACAAAGGAGTCCATTTCCTGCACACAGAAAGGCTTCTTCCTTGATGTGCAGGAGGCTGTGGCTGTGTCTGGGGTCCCAGCCTGTGCTGCAGATGCAACCTTCCTCCTCTTGGATAGTGACGCGGACCCTGGCTGGCGATTGCCGCCCTGATCAGTATGGCCAGTGGCACCGGAGGATTGAAGCAAGGGAGTGGCAGGTGGAAGGACGACCGAAGGCCTGACTTGTGTCAGTGGCTGCTGGGTGCCCTGGAATAGGCCCTGCGCAGCAACATCCGCTGTGCCAGGGTCGTTGACCGCAACTGTCCTGGTTGGTAGACTCACAATTGGGGTGTTGTTGGCTGCATCTGCCCCTGCACTTGCCAACACCCGGCTGGTCGGAACAGCAGATGACATCACTGCCCCAGTGACAGGTGTCTCGGTCTGGGCAGCACTGCGTGCACCTGTGGTCTTCCTCCTGACCTGCTGGAAATCCTCCATGGACTCTTCAAGTGCCAACGCAGCCTGTGCTGGCAGACCCTGAGCCTGGGTGGTGGTGTCCACAGCTGCATCTGCAGCTACCACTACCCTTGGGCCCGTGGCAGTCGATGAAACAGACTGCCGGGTCACACGGGCACCAGTGCCAGATACAAGTACTGCATCTCCTGGAGCCAGAGGGGGTGGTGGCATGACTGCACCAACACGTGGCACAACATCATCACGAGCTGCCGCACCCCTGCCTCTTCCCCCTCTGCAGCCACCCTGGACACCCTGGAGTCCACCTACTCCCTGGTCACCCCGGCCATGTCCCTGACCACACCCGCCATGAGGAGTACGCCCAGCTGAGGCGCCCCTCATCTTTGGTAGCCTCCCAACCATGGCACAGATGGAGTAGTGCCGGCACAGATGGAGAAGTGCCAATGGGAGGTGTACATGACAATTGTCCTGGGCAATTGGGGTGAAGGGGGTGGGATACAGCTGTATGTGACCCCGGTGATGAAGTGACGGGTCATGCAATGCTCAGGCACCCCAAAACTGCACTAAAACCGTGCACACACCCCGGTAGCCCACATGTGTGGAATTAACCTCCCGCAGTACGCGGTGGCACCCAGGGACACGAAAAACACGTACGCGTGGGACACGCAGGCTACTATGACCTCGAAAACAGGAACGCAATACACAGGGGCACCCGCAGTGGGAAAAAGAGCCTGTGAGGCTCACCGTCAGACTAGCGTGATAATGAAAAACACGTGTAGCCAATACCTCCACCAAAAGAAGAGATACGTCCTTGATCCGCTGTGAAGAAGTGATGGTGGGCGAAACAACACGAAGTAGCAACACACACGTCGGTCTCCATGAAAGGCACATACAGCGAACTGCCGGGAGCCGCTCACCTTTAACCTGTGCTGAGGGAAATGCCCGTGCGCATCACGTCGCTTACGCGCATAGGCCCTTTCCTCGGATTACACGCATTGACACGCGGACGTGCTGTTTTTTCACGTGCTGAATCACCTTGCACCCGTCATGAGGGAAACGCCCGTGCGCGTAACGTCACAGACACGCTTACGCGCTAAGGTCCTTTCCTCGATTTACACGCTGATGTGCACTTTTTTCACATGCCAAATCACTCTGTATCAAGCTGGCCATGTGAAAACACACAGAAGACCACGTTCCTGCCCAAAAGGCCATTTTCTGCCCCCCCCAGAGCCCTGAGTATGCTCCCAACTGCTATCTGCTGCTGCCTGCCTGTCTGCTGCCCAAATGCCCTGCTATTTGGTGCCTGCACGTCAGCCATCTGCAGGGGTCCAGTTGCTGTGTCCACCCTTGCTGGAACAGAAGATTCCCGACTGGGATACCATCGCTCCACAGCCCAGCCTCAGGATCCAGTTGCCCACCCACACCTGCCTCGGGGGTCACCATGTCGGGGCAAACACCATCCGAGACCACTGGCGACGCCCAGCCAGAGAGGCAGAGGGCCACCAGCTTCAGCAACATGGAAGTTGGTGTCCTGGTGGAGCAAGTTCTGGGGCATTATGATGCCCTCTTCACACCATCGCGCGCCAACAAGGAAGGACAGGAGACGATCTGGGAGGATGTAGTGGTTGCCATCAACGCGGAGGGTGTGGCAAACCGCGACATCAAGCACGTCCGGAAGCGCTGGGAGGACTTCAGGTCCAGGACCCTCAGCAATGCCCGGCACCTCATGAAGGCAGAGGATGCAGAGGGGTGCCGGGTCAGCCTGAGCAACATCCAGATGAGGGTCCTGGAACGCATTAGCCCTGCGCTCCACGCCCAGGTCCTTGACAGGCAGACCCATCTGGAGTTGAGCGGTAAGTGGCCATGCATTGCTGTGTGAAACAGGGCCTGTTGCAGTGTGCTGGTAGTCAGCTGCTTGCCTGTATGTGTGACATGGGCCATGTATGGATGTGTGTGTGTGCAGGGACATCATGGTGCTGCATGTGAGACCAGTCATGCAGGAACCATATGGATGGTGCATGTGTTCCGATGCAACATGGTGAGCTGCATACAGAATTGTCACAACCCACTTCCTGAAACCCCCGCCCCCAGCAAGCCCATGGGCAAGGAGGGGTCTCGGTTCCAACCCCCAAACAAGCTTAGGCATCCTTTGCCTAGGCCCTCTTGGGGCCAGTCCCATGGAATGCACATGGAGCATGAATGGGCACTCATGTCCTTGCGGAGCATCTGCCATCTGCACGGTCCAAGTGACACACCCTGCATGAAGGGCAGAGGATTTACCCCACTGCATGTGTCTGGCAGGTTGGCTGGTGGGAGTCAGCATGTACACAGGAGGCTTGAACAGGCCAATGCAGTACGACACAATGATGCACACCAGTGCAATGGTGTAATTGGGGTGCAGGGAGAGTGGAGGGGCAAGGGGGCATGCCTACGTGGAGTTCCCGCATGCAGGCAGAGGACACATGCACGTTAGTCATGCAATGACATAGTCCCAGTGCTGAGAGGAAAGACACCCCTGGCTACATGAAGAAGGGCCAGTGAGCTGGAACATGGACCGGAAGGGCATCTGGGTGACTAGCATGTGAGTAGGGTGCAAGTGTGGTGATGAGGACAGTCCCCGTCTGCTCTACATGTCCACCATCCTGCACAGCATGCACGCATCAGTGAAGCATTGCATGACTAGGACATGAGAACCATGTACACATTTCATGTAGTGGCAGTCAAGCACATCACATCACACAGGCAAACCACACATGGGCTGGACATACACGCAACAACACTCGCTGGACAGGGCATCAAAGTCCTGCATCTTTCCCACTCCTTCGACCAGTTCTTCTGGTATGAACTCCGCAACGAGTGCCTCGTGCGGAGTGAGGTCATCCTCCTCAGGTGGTGGCCCACCGCCAGTCACGAGAGTCATGTTGTAATTTGAGGCACGCTTGGCCTTAGTGCTGCGTTTGCGGTCATTCCAACGCTTCTTGCACTCGGCAGCTGTGCGCACCTCATGGCCGAATGCACTCACATTATCCGCAACATGCTTCCAGTGGGTATTCCGATGGGCAGCCGTAGTTTTACAATTCGGCCCCACTAGCATGTCACGGCTGTGGGCCCGCACGTAGTCCACAAAGGAGTCCATTTCCTGCGCACAGAAAGGCTTCTTCCTTGATGTGCAGGAGGCTGTGGCTGTATCTGGTGTCCCAGCCTGTGCTGCAGATGCAACCTTCCTCCTCTTGGATAGTGGCGCGGACCCTGGCTGGCGAATGCCGCCCTGATCAGTATGGCCAGTGGCACCGGAGGATTGAAGCAAGGGAGTGGCAGGTGGAAGGACGACCGAAGGCCTGACTTGTGTCAGTGGCTGCTGGGTGCCCTGGAATGGACACTGCGCAGCAACATCCGCTGTGCCAGGGTTGTTGACCGCAACTGTCCTGGTTGGTAGACTCACAATTGGGGTGTTGTTGGCTGCATCTGCCCCTGCACTTGCCAACACCCGGCTGGTCGGGACAGCAGATGACATCACTGCCCCAGTGACACGTGTCTCGGTCAGGGCAACCCTGCGTGCACCTGGGGTCTTCCTCCTGACCTGCTGGAAATCCTCCATGGACTCTTCAAGTGCCAACGCAGCCTGTGCTGGCAGACCCTGAGCCTGAGTGGTGGTGTCCACAGCTGCATCTGCAGCTACCACTACCCTTGGGCCCGTGGCAGTCGATGAATCAGACTGCCGGGTCACACGGGCGCCAGTGCCAGATGCAAGTACTGCATCTCCCGGAGCCAGAGGGGGTGGTGGCATGACTGCACCAACACGTGGCACAACATCATCACGAGCTGCCGCACCCCTGCCTCTTTCCCCTCTGCAGCCACCCTGGACACCCTGGAGTCCACCTACTCCCTGGTCACCCTGGCCATGTCCCTGACCACACCCGCCATGAGGAGTACGCCCAGCTGAGGCGCCCCTCATCTTTGGTAGCCTCCCAACCATGGCACAGATGGAGTAGTGCCAGCACAGATGGAGAAGTGCCAATGGGAGGTGTACATGACAATTGTCCTGGGCAATTGGGGTGAAGGGGGTGGGATACAAGATGTTATAAGCACCCCTGCACCTGCAAGGCTGTATGTGACCCCGGTGATGAAGTGACGGGTCACGCAATGCTCAGGCACCCCAAAACTGCACTAAAACCGTGCACACACCCCGGTAGCCCACTTGTGTGGAATTAACCTCCCAGAGTACGCGGTGGCACCCAGGGACACAAAAAACACGTACGCGTGGGACACGCAGGCTACTATGACCTCGAAAACGGGAACGCAATACACAGGGGCACCCGCAGTGGGAAAAATAGCGTGCGCGGCTCACCGTCAGACTAGCGTGATAATGAAGAAACACGCGTAGCCAATACCTCCACCAAAAGAAGAGATACGTCCTTGATCCGCTGTGAAGTAGTGATGGTGGGCGAAACAACACGAAGTAGCAACACACACGTCGGTCTCCACAAAAGGCACATACAGCGAACTGCCGGGAGCCACTCACCTTTAACCTGTGCTGAGGGAAATGCCTGCGCGCATCACGTCACTTACGCGCATAGGCCCTTTCCTCGGATTACACGCATTGACACGCAGATGTGCTGTTTTTTCACATGCTGAATCACTTTGCACCCGTCACGAGGGAAACGCCCGCGTGCGTAACGTCACAGACACGCTTACGCGCTAAGGTCCTTTCCTTGATTTACACGCTGATGTGCACTTTTTTCACATGCAAAATCACTCCGTATCAAGCTGGCCACGTGAAAACACACGGAAGACCACGCTCCTGCCCAAAAGGCCATTTTCCTGCCCCCCCAGAGCCCTGAGCATGCTCCCACCTGCCATCTGCTGCTGCCTGCCTGCTGCCCACGTGTCCTGCTATTTGGTGCCTGCATGTCAGCCATCTGCAGGGGTCCAGTTGCTGTGTCTACCCTTGCTGGAACAGAAGATTCCCGACTGGGATACCATCGCTCCACAGCCCAGCCTCAGGATCCAGTTGCCAACCCACACCTGCCTCGGGGGTCACCATGTCGAGGCAAAAACAATCCTAGACCACTGGCGACGCCCAGCCAGAGAGGCAAAGGGCCACCAGCTTCAGCAACAAGGAAGTTGGTGTCCTGGTGGAGCAGGTTCTGGAGCATTATGATGCCCTCTTCACACCATCGCGCGCCAACAAGGAAGGACAGGAGACGATCTGGGAGGATGTAGTGGTTGCCATAAACGTGGAGGGTGTGGCAAACTGCAACATCAAGCACGTCCGGAAGCGCTGGGAGGACTTCAGGTCCAGAACCCTCAGCAAGGCCCGACGCCTCATGAAGGCAGAGGATGCAGAGGGGTGCCGGGTCAGCCTGAGAAACATCCAGATGAGGGTCCTGGAACGCATTAGCCCTGCACTCCACGCCCAGGTCCTTGACAGGCAGACCCATCTGGAGTTGAGTGGTAAGTGGCCATGCATTGCTGTGTGCTGGTAGTCAGCTGCTTGCCTGTATGTGTGACATGGGCCATGTATGGATGTGTGTGTATGCAGGGACATCATGGTGCTGCATGTGAGACCAGTCATGCAGGAACCATATGGATGGTGCATGTGTTCCGATGCACCATGGTGAGCTGAATACGGAATTGTCACAACCCACTTCCTGAAACCCCCCCCCCCAGCAGGCCCATGGGCAAGGAGGGGCCTCGGCTCGGGCCCCCAACAAGCTTAGGCATCCTTTGCCTAGGCCCTTTTGGGGCCAGTCCTGGCGCCTTTGGCGCCAGGCTCATACTTAATGAAGACTTGTGCTTGGGAACTACCTTATTTCAATGCCAGTCAACATGGAGGCATCCACATAGCTTGGCTCCTTGGAACCAAGCTATGCGGTATAGTGTTTTGGGTGTGGTAGCCTAGGGACTATTTTACCTGGACTACTTTCTTGATGCTATTTAAACCACCCCGATTTGGAGAACACGCTTTGCGTTACTTTGCAATCCTGCAACGTGACGCTCATCGTGTTCAGCAGCATCTGCGAACCTCGGAAGAACAGCACCTGAAATACAAAAAGGACATCGTTATTAGCAGCAGCTTACCTGTGATTCCACCGCTAGAAACGAGAGAAACAAGACATTAGACATTTACAATTGTGCGGCAGCTTACCTCTCAAGTCGCCCATCGACCAGCACCGCCTTGGGAATTCTTGCTCCTGGTGAGCACCGCAACATACGGGAACAAAAGACAACAGGTTAGCAAAGGCAAGGCATCATAGCGCTGCGCATAGTGCCTACTTACCGCATCAAGGCGCTCTCGAAACACCATCAACTGCCGGTGAGTCCAAATTCAGCCAACGTTCCACGGCGAACTTCCGCGCACCTAAGGAGAGAGAAAAGACATTATTGAAGAAAGGCTTACAGTATAACAGTAATAAGACCTACCTGAAAGACTCTAAAGGGCAGCATCAGTGAAGTAACTAGATCGCACTCGCCCCCAAAGGACAACGCGCCCCTGCCAAGAAGGCAGGGCGGAGAGCACGCCAAAATCCATAACAAGGTGAGGAAAGGTCTGGGGAGGGGCTGCGGGCATACGGGGTGTTGGGAGGCTCTTACCCCAGTTGCCCAGTCTGTTTTCCAGGCAGAACCTCCCCGCTGATTATACCAGGAAGTGGCTGAGAAGGGCACCAGTGTCCCCGCAGCTGGGCGGCGTCCCCGTGGATACCAGGTGAGCATAAAAGGAATGCACACATGAATGCATGCCTGTCTCTGTTCTTGGACATGGATGGGGGGTGGGAGATGGGTGCTGCTCTCATGTACATGTCTGTGTGTCTGAGAAGCGTGTGTGTGACTTTGAATCCCATGGATGCATGACACATGTCCATGACGATGTGTTGATTCACTTATGCAGTCTAGTCACCCTTGAATCCACTGTGTCTGTGGTGTACGAGCCCTGATGCATGACCCTCTGGTGATGTGTGTGCATGGGATCAGTATGAGCCATGATGCATGTGAGTTTGAAGCCAAACCTTTATGTCAATAGAGGCCCTTGTACATGGATGCTGATGTTGATTACATGCACCGTTCCTGTTTCTGCATGTGTGCTGCCTGCATTGACCCATGTGTTGTGGAGGGACAGGATGGAAGTGACGTTTGACAGTGCCACTCATGTGTTATTGCTTCCTGTCTAGGGGACTATTGTACAGTAACCTGATGCTTGTGTTCTATGTCTCCCTCTACGCAGCGTCGAGTGAAGAAGAGGGCAGAGACGGCACTGTGGAGCAAAGCAGTGGGGTTGCCTCCACCAGGCGGCGATGCAAGGCCCAGCCACCCTCCCAGGAATTGCCATCATCCGGGAGCGAGGGGAATGGTTCCGCGTCTGCCACTACGGCTGTAGCGGAAGGGCCGGTTGAGCCCTCACAGGGGCTTGCAATGGCGGAAGAGGGTGCAGAGACATCCAGGTTGGTGGTCTCCACAGAGGAGGAGGAGCCCGCTACTGAGCCACACATGGGGCCTGGTGGGGGTAGTACCACTGGTGCAAGTGGTGCAGTCCAGGTCCAGGGGCAGGAGGAAGCACAGGTCACCGCAGAGGGGCCTGTGCATGTTGCTGTCCCTGACCCTGTGACTGCACCACCATGCACCAGCAGAGATGCCCCGTCCCAGGCCCGTCCGCAGGTAGGGGGTGGCCCACGTCATCTGGCTCTCCACTACCTGCAGACGAGGAGTTCCATGACCGTATGAGCTCCGTCCTGATTGGTGTTGCGTTGCACACGCGTGTCATTCGTGATGACGTGCATGCTTCCTAGGGGGACCACGCACGCCATCACGAAGAGATGCGTGGCAACGTGGCACAGTTGGCGGGGCCATGGTCGGAGGGTTCCTACATGTGTCACGCACTCTGGCGGACTTCTCCTCCTCTGTGTAGACTGTGCGCCAGTCGTTCTCCCTGCCGTCTTCCGGACCAGATTCCACCAGTGCCCCCTGTGGACCTGGCCTGACCAACACAGCCAGCTTGGTGGAGATTCCATCCCTGCCACAGTCGGGAGTCAGAGGTCCATCTGGAAACCAGCAGATGGAGGATGTGCAGGCATCATCGGACAGGGCACATGGACAGCAGCAGCAGCAGGCTCAAGGTGGGAGCGATGATGACTCGGGCCATCAACATCAGAGGGGCAAGCATGGGCCAGAGGGCAGGAGGACCCTGAAATGGGAGTGTCTTCCATGTGGCTGCGGTTGGGCCAGCGGATAGATGTGGAGCGCCGGCGGGCGGAAGAGGCGCGGCTCACCATGGTCAGGGCGGAGATCTCCATGCGCCAGGCATTGAGGCGGGCTGAGTGCCTCGAGGCAACTCGCAGGGAGTTGGAACAGGCCAGGACTGCATCCCTGCAAGACCTCGGGGCCAGGGCAGAGGCCCGCTCCGGGACATCGACATGGATTTCGATGATGCCCTGGCCCAGAACATCACAGAGTGAGCTGTAGGACTTGCCCGCCGCCACGGTATATAGTTAGTTAGTGTTAGGTTTCCTTTCTGTTTTTATTTGTTTTGGGACGCTTGGACAATGCCCCACGTTTTTGTATATAGTTCTTCATTAGGTAGGGTTTTTTGATAGGTTTCATTTCATTTGTTGGGCTCATGGACCTGGAATCAATCTTTGCACATAGTTGAACTGTGGATTTACGACTAAGATTTTTATTTAAATCACAAGTGATCAATGGATTTAAAATTTTACGTTTCATTTGGATTTGCTTTGGTGGACGTAGAGTTTGGACTAACTTTCTTTTTGATTACTTTGGATTGAGACTTCTTTAATTTTTTTCATTTTTGGACATGCATTTCTTTTCTTGTTTAAAATATGTTTCATGTTTTCATTCCATTTACTTCATTTTGTGCAAAATACATTTTGATTTATTACTTCCATGTGTGGTATTCGCTAATTGGTTTACTGCATGTCACAATGGGGGTTTACACAAACACTGGCACCCAGTGTGTGTGTGTGACGGACATGTGTTGATGTACATAGTTGACTTTTGGTTTTTGTCATGAAATAGGCCTTTCATTGCGGGGTGGATGGGAAACTTGATTGGGTCTCAAGTCTGGGGTGGCGTGCAGTGGTATTTTGGTGGACATGAGGCCCATGAATGTGCATCTTTATGACATGTTGGGGGGGGACATGAGTCAGGGCCTGCTGGCAGTGCCTGTCAATGCTGGATGGGTGGGGGTGCTGGGGGACAAGAGTCGGAGCCTGCTGGCAGGTGCCCGTCAATGCTGGATGGGTGGGGGTGCTGGGGTACAAGAGTCGGGGCCTGCTGGTAGGTGCCCATCAATGCTGGATGGGTGGGGGTGCTGGGGGAAAAGAGTCAGGGCCTGCTGGCAGGTGCCCGTCAATGCTGGATGAGTGGGGGTGCTGGGGGACAAGAGTAGGGGCCTGCTGGCAGGTGCCCGTCAATGTTGGATGGATCGGGGTGCTGTGGGACCTGAGTCGAGGCCTGCTGGCAGGTGCCCATCAATGCTGGATGGGTGGGAGTGCTGAAGGACAAGAGTCGGGGCCTGCTGGTAGGTGCCTGTCAATGCTGGATGGGTGGGGGTGCTGGGGGACACGAGTGGGGGCTCACTAGTGCATGGTGACATGTGGGCTGGCTGGGGGGCATGCCCAGGGTGGATGGGCTGCCTACGGGACATGACCAGGGGTGCAGGGTAGTTCCCTGTGTATGGGCTGCCTGCAGGGGCTGGGGAGGGGGTAGAGGGCACACCTGGGAGGACCCACACTGCCAATTCACGTGTGAGACTCCCCGTGCACCCCCCAAATACACATAGCCCCCTTCCCAAGGCCGATCGCGTGTGATTCTCCACACACACCCTTCAGAATACACGTACCCCGCTCCCCAAGGCCTATCGCGTGTGATTCTCCATGCGCACCCCTGAAATACACGTACCCCGCTCGCACAAGGCCTTTCGCGTGTGATTCTCCCTGCACACCCCTCAGAATACACGTACACCGCTCCCCAAGGCCTATCGCGTGTGATTCTCCACGTGCACCCCTCAGAAAACACATACCCCGCTCCCCAAGGCCTATTGCGTGTGATTCTCCACACACACCACCGAAATACATGTACCCCACTCGTACAAGGCCTTTTGCTTGTGATTCTCCCCGCGCACCCCTCAGAATACACGTACACTGCTCCCCAAGGCCTATCACGTGTGATTCTTCACGCGCACCCCCGAAATACACGTACCCCGCTCGCACAGGCCCTATAGCATGTGAAACTTCATGTGCACCCCCGAAATACACGTACCCTGCTCGCACAGGGCCTATCACGTGTGATTCTCTACGCGCACCCCTCAGAATATACGTACCCCGCTCCCCAAGGCCTATCACGTATGATTCTCCATGCGCACCCCCGAAAAATACACGTACCCCACTCGCACAGGGCCTATCGCGTGTGAACCTTCTCGCGCACCCCCGAAATACACGTACCCCACTCGCAGAGGCCCTATAGCATGTGAAACTTCACGTGCACCCCTGAAATACACATACCCCGCTCGCACAGGACCTATCGCGTGTGATTCTCCACGCGCACCCTTCAGAATATACGTACCCCGCTCCCCAAGGCCTATCGCGTATGATTCTCCATGCGCACCCCCGAAATACACATACCCCGCTCGCACAGGGCCTATCGCGTGTGAACCTCCATGCGCACCCCAAAACTACACGTCCCCGCTCGCACAGGGCCTATCGCATGTGATTCTCCATGCGCACCCCTCAGAATGCACGTACCCCGCTCCCCAAGGCCTATCGCGTATGATTCTCCATGCGGACCCCCGAAATACACGTACCCCGCTCGCACAGGGCCTATCGCATGTGAAACTTCACACGCACCACCGAACTACACGTACCCCGCTCGCACATGGCCTATCGCATGTGATTCTCCAAGCGCACCCCTCACAATACACGTATCCCGCTCCCCAAGGCCTATCGCGTATGATTCTCCACACGTACCCCTGAAATACATGTAGCCCGCTCGCACAGGGCCTATCGCGTGTGAAACTTCATGCGCACCCCCGAAATACACGTACCCCGCTCGCACAGGGCCTATCGCGTGTGATTCTCCATGCGCACCCCTCAGAATACACGTACCCCGCTCCCCAAGGCCTATCGCATGTGATTCTCCACGTGCACCCCCGAAATACACGTACCCCGCTCGCACAAGGCTTATCGTGTGTGATTCTCCACGTGCACCCCTCAGAATACACGTACCCCGCTCCCCAAGACCTATCGCGTAGGATTCTCCACGCGCACCCCCGAAATACACGTACCCCGTTCGCACAGGGCCTATCGCATGTGAAACTTCACACGCACCCCCGAACTACATGTACCCCGCTCGCACAGGACCTATCGCGTGTGATTCTCCATGCGCACCCCTCAGAATACACGTACCCCGCTCCCCAAGGACTATCGTGTGTGATTCTCCACGCCCACCCCCGAAATACACATACCCCGCTCGCACAGGGCCTATTGCGTGTGATTCTCCATGCGCACCCCCGAAATACACGTACCCCGCTCGCACGAGCCCTGTCGTGTGTGATAATTCCAGCGCACCCCAGAAATACACGTTCCCCGCTCGCGTGATTGCAGTGTAGCGGACCTGTAAGCTAGTCCAGGGTTAGCACTGCCCTTTGCGCTGCATTGGGGATTTCAATGGCTTTTCCTTGCGCAAGGGGCGTTCTTGGGGGCATAGCTGGCCCTGCGGGATGTTTTCTGCACCAGCGCTCATTATGGCTTGGGAATTCCATGAATACGCGGTGCGCCAGAATGCTGTTTGGCGCACACGGCTGGCGCACGCTGGTGCATGATCCCTCTCTGCGCTGCTCGCGTGCGCTGCCTCTGCGCTGAAATCTATGAATTACCCCTTAAGTGTCTTCACAACTTAAAATAGTAAACAATAATTTATCTATACATCACCAAATGTCTAAGCCCTTCCACGGTATGATGTTTACGCCGCATCTACTAATTCACAAAATAGTATGCGCACACCAAGTAAACAATATACTAAACAAAAATAAAATAACATGCATGTTGTCATAATCTTTAGACTCCTAGCAAATTTGTCAAAATAATTCACACACAATATATGCAGTAGTTACATAGAAAATTCAGAAATTAGTGGGGACATTATTACAAAAAAAAGATACCAAATTACTATAGAAACAAGTTAAAGTCTATAAATATTGGAGATGCCAAAGTTAAGGTTTTGCATATAATTAGAAACTAAAAATAATATAACACCAATATTAACACTAGACGGAACATAAAATAAATCCAACACTGTTGGAATCTTAACTCAACCTCACAAAGTCAGATTAATATGTAAAATTAGCGTTAAGGTATTTATTTACAATTTCACACCAGAAACACACATAGCAAATGTATGATCCTTTCCAAACATGCACATTACTATCTCAATAAATACAAATAACATATGGTTTAAATGACTTCAAAACATGCACCTACAATTCTAACAAAATAATAAAAGGCCAGATGTATGTTTGTCCCTGTTAGTCTGTTCAAAGCAGTAGCTTCGCCTGCTGTGTCCGCTAGAGGGCGATGTAAGCTTAGGATTGATAGTCGTCCTTCTGTGTCAATGAAAACCTGCACTTTGGCCCTAGTACATGGGCCTGTACACTAGTCTATATTAAAAGACCTCTTCAGTGACACCTCAACACACACAACTACTAATATCACTAATCAGAACAACGTATGCTTTTATATACCGCTTCATAGCACACTACATGCCAAACAAAAACGAACATTAACATGCAAGGTAAAAAGAAGAGGACAAGCATCAAAACCAAGAAATCATTTTTAAGACATCAACACATTTATAACAATCTAAGGAATGAGTGTGAGTTAAATCAACTATGTTCATTTTGTTATGTTATGTTATGTTATGTTATTTTAAGTGTTAATGCTGGTTTTATTTGATGTTATGTTTAGCATTTAATTATGAGTGAAATGTTAATATTGGCATTTCCAACGTTCATAGAAACTTTTTAAAGATAGCAACCTTAATTTCAAAAAGACATTCATTATTTGAATAGGCAATATTGAAATGATTATGAATTGCCTTCCTCTGTGTGCATTAATTGCTCCATCAAAACGTCTGTAATACAAAGGCTTCATTCCTGAAGGCATGATGCTGTCTATTTTCTGTATGTTATCACTTCAAGTCATTAGAAAGGGCACTAAAGGTGACCATCAATAGAGAGGAAATTAAATAGCAGATGCATTCACCCAGTAAACTAATCATGTCAGACTTCTGCCTACCATTAGCAAGATATAAATCAAGGTAATGTGCCACATGAGAGCCCTGGCGCTGGAACTCAGCTTCTCTTTACTTCCAAGACTAATCAGCCCTTTCTAACCGTGAAAGATAGCATTGACACGCTAGTGGCATGTGCTAATGTGACATGGGCCTCCAAGGCGCCCTCTCACTGGAATGCCCTACCACCCACTATCCGTGGCGAGGCCTCCCTCACCACCTTCCGCAAAACGCTGAAGACTGCCCTCGTCACATAAGACCTGACACACCAGCACGTTCACCTTCTTGTGTACTGTACTATATGACCAAAAGTAATATCTGTAACAACATTATGCATCCCTGTAACATTCACAATATGTCAACAATCCTGCCTGTACCATGTAACTAAGTTTAGTGCAAGTAACAGCGCCTCAATGCCCCTGGGCTGCTTGCGCGCTATATACATGTAAATAAATAAATAAATAAATAAGGACTGTGGAGAATGAGTGTGGGTGGGGAGGATACATGGTCAGGGCACTGACATAGAAGTATCCGCTTAAGAATGCCAACCTCCCCTTGGTTAGCCTGGGTGTTGCCTTGCGAAACCTATGAGCCAAAACAGCCTGTCTAAGAAGATGCATGCGAGACGCTCTCGCCGAGCTAGCATGCATGTGCATCGCAGGCATTCATGCTTATTTTTATGTGAACACATCACATATCATTTTTAGATTTCGTATTTTATATCATTTAACACCATTTTAATAAATATGTGTAGTCATTGGGATGTCGATCTGAATACATACCAAGGCCAGTAATATTGTCACAAAGGGCTGTGCATTGTAAGATATGTATTGGTGTGATATTCTAGGAGTTTCCGAAGTGTCACCCCTGGGGGGCATTATCCGAGGCTTGCGCTGCATCTAAGCGTGAAGCCTGGGAAGCTGCGTCACTGCCAGGCTTATCAGGCATGAGAATGTATTGGCAATCTTTCTGAAAGAGAGCAGCCATCCATAATATCACCCATTTCACCGGGAAGCAAGTTCGGAAGTCACACAAGCCACAGTTGTGATACGTTTTTCCGGTTGGCATAGTGAGTTGTGAGAGCATGATGACAAGCACCACTGCCTGTCAACGTTCCCAGCAACAGGCGCCATGCAGTAGTGAACAGCGCCTTGTACTGCTCTGTGTTCAGGTGAGTCTCAACAGTAACAGTTTTGATAAGCATTGTTTTCTAGCAAAGCCGGTTGTTGGCAGTACATGTTGACAGCTCCATTAATACGGGTAAATGCATTTGAAAGGCTCCAAATCTGCCTTATCAGGTATGTTTTTCACACAAGCTCTTGTACCACTCACTCTCTGCATAAATTATTAAAAATGGTCTGTTTTGTATCTCTATAATGGAAGTGGCAGTCCCGACACACTCTCGTGTCCATTGTATATTCTATATTCTTCACGTCCCCCAGCTGACATTTATAGATGTTCTTCTTAACACAGTTTTCAAAGTCCGCTTCTGGTGTAGGAGCAACTCAATGGACTAGATTCCAGAAACATTTCACTCAAGCATTCTTTCAATGTAGTTAATCCAGTTTTACATCAGAGCCATTTTTGTGGAGGTGTAAATCCCATCAGGTGAGGCTTGGGACCCAAACCTGGCCCTGGAATTTCTTTTCAAAGCAGCTCCATTGTACACTATATGAGCAAATCCAAACACTCTTGGGGGCTTCTCCCACAAGACAATTTGGAGAAAATGGGCCAGAATAGTGAATTTTACAATATATTTCTTACTATATTGTGATTAAGAACCAGTTAAACAGAACAAATGGATATGGGCGATGAGAAGAGTTCCTTGTAGGTGTGGGGAATTCGACCAGTGCTCTCGACTGAACTTTTTGATTTTTGTTTATTTTAAAAGAATGAATGATGGGAGACAACCTCCGGAAAATATGTGGGGCCATTCCTGCACATATTTTCCACACTCACCGCACAGCAGAAAAATAGTCATATACTCTGGGAGGACACAGTTTACCAGCACCGCCCTCCCCTGTCATGTGTAGCTGACACCAGACAGCTGTGGGTACATCAAAAGCCTCTGGCTTTGGGCAGCCTGATTAGCATTTCAAGGCCCCATGTATTAGCATCTCCATTGTTACACCTGGCTGCTTGTGGCGAATATGGATGAATGTTAATTAGCAGGCCTCATGGACGCCTGGGTGCAGGAAGTGACAATGGAGACCAGAGACCACTTGGTACTAACACACCTCCTTGGTATGAATGGGCAGTGAATGTGCTGTCTGGAACTACTCCTTTCAGGAGGAGACGAAAGTCTGCCTGCAACCCCCTACTACAAAGGAGGCCCATTTTGTGACCAAGTGCTGCATAGGGCTCAGTTAATTAGGGAGACAATTTGATGTACAGCAGACAGGAAGATGGGTGGGACCTAGAAGTATATATTGTCATCCTTCCCCTGTCTGTTGCCAAGCGCTCTGATTCTGACCTGAAGCATCACTGAATATTTTTGGTGGAGACCCAGGATTGGTTAATTAAGGTAGGCTTAGTCTGCACCAATCACTGGGGCCCATTTGGCTTTAAAAAAGTGCTGAACCCCTCACTGATCAGATCATCAGAAGGCTTTACAAGGAGTAAGAAGGACTCCTTGGACCCAAGCTGAAGGTACAGTCTACCTTACATGTTCCGCCGGTGAAGGAAGGCCAGGAGTTCCAAGAGGGAAGCAAGAACCCTCCCCTAAACATCTCCAAAGGAACAGAGAGAGATTCCGGACTCAGAGGACCCACCCAGCAGCTCCAGAACCGGTACCCAGCCAGACCACAGCGTGCCCTGCCTGGTTCTGACAGCAAGCTTCCTAGGTGGGAAGTGCCGGAGAGTCTCTGGACAAAGGACAAGGCTGTTGCCTGCTAACACCCTCCTGAGCTTCGGGCCGTTCGCCTTGAAAGGACACAAGCCCGGCGAAGAAGCTAAGAGGAGTGCCACACAAGCATCATCCAGCGTCCATCTTTTTAAGGAGAATTTGGAGACAGTCGAGTCCTCAAACTGCATCCGGCTGCACCGCTGACTGTTGTCATGCAGTCACTAGAGCCGTCCGATTCGCCTTGACCAGCATTCCAGATCCGCCAAGCAACATAGAGACAACGATTCTTGGCCCTTTTCTGCCGCACCGGACAGCCTGCAGGTGTCCGTCCAGTCCAGCCTTGCTTGCCGAACTGCCTGCTGCCTGGTACCCGCAGCTATCTCCCGCCACTAACTCTGTCTCACGGGCTGTGAAGTGCCCTGGAACTGCCTTGATGCTGTCGAGCACCAAGAACTTCTTCAGCACCAGGCCCCTAGAGACAGTTACAACCCTTTGTCCCTTTGGTGTTGAAACCAAATAATCTTAAACTATAAGACTGATTACTGTACCAACTACCCTTCTGTCAGTATCCAGAGTGCATCCCTTTCCCTGTCTATCATCTGTGTTCCTTTACAGCGTGGGTTGTAATTGTAGTGTGCTAGAACTGTCTGTTGAAGTACTAATAAAGTAGATATTTTTATACAACATTGACTGGACTTTTATCATTGGGTAATAGTTGTATTTTCACTGTGTGATCTGTTTGGATCCCTTCTGGTGTACTAGAGGTGTGGGGTTGATTGATGGTTTAGAAACCAATATTCATCCCTGGACCACTGGTGTCCCGGAAGTTGAAGCAGTCGGATCAGTTGGAGCATTGCGCACAGCTTATTCACCCAACAATAAAGGTACTGTTGCAGGCAACGTTTAGTCACTGCTAGGTAATAGTAATAGTCATGGAGCTTGACATGGAGACTATAAAAGGCATGGCCAAAAATTTCCTGCGCATCTTATGTCAAGAGAGGGACCTTCCCCACAGCACTATGGTTAATTAATCTGAATTGCTGACCAGCCTCCAAGTTTGGGTAGAAGTGAGGGAAGTTGGGGAGAAGACCCCAGGGGACAGCCTAGGCCCTGTGTACCCGAACAGACAAGACCTTATGGAGAGGGTATATGACATTTACACCGCATTAACAGTATTTCCTGCCAATCTTCCCACCGGAGGGCAAGTGTGGTTTCGAAACACCGGAGAGAGTCAGTGGGGACATTGGCTAGTGCGGCATCCCGCAGGTCTCAGGCCTCAGCACAGTCTCTGGCCCAGTAACTGTTCCGGCTGTTAATGAGGTAGTGGCTAGAAAGCTCTTGGTGCTTGAAGAGCAGAAAGAGGCCAACAGGTCTGCCTCTATCAAGAACAGCAGCAGTGACTCAAACCAGAGTGGCCGGGATAAGCCCCGACCGCACATCCCCAAAGATTTAGTACAGGCTTATGAAGTGGGGAAGGATATTTTTGACTGGTTTGAAGTGCTCAATCTGGCATTCCAGCTGCAGGAGGTGGATGAGGTACTTTGGAGTACAACCCTGATGAGTCACTCACCGACACCAGAGACTGATGCAATTATTCAGTTAACTCCTGAGGAAAGGCCAGTTTATGAGAACATGAAGGCAGCCGTCATCAGGAAGTTCAGTAAAACCCCAGAACAGTATCTCAAGAGCTTCAGAGAGTTTGGAAGGAAAAGTGGGTAGACATTTGAAGCGTTCACACACTTGTCGTTGAAATATCTGAGCATGTAACAAAGTAGAAACATTTAAAGGATTATAACATTTTAATTGCGTGTGAGCATGCGTTGAAAAATTGTGAGGTTGACCTACACCAGCATCTAATGGGCAAGACTATCACAGATCCTTGGGAGCTTGCAAAGGCTGCCGACAGGTTTGTGAGTACTCGAGTCCAGAAAAAAGGCTCAGGTGAGTGCACCCAAACCGAAAGAGAAATCGGCGGACAAAAAAGTACACAATGATGGAAAGGACAAAGGTCCAACCCAATCCTATTCAAAGTCAGGTCCCCAAAAGAGCAAAGGGAAAACCCCAAACTCTAGTTCAACCGTGAACACTAAAAAGAAGAGCGGAGGCACCTCTAACACTGGGACACCTGCATTCTCACCACCTAAAGGTTGCTTCGTGTGTAAGGAGCTGGGCCATAGGAAAGGGGATACTGCTAGCAAGGGCTCACCCAAGCAAGCCATAGTGAATGTTGGACTCATGGAGGAGACCATCATTAATGTGGGCCACTCAGAGGAGGATTTCCCACTAAGCCAGGGAGTGGCCGAATGTGGATTGGTTACACTGAGTGGGAACAGTACTGGATCTCCAGACACCCCAGTTCCCAATAATACTGAACTCTATCTACAGCACTTGTACATCAATGGACACAAAACTCTTGTGGTCCGAGACACCACGGCTATCGTCACTTCAGTCACCTGGCAGTGGGTACAGCGAGGCCAGTATATTGATGGGTCTTAGTTGTGCGTAAGTGGATTTGATGGTAAGAGTAAGTGCCCCTTGGCAATAGTAGAATTCAGCTGGCGAGGTGTAACGACCAAGCGCTTTGCAGCAGTGAAAGACTCCATCCTTGTCACATGTCTTTTGGGTAATGATCTTCCTGATCCCAATATATTCGCAGCAGCTACATGATCGAGGGCCAAAGAGAATGCCTTATTGAATGCTCTGAAAGCCTTAGGGCCTGGAGTGCTTCCACATGGATTGGTGGAAGGACTGGCATGGCCGGTAGCCCCAAGTCCAGTTCCACAGACTACTGATTCACCTACTCCTGTGGGAGAGGGGCTAGTAGCCACGGAGGGCCCTACTTTGGTAGCAGGGCACCCTGTGACTTCAGAGTTTCCTGACGGAGTGCAGGAACCTGAGGTGGAGGACCAGGTGGGGGCAGATCTGAAGGGTCTGCCCAATCTGGATGAGTTCACAGCAGCTGGGGGCCTAGATCAGACTGTCTTCTATACAGCCCAGAAAGAATATCCTACTGTGGTGGGTCTGCAGAAGCAGGTGGATTAGCAGGCAGAGGAGCAGACTAAGGGCGAGGCCCCTGGATTGTTCAAAGTGTACTGGGAGGATTAACTCCTGTACAGTCAGCCAAAGGATTCTGAGGGCGAGGACACCAGAATGTTTGTGGTTCCCCAATGCCACAGCAAGTTCCTTTTGGATTTGGCTCACCAAATTCCTTTAGCGGGTCACTTGTGAGTGACTAAGATATCAGACTGGTTGTCTGCGCACTTTTACTGCCCGCAGTTCGGCGTAAAAGTTAAGGAATTTGTCCAGTCCTGCCCGACTTGTCAAGCTTCTAGCAAATCAGATGGTGTCACAAAGGCCCCCTTAATTCCACTACCCGTGGTTGGGCAGCCTTTCAAGAGAACAGGCATGGATATTGTGGGTCCTCATACCAGCTCAGGGAACTGATATAGCTTGATGGTGCTGGACCACGCCACGAGATACCCTGAGGCTGTCCCTCTAAGGAGCAGCAAAGCCCCTGTGGTGGCAAAGGTTCTGATTGGGATATTCTCCTGTGTTGGATTCCCCAAGGAAGTTGTTTCTGACAGGGGATCAAACTTCATATCAACATATATGAAGGCTATATGGGAAGAGTGTGGTGTCACCTACCGGCTCTCTACCTCCTTTCATCACAAACTAATGGGCTTGTTGAACGGTTCAACAAGACCCTGAAAGGCATGATGGGTGGCTTGGAAGAGCACCTGAGGAAAAAATTGTATATTCTCATGCCATGCCTTCTGTTCCCCTACAGGGAGGTGCCACAGAACGGAGTAGGGTTTAGCCCCTTTGAGCTTCTGTTTGGACAAGCTGTATGAGATCCCCTCAGTCTACTGAAGGAGGGATGGGAAAGCAAACCCTCATCCCCGTCACGAGATGTGGTAGACTATGTACTCAGCCTACGGTCTAGAACGGCAAAGTACATGGAACAGTCAACCAAGAATCTAAAGGCCAGTCAGGAGCTGATGAAGCATTGGCACGACCAAAATGTGACATTGACAGTCCATTCTCCAGACCAGTGGGTGTCTATTATGGAGCCTGTCAAACCCAGTGCCCTTCAGGACAAGTGGACTGGGCCACACTGGGTGCTGGAAAAAGTCAGTGAGGTGAATTATCTCATTGATGTGAAAGGCCCTTAACAGATGTGCAGGGTCTTTCACGTCAACAGGCTAAAACCCCATTATAGCCAGGATGACTTGGTCATGGCGTTAGTGGCTGACTGAGAGACTGAGGAGGAGACTGGTCCACTCCCAGACCTCCTGCACACTGAAGCCACAGATCGGTCAGTTGAAGGTGTCATCCTTGCAACTGACCTATCAGAACAGCAACTGACAGGCTGTCACCATTTACTGGGACAGTTTGCCGTTCTGTTTTTGCTGACTCCTGGTTGCACAGATTGGTGCACCCATGATGTAGACACTGGGAGACAGCTCAATTCTGTCACAAAAACAGATGCTCACCTCATTCCTTAGTCGGATGAGCTCACTGACAAGCTCGGCGCTGCCAAGTATATGAGTACTTTTGACCTCACAGTGGGGTATTGGCAGGTCGGTGCGAAAGAGAGGTCGGTATTCTCAACCCCAGAAGGACATTATCAGGTCACTGTGCTGCTCTTCGGATTGAAGAATGCCCCTGCCACTTTTCAGAAGATGGTAAACCAGGTTTTGTCCGGACAGGAGAACCGCAGTGTTGCCTATCTAGATGACATTGCTGTGTTCAGCCACACCTGGAAGGATCATCTATCCCAACTGAAACAAGTGCTTCAGGCACTGCAGAATGCAGGCTTGGCTAACAAGGCCACATAGTGCCAGATAGCGCAGGGTACCATGACTTACCCAGGCCACCTGTTCGGTGGAGGTAAGAAACTATCTCTTGAGCCAAAGGTACAGGCTGTGAAGGAGTGGGAAATACCCTCCACACAGGCACAGGTGAGAGCCTTTCTAGGTCAAACCAGGTACTACTGGTTGTTCATCAGAGGGTATGGGACCATTGGCATGCCCCTGAATGATGTAACGTCCAAAAAGATGCCAAAAAGGGTAACTTGGACCCCCACCTGTCAAACCTCCTTTCAGGATTTAAAGAATGGAATGTGCAGGGCCCCAGTTCTGAAAGTGCCAGACTATGGTCAGGAATTCATTGTTACACCTTGCTGGTGGCAGCAAATGCCGATGAATGTTAACTAGCAGGCCCCGGGGAGGCCTGGGTTTAGGAGGTGACAATGGAGACCAGAGACCAACACCTCTTTGTAATGCAATGTGTCACCTTGGTACTAACACCCCTCCTTGGTATATGAATTGTAGGAGATGAAAGTCTGCCTGCAACACACTACTTCAAAGGAGGCACATGTTGTGACAAAGAGCTGCATAGGGCTCAATTAATTAGGGAGACACTTTGATGTCCAGCAGACATGAAGATGGGTGAGACTGTTGAGGTGTTATCATCCTTCCCACGTCTGATTCTGACCTGAAGCATCACAGAAAATTGTTGGTGGGGATGCAGGATTGGTACATTAAAGTGGACTTAGCCTGCACCAATCACTGCGGTCCATTTGGCTTTAAGAGACAGCTGAGCCCCTCACTGATCAGATTACCTGAAGACCTTGCAAGGAGTAAGAAGAAGAACTCATTTGGACCCGAGCTGAAGGTACAGTCTACCTAACATCTTCCGCCAGTGAAGGAAGGCCAGGAGTTTCAAGAGGGAAGCAGGATTCCTCCCCTAAACATCTTCCAGGGAACAGAGGGAGCTCCCGGACTCAGAGGACCCGTCCAGCAACACCAGAACCCCAACCCAGCAAGCATACAGCATACCCTGCTAGGTTCTGACAGCAAGCTTCCTAGGTGGGAAGTGTCAGAGTGTCTCTGGACAAAAGACAAGGCCGTTACCTGCTAACACCCTCCTGAGCTTTGGGCTGTCCGCCTTGAAATGATATGAACCCTTCCAAGAAGCTACGAGGAGTGCCACAGAAGCATCATCCAGTGTCCATCTTTTTAAGGACAATTTCGAGACCGTTGAGTCCTCGAAAGGCATCCGGCTGCATCAATGACTGTTGTCATGCCACAGTCACCAGAGTCGTCCGAGATGTCTCAACCAGCATTCCAGATCTGGCAACCAGCACAGAGACCACGATTCTTGGCCCCTATCCGCTGCACCGGACATCCTGCAGACGTCCGCCCAGCCTTGCTTGCAGAACTGCCTGCCGCCTGGTATCCACAGCTGTCTCCCGCCACTAACTCTGTCTCACAGACTGCAAAGTGCCCTGGGACCGCCTCAACGCTGTCAAGCACCAAGAACATCTTCAGCACCAGGTACATTGTGGTTCTGCCCCCTTGGTCCTTCTCCGAAAGCCCCTAGAGAGAGTTACAACCCTTTGCCCCTTTGGTGTTGAAACCAAATAATCTTGAACTATAAGACTGATTATTTTACCAACTACCCTCCTGTCAGTATCCAGAGTGCATCCCTTTCCTTTGTGAAACTGTCTGTCCTCTGTGTTTCTTTACAGTGTGGGTTGTAATTGTAGTGTGATAGAACACTCTGTCATAGTAATAATAAAGTAGATATTTGAATACAACGTTGACTGAAAAGTCCCTTTTATCATTGGGTAATAATTGTATTTTCGCTGTGTTACAACTAACCAACGATCCACGACCTTGCGGAAATAAGCCTGCCGTTCCATCCACGTCACCAAAATTAGACAGGGAGGTCTTATAATTTACTTGTATTCACAATTTGTTTGGATCCCTTCTGGTGTACTAGAGGTGTGGGGTTGATTGATGGTTTGGAAACCGATATTCATCCCTGACCAATGGTGCCGTGGAAGTTGATTTGTCACAGTAGGCCAGTCCACCACTGAAAGCCATGCAAAAAGACACTGCGCCAAATAGCATGGCAATGCAGGTAATGGGGCAGATATAGACTAGCACCATTAAAGCTGAAATGTGAATTTTCTCAGGGCAGTATGGATCTGGCAGAACAGTTATCTGATGGGATTGGAGAGGCCAGCAGGACGAGGTGCTTAGCTGATTCCACATTGTCACGCCACTGGTAAATATGACATGGTCATTTGATGGGATTCTGTTAATGACTAGAAGCAATGTGGAAACTAGTATGTCGTTGTGCTAAACAAGGACCAATTCTCTGGAGGCAAAGTGAAAATGAGAGTCATTTTGTGGTGAAATTGGTATGTTCATATGTGCAATGTGAATATTAGCATAACTATGTCCTTAATTGAGAAAATACTTGCATGATGCTGTTGAACATGACACGAGCATCTTTAAGTTGTAGACTAGATCTGAAATATGTGGGTGGTGGCTTATTAAATAGCAGGACAATGTGTTTACATTAGACAATAGCAATGTAGAAATTGTCATGTTAATTTCTATGGTGACAGGCTGGCACATGGAGCAGAACCATAGCTTATTTGATAGTACCCCAGTGTATTCAAGCAACCCTGGTACCATGGTATGCTGGCAAACTGAGCATCCTATTATTACCATAAATTGCCTATTTGAGCAAGGCCTTGGTATAATTGGCCGAACACTACATAAGTAACCTAGCAAGTGGTGACAGTAAGTGTGCAGCTGTATGTTATTTTAACGGAATTTCATGTTCTTCCAATAGTATTTATTTTATTTACTAGCATGATAAAAAAAAGACTGCATTACCTCACCTATCATAACATCTGGCATATGACTGACTGGCCTTTTAGCCAGTGTTTTTGTGAGACACTGGGGCCGATTCATTGAACAAATGTGCGCCAAAAATCGTGGCGCAAGCTGGCACAAGCGTGAAAAAGTAATCACACGCGAACGTGTGCGATGCATGGAAGGCCCTGTGCGTCTTTTCCCCGGGGTATGCACCAAATCCACGCGTGGCGCACACGGGCGCACACATCACTGCAACATCCCGAACGCCGTGAGCAATGCACACAGTGAAAGCGCACAACGTTAGCACACACACCAAAAAGGGGGCGGAACAGGCGGAATGGAGAACAACGCATGAAAATAAGGGCGTAACTGGGGAAGTACTGCCGGGAAGTACACGGAACGCCCACATGCACGCGAACTACACATATTCATGGAATCGAATAGGGGACAATCTGTGCACGGCAAAAGACACGCACACGCCTAAACACGTCCGCCACACGAAGGCAGGCGGTAGCGTCCCCGTGCATTATAAAAGTGCACGCAAAAAAAACCCACGTATAAACAGCTACAATGAATGTCCCATTTCTCGCAGCACTGATCATGGGACAATGCAGGAGGAGGAGAATAGCCAGTGCCCGCATTCTTTTTGCCCACAAACATACTCATTGGGATGCCAGATGACCAGGTCTATGGCAGGTATAGGTTTCCACTTCATATCATCCTAGACCTGGTCCAGGAGTGGGAGGCTGACCTCACATCACCCACCTTGTGCTCCCAAACACTGAGTCCCTTGGAAAGGGTGCTCACTGTACTACATTTCTAGGCCACTCGGTCAATTCAGCAGACCACTGCCATAGTGGGGTGGTCTCACAGCCCACGCAGTCACGCAGCCTACACCAGGTGTTGGCAATCATGACTGGGCGACCCTCAGTCCGCAGGCACATATACATGCCCAGAACACCCGCAGAAAGGCAGGCCATGGTCCAGGACTTTTACAGGGTGCCACACTTCCCCAAAGGCATGGCCCTACGTCCACCTAGGACCCCAGAGAGTATCCACCGCATCCGCAAGCACTGCCATTCCATAAACGTGCAGGTTGTATGCAATGCACAGGAGATCATCACCTCAGTCTATGCTAACTATCCTCGGTCCACCAATAACAGTTTCATGAACAGAATGTCCACCCTGAGCCGGGACCTGGAAGCTGGGAAGCATGGCGACACATGGCTCAGTGGTGAGTACAAATGCCTGTGCACATGCATGCATGTCACACACGGACAAATACACAAATCAAACTAATGACTACCATTATCAACTCCCCAGGGGACAGTGCCTACCCTCTGAGCACCCACATGATGACGCCAACGCGGAACACCACCACCCCACTCCTGGTAAGATACAACGCAGCCCATATTGCAACCTGGCCCGTAGTGGAGGGCACATTCGGAGTGCTCAAGTCACGCTTCTGGTCCCTTGACCGCTCTGGTGGGCAGCTACTGTATGCACCTCCAGTAGAGTGCAGGATCATTGTGGCAGCATGTGCCCTGCACAATGTTGCAATACGGCGGGGCGTACCGGTGGTGCCCCCATATCACCAACCACATGCACAGGCACTGCACATGTGAGGGGAAAGAGCATGTGGAGGCCACACAACTAAGACGGCCCTCACCTTTTGTGGCCTCCCAACCATGGCACCGATGTACTAGTACCAATGGGAGGTGCACACAACAATTGTTCTGGGCAACTTGGGTGGGGGGCAAGGAAGGTGTCCTGCATGGCAGCCTGTGGCCCCTTAGGAAAAATGACGGGTCATGCAATGCTCAGGCATCCCAAAATAGCAAGAAAAAGTGATACGCGACCCCTGTAGCCCACGTGCGTGTAAAAAAACACAAGCAGCACGCTGTAGCAGGCAGTAACACAAAAAAATCATACGTGGTAAACACGCAGCCTAGTATGGCGGTTAAAAGGTATATGTGACAAACAGGGACACCCACAGTGGGAAAAAGAGCATGCACGACTCACCGTCTGCCGTGCGTGTAGAAGAAGAATGCGTAGGCAACACCCCTGCCAAAAGAAGAAGTATGCACTGTAGCCGCTGTGAAGTAATCGCGTGTGAACCCCAATGTCTGGAAAACACAGGCACTGCTCTCCACGAAAAGCACGTACAGAGCGATGGAAACCCACGCGGGACCTTTAACCCGTCCCGAGGCAAAGGCCTGCATGTGTTAGATTGTTTCCTCGAATTACAAGCTGATGTGCTGTTTTTTCACTTGACAATTCACTCTGTATCAAGCTGGCCACGCGACTATACACGGAAGACCACGCTCCTGCTCAGAAGGCAATTTTACTGCCCCTCACAGCCCCGAGCAGTCTCCCACAAGCCATCTGCTGCTACCTGCCTGCCTGCTGCCATCATGCCCTGCCATTTGGTGCCTGCACATGTGCCATCTGCAGGGGTCCAGCTGCTGTGACCACCCCTGCTGGAACAGAGGACTCCCAACTGGTGTTCCATCACTCCAAAGCCCAGCCCCAGGACCCAGTTGCCCACCCACACCTGCCACGGGGTTGCCATGTCCAACGCAACACCATCCGGCACCAGTGGCAACCCCCAGCAGAGAGGCAGAGGGCTACCAGCTTCAATGAAAAGGAAGTTGGTATCCTGGTGGAGCAAGTTCTGGGGCATTCTGATGCCCTCTTCACACCATTGCACGCCGACAAGGAAGGACGGAAGAGGATCTGGAAGGACATAGTGGGTGCCATCCACGCAGAGGGTGTGGCACCCCACGACATCAAACACGTCCAGAAGTGCTGGGAGGACTACAAGTCCAGGACCCCCGAGAAGGCCCGGCGCCTCTTGGAGACAGCGGATGCAGTGGAGCGCTGGGTCCAGTTTACCACCCAGCAGATGAGAGTCCTGGAGCGCATTCGCCCAGTGCTTCACCACCAAATCCTCAGGATGCAAGCCCGTCTGGAGTCGAGCGGTAAGTGCCCATGCATGTTGCAGTGTGGCGGCAGTTAGCTACTCGGCTGCAGGTGTGACATGGGTCATGTATGGATGTGTGTGTGCAGGGGCATGATGGTGCTGCATGTGAGTCCAGTCAGGCGTGACCCACATGGATGGTGTATGTGTTACAATGCATCACGCCGAGCGGCATGCGGAATGCACACATGTATGCATGCCTGTGTCTGTACCTTGACATGTTTGTGGTGTGATAGATGTGTGCTGCTGTCATGGACATGCATGGTGTACATGTCCGTGTGTTTGAGTGAGTAGTGTGTGTGGCATGGATGCATGACACATGTCTGTGACGATGTGTTGAATCACTGATACAGCCTAGTCATCCTTGTATCCACTGTGTCTGGGGGTATACATGGCCAGATGCATGACCCTCCGGTGATGTGTGTGCATGTGATCACCATGTCCCATGATGCATGTGATTTTCAGCCCACCATTGGATGTTACTACGGTGCCTTGGACATGTATGCAAATGTTCATTGCATGTGCCATGCCTGTGTGTTGCCTGCACTGACCCATGTGTCGTGGAGATGGAAGTGATGTTTGACAGTCCAACTCATGTGCTATTGCCTCCTGTCTAGGGGACTATTGTACAGTACCCTGATGCTTGTGTTCAATGTCTCCCTTTACACAGCGGCGAGTGAAGAGGACGGCGGAGACGGCGCTGTGGAGGAAAGCGGCAGGGATGGCTCCAACCGCCGGCGACGCAATGCCAAGTCACCCTCCCAGGAAATTGCATCATCCGGGAGCGAGGGGACTGGTGCTGCGTCCGCCACTATGGCTGCAGCGGAAGGGACGGGTGAGCCCCCACAGGGGCTTGCGACGGCAGAAGATGGTGCAGAGCCATCCAGGTTGGTGGTGTGTGCGGAGGAGGTGGAGGCCGCTACTGAGCCGCACATGGGGCCTAGTTGGGGTGGGTCCACTGGTGCAAGTGGTGCAGTCCAGGGGCAGAGGCAGGAGGCAGTACAGGTCACCGCGGAGGGGCCTGTGCATGTCACTGTCCCTGACACTGTGACTGCATCACCATGCCCCGTCCCAGGCCTGTCCGCAGGTAGGGGGAGGTCCACGTCATCTGGCACTCCTCTACCTGCAGACAAGGGGACCACGCACGTCATCAAGAAGAGCTGTGTGGCAACGTGTCCCAGATGGGAGGGATGATGGTCGAGGGTTTCCTCCATGTGTCAGCCAGTCTTGTGGCCCTCTCCTCCTCTGTGTGCACTATATGCCAGTCGTTCTCCGTGCTGTCTTCCGGCCCAGATGACACCACGGCCCCCTGTGGACCTGCACCAAACAACGCAGCCAGCCCGGTGGAGATCCCTTCCCTGCCACAGTCGGGGGAGTCAGGGGTCCAGCAGGGGTGGCCACCCCACCAACTGGAACCCAGCAGATGGAAGATGTGCCGGCATCATCGGGTAAGGCACGTGCACAACGGCGCTGGAGGATTCCATCAGCCCGGAGGCCGTTGTGGTGGAAGAGGCAGTTGCGTCGGAGGCAGCAGCCGGCTCAGCATGGGAGGCATCATGGGGCCATCAACACCTCGGGGGCAGGCATCGGCCGAGGGGCAGGAGGACCCCGGACTGGGAGTGTCTTCCGTGTGGCAGCGGTTGGGCCAGCGGATAGATGCGGAGAGGCGACAGGCGGAGAGGGCATGGCTCAGGATGGTGAGGGCAGAGAACTCCGTGCACCGGGCTTTGAGGCGGGTGGAGAGCCTTGGGGAAACTCGCAGGGAGTTCAGGGATCCATGGCTGCATCCTTGCGAGACCTTGAGGCCAGGGAACAGGCCCGCCTCCGGAACATCGACATGGAGTTCAATGATTCCCTGGCCCGGAACATCAAACAGTGAGCCGTGGGACTAGCCCGCCACCTTTGTAAATAGTTATGTAGTTGTAGGTTTCCTTTATTTATTTTTTTCCTTTGGGGTGCATGGACTATGCCCCGCCTTTTTGTTAATAGTTATTTATTAGGTAGGTTTTTCTTAGGTTTCCTTTGGATTGTTGGGCTCATGGACCCTTGATTTTTACATTGTATATAGTTATGGACTTGATTTTACATTTTTATTTTTACCATGGTGGAATGGTTTGTTTTTATTTTGACTTTGGATTTGGTTTTATGGACGGACACTCTGGAGGCATTTTTCTTTGGATTTTATTGATTTCAGCATTAATATTTTTTCCTTTATTTCGGACATCCTTTTATTTATCATGTTTACCTTGTGTAATTTCGTTTCATTCATTCAGTTCTGTATAATACATTTATTTTTTACTTCATTTGTGTGGTCTTCTCTCATTGGTTTCGTGCATGTCACAATGTGGTTTTGGGCCTGATGGCAGGTGCCCGTCACTGGGTGTCGGCTGGGGGACATTAGTCAGGGCCTGCTGACAGGTGCCTGTAACTGGGGGTGGGCTGGGGACATGAGTCAGGGCTCCCAAGTGCATGGTGCCATTTGGCGTGCCTGCGGGGCATGGACTGGGGTGATGGGCTGCCTGTGGGGCATGGACTGGGGTGATGGCCTGCCTGCAGGGCATGGGGAGGGGGGAGGGCACACCCGGGAGGGCCGACACTGCAAAATCGCGTGTAAAACTCCCTGCGTACCCCTAGGAATACACGTAGCCCGCTCGCACCAGCTAAATCGCACGTAAAACTCCCCGCGCACCCCTAGGAATACATGTACCCCGCTCGCGCCAGCAAAATCACGTGTAAAACTCCCCTCGCGCCCCTAGGAATACACATGCCCTGCTTGCGCCAGGCCTATCGCGTGTGATACTCCCCACGCACCCCTCCAAATATGTGTACCCCACTCACGTCAGGTAAAATGCGTGGATTTTACCTGACGCGAGCTGGCGCGAGCGGGGTATGTGTATTCCGACGGGTGCGCATGGAGTTTTACACGGCATTTCGCTGGAGCGAGCAGGGTACGTGTATTCCAGGGGTGAGCGTGGAGTTTTACACGTGATTGGCGCGAGCGGGGTACGTGTATTCTGAGGCGTGCGTGTGGAGTTTTACACAGCATTTTGCTGGCAAGAGTGGGGTATGTGTATTCCGAGGGGTGCGCGTGGAGTTTTACACACGTTTTCATGGTTGGGGGGCTGTATGCTGGTCCACTGGCATTTGCGCCATGTACTGGATTTGTGCGATGTTTTTGGCGCATGGGGCGGGGCTGGGGGCGCAACTGGCACTGCTGCAGGGTCACTGCGCCACTCTGCATATAAATCCATGAATTTGCTGTGCGCCTAAAGGGGCTTTGGCACACGCGGCTGGCACAGACTGCTGCACGTGCACTCTGTGCGCCAGCCGCGTGTGCCACTTGTGCGCTAAATTCTATGGATTACCTTAACTGTACTAGCCGCTACTCTGGCTATGGGGAAGAAATACATATATGTCTACTGTGCACCGAGTGTATCTTTCGACTGGGCTCATAATTGACGGCCTCATACATGATTTGCTGCTGCAAAATGCTCCTGATAAATGTTGCACGCGTAGCACCTCCGCCATTAGACCAATGTCACTTGTGCTGCTTTACAGATAGCTGTCTGTGAATCTATTTTAAAATGCAGTTTCTATCAATTATTTGAAACCTTTTTGTGGTGGGGGGATCCCCCACACCTTACTAGTAGAAGTTGCACTTACTTGCTTTTCTCAGTCGCAGACACCTTTGGAGGGGGGAACATTTACACCCGACCTGTTTTCACCAGAAAGCACTGCCGTCTTTTTTTGGTTTCTCCACATCTTTCCCTCCACCATGCACTTGGTTCTCTCTCCTTCCCTTTGACTTTGTTATCCCTCCCTCATTGGGTGAGGGATAACAATCTCAATCTCTCTTTTCACTTGTTTCTACTTCCATCATTCTCTTTTACCACTCTTTGCTTTTTGTCTTCCCTTTGTTTTTCTCCCCCAACTCCCTTCCTCCGAAGTGCAGGATATTGCTCATACCATTCGGCTGTGTCAATGTTTTCAGCCATGTGGTTTGCTGCTTTAAGCTTTGGATCTCAAGTATCAGTGGCTCACTGTATAGTATGGCGGCACTCTTTAATGGCATTTGAGGAGGGATACAGTGCTTTGATAATTTATCTAGAGTAGACACAGTTATGTCATTCATGCATCACATTATACCGATTTTGTGTAGTTTGGCATTCTATGCAAGGTCTGTTATCTCCATCCTGCTTGCAAATCATTTTTCCAAGAGGCAGTTGTAATTTGGCATTCTATGCAAGGTCTGTTATCTCCGTCCTGCTTGCAAATCATTTGTCCAAGAGGCAGTAGGTTAATTGCAGCCATTCAGAAGATCCCTTTCTAGATTCATGTCACATGTAAGTGATTTAAAAGAGCCATTTCTGCCTGCAAAAACATCTGGCATGATGCAGCTCCTGTGGCAGTGAAAGATATTAACCAGGGTACCTTGTGTCACTTGATTTCTAAGCAGTACAACATCCCAGCACACCATACTTAGCTTGTCTCATTTTTCTTTCTTTTTTTTATAGTAAATGTAAAGACTGTTATTATTGTGCAGTAAGGAAAAGGTAAGAACAATTAGTCATTATTTTAGTTATTGTTTGTATTGTGATTATTTGTACAACATTGTAATATATATGATGTGTTGTAAATGCTGAATGTTAAATGCATCTGAAGGGGGAACATGTCTGCCTATAAAACCACCCATACTCTTCACTTTGCCAATGCTTGTTTACATTGCTATTCTGGGATAGGGTGCTTTATAACATTGAGTCCCACTATGTGATGCTCAAATCACGATAATGAAGCAATAATTGTATTGTGTTGTCTCAATCCATTGCATCTAATTCCTTTTTCATTTGTTTGTATCTCTTTCATTGAATTCCATTTCTCTCCTCAATGAAGCTCTTTGTTATCCTTTTTCAAGTAGTTTTATCCCCTCGATGTTAAAACATGCACTGGTCGCTCCTGAAGAAATCCCATCTTGATCCTTCATAACCCTCTAACTATGGGCCCGCCGCCCATCTCTCTCCTGCCAATGTTGACTAAGCTCATGGAATCTTTTGTTGCCCCTCAAACTGTCACGCTGCCTTGAGTCAAATTCTCTTCTTCACTCTCTCCAGGCTGGTTTAGACCTATCAGTGGAATGGAATCGGTGATGATTTTCATTCAGGTTGACATGGCCCTGCTCCATGACCGCGGGGAGGACAGAGTTCTTACTTTGCTTGACCTCTCTTGGGCCTTCAATACAATTGATCACTATACCCTCCTCGGTCATTTGGAAGCAGCTGGCATTGTTTGTCTTCTCACTCCCCCTCTCCTGGTCCTCTTCTTTTCTAGCAGAACATTCTCACACAGTCTATTTCCGTTTAAGTCAGCGCCTGTCCCCATTACTTGTGGTGCCCCCCAGGGCTCCTCCCTGTCCCCTCTTCTTTTTAATGTCTAGCTCCCTCCTCTTGTGGATTTATTACCCAGCTGATTTTCTGACTCGAGTCTGACCCTCTGAATAAATTAGATCTCGTCTGGCCTCGATAAGGGACTGGATGTCTGGAAATTGACTAAAGTTAAATGGAGAAAAGACAGAGATTGTATTTATCGGTCCCCAGGAGTCCAATCACCTGTGGAAGTCTGATTTCGGGCCTGCATCTCTCGGCCCTTGCCCTACTCCCAGTTTCTCAGTTAAAAGTGTTGGAATTAAATTACAATCGTGTGGCTCTAGCGAAGCACAGATTGCTTCTGTGTGCAATACCAGTATTTTTAAACGTTTGCCTATTAGTCCCCTGTACCTCCGGTCCCGTGTGGTCACTGCCTCTATTATGGGATCCCTTGACTACTGTAACGGCATCTACCTAGAGAAACCAGATGTTCTACTGCGTCACCTTCACATTTTTCAAAGCTCTGTGGACGTCTTGCTCTTAATACCCCGAGGCTTGCTCATACTTCACCCTTACTAGACCAGTTTCATAGGTTTCCGATAAAACAGTGGATTGAATTTAAGATTCTTTTTATTATGTATCGAACTGCTGAGTATTCAGGCATTCCTTTTCTCAGACAATCTCTTACACTATACATCTTCTAGAGTTTTGCATTCCTGTTCCCAAACTATGTTTGTTGTTCCTAGGTTCTTGAAGACCCACATTGGTGGGCGCTCCTTCTCAGTTATGGCCCCGAAATTGTGGAACGCTCTTCCTTCTCAACTGCAGGAGATGTCTGAGCAGCTGCGTTTTCAGAAGTCCTTAAAGACATTTCTCTTTGTTTAGACTTCTGGGGCTTGGGATCTTTGGCAGTCATGCTCTCAGTGCCCAGATTACTTCGGCCGTAGTCCAGCGCTCTATACATCTGCATACACTACAATACAGTAAAGAAGGAGGAGGGAGTTGACATTGAATGATGCAGCCATAAACCAGCAGGTGCCCAGAGGCTTTGATACAGCAGGCCTGGTGCGCCGAGCTGGCCAGAACGGCGTATCGAACCCAGGATGTACAATATTGTCCTGGTTCCAAGGTGAGCCTTTTTCACCTGAGCTATCCTCCCTGCTTGGCAGAGTGCTGCTTTCTAGTTCCTCTTTGCCAATGGGTGGACTTCAGGGAGAGCTTGCTCTGCTTAAACAGGCACATTTTAGGAAATATGCTGCAGAATATATATATATTTATTTTTCTCATTTTAAAAGTGTTATCACGATGTAGATGGGAAAAAACAGGCTATTTATTATCTTGTGATTCTTTACACGAGTCCCCTGAATTGCTGACTCACATAAGTACAACTACACCACCAGGTCCCCTCTGTGGCGTTGGTGATCTACAATGAGGGTAAGGGCCACTTGTTACAGACCTCTATCCCATCCCCAGGCTGTAGCATTACACAATTATGATATAGCAAAGCATTGATTAAGGGGAAAAATCAAAAAGAAATATCACTGTGCGTTTCTTTGTCCTCACACATTTTTTTGACGTGCACAACACGGGAGTCTGCTCATTCTGTTCTCATCCTCATACCCAATAGCACAGTGTGCACCACTCTTAACCGGGCCAAGCTTGCATAAACTAAAAAGGGCCTCATTCTGGGTTTGGCAGAGTGGTAAAAAAGTTGCATTCATTCCGTCAGCTACATTTTTTCTAGTGGTACCGGAATTAATGCTATTCTTACCACTTCGTAAAATCTCAAGTTTGGAGTTGAAGTGGAGGATTTACCTCCAGCATCATGATGGAGGTAAATCCTCCACTTTAAAGGCAAACATCTGTGGAGTTACTGCAGCAGGTTTACCGCTCGCAGTAATTCCTCCAAAAACCCCATGGAGTCGTATGGACTCCTAAAATGGGGACTAACACCAGCCTACCACCACTTGTAATGCCACCGGGGGTTATTCCGCTCACACTTAAGGCCCTCGACTGTCTGTGGCTGTCCATGAGCGGACGTGCTCACTTCGCCCACCCCTCATTTTAACAAGCCACAACTTTCTGGTTTACGGATTGCCCCGCCCGGCACCCACAGTTATTGGTTTGAGGACTATACTTCAACTCAGGGCACGCGTACCGCACACGCACCAGAAGTGTCCACAAGTGTCTCTAGGCTGTTTGGGTGTTCGGGTGGGCGAGTGGTCGGTTATATATCACGACCATTGTGTTCATAATTGTATGACAGCCCCTCTACTTGGAGGTTACTGATTGGTGTTGAGGTAGGACGCGTTATCATGTGTTTATTGGTATTCCCCTACTATGTAGTGACATATTGTGAAATATTTACTGCAAGGTTTGCATATTGAAAGTCTGTCATAGCGTTGATTTATCTCTTTGTAAAATGGCCAGTGGCCTTAGAAGTGGAAAGTGTTCTATCATGGCCACTTCTACAAACCTTAGTAATCGGATTGATGACCTTGAAGTTTCATCTTTAAACAGTGATGATCTTGCCAAAGCTAGCAAAACTAATTACAAAGGGCAACCAACTTGTGACAACCATTTGGAAGATCCGAATGAGAAATGTACTGCCTCAACTACTGAGCCCATAACTATAGCTAATGAATCTATCTCGCCAAGTGGAGATTTTGATATTAAAGTGCTGGCAGATCTTGATTCCCGTATTAGACTATCCATTGGCCTGCTGACCCCTTTGATACCCAAAAATTGTGATTTACGAGACGATGCTTATGGTAATGGTTTCTACATTCCACCTAGTCCTCCCTTGCCCATCTCAAACGCAAATAAGATCTCAACAGGTAATGTATCTGAAAATGAACCTTTACAATGCCCAGTTCTATGTGTCCGCCACTCGCAGCATAATGGCAGTGATTCTCACTTTCAATCTACTCCTAAAGATCCGGAACCATTTACATTTCCCGTTATAATACGGATCCTGGATTTACTTGATAAAGGCTATGATAACACTCATTTCGAATTACGGGACATTACATTTACCATGAGTAATAGCATGACTAAAGTTACTAGGCTGGAGGGCTTCATTCTTGCACTAGAGAGGACCCATCATGATGCAAAGAATTTTGATGTGGTTAAAACTAGAATTACCCACGAACCAAGTACTCAATCCAATGATTTGTGTACTGCCCACACACCTGGCCCTGAAAACGTACCATCCAATGAGATAGACATCGTGTTATCTGAGTTAGGGACAATTAAATCTTCCCTAGTTGAATTTAGGAATAATTTTTGCTTGTCTACTGCTAATGAACAGTTCACTAAGAGGGAGGTACTTGTTGATAGCCCCACAGTCCTAACTAACATCTTGGAACAACAAAAGCAGGACGCAATATCCATGGAATGTGATATGGAATATGTAGGCTATACATCTAAAAGATATCATAAAAATCAGAAATGCGTTATTAAACACGCAGAGAAAAAAAGGTGATCTGCCAATGAAAGAATGAAAAAATAAAATAAAGAGATTTTGGCGATCACAGATAGTGGTGGAGAAGATGTGATTGACGTTGCACAACTTTCTAAAGAATGTCAAGCACATCTTGGTACAAAGCATGACAAAATGCCAATTGGAAAGGAAGATAAAATACCAACTAATCTCTGTAGTGATAAAAAAAATAGTGACAGCTGAAATTCACTCTGACAGGGTAATTCATAGAATTTCGCAGAAAAGTGTCGCAAGCGGCTGGCGCAGAGTGTCTGCGTGCGATTGTCTGCGCCAGGCACGTGCGCTAAAACCGATTTCCGCGCACAGCGTATTCATGGATTTTAGGCTCCCAAACCAGCCGTGGCGCAGAGTATCGCAGCGACCCTGCAGCAGCGCCAGTAACGCCCCCAAGAACGCCCTCGCGCAAGGAAAAGCCATCAAAATCGCTAAATCATCGCAAAGGGCTGCGCTAACCCTGGACCAGTTTACAGGGCTGCCAAACAAGGAACGCAAAGCGGGTAACGTGCATATCAGGGGTACGCGTGAAGTTATACACGCGATTAGCCAGGGTGGCAGGGTACATGTATTTCAGGGGTGCGCAGGAAGTTCAACACGCGATAGTCCAGGGAACGTGTATTACAGGGGTACGCGGGAAGTTCAACACGCGATTGTCCAGGGAACGTGTATTACAGGGGTACGCGGGAAGTTCAACACGCGATTGTCCAGGGAACGTGTATTACAGGGGTACGCGGGAAGTCTTACATGCGATTAGCCAGGGCACGTGTAATACAGGGGTACGCGGGAATTATCACACGCGATTTGGCAGGGTACGTGAATTACAGGGTTGCGTGGGAATTATCACACGCCATTTTGCTGGGTACGTGTATTACAGGGGTGCGTGGGAATTATCACACGCGATTAGGCTGGGTGGGTCCTCACAGGTGTTCCCTGTACACCCTCCACGGCCCCTGCAGGCAGCCCACAATACAGGGGACTACCCTGCACACCTGCTCATGTCCCCCTGCACCCCCACCCCACAGCCACCAGGGGCACCCACCACCAGGCCCCCTCCCATGTCTCCTACCAACCCCACCCCCCAGCAGTGCAGGGGCAGCCTCCACCAGGCCCCCACCCATGTCTCCCACCACCCCCATCCCCCAGCCACCAGGGGCAGCCTCCACCAGGCCCCCACTCATGCCCGACTCATGTCTCCCGCCACCCCCACCCCCCAGCACTGTGGGGCACCTGCCAGCAGGCCCCAACCCATGTCACCCACCACCCCCACCCCCCAGCAGTGCAGGGGCATCCTCCACCAGGCCCACACTCATGTCCCCTATCACCCTCACCCCCCAGCAGTGCAGGGGCAGCCTCCACCAGGCCCCCACTCATGTCTCCCAGCGTGCTATGTGTATTCCAGGGGTGCGCGGGAAGTTCCACTCGCGAACAGCCTGGGCGTGTGTATTTCAGGGGTGCGCGGGAAGTTCCACACGCGAATAGCCTGGGCGCGTGTATTTCAGGGGTGCGCGGGAAGTTCCACACGCGAATAGCCTGGGCGCGTGTATTTCAGGGGTGCGCGGGAAGTTCCACACGCGAATAGCCTGGGCGCGTGTATTTCAGGGGTGCGCGGGAAGTTCCACACGCGAATAGCCTGGGCGCATGCATTTCAGGGGTGCGCAGGAAGTTTTACACGCGATTTCAGCAGGGTACGTGTATTTCAGGGGTGCGCGGGAATTCTCACACGCGATTTGGCTTGGTACGTGTATTACAGGGGTGCGTGGGAAGTTACACACGCGATTAGGCTGGGTGGGTCCTCACAGGTGTTCCCTGTACGCCCTCCACGGCCCCTGCAGGCAGCCCACAAAACAGGGGACTACCCTGCACACCTGCTCATGTCTCCCACCACCCCCACCCCCCCAGTCACCAGGGGCACCCTCCACCAGGCCCCCACCCATGTCTCCCACCACCCCCACCCCCCCAGTCACCAGGGGCACCCTCCACCAGGCCCCCACTCATGTCTCCCACCACCCCCACCCCCCCAGTCACCAGGGGCACCCTCCACCAGGCCCCCACCCATGTCTCCCACCACCCCCACCCCCCAGTCACCAGGGGCACCCTCCACCAGGCCCCCACTCATGTCTCCCACCACCCCCACCCCCCAGCAGTGCAGGGGCAGCAGGCAGTCAGGCAGCAGCAGGTGGGAGCGTGCTCGGGCTCTGGGGGGCAGTAGTTCGGCCTTCCGGGCAGGAGCGTGGTATTCCGTGTGCGTACGCGTGGCCAGCTTGGTACGGAGTGATTTGGCACGTGAAAATCCTGCACGTCAGCGTGAAAACTGAGGAAAGGCCCTCAGCGCGTAAGTGCGTCTGTGACGTGACCCGCACAGGTGTTTCCCACACAGCACGTGATGACAGAGCACACGTGGAAAGACTGCACGTCAGAGTGTAATCGCGTGTGATTGGTGGAAATGGCCCTACACGCAGAAGTGACAAAGCATGTAATTGGTGGAAATGGCCCTAGCGCGTACACGCCGCGTAAGTGACGCTGGACGTGTGGGCCTGTATAAAAGGTACGTGTAGAACACGTTTTCCTTGTACGTGATTTTCGTGGAGAGCGAGTGGGTGAATTCTGTACTTCTTGTCGTTTCACACGCGATTTACTTCACGGCGTTTCAAGTTCGTATTCCCTGTTACCTCTGACAGCTTTTTCTCTTTTTTCTCTTTTACTGGTTTACCTGGGCCTGTTCCCTCAAACAGTGTTCCCTTCTACTGTTGTCCTGTCTCCTCAGACAGCGTGCAAATCTTCTTTTGACGGGGGTGTTGCCAACCAAATGTGCTCCTTTTACACGCTCGTTTACCAGGCAGACGGTGAGTCACGCACGTATCTAACATCTGTGCTTGCCCCCTGTGTAGCCTACCCCTTCAGAGGTCATTCTAGGCTGCGTGTGACACGCATACGTTCATTCTTGTGTTACTGGGTGCCACAGCGTAGTGCAGGTTTTTCTTTCTGCACACGTGGTCTAGGAGGGGTTGCGTGCACGTCATCTCCCTTTTTTGGGCCTCCTGTGCGTTGCGTGACCCGTCATCTTTCCCCAGGGGTTACAATCAGCCTTGCTAGAGCACTAGGGTACAATTACCATCTGGTACCCAACCCCTTTGACCCCCAATTGCCCAGGACAATAGTCTACATCCACTCCCATACGCACATTAACATCAGTGCCATGGCTGGGAGGCGAGGATTCCGTAAGGGTGGCAAAGGTGGAAGAGCCACAAGTGGTGGCCATGGTGGATCCGGTAGGGGACGTGGTCGTAACTTGCAGGGTGAGCCTGTCCCCCCATGTGTGGAGGACCAGTCACGGGCACCCATAATCCCCCCCTCCCCCCCTCCCGTTGAGGCTGATGTGGCTGACACCGTCCATGCTCAGCACTTGTTGGACCAGCCCATTGTGGCACCAGACCTGGCTGACTCCATGGCTGACTTCCAGGTCAGCAGGGCTACGACACGTGCGCTGGTGCACGTTGATGCCATCATGCCACGTGGATCTGGGGCAGCAAGGTCATCTGCTGCACCAAGGAGGCAGGGCGGAGAGGCTGCAGGGGCAGCTGCGGCTCCATCCACCCCAGCCCTCACACACCCAGCCAGGACAGTGTCGGTCCTAGTCCATGCTGCTGACATTCCCCCTGACACCATCACACTAGAGCCAATGCCTGCACCAACTCCCATGCTGAGTGTGCAATCCCACACTCCTGATACAGAGTCCACCAGGGCTCCTGCCCCTAGTGTCCAGAGCGGCGCAGGACACTCAGGATCACCACCACCTTCCAAGCGGAAGAGGAAGAGTGCTCGTCCGGCACAGGCTGATGCCCCAGACACGGCTACACAGTCCGGCCCGTCCAGGAAGCCCAGCTTCACGGATGACGAACTGAATGCACTTGTCGAGTATGTGTCCGGACATGACAACGAGATGGTCATTGTTGCAGGATCCAAGACCACACCTGCACAACGCCAGGCACACTGGCAGACCGTTGCGGACATCGTAAGTGCCCTTGGAATCGTGAGGCGCACAGCCAATGATTGCTATAAGCGCTGGAATGACCTAAAGCGCAGGGCAAAGAGTAAGCTGGCCTCAAGTCATGCCGCAACTCTAGTGACTGGAGGTGGGTCTCCAGTAGTAGACATGGAACTCACTCCACATGAGTCAGTCGCTGGGACCTACGTCACGGAGGAACAGATCCAAGGCGTGGGAGATCTGGCTGATTACGAGGCATTGTCCGGTGAGTGCACATGCATGTGTGTGTCATCCATGTGCATGGTGTGTGTGTGAGGGCTTCTGTTTGTGTGCCAGGTGAGAGTGTGTGCGCCTGAGTCGTATGGGTCAGCCATGTGCTTCATGCAATACTTCCTGCGCAGCTGCATTTGGCCATAGCAGTATCCCTTCTGCCAACAGTAGACATCTAGCCCAACTGCACGCCAGTTGCCCTTGAAGTGTCACCTTGCCACAACATTGTTGCTTATTTTTCACTGTTCATTCAGTCAGATTGTTTGCATTCCCCCACTTTCACTAGCCATGTCGCTGTCCACTAGTCACATGTCTGACATGGCAATGGTGAAGTGGAGTGACTTTGTTACCTGGATATCATTTGTACACACATGTCCCTGTGCAATTGGACCATTTCAGACTGGCAACTCCAGGTGAAAAATCTGACTTGTTAGAATTAGAAAAGCAATTACATGCGGGAACTGGACTGAATGAATAGGTGCTGCCCTCCTCTCCATCTTCACTCAATAGCAATGGTACATGCCATCTGTGTGATGGCATGTGTGTTTCACCTGGCAATCACAGGCCAATGTGTGATGCCACTGCCAGGCAGCATGCAGAAAATGTGTTCATTTTCCATCTTGGTGTCATCAGTGTGTGCCATTTGCCTGCACTTCATACGCAGTGAGGGTGCATGCATGGGAGGGTTTTAGTCATGTGGGACATGTGTCAATCAAGTACTGGTTCTCTTGCTTCTCAGCCCTCATTGTGTGCCATGGTGCTAATGCCTGTTTCCATTTCTTTGTTTTCATGTCTTTGCAGGGGAAGACGCACCTGATACTGCTGGGGTTGTGGAGATGGTGCAGACCCAGGAGGGGTCCGAGGGCCGACCAACCACCAGTGAGGGACGTGGTGTGGTGGTGGGGGAGAACCCACAAGTGCTGCAGGTCGTGCTCTCAAGGGGTGTCTCTGGCTGCACCTCCCCCGAGCTGTACTCAGGTGTTGATTCGGATGAGACCTACGTGCCGTCGCAGGTGAGTGTTCCAGGGAGGGATTCTGTTCTGTCTCACCCACCTGCACCAGGGTCAGAACCCTCCATGGGGATGTCAGTGTTGGCAGCTACGCCTTTGGTGGTTACGGATGCAGGGTCACACTCCGCGACATCTGATCCTGTTCCTGGCCCAGCAGATCAGACGGGGAATGCAGTCCTGCAGCCTCAGGCAGTGCCGGCACAGCAAGGCGCAGTTCGCCTTGCCCCAGACAGGTGTGGTGCCCGCCGACGTGGTGGCCGTACGCCACCTGGCAATACCGCATGGGAGCAATCCATTTACGGTATGGCAACCCAACAGGCTGCATCATCCGAGATGATGGCTCAGGCCATGGATAGGGTGGCCACTTCCATTGTCCCCCCAGAAAGGCTGATGGAGCGACTAGAGCAGGCAACCGACTCCATCTGCCAGTCACACAGGGAGGACATGTTGGGGTCCAACAGGGACAGGCGGGCGGCACTGGCGACTCTGCAGGAGGCCATCTCCATTGAGTCCCAGGGCCACAGGGAAGCCCTGAGGCAGGAGCTCCTTCACCTCAGGACGACTCTTGTTGAGCTTGAGGCTTCAACACACCAAAGGACAGAACAGCAGCTGGAGCGTCTCACCCGTACGCTCTCAGCTGAGATGCAGGCAACGAGGGCAGAGGTCCGGGCATCCCGTGAGTTGTTGCATGGGGACCTCCGCACACTCATCCTCCAGAACCAGACCTACCACACCCGCATGCTTGCAGCCATGGAGGAGCAGACTAGGGCCTTGCGTGGGCTGCCTCCCATAGTGCAACCACCTCCGGATGCAGCTGCACAGGGTGATAATAGCGACAGCAGTGATACTCCCACAACAGGGTAGCCGTGTGGGCCATGAGCCCATGGAGGTGTTTTATTTTCCCAGGATCCACGCAGGTGGGTTCTGGTGTGCATCCTGTCCTCGGACCTCCTGGGTGGCCTCCCCAACCCCCCCGGGCCCATCAATGGCCATTTTTGATTGTTTCTTATTTTTATTTTTATTGTTATTTCTTTTATTCCCTATTTTTTTGGGACGATTTGTTGGCTTCCGTGGTTCCTGTGGGCATACGCTGCATTGTGGCTGGGCACATGCAGGCTTGTAATGTATTTGGTTCAGATGCTTGGGTTTGAGTCACACACACCCCTCCTGCTTCCCGTTTCCATGGGCTTGCAAAGGGTGTGCCCAAGTGACAGTGAATTACACAGTGACGTTGGACTCCCATGAGCTGTGTGGGCAGTCTGTAGTCAATACTGTGTATACATTCCTAGTGCATATTGCTGTTGTGTTGTACACTGCATGTTGCATTGATGTGTAACTCATCTTCTGTGTCTACCTCCCAATTTGCAGGTCCCTTCCTCATGTCTACACAAGGACCTCTAGTCTGGAGATGGGGTCCATGTTGGCAGCAGTGCACCTACAACTCTACATGGCGCCAACACTGCACAGTTGGTAGTGGTGGGAGTGCAGGCATTTCCAGGTGGTGAGACTACTAATATGTAACATTTGTGATGTCATGTTAATGGTACTACGTGCTCAAGTATGTTGTTGGTCCGGCATTGCTGTGAGCATTTCAGGTGTTGCAGGTTTCTAATAGGGACACTGTACATAGTGAGACTAGTGTCATGTTGTGGGGATTACTTTGTTTACCTGCAATTAGCATGACATGGCACGGTGTGTCGTGTTGCGGTGCTGGGGTTGGGTTGGCTGACATGGCACTGTCCTCTTGTTGCATTTTGCAAGTGGGTAATCATTTTAGCTGCTTGAATGTGTAACTTCACAAAACTGCATTGGTGGTGTCTGTGTGGGTAAGGATGCACACATTGTGACACTTCCAGGTGAACAATCTCAGGCTGATATGGTATTCACGGTTCACTCTCCAGACATTCAGGATCAGTGTCAGGTTGAGTCATCATTGATTGTCAGATGGAATGTGCCAGGGCAGTGTGCACTCCACAGGGGTGTGATTTCTATGTGAAGTAATTAGCCACTAGCTGTGTACGGGCTGCCTCCCCCCGTGCCCTTTCCCCTCCCATGCGCAGCGGCTGTGCATGTGGTTGGGGATGTGGGGCCACCACCATGTCCACGGCCAGGCCCCGGCGTGTTGCAACGTTGTGCAGGACACATGCTGCCACTATGATCCTGCACACTACTGGGGGAGCGTATAACAGCTGCCCGCCAGAACGGTCAAGGGAGCGAAAGCGTGACTTTAGCACTCCGAATGTGCGCTCCACTATGCCCCGGGTCGTAATGTGGGCTGTGTTATATCTTACCTCGGGTGGCGTGGTGGGGTTCCGAATTGGCGTCATCATGTGGGGGCTGAGAGGGTAGGCACTGTCCCCTGTGGAGGTGGTGATTGGTATCATTGGTGGGGTTGTGACCTTGCTCAGTATCAACATGCATGCATGTGCAGTGGCATACATACTCACCAAGCAGCCATGTATCGCCATGCCGCCCAGCTTCTAGGTCCCGGCTTAGGGTGGACATTCGGTAAATGAAGCTGTCGTGGGTGGAGCCGGGATAGTTGGCATATACTGAGGTGATGATTCCCTTGGCATTACATGCTACCTGCACGTTGATGGAATGCCAGTGCTTGCGGTTCCTATAGATGTGCTCAGATGCCCTGGGGGGACGTAGAGCCACATGGGTGCAGTCGATGGCACCTAGCACTTTGGGGAATCGTGCTACACCGTAAAAATCCAGGGCAGCAGCATTCCTTTCTGCAGGTGTTCTGGGCAGGTATATGTGCCTGCGGACTGATGGGCGTGCAGTCATGATGTTCAAGACCTGGTGTAGGCAGCGTGACTGGGTGGCCTGTGACACCCCACCCACTATGGCACTTGTCCACTGAAATGATCCAGTGGCTAAGAAGTGCAGTACATTGAGGACCTTCTCCAGGGGGCTGAGTGCTTGGGAGCACAGGGTGGGTGATGTGAGGTCATCCTCCCACTCACTCACCAGGTCCAGTAAATGTGTGGTGGAAACCTGTACCTCCCATACACCTGGTCATCAGGCATCCCGAAAAGGCTGGTTCTGGGTGTGAATATTCTGGCCCTGACTATCCTCCTCCTCCTCCTTTGGTAGCCCACTGCCACTGCTGCTAGGAACGGTATGTTCATCCTGGCGTCTGAGCTTGTTATTGTTAAAGTGCGCAAATTTATGCTTTGCGCGTGTTCTAGGCAAGCGTGTGACCCGCGCACCCCTGGAATCCAGTTCCCAGTCCAATAGCGTGTGGAAATTCACACGCACCACGGGATACAGTGTGTGACCCGCGCACCCCTGGAATCCAGTTCCCAGTCCAATAGCGTGTGGAAATTCACACGCACCACGGGATACAGCGTGTGACCCGCGCACCCCTGGAATCCAGTTCCCAGTCCAATAGCGTGTGGAAATTCACACGCACCACGGGATACAGCGTGTGACCCGCGCACCCCTGGAATCCAGTTCCCAGTCCAATAGCGTGTGGAAATTCACACGCACCACGGGATACAGGTTCGCTGACGTACTTGCGTGTGTAAGTGCCCGCGCACCCATTAAATACACGTACATAGGCCAATCGCGTGTACGCGCACTTTTGTCCAATTACACGCGATGACACTCTGACGTGCAGTATTTCCACGTGAACACCCGTGCGGGTCACGTCACAGACGCGCTTACGCGCTGAGGGACTCTGGTCCAATAGAATCGCGTATGCGTGCTGACGCGCTTACGCGCTAAGGGCCTTTCCTCGGATTTCACGCTGACGTGCAGGATTTTCACGTGCCAAATCACTCCGTATCAAGCTGGCCACGCGAAAACACACGGAAAACCACGCTCCTGCCCAGAAGGCCGAGTTACTGCCCCCCAGTGCCCCGAGCAGCCTCCCACGTGCCATCTGCTGCTGCCTGCCTGCCTGCCTGCCTGCTGCCACCGTGCCCTGCCATTTGGTGCCTGCACATCAGCCATCTGCAGGGGTCCAGCTGCTGTGTCCACCCCTGCTGGAACTGAAGACTCCCGACTGGGATTACATCGCTCCACAGCCCAGCCCCAGGACCCAGTTGCCCACCCACACCTGCCTCTGGGGTTGCCATGTCGGGCACTTCCACATCTGGCACCAGTGGCAACCCCAGGCCAGAGGGGCAGAGGGGCACCAGCTTCACTGCCACCGAAGTTGGTGTCCTGGTGGAGCATGTCCTGGGGCAGTATGATGCCCTCTTTGGATAGTCCCGCGCCAGCAAGGAAGGACGGCAGAGGATCTGGGCCGACTGTGTGGTTGCCATCAACGCGGAGTGGGTGGCAACCCGCGACGTCCTGAAGATCAAGAAGCGCTGGGAGGACTTGAGGTCCAGGACCCTTGTGAAGGCCCGGCGCCTCGTGGAGGGGGGCCGGGGCCGCATGAGTTCCATCCAGATGAGGGTCCTGGAACGCGTATGCCCAGCGCTCCACGCCCAGATCCTTGAGAGGGAGGCCCGTCTGGAGTTGAGCGGTAAGTGTCCAAGCATTACTGTGTGAGACAGGGCATGTTGCGGTGTGCTGGTTCTATGATACTTGCCTGTATGTGTGCCATAGGCCATGTATGCATGTATGTGTGCAGGGACATCATGGTAATGCATGTGCGACCAGTGATGTGTGACCCACATGGTTGTTGCATGTGTTCAAATGCCGCATGGGGAGCCCTATGCAGATTTTGAACATGAGAGCATGCCAGTCTCTGCACCTGGACATGGGTGGGGGTGAGGGATGGGTGCTGATGCCAGGTACATATATGGTAGCCATGTCTGTGTGCCTGACCTGCGTGTCTGTGACTTGTGCATGCCATGGATGCATGACACATGTGTGTGACAATGCACAGATTCAGTGAAGCAGCCAAATTACCCTTGTATCCGCTGTGTTTGGTGTGTTTGGGGCCAGATGGATGTGACTGAGGTGAAGTGTGTGCATGTGATAGGCATGAGCCATGATGCATGTGAGTTCCATATCATTGAATGTTTCAAGAGTCCATTGGACATGCATGGAAATGTCCATGGCATGCACCATGCCTGTTACTGTGTGTGTTTTGCCTGGACTGACCCATGTGTTGTGGAGGGACATGATGGAAGTGTACTTTGACAGTGGTCCTCATCTGCTATTGCTTCCTGTCTAGGGGACCATTGTACAGTGCCCTGATGCTTGTGTTCTTTGTCTCCCTCTACGCAGCGGCTAGTGAAGAAGAGGGCGGAGACGGCGCTGTGGAGCAAGGCGGCGGGGATGCCCCCACGGCTGCAGCGGAAGGGGTGGGTGAGCCCCCACAGGGGCCTGCTACGGTGGGAGACGGTGAGGAGCCATCCAGGTTGGTGGTTTACACAGAGGAGGAGGAGGCCGCCACTGGGGCACACATGGGGCCTGGTGGGGGCATCCCTGCTGGTGCAAGTGGTGCAGTCCAGGGCCAGGGGCAGGAGGCAGCACAGGTCACCGTGGAGGGGCCTGTGCATGTCGCTGTCCCTGACCCTGTGAGTGCACCACCATGCACCAGCAGGGATGCTCCGTCCCAGGCCCGTCCGCAGGTAGAGGGGATGTCCATGTCACCTGACTCCCCCCCACCTGCGGACGTGGGAACCCCTGGCCGTGCGGAGAAGGTCCTGATTGGGGTCGCGATGCGCACGGCTGTGATTCGTGATGCCGTGCGTGCTTCCCGGGAGGAGCACGCACGTCATCACGAAGTGCACCGTGCCGACGTGGCCCAATTGGGATCGGCCATGTTCGGGGGTTTCCTGCATGTGTTGGCCAATGTGGCGGCCCTCTCCTCCTCTGTGCAGGCTATCCACCAGTCGTTCTCCTTGCCGTCTTCCAGCCCAGATGCCACCAGGGCCCCCTGTGGACCTGCCCCGACCAATACAGCCAGCTCGGTGGGGATCCCATCCCTGCCACAGTTGGGAGTCGGAGGTCCAGCAGGGGTGGACAACACAGCAACTGGACTCCAGCAGATGGAAGATGTGACAGCATCATCAGGCAGGGCACGTGCACGACGGCGTCGGTGGTTTCCATCAGCCTGGATGCCGTCGTGCTGGCAGAGGCAGTGGCGTCGGAGGCAGCAGCGGGCTCGACGTGGGAGGCATCATGGCTCGGGGCCATCAAGATCAGAGGGGCAGGCATCGGCCGGAGGGCAGGGCAACCCTGGGATGGTGGTGTCTTCCGTGTGGGAGCAGTTGGTCCAGCGGATAGGTGCGGAGCGGCAGCGGGCGGAAGAGGAGCGGCTCGCCATGGTCAGGGCGGAGTTCTCCATGCGTCGGGCGTTGAGGCGGGCTGAGTGCCTCGAGGAAGCTCGCAGGGAGTTTGAGCTGAACATGGGGTTATCCCTGCGAGACCTCGGGGCCAGGAGAGAGTCCCGCCTCCAGGACATCGACATGGAGTTCGATGATGCCCTGGCCAGCAACATCAACAAGTGAGCCGCAGGACTTGCCCGCTGCCTTTGTATATAGTTATATAGTTAGTTAGTGTTAGGTTTCCTTTATTTGTTTTTATTATTTTGGACCGCTCGGACAATGGCCACTTTTTTGTATATATTTTTTTCATTAGGTAGTAGTAGGTTTCCTTTATGGTGTTGGGCTCATGGACCCTGGTACATTCCTGTATTTAGTTTGTTTTTTGAAAGAACATTTTCTTTTTTTCATTATTGTGTTCACCATGTGGAAATGGTTTTTCATTCTTTTGCTTCTACTTGATATTGCTTTGGTCAACATTTGTTTTTGTATTCCTTTTTCGTTTTTTGATTTTTACTTTTGTTCTCCAACATGGACCATTTCTTTTGTTATCCACATAGTTGTATGTTTGATTTGTTTACTTATTTTTAATCTTTAATACATTTTTAATTTTTACTTCCACTTGTGTTATTTTGTCTTTGGTTTCATACATGTCATGATATGGGTTTTGACATTCACTTGCAGCCATTGTGTATGTGTGTGTGACGGACATGTGTTCATTTACATACTTGCCATTGGGGTTGTGTCATGTAATTGCATTCACTATGTGGGTGGATGCAATCCTTGCCTGGGTGTTTGTGCTGGGTATGCTGCCCATTACTGCCATGATTGTGTATCGTCAGGACCTGGGGGCAGGGGGACATGGGTGGGGGCCTGGTGGAGGCTGCCCCTGGTGACTGGGGGGGTGGGGGTGGTGGGAGACATGAGTGGGGGCCTGGTGGAGGCTGCCCCTGGTGACTGGGGGGGTGGGGGTGGTGGGAGACATGAGTGGGGGCCTGGTGGAGGGTGCCCCTGGTGGCGGGGGGGTGGGGGTGATAGGGGACATGGGTGGGGGCCTGGTGGAGGGTGCCCCTGCACTGCTGGGGGGTGGGGGTGATAGGGGACATGGGTGGGGGCCTGGTGGAGGGTGCCCCTGGTGGCGGGGGGGGTGGGGGTGATAGGGGACATGGGTGGGGGCCTGGTGGAGGGTGCCCCTGCACTGCTGGGGGGTGGGGGTGATAGGGGACATGGGTGGGGGCCTGGTGGAGGGTGCCCCTGGTGGCGGGGGGGTGGGGGTGATAGGGGACATGGGTGGGGGCCTGGTGGAGGGTGCCCCTGCACTGCTGGGGGGTGGGGGTGATAGGGGACATGGGTGGGGGCCTGGTGGAGGGTGCCCCTGCACTGCTGGTGGGTGGGGGTGATAGGGGACATGGGTGGGGGCCTGGTGGAGGGTGCCCCTGGTGGCGGGGGGGTGGGGGTGATAGGGGACATGGGTGGGGGCCTGGTGGAGGGTGCCCCTGCACTGCTGGGGGGTGGGGGTGATAGGGGACATGGGTGGGGGCCTGGTGGAGGGTGCCCCTGGTGGCTGGGGGGTGGGGGTGGTGGGAGACATGAGTGGGGGCCTGGTGGAGGCTGCCCCTGGTGACTGGGGGGGTGGGGGTGGTGGGAGACATGAGTGGGGGCCTGGTGGAGGGTGCCCCTGGTGGCGGGGGGGTGATAGGGGACATGAGTGGGTGCCTGGTGGAGGCTGTCCCTGCACTGCTGGGGGGTGGGGGTGGTGGGAGACATGGGTGGGGGCCTGGTGGAGGCTGCCCCTGCACTGCTGGGGGGTGGGGGTGGTGGGAGACATGAGTGGGGGCCTGGTGGAGGCTGCCCCTGGTGACTGGGGGGGTGGGGGTGGTGGGAGACATGAGTGGGGGCCTGGTGGAGGGTGCCCCTGGTGGCGGGGGGGTGATAGGGGACATGGGTGGGGGCCTGGTGGAGGGTGCCCCTGCACTGCTGGGGGGTGGGAGTGATAGGGGACATGGGTGGGGGCCTGGTGGAGGGTGCCCCTGCACTGCTGGGGGGTGGGGGTGATAGGGGACATGGGTGGGGGCCTGGTGGAGGGTGCCCCTGGTGGCTGGGGGGTGGGGGTGGTGGGAGACATGAGTGGGGGCCTGGTGGAGGCTGCCCCTGGTGACTGGGGGGTGGGGGTGGTGGGAGACATGAGTGGGGGCCTGGTGGAGGCTGCCCCTGGTGACTGGGGGGGTGGGGGTGATGGGAGACATGGGTGAGGGCCTGGTGGAGGGTGCCCCTGGTGGCGGGGGGGTGGGGGTGATAGGGGACATGGGTGGGGGCCTGGTGGAGGGTGCCCCTGCACTGCTGGGGGGTGGGGGTGATAGGGGACATGAGTGGGTGCCTGGTGGAGGCTGCCCCTGAACTGCTGGGGGGTGGGGGTGGTGGGAGACATGAGTGGGGGCCTGGTGGAGGCTGCCCCTGGTGACTGGGGGGGTGGGGGTGGTGGGAGACATGAGTGGGGGCCTGGTGGAGGGTGCCCCTGGATGGTGAGGGGTGGGGGTGGTGGGAGACATGAGCAGGTGTGCAGGGTAGTCCCCTGTTTTGTGGGCTGCCTGCAGGGGCCGTGGAGGGTGTACAGGGAACACCTGTGAGGACCCACCCAGCCTAATCGCGTGTGTAACTTCCCACGCACCCCTGTAATACACGTACCAAGCCAAATCGCATGTGATAATTCCCGCGCACCCCTGAAATACACGCGCCCAGGCTATTCGCGTGTGGAAATTCCCGCGCACCCCTGAAATACACGTACCCTGCTGTAATCGCGTGTGGGACTTCCCGCGCACCCCTGAAATACACGCGCCCAGGCTATTCGCGTGTGGAACTTCCCGCGCACCCCTGAAATACACGCGCCCAGGCTATTCGCGTGTGGAACTTCCCGCGCACCCCTGAAATACACGCGCCCAGGCTATTCGCGTGTGGAACTTCCCGCGCACCCCTGAAATACACGCGCCCAGGCTATTCGCGTGTGGAACTTCCCGCACACCCCTGAAATACACGTACCCTGCTGTAATCGCGTGTGGGACTTCCCGCGCACCCCTGAAATACACGTACCCTGATGGAATCGCATGTGGGACTTCCCGCGCACCCCTGAAATACACCTACCCTGATGGAATCGCGTGTGGAACTTCCCACGCACCCCTGAAATACACGCGCCCAGTATATTCGCGTGTGGAACTTCCCGCGCACCCCTGAAATACACGTACCCTGGCTAATCGCGTGAAAAACTTCACGCGAACCCCTGAAATACACGTAGCCCGCTCCCCCAGGCCCGATCGCGTGAAAAACTTCACGCGAACCCCTGAAATACACGTAGCCCGCTCCCCCAGGCCCGATCGCGTGAAAAACCTCACGCGAACCCCTGAAATACACGTAGCCCGCTCCCCCAGGCCCGATCACGTGAAAAACTTCACGCGAACCCCTGTAATACACGTAGCCCGCTCCCCCAGGCCCGATCGCGTGAGAAACTTCACGCGAACCCCTGTAATACACGTAGCCCGCTCCCCCAGGCCCGATCGCGTGAAAAACTTCACGCGAACCCCTGAAATACACGTAGCCCGCTCCCCCAGGCCCGATCGCGTGAATAACTTCACGCGAACCCCTGATATACACGTAGCCCGCCGAACCCCTGAAATACACGTAGCCCGCTCCCCCAGGCCCGATCGCGTGAAGTTGTACCCTGCTGAAATCACGTGTGAGACTTCCCGCGCACCCCGGTATACACGCACACGTATTTTTTGTCAGCGGGTGTCCGTGTTTGTGGGTACCCCTTTGCACGTCATTTGTCCTGGAGGGCCACAGTATAGGACATTCATCATGGCAGTATATAGGTGCTATTTGTTGGCGCACCTTTTGGCGCACATTTCTTACAGCCGCAGAGACGCTACCGCCTGCTTTCTTGTGGCGGTCGTGTTTGTGCCTGTGCGCTGGTTTGAGCGTGCGCTTTTTTGCCCTATTTTTATTCCATGAATACGTGTTGTAGGCGAGCGTGTGGGCGTTCCGCGCACTTGTGCCCTGTACTTCCCCCGTGACGCCCACGTTTTTGCAAGTTGTTCCCCATTCCGAGTGTTACGCCCGTGTTCCGCCTACTTTTGTTGCGTGCGCCGCGCTATGTGCGAATTTCGCTGTGGCCTGTGCGATTTTCGCTGTGACCTGGCGCACGCTGTTAGATGGCCTGTGCGCCAACGTGCGCGGCGCACTTTTTTATCGCACATCCGCTGGTTTTCTCGCGCACGGCCTTCCATGAATCGACGTGCGCTGCTTTTCGTGCGATTTTCGCACTTGCACTGCGATTTTCGCTATTCCACTGCGATTCGCACGTTTTTGCCCACTTGCGCCGCGCTAATTATTCCATGAATCGGCCTGTGAATGTATTAACCCACCAGCTACATACGATTCTAATAAGGCCTCCCTAATTGTGACTGAAGTTGAAGGTGATGCATTGAAGGTACAAAACATTCTCCCAAATTACTTTCAAAGTGAAGGAAGGAAATATACTTCCAATAGGTCTTTACTGTCTCCCAAATCGAATATGGACACAAGTAAACCTTCCCAACTGCCCTTGGACAAATTAACAAAGGAGGCACGATTACTGTACTCTGAAACATTTAGCATATTGAAAAAACCTTATAGGGAACCAGAAAGGAACAATATTAATATCCCAATTGCTGTTAATGGGAGGGGGAAGTGTATCCAAATAACAAATGAGCCATCTAAAGTTAATACATTTCCCCCAAATCATTCAAACTCTAACGGCTCTGTAGTTTATGCTCAGATAACTGTGGGACCATTAACGCAGAGCACAAATATTGACAAATATTGACACAAATATTGACTGAATGTAGTAAAAGACCCTGATGTCATCAAGGCTGATGTATTTGATTCTGGCTTAGAGCTATGATCATGAGTCCATGTTCAATGCCCTTAAGGCAGGCATTCTGCCCATAGAGATTGTTAATCAGCTTCTAAATCCTTTGGTTACGGGAATTGCAAATATTGCACAGCAAAACATACCTCAGCTATCATCTGTAACTGTTAGTTCAACGAGTAAACAGCCTAAATCATCTGAATCTGTTGATAGAACTTATAACGAAACTTTAAGTAACCTCAGGAATGTTCTTAATTTAGATGTATCAATGCCTGGTGGGAATAATTCTGTAACTGATCCTGGAGGTAGTAGAAAGGCCTTGTACTATAACAAAAGTAATAATGCTCATCTTGGGACAATTTACGCTAATAGTAAGAAAGGTACAAACATGATGGGCCTGGAAGGTAAACAGGAAATTCTAGGCACTTCACGTATCAATCGTAGCTATCTACTCGACCTTCTCTATGCAATTCCTCCATTGAGAATCATGGCTTCTATTGACATTGATAAGATTTCACTTGCTCCAACAAATAATTATCGCATGATATGTCACTTGTTCTTTGAACAAGTATTGAAACTTATATGGTCATATAGAAAAGAGCTATTTGAATGGGATTCTCACTCTTTACTTTCAATGATGAAAAGATGGCAGAACAATTCTTACATGATAATCAGATTTCTGAACCTCTAGAGAAAGCAATGGAGGATGGTATGACGATTAGTGCAAAAAATGAAAAACTGTATTTCCCAACTATTGACGATTCTTCAAACTAATAATGAAATGGCATGGATTGAACCGCTATTGAAAACAATATTTGCAGCTAATCCCAACTAATCCTCATTATAAGATAATGTCAAGTCAGTATTTACTATATTGTCATGGAACTCATGTGGATTTAGTAATATTCCAAAGAATAAATTACCACCAATCATTTTATTTCAAGAAACAATGAAAACAGATCCACTAATTATTCCTGACTATTGTTCATATTGTTCTCATGCCACTAAAGGGGAGGAAGGCAGACCCTATGGAGGTCTTGCCACTTCAATTAATAATGTGGTAGACTGTAATGTAACACTGGTGTATTCATCCATTCATGTTTTGGCTATACTTTTGACCATGAAGAGGAGTGAAGCGAAATCGATTTTAGTAACTAATCTCTATTGGAATCCTTTGAAATACAAATTAATGGAGTTTCTTGACAATATTGATCAATGCTTTGACCAGGCCTATATTACTAACTCCAACTTTGGCATTATAATGGGTGGTGACTTTAATTCACAATGTCTAGGATGGTACACTTGCCCTATTGTCTCCAATAAAGTCAGAACAACTAGCATTAAGAGGGGGCTGCATTAAGCACCTACTTCAAGGACTGGGGCATGTCATTTGTTAAGTTTGATGAACATTCTCCTAATCACGCATGAAAAAAGGGAACTCAAGCTCCATGATTGATTTCTTTTGTACTTCCGATTCCTTGTTAACATGCATTGATTCTGCTACGATAGGGGAAATTAAGTTTAGTGATCATGCCCCCATTAGCCTCACTACTCTCATGGATATTAACACACTGCACATAGATCATTCTCTATGCGCTATTGAGAATAAAAGGGATAATATTTCCCTAAAATGGAATCCAATGCTTTGCCAGAGATTAGCTGAGCGAGTATCCATAAAACTCAAATATTTAATTAACTTAATACCCCAAAAGTACACCCTATTGATTATCTCAACCAGATTGTCACTACCTTAACTAATGAAGTCCTTGATCATTTCTGAAAAAAACAATCTCCTTATTTGATTAGCCACAAACATAGCTCTAATTTTAAAATTAAACATCTGAAAAGATTTAAAGAATAAATATATAAGAAAGCCTTATTCAGAGCATCTAACTATTGGACAATATCTGCTAAAAAAAAGGGTATTAAACAAGCGTATAAATTTAAAATTAAAGGAGTATACATTGAACAATATAACAAGCAAAATTGCTAAATGATCAGGGCTATCTGTAGTCACAATACTCGTGACATCTGGACTGCGATTAAGAAAGGTAATGCACCTGAATATCATTATAAGACTATAATCCAGGCAGAAACATGGGTCGCGTACATTGAGAAGAAATATGCATTGCCTACCCGATTTACACAAATACATGAAATAGTAGATCAGTGCAACTTGTCTGGCCTGCTTTTGACATCATGTGGGCCATTAAGCAATTATCTAATTCCCGAGTTCCAGGACCTGACGGGATTCCATCTTGTGTCTATCGGTCTGATGCTATTTTTTGGAGTATGATTCTAAAAATTAAGTTTCACAATATGTTTGCCAGTGGAGCTATTCCAATGTACTGGGTAACCTTCATCTTGATACCAATTTATAAAAAAGGTGATCCCGGTCTGCCCGAGAATTATAGACCTATTTCTCTGACAGACTCTGCAGCTAAGGTCTTTTCAATCTTAGTTATTAATGAGCTTGATAAACACCTAGCCACTTTCAAGATCTATTCCAGATTCCAAGTGGGATTTAGACGCCAGATGCGAACCACATTAAATGCAACCATTATGGCGCATTTGTTAGATGGAATCAAAAAGAAAGAACTTGGCACCCTATATATTGCATCGATCGATATGTCATCTGCGTTCGATACAGTTGTGCGTAATGTGCTTTGGATAAAAATGCGTAAATTAGGTATTCCTGAACATCTCATTTATTGGATTATAAAATTTCACACCAATACCTTGTGTAGAATCCGGATTACCCAAGACGGGGCATTGACAGACTTTGTACAAACATTCCTGGGGCTGAAGCAAGGATGAAATTTTGCGGCATTGTTGTTCAATTTATATTTATCTAACATAGATGAACTTTGGAATTCAATCGATAATTTTCCTGCAAGGTTATGTTCTTTAAGACTACATTGGCTAGCCTTTGCAGATTATCTTATTTTTTTGGATTTGACCTTTTGGTCTTCAATCTAAGTTAAATATGTTTTCTGAATTTGCCTATCAACATAATCTTAAAGCCAACCTTTCTAAAACTAGTATAGTGATTTTTAAGACTTGTAAGAAACTTAAGAAGTTCTGTTGGAATATTGATGGAGTCTCTATAAATGTATTAAAAGAAACTATTCACTTGGGATATCGTCTAAGTAACGAGATCTCAATTAAATCATGGGTTGACTATCTGAATCAAAAAGCTAGACCGCTCAGAAGTCAAATGAAATTTATTTTCCCCAAATTTTGTCAATTCTCTGTGATACCACTACTCGAGTTCCTTACCTTAAAGGTGGAATCAATACTTCTTTATGCTTTAGATATTTGTCTATGCAAATTGCACAAACAATTGTATTCTATGCAGGGCAGTTTGTTGAAAGCAGCTCTGCATTTGTCTCCGGCAATTCCGAATTGTGTTATTAGACATGAGATGGGTTTGATCTCTTTATCCACTAGATGGATTTGGGGGGCTTTATCAAACTACAGTACAATTCTTAATTCCACGGATAACTCCTTGTATCAAGATTTCTTTGAATTGACTAAGGGATGCTCTTCTAGTGTTATCTAAAAATGGCCAAAATCCTGAATGATCTAGGTGTTGATCAAGAAGATCTACATATCCGACCGGGATATGTTAAACATAAACTTTTTGAACAAGACTGGGGCAAAACAGTAGATTAAATAAATTCTCTGAGTAACTTTAAAGAATATGCCAAATTTCTGTGTTAAGGAGACAGTTGTTGTGGATATCTTATCATATATCGAGGTAATGTAACTAGAATGTATTATCTGAGATTTAGTTTAAACCAGTACCACACTTTGGAAAGAACAAAACATTGGAGAATTTCTAAAGGCAATAATGGTGTTACTAAATGTCATTTTTGGAAATTGCCTAGAACCAAATGAAACTTTAAAACATTTGATTTTAGAATGTTCATATTTTAGAGATGTAAGAACTAAGTTTTTTTTTATGATTTGTAAATGTGAATTATGAAGACTGTATGGAGTCTCTTTGGAATCGGCTAATGCGAGGAGATAAAAGAGCACTCATTTTTGCATTGGTTGGTTGTCGGAAAGTAATAGAAAATGAGATTTCAGTACTGTAATGTATTTTATTTTGGCAATGTAATTGTTGATGTGGATTAATTGTTATAATCTGTTTTTAATTACTTCAAAATTAATTGTTTTTTTATTTTTAATATGTATAAACTATATGAAAGATGTCTAATTTTGTAAAGGTTCATTTGAACCATAAACAATAAAAAAAAACTTCTGCTAAACATCCCCAATGGGGTCCATGGACTCCATAAAATGGGGATTTACACCACCTACCACCACTTGTAATCCCGTAGTAAATCCTCACGACCAAGTGGTGGTAACTGTAAATCCGTTTGGTGGTATTTCAGAGGATTTACCTCTGAAATACCTCCCAACTCGTAATGAGGCCCATAGATGATTGGTCTAGGGAACACACGCAAACAGCGCAGGAAGACAAAGAAGCAGGACTGCCTCTTTGCTGCTCAGAAGTATTGAGCTGCTGGTGAGGCCGTCCGTGTTGCACCGTGAGGCAAGTCACTTCTTCATAGATTCAGAATGACAATGCCTTTGTTACAAATTAACAACTGCATTACATTCAATTACTGAAAAGGCATGGTGATGAACGTTGAACAGGGTTGCCTCTTGCCTGCATTCATTTTATATGCATTATTAGTCCTAAAGACGTCAAAGATGAGATAGTAATAAATATAGAAAACGGGTGTAAGTAAGTCCTGTTCCGTTCATCACTCTGGACTCAGTGTGGCTTCTATCTTACGTTGGTCTGAAATTGTGGCCTATTGGAAATATCCCTTTCACATCTAGGAGAAAGGAATGTTTCCAACAGATGCCAATGTATTGAAATGAGGTTTATATTTGTTTAAGCACTGGCCTGATCCAACCAGATCTCTCCTTCAGGCCCTTGGCCACCCTGACACTCACTTACACATGCACTCATACTACATCCCCCAAACCCCTCCTGCCCCATCACACACACACTCACCCACACATGCACTCAGCCTCAGTCCCCCTGCCCAAGCACTCACATATGCACTAAGCCTCAGTCCCCACGTGCCCTTGCACTCAGACACACACTCAGCCTCAGTCCCCCACCTGCCCTGACACTCACACATGCACTCACTCACACAACCACTCAGCCTCTGTCTTCCACCCACCCTGACACTAACACATGCACTCACTCAGACAGGCACTCAGCCTCAGTCTTTCACCTGTCCTGACACTCAAACATGCACTGAAATACGCACTAAGCCTCAATCCCCCACCTACCCTGACACTCACACATGCACTCACTTAAACATGCAATCAGCCTCATTCATGGCCCCACCCACCCTGACACTCACATATGCACTCTTTCACACACCCACTCAGTCTCAGTCCTCCACCTGTCCTGACACTAACGCATGCACTGGCATATGCACTTAACCTCAGTGCCCAACCTGCCCTGACACTCACACATGTACTGACATGCATACATGTGGTCAGCCTCAGGCATGCACCCACCATGACACTCATACATACACATACTCACAAACACATTCAGCCTCAATCCTTCACCTGTCCTGACACTAACACATGTGCTCACTCACACACTCAGCCTTAGTCCTCCACCTGCCTTGACACTCACCCATGCACACACATATGCACTTAGCCACAATCCCCACCTACCCTGATACTCACTCATGCACTCACTCACACATGCAATCAGCCTCAGGCATGGCCCCAACTGCTCTGATGCTCACACATGCACTCACTCACACACCCACTCATCCTCAGTCCTCCACCTTCCCTGACACTCACACATGCATTCAGCCTCAGTCCCTCTCCTGTCCTGACACTCACACATTTACTCACTCAGACATATGCTGAGCCTCAATCCTCCACCCATTCTAACACTAGCACATGCACTCACATACCACTTGCCCTGACATTCACTCATGCACTCAACCTCAGGCATGCCTCACCTGCCCTGGTACTCACACACATGCTCAGCCTCAGTCTTCCACCTGCCCTGACACATTAACACATTCACACACACTCAGTCTCAATCCTCCATCTGTCCTTACACTCACACATGCACTCACATACGCATGCAGCCTCAATCCCCCACCTACCTTAACACTCACACAGGCACTCACCCACATATGCAATGAGCCTCAGGCATGGCCCCACCTGCCCTGACACTCACACACCTACTCCGCCACAGTTCTCCATCTGTTCTAACACTAACACATGCACTCACATATGCACTCATCCTCATCCCCCTCCTGTCCTCACACATGCACTCGCTCACACTTGTGCTCAGCCTCAATCCCCCACCCATTCTGACACTAACACATGCACGCACATACACACCTAACTTCAGTCCCCAACCTGCCCTGATATTCGCACATGTGCTCAGTCTCTGGTATGCCCCCACCGCCACGCATTTAGCCCTCCAGCCCTCCATCCACCCTGGAACTCACACATGAACTCACTAACACACCCACTCACCATCAATCCTCTACCCATTCTCACACTAACACATGCACTCACTCACACATGCACTCATAATCAGTCATCCACCTGCACTGACACTCACATATGAGCTCATACACACACTCAGCCTATGTCATCCACCTGCCCTGACATTCACACATGCACTCACGCTCACACACATTCGAACTCAGTCTCCCTCATGCCCTGGCACTCACACATGCACTCTCTTGCACACAAACTCAGCCTCAGTCCTCCACCTACCTTGACACACACATGCACTCAGATATGCACTTAGCCTCAATCCTCTCCTACCACGATACTCACATATGCACTCACTCACACATGCCATCAGCCTCAGGCATGACCCCAACTGCCCTGATGCTCACACATGCACTCACTCACGCACCCACTCATCTTCAGCCCTCTGCCTGCCCTGACGCTCACACATGCACTCAGCCTCAGCCCACCTCTTGTCCTGACACTCACACATGTACCCACTCAGACATATTCTCAGCCTCAATCCTCCACCCATTCTAACACTAACACATGCACTCACAAACACTTAACCTCACTCTCTCACCTGCTCTGACATTCACACATGCACTCAGCCTGAGGCATGCACCACCTGCCCTGGTACTCACACACACGCTCAGCCTCAGACCTCCACCTGCCCTGACACATTCACTCATTGACCCTCACACATGCACTCCCATGTGCACATAGCCTCAATCCCCACCGGTCTTGACACTCACACATGCACTCACCCACAGATGCAACGAACCTCAGGCATGACCCCACCCGCACTGACACTCACACACCCACTCCGCCACAGTTCTCCATCTGTTCTAACACTTACACTAACACATGCACTCACATATGCACTCATCCTCAGTCCCCCTCCTGTCCTCACACATGCACTCATGCACACTTGTGTTCAGCCTCAATCCTTCACCCATTCTGACACTAACACATGCACGCACATACGCACGTAACTTCAGTCCCCCACCTGCCCTGATATTCACACATGTGCTCAGCCTCTGGCATGCCCCCACCTCCCCTGACACTCGCCCACACATTCAGCCCTCCGCCCACCCTGGTACTCACACATGCATCTAACACACCCACTCACCATCAATCCTCCACCCATTCATCCACCTGCCCTGCCATTCACACATGCACTCACTCACACACACATACAAACTCAGTCTTCTTCATGCCCTGACACTCACAAATGCACTCACTCACACACGCACACTCACCATCAATCCTTCATCTGCCATGATACTCCAACCTGCACTCACTCACACGCTTGTGTGTTTTGAACTACTGATTTTGGAAGGAAGTGGGGGGGTTCAAGTATCATGGGCTTCTGATAAAGCAAGCATGATAAATGTTATTAAATGGCTAGACTGGCATTTTGGTGCAGCCAGTCTAGCTATTTCTTTGGCAATTAATTTGTTACTGGCCACCTACGATAAAGCATCTATGATAAAGCAAGCATGCTGTTTTATTATGTGGATAGAATGCGATTAGAATTAAATTTTGGTGCAGCCCGTTTGGAAAGGTTTTGATATTGTGGCATGTTTCATGGTAAAGGCAACTGGAGTATGTTCTTACGTGGGGATACTGCCATATATTGGCCAAACCGGATGTGGTCATGATTTCTTATAGTATCATTACTGAAACCTTTTGTGCAAAGCAAACATGACTACATTCTTATATGAGAATACTGATACATATTGGTGCAACCAGCAGGGAAGTGTATAGAGTAAGAAACCTGAGGGTGTTCTCCCAGGCAGACTTTGGGAAGCCCTTCTTCAGATGGCCTGGTAGGGACCGACACTCTCTGACCTCAACCCTAGGAACAGGCGAGCAAGAGAGGATCCACTTCAGGGGAAAGCCCGGGGTTATGCTCAGGGGAATGCCAAACGTGAGACGTGATACTATACCGGAGAAAGGGACGAGGAAGACAAGGTCCTCGAGGATTTTATGAGTTGTATCAACTCGACCTCCTTCCACCCAATGAACATCCTTTTTGAGAATCCTCCATCCCCTCCACATCTGGTAAATCCATTAGACACCCTGTTACACTTAGAAACCACATTCCCCAGAATCCCTGTTTCCCTGTTTCCTATGTACTTCCAGTCATTCTTCTTCACGTCCCTTTGATTATTCTTACCCGAAACCCCATTATACTGCATTGACAACTACCATTCCCCAATCCCCCCTGTTCAGGTCACGATAAAACCTCTGGTAATTTTCATTCATTCCACAACCCCTACCAATCTCACTCTTCCGAATGTACCCAAACCCCTAGTACGAGGTCTATAATCCTGTATTACACATTTTCTCCATCCTACTCCGTAACATATCCAAACACTCTACCCCCCTTTTCCACTCTAACACTTTCACACATCATGAAAGATGACAGATGAACACAAGAGCCATTTATCTGACGTGTCCCAACACAGGGGTCAGGGAAAGTCAAGTAATTGACCAGAATCACAAACCTGACAGATCTTTCCCTTCCCCACAGGGATAACAGGTGGAGCGCGGGAGCACCAGACGAGCAAGGCAGACTGCACAACAAGACAGCTATACAGGCACGGCAGTTCAAGAGAAGGAGAAAGATGGCACGAACTGAGAGGGTGACAAGGAGAGAAGCAACCTTGCACTTTCCCACCAAGGCCTGTGAGACCTCCACGGAAGGAATTGTAAGACCGCAAACAATAGCCCAAGTGTGTTACAGCAGATGTCAACTGTACACAGAGTGTGCCTACGCTGATAAGCAGGACACAGTGCAAAGCCTTCTACCGTGGTACCAGCCTTGACTCCCAATATGAACAAATCCAAGCAGTTCATCACAGCTGGTGAGTCGAGGGGAGGACTGATAAAGAAACCGAACTGTGTTGAACAAAAGTAGCAAACGACTGATTGCTGAATGTACAGAGAACTGCAGATGTAAAAGTGGAAAGCCAGCTGCAGATGAGCCAGGCACCACGTGGGTGCTCACTCGAGAAACTCTGGCCGATTACCCGATTGTTGAAACTACTATTACCAGAAGGCCTTGGGAAAGGCGAGATGAGGGTCAAAGTGGTCATACGGGGGTCTAGTAAAATCCTCTGTACAGTCGAAAGTCTTTGACCGGCACATGATCGTGAATAAGGGAAGTGAATCCTACATTGTAAGAAAGTAAAATAAATTGTGAGATTGGCAAGAGTGAACCTGAAGGAGGGGTGCCAATGAAAAGGGGCAAAGTCTAAAGTCCCAAAAGGTCCATGTCTGAAGCCATATCCAGTTGCACAGCACCCTTAATGAATCTATTGGTCATTTCAACCAGTCCATTGGCCTGAGGACGATAGAGAGAGGCCTTAATTTGTTTTATATTATTGTCACACATATATTTCTCCATTTCGTGGGAGACCAACTGAGCCCCTTTGTCCGTTACTATTTCCTAGATAACTCTTCTTGCTGGAACACAGCAATAAGCACATCGATGACTGTTGTGGTGACGTCGGGTGCAAACTCTACTTACACCCAATTAGATAGGTAATCAATCATGACAACTCCATACTGGTGGTCAGCTGACATGGCTTCTAAAGGCATGATAAAATCCAATCCCAATTTATGCCACACTCCCTCGGGAATTTCTGTGGGGACTAATGGTGCTTGCCACACCTTCAATCACGTGTCACTGTTAATGCACTCATGGCACCTTTCCATCATCATTCAAATATCTTGGTCCATGCACGGCCATCAGCAAGACTCTCTCACTCTGTACCACCTTGTCATATTGTTCCCCAGGTTTCCCGAGTAGGCTATGCACATTATTATTTTCCTCATGCCCAGGCGTGGAGTAACTTGATCACCCTGGAGTAACAACCCGTCAGATTCATTAATTTCTTCGCCATCTTTCCAGTACGTCCTCAACCCCTCTGGAATAATTATTTCACTTAGCCATCCTCTCTTGACCCATACTTTTGCCTTCACAGGGGTGGAATTTTTGGCCAACTCTTCTCACCAATGCCTTTCACTCATCTCCATAAACTCTCTGCTTCTTAGGTCTCCTACCGAGGCTAACACGCATTCATCTTTCAAGAACGTGGTTGCTGGCTGCCTTTGTTTGGGCAGCCTTGACATGCAATTTGCTTATGCATTTTTCCATCCTACTATGTGTACTATTTCGTAGGTGTATTCCTGCATTTTCGCTGCTATGCGTGCCAGTCTGGGTGTGGACGTTTTGGTACCTCCTGGGCTCAACATGTGAATGAAGGGTTTGTGGTCGGGCACTAGGTGAAGCTTTGTATCCCATATGTATTTCCACAAATATTCTACAACCCAGGCGCATGCCACATTTTTTTTCTCCACTGTCGAGTAATTGTTTTCCACTTCAGACCGTGCTTTAGAAGAAAAGGGCACCACATGTTCCATGTCACCTTCCCTCTGGGTCAGTGTCGCACCCAATGCATATGCATTGGCATCTGTAGCTATGATTGTTTTCCATAGTGGGTTAAACAGCCACAAGCATGGAGCGCCTACTATTCTCTTCTTTATTTCCTCAAATGCTCCTTTCTGTTCTGTGCACCGGTCATACTCAACACATTTCTTTAACAATCCTCTTAATGGCGTTGTTGATTTGGAAAAATGAGGCACACATTTGGCATAATATTCCGCAAGTCCCAAGAAGGATCTTAGTTATGTCTTGTTGGATGCAGGGGCCTTCACTATTGCTTGAAGCAAGTTACTCTTGGGACTACTTCCCTTTTTGAAATCTTGTATCCCAAGCATTCCACGTTGTTCGCTCTGATTATGCACTTTTCATACCTTAGTCTGACCCCTGCTTCTTGCAGTTTGCCGAATACTTTCTCAACATGACGTCATGTGTCTCCATATCTTCTGAGTATATAAGGATGTCATCCTGTAAATAGGACACATTGCCGATGTTTCGTAGCAAAGAATCCATCATTCCCTGGTATGCTGATGCAGCCGAGGACAAACTGAAAGGCATCACAGTGTACTGATATGTGCCAAAAGGAGTGATGAAAGCTGTCAGCGGTCTTAACTCTTTGTGTAAGTTCATTTGATGGTATGCATCACTCATGTCTAATTTGGAAAAATACTTCATCATCAGGATTAACTTGTTGATGCTGGCAAAGGGTTAGCTATCCGTGAACACTTCAAAGTTTAAACTGCAAAGGTCGATGAAAGGTCGATGAATACCTGAAGGTCATTTGTTTTTTTATATAAACCACTTCGTTCAGCAATTCAGACACTTCCAACGTCACTATTGTGCCCTCCTTGACCATTTGTTCTAGTTGCCTCTGCAAGGCACCTCTTGCTGTCACAAGCACAGGTCTCATGTTATGCTTCACTGAAACTGCATTCGGTCTCATTCGGATCTTGTGCACATAGTTCTTGATTTTCCCTGGTTCTTCAGAGAATAGTCTCAGAAACTCACTTCTTGATACCACCGCTCCTCCTGTTTCAACTGATAGTACCTGTCTTCGGGTGCTGAGATCGAGCTTAATGTCCCATTCTCTGAGAAGTACACTTTTGTCCTGCCTTTAAACTCAACCGTACCATTGATGTAGCCCAGTAGCCCAATAGGCGAACTGATGCACCTCCAAACACTGTGGGCCTGTGCTTCGTTCTCTTAACTTCTACCTTGTTTTTACCCACCATGTCTTTGTAGATGCGGAGGAGCAGTATCATCAGATCCGACCCTGAGTCAACCATCACCCTAGTTTCATTTCCATCCACCAGGATCACACAGTGGGCTTCTCCCTTCTGGCTATCGAGCTATTTACCATGATGATGGTCAATCAGTCCTCTTCAGTTGATTCATTACCACCTTTGTCAACAACCACTTCAATCATTGTGATTTTCTTCCCATGCCACTTGCAGGCAATCACAATGTGGCCAAACTTTCTGCAGTATGAGCATTATTTACTCCTGACTGGACAGTCTTTTTTTTCTCACCAGGTGGCGGGTGTTGGTACATCTGTGGCACTTCAATGGTTCTCTCTTTCTGCCCCTCTCTTCTCTGCCGTCTCACTCCAAAACCTTTCACTGGGCCCCCTTAAATGGAAGGCATGCACTTCTGGGTTTTGTGTGCCTCTCGCCAATTCTTTTCCAACATCTCTGGCATTTTGAACCACCTTGTCTTACTGCAGTTCCTTTTCCAAAATGAATTTATCCTGCACCTTCCTGGAGTTGGTGTGCACTGTTAACATGTCACTGAGCATGTTCTCTGTATTATTGCCAAAGTACACAGTGTGGCCATTTCCTGCATCCTGGTGACATAGTCATCCACTGACATCCAGTGATTTACTGCCATAAAATGTTATCCTGTACAGAACCGTACATTCTTTACTGGAGAACTGCTTTACCATTCTCCTGATGGCCTCCTTGTACACATCGTCATTGTCATCTTCAACATTCTTGGGCTTCAAACCCACGAAGATCCTTTGGCCTTCAGGTCCTATATCATTGAGCAACATGGCTTTCGTCCTCGTAAGGGCATATTGTGCAACAGCCAACGCATCGAAGTAAGTGACAAATAAAGACTCCCACTGAAGCCATGGTATAGCAGGCCTATCTGGAGATTATAGAAATACTGAGGGCGGTGTCGCTCCTTATATCGTGACTGTCGGTCCTTCTCGCACTCCTCATCGCCAGTTATGTTGTGTTTTATCATAAACTCCACACAGTGTTGCAAGTTAAATATTTGTTTATAAGACTGTGTAGTGACCTATATACACGGAACACTATGCTAATTGTTTATCAAAGTTCCCCTTTTAGGATTTCCTAGTAGCCGGAGCTAGGCCCTTCCCAGCTTCTGATTCAGGAGGAGCACCGGAGTGCAACCACTTGCTGCACTTCCTCCACCATGTCTCCGTCGTGCTCCCTCTTGCGCACGCGGCACAGAGGAGCAGCAGGATACTGCAGCCTTCACAGTGCAGAAAAAGCCCTAGTCTGAAGTGTCAGTGTGACTGCCCAGGTAAAGGAGAAATCCTGTGCTGCATGCGCAGAGCAGTCCGGGTGCAAATCTGGAGCAAGGTGGGTGTCTGAAGGTGGCATGAGGCAGGACCGCTGTGACGATTTCATTGGTTCCATTGCTGGGGGCAGTGAATGTCGCTGGAGTCCCAAAATCTGGTGCAAGGAGCCAGTAATGTTTGCAGTGAGAATGGAGACTGTAGGCAGAGGCCTCTCACTCCTGTAGCAGAGACCTGGCAGCACTGCTCTACAGAATGGAAGGGTCGGTATGAATTGTTCTTACTGCGCTCCAGGACAACGCATAAAACCTCAGATTGGTATGATTTGAAAAGTGGAACAAGAGGCCCCTGAGCCATGAGGGCAGTCTACTAAGCACAGCCCCAGGGTAGCCATGTTCCATTTTCTTTAAACATTTACACATTTTTACAACTATGTAAATATATAGGCACATGTATGAGAGACTGGCTCACTCTCAACTCCTTTACTACTGAGAGTCCAACAATCTGCTCTCTGCCCAAGGGTGTTGGTTCTAGTCCACTAAAAGAAATGAATCTGTCCTTTCATTCAAGAGACAAACTCCTACAATGACCGTACCTCACAAGCTATTCACATTCTTCTGGACCTGACAGCTGCCTTTAACACTGTTATCTATGCTGCCCTACCAAACCATTTAATAAAAACATTTGGCATAAATGATAATGCTCTCATGTGTATTTCTCCTTTCCTCTGTGACAGATACGTACAAGTTAGACCTGGGACCAGATTACACAAATTTTGCAACGCTGCAAGTGCAAGGTTGCAGGGTATTAGCAGTAGGACAGAGTGTGCCCTATTTTAAAAACACTGGGACATATTAGAAAACCATTTCACTATAGCTAGTGCAGTTTGCCATATTATAAGCACCAGGGCAAAAATTGACATAGGACAAAAAAAGATACATTTCCACTGTAGATTTGCACCAGGGCAAAGTTTGCCCTACTGCTGATACAGAATGGTATTAGTACTAGAGCTAACTTTGCCCTGGTGCTAAAACGCATCTAAAATGTATCTTTTTTGCCCCAGGTAAATGTTTTCACTAGCGCGTATAATATGCCATACTGCACTAGTCATGGTGCAATGGTTTGTAATATGTCCCAGTGTTTTTAGAAATAGGACAAACTTTTCCCTAGTGCTTGACTGGTCTGACCACACCGCCATCCCATTATCAGTCACCCACTCGACTACACTCGACTACAGCTCACAAAGATCAGGATAAATGCCCCCTCACTCAATGCCGCTCATTCAAAACCTGCCCAGTCAATGAGCTAGAAGCAGACTTTGCAAACTGCCCTACCACAGGGAATACCTTGGGCCTCCAGCAATTATTCAGCTAATATGTTATTGTCTTTTTATTTTGTTTATTGGAATTTCATGGTTAGTATATTGCAAATCTTTTTCAATTACAGCTTTAGACATACATATTCTGAGAAAAGCAACACACCATTTAAAAATAAAGAAATGTTAAAATGATAGTTAATTAATAACAGCTTCATAAGTCTGTTATGGATAGTGCTAGTCACTTTGTTGTGCTCTACCTGGCGAGTCCAGAGACTGTTGGTTATAATTTTTCACTGATAAGTTCTTAAGTCTCTTGGAGATTACCAGTGTTAGTTTGGCCAGGGCTATTGTGAATCGCAGTCGAGGGCCTCTTAATAGCTCCATCCACCAGTCTTCAGATGTTCAAAAGGTGTTATACATTATGAACTCTGTCATTAATCGAGATCTGATTTTGTTTAGATCGCTGCAATATAATACCAGGTATTTCATTGTTTCTATGGTGTCATCTTGGAGGCACAATCTACAGTTTTGTTTGTTGGTAGCTCGTTTTGATAATATTTCATCAGTGGGAAACAGGATCAGCCTAAACCTCAAATATTGGTCTCTAAACAAGGCACTTGGAAATATTTCCAGGTATCAAGGAATAGTATGTAGGGCTCACGCTTCCGGGAAGGGTCTTCCATATAGCTTGAGCTTTTGCCTGTCCTTTTCTGTGATAATCCAGTTAATCCTGTAGAGCTTGATCTTATCTGGATTCTCTATCAAGGTCTGGTCGGATTCATCTAAATCGGCTATTATTGCCTGGCAAATGTTCCTCTATTCTTGTAGAGTCTGGTTTAGATGTATCATGAGCATATCATTTAGTACTTCAAAACCAGACTTCATTGGTGGGTCTAGGCATTTGCGACAGGGCACCAGTGATTTCCATGTTATAATAGCCTTTAATGAAGTCAGTCCCAGTTCCATGCACACAGCTTGTATTTGCGTACCCAAAGGTAGTCTCAGGACTTTTTTCCAAAAGAGGCCTTCAATCACATTCCAACTCTCAGATTTAAATGTAAAGACAGTTTCAGCTCCATAGCTAAGTATCGGGACCACTTTCAATCTATAAAACTCTAGAAGTGGAGTTATTGAGAACTCACCATAGCGTTTCAGACAAATTCTTCCTTGGTGTGCCAAGTTAATAGTTTTAGCTTTTAAAGCATCCAATCTTGGTTTGTCAACCTTGCTGTCGTTCAGACAGACTCCTAGATAAGTAAACGCTGATACTTGCAATATTTATTGCCGTTTATATGGCATACATTCGATTTTTTGCCTTTGAGCTGTTTTTTCAGCTCACCAAAAGCCAGAATTCTGGATTTTGATGGATTCATTTTCAATCCGTTCAGTTGAACATAGGCTTGCAGGTCATTTAATTGGTGCTGAAGTCCCACCGGTGTCTGGTCCAGTAGGACTACGTCGTCGGTATATATCAGACGTGCTATTTGAGTCTCACCAATTTTTGGTGGAAAGCTTTGTGTGTTTACGAATGCTTGCTCGACGTCCGAGGTGAAGAGATTGAAGAGGTCCGCTGCTAATCTGCAGCCTTGTTTGAGTCTTTTATTTGTTACGATAGATTTGGTAAATAAATCCTGGTGATCCAAACGGATCTGAATTGAGGTGTTTGTATACAGATTTTGGATTACTTGGCGTATTGCATTCGGGCATCCCCATTATTATAATTTTTGCCAAAGTTTACATCAGTTGACTGAATCAAAAGCTTCACTAAGATCGATAAAAGTCGCAAAGATTTTTTTATCTTTGCATTGTTCAGTTTGTGACTTTAAGATGTTAATTATTAATAGGTTTAATGACGTGCCAATAGCTTTAACAAAGCCACTTTGCCAGGGATCACGATGACCGGATTCTATGCTCCATTTCCCTAGTTGTTTCACGACAAAGGAGGCAAATACTTTACCAATTACGTCGAGTAAGGCAATTGGCCTGTAGTTCTATGGTTTGGATCTTGAGCCTTCTTTGAAAATTGGTATTATAATTGCGGATTTCCACGATGTTGGTACTTCTTGGTTTTTGGTTATCTGTGCAAATAGCAGCCTTATGATCACGGCCCATTGCTCTAGATGTTGTTTCAGATTAACATTTGTGAGGCCGTCAGGACCCAGGCCTCTATGTCCCTAAAATCAAGCCGGGCTAAAACACAAACCTTCTGCCCCATTGCACACCCCTGAGGTAGTTTCCAAGAAATGCTCGATCAGAGCCCTAGTGAAATGGTGGCACAAAAACCATAACTCTGGAGACCTCACCAACCTCAAATGTCTCAGTGCAAACTGCAGGATTCTGATTACCGAGGCCAAAGCTGCTTACTACTCTTCCATCATTGCGGCAGCCTCTAATAGGAGCAACACCCTTTTTTAACTAGTAAAGCATTGTACCAAACCCTCACCTGACCCCGAGGTACCAGCAACTCAGGAAAAATGCAACAGAATCAACACATTTTTTATTGAAAAAAAATTCAAGAGATCTTCGAAATAACCTCTCACAGCATTAGCATCACCTGAACCCTGGAAACGCACACTGCCCCCCTGGACCGAATGTGCTCCTGTCTTTCCCCCGGATCTCCTAAAAATGATTGCCTCCCTCAAACCTTCTTCTTACAACGACTATATAATTCCGGCCTCCATTATTAAACAATTGATGGGCCCAGCGCATAATTCTCTCATCAGCATCATCAATGCTGCACACTCAGAGAAGGATAATTCCCGGATAGCCTCAATAATGCTCTGATACGACCTCTTTTGAAAGAAACAAGCCTAGATCCAGACAACCCGGTCAGCTACAGGCCCATTATGAACCTACCTTTTATTGGCAAAATCTTGGAAAAAGTAGCTGCTACACAACTACTTGCCAGAAATGAACTCCACCTCCTAAATGACTATCAATCAGGGTTCTGCAGCAAGTGTAGCATCAAGCCAGCCACCATTCAGGTGGTGGGTGATGCTCTCCAAATCATGGATTAGGACGACTCATGCCTCCTCATCCTCCTTGACCTCTCGGCTGCATTCGACACAGTTGACCACTGCATCCATCTCTCCCTCCTTGCTGACAGAATGGGATTCTCTGGCACTGCTCTGAATTGGTTTACCTCCTACCTCTCAGGTCCATACCAGGCTGTACAGATGTTGCATTCTAACCAACTCCAGGTCTCCTGCCGAGTCACCCGAGGCGCCATCCTCTCACCAATCCTTTTTAACCTTTACATGGAGCCTCTGGGCACTCACCTCAAAGATCCCACTATAGCCATGCACCAATAAACAGACAATACTCAGTTGTACATGACAGTAAATAGCACACAGGATATAATTTGTCTCTGTAATTATCTAGCCATCATCCAGTCCTGGATGTTGACTGCTTACCTAAAACTAAACCCATCCGCCTGCTGAAAAACAGCTTGTCCAAACATGGCTCAATGATATGCACCTAGAAGGAGTTGATCCACAACTCTCAGACTCAGAAAATCCTTAGGCTTCAACATTGACAGCAGCCTGTCCTTCAAGAAACACATAGCCAAGAAGGCCCAAATAACCTGGCTCAGAATCTCTACCCCCTCGTAAAATCATACACAGGATTTCCGGACCGTAGTGCAGGCCCTTCTGGTCTCGCACATCGTTGGAGGAAATGCTCTCCTGACAGGGCTCCCAGCTGCTCACTTGGCTCCCCTAAAAGCAGTTCACCACACTGCAGCACATCTTATTCCGGGAGCATGGAAATTTGACCAAATTACCTCCATCCTACACAAACTACATTGGCTTCCACTGCAAGCCATGATATTGTTCGGGACTGCATATATCATCTACAAATCAGTCACGAGTAGCATACCAGTTTACCTTGCACTAGGCTCCACATATCTGGTGGCACACAGTCCTCGCACAGCAAATATACCAACCGGCTTTAATCACAACTCGTCCGAAAAGAGAGGACGTGCAAACAATCCTTCTCTTATCATGAACCCACGCTCTGGAACTCGATCCCGGTGTCAGCTCAGAATGTCCCCACAATTCAAATGGACACACATACCAACGCACAGACCTCACAGTACTACGATACTATTAAAAGATGCCAGCCCAACTGCTGGCTATCCACACTCTGTACAGTGCTCCGTTACTCTCAAGTTAGGTCTGCGCTTTAAACAATAATATAAAATAAAAATTAAAAATAAAAATAAAATTCAACTTTGCACTTGCATCAGTGCCAAAATTCTGTAATCTGGCCCCTGTTATTTTCTCTCTGAGCAAAGAATATACAACTGTGGACTACCCCAAGGATATGGTCCCCCCCCCTTGGCACTTCAATACTTAACAGAAACCTCTGACTACCCTTATTGCTGCTGCCTCTTGCACCCTTCCAGCCTATGCCTATGACAAGCAGATACTTTCAGGCTTTGTGATACCATCACAGATGCCAACCTCATGACGATCTGCCTTGCACACATCCACGACCGGATATTTACCAACAATATATGCCTAAATGCTTCTAATCATCTACTGGTTACTTCTACTCTACCCCTCCTCTCCAGTTCCATTGACCTGCTTTAATAGGCATCTCCTTCCCAACCATTTTCTATGCTGCTAAAAGTGTGTGGAACATATAAACAAGTATTTGTTATCTTACTAACAGTATTTCAAGCAAAACAAAATAATGAGGGGGACAGATGCAGAGTTTTAGGTCTGTCTACAAGTTTAAAGTGTAATCTCATAAATCAGAGATCCACGGAATAAATCTGGAGGTAATAACCACTGACCGTGTCTGTATATTAAATGTCAGAAGACAAACATTTATTTTCTTGAACATGTAATCATATACGTTATATGGTAGACAAATGTGACATAATACATATCTAAACAAACAAATGGAGAATAGCAACTTGCAGTGACATCATAAAAAAATACAATAAGAAAACATTACATTGTGTACAGGATTACGTGTAGGCGTCAATTATTACTCCATTGACACAAGTAGTGTGCATATTAATGTACAAGTCCCGATTATTACTTCATCGGCACATATACTGAAATACAGAAGTACTTTGTATTAGATGGGAGAAGAACAGAAATGCCTATGAACTCACACTATAGATTTAGCAATTTTAGCTTCGGTACAGGCCAAGGGTTCACTAGATCTCCTGCACTGGTATGTCAGTTGGGTTTCAAAGACTCCCTTATACGGGTATAATTTCAATCGAATAATGAATGTTCCAGGGTCTTAGGATGAAAGATATCTTTGCAGACGTGACAGAGGCTGACTGAACAGGGTCTGTAAATGCGGGATCAAACTTGGTCGGGTGTTCCCGGTTTTCTTCACGTTTTCAGCGGTGTTAGAATAAAACAAGTCTGCCTTCATCAAGGATCCATGTAGGGGACCCTGTGGAGGGTACAGAATTCTGCAGTGAGTATGGTTATGATGTGCCATTGATTATTGGGCACTATAGTTGTAGGTCTATTCTCACAGTACCGGGCTGATATTTTACCTGCCGGTTCAATGTATCCCAAGTACTCGGAACTCGATCACAGAGAGGCTTGGTGCTGGACAGCATGGGTCATCACACGGGTCCCATAGGGGTAGTGGGATCCCGGAGGGTTAATTGGTGCACAAGGAATTCTGTGTGGATAAAAAGGATGCGAAATTGTTGTAAGGGATCCTGGAGGCCCGTTATGTAGAGTACCCAGTGCTGATGGGTGTTTGCAATGGTGCTGTGTGTATGCACAAGTGCTAAAAGTGAGTGTGTGGACCACATGTAATGGCCTCTTCTCCTCTCTAGTCCATGAGACATCTAAAAAAATCTGATTTTCCACTGCACTCTCTTAAGCGCATTCCTCCATTCCTGAAATGTTGCACAATGTGGAAGTGACTAGAGCCATGGTCCTGTCATGCCTTGAATATTGTAACACTCCCTACCTGCCCTCCTACAAAAGCCTTACCCACAAAGTCCATGGGCCTCATTACAAGTGAGGTGGTAAGGGGTTAACGGCGCCAGTAAAGGTGCCGGCGCCATTAACCCCGTACAGCCTCATTATGAGGTCCCCTTGCGGGACCCGCTCTGGACGTCTGGTTTTACCAGACGTCCTTTGCGGGTCCCGTGAGGAATGCTAACAATGGGCCCGTCATTAACGGGCCTGTTGTTAGCATGCTCCCCATTCCCATTGAGCCCTATGGGGGCTCAAATGGGAATGGGGATGGTCCGGGTACCCTGAATGGGGAAATACCGGGCGCTCCTAAGTCGGAATGGCCCGGTATTTCCCCATTCAGGGACCACGGACCCGGACCTGAGTTTGGAGGCAGCCATGCCCTTATTTAGGGCATGGCTGCCTCCAAACTCGTAATGAGGCCCCATGTCATCCAAAAAGAGGCCGCCACACTGGCTCCCTGTAGAGACACGGCTCCCTTTCAGAAGTCTCTACATCATCCAGAGGGGCTGCTGGTGCTCTCTCCCAAATTACCTGAAACATGAGATTTAAAATAACTGCACTGTCCCCCAACATTCTTGTCACTCCATCAGTTGTTCTAGAATAAAAAAGGAATTTGGCGTCAGATTCCTGGGCACTGCAGGAGGTCTCTTGTGAAATGGCCTGCCTTCCACCCTCAGAGAAAGAAAACACATCTTGCTGTTTAGAAAAGACCTTAGACATATCTCTTAAAAATACATTTGACACATAACCAAGCAAACTATATTTTTGGGATTGCCATTGCCACCTCTTGTCAATGGACCAGAATCATGTGTGCTCCTGCATCCTCATGCATGCATCGACTGCTCTGTAGCTGCTAGCAGGTACTCTGTGTCTGCTTTTCCTCATGCTGGACTTACCTACCATCCTACTCCGTAGTAGTCCTTCTGCCCTCCCCACCCACGCTCCGCTGCACTTACTGACCTAAATGCTCCAAAGATGTGAAGATCAGAACCTCTCCCCCTCCCTCCCTATCCCTCCCTCCCTCCCTCTTGGTACACTGCAAAGTGACTGTCCTCACATCTAGTGCCTTAAAACTCAACAATCATTCAATAAATAAAGGCCTAGAATGCATCCTTACGTCTGGTATGGTAATAGTCATAGGGCCTCATCACGACTTTGGCGGTAACCCTTAAATCCGGTGGTCGCGCTATTACCGTCAGATTTAAGGGTCCGCCAAATCAGGACTTCGGCGGATTTCGCCCCAGCTCTTGGCTGGGGGGAAATCTGCTGAAAATTCGCCCTATTATTTCCCGCCGGCAGTAAGAGCGCAAATTTTCCCCATTGAGCCCAATGGGGAATGGGGCATTCCCGAATGGGCTCAATGGGGAATGTGGAATTACATTACCGCCAAACTCGTGATCCAGCGCTATTAGCGCCAGGGAGTTTGGCGGTAGGGCTAATACCGCCGGCGGTAATACCGCCACCGTTATCGCCAAAGTCGTGATCAGGCCCATAGTCTATCGGACGCTTGGATTTTACAATGCTAAGATTACATGCCACATCGGGACAACGCCAGAGTCACGTGAGCAACGCACACCCATAGATGGGGTTTTTGTGTAAAGGCAATACCCATGAACCCAGTGCAGAGGTGTGCTCATGCACAGTGTTCTTCTTACTTTCTGCCTACAGTTTGTAGCTCTTGCGGAGCCCATACCGTTCATGTCCCTTCGCATGGGGGTCTCTGCTGTTCCATAGTTGAGGGGTTTAGATGCACAAGGATCTTCACGCATGCCTGCGTTGCTGTATTTGCATAGGCTGGACGGTGCAAGCGGAGCAGGCATTAGATGGTTGTCTGGAGTGACGTGTGTTGCAATCGATGAGAGGTTTCCTGGGACTTTTTTCCACAGTACGGTTTGTCGGTCACTCTGGCAGCTTGTAAGTTGATCCTTTCACCCACTATTAGCTAATGTGGGAACTTCATGGCTGGTTACACATGGCTGTATTGTTCAGTGTTATGCATTTCATCTTGGTTAAGCAACTTCTACAAGGAATGTATTTGCTTGTTTGAGGACCTAAACAATACCATTGCAGTATTTAGTATGAGGGAGCAGGTGTGTCCCTTTTTCACAGTTGCAATGGACGAGTAGTAATACTGACATGATCGAGAATGTTCAGTCAGTGATGTGTTCACTTTGAAATTGTACATATATCTGTGGCAAACGGAAATGGGATTCGGAAATGACACTGAATGTCTGCGTTTCTTTACATATGCCTGCGAGTCCAAGAGATAACGGAAAAGTGAACAGGGCTTTCATATTTAGAGAGTTGCTTACAAGCAAAGGTTCTTCCGTGTTGAGACAGTGGTTGGCCCCTCCTAGCACTCCCATCTAGATAACATCTCAAGCGCAGCTCTGCACCTATCACCTGTGAACGATTGGCGTGCATTCAACTCGTGTCTTATGCCATTTAACACCGGCACATTGACATCTTACATACACAACTTTTAAGTTCAAAGAACACACTCTCCCGCTTCCTACCTTGTCGTTTGGTCTGTTCCATCCAGTTGCTTAAAACCCCTAAGTGCCAGGTTATTATGCAAGTCTCTGCAAAAAGGACGAGCATAGGCGTCCTTGGCACTAGTGCTACCCTTCCCTATAGTCCACTGCAGTGGCGTGATAATCAGGATCTAGACAGCCGAGTGCAATCCATCTCCACCATGCTGCTCTTCCATTCTCAGTAAAACATCTTAAGCTCTGCCTCTAGTTGCAAGTTATCAGCAAGACTGAAAGTTAGCAATACTGGCATTAATCATCTAACTCGTCAGCTGTGATAGAACGCTCCAACATCCATGGCCTAATTCCAAGCAGCAAGCATCAAGTACATTGATGGGAGCAGAAATGTATGAACATATGTCCTGAATTGATTCCACGACCTACCTCGGACCAGGGTCTTCGGAGATCTACCTGACCAGCACGCTGGCTCTAGTTAAGAAAGTCATCTAGCGAGTGCGTCTCCCCGACATTGACAGTGGGATAATCAAGACCCACCTGCATCTGGGTCAATACTAGCAGCCAGCCAGCACGAAGAAGCATATGTTGTCCCACATCTACTATTACACCGAGACACTGCAGGCAGACAGCTTGTCTTTAGCAATTGGATCTAATTGCTGCCAACCGATCATTGAACGCAACGAGGTCATCGAAACTGGCTGAAAACGACCAAGAGCCTGAACTTTGACCAGCTCTGAGCCAACATGGCTGTCTCTGTTACCATGTGGCTCATTCTCCTGCAAAACTGTGGAAAACCAAACATGGGTGGCTCAGCGGTGGTTGGTCAAAGAACAGCTGTTGGACACTGTCCCTGTGCACTGGCAAGGCCAGGCATGGTCCCTAATCCAACTGATAAAAGCTGGCACAAAAAAAGAACCAAAGTCTCATAAAAGCTGGAAGTCCAGTGGCCTTGAACACAAAGAAGTTGAGTGCTGGCTTCAACCGAAATTCATTGGGCTCAACAAAAGATGCAGCTCTTCTGAAGATTAGGGGGTCATTCGATGCCTCCCCACGCTCGTGGGTAGCGATTTCTAATGCATGGCAGTATTTTTTTGTTTGTGGCTCTTAAAAGAGCCTTTGGGGTTTTGTGGTGGTGGTTCTGCGGGTGTCCTCAACCCCAAATCTGTAAAGAGTGCGACCATGGCGCTTCAGGGCTTAGACTACATCCATTGAAGTGACTGTCTTCCTCTTGGCGTGCTTGGTGTAGGTGACGGCATCCCAGATCACGTTCTCCAGGAAGACCTTCAGCACCCCACGGGTTTCTTCGTAGATGAGGCGGGAGATGCGCTTGACTCCACCACAGCGAGCCAGGTGGTGGGTGGCGGGCTTGGTAATCCCCTGGATGTTATCTCGGAGCACTTTCCTGTGCCTCTTGGCGCCGCCTTGCTGAGTCCTTTCCCTCCTTTGCCACGTCCAGACATGATGGCTCTTCTCTCCCTCACAAACGAGCTGAGACTGTCTGGCATGGCAGTATCAAAAAGGGACTTTCACTGTGCACTAGCTAATGAATACAAATGTGCCCACCCAGAAAATACAAAACACATCACAGCAAGACCATTTGGTGGGTCAGTTTAAGGAGAAGGACCAATGTTTACTTTTAATACTACTTACAACCCCATTCTCAGGCAATTATTGAGAGCATTAATGCACAACAGGTGCCCTTCTGAAATCTGCAATGAGCAGTACCCAAAATCTGACCCGACAATACACCAAAACCAAGGAAACACATAAATATAAAGGAGAAATGGGATACGGGTTAGTTATCACCATTTCCCATTAAATGAGAAAGGACATAGCGATTGGGTAGGTTTCCACATATCAATTTGGAAAAAAGCCGAAACCCTAGGATAGCTGGCTACCTCTGACAATGGTGGTACCTTCGATAGTGCTGATAGCCACTTTACCCTATCTGCGATTGACACATTTAGATCCGATGACTCAGAGTCCAACCAAATTATCCTCCATCAGCTCTGAGCTGGGGGGAAATCTGCCGAAAAATGCGCTATTACTGCTGGCGGGAAATCCGCCTGTGGTAAGAGCGTGAAAATTCCCCATTGAGCCCAATGGGGAATGGGGAATTCCCGAATTGGCTCAGTGGGGAATGGACAATACCCATTCCGCCAAACCCGTTATCCGGCGCTATTAGCGCCGGGGGGTTTGGTGGTAGGGCTATTAACACCAGCGCTAATAGCGCCAGCGTTACCGCCCAACTTGTGATGAGGCCCACGGTCTAAAGAAGCCTGGGCAATGAAACCAAGGGTCAGTTTCCCAGTATGGCGTACCCTGTACCCTCAGTGAAAGAAGAGGCAGCAAGAGAAGTCAGCGGCAGCCGCCTTTAGTGGATAGTATCAGTCACTGCATGCCCCTGAGGTGATGGACAGATGCAAGCAAGCACTGTTCGAGGTAGTCGTACTTAGAGTCCAGTGCTTGAAGCGGTGTTCGGAATCTGGATAACAAGAACGTAGAAGCCAACAAACAGAATCCGAAAAGCAGTCCGTGAACCAAAGCCGTGGTCGAGTGGTTCAAATGATCACCGAGCAGTAGACAAATCCGAAGGAAGAAACCAATGCAATCCAGTAAATGTAATCTGTGGTCCGTGGTATCAAAGAGGAGGCTCGTAGCACAAAATGCCAAAACGTGCAAAAACAACAGCTGTGAAGCGCGGAGTGGCGAGAACCAAGTCAATTTAAGCGATTACTATGGGAACTGTGTCACGTGACCATTGGTTCCGAGTCACGTGTCCACCCGGGGTGCGTGGAACCATAGTAAGACAACGCCTCGCTTACACAGCGACAAGCGCCAAGGCATTTTCCAGTGTAGGAAGGGGCGTAATCTCCGGAAGCAATGCCGGTCCTGCTGGGTCATCTGAGTTGTCCAGGAGCACCACCCCACCCGTGACGGAGCTGAGTGGACATTTTCCTGCTGCAGTGAGAAAGGGTAAGGAGAAGGACAGAAAGACGTGATTGCGTGCAAAGCAGGGGCATTCTGGGACTTAGAGTGCTAGGACCTGGAGTGCATTACAGAGCCCCCCTCAAGGGCCCACATCCCCGTGGGCAAGATGGATTGTCCCGGTGGAATTGGGAAACGAGGAGAGGAGCGTGAACCTCACTAGCAGGCACCCAGGACCTGTCTTCCTGACCGTATCCCAACCAATCCACCAAGTAATGCAAACAACCTCTGCTAAAACGGGATCCCAGGATGGCACTGACCTCATACTCATCAGGGGAACCTAAAGCAACAGGAGAGGGAGCCAGAACAATGCGTGTAGAGACAGAGCAGGGTTTGAGCATGGAAGTATGAAAGACCGGGTGAATGCGCCAAGCAGACGGGATCGAGAGGCGGAAAGTCACCGAGTTCACAATTTTGGTGATCCTGTATGGCCCAATGATGCGAGGAAGCAGTTTACGACAACCTGGCAAACGAAGGTGGCGGGTGGAAAGCCATACTCTGTCCCCAGGAACGTAAGAAGTGGCAGGAACACATTTCTTGTCTTCAGCGCCTTTTATATCTGCTTGTGCTTCATGGAGATGGACAAGGGTCTGCGCGTGGACCTGGGACAGATCCTTAAAGCAAGCAGTAGCAGCAGGGGTACATGATACGGTGTGGTCCGTAAAGGGAAGCGTGTGGGGATGCCGACCATAGAACGAACAGAAGGGAGAAAAGCCAGAGGAGGAATGCCGGGAGTTATTGTAAGCTAATTCCGCAAGGTGTAATATGCGGTACCAGGACTGGTGATTTTGCAATGATATGCAACACGGTATTGTTCCAGTGCCTGGTTGACACGCTCGGTCTGTCCTTCCGTCTCTGGATGGTATGCAGAGGAGAACCGGACGTCAATACCAATCAGCTTGGTAAGGGCCCGCCAGAACCTGGAGGTGAATTGCGAGCCCGGTTGGAGATGTAACGTTAACTTATCTGTGGTCACCTCCTTCGTTGCTACAGGTATGGCACTTAATGTTTTCTGTGCATCCACACTTAGTGATACCAGTAGTATATGGGGCCCCCTTTTTTGCAATGTTAAATTTTTTACAGTTAGTAATGCCCCCTTTCATAATTGTCATACATTAGATTACGTAGGAGATATAGCATGAATTTATGAAACATTTATTTGTCTATCGAAACAACTCATTTTAAATATATTGAAAGTTATTCCCGCTGGGGACTTTTTTTGTTGATAAGCTCTCTTCGACCCTAGTACCCTTGTTTGTAGGGGTTAGCCCTTGCGTAAATATATCCCTGTGCGAGTGCATGACATATCAATTTTCTCAGGTTTAGGGTCCGCCTTCAGTTTCTCCTGCTCTGGTTTCTTCTCTTTATTGACTGGTGCGTTGTGTGGAATTGCAGCTGTGATTTTAACAATTCATAACAATTCAGGTCATGGCCATTTGTATGGTCTTCATTTAACTGCACTGCAGTATTGTCCAGATGTATCATTTTTAGCATTTTTCTCAGCGCTGTTAAACCAACCCTTGCTCTGTCATTTTGTTGCTTGCTGCACTGTGTTTTTAAAATGGCAAGCATGTTTTAAACTCTATTTGCACTCAGCAAGTATAATGTTAGTAGAATATATATTCTCAGCTTTAGATGTTTTTATACCCATCACTCTGCTTTGTCATCCTATACTTTTAATGGTTTCAGGCCTGCCTATGGGGCATGACACTGTGCTTTTGTGAGAATTGTGTTTTTAAATGGCAAACATGAACTACCAGAAAGCATTCTGTCATTTAGTTTTTGACGGCACAGGACTGTTTTGCAGCCATGGAACATTGCCCAGCATTAGCGCCCCACTTTTTATTTAAAATAAAACCATTATTTTCATTCTATCAAGTATAATCTTATTAAAATGTATATTCTCAGGCCATGCAAAGTAGCTGTTTTTATACCTATGCTCTGCTTTGTAATCCTTTATTTTCATAGGGTTCATGTTAGGGCATGTCCAGGCATGCTCGCCCCAAGCTATTAGCCTCATGCTCGCTCCATAATTGGACATGCAGGACACGTCCACCCCAACCCAATATAAAAACATTTTATACATTTATACATTTTATTCAGCTCTTATTCACTTTAAAATGCCACAACCCTCCCAAATCTATTATAGCTCAAGCCTCTCCTTTACATTTTAAAATGATGGCGGCGTGTCTTAAAAAACACAACCTCCTTTTTTAATTAAATTTATAGAAAAACTTTTATAAAATTATGACGTGAGCCACTCTGCCTAGCTTTATATTAAAACTATATAAACACTGTTATCAAATGTATGCCAACTTTATATTAAATCTATATAAAATTATAAAAGCGGCTCTATAATTAAAAAAACAGATCTGCATCATCAACGTGTCACCACGACAAAACCCCAACATTCGCAGTCTCTCTCTTCACAACTCATTTCGCCATCCAACAGGCAGCAGCGTGCACCTGTGCTCCAAGACACATTTTTATATAAACTTTATATTCACTTTATATCAAACTGATATAAACTATATCCTTTTTCATATCAAACTACAAAAACAATTTATATCAAATATACAATTGATATAAAAAGATATCTTTGATATCAATTTTATATTAAATGAATATTAAATTGATATCAAAACTCATATCAAAAGGAAGGTGGGACCAAGGCCGGAAGCAGGGGGCATTACTAACTGTAATAAATTTAACATTGCAAAAAAGGGGGCCCCATATACTACTGGTATCACTAAGTGTGGATGCACAGAAAACATTAAGGGAAGGAGGGGACCACAGATAAGTCAACGTTACCTGGTGTGTGAGAGCAACAAACTAGTAATGAGGGTGGAAACATGGCGAAAGCAACATTATCAAGACTGTATGCTTCAGGTTGCCACATATCACCCGTAATGAAGGAAGACAAATGGAAGGAGTCTGCATTGATGTATTTGCATTGTTAGAGTGTGGATAATGGACATAAAGAGAGAGGAAAATACTGGGGTCAGAAAGAGTAAGAAGTAGCTCCTGACAGTGGCCCCAAAGCTAGTAGCGGCTCATCAACACTTGATAGTGTCATCATATGGGGCATTGATCGTGCGTTACAAGGTTATCAAGGGAATAAGGGCACAGAATCCAAATCTTGACTGGAGTGTGAAGGAGGGTGACATTTGACTTAACCATATGTCTGCAAAGCCGGCGATGGGCATGGTTAAGAACCTACTTCCACTAATAGCAACCAGTCCTTATGGGCTGGAGGATCTATGGCGATGTAAAACTGGTCAATAGTTTTTTTTTTTTCTATGAGCATTGATCTTGCATCTTGTCCTGAACCATATAATCCCTGCAGCTAACATTACTGATATGATGCGGCTGGGTCACGAGAATGCCACGATTGTTTGGCACACATTGTACAAGAGCAGAAGGCTGTGCAGAATACGCTTGTTCGTAACGTAACCACACCAGTGACGTACGACAAGTGGCATGTTGTAGATGGAGGTGAAGCTCCATTTGACGTCAGAACCGGGGGAACCAGGAGATACCAGTTAGCAGGCAGTGTTTACTTGGGTGCAGTGGCGAGATCTGCCACGGGCGAGGACAGTGTCACACAGTAGGGAAAATTGAATTGTACAAGCAACAGATGTGTTGCTGCTGGCCAAGCACCCAAGGTCAGAGGATGTCTCCAAAAGGAAGTGTATCTTACTGTCTAATATATGATTGGCATTGTGTAAGACTCTATAAAAACCCTGACGATTCTGTGTTTGGAGGCCAGTTTCTCTGGACAGGGATACTCTGCCCGTTCCCTGTCCGTTACTCTTCAGCTGTAAACAAGCATATCTAATTCTGCTGCTGCTGGCTCGAACCAAGTTTGGATATATATGCGGTTCTGATAGTAATAAGAATGGGTCAGTTTAAGTTTTAACAAGAAAATAAGTGACTGAAGCTCCTCGGCCTCGAGAAATAAATGTGTCTGTTCATTATGTGGTTACAACCAGAGTCCAAGTGCCGTAAAAAAAAAACTAAAACACAGATAATGAGCAGAAATTGGAGGCCAGAAATCTCAAGAGGACTTGTCTCTTCATGTTTAAGGGAGGGGTGTGTTGGGCCTGGACAGAGCCCATGAAAGGAGGACAGACACACCGAGTGGAAGGTAACTCTTTCTTTATTCAAATACATACATGGACTGCCTTGCTTCTGTCCCTTCCCCCTTTATAACGTCCCTGCTCCCGTGACGTGTTCCCACGTGGTACGGGCTTGACCTCTTAAAGGGGACGCGGTCCCTGTAGCGGTGTCGGACCGTGACATCACCCCCGGACAAAATGTCTTTGCTTCCGGCTCAACATTCCTCAACTAATCGCGCGGGCTTCTTTATGGCCCGCTGTGGTCGAGCGCTGGTACCTTCATGAGGATCTTCTTCTGGTCTCTCCGTTCTCTTGGTCCGTGGCCGGGGGAAGAACTGAGGAGGCGTCCACAACGTGTCTCGCGCATCCACCGACATCATCTCAGGATCTGTGGGTTGAGGTTCTTCAAGGCTGGTCGTTGGTGCCAGCTTGAACTTTGAGCAGTTCCTTGTCGTCTCTCTTTCTTCGTTTCCAGCGGTCACCATTGTTCCTTTCACAGCAGTGACTTGGAGCGTTTGAGGAGAGAATCGGGAGTCACTCTTTCTCGTCATTGGCTGTTGGACTAAGACTTTGTCTCCTACTTGGAAGTCCTTCTGCTGAGCTCTCCGCCTTTCATTGGTTTGGGTGCAAGCTCGTTCTTTTCTCTGTGTGTCTCTCTCTATGAGTTGTAAGTCGGGGTCCGGTCTGTTCATCGGGTGCTGAATGATCCTTGTGCGAACTTGGTATTTTACCATCAGTTCCGCTGGCGTCTTGTTTGTCGCTTCATGCGGCGTGTTCCTGTAGTCTCGGAGCATTCTGCACAGAGCTTGGTGGAGATCCACGTTTTCCAGCTTTGCTCTTTGTACTGTCTTTTTAATCGATGACATGAACCGCTCTGCCATTCCATTTGCTTGAGGCCAGAGGGGCGTTATTTTCTGGTGCTTAAACCCCAAATGTTTCGCCAACTTCGAGAAGTCATGGCTACAGAAGGGGGGTCCATTATCCGATTTGATCATGTCCGGTATACCCCACTCGCTCACTACTTCATCAAAGATTGCCGCTACGTGTGCAAATGCTGTGGATGGTGATCTTTTGACGATGGGGAATCGTGAGTGTTCATCGATGAATAGAAGTAAATATTCTCCTGTTTCGAGGGGCCCGTAGAAATCTACTGCGAGCTTTTCCCATGGGCGCTCTGGGATATGTGTTATTTGTAGGGGTGCAGGTGCCTCTTCTCTGGCTGTGCATTTGCAGGCCATGCAATTTCTCACCCATCGGTCGACTAAGGCGTCGAGATAGGGAAACCATACGTGTCGTCGCAGTTGGCGCTTGGTGTTGTCTGCGCCTCTGTGGCCTTCATGTGCCGTCCTGATGATTTCAGATCTCAGGGCCGATGGGACTATTATTCTGCACCCTCTGAGAAGTATGGCGCCGTCGTGTACTGCTAGCTCTGAGTGGATCCTTGCAATCCTTTCTACTTCGTCTTGATTTGCTCCTGGGTGTGACGATAGTGCTCTCTTGTAGTCTTTCCATTTGTTGTGTTCAGTGAGTTCGATCGCCAGTGCCATGGATGGGTCTGCTGCCGTTGCGAGCGCTACCGTCTCGAGTGACATCGCCGGAGGTAGTGCGTTGTTAGTGACATAGTTTATATATTCTATATCACCTTGTCTTGGCGTTGACGTCCCAGAGGGGTGTCTCGACAGATAGTCAGCTGGATTATGCTCACCCCCCGGTCGGTGAATGATGTGATAATCATACTCTTGTAGCCGGATGCCCCACCGTTCTATCCTGGGGGGCATTTTTGTCCTTGGGTTTCCGAACAGCGACAGGAGGGCCTGGTGATCTGTGATGAGGGTGAACCGTTTCCCGATGACGAAGTTATGAAAGTGTTCACATGCCCATACTGCGGCCAGACTTTCTTTTTCCGCCTGGGAATATGCTGCCTCAGGGGGCGCGAGTGCTCTGCTGGCATACGCCACGATGTGGCGCGGGTGAGCGTCCTTGCCATTGGTCTGGGCAAGAATGGCCCCGAGACCTACCGGGCTCGCGTCGACCACGATTTCTGTGTGCCATTCTGGGTCGAAATAGGCCAGTTTCCGTGCCTCGGCCAAGGACAATTTTATGGAATCAAATGCTTCCTGGCACTCGGCGGTCCAGGCGAAGATCATGTCCTTTTGGAGCAACTTCCGGAGGGGTTCCGTGATGGTGGCGTAGTGGGGGATATAGCGGGCGCAGTATCCGGCCATGCCCAGGAACGAGCGGACGTCGGCAATCTGTTTCGGAGCTTGCAAACCAAAGATGGTGGCCACTTTGACGGGGTCCGGCGTCATCCCGTCAGCCGAGAAGATGTGGCCAAAGAACTTTAACTTGCTTTTGCTGAATCTGCATTTCTCCACATTCAACGTGAGGCCTGCATCCTGAATGGCTTTGCACGTGGCTCGAAGGGCGGTGTCGTGCTCTTCTCGGGTGCGGCCAAACACTAGAATGTCATCGCTGTAGTTCAACGTGCCCTTGATTGGCCGTATGATCTGTCTGATTGCTTCGTGAAAAATTTCCGCCGCCGATGAAATGCCGAAGTTTAGGCGTCTGTATCTGAATAGGCCATCATGGGTGGCAAACGTGGTGATTGCTCTGGATTCTGGGTGAAGTACCATTTGGTGGTAGCCTTGGTTCAAGTCCAATTTCGAGAAGAGGGTGGACTTATTCAGTTGCACTATCATATCTTCGATGCGTGGCCCTGGGTGTCTTTCGCGCTGAATTGCTGTATTGGCCACGCGCATGTCAACGCAGAGTCTCAGGCGCCCGCCTTCTTTAGGTACTATGACCAGTGGGGATACCCACGGGGTCGGGCCCGTGGCTGGTTCAATTATGCCATCGGTCAGGAGTTGGTTGAGTTCTGCTGACACTGCCTCCTGCAGATGGAAGCCGACCCTTCTCGGGTGTTGAGGGACCGGTCGAATCGTGGGATCAATGTGGAGTTTCACCGGCGGACCTTTCAGTTGGCCCAGACCCTTGCAGATGAGAGGAAATTCTTTTTGGATGGCAGCACTCGACATCATTTCAGGTTTGGTGAGTGCCGAGGAGAGAAACAGTATTGAGTCCCTCGTTTCTGATGCCGGGTCGGTCGAGCGTATTCTGTCCCTTTCGCCGACATGTATGTCAATGAGTCCTAGGCATGACGCCGTCCTGTAGCTAAGTAGGCATCTGCCTTTGGTGGGGCTGCGAATGACATGTATGTCTGTCGTCGTGGACTGGTTGTCGCGTATGAGCCGGCGGCTGAAAAATCCAATTGACTGCAGGGGGTTTGCAGCACCCCATTGGTAGATCTTGGAGGCTGAAGGTGTCAGGGGTGGTCTATTGGTGATCTGGTTGAACTCTTTTTCGCCCATTATGTTGACGGTGGCTCCCGAGTCTACAAGGAAACAGAACTGCTGGCCTGCTATGTCGACGGGTATTTTGGGAGCTTCACGTGCCTCGCTTTCGTCCATGATGAGATTCACGTATTCGTCGTGTGCATTCAGGTGAAATTGATCCAGTTCCTGTGGATACCCTTGTGGGTCCCCTTCATGCTGTGAGAGATGATCCGGAGGTCCGTCGTACTCGTCTCTGATGTGGGATACTTGCTCTTTGCCTTCCTGCTCTTGCCCGTCGTCCACGGGATATGCTTCTTCGACTACTCTAACGTATCTCCGTGGGTTTTGGGCGTATGTGCGTGGTTGGTACGTCTGGAATGGGGGGTTCCTAACGGGGGCTTTGAATTGTGCGGCGATGGGGAACTTTTGCGTCGGAAACGGTCTGCCTTCTCTACAGACCGACTGGAAGTGTCCTTCCCTGCCACAGTTGCCACATCTCTGTGATATGGCGGGGCAGGCTCCTGCATGTGGGTAGGCCATGCCGCAGCGGTAACATTGGCGTTGTGTCCTCGGCGTCATGGCGTAGTTGGGATTGGCGCCTTTGTCCCCTTGTCTGGTGTGCATCGCTGCGACAATTTCTGCTCTCTCCTGTCTCGTCGAGGCTGTGTTCGAGATTTGGGTTGCCTGCTTCTCCACTCTCTCTAGAATTCTGGCCATCTGGCTCACCTCTTCTATGGAGATAGGCTTTTTCAGAAGTTGCTTTTTTAGGGTTTGAGACAGACATCCTTCGATGACTCTCAGCCGGATGGCTTCGTCAAGGGAGAAGGCTTCGAATTGACAATAGGCCCCTTTTATGCGTAGTCGGGTAATGAATTCGTCGACGGTTTCATCAACTCGCTGTGTGCACAGGTTGAATATGTAACGTTCATAGTCCCTGTTCGGTTCAATGACCAACCTCTTGTTTATGGCCGCAATCAGTGTCGGAAAGTCAGCTTGCTCTGCGGGAGGAATGGTCTTGGTGAGGACTTTTATGTCGTTGCCCGCCAGATTTAGGAACATACTCCGCAGCCGAGGGGACTTGTCTTCCCCCGCTGCATCAATGAATGTGTTAAAGTCCTCTAGCCACTCAACCCACCGTGGGCCTTTGTCAGCCTGTGGCATCATCGAAAATGGGGGCGGCATGCGCCAAGCCGTCGTTGCTGTGCCGCTTGCAGGGGCGTTCGGCGGCTGTTGGGCCTGAGGCCGCTGGGCTTGCGGCGAACTCATTTCGCGGTTGTAGGGCGCGGTCTGCGCGGTGCGGGTGCGTATTGGGCAAACCCACCTCTAAAGTCTCGGGGGCTGGTATGTGCTGGGAGGCGTAGGCCTGGTAGCTCGCTGGAAAATCGAGCCGGTCGATGTGTAGAGGAGGAGTCGGGCCTGGGATCAGGCGCTTGCTGGACAGCGTGGTCGGATGGCCTGCTGAGAGTCAAGTCGCGGAAGTGCGATCGATGTGTACAGGAGGAGTCGGGCCTGGGATCAGGCACGTGCGCTGGGCTGGAAGGTGCCTGCGGCGCTGGATTAGAGCAGGAACGTTGAGCCAAGGAGGAGGAGTCGGTGGTCTGGTAAGTCGCCTCGTCGCCAGATGTTGGGCCTGGACAGAGCCCATGAAAGGAGGACAGACACACCGAGTGGAAGGTAACTCTTTCTTTATTCAAATACATACATGGACTGCCTTGCTTCTGTCCCTTCCCCCTTTATAACGTCCCTGCTCCCGTGACGTGTTCCCACGTGGTACGGGCTTGACCTCTTAAAGGGGACGCGGTCCCTGTAGCGGTGTCGGACCGTGACAGGGTGGCACTCTCATGATTCCCTCCACGATCAAATGTGGGGTCTTAGAGCACTGGCTATCATGCTCACCCCCTGCACCCCAGAAGTTATGGCACTGTTTTTGTATCAGCATTCAGAGAAGATTTCAGGATAACAAGAGATGGATTATTTGGTAGATGTGCACGACAGAACCAACCAGCGCGTCTTTTGGTATCCAGTGATAATGTCGCTGGGGCAATGGCTGCCAGGTGTTGACATTTTCCCTACAAATGTCTCCTCCACATAATCAAAAACTTTCCCCAAATATTCGAGGATTGGAGCTAATAATATATCATTATACCCTTCATAGAAGTTTGGGGAAATCATTTTAGATGCCAGGAAAAAAAATCGCCTACCCAGTAACTTTTTCACGCCATTATCACATGTAACCCGTCTATAGTGCTGTGGCACAGCACAGCAGTATGCATCTTAGTAACATATCAAGCACTGTGTTCACGCTGCGCCGAAAATGTCTATGTATCAATGATTTATTATTGCATCAAAAGGCGAATTCTCTTCACTCTCAGCAGTGGCTACTGGCTGCACTTGATGTGCACAAGCACAATCCCACTCTATGGTGAACTTGATGTGGGTGTTTTGCAGATTGAGCCAATGGTGGAAGTCCAGGAGTGATTCTTTGTTGCCTTCCCATATCACAAGGACATTGTCAATGTATCTGCGCCATACCTTTATATTAGCTCTGTAGGGGTTGTTGTCTCGGTAGATGTTGTCGTCTTCATACTGGGCCATATACAGGTTGGCCACATCTGGAGCAAAATAGGCACCCATGCTGACACCTTTGATCTGAGGGTACAGTTGTTGTCCAAACAGGAAGAAGCTCTCCCCCATGGCTATGCGGCTCCCCCTGCACTACTGTATAAATATATGTTCTTCTAACTGTTGTATACCAGTGTGCCCATAGGTGGAACTCTGTACCTCAACATAAAAGAGGTTAATACTCAATCTGTATTTCCACCAAACTCAATCACTCTTGTGCGTTCTTTTTGAGCCTTTCGTGCTTTTCGAAAGCTATGTAAACTAATTGAACAATAACACGTGTGTTTTTCTGAAATAAACTCTTTTGTTCAGAACCGTAGCTTGCTTTTTTGTAGGATCTCCCATCCTGATTATTTTTGATTATTATATATGTACCCCTTGGTAGATCAGGACTGCGCCAGGCACCCTTATTTTTCCTTAAGTAAAAGGTGAAGCCCACTTAGCGAAACAGTGGTCCGCGCCTGGTGTGCTGAGAGCGCAGTAGCTGCATATTTGTCTCTCCTTTTGTTCTACAGGGTGGGCCATGAAGGTGACATTATGGGTACTGCAGGTGGTGGAGAGAGGAGGAGGAAGTGGGCACTGCTTTACCCAGGAAAGTTTGCAGAAGCATAGTCCTTGAGTTTACGATAAAGTAAAATGAAAAGCTTACATTTTCACCTCGCCAAGTAGTTGAGTACAAATACGCTCTTTCAGGCATTGAGAAGTGCAGGCACTCAAATGCTCAAAAATAAGAAGTTCATGCATGGGTCAAGTCCTAAAAAACAAGCGGGGGGGCTCATTAACATACCAACTGAATGTGGTGTCACCAGAAATTAGCATATCAAGGTGTCCACTGAAAAAAATGGGGGGGACTCCTGAAAAAGTGGTGGCACTCCATCCACCCGCAAGTACCCTCGTCTTGAGCCCTGAGTGCATGTATTGTGGGCAGTGTAGGACCAGCCCATTTAAAGCACTGGACACGCCACTGATTCACGCGCATAACATTTAACAATTAACACTTGGTTCTCAAATTAGGGTCTCACTGTGTTTGTTTGTTTGTTTATTCATTTCTTTGTGAGTAAAATAGCATTTACCATGTTTCCCCAGACCATAACCATCTTCACATGCAGTGAAGCCCTGCACCATATACACATGGGAAGAGGGCATGGGCCCCCAAAAACTAGGGGAGAAATATGTGTTTAAGCCCAGTGTTTATTTTTTACACCCACCTTTGACCAAGCCACGAATTGAGCTTTTGTGGCTATTTTCAATGCTCTGCAAATAACAGATGATGCAAATAGCCAAGCAAAGGCTTCATTACATATGTGGAGGTAATGCTACTGTAAAACAGGCAGTGTTTAGCACCCACCACAACAGAGTATTCCAACATAGTACTGCCACTAGTGAATACTGCCGTATTAAAAGTTAGAAATCTGACTTGAAATTGTGCCAAGTTTTACCTTCCCCTAAAAGTGGAAGTAAAACATGTTTCTGATACTGAATGGAAGCACAAGTGCTTTCCTTTAATATAGGGAAAACACTCATTCAATGGGGTCATTGGATCTCATTGGGTGGTAGCCGTTAAATGCAGCAGTAATACTGTACCCCCAGTATTACCAACTGGATACCCGCAAACATGTAATAAAGCCCTAAGTACTTATTCTTCACACCATGTTGCCCCGATCTAATACTCCCTAACCATCCCTCTCTATATGTGACTTTTACATGCATCACTTAAACCATAACATTTTATATTCAATAGTAACTACCGCTATTAGTTATATAGTTTACAAGTTGATATAAAAAAAAGAAGCATCATACGTGGGGCGTCTGTATTTAATTATCTCATCACAATGGTACACAGTGAGCAGACACCTCCTGAAAGTTCTACGAGTGGTGTTGGGAGAGAAATTAATCTGTCATCCATAGCTTCTGCCCCTCCCCCAAGCCAATACCACAAAGGTGAGAGGCGTTACTCACTGACACAAGCATACTGCCCTTATTCCATGCAGGTACAGCAGGACATGGAGACAATTTGAGCTGAAGATGGCAAAAGCATGCAAACTAATTTTGTAACAGTAACTAGCACAGGCATTAGACATGAAGAAGACATGCACTCCACATGATGAACACGTACAATAGGTAATATATGCATTTAGGCATGAAGAATATTAACATAGCATCCACAGATCCTCAGACATGAAGAACATTAAAACGACACATGTATAAAGTGAATGCAACATGAACGACATGTGAACATAGCTAACATAGAAACAAGAGTGTAATTGGGCAGCCATCTTCTTCAAAATGGAAGCCACAGCAGGGTTTTGAATGAGTAAAGGCCTCATGTCCTCAGGAAAACTCAAAAAGTGCAATCCTCAGAAATACATATCTGTGCAGCACTCAAACAGTAGCTGGCAACTAGTGCCAAGGTTAGAGTGAAATAAGGGAGGATTGGAATGGCGGAATGAAGGCATGAGATAGCAATTTGAAAGATGAAAGCAGTATATTCCCAGATTAATTAAAGTTGTATATGAATACAAACAGTCTTTGTTAGTCAGGTACAGTAAAACAGTAAGTAAAAAGACTCCATGAAGAATAACTCAAGAGTGTCCCTGGTTGCCACAGAAAATACAACACACACATTAATATTAGCTAAAACTTCAATAAATAGGAGGTAATTCAATTTCATGCACGGTTTCTTAGCACGTGACCCATAATTGGAGAACACTGACTATTCAGCAGAAGCCAACATAGGTAAGCACCTGCAGTACTCCCTAAATGCACGCATAGACGCAAGGTGCCACACAAGGCCAAGTACAAAGGGATTTCCTGGTCTCGTGGCCTGAGAATGAGAGATGATAACTTTTAAATGAAGAAAGAACAGTTGATGGGCCTCTCTCCCCTACTCTCTGTCTGGCTGCTATCTTGATGACCTGTCAAGTGTCCATGGTTGGTTAGCAGAGAGCCAACCTATCAACATCCCTAGTGTCATGATGCCCAATAAGCATTATGCCAACCAATCACTTGTTGTAAAGATGTATTCTTTACCTTTATCAATATAGGGGTGGCACCAAGTGGAGCCATCAGATACTTGTAACACAATGAAAGGTTTAACCCCTATAGAATCTATAAGTAGCCAAACCCACTAACCTATCCCTTTTCCCCGCAGGTGTTGTAAACTGAGATTATGGTATGACATCATTGGCGGCACATTTGTAGTACAATCTTTTTCTATTAACATGTTGAGAATAATGAGATTTGAATGCTTGTATGCTGTCCTGGCTTTGTTTTTATGATAATAAAGCTGGATTTTTACATGCACTTTGTCTACTCCTTCATTGAGTGTGATTTGGACTGGCTCTAATTCCTCTGGGCAAATTTTGGATTTTGAGACCCCCTTAACATATAGCAGCAGAAGAGGGTCAGATAAGCATTGTCGGACTGTTGAGGGTTCCCTGCCATATCACAGAGGACTGCAGAGGTAAGCAGTAGAGAGCCGGATCAGGCTCAACAGGGAAGGGTCAACAGGACCCGCCTTTGAAGAAAAGTCCTGTCAATTCCCCGCAGGTCACCTCATAGTGCGTGGAGTGTAGCAGGTTGATAGGGTAGACTCAATGCTGAAGACCTTCAGTAGATTCGTGGATGTAAGTATGACATAGGCATGGCAAAACTGGGGCATTTTTCTTTTGTATATTGCGGGTTTATGAAGAAATAAGACATTGAAAAGGAGATATCTTCTGACAAGGGTTGGAAAAGACCATGTGGTTAGCCTCATTATGGCGCCGTAATAAAAGAGACGGATCCCTAACAGAGAGTGAGAACATAGCTGTATTGTAGTTTATCGGAGTAGTGATTGCTGGCGCCAGCCTCATGTTGTGAGATAACTTATGCCTTGTAGAAGTGGATTGGGCCTCTCAGACAGTGTAGGGGCCTCTCTCCCCCTACACCGATCTGGCTCATATCTTGATGACCTGTCAAGTGTCCAAGGTTGGCTAGTAAGATGCCAACCTATCAAAACCCGTAGGGTCGTACTGCCCATCGCATCATATGCCATCAACCCTGTAATGTAGAAGTGATGAATTTTTACCTTTATCGAAATAAGGGTGATTTCAGATGGAGCCATCAGATATGTCTAACCCAATCAAATGCTTCACCCCTATATGATCCATATGTAGCCATACCCACTAACCAATCCCCGTCATTTTTGTAAATATGATTATGATATGATGTCCATGATGATGCGGTTGGTGTACTTAAATGATTGTTTTTGTATTGGCTCTCCAAGAGACAAAAGATTTAAATGTGTATGTGCTGTCCCTGCTTTATTTGGATGATAATTAAGCTGCCTTAACAGCTGTCCTAGCACAGAAAACTACAATGGGATACAAACCGTCACCATTCTACACTGGGATCTTAGATCCAGTAATGAGGGGCCATTACCCATATCAGCAAACAATAGCTGCAGCAGCTTTTGCAATTGAGAAATCTGCCAACATAACTATGGGCTGTTCAGTTACGTTATAAGTTGAACATGCTCTTTTTGCCATCCTTGAAAAGCCCAAAAATACATTGACTACACAGAGACCCACAGGCTATGAGGTGATTATATTGAATCACTCAATCAAAATTGTTAGGTGCCCAGATGTAAACCCAGCCAGATTCATAGCAAAACCAGTGAAGGAGAAAGATCATGTGCATGATTCTATTTCCTACACTGAGTATTATAATGATATACACCATGTCAAGGGAAATTTCCTAGGAGGGGGATAATTCTCTTCATTGATGGCTAATCATTGATAGGTGAAAGCACTGGAGAGAGACAAAGTGGAACAGCAGTGGTGAAGGCAAGAGAGAATTATAGCTTTGAGATAGTAACAAGCGCAAGATTGCAAGCACATTTATCAAGACAAGCGTCAGAATTGGTAGCATGGATTTTGGCGCTTGAAGCGCATGAGGATGAGGCGGTAATAGTGCATACCAACTCTGCCCATGTTATATCAACAGTAGACACAGGACTGTCTGGTTGGAAAAGGAGGAGCTTCCTGCATGCACACGGCACATCAGTACTTCATGCACCATTACTAGACAGAATCATAGATGCACTTGAAAGTCCATCAGCTATCGCAGTAGTGAAGTGTGCAGTGCACACCAGAGGTGCAGACCTGATTTCCTGTGGCAATGAGGCCGCTGGTCGAGAAGCAAAAATACCAGCATATTTCCCAGTAATATCTGACATTGCCACTGCTCCCAACAAATATACACGTACACGCAACATGGTGATGAAGGAGGACTTTAATGCGTTACCCATAGTGCAAATTATCAAGTTGCTGGGAGGCCACACCAGAAGAACAGGAGTTTTGGAAGAGGAGGGGGTTCCCATTGTACTCCACAGAAGTAATGTAGTGGCAGGACAGCACCAGGAATCTGGTTATGCCCCTAGGGTTGCTTACAGTGGCACTAGAACAGTTGCACTATCCAGCACACAGAACAAGATAATGGGCCTCATTATAAATTTGACGGTCCGGTAAGTATGGTACTGTAACGCTCACCTGGTATCCACGGGGACGTCACTCAGCCTGTTCTGACCTCTTATGACCTCAAACCCTTCCCTGGAGTCTACTCGACTGGAGACCAATGTTCCCTCTAAGCTGTGCGCATGTGTGCTTGCCCAGCTTCTTTCTGGGTGCCGCTCAGAAGAATTTTTGCAGCGCACACAGACAATTCTCACCTATTCAAAAAGATTTAATAAGGCACAAGCCACAGCAATTACTTGAAATGTTCTCTCTCTTAAAATAAGCAACTTGTCTTCATATTCTGCTCATTTACATTTGCAAGGGTGACCGTAAACACCTAAAATCCCTAACAGCAAAATACACACACAAGTGGTTAAAAACTAATATTAAAAACTGGCTCCATGAACAGAAGAATCCAACCAAGATCTGCCTGCACACATTAACCAAATAATGTTCCCTCCTCACCCATGATTCCTAAACTTGACTGCAACACTTTCACCTTATGACTCTAACTTCTGCCCCAGAACACAGTAAGATACTAATGTATAACCTTGAAGTTTCATCTCTTGGCTCTGCAAAAGGTTAGCAGACATCTAGCTACATCCACTTGTTTTATGTTTGTTGTAATATGAATAACATTCACACGCCAGAATGTCTGTTACTCATTGTGCCTTACCAAAAGCCTCACCCACAATATAGAAATCGAACTACCAGCTCAAATATCAGATACTGACTGTAAGTAAGCAGGCTACTCGGATGTGTAACCTTATTTCATACTTCCTCTTCTTTGTACATATGTCACACAAGTGCTTTGAAGCGGCCCCCTTCCAAGTTAACGCATTATAGCACTCAAATATTAATTTGCCCTTTAAGGATTTTGAGAAGACGAATGTGATGCTCAACATCTCCTAGTTTAGCATTGCTATCATTACCCCATAAGTGGAGAGCAACATTGCAATATCATTTACTTTGCCGACAAGGGATAATGGGTATGGACTATGCCTGGAATTACTCGTCCATAGTATCAGGGCACTGGATATTATGACAGGAGAATGCTTGTCACCCAATCTGCATCGTTTCCAAGTGTTCAGAGATCCCTTGGGCACAGATTTCACTTCACATATTATATGGTAACTCAGTGCTATACAAAAACGGTTTCAATGAGCACTTGTGTAATTCTACACAATGATATAAGGGTGGGATATGTTGCAAACAATCTTGTATGCACTGCAAAAGAATTGTATACATGCAGAGTTATGACATTCTTAAAAATTCACATAATATGTAGAGGCATTAAATATGCCTTGCTAGCAAAGTATTGTGGGTCTACAAATTTCCCAGTGGATGTTTACTGCTACAATCCCTCACTTTTTACAGTGCTTCTCAACTAGTATTGGAGGCTAGTGAGGCTAGTGCAGGGGCCAGGGAAGGGTATGGGTGGAACAGCACAGGTCATCACTCCTTGCGTGTGATAAACAAAGCAGCACATTTCAAAAAACAAAGCAGATGTTTCGGCAATACACTGAAGGAAATGTGTTGTTTGTTTGCTAAAGAACAGGAAATTCTAGTACCCTTCTAGATGGTCCTATGTGATATTCCACATTTGAATGACCGAACACAAAAATACTGTTTTTAACGGCCCCTTTTGTGTTGGCTTTAAAATGCCAAAATACTGCCCCTGCAAGTTGATCCATTCCCCATCCCCACCATTTCCCGCTGGTTGTCTTGCTAATCAGGGGTTTTAACCCCACGAATACTCCATTTCACCACCCACCACCCCCTTCCCAGCATAGCACACACTTACACCCCACACACACATACACAGACACACACACAGAGGCAGACAGACACTCACCTGACCTGACACTCCTGCAATGGCTCCTCTGGGTCTCACCATGCATGTCAGCCCCTGCGATGCACTTGTGTGCAGCAGGGTTGTGATAGTTCGATTTAGAAAAACGGCTCTGTGTGGTCACAGAGCCGTCTTTCTAAATCAATCTTTTTTTTTCTCGGTAAAGAGAAAATAATTTTTTCACTTAACACCATCTAGATAACAGCACCTTCTTTTTCTTTCCATGCTCGGCTGCTGAGGGCCTTTCAATATAACTATGTGTTCTATGTGTATCATCTCTAGCATCTCCCTGCATCTTATTTAACTGATAACAAATTACAGAAGAGGGATCCATAGTTACAGAAGAAGGCACTCAATCAGTTGTATCTCTGATGAATTGATGCTATCAACTTAAAAGGCAGATATAAGTGATTTCCTTCAACAGAGCTCTATAATAGACCTCAGTAAGGCTCTTGTTTACATTTGATCTAGGCTGTTGTGCATAAGTGTGCGCAAAACTAATGACTTTATTATGTGCCCTGTAATTTTACTCCCTATGTCAGGGTTAGAAGCAGGGCTCTAATCAGATTTTGCTCTCTACCTGGAGTCAAATGATTTTTAAGGGAGTAAAAAAGTAATTAGCTTGCCGATAGGGATACTTTCTGTGCATAAAAAAGATGTTCTTTCCACTTAAAATTCCTCTTGAGATCAGGCATTAATATTATTAGGGTTCGTTGTGGTCACTAACTCAATAAAATATCAAGGGAGATTTGTGGGTTGAAGCAATGATATGTGTAGTATCTTGGGTGGCAGGGATTATCAGGTAGTAAGCAGGAACCACTCTAGAGCCAGATATGTACAAAAGGTAAGCTTGCTTTATTGTTCCAGTTACAAGGGGGGAGGTGAGTAAGGAGAGCAGGTAACAAGCTTCTACTCCCTCTGGCTCTCTATCTCTTTCCCCACCAATGTCATCCCTGGAACCTAGGTGCCACCTAGGTTCTAGACCCCTCACCACATTCCAACCTCCAATCCACTTACACACAGCTCATCCTGCCAGGTGCTAGGCCACTACAATATGTTCATTGTTTCTCGTTTTTGTTAGGCACATTTATTTAGGGAGTAAAAATGGATGGTGCATATGTCTCTTAGCTGTAAGGCTGGCATTATCACTATCCACAAAACAATGTAATGTGGATAGTAGGCAGAGGCACAGGAATTTTTGATCATAATATTCTGAGGTGCAGTTATTTTGATGCTATTATCATCCTTACACATTATTAGGAGCATGTTCTCCTGACCCTTAAATTACTTCATTAAAGTGGCACTTGAACTCCAATTAGGATGTTTTATGACACATTACTTTTGCCATTAATCCATCGGCAAATGTATTCTTTCTGAATTTCTTGACAGCCACATCAGTTACGACACAAGATATTTGTGTTTTGGAATACACGCGACATGAGTTATTTTACAGTGGCATAAAACAAATATTTCTCTGCATACAAGTACATTTGCAAGGTACTTTGGCAGATGTTAAAGTCTAGGACTGGTTGATGGGTTTTCTGTATAATCACATATGACATATTTTATTTAAGCCATGTGTTTGGAAAAAGTGTCTTAAGATTAGTAAAGAATTGCAGTGGCTGGGAAGAAGACATTCCTTTCCAAACTCTTCTGCGACAGTAGTTCACTAAGTATGCATGCTCACAAAGTGGCTTACCTCATTTGTCAGTTGCGCACATAGAAAATAATGTGTGCACAACAGCCAACCAGTTCCGCACATAGAAGAAAATAATTAGAGGGAACATTGCTGGAGACTGGGCCTGAAACACAGGATTGGTAGAGTTTAACTCCCTATTGTCTCTGTGTGCTTGAACCCCTTCTTCCCCGGGGTCCAACCCTTCCCTTTGATCCACAGCTCACCTTGTTTTCTTGGAAAGTGTGCTCTCCGTCCTGCTTTCAGCGCAGGGGCGCGTTGATTGATGCAGGCTTGTTGCTGCCTAGTTACTTCACTGGCAAGAGTCCGACGGGTAGGTATAATGAGTTTTTTGAACAGTTCTCTAACTTCGTTCCTTTCCTTCCTTAGATGATGGCATCCGGGGATGTCAACGTGCTGCTGAGATGAGTAGCAAGGAAGGTGAGTGAGAGCGCAATGCGCGATGCAACCCTTTTGTATTTGTATTGAAATGAGTTCTTTTTCTGTGTCTTTTAGGTGCCACAACGTTTTCAGCGTGGATGCCGGTTATGAAGAAGAAATGCGGTGAGTAAGCGCGGTATGCGGTGCCTCTAGATGTTTCCACGCTAACCTGGATTGTCTTTTCCCTCTTGCAGATGGATGAGAAGTTCCGGAGACAGAGTTCCCCCAGAGCGGCTGGGATTCAGGTAAGCGTTTGAAGCTCGTACAGTCTTTAAAAATAAGCAAAGATTTGCTGAATGCTTACTAATGCCTTTTTTCTGTTCTTTTTCCCTTTTCCTTAGGAAACGGCATGCCGGGATGGGAATGACTCCACCGAAGATGCCTGCAGGACAGAAGAAGTGATGAATGATAGGCAGAAGTGCCGCAAAGTAAGGCTGTTTCTAACAGTGTTTTGGTTCTTGCAGGAGCTGAGCGCAGAATAAAGATGCAGGCCTACTGGAGACCAATCCGAACATGGTGAGTGTCACGCTGCAGGTGCAGAAAACACAAAGCATGTTCCTCAGCCTGGGCATGGCTTAAATAGTCTCTGGGTATCCCAGGTGTCTCTGAGCTGAGCCACACCCAAAAGACTAGACTGCACATGCAGTTCTGGGAACCGAAATATGTGGGGGCATCCATATTGTCCCCATCAATGCACTACAAGTCCAATCCTCAATGTTATCCTATGGGAGTGAGTGAGTCTGGTGCCATAAGTGCCAAGTCTGACTCCAAGTGGGTCTTTGGAGGGATGGAGAGGCCCTTGAGGACCATGTAGGTGATTGTGGCCTGGCTCCAGCCTGAGATCTTGGAGGGCTGGGGACATGAGGGGCAGGGATCATGACAGGTACCGGTAAGCTTGCCGTTACCGTAGTTACCGGACTAACAAACTACGAGGTCTGCCCGTGGGTGCCTGTCAGCCCAGCAGGTCTGACCTGCTGTGGACACCCATGAGCAGACCTACCCGGTAGCGCCAGCACCGTTATTGATGGAGCAGGCGCTACCGGCCTCCCCATCCCCATTGAGCCCTATGGGGCTCAAATGGAGTGGGGAGTAATAAATACAAGCACCCAGCAATGGGCAATTACCGGACCGGCAGGGCCGGAATGCCCCGGTAATTGCCCATTGCCATGTGCCGGAAAAAAAACAACTCCGGCAGCAGCCATGCCGGTGAATACCGGCACAGCTACCTCCATAGTCGTAATAAGGCCCAATGTCTTACAGAACTGATTTCGGAGGAGTGGTTTGTCCCTAATATAAATTTGCACTTTGCAAATTTGGTTATTAACTGACTTGCATGTCAGAAGTTCACTGCTGGCCATACTTTGAGAATGGTCAGAGGAGCAATACCCAGCTCTACTGGGCCTTTCAGCATTTGTAAATCAACTATGTGGATGTGCTCCAAATTTGTAACAGCTGCAAGTATATTATAGTAGTCGTATGCCCCTTTTCCCACTGGATCAAAGCCGGTCCATGCACACCTCCACATGCCACATCCGCTGTGAATGTCCTTGTATGAGTGGTATTTCCAATGTGGGGAGTGTGCGACAACGGACCACAGTTTGTAAATGAGGTGTTTGAGCACATCACTATCCTCTTGAGAATAAAGTACAACATCTCATCGGCCTATCATCAACAAGCAAATAGCGTTTGTGAGTGCCTAAATGGCCTCTTAAAAGAGTTAATTTCCAAACTGAAGGACACTCTAAAAAAGTGTTGGTTACATTGCCTTCCTTTCGCCCTATTTGCCTTACATAATCAGCCAGACTCTGACCATCACCTGGCTCTACATGAGCTGGTGACGGTACGCAGAATGGATACTCCCATTGCTCCTCCCACAGGGGATCACATGGACACTGAGAATGCTACAGCTGTGTTGGGGGAAGAAATGCATGATTATTTCACAGCTATGACAGAATCTCATAAATATATATCTCGACAAGTGCAGACGCAGCAGGAGGGCTCGAAGAACAAAGATGAAACACATGAACAAACTGACCTGGACAATTTGTTTAAGCCCCTTTTGTTGTATCCAGGAGACAAGGTGCTGTGCAGTAACTTGGTTCAGAAGTAGCAAAAGCCCCATTTTCAAGGACCTTACATCATGGAAACTGACACTGCATCTGCGATCAAGGTTGAAGGCTGACGAGTGTGGATTCATCTCAGTGGCATGAAACTATTTAGAGGTGAGATCCTGCTGTCCCCAAACACTGAGCCTGAAGGTGAAGAAGACCTCAGAAAATATCAGTGACCAGAGCAGATCAGCTGCGAGAAGAAACATAAGTGTATTGACTTTTCTGTACAAGTGCTGTCTCAAAAACTGTGTTCCAAAACATCCAGTAAGTGAGTAAAATATGGATGCCCAAAGAGCCCTATCTGGGAGAGCAGTAGAATGAGTGTGGTTGAGGACACGACCAGAGAGGGAAAGTTTGGAGGCAGATGAATATATCATCCATAGCTCTGCCCCTCCAATGAACCAATACCGCAAATGTGAGAGGAATTATTCACTGACACAACCGTACTGCCTTATCCACTACAGGTACAGCAGGAAATTGAGACAATTTGAGCTGAAGGTGGCAAACGCATTCAAACTAACATTGTAACAGTAACAAGCACAGGCATTAACCACGAATCAGACAAGCAATCCACTTGAAGAATACATACAATAGGTAATGTATGCATTTAGACATGAAGAATATTAACATAGCATCCACAGATCCACAGACATGAAGAACATCAACACGACAAATGTATATGTGAATGCTACAGGAACGACACGTGAATATAGCTTGCTAACACAGAAACAAGAGTGTAATTGGACAGCCATCTTCTTCAAAATGGAAGCCACAGCAGGGTTTTGAATGAGCAAAGGCCTCATGTCCTTGGAAAATCTCAAAAAGGTGAATCCATGGAAATACATGTCTGGGCTGAGCTCACAGAGTAGGTGGCAATTAGTGCCAAGGTTAGAGTGAAATTAGGAAGGATTGGAATGGCAGAACGAAGACACGAGATAGCAATTTCCAAGATGCAAGCAGTATAATCGCAGATTAATTACATTTTTGTAAGAGTACAACCAGTTTTTGTTAGCCAGGTGCAGTCAAACAGTAAGCCAAAAGAAAAAGACTTGATGAAGAATAATTCAGGAGTGTCCCTGGTGGCCACACAAAATAGGAAACACACCTCAATATTAGCTTAAACCTCAATAAATAGGAGCTTATTACATACACGGTCTCGTAGCACGTGGCCCATGATTGGAGAAACTGCTATTCATAGAAGCCAACATAAAGAAGACACCTGCAGTACTCCCTAAAAGCACATATTGCAAGGTGCCACACAAGGTCAAGTACAAAGGGAATGCCCGGTCTCATGGCCTGGGAATGAAATTACAATGTACACTTGATGAATGTTATGCTTTATGGTTCTGTTTCATGTTTTTCTATGTCTTTTAAACCTGTGTAAAAAGCATTCTGAAATTCTTTTAAAAAATCTGTTTAAATAAATGTATTTTCATGTACTCCTAGGATTTTTCTTTGGTTGTGTTGTTTCTGTGACTTTCCTCGAAAGCACACACCTTATAATAATATGGAGATTTAACCAAAATTATTGACAGAATTTAGGACTGTCATAGGCGTGGGTACCCTTTTTTAGGTTTCTTGTTTTGAATGTTTATACTGCCCCTGCCCACACATGCACACTGGGGCACACCTATTTTTTGTATTAATACTGGGAATGAGGGATGGCAACTTTTAATTGGAGGGAAGAACAGTCCTTAGGCCTCTTTCCCCCTACTCTCTGTCTGGCTCATTTCTTGACAACCTGTCAAGTATACAAGGTTGGTTAGCAGAGAGACAACCTATCAAAATCCCCAGTGTCATGATGGCCATTAAGCATTATTCCAACCAATCACATAGAGATGGTGTATTTTTACCTTTATCAATATAGGGGTGATTCCAGGTCGAACTATCAGATTCTTGTAACCCAATGAAATGTTTAACCCCTATTGAATCTACATTTAGCCAAGCCCACTGACCTATCCCCATCCCCTGTAGGTTTTGTAAACTGAGATTATGTTATGATGCCAGTGAAGACACATTTGTAGTACTGAACGTTTTTTTTAACATTTTGAGAGTAACGAGATTTAAATGCTTGTATGATAATAAAGCTGGATTGCCATGCACTTTGTCTACTCCGTTATTGAGTGTGGTTTCGACTGACTCTAATTTTTTTGGGTCTATCTAGGATTTTGAGACCCACATAACAGTGACAATACTTTTTTGCAGGTCTGGGGGTCGCAAATCACTGCCAAACCTCAACCTCAGCCCATGGGTCTTTGTACTATGTGTATTTTGTGTTTGCCAGGAATTCAATCTGTACACTGTGGGATTTCCTGATCAGGTCTCTGTTAAAAAAGGTAATCTGCAGTCCATTACAACTAATAAAACGAGCAATCTCAAAATAATGTGTTGCTCCTGAGAGCCCATTAATTAGGATGAACACATAAGCGGATTTAATCAGGTCACCCTTACGGTTGGAAAACGTCATTCAAAATATTTCGATCTTACAATGTTGTTCGGGTGGTCTGGTGTAGTGGGAGGGTCAGATATTAGAGTATTAAACATAAGGGGGCTTGTTCTGCAGTCTGAATGGATGCAGATGGGCTTGCCTTAGGAGCGCCCATCGCATCCGCTGCGTCATCCCCCAAAGGCTGCCCTTAAGGAAACTAGAAAACAGACTAATCTGGGTATCAAGACGCTCTTCCCTCCTTCCCCTGATGTTTCAATATGTTCTTGTCTAACCTTATAGGACATATTTACAAAAAAATGTTCAATGCGAAAATCCCATTGAACCACTTTGTAAATCAGGCCCTATGTAGCTTAAGAAATATCCCGCAATAAAAAAATAATATAAATGTGAAATAACAGTAAGATAAAAGAAAGTAAAAGCTTCAGAAGAATGTTTCCAGCGTGCTGATCAAAACCTGATGAGAGGTGATAAGAATGGAGTCAGTGACTGGCCAGAGACAAATATGAACTGTGACCTTGACAATGCTTGCCTGACATGTCTGATATTTGGTTATGTCAGGCAGCTTTGTTCTCTCAGAGTGGTCAGTGTTTCCACCCTTCCACAACACCTGAATCTGAATATTAGTATGTGTATGTTACCTACAGAGGTTTTCAGGGTGACTTGTTGTCTCAGGGTGGTGATGGTGTGTAGTGTTTTGTGATACCAGAATATGAATTTTCATGTGAGTTTGTTAATTTGCGAAGTTGGTGAGTGTCACTAGTGCAGTTGGGGCGGTCATGTTTGCCACTGTCCCCTATTTCTGCAAGTGACTGTTGATCAGAGTATGCTCTCAGGAGTATAGCTTGTTCTCTTGGTATGTTCAGGTTGAGCGACATTCCACAACATCTGAATGCAGACAGTATGAAAAGTGAGTGGCGATGTGGATGGTGATTGTAGCATGGAGGTTGATATTTAAAGTGGTGATAATGCTTAAATGGAGGTCAATGTATGTGAGGAGGCAAATTGGGATATTGCTTGTGATCTGGGGGAAGGTTATCTGGAGGGTGAGATGACAGGTGAATTGGAGGGTGACAAGGGAAGTGAAGTTTGTGTGGAAGGTAGAGATAGTTGGGTTGGGGTAGGGTGGTTGGGATCTGTTATGAAGTGAAACGAGTTTTGATGTTTTGGAGTGCGTGGTTAGGGGAATGCTGAAGCTTTTCAGGAAAGTTTATGATGGTTGAAGAGAGATTAAGGGTGACAGGGGAAATAGAAGAACATGGTAGGGATTGCTAGGGGTAAGGTTGAGATATGATTTTGGAAGAATGGGGAATGTGTGTCAGTGCTGTGACTGGGTTAATGTGTGGTGGGGATTCCAGTCAAGGCTGATCAAGATGTGGAAGGCAGTGGAAGAGGAAACAGAAATATGAGGGTTTAATCAATTTGGGTGGTTGAAGTGGGCATTAGAGGAAGGGTAGGAAATGGGTGAGGGATTGCAAAGGAGGTAAATAGAGGATGGGTGTTTGATGGGTGGATGTATGAAGGCATGCGGGGGAGGAAAAGGTGTATAAGGAGGTCATTTTGTTTTAGGATGTCTCATTGCACTGCTCTGAAGGATCACAGTCTAACAGAGCACAGCTGGACAACCATGTATTACATGGATGTATGTGTGTGCTGAATCACTGCCCCAATGAATTTCTGTCCCATGAATCCCACCCACCATATCATACCCACCAAATGCTGCTCTTCCTGGCCCCCTGCTGAATTCTAGGCAACATTGGTTGCCTATTATCCCACCCCTTTCCTGCCCCTCCTCTGCTCCATAATGGGGGTTTCACCCTCCTGCACCACAAGGGACGACCTGGCTGCACATAGGGGACTCTAACTCAGGAAAGGGATGCCTTAGGCCAGGAAGTCAGCCATTTAAAAAATAAAGTTAGAAGAACATCACCTGGCCCTTCAGGAACTTGGTGAAATCAAAATGGATTATGAAAAGCTGTTAGAGCACACCAGGCCGGTGGAGGATGCCTTGGAAAAGAATAACCAGAATAGTAAGGACCAAACTCAGGAGGTGGGTCTCTTGCAGCAAAAATTGGCCAAATACTCCCAATTCAGGCAGGAAGCACATAGAGACAATGAGGCTCTATGTGAAAAGAATGACAGGCTCCATAGACAGATAGCCATGCAAGAACAACTCATAGAGACCAGTAAGGCCTTAATAGAGGAGCAACAAGGTCAGATCTTGGCATGTCATCAGGGAGTAGGGGCTGAAAGAGATGAGGTAAGATGGGAGAGAGAAACCCCTGAGCATAACCTCAGGAACCCTGGCATCAGGGACTTTAATCCCTTCAATTCCATGGACTCTGCCACCCCCATGCCCACTGGCTCATATGAACCAAGGGGCACAGGGATTGGAGACTTCAACATAATGGGAAATATCGGACTGACGGATCAACGCCTCCCAGAAATGGATGGGCGGGCATCTGTGTACAGGTTCCCAAATATTAGGGCCAGCCTCTTGATCAGGGAGACTTCAGTGAGGGGAGGATCAGAGAACTGGATCCTCAGAAATATCACCTACCTAGAGATCAGTCAGTGAAATTTGGTGGAGAATTCCATGAGACTATGCCCACTAAGAGCATCTTAAAAACCTCTTCCCAGCTAGGATTGTGGGAGGGGAGTACTCAGCCAATCCTGGGAGCAAGGGAGAGTCAGAAGACTCTTCTGAGCACCACAGGTCTCAAGAGACTAGGCCCCCACATTCTGCCAGCCATTCCCAAGCTCGCAGAATGCGGGAGAGCCTAGAAGATCAGACAGCCACCTCAGGTAGCAGTGCTTTCCAGTCAGAGTATGAGTGGACCAGGGTGACCAGAACAAAAAAGGCCAACAAAGTTAAGAGAGCTCTGCTGAAAGATCCCGTGAAGCAAATTAAATCAATTAGGAGCGTCATCACGCCCTACCACAAAAATGCCCAATTTTCAGTTTGGGAGCATCTTGAATTGTTTGAGCAAATGATGGAGACTTTCCACCTGAAGGACAGCCAAAGCTGTATTCAATATGTCAAGTGGACATTTTCACCTGAGTACTCCAGCTTCTTTGTGGGGCTGGAGGATCAGAACCATTCAAGGTGGTCCACCTACAGGGCGGCCATCCTAAAGCATTTTTGCATTCATAGAAACCCTCAAGAGGCCCGCAAGGCAGCCTACAACCTACAATGTGGGGAAGATCAGGCCCCACAAGAATTTGTCTGTGAACTGAAATGCGCCTTTGCGCAGACCACCAGAAGGGTGCGCACTGACAGTAGGGAATTTATTAATACCTTCTTTCATGCCTTCCCTAAATACATTATGACCCAGCTAGTGAGGGACTTTCATGAGAAAAGATCACTAGACTGGGTCATTGAACAAGCAACTCACATCTATGAAGTGTAGAAGCCACTAGAAAGTAAAAGTACTAACAAAAGCCCAAAACCACCCAACACCCCCGCTGCTGCTAAGGTGGCGGAGGCGAAGGTTGCCCCCATTTTAGATCTGGAGATGGGAGGGCCTAAAAACATTCCCGCACAGAATCCTACCAAGCCCAGACCCAGAAGGCCATTGGGCCAATCCCAAACAGGGAGTCAGGGAGGTAACCCCACAAATGGGACCCCTAACTCCCCTGACTACGTCAGCCCCCGTTACAAGGGCAACAGACCCATCCTGGGCTATGTGTGGACTCCTCCAGCCGAAGGGGGGGGTCCAACCAGGCACCTGCCAACCCAGAGAACTTCCCTTCTCACTTTCACCAGGAGGGCAGTAATCCCTGAAATGCCGGGTTGAATTTCTTTCATCTGTACCCGCCAAACACCAACCCCCAAAACAACCCTTCTTTCTTTCCCCACTTTCCTGAGCCCAGACAGCCCACTCCAGGAGAGGGAATGCCAAGGGTGGAGGGGTACCAAAGCTATCCCAACCAGGGGTATTACGGGAGAAGGGACAGTTACCCTTCCCGTGATCAACCAAGGGTAGACCAGAGGACCCCGTACCAGCCAGAGCGGGTGTCCCAACTGGAGCCCAGGTCCAGAACATGGCACAGGATCTGGGTCGCATGCTGAGGGCTCAACAGAACCCTCAGATGAGCATGGTAACTCAGAACTCCTCAAATCAAGGGTCTGGTGCTCCAGAACAATGACGGGGGAAGAACCCCAACAACCCACCGGTTCCCAGGGAGGAGGTACAGGGGGAGGTGGGGGTGCAAAACCTTAGAGGAAGCTTCCTTCCCCACTTGTGAACAGCCCCTGAAAACCCAGGAACCGGAACCAAAATCTCCTGCCCCTGAAAATCTGCAACCTAAGGAACAGAGGGCGGTTAGGAGAAATAAAGAGCCAAAAAAGGCTGATTTTGTGGAGGAGGTGCGAATCTTCGAATTTGAAGGAGAGAGGTCCTCAGAGGATTCTGGGGAAAGGATCTTCTCCTTCAGGGATGGGGGAACTCCTCCCAAAGAAAAATGGGTCCCAAGAGATCCTGATCAAGACTGGGTAGATGTGGGGACCGAGTTAAAACCGCCCATCATCAAACCCCAGAATGACCAGCAAGAAAATCCCCTTGTTCAAAACAATTCTGGTGACTGCCTCCAAAAAGGGGGGGCAGCCCAGAATCAGAACCAGGGGAGTCCAAAACTTCCCCCATATCCAGCAGTCACCTTTTTCTTACAGGTTCCCAAGATCCCAAACAAAATCCTGCCCAAATCGCCCCTTTGTCAGAATCTAAAGCAAAGAAATGAACCCACCATTTGGCCAAAAATGTGCATTATCTTTGCCCCCTTGAGGCAAAGGAGGGAAGATGTTATGCCCCGGTCCAAATACAGGGGCAATGTGCAATTTTGGCACTGGTGGACAATGGATCCCAAGCCACTCTTCTGTCAAAAAAGGGCCTTTGATCAGCTGAATTCGGGAAGCGGGGAGAAATACCAAATCCCTCTCACCCCTCTTCCTGGACAACTTCAGAACTTTGATGGGAAGGAAATTCCTGTTGAGGGGACTGCGGATTTAGACATTAAAATTGGGCGACACAAGGTGAAGCACCCGGTCATAGTTGTGACTCCAGAGGGCACACCATGTTTACTAGGGAATGACATACTGCGTAGATTGTCTCTCCTCATAGATTGTGTAAACAAGGTCCTCTGGACTCAGACTAACCGACCAATAAAATTGAAACATAGGGCCTCATTACACGGACGGCGGTGGACCAAGGTGCTATTAGCACCTTGGTCCATGTCGGTAAAATACTGGCACCGCCTTGGTGGAAAGGGGAATAACTGCCCTATTCCAAGGTTGGTGGGGCGGTAATTCCCCCTTCCCCCATTGCCCTTCCCCATTCCCATTTTTGCCCCATAGGGCATAATGGGAATGGGGAAGGTGCTAATTACGGCACCGCAAATTGCGGTACCGTAATTAGCTCCCTGGTCCCTTTGCGGGTTGGTTTTTAACGCCTGCAACAAGCAGGCATTAAATTCTCCAACCCGCAAAGGGACCTCATAGGAAGGTGGTAAGGGATTACCGGTACTGGTAAAATACCATTAGCGGTAAACCCTTACCGCCTACCGTGTAATGAGGCCCATAGTGTTAACCATGTTAGTTTAAATGGCACATGCCACATGGTTGAAGAGAAACCTGACCAAATTGAATTCGACTTCCAGAATAAACAAATCCTAGACATGACAGTAATTGCAGTAGGACAACAAACTGGTGATGGAGAGGAAGTCACCATCCCAGAACGGACCCGACAATTCTCACTGGAAGTAAAAATTAAGAGGACAGAAACTGAAAAATCTTGACACCTATGTTCATCTCAATGCTCGTTTCCAACAGCAAGGGTTGTGGGTAAACCCAACACCACTAGTCAATATATGTTAGGCAGAATTCCGTGCAGTGCCCTTAGGGACCACTACACACAATTAAGACCACAGGTGGCAACACAAGTTTACCTTTGGTACAAGCCTGTACTACTATGTCAGAGTGGTAGCAGTGGTGGAGCAGCCAGGCTTATCTCAAGAGTATATGAGCAGTAGCAGAGATTACACAAAGGGACCACAATTACTGTGACTCAAGCAAACACTGATTTTCAGGTTTCAGGTAAAAAATATAAGTACATTTAATTTTAAACCATCAGTTATAACCACAACACTTCTATTAAACTTTAAATAAAACCACACTTAAAATATACTACAACTAACCAATTCACTTTGTACAGTATGTTTCAAGGTAAGTACCCTGTGTTTGAATGAACCGGTGTTATGAACAAAACACGATACCGCGAATATGGTTGCGATCACTATTTGACAGTTCAGTCTACTAAATAAACGCGTATCCGTGACATGAAATGCTACCGGGGCAAAAACACACTTAGCACCTGAGATATCCAGAGGGAGTTGGAGGCAAAAATCCCAGGCAATACTTTGGTTAGGCAGACATAATCGAGAAACACACAGAAACAGGAGTTCAAAAGTCAAAGGGCCGGAGCCAAGTTCAAGTGACACCAGAGGCCTGTTGCGGAAGATCACACTGTTAGACAGTTCACGATTCAACGTAGCCAAGAGTACTTTGATATTGTCAATGTTCGGAAGCAAAAGTTATAAGAAGGAGGGAAGACAAGGGCAAGCCTTGAAGATGAATAAAAGGGATTCACCCAGTTTCCTCAAGCAGAAAACAGTACCTTATTCCAATGGTGCAGCTGGTGCACTGGCAGTTGTTCTTGTTGGTTTCCTGCAGACCCACGATTCCTGGAGCTTCGTTGTAAAGGAGGACGTCTGGAGGGGGTCTGCACCACACAGGGATGAAGCCGGCAGCAGCGACAACGAATAAAAGGTGCGCTCCTTAAAAACATAAGAGGCTCGTCAGGTGGCTATCCGGACCACTACAGCAGTGTGCAGCGATTTCGACCATGACGGTGACCTCTGGCTGAAGAAGATGAGCTGGTTATCCCCACCGAGCTCATGGGAAGAAGACTCCGGACTGCATCTTCTCTTAGTCGTTGAAGGGTAGATAGCTCAGGATTGCAGCAGGGCTTCGCCGGGACAGGTAAGTTGCAACAGCCATCGTTCTCTCTGCTTCTCTTGGGTTCCTTGTAGTTCCAGTGGCGACTCTGACTTCTAGCCCAAGAGACCTGCCTTTTATGCACAAAACCCCCATTCACACAGCCTGGCTGTCAATCACGCAGCAGGGGGGGTTGTCCAGCCTGGACAACCACCTCAGCCAATCATGGCAAAGTGCGACTTGGGTTTCTTAGGATACCCTGTGCAGGGGGTGACTACACCCCTTCCTCACATTCAGTCTACCTAGACACCCAGGCGTCAAGAGGAGGGCTTCTCTGCAGAAGGCAAACCTGGTTTGCAGCACAAAGTAAAACACAAGAAGGACTTTAACAAAAAGAAATGGCGAATAAACCCAGCCGGAGCCAAAAGAAAGACGATTTGGTCAAGCAGGTTTATGCTTAAGGCTGCTAAAATAGCCAAAAGCATTACCACGTTTATCTAATGTAATCGCGGTAGAAAAGTTAGGGTAGATATCACTGCCACCAGCCAAGTCTAAATGTTAAAAGAGCGAAACCATGCTCAGGGAGGTACAGACAGAAAAGGTGTACAGATTAGCCCTTTCCAGTACTCCATGTAAGATGGGGTGTACTGGGTCTGTGGTAAAAGTGACTACGTAAAGTAAATGGCAACTTTACCTTTCTCTGGGGGACAGTAGTCATCCCCAGCGAAATTGAGTCAGAGGGAAGTCTTAAAGACAACCCTTGGTTACTACACTGAAGGTGCTGTGTAACCCATACAAGAACAGGGGCACCTGGCGTGGTGTGCCCCAGTGCCCAAGATCACACAATGAGTAAAACACATAGGCCAAAACACATGTAAGAGTGGAAAAAGGATGTACACTCTTACCAGGTTGAAAAAATAAACTCCAGAAATCCAGCAAAGCTGCTGTGGGACTCACTAGGTGAGGGAAAGCCCTTGAAGGAGAATTCTCCCTAACACTCCCCCCCCCAGACTAAGGGACAGGAGGATTTAATCCACTCCTGGATGGACCTCATACCTCTAGTCGGTTACAAACATCCTAGAGAGACCATCAGCATTTTGGTGGTGACTTTCTGCTCTGTGCTCAATGGAAAAATCAAATACTTGCAGGCAGATTGACCATCTGAGTAATTTTGGGTTTTCCCCTTTCATTTTCATCAGCCATCTCAAGGGTTGGTGGTCAGTCTGAATGATGAAGGTAGATCCATACAAGTATGGCCTAAACCTCTTCAGTGACCACACAATAGCAAAGCATTCTCTTTCTATTGTTGCCCACCTTGTTTCAGGATCCTTTAACTTCCTGCTGATGAAACAAATGGGGTGTTCCCTACCTTTCTCATCCAGTTGACTAAGGACTGCACCTATACCTACATTAGAAACATCTGTTTGTACAATGAAGGGTTGGTGGTAGTCAGGAGCTCTTAGGACTGGAGCTTGACAAAGGGCTTTCTTTAGACCTTCAAAGGCTTGATTGCACTCCTCATTCCACCTGACCCTTTTAGGAAATTTGGGAGAGGAGATGACATTCAAGGGAGAAGCTATGGTCCCATAGTTCTCTATGAAGTTCCTATAGTACCCAGTAAGACTTGGGTTTGAGTAGTAGGGGTAGCCCAGTTTTGTACAGCTTGTACTTTGCTAGGCAATGGCCTTATTTCACCTCCTCCTACCTCATGTCGAAGGTAGACCACTGAACTCTGACCAATTTGACATTTGCTTGCCTTTATGGTCAGATGGGCCTGTTCCAGAGCCTGCAATACATGACCTAGGTGTTCAATATGTTCTTTCCATGTAGGGCTGAACACTGCAATGTTATCCAAGTATGCCATGCAGATGTCCTCCATCCCATTCAGAACTTGATTGACCATCCTCTGAAATGTAGCAGGTGCATTCTTTAATCCAAAAGGCATCACCTTGAATTGGTAGAGGCCAGCTGGAGTGGAGAATGCAGTTTTCTCCTTGGCATGGTCTGTCAGGGCTATTTGCCAATAGCCTGACGTTTGGTCAAATGTGCTGAGGTACTTGGCTGTACCAAGTTTGTCCACCAGCTCATCTGTCCTAGGCAAAGGATGGGCATCAGTCGTGGTGAACGCATTTAGAGCTCTATAGTCCACGCAGAATCTCAACTCATTGGATCCTGCCTTTGCTACAAGCACAACTGGGCTAGACCGTGGGCTAGTAGAGGGCTCTATAACCGCGAGTTCAAGCATCTTGTTGACCTCATTCCTTATGTGGGATCAGATATGGTCTGACATTCTGTACCCCCTGCTTTTAACAGGCAAACAGTCACCAGTGTGTATGTCATGCTGGCCCGAAGGGGTCAAGACTGAAGAAAGTGAGAATAGGGAGGCAAACTGATTTAACAGTAACTTGCACTCATCCTGCAGGTCAGATGTGAGACTGGAAGAGAGATTGACTCCTTCCACTTGTTCATCTAAAGGTAAGCCCCTGAGGAGGTCAGGCAGAGGTTCACTCTCCTCCTCCTCCTGAGCTGAAGCTGGAAGCAGAGCTCCTATATCAGGTCTGGAGACATAAGCCTTTAAACGGTTGGTGTGAAAGACTCTGGGAGCCTCCTTAGGATTGCCTAAGACCACCAGATAGTTCACCTCTCCAAGTTTTCCCACAACCTTGAAGGGTCCTATCCATTTGTCCTGCAAGGCCCTCTTCCTTGTGGAGACCATAACAAGAACAAGTTGGTCTTGAGTAAACTCAACCATGTTAGCCTTCTGGTCATGCCAATGCTTGACCAGAGCTTGACCAGCCCTCAAGTTATCACTTGCCTCTGCCATCATGTGTGACATTCTCCTCCGGAGACCTATTACATAGTCAGTCACTCTGACTGGCTTGGGGGAAGGAGCACTCTCCAACCCCTCCTTAATCAGGGCCAATGGACCTCTGACTGGATGGCCATAGAAAAGTTCGAAGGGACTGAATCCTACTCCCTCCTGAGGGACTTCTCTATAAGCAAAGAGAAGGCATGGCAGTAGAAGGTTCCACTTTCTTCTAAGGGGTTCTTCTAAAGCACCTATCATGCTCTTCATAGTTCTGTTAAACCTCTCTACCAGTCCATTGGTTTGGGGGTGGTAGGCAGTTGAGAACTTGTAGGTAACTCCACAGGTTTTCCACATGGTTTGCATGTAGTGGAACATAAAATGTGATCCCCTGTCAGATATCACCTCCTTAGGAAAACCTACTCTGGTAAAAACACCAAGTAGGGCCTTAGCCACAGCCGGAGCCGTAACAGTCCTCATAGGTATGGCTTCAGGAAATCTAGTGGCATGGTCCACTACAACCAGGATGAACCTGTTGCCTGAAGATGTGGGAGGATCAAGAGGACCAACAATGTCAATCCCTACCCTCTCAAAAGGAATTCCCACCCCTGGGACAGGCACTAAGGGTGCCACATTCTTGGAACCACTCTTGGCAGAGGATTGGCAAGTGTGTCAGCTTCTGCAGAATTTGTCTACTTCTGTACCCCTCTTAGGCCAGTAGAAGTGCAGGGATAGCCTTTCTTTGGTCTTCTTAAAACTTATGTGACCAGCCAAAGGTACCTCATGGGTTAACTGCAGAAACTGGAGTCGGTTCACTAGAGGCACTACAAGTCTTTTGTAGGCTCCAGGGGTTGACTCAGTTGGTCCACTGTAGAAGAGGCCATCTTCCCAGCGCAACCTATACTTCCCAGGCTCAGTCCCATTGAGCTGAGAAGTGGCCTGTTGGCGCAGACCTTCCAAGGTAGGACACTCTCTTTGTCCCTTGCTGAAATCTTCCCTGTTGGGTCCACCTTCTGCCAGTAAAGACTGCAGCTCAGGATGGTCAACAGGGTCAAGATCTCCTACCAAGGTAAGATCCTCTTCTAGATCTGATTCCTCAGTATCTAATTTAACCATACAGAGTTGAACCTCACACTCAGCCTCAGCTGGTGTGGGAGTCACAGGTGTGACTTTGGACAGTCTCGGAGATGTCCTTCTGGGCACAGGAGTGCTTGCTGGTTTCTTGCTGGCAGACTTAGGTTTCCCTTTTGTCTTTTCTTGCCCTGCAATGGCAGTAAGTAAGTCCTGTGGACTTGGGGTGATAGCTTCCTCTATCATGTCCCCAGGAGAGCCTCTTAAGGTTCTCTCCCTTGCAGACCTTTTGAGCTCCTGCTTCCTTCTACTGGGGGGCCTGGGGGTACTAGACACAACTCCAAGAGTTTTAAGGTCATTACCCAGCAGTACCCTCCCAGGTACGTTATTTTGCACATTTCCAGGTATCCTGACAGTCATGTCATTACACTGGATGAGAGCTGGTAACTGGGGAACCATTTGCACAGGGCCTCCAGCTAACTTGGTTAGGTGTTTGGGTACCTTAGCAACATCCTCCACCTTGAAAAAACATTCATCAACCAGATTTGCTGGCTCCAGTGTCTCTGATGGCAGGGGTCTCCTGACCATTCACAAGAACACTATCTTTGTAATACTCCTTAGTATTATCTGGGATTGAGTTATATACATCTAAGTTCTGCTGTTCCCAAAGACCCAAGGACACTAAAGAAACACTAGCTGAGACTCCCATGGGCTCATCAGCTAGTAGCTGAAAATTTCCACTGGTCATAGGTAATTCATCCACCAGGGAGAAGGCTAAGGAGAGAGTGTTGATCCCTGAAGGTTTACCCTTACACTTGGGATCTCCTTTCACATGGCCAGGCAACCCACAAACAAAGCATTTCCCAAGTGCTCTCTGGAATGGGGGCTTGCTCTGACCTCCATCTGGTGTGGAACCAGGTGGTACACTAGCCTGATTCAGTTATGTTTGGGGCCCTCTGTTGGATTGGAATTATTGGAATTCTCTTTGTTGACTTTCTTTGGCTGCTTCCCCTCATCCTTCTTCTGAGTAGCCCCAGAATCCTTGTGAGTAGCCCTGTTGGCAACCCACAAGTCAGCAGCCTTAGCTAACTTCTTAAGATCTAGCTCCTTTGAATCAGCCAAGTGCTGTCTAAGCTCAGAAGAGCAGACATCAAAAATAGACTCCAACATTACAAGATTCCTCAAACCTTCATAAGTGTTCACTTTGTAACCCTTAACCCAACCATCTAAGTTCTTCAAACATTCACACATCCAGGTAGCCCAAGGGGTACCATCATGCTTTTTGCGGGTTCTAAACCTCTTAAGATACTGGGAAGGGGTCTTCCCAAACCTAGCTATTAATGCTAGTTTCACACACTCATAATCTTGCTTATCCTCCTCCCCCAACTCCATTACAGCATTACTTGCAACAGGGGGAAGCCTAGAGAAAAGCCAAGGAATCAACTGATTCCCTGAGATACCTTGAATCCCATGATTTTACTAAAAAATTACTAACCAATCCAAAACATCAAGTTTAGTCTCATACATACCAATCATTTCCTTTGGCATACAGGGTCTCTTAGGGCTAGAAGACCTAGAAGACTCTGGGAGAGAAGCATTTTCTAGAGACAGTTTCTTCATTTGTAGTTCATGATTCAGCTCCATTTCTCTGAGCCTTAACTCTTGATGTTTCATGGCAGTTTGTGCATCAATACGTTTCACTCCCAATTCAAGTCTCATTTTCTCAAGTGCAATAAATTCAGGAGTAAGTGTAGGACCTGGGGGCATCCCTGTGGACAGATGTTGTGCATTCTGAGCAGGTAAAGGAGTTGTAGGGTTTCCTAACAAGGACTCATCTACTTCTTCTAAATTAACACTCTCAGAATCAGAAACATCGAAATCCACATTTGCTGGATTTTCCCATTAATTTTGCAACCAGTTCAGATTTCTTTCCTTTACCAGAGATATTCTTATCCCTACACATGGTTCTAAGAACCTCAGCAGTATAGAGTAAAAGACTTTCTTTAGTGTAGCTTTCCATATTTGACATGATTTCTCAGTTAAATAGAATTAGTGGTGTTAGCCTTGTGGTTAGTTGATCCCAAGCAACAGCAGCACTCTAAGTGCAATCACTGTACACCAGTGTTAGGAAGAATTCCATGCAGTGCCCCTAGGGACCACTACACACAATTAAGACCACAGGTGGCAATACAAGTTTACCTTTGGTACAAGCCTGTACTACTATGTCAGAGTGGTAGCAGTGGCGGAGCAGCCAGGCTTATCTCAAGAGTATATGAGCAGTAGCAAAGATTACACAAAGGGACCACAATTACTGTGACTCAAGCAAACACTGACTCAAGGTTTCAGGTAAAAAATGTAAGTACATTTATTTTCAAACCATCAGTTATAACCACAACACTTCTATTAAACTTTAAATAAAACCACACGTAAAATATACTACAACTAACCAATTCACTTTGTACAGTATGTCTCAAGGTAAGTACCCTGTGTTTGAATGAACCAGTGTTATGAACAAAACACGATACCGCGAATACGGTTGCGATCACTTTTTGACAGTTCGGTCTACTAAATAAACGCGTATCTGTGACATGAAATGCTACCGGGGCAAAAACACACTTAGCACCTGAGATACCCAGAGGGAGTTGGAGGCAAAAATCACAGGCAATATTTTGGTTAGGCAGACAGAATGAGAAACAGTCAGAAACAGGAGTTCAAAAGTCAAAGGGCCGGAGCCAAGTTCAAGTGACACCGGAGGCCTGTTGCCGAAGATCACACCGGTAGACAGTTCACGATTCAACGTAGCCAAGAGTACTTTGATATTGTCAATGTTCGGAAGCAAAAGTTATAAGAAGGAGGGAAGACAAGGGCAAGCCTTGAAGATAAAAAAAAGGGATTCACCCAGTTTCCTCAAGCAGAACACAGTACCTTATTCCAATGGTGCAGCTGGTGCCTGGCAGTTGTTCCTGTTGGTTTCCCACAGACCCACGATTCTTGGAGCTGGAGCTTTGTTGTGAAGGACGACGTCTGGAGGGGGTCTGCACCACACAGGGATGAAGCCGGCAGCAGCGACAACGAATAAAAGGTGTGCTCCTTAAAAACAGGAGAGGCTCGTCAGGTGGCTATCCAGACCACTACAGCAGTGTGCAGCGATTTCGACCACGACAGCGACCTCTGGCTGAAGAAGATGAGCTGGTTATCCCCACCGAGCTCACGGGAAGAAGACTCCGGACTGGATCTTCTCTTAGTCGTTGAAAGGTAGATAGCTCAGGACTTCAGCAGAGCTTCGCCGGGACGGGGTAGGTCCAGCAGCCGTCATTCTCTCCGCTTCTCTTCGGTTCCTTGTAGTTCCAGTGGCGACTCTGACTTCTAGCCCAAGACGCCTGCCTTTTATGCGCAAAACGCCCTTTCACACAGCCTGGCTGGCAATCACGCAGCAGGGGGGTTGTCCAGCCTGGACAACCACCTCAGCCAATCATGGCAAAGTGCGACTTGGGTTTCCTAGGATACCCTGTGCAGGGGGTGACTACACCCCTTCCTCACATTCAGTCTACCTAGACACCCAGGCGTCAAGAGGAGGGCTTCTCAGCAGAAGCCCGCCAAAAGACGGTGAACAAAGAAGGCAAACCTGGTTTGCTGCGCAAAGTAAAACACAAGAAGGACTTTATCAAAAAGAAATGGCGAATAAACCCAGCCGGAGCCAAAAGAAAGACGATTTGGTCAAGCGGGTTTATGCTTAAGGCTGCTAAAATAGCCAAAAGCACTACCACGTTTATCTAATATAATCGCGGTAGAAAAGTTAGGGTAGATACCACTGCCACCAGCCAAGTCTAAATGTTGAAAGAGCTAAACAATGCTCAGGGAGGTACAGACAGAAAAGGGGTACAGATTAGCCCTTTCCAGTACTCCATGTAAGATGGGGTGTACTGGGTCTGTGGTAAAAGTGACTACGTAAAGTAAATGGCAACTTTACCTTTCTCTGGGGGACAGTAGTCAGCCCCAGCGAAATGGAGTCGGAGGGAAGTCTTAAAGACAACCCTGGGTTACTACACTGAAGGTGCTGTGTAACACATACAAGAACAGGGGCACCTGGAGTGGTGTGCTCCAGTGCCCAAGATCACACAATGAGTAAAACACATAGGCCAAACACATGTAAGAGTGGAAAAAGGATGTACACTCTTACCAGGTGGAAAAGATAAACTCCAGAAATCCAGCAAAGCTGCTGGGGGACTCACTAGGTGAGGGAAATTAGCCCTTGAAGGAGAATTCTCCCTAAAAATATAGAACACGACACCATTCCAATAGAGGTGGATAACAGCGACCTAAAGAGTATCACTCTGGGCGCAGGCACCATTATTGGAATGGCGGTTGATGACCGACATTTTTCCATAGATTTAGGTAACGAACTGTTAGGACCAATCCCCAAGATCTTTTTTGACAGTGATAGTGTCAATGACACAACACCAGACATGATCTTCACCCGGCATGGGGGGAATTTCCTGGTGTACTCTTCCTGCTCTTGTGGTAAGGAAGATGTGACCTGTGACTTCAAGAAGGATGAGGTGATCTATCAAGTCCACAAGGATTGCCTTCCCCACCTGAAGCCATCAGTCCAAATCAGTACGTTGACCAGGGACTTTTCCACCCAGCTGGAGGAGGCCGCTGAGATAGCCAAACCAGAAGTCTTTCCGGCCTTCAGGCAGATGGTTGACGAGAGAGTCAACCTAGCTGATGCCTGTGAGACTCTGGAGCAAAAGCAAAAATTTAAACAAGTTTTCTTAGATTTTCAAGATCTCTTTGCGGTGGACTCATATGACTGTGGTCGCACCGACATCCACACAACAACAATTCCCACCGACCCTGGCATGACTCCATTGTCCTTCCATAATCCGGTGCTGGGGATTTTTAAACCAAACGGCCAGTGGAGACTTTGTGCTGACCTAAGGGAGCTCAACAAACGGGTCCATACTTCCATATGGCCTCTTGCCTACATTGACCAAGGGCTGGCCCAGATCCAGGGGTCAAAGGTATTCACTGTCATTGACCTGACCAATGGGTACTGGACTGTACCTGTCATTAGGGGGGACCAATACAAGCTGGCCTTTACCTTCAGGGGGCAGCAGTACACTTGGACCCGGACTCCCTTCAGATACATCAACTCCGGCAATGAATTTAACATCTTTCTGCATAAGGCCATGCCCGACTTGGGTGAAAAGGGTAACCTGGCATATCTAGATGATGTTCTAATCAAAAGCTAAACTGTGGAGGAACAAATAGTGGAGATTTGTTATGTTCTGACCCAGTTGAGGGCTGCCAGAGCAAAACTCTCTTTCCAAAAGGCACAGTGGTGCAGGACCCATGTCAATTTCTTGGAGCATGAGATAACGCCTGAAGGTCTCTGTCCCCAGGAAAAGAAAGTAGAAGCACTCCAGAAAATAAAAGACCCCACAACTCTATGGGAACTAAGGAGCCTTCTTGGACTAACTAATTACAGCAGAAAGTTCATTGAGGACTACGCAGAGATCACAAGACCCCTGATCCATCTGTTGAAGGGGGAGGTCAAGTGGGAGTTGGGTCCAGAACAAGCCTTCTTCTTGGAGACAGGGTTCTCAAATACATGCTTGACTGCAGTATTATATCAAAAGCATGACAAGGTCAATAAAGTAATCTCGTATGCGAGTAAGACTCTATCCTCGGTGGAGGAAATATTCAACGGTTGTGAGAAGGCACTCAAGGCAACGGTGTGGGCATTGAAGAATTACCACCCGTTTATCCAGAGGGAACACATCATAGTGGAGACTCCACACCAACCTTTGCAATATCTTCAAAGTGACAGAATCCCGGCCGGAAATGTGAGTAATTCCCGAATTACTTCCTGGATTCTGTCAATGCAAGGCTTTCCTGTGGAGGTCAGATATGGCCAAAACAAGAAGAGTCCCCTCGCGCAAGGTCTGGCTGACTTGCATGATTGTGCCAGAGAAAACTGTCTCGAGGACGAAAGTCTTAAAATCAAGGACAACATGGAGGCATACCTTAATTCCCCACACAAACTCTATGAAGAAGACAAGTGTGAGGGAATGCCCACAGTCTATGTGGAGGGGTGCTCCTACCATGTTGACAACAACGGGGAAAAGGAACTTGTGGCTGGCGTTCGGAATGCATGGGTGAGTGATGACCCAGAACCCTCCGCTGGGTACAAAATCTGTCCCCGAAGTAGTCAAGTGGCAGAGTTGATGGCTGTGCATCAAGCCATCCTCACTGCTGTCCAACACCAACTCGACAAACTGGTCATAATCACTGATTCAGCTTATGTACGGAATGGGTTCGTGGAGCACCTGGTTAACTGGAAAACCAGAGGCATGCTATGTGCTAATGTGCGGGAGGCTAGAAGTACAGCCCGGATCCACTTCAGAGACGCTGCTATATCCCTTTACCAGGACCTGGCAGCAACAACGTTAGCAAAACGGAAAGCCCGCAGAATGGCTCCGCGAAAAGAAAATAACATACCGATGGGGCTTACCCAGGGCCCTGGCCTTCTCCTGGGAGGGCAAATCACAGCTGATCTCCTCCCCTAAAGAGGTAGAAAACTTCATGAACCCCGAGACCGGGGACGGGGAACCCGATGGAGCAGCGCTCGGCCCCGAAGGTGCAAGGCAAGAGCATCTAAACACATGGTCCCGAGTCGATAGGCGCTGTAGGGTACGCGGTAGGGTACGCCGGCCCGCCCCCAGGAACAAGAAAACGAACAATCAATAAAGATGAGCCGCCGAGCATCCCAAAGACCCCACAAAATCAGCCCCCGAGAACTACAGACACAGGAACTCCAACTTACTCGATCTCTACTACACCATACGGTAATCCTCTTGCTATTCTGGAAACGCAAGAAGCGTTATGGCCTCCTATCTAGCTGGTCACGTTGGCCCGGCCACAGGCCCCGTTGGTCGAAGGCTGGACCGTAAGACCAAGTTTTTGTTCAAAGTGGGAGTTCGGAGTCGTGGAGACGGGAGACCTCTTCGAAGATATCGGGTTCCGCAGAAACCCAAACCAAGCTGTGAGGAACAAACACCAACAGGGGGGCTGCCCTTACTAGCAACTATACTTAGCCCAGATGGCTGCCCCAGATAGGGAAATCACCATGTTGACCTGGAACGTGCAAGGCCTAAACGCCCCGGGCAAGAGGAAATCGGTGGAACGAAAACTCTCCCAAGTATCAGCGGACACTGTCTGCCTACAGGAAACCCACCTACTAGCTGCCGACGAAAATCGGATATCCTTCCCCCGCTATCCAAAACGCTACTTTGTCTCCTCTGGCCAGAAAAAGAGAGGAGTTGCCATCCTCCTCAGCCGTGACCTGCCACTGACTCAAATCACGATCAAGAGAGACCCAGAAGGACGTTACCTACTACTGAAAGACCTCCTCGTCGACCTCCCCATCACCCTTGCGGCGATATACTGCCCGAACAGCGCCCAAGACCGCTTTCTCCACAGCCTGATTCCAGTTGTGGCAGCATTCTCCAAGGGTCGGCTTTTGATCGGCGGGGACTTCAAACTAACACCAGACCCTGACCTGGACAAATCACTCCCTCCTACTAGGGAGGACTACAACAAAGCCCTGGCCATGGCGGAGTTCTTGCGGGAAACCGTCACCATAGATGCATGGAGGCTGTTTAACAAGAAGGAAAGGGACTATTCATTCTTCTCGCATGTCCATAGAGGCCCTTCGCGAATTGACTTGCTCCTGACCTCCAGCGAGTTCTTCCCCTGCATATAAGACATCCGGATCGGCCTGAGAGCCATCTCGGATCACGCTCCCGTGATTATGCGCCTGCGAACACTGGGAATGCCGAAACTGCCAAAATGGTCCTGGAAGCTACAAGACCAAACCCTAGCTGACGCCGTTTGCAGAACGGAAATTGCAGAGGCACTCACAAACTACTTCGCAGAGAACTCGACCGTCGACACCTCAGGGGCAATCCTCTGGGATGCCATGAAACCGGTGATTCGCGGCGTAGCGATCAACTGCGCAGCAAGGCTCAAGAGACTTAACCAACTACAGCAAGACAAGCTGGAGGAAAGGGTCAAGGAACTGGAGGATACCTTTAAAAAGCACCAGACTAAAGCTACCGGCCGGGCACTCAAGAGAGCAAAATCTGAACTAGAGATGCACCTGGCGGACCGCTCAGCCAAGGCCCTGGCCTACACAAAACAATTCTACTACTTAAATAGCAATAAGGCGAACAGCCTCCTGGCATACAAGTTGAAAAAAGTTCACTCACGAAACAACATCCAAGTCCTGGTAGACCCGAGCGGCAAAATCCACTATACAAAGCCGGAAATCCTCGAACTCATGGCACAACACCACAGAGAAACCATGTCCAGACCCCCCACATCCAAGCGGGCGCAGCTGAGCTTCCTGGGTCCTGCCCAAGGAGCACCACCACAGCTCCAACTCGAACTGCTGGAGCGCCCAATCACAGCCGAGGAAGTTGGCGATACGATCCATGCCCTGAAGAACACGGGCCAGACGGCTTTGCTGCCCAGTTCTACAAGAAATACACCAATATCTTTTCTCCCCAGCTTGCATTCCTATTCAACTCCTTTCTCGAAACGGGCACCACAACCCCGTCGATGGAGGAGTCAGTGACAGTCCTCATCCCAAAGCCGGGGCAAGACTGGACCCAATGCACCTCATAGAGACCTATCACTCTGCTAAACAACAACGCAAAACTGTTCGCAAAGATCCTGGCAAACAGATTGGCACCGACTCTCCCAAGCATAATCCACCCGGACCAAACCGGCTTTATTCCAGGCTGCAGCACACATGATAACATCAGGCGTACAATCAACACAATTGAGTCGGCCAACAGAATGGGGTCAGAGCTGATAGTCATGTCACTCGATGCAAACAAAGCCTTCGATAGGCTGGACTGGGGCTACATCAAGGAAACATTAAGACACTACAAATTCGCCCCAAACTTCACCAAATGGGTCCTAGCCAACTACCAGCACCCCTCCACACATCTCAGAGTGAACGGTATCAAGTTCGAGAGAATCACTATCACAAGAGGCACCAGGAAAGGCTGCCCCCTATCCCCCCTCATATTCACGCTCTCTATGGAGCCCTTTGCAGACAGAATACAAGCGAACCCAGCGATCCACGGTCTCTCGGTCGGCGGGGAGCCCTACAAAGTAGCTCTCTATGCAGACGATGTACTCTTAACAACCTCTCATCCTAAAGAGTCCATGCAAGCAATATGGCAGGAATTAGAAAAGTTCGAAAAAGCAGCAGGATTCCAGGTAAACTTCTCAAAATCTGCAGTAATGGGTGTCAACATGCAGGAGAAACACAAGGCCCCCCTAGTGGCCAAATACCCGATCCCATGGGCAAAGCAGCATCTCACCTACCTGGGAGTTCAAATGCCAACTAAAACAGAAAGGATCTCCAAAATAAACTTTCGCCCACTATTCGCAGAATTCTGAAAAGATCTAGCCAGATGGCAAAAGCAGGAAATCTCATTGTTCTGAAGGATCACTGCGGTTAAAATGAACTTAATCCCAAGACTACTATATCCTTGTCTGGCCCTCCCAGTCACGGTCCAAAAAACTGCCATCCAAAAGCTACAGGCAGACCTCCTAAAGTACGTCTGGGAAGGAAAGAAGCCGCGAATACCAAGATGCATCATGCTCCGAAGTACCACGGCGGGTGGCCTAGGGGTCCCAGACATCAGCAGATACTGCCTCGCAGCCCAGCTCTCTCACGCCTTCGCATGGAAACTACAGGACCCTCGACCCCGTTGGCTAACTCTGGAGGACAATTGGCGCCAGTCGCCGATAGAAAGCCTACCACACAGGAGAAGCCCTGACCACTCCAACAACGAGGCACCGCTGACAGTGACAAAAAACACAGTGACAAGCCGGAAGAAAGCAGCCCGCCAATGGAACCGCAGAACTACGATAGGCCCTCTCACCCCCATCTGGGACAACCCGGACTTCTCTCCCGGCGTCTCCCTGAACAGCTTCGACAAGTGGAAAGCGGGCGGACTGCATGTCATCGTGGACTTCTTTGAAAGCGGTGGTCCGCTGAACTTTGAAGCCTGCAAGATTAAATTCCAGGTCCCGGAAACGGAAAGGTTCAGGTACGCCCAGCTCAGGCACTGGCTATTAAACGATGGAGTCAGGCAAGGTGGAAGCAGAGAGCTATCAGCCCTAGAGAGCACTCTCACGACCACCCCCCCTAAAGGGAAAGTGGCCACCCTATACAGACTACTAGATAGAACGGACCCGAACAAGAAGGAGCCTTACATGATAAGTTAGGAAAAGGACATGGGAAGAGAGATCGACCCAGCAGAATGGAGCCATATCTGGTCCCATGTTCACAAAAGCTCCAAATGCGAAACCAACAAAGAAGGGGCCTTCAAGGTGTGTTACAGATGGTACCGAACCACAGAAATCCTCAACAAATGCAACCCCTCCATCCTACCAAACTGCTGGAGAGGATGCTCAGACAAAGGCACACTATACCATCTATTATGCACCTGTCCCAAAGCGGCCCAATTCTGGAGGAACGTCCTCGACCAAATCAAACTAATCACAGGCCTCACGATCCCGTGGGACCCTGCAGTAGTCCTGTTGGGGTCGACAGGCAAAGGCTGATTCCCTCTGTCCGGCCGTCTAGCTGACCTCTGCCTGCACCTACTGATGGCGGCAAAAATATCGATCGCCAAACTATGGAAACACCCCGAGGGCCCATCAATCCCAATGTGGTGGACCAAATGTTGGGAGATAGTTGCAGCAGAAAAAATCACAGGCGTGCGCTTCGACAGCAGAAGCAAATTCTACCAAACATGGGCCCCATTCCTGGACTACACGCAGCAATTCCCGGGAGTGGCAAGACAGCCCCCAACCCTGCGATGGATGGAGAAAATGGACTTAACACCCGACGAAGGCAAAATGGAGAAAACCCCGGTGGCCATGCCGGAGCCCAACACCAACATCCTCCCGCCGCCCGAACAGCAGGGCGAACTCAGGCCTAGAACACGGCCCCCCCGCCTACCCCAAGACAACGCAGCAAGAAAGAGACTGATCCCCAATACAGCTTATTGTGTAAACCTATTCTCCCTATGTCTCCACTCCCCCCTCCCTCCCACTGTTCCCTTTCGGACCTCAGTTTTACTGTTCTGTCAGATTTGTTGAAACACAGCTTTAATGTCTCCTTAGACCCAATGTTGTGCCGTGTTTATTTTGTTCTACTTATCACTAATATAAAACAATAAAGTGAAAGGTTGAAAAAAAAAACTTGAAAAATTAATACAAAATATATATTGATGATATGGTCACCTCGAATGGGATGACCATCTACTGGAAAAAGATCCAGGGTCATTCTAAGGTAGAGGGACGAGACAAAACTGGAAATGACCTAGCTGATCAGCTTGCCAAAACCGGAGACATCCAAGGGGATCTACTTGAGATCGATTCCCTGTTGGGGAAATCCAGGTCACTGCTATCACTAAGTGCCAGACAAATGCTCACAATGAACTCTCAACTGCACAATGGAGTAAGGAGACCCCAGATGCTGATTTGATTACGGCTCAAAAAGAGGATCCAATAATTGGTACGTTTTATCAACTCATTGAGGACCCTGAGAACTTTCCCCTGACGGATACCGATTACATTAGGAAAGAGGACCTCAGAGTGTTGATGAAATGTCCAAACATTTTCCGAATCCAAGATGGTTTTTTGGTGAGGAAATCCATAGCTGGCTATGACCAGTCGGTGGTCCCCACCTCATTCCGAAGCCTGATGCTAAGTCACGCCCATGATGCAGCCACTGCCGGTCATCGGGGGTTTCATACAACATTACAAATCTTGCGAGAGGTTGCATACTGGCCACACATGAGGCAGGACCTCGACCAATACTTGAAGGGGTGTCTTGTGTGCGCACAATTTCAGCCAACATCACTCACACACCATGCTCCCCTCCAAAAGAGGGGGATGACACTGCCTTGGTCAGATTTACAAGTCGATTTTATCAGACCCGTGATTTGCTCCTCTAGAGGGAACAAGTACATGTTGACCGTAACATGCTTGTTTACTAAATGGGTGGAATGTCACCCAGCCTCAAATTGCAAGGGAGAAACAGCAGCTGCCCTGTTGATCAATCACATCTTCTTGCATTTTGGACTACCCCGAAGGATTGAGTCAGACCGAGGTAGCCACTTCGCTAACGAAGTGATGACAAAGATGTGGGAGATACTTGGGGTCAAAAGGAAACTACATATTGCCTACTGGAGGTCCGCTAGTGGTGGAGTTGAGAGGTACAATAAAACTATTGTGAGCATATTAAAAAAGTTTGTGGCAGATTCTGGGCCAAGTTGGGATATTCGATTACCCCTTGTCCTGATGGCCATCAGATCTACCCCTTCTTCTGCAACAAAAATGTCTCCATTTGAGCTGATGACTGGACGAAGGATGGTGCTACCCCAGCATCTGCTCTACAGAACCCAAGAGCAGACCTTGTTAAATGCCTCCACAACTCATGAGTATGTTGAGAATCTGAGAAAACACCTTCAACATGCTTTTGCCTATGCTCAGCGGAATTTAGAGAGATCTGCAGACAGTATGAAGACCCACTATGATCTTAAAACAACTAAAAAATAATACTATGTAGGAGACCGGGACTACTTGTACGATTTCCAAAGGAACCAAGCCAAACAGCGCAAATTCCTCCCAACTTGACAGGGTCCTTTTGAAATTGTGGACAGAATCTCACCAGTCGCCTACAGAATCCGCATCCCCGAGGGCAGTTTGGCAGAGGGGGAGACAAGTGGGTCCACATAAACCAGCTAAAGAGTTGCCATTGCAGGCATACTTTGCGGCAAATAGAGGAACCAACTGGAAACCCAGATGGGGAACAATGCCAATTAGAACCAATGCAGGTGTCGTTCCCACTGCTGACATCCCCAAATGAGGTGTGGACACAGTAGTGGGAAAATATCCATAACCATGCACTATTCTATCTTCTAGCATCTGGACTAAGAATTATCCAAAGGAGTACCAAGGAGGACCACTCAGGGACCGGGAGGAAAGACCCAAGGAGCCTGGAGTGCCGTTCCATACTCCCAACTAGAGCCAGCAAGACTCCTGACCTGAACCGGCAAGGAGAGCGTGTCGCTCCAGCACTGACGGGAGAAGCAGCTGAAATTCTCCACATGGACAAAAGAAAAGAACATCCAAATCTCCTGTCTTCCCCTTGATGGGCGGTCAAAATCAAGTCGGGTGGGGGGGCTCTGTAGGATGCATTGACCCACTCCGCTATGCTATGCGGCATCACCCTGCCAGTTATGGGGAAAGAAACAGCAACAATGGCGGCAAAACCATAGTGCGTGCCAAAACCTACAAAAACCCACAAAAACCATGTGCTTCAGCACACAAAAAGAGGGATTCACAACCTGCCACGCATGGTGCATGTACGGTGGAAGAGAGCACACCATGTAGAAATGTGCCAGTGTGCTCCATAACCAGCAGAGTGCAGAGAGAAAAGCAGCACTTTGCAAATGAAACCCAAAAATGCGCCTACAAATGACATTTGCTTTGTTGCCAAAAACGCCAAAATACCTATAACACAACCCTTTTCAACATTCACAATCTTGCCTGGTGCTAAAATCCATGTATCAAATGAAACATTGTGAAACATACAAAGTCTGAAAACTGACAGCGTCTATGCTAAAATCTGGGTGCAGTATCCGGGGCGACCTGAATGACAGCTGTCAGAGTACTAAGGCAGCTTTAAAATGATCTAAAACTCAAAAGTCTGCTGAATTTAAAGGATTGTTGCCAAAAAGGAATACTGATTTTAGTTTGTTTTTGATTCCACAGATTGTAAGGCCAAGAAAGAAATGTATTTGTATGTGATGCAACAAATGTGGGTTTTGTTAAGTTTAAGAAGTAATTAGCTTGGCTAAAGTTGAAAAAAACTGAGAAAGCAGGTTTCTTCCCAGAAGGATGGCCTTCACCTGAGCAGAAACCCACAGGGAGGTGTTAATTGCAGGGTTGGGACAGAATCTTGTCTACAGAGAGCAAAGGAACAATGACAAGCTGCAGCTCAGGAAACTAGAAGTTTGAAGAGAGTCGTAAACCCTCCTGGAAGGAGCTTCCCCTAAGGAAGGGGATGCACTGGACTGCAGGGAGACAAAAAGAGGCAGAGCCAAGCGACCATCTGTTGCTACACATGAACAAAGAACACTTTTTAAAAGACTTATAACTTGCTATTCAAAATGGTGAAAAATATAAAAATGACAGAGTTCATTTAATTTCTGGCTGCACGTGTGAAGAGACGGCAGAACTGTGTGACATGTTCTGGACAGGAATGACAAGATATGTGATGTTACGCAAAATGTATTACTGTTAGAATTGTGAAAATGTACATGCATATCCCTATGTTAAACACACACACTTCTGGAAATTTGCAGAAAAATTGAAAAGTGTCTTCATAGTGAAAATGGCAAAATTCTGTAGAAAGCGGAGACAAGATCCCACAGCTACGGGGTTTTGAGGAATAGCTGCTATGTAAAATATGCAATCTGTGTATGTGATTTTTAGAGGTTGCACATGTGTAAATATGTATTTTGCCAAAATTAGACTTTGTGTTCCAGTGGCTAGGGGTGGATTCCCAGCATCATAAAATTACACCATAAAGATGACACTCTGTTTCCCCCCTCCTATCAAGGCAGACAGTAGACTCTAACTCAATCACCTTTCACAGGTACACGCTTAGCTAAGCCGGCCCATACACCCCTTTGTGATGTCATTTTTAAGGCATAAATAGAGACAGCTGACAGCACATATGGACTCACTGATCCAGCCACCTTCCTGATTCCGGCAAAGCTCTCTGATCCAGCTTCCTACATCCAGCTTTAAATATTCTTCCAGATCCAGATGCCAAATCCCATGCCAGCAATATTGATTTCCAGCAGGGTCCCAATCCTCAAATGTATTCTCCCCACTCAGTAAAGCACTATGTGGTGTGGGAAGGCCATTTTGAACTCATATCCAGAAATTCTCTGGCTTGCCACCACTAGGCTTGCCCGAGGAACTCTCCTTCCAGCTGATCCAAATACCCACAGACCAGGAGAGCAGATCCTGTGCCAATCCGGCCACTGGCCTAGAGGATCCAGTCCTGTGCCTGATGTGCTGTTTTTCCTAGACCAGACCCAATCCTGACCAGAGCTGACGGTCCCATTTAAAAACGTATCCAGTGAGTATAAATAGGAAGAACTGTGGCCCACAGCGTATGTACTTTGCATAGTCTTGTCCCCATCTTAAACCCATCCTATCTTTCATTTAGAACCACTATTGTTAGAACTATCTTTGCACGGACTCTTCTCTCATATGTGGTCCTAAACCCTAACTTCCTATTGACTGATTAAGAAAGTAATTCCCAAACCAAACAGAAAACAGAGTATCACACCTGAACTGTTATGAGCGGCTGTGAATGACCTCCCTGTGTGACATTCTACTTTTTGGTAGTCTTTAATATAGCATAAGAAAACCTATCTGTCAATTCAAAGTGCATTTCCAACTTGGATTTTACGATTTCAAATGTTTCTTTGGACTAAATCATTGCTGGGGGTTGTGTGCAACTATTCAAAGTGGCTCCCATAAGAATTTAGAGCAATCTAACTGTTTTTGACCACATTTAGTGTTTTTGGCCAGTCAATTCTAAAGACAATTTTACAAGCCATTCTGACACCTGGACAGTCAATTCTGTTTTTCTCTTGTGTTTGCTGGGGGAAAGTGGGATTGATATTCTGTTTGATTGGTGCTATTCCTGAATACCTGCTCTCTCCTCCTATCTCTTTACATTGCCTATTGGGGGTTGAGGGGTGTTCCAGGGGGAACTGCTGACCACAGTGCTATCTGATCTGAACCAACACAAAAGTGTTATTTTCTGTGAGGCATTTGTTTTGCTTATTACCTATTCCTAGTGTACTAAAGATATATCTCAGAGTTCTGTCACCCCATTGGTGATTGTTGTTTATCTATTAAAACATATTGTGATTACATTTTCCATACTTAAATAAACATTTACCTTTGCAAACCAGCCTGATTCCTGGTTCAGTGTGACCGGGGGGGAGGAGGGGGTTCCATGAGAAGGGTGTGATATGAGTGGTATATTGTTCAGAATATTGAACTTTTAGACAAAAAAATAAGGATTTCAGTTGTGCACTACATGCTGAGCTTTGACTTGGGTGTGTGCCGGATTGAAATCACTTACAGCTAACTACAAAGAAGAACCATTGGCTTCAGGCCGGACTGATGAGAGATGATGGACTAATTGGGAAAGTGGGGAGTAGTCTGACGTTACTCTCGGGACCTGGGGTCCATTTTGCTTACATGCTGCTAACAAACCGAATGTCCAAGGTAGGGAAAACACACCAACCAATCAGACGGTCTATGTAGCAACGCGCTATACAATGTTACAAAGAACAACTCGCTGCCATTTTTCCTCTATAATCAGTATTGCACGTATTTAGAGGTGGTTTAAGGAATGCCTAACAGATAAGAGTCAGCCTATGGTGTCACTAACACGTATACATAATATAGGTACATATGTTCCCTTAACTAATCCCTCCCTTCAATACATTTTACAGTTTGCCACGTAGGATGACATCATATCTGACGTACATTGAGGTATAAAACCTTTCCATTACCAAATTTGGGTGTGAGTGTGTGGACTACAGCTTGTTGTTCGCCAGATTGCCCTACTTTATTTTATGCTGATAATAAAGTAGTACTTTGGCATATTCTTTGAGTCTGTCTGGTTATTTCGGTCCGAGATCGTTATTGGTAATTCCAACTAGCACACAAGACGCTTCAAGGTGCTAGAGCACAAGACCATTTATATCAGGCCACAATTGCAAGGATGCTTGGTGTACAGTAGGTTAATGATATGATATGATATGGCATTGGTAACGTGCCTATACACAAATGTTTCAAGGCGTGATGAGGCAAGGGAGGGGGAACAGTGGGAGGACAGAGACAACGATCTTACTAGGCCAGGTGACCTTGAGATTGCGCAAGTGCAGGGGAGGGGGGAAAGGGAATGTGCAGGGGGTAAAGGGGAGGGGGCAGTACACCAGAGCAACAGTAAAAAATAAATAGAATAAATAAAGCAATAGGTAAAAAGTGTGACCAGCTTGTGGCAAGTGCAGGGTTGATTGCAGACAATAATTGTCAGGAGCCGGTGGGGACTGTAGGGATACAGAAACAGCCCCCAAGTGCAGTGGTTGCCTGGGAGGCAGTGCAGGTATGCAGCTGGCGGGGGACCTGGGCACGAGGTCAGAGGGTAGACAGGTGACCAGTGCATTTTTCAGTCAGGAGTTCAGCAGGGGAGAGGAGGAGAGAAAGCAGAAGCAAAGAAGAAGGTCTTGAGGTGCTTCCGGAACTGGAGATGGTTCTCCTCACGTTTCAGGGAGGCAGGGAGTCAGGAAGGCTGTTCCAGAGGGAGGCCCCAGCCGAGGAAAGAGATCTACCACCAACTTGTTGCTTGGAGAAGCGACTGACACTGAGGCAGTTGGAGGCGGATGAGCGAAGAGCTTGAGAAGGAAGATATTTAGGAAGAGAGAGTTGAGGGTACTGAGGTGCCAGGTTTCAGAAGGCCTTGTGGACAATCCAGAGGGGTTTTAACTTAATCCTCAAGCCACTGGGAGCCAGTGCAGAGATTTCAGTCCTGGAGAGATACGATCCCTGGGCTTGAGGCCAAGTACAAGTCTTGCAGTCCTGTCTTGGATGAATTGCAGAGGGCAGAGAGTAGAAGCAGGCAGATTATGTGATAACCTGGGCAGATTTAAAAAGCGGCAGTTGCAGTAGTCCAGCCTAGAGAGAACCAGGGCTCTGGAGACAGTGAGCTTCTGGGGGAAGGAGAGCAAAGGAAGAATACCGCTGTGGAGGTGCAACCGGTAGTGTGACTTCTTAGAGACGTCAGAGATGTGAGGAGTGAAGGAGAGTGTGGAGTCGAAATTGATCCTGAGGTTTTTAACCTCACAGGTGGGAGAAGGAAGAGGGCCAAGAGAGGCCGGCCAGAGAGCAATAGGAAAGAAGGGGGTAGGTGTACCGATGAGGAGAATCTCCGTCTTACTGGCATTAAAGCAGAGATCATTGATGGCAGACTACTCCTGGATAGCGGACAGACAGTCAGAGATGAGAGAAGGAGAAGAGGCGGCGGAAGGGAGCCTGAAAATGAGCCGAGTGTCATCCGCATAGCACTGAAAGTTTGGTCAGGGAGCTGCAATGCAGTGGGCAAGAAGTGCCAGGTATTGGTTGAACAGCCAGGGAGAGAGGTTAGACCCCTGGGGAACACCATACGTAGAGATAGACATAGAGGAGAGGAAGGACCAAGTTGGACCTGGGAAGGTCGATCAGAGAGGAAAGAGGTCAGCCAAGCCAGGACCTGATCCGTGATAACCAGGTTATCACAGAGATGGTTGAGCAGATGGCATGGTTGACCGTGTCAAAGTCAGAAGAGAGATCAAGTATGATGACGACATAGGGGGTATTGGAGTCAAGGATTGAGAGCAGGTCTTCACGGATGTTCAGGAGAGCCGTTTCCATGCTTCTGGTAGCTCTAAGGCCAGACTGAGGGTCATGGAGACAACCAACCAATTCAATATGAAGATTAAGCTGGGAGCAGGCCAGCTTTTCCTGGAGTTTGCCCAGGAAAGGAGTGATGGAGATTGGGTGGTAGTTAGCAGGGCAGGAGGGGTCGGCTGAGGGTTTCTTAAGAAGAGAATGCACAAGAGAGTGCATCGGAGGGAAGGGAAGACTCCAGTGGTGAAGGGGTGGTTGCATAAGTCGGCCAAAGCAGGAGTGTCAATGTGTTCCTTGATGGTTTTGGAGGAACAGGGGAGAACCTGTTTTGACGAGACTTTCATAGATCAGACTTGGCTATAAACCTTGTCTGGCGAGAACAGGGTAAAGGCAGGGAAGGAGGGAGGAGGGGAGGCCACAGAAGGGCCAGTGGAAGAGCGGGGAGTAGAGGGAGGAGGAGGCGAGGGAGATGAAATGAGAAGCCCATGCAGAGGGCCTGGGAGGGGGGCACAGGAGAGGTAGAGACTGCAGCAGGATTGGCCCGCTCCTTGCAGATTTTAAAGAGTTTGGCCGAGTTGTTGGATGACACAGAGACGCGGGCTTGGATGAGGGCTCTCTTTTTGGTGCGGACAGAGAGCTGGTATTGCCTTTGGAGCAGGCAGCAGGCCAGTTTGTCAGAGGATGCACATGATGCTAGCCATTTCCTCTCAGCCACCCTGTTTAAGGGTGACGAGGTCTGAGTCATACCACCAGTTGCACTTGGCTTTGGGCTTCAAGTGGATCCTCATGACAGGGTCAAGAACATAAAGAGTACCATATATAGCAGAGTGGAGCATAAAGAGGGCTGTGTCAGCGTGTGAGTCAGGCGAAGGGGAATGAGGAGGTGAGAAAGTGGTGGTGAAAGCCCCAACTGACACGTGCTTCATGGGTCGGATAACCAAGAAGGTAGGTGGCAGTGCTGGAGTTGGCGTGGTCTGAGGGGTGGGGAGATTGAGTTGGGAGGAAAGGAGAAAGTGATCACACCAGGAGAGAGGAGTGATGAGAGGGGTAGGTCTGAAGAGTTCAGAACATCCAGAGTGTGCCTTGCAGAGTGAGTCTGGCCGAAAGGGGAGAATAGAAATAGAGAGTCACAGAGGTTCGCGATAGAGTCCAGAGGAGGGACAGGAAGCATCCAGGTGGATGTTAAAGTCTCCAAGTCTCCATGCCTGAAATAGTGTATTCAAACATTCGGTCTAGTTGTTTCCCTCTTTGATATGACATTGTGATGCAGGCGGATATAGATCAATACCCCAAAATGGCAGATGCTACAACAGACAGCATACCATAAATAAGGCACAATACTCTTTAAGACTACTCAGATTAGTTAAACCCTTGGTCTCAAATACAAACTACACCACCATAATGAGGGCCTTAATTATGCCTCGCATTGATTACTGCAGTGCACTCCTGGTTAGCGCCGGCAGGGCTATTGGCAAAGGCTACAAATTTTGCAGAACGATGCGGTGTGGATTATTAAAGGGGTCTCTAGAAGAGAACACATCACTGAGCACCGCAAAGGTCTACATTGACTTTCAGTGACAACCAGCGTTTGCTTTCAAGCGTGCACCATCGTGCACAAGTGCTTATATGGCCAGGAGCCCAGTTATGCTAAGGATGCAATTAGAGTCCAATCCCCCACGAGAGTCACTAGAATTAGAGATATGGTCCACCTGGCTGTTCCGAAGAGCAAACGTGTAAAGGGTGTGGGTAAATCTTTTCAGGTACAGGCGGCAGCTCTGTGGAATGGTCTCCCTAAAGACCTAGCTGCGGAAAAAAAACGTCTGGTATTCAGGGAAAGATTAAAGACAGTCCTTTTTGAATAATTTTAAGCCAATTTCTGTGTACCTTTCTCCTCTCTGCTTCTGCGCCCTGATGCAGGTGGGCTTTCGCCGCATTATAAATGTTAAAATAAATGTTAAAAAAAAACAATACCACTGAAGCTACGAAGGAGATGCTGATGATTATAAAATTGGAGCAAGTAAGTAAACAGAAATTGGTACCTACATAGAAAAAGAAACTAGTTCTAGTAGCGAAAGGTTGATATCCTTTTAATCCAAGTAATAACGAGAAGCTGCACCTAATTAAAGCTCTACCATTCTGATAGGCAACTGCTTTGCAACGGAAACTCAAGCAGATGGTAGCTTACAAGCACATATGTGGCCATCTTTGCAAATAAGGTGAGAACTACAAACGGTGACTGTGAAACCTTAGACTGGTCCGGTAGTAAGCATGCTTGCCTGCATGTGATTATACATTGAGGTCTAAAGGACAACGATACAAGAATTTACATCGAAATCCCTTGTGGATGTTGCCTCCATTTTAGATACTAGTTCAAATATTGAGCCTTCGAAGACCCTCGTGAAATATGAGAGGTATGGAAAAAGTCTTTAAAATAGATCCGTTGGGCACATATGCTTAAATGAAAACCTGCAGAGGATGCATGAAGGATAAATATCTGCATATGGTAAAGCAGTATTTTTTTTTAATCTGAGTTTATTGTTAATATTGTTTGCTTTCTCTTTCTCTCTCTTTCTCTCTCTCTCTCCCCACTCCATTCCCCATTTGTGTCTTTGAAATTATACATTAAAAACGGTACTCAGAAAACTATTAAGTGTGATATTCTGTGATAAACTGCAATTATATTATTCTAATATTGTAGCAGGAGTTAGTTCCTGAATATTGTGGAATAGGGTGAAAGTAATGTACATAAAAAAGACAAAGACATATGATTGTAATATCGCAACACCTTATGAAACTGATTTTTTCATTTGTGTTACCATAATTAAAACAAAGGCTTTTTTCGGAAATAGACTCTAAACACAGTGCTGTTACTCAAATATTCGTAGGGACATTGGCCCTCATTACAACCCAGGCGGTAAGTTACCGCCTGGGTCGTACCCTTACCACCATGGCGTAAACTAAGTTTACGCCATGGTGGTTGGCGGATTTACCGCCCCATTCCAAGGTGAGTGGGGCGGTAAATCCCCATTTCCCATTTTAGCCTTCCCCATTCCCATTTTCGCCCCATAGGGCATAATGGGAATGGGGAAAGGCGATAATTACGGCACCGTAAATTACAGTGGCCCTCATTAGGACCCTGGCGGTAAGGGGTTTGCGCCAGCGTTAGCTGCGCCGACCCCTTACCGCCAACTACGAGTTCCCATAGCGCCATGGTCATTTTTCCGCCCGCTTTTTGCGGGCGTAAAAATCCATGGCGCTATGGGACCTTGGTGTTAATTACGCCACCGTAATTTACGGTGGCGTAATTAACTCCTTCCCCACTCCCATTGAGCCCTATGGGGCCGAAATGGGAATGGGGAAGGGTAAATGGGTCAATGGGGACTTACCGCCCCGCCGACCTCGGAATGGGGCGGTAAGTCCGCCATCCGCCATGGCGTAAAGGGACTTTGCGCCATGGCGGAAAAGTCCGCCGACGGCGGAAAAAATCCGCCAGGGTCCTAATGAGGGCCAGTGCCGTAATTATCGCCAAGGTCCCTTTGCGGCATGGATTTTAACGGCTGCAAAAAAGCAGCCGTTAAAAGCCATCCCGCAAAGGGAACCTTGTAATCAGGCGTTAAGGGTCGGCTCCGTTTACGGCACCGTAAACCCCTTAACGCCTGAGTCAGAATGAGGGCCATTGGCTGTGTATATGCCCTGAGGAAGGCAGGTTGGCCGAAACTAGTTGGAATGATAATGCTGTACTAGAACTAAGAGAGGTTTAAATAATTGTTTTTAAAAAAAACAAAGTGAAAGATGTGCAGATTTGATAAACGAAGACCAGTTATGAAATAGCGCAGATTTGCAGCTAAGCAATGAATGTGTTAGAACTCTCTGGTAAAGACATTTCGCAATGTAGGTGCTGTTATGAGCTTTGGACTCAAACTGTAGCGCTGTTCGTATTCGTCTCTGCGTCATCACGCATTTTAATACAAGCTTCCTTATGAATAATTCAAAATCTATTTTTTCTATTGTGGTTTAAGAGGTTTCTATATTTCCCTTCATGTCTAAGTGTGATGTATTGTATTTAAATACATACACCAACTATCGAGAAATCCACAAGCCCTAGGGATCCTTTTTTGGAGTGCATGCCCCACAGATCAGCACTTCCTGGACTGCACCTACTGCTAGAGGGCCCCACCTGGGCCTCACCTCCAGAAACTCCACATTCAAGCTTGCCAGTGATGAAGTAAAGTAACCAAGGAGGTACGCAGGTGGGACATGATGCATAAAGTAGATATATGTACCAATAGGCACATTCATATGTCTACTGTACTGCATATGTTCATTGTGTGTCCGTTTGGGAATGTTTGCTTGTGTAGTATGTGTCTGTATATCTCTATGTACTCTGTGGGTTCGTGTGGAGAGCAATGTGATGTGTGGCTGCGATGGCTCAGGCACGGTGGGACAGGGTGTGTCACAGTGGGATGGGATGTGCTGCTGGCAATGTAGTGTGGCATGGTAGAATATGATGCCCTTTTGCTTGAGTAATATACGGTGCCTGGGATGATTGTGTTGTAGGGGTGTGTGAAAATTGTTAAAAGGAGCGGGTGTTGTGGCAAATGGGCTGTGTGCATCGTCAGCGTGCATTGTGAGGTGTACTGGGTGGCCTGTGTATACTGTGAAGTAAGGGCAGTGGATGGTAATGGAGGGCTGGGGCAAGGCCCGTGATTCTGAGTAATTAAAAACCTTCCAGCCACGAACTCTCCGTTTTTCGTGTAGTGCTGCAGGCCACTGGGATGTGAGGTGCTGCAAAACCCGATGCACCAGAAGACTGCAGTTCGACACTGTATAACAGATGACACACCAACAAGGCATAACTGATTACAGGCCACACACCATACCACAAACTTCCAGAGGGCATACCGTGGACTACCACACATCACAAAAAATAAAGCAATACTGAAGAGAGCGACAGCCTGGCAACTTTAAGGCACTATTGTATTAAGACATTTGTTTTTTGTGCAACAGATTTAGCATAACATGCAATAAAATACCCAACATGATACCTCATGGCACAACATGGGTTGATATGGCAGGTGACAGCATATTATGTCACAGCATGGTACAAAGTGACGCAGTGAAATATGATGTCATCTAGCCTAGGACAACATAGCATAAGATAGCATAGAATGGTGCAGCATAACAGAACAAAGCCTGCTAGGGGGATGAGAATTGTGAAGATAATTATCACCCGATAATGGGCGCCTGATATATACACTCCTCACAGTATCTGCAAGCCAAAACCCAGCCATGCCTCTGCCCTTACCTAAATGTGCTTTACGCTTGCCCCAGTCTACTACAGAAATGCTGCTGGTCTGCTAACCACTCCTGCTAACCCCTCCTTCTTCTCATCACAGCTGCCCTGGCCACACCAAGTCCACGAATCGGGGCCCTAGCACAAAGCCATACCCCCCCCCCCTCCCGACCCGCCCCCCCCTCCCCCCCCGCTGATCATCAAGATGGATGCTGAGCAGACCTGAATCACCACCGATGCCCTCGCCTCACCCCCTGGCCAGGTATCCAAATTAAGGACATACCACGGCGGGAGCCTGAGTGTTACGAGGTGCGGGGCTATCATCCGGTGCCTCGGGCCAGGGTGGAAACAGGAGCTCAAATATAATGGTTCTTTTATAACGCGCTTAGTTTCTAAGCGCGAGAATGGGACAAGCAAGACAAGTGGATGAAGGGCAAAGGTGACCCTCAACCAATTCCCCGCCTGGGGAGGCATGGTGACACAGCAAGCCACAATCCAACGCCCAATGCTCTGTACCAGCCTGTCGCGCCCCTTTCCCATTGCCAGTGAAGGGAAGGGAATTCAAGATAAGGGGATGAACTTCGTGAAAATCACAACTCAGCGGCAAGGGGGTGAGCAGTGCTATCAGTGCTCACTCCCTGTGTGGGGGATGGGGTGTGAGAGGAGAGCTGAGAGACTAATAGGTGGAGGTTGGTAGGAGGGTGAATGTGAGTGGTAGTGTATTAACAGAAGGAAGGTGAAAGGTTGTTAGGTGTGGGTGGAGTTTGGTGGGTAAGCAGTAGCTGTGAGTAGGTGAGGGGTGGGTGGATAGGTAGAGGAGGCAAGCTAGGAAGTAGGAGTAGGTAGATGAGTAACAGAGGGCGAGTGAGAGGTAGGGTGATGGAGAGATAGGTAGGGGAGATGTGAGAGAGTGCATAAGGTGGGTTTGACTGTCATTGGTGGCTCAGAGTGGTGTGAATGGTGTGGCTGAGGGTTTCTAGGAAAGGGTGATTGAGGGGTTGGTAGGAGAAGGGATTGATGAGGGGTAGGGATGAGTTAATGGGTAGGTGAAGTAAGGGATGTTGGGTGATGTACTGAGAGTTGTGGTTAGGAGAGGTGAATGTGTTGCAAGAGGGAAGTGTGTGTGTGCCTGTGTGCATGCGTGTGTGTGTTGTTGAAAAGTATATGGGGAAATGTTGGTGAGAGGTGGGGATTGGTAAATAGAAGAAAATGGTACGTTTTGTGGGGATGGTGGTAGGTTGGGTGGGACGTGGTTCAGAGATTGGGTAGTTTGGGCCTGAGAGGGTGCAGGGTGATTGGGTGGGTAGGTAGGAGAAGGACTAGGGTGTAGTTATGAGAGTGTGTGTGTAGATACACTCACCTACTCTAGCCTTCTCTCTACAGTCTTTAGTGCCCATTTGCACCTGAAATACACATACATCTCTTCACTAACTTTAAGAACCGATAAGAACTAACTCAAACGACTCCACCTTTGAACCCTATCTTTAATCTGCTGTGCCCCTCAACCCCTTTTTCTTGTCTGTGTAGGTACTTCAGGTGAGACTGTACCGTAGTGCTGGTTGGCAGTGGGGGTAGGTTGGTGTATTAGTAGGAGACAGAAGAGGAAATGTGGGTAGGATCAATAAAAGAGGGTGGGTAAAATATAGGAGAGGATGTGGCCGGAGTGGTTAGGTAACATTGGTAGGGACGCATGCAACGATTCAGGGATGAGGGAAGACAATAATATGGGGCTGTGGCGCTGGAAGGAACAGTCGGGTATTGTCATGCATGATGCAGAGATGGCAGTAAACATTCAATAAAGAGTTTGCAATGATGTTCTTTCTAGAGGGCTATTTAGCTCGATAGCACATGTGGAGTTTATTCCGTGGGATTGAGGGTCTGTAGAGGCTGTCATATTGTGGTACAAGGAGCAGAGTTTTCTCAGAGGGGCCACTGGAATGATTACTAATGAATACCGCTGGATGGACCAATTAGCATGAGGCTAGCAACAGCTGAAAGGGTGATGGTCTATGGAAGGTGGTCTACCTATCTCATGTTTGGTCTCATAGTTTCTCTGCCGAGGTAGCAAGGAGAGCGTTGGATCAGAGTTCATCAGTATGGAGCAGAACAGGAGTACACACTAGATGGCCCAAGGGAGGGACTAAGGGGGATTGGCCCAGTGAGGTAGTAAGGGAAGGGGTATATTATGGGGGGGGGGGTGCCGGGATCCTGAAGTGCAACAACACCAAATATGGAAGCATTATATAGCATAATGTAACATAGCATAACATAATCTGGCATAAATATTAGCACAGCATTATAGGCATAACACGGCATATAGGGACGTAATGCTACAAATAATATTAACAGGGGTCAAAGAGTGAAAAGAAAAGTAGGGGAACTATATTCCCCTCTACAGACAGTAAAGAGTGGCAGTAAAAGTCAAGGGTATCCACAGCGTTTGTACAGTCACTTGTGATCAGCAAAAAGGCAGCGGGAGTCAAGGAAGTGTGGGTCTACTGCCGATACACTACCACGGTAATTAAGCACAAACAAGAAAGGTCCTAAGACACACTGCGCCAAGAAATGCAAAAATTTAAATACAATAATGTATTTATTTATGTAGATTGGTCAGCCTGACACGTGTTTTCAGCCAAACCTGGCTCTTCATCTGAGGCTTGTTATTAGAGGTGAGGATTGCGTAACGTAGGGGCATAAATTGCCTGTGCAAACTCTTATGCTTCGCAATTGCGGCAGAGGCTGAGCGCTGGACAGGTAGCTACTAGGAAGGGCTCAGACCTGGGGGCTACCTGTCAAGCCTCAGATGAAGAGCTGGGTTTGGTTCGAAACACGTGTCAGGCTGACCAATCTACATAAATAAATACATTATTGTTTTGAAATGTTTGCATTTCTTGGCACAGTGTGTCTTGGGACCTTTCTTGTCTATATTCCCCTCTACCCTGCTCCTACTCCCCACCATCCCCATCCCCACCCTCACTCTACCTCCCACTTCCATGCAACCCCCATTCCTGTATCCTGCCTTCCCTCCACTCTGTCCCCCAATATGCATTTTAGAACTATACTATCAAGACTGAAAGAAACACAATGGGCCTCATTACACGGAAGGCGGTAAGGGTTAACGGTCACAAGGTAAGGGTACTGGTGACCGTTAACCCTTACCGCCTTACCACAAGGTCCCTTTGCGGGTTGGTACTTTAATGCCTGCTTTTTGCAGGCGTTAAAAACCAACCCTCAAAGGGACCAGGGAGCTAATTATGGTACCGCAATTTGCGGTGCCGTAATTAGCACCTTCCCCATTCCCATTATGCCCTATGGGGCAAAAATGGGAATGGGGAAGGGCAATGGGGGAAGAGGGAATTACTGCCCCACCAACCTTGGAATAGGGCGGTAATTCCCCATTCACCCAAGGCGGTGCCGGTATCCACCGCCGACCGTGTAATGAGGCCCAATGAAATAACATGCATCTTCAATGACTACTTTTACTTTCATTGTCCCCTACGGCATATAGTTTTATACACCCTCCATCTTCTAATTATCCACCATTCACAACTCGTAAGGGACATGCCAACGACCACAGCCACCCTCTACCCACCCATTCCCTGCACACACAGGTGTGCCTGCAGCAATTCCAAGTTAATCTATTAAATGTAGAAGACTAATGCTAATCACTGCGGCAACTGACAGCCATACTTCTCCTAGCGCAGCACAAGGGTCATTTGGCATTGGTTTGTGCTCCACTGGGACCCCTAGCACAGAAGGGGCTCCGGGAACTTTCTCCACCTGTGGCCATACCGGCTGCTCTGCAGGCCAGTACCTTGAGCAGGGAGTAGCAACCGTTCCCCCTCAGAAGCCAGCAGCGAGAGGGTTAGCACCATGCTGGCCAGCAGCACACCAAGAGCGCCTGTCTAAGGCATGAACAAGTTTAACTGAGGCATCATGGGAAAAGGGTATCAGGTAATATTTTCGCCAGCAAAAATATCGCCGTACATATGGTCGTCGGGAACGGCCATAGGCGATATTTTTGGTGGTGAAAATATTAGGTGCAGGGGTTGCGGGGGTGTCCCCGCACATAAAAAAATAATGCGGGGGTTGCGGGGTGTCCCCCGCAGGGTCCATGTGTTATTTTCGCTGCAGAAATATGGTGATATTTTCGCATCTCGATATTTTTGCGGTGAAAATATCACATGGAACCGGGAAAAGGAGGAAACTATACTCCAGAGGAAAAGAGGGGGTGCAATTACACACAAAAAATATTAAGAAAGGGGTTCCTAGATGAAGGTCGGTGCCTGACAAGTAAGTGCTGTGAAGAGGGAGAGGGAGGTGGAGGTAACAAGCATTATGTCTGTAGCAGGCAATTCAAATAAAAAAAAGCCAACCAACCCCCGCAAGATAGCCCAGCCGGATGCAATGCTAGGGCGTTTCCAGAAGAACCCAAGTTTGAAACCCCAGTAAAGGGGAAGCCAAAAAACCCAAAAAACAAACCAGCCCTTACCTGCCCTCCATGAACGCTGCTATGGGTGCAAAAATGCAAGGAAACAATGGCAGCTTTTCCTAAAAAGTAGAGGAACATCGCACCTTTTAGTTGCTGCTCACTTCGATCTCTGATTATTAACTGGGGCCAGATTACAGAAGCTTTGCACCAGTGCAAGTGCAAAATTTGTGCAGTTTTACATATTATTAAAAGCACCATGGCTAAAATTACCCTAGTCCAAAAAATATACTTTTTTTTCGATGCATTTTTGAACCGGGGCAAAGTTTGCCCTAGTGCTAATACTATTCTCTATTAGCACTCGGGAAAGTTTCCCCTGGGGCAAAAAGACAGTGAAAATGTATCTTTTTGCACCAGGGCAAGTTTTGCCCTAATGCTTAACATGCCAACATGCACTTGTCATGGTGCAATGGTTTTCTAATATTTCCAAGTGTTTTTAGAAATAGGGTAAACTTTGCCCTAGTGCTAATCCCATGCAATTTTGCACTTTCACCAGTGCAAAGTTTCTGTAATCTGGCCCCGGATCTGTAAAGTAGCGTTACCCTCCTGGGGCCAGATTACAGAAACGTTGCACTGGTGCAAGTGCAAAACTGCATGGTATTAGCACTAGGGCAAAGTTTGCCCTAGGTTTATAAACAATGGGATATATTAGAAAACGATTGGGCTTTGACAAGTGCAGTTTGGCATGGAATAAGCACCAGGGCAAAAATTGCCATTGGGCAAAAAAGACACATTTTCACTACATTATACAATAGGGCAAAGTTTGCCTTAGTGCTATTACGGAAAGGTATTAGCACTAGGGAAAACTTTGCCCTGGCGAAAAAAAGTAATCGAACATTTTTATGGTACTATGGCAATTTTTACATAGTGCTTATACCATCCCAGGCTGCACTTGTCATGGTGTAATAGTTTTCTAATATGTCCCAGTGTTTTCAAAAATAGGGCAGACTTTGCCCTAGTGCTAATACCGTGCAATTTCTGCACGTGCACCAGTGCAACGTTTCTGTAATCTGGCCCCTGAAGTCATAAAGCACTGATAGCAGCAGACGTTACCATTGCCCGATAAGTGGACACTTATATGAAGAAGCCGAAAAGGCTGGATGGCACATCTGGGTGTGAATGCTGCCGCTCTCCGCAGCTCGTGCTCCAGACTGCAGAGAGCTATCGCATGTAGTGAAGGGCGTCCACTTATGATAAGGAACAGTAGGCGTTTGTTCAATCCATGCATGCAAGAAGCGGCTTATGAGACGTCAGCACTGTTGTGGTAACATAAACATTGCATTGCCCAGCAGAGGGGGACTGTGCTTCGCAAGAAACGGCTTATGAGATGTCAGCACTGTTGTGGTAACATAAACAGTGCATTGCCCAGCAGAGGGGGATTGTGCTTCGCAAGAAGCGGCTTATGAGATGTCAGCACTGTTGTGGTAACATAAACAGTGCATTGCCCAGTTGTGATGAGGCCCTATGTCTCTTAGTTGCGTATTTATAATGCGCTTGATCACCAGAGGTGTTTAAGCACGGGGATCAAACCTGTGTTGCTTCTTGCCGTCTTGTTTCCAAGGCGAGCACATTGCTGCTGAGCTATCCTCCCAGGACAATGTATTCCTCTGGAATCTGCCTGCTTTTGCCAGGTGGCCCCTTCGGTTGGAATCTACTGCAGCACTGGCAGCATGAAAATACATGAAAATGCACGCTGGAGGAAATGCAGACGCATGTGTCAGGCCGGACGGGAACAGCAGGCGCACATGCAAAGCCCCTCCTGTGCCCCAGCTCAGACTGGCACAGTATGAACAATCCAGCCGTTTGGTAAAAATGGCAGGAAACGTCTACCATCACTTTTACCACCATTTTTACCTATCTGCAGGACCTGCAAAATGACCCATAGACAGTGTTACCACAAGTTTGTACAATTACCACAATACCCAAAATGAGTCCGACAAAAGAACTTCCTATCTCAGAGAGCATTGTATGAGTGCAATGGGCAGGATCGGACTGGCCTATAGGGCAATAGGCCCATGGCCGAACCAAAAACACAAAATACTGGTGTGGCCCAGTATTTCTGGTCAAAGTGGGCCACTTTTGTGGGCAATGTGGGCCAGTAGGATGAGTTACTTCACTATACAGCTAGTAGTTTTGTCAAGTGTTGCTGAATTAATATTCTTTAAAATGCACAATTTGCATCACACTTTATCCAAAGGAAAACCTTGGTTACTATTCAAACAGTCTGTCACTAAAGGAATGAATAGCCATTTGCAAATGTGGGCCACTTTTTCATTGGTGCCCAAGACAATTGTATGGCCCAGTCCGACCCTGGCAATGGGGGCTATCAGGTCAATGTATTTGATGCAGAAAATTGTATATAAGCAGAGAATTGCCTCCAGCGATCTTACCACTGTTTCTTCTGTTATTGAACAGGCTAGCTCTGCGGATACATATTCATGTTACAGAGAACGTAGTGACACCAGAGTTGCCCCGCTTTAAATGATCCATCAACCCTTTCATTTTTATCTATGCAGCCTGTTTTCCAAATGCGGCCCGGCTAGCCAGGGCTACTGCTTGTCCCCTGGGAGAAAAATAGAAATAAAGACGCAGACACCAGGGTTTAGGTAAAAATAGTGTAATAAAGTAATGTGCTTATTTATTGTGTAGTGTTTGTGTTTTACCTGGGGAACTTACCTGGACAGAACCTTCCAGCCCACCATGGGGCTGGGTGGAAGGTTGAATGAATAAAGAAAAACAAAGGCAACGCTCTCCCGCCCAAAAATTGGCTGGGCACAGGAGTTTAAAGGAATGGTTCGGTCAAAAAATGTTATTGCCCCTACGGGTCGGCCATGTGTTTTTAAGCCTAAGTCGCTCGATTTTAGAAATATTTCCTATGGACCTTACCTGAGTTTTCGTCCATTAAACGCACGTGAAAACAGGCACCAGGGAGCTGCCATTTTGTGATAATCCTATCATTTCCCCCATCGCCCTGGCTGACCTGCTTTTGCGGCACTAAATCATATCCCCCGCCCTTGAGCCTGTCATCAGGAGACGCGTAAGCCCATTTCATAACGCCAAAGCACGTCTCATGTCAACATTCGCTGCGCTTCAGCTAATGACGTGTTACCATGGAAATGGCAGGATGCCTCTTTCCTCAATAAGTAGAAACAGACCGTTTCACAACACACAGCAGCAGATTTTCGATTCCATTCCTCTCTCTGTGTTACTTTGAGTATTCTGTGACTCGTTTCTGTGCTTTGGTCAGCTACCTTCGTTGCTTGTAGCCCGTGTGGACAGATACCAGTACCACCGCTATCAATTATTTTAGTTTGTGCAACACACAATGGATACAATAATGCCCTACATGTACGAGCCCGAGTATACCGAGGAGGAACTACTGGAAAGGGAAACACGCGAAAACGATGGGGCTTCGGACAGCAGTTGGCAGGACGAATCTACGGATGAAGACACTGGACCTAGTCGCATGGACGGTGTTTCCATCTGGTGCACATGCAATCGGTGCGAGCTAATGACGACCGAGTAGGAGAACTGCTGCTGCTGTGAAAACTCGGGATGCGTGGCCTACATTTCGGAAGGCGATCCACGACCGCAATGCATCACCGAGCTGCCAGACTTCAGGGCAGCCTGCCTCACACGGTCCGTGTTGAGGATAATGATGGTGCTTATGCACGAACTTCGCGCAACTGTTCGTCCTCGTAATCCGAGTAACAATTAAGTATACTCTGCTTGTGATGCCACTACTATTTCATGGTCTTTTACTATATCCAAAATTACATATACATATCATTGTAACGCATGAAAGTCATTCAATAGTGTGCAGTTTCTAGATAGCATTTGTCCGAGCAGAATGCCATTAGTTACAAGAATTGTCATTGACAACAAACGTTTATCAAAATTATCTTGGTCATTTCAAAACAGTTTATTTCATTCCTTTTCACAGGTGGTACAGGCTGGTGGCCTATCGTTTCTTTACATGGTGGCTTCACGGGAGGCTTGGACACCACGTTCGTTCGAAGAGTGATACCTGCCTGTGCCGTTCGTGCCTTAAGAGAAACATTCTCGAGTGACAGCGGTCAGTACAGCGGATTTTCTCTCGCTGTGCTGCAACCTGAACTGTACAATGTGTAAACTTTTGTTTTTTTGTGTCATCAAAATAAGCTACAAAATAAAACACCACATATATTTTAACAACGGTTGTTTCGATTTTTTAAATCAATCAAGTGTGTCTCCATTCAAGGATGAACGTCAGACACCTGTGCTCGGAATGGGTGAAGTTCAGGTCGCTGTGAAGCGGGTGGTCACTATCTAAGCTAACCAAATATATTATCAATAATGCATGCACTAAATAACATTTGTTCAAAGTCTTTCAGTCGGTTATGTCTCTATAAAAGTCACATATATATCAATACTATCAATGAACATTGGATTATACAGGCCTTAGGTCAAGGGTCTTGACCACTATAATACAGTGTTTGAAGTGTGGGTCTGTGCTCACAAGAATCTCCGATATGTGGCATTTGTTATTGATAGGCAACGATATACTGCAGTAGGGGTCTAATGTTAGTTGGGGATCTGCTAGGTGGCCATCATGGAGTGGTCAGTGGTCTGGCACATGAAGAGAATACCTTGCAGGGACACAGGGTCAGAATGGCAGTTACTTTCCACTGGCGAGGGTGCGTGGGCAAGGACACGTTTGTGGAGATGAACGAGCCATGTGCATGGTTCAAGCCGGTTCACATGCAGGACCGTGATCTCAGAGAGTGATGTGTTACATTTATTAGCTGTTGCAAATACCTCTGGAGTTTTCCAGTCAGAGTGGGAATGAGGCTGTGGGCCATGTGCTCTGCGCGCTGTACTATCGTAGTGAGGCCTGGTCACCAAAATGGAGTGGAAAGGGGGTACAAAAATGGATGCCCCGTGTCCTTTAACATCACATAAGAGCAAGGGACGGGCGCAAACGGCCAAGGTGCTGAACAGCATGTACACTTCAAAAGGTATCCCACGCCCAGGGGCCATCGCTCACATGGCCTCTCAGACCCCGTGTCTCCAGGCAGGCCTCCCCTGAGGCAGGCCGCCCCCCTGCAATCCACATAAGTGTGTCTCCATTCAGCAGTCTTCCTGTGCCTTATCTGCACGCCCCAGGCCCATCCATCCCACCCCCTCTATCAAAGGCGGTGCGCACCCGGGGATGAGCACTGGCATGGGGGGCTGTGACGGGCGCAAACGGCCAAAGTGCCGAACAGCATGTACACTTCAAAAGGTATCCCACGCCCAGGGGCCATCGCTCACATGGCCTCCTCAGACCCGTGTCTCCAGGCAGGCCTCCCCTAAGGCAGGCCGCCCCTGCAATAAACATAATACCACGACATACACACGTCATTCAGTCATATTTCGGTCATTTTTACATTTCAGTCTATTTCCTATTACAGTACCCAATAGAGCCATGGTCATTGATCTCATTGCTATTGACTTGAGTTTCAATTGTTATGCTATCAATAGATCTATTTATTTTCATCTGTGTCAATTGTCATCGAATTGCATCCATCGGGGGTCCAATCTATAATGTAAGCATGGTTCCTTTTCGTGCAAGACAAAACAGAAATGTCTGTAACTTATGCAAATACTAAGCCGCACATGATGAACTGGTATAGTTCCGGGCGACCAAAACAAACCTTGCATTGAGCATGGTATGGTTCATTTACTTTTTTATGACATTTTTATTCATCAAGGTTTTATAATAATCTTGATATTTACTTTTCAGAATTTTCAACAATGCCTGCCTGTTCGATTAGCGGTTGCCCTTCGAAGACCCATGCTAAATCTGAAGGCACTACAATGCATGTATTCCCGAAAACTGTTTATTGAATAAGAGAATGGGTCAGACATTGCAGATATCCACTGGATGAGCTGGAAAGTAGAGTCCAACAAGTCTTTGAGGACAAGAGGGGTGATCGATACTGCATCTGCAGCCGGCGCTTTACCTCGAACATGTATACCACATCTTGGGTAACAAAGAAGAACGAACGGCGATCGACACGAAAATTGCTCGCAAACGCTATTCCCACTCTATTCATCCACAATCTGCCACTGGGGAGTCAAGTGTCCGTTTTTAGCTTTAGGCCTTGCAGTAGTGTGTAGGTAGCCGAATGGATTCATTGATATTTTAGGTGTTGTTTCCAATTTGTAATACTTTCGACATTGATATGAGTGTATAGCTTTTTGAATAATGACACTTATCAATATATTATTTTTAGATTTCATAACCCACAAACAAAATCTATATATGGGCACAGGGAACTGTGCTATATTGCGCATTACTGAAGTATTCTGTCTCCTTACATGGCAATTTTAAATATTGGCATTTCATTATGAAACAATAATTTACCTTTACAACTTCTTGACTATCCCTTGAATCTGAAGCAAGAACATTCTACTTCCGTCACGTGCTCGCAGTTATCAACCACTTCTAGCGCTTATCAGGTAATCATACTTGGCTATTCCGCTACAGACTTGTTTTATGCATGTCAAGTAATAGTTTGTATGTATCGTGTGATTATTTTACCAATTGTTTGGTTAGTGCTTTCCAATTGATATACACCTTAGTTGTCGTCCCCTGGTGTTTTGTTTTCAGTTATAATTAGTGTTATCCATACTAATGCAAGTACTGTCTTTCAGGGAGATGCTGAAGCGTCCACCACATTGACAACAGCCCTATATGTTCTTCAGCAGCCCGCGGTATGGATACTGACAGCTCAACTGACCGTGATCATCAGGACTGGAACACTTGTCGTTTAATTGTTCTAAGCCATGTTTCATTTGTGGTTAGCCGTTGATATGTACCTGTGCGGTCGACCCCAAGCGTGTGTTGTGTTTTCAATATTATAATCCTTACTAATGCAAATACTAAGTTTCAGGCTGTTGTTGAATCGTCAACCCACGCACTTGATGCGGAGCCTGACATTCAAGTAATTCCGGTGGAAGCGGGACCATGCGGATACGAATTGGCGCAACAGCTTTCGGAAGTGCACACACCATTGACAACAGCCCTAGATGTTCTTCAGCAGCATGAGGTATGGATACTGACAGCTCCATCGAGCGTGATCATATAACGTGATTCCATTTGCTATACTTTCTTCCCTATTAATGCAAGTACTGTGTTTCAGGGAGATGATGGAGCTTCCACTACAATCACAAGATCACATTTAGATGATGCAGATGTAAAGACATCGGAGAAATAAGTCGATTAAATCGGATCATTTTTAAATATTCCTTGATTCTTTTAGATAATGCAACATTTGTGGTCATCTCTTTATATGTACCTGTGCCGTCTACCCCAAGTGTGTGTTATGTTTACGATATTGAAAACCATACTAACGCAAGTACTGTGTTTCAGGGAGTTGCTGATGCCTCCTCTTCAATACAATCATTCGTGGCAGTCCATGTAGAGCCAGAGGTATGTATACTGACATCTCCATCGAACTAGGTCATCAGAGCTTGAATACTTGTCATTTGATTGTTCCACACAATGTTTAAATCGTGTTTGGCTATTGAGATGTACATGTGTGTTCGTCTTCACGTGCGTTTTACGCTAACAATATTTTGATACACAGTAATGAAAATACTATGTTTCAGGGAGTCGATGGAGCCTCATTCCGTGCTGTCTATGCGGATACAGAAAATATAGTCGTTGCAGCACAAGAGGAAGGGGAGACATGCGGATACATATCAGAGCAACAGCGTGCTGATGTTGAAGGTCGAGTCAAAAAAGTTGTAAAGAAAAGAAACCAAATTAAGGTTAGTTACAAACAGTTCATAACTTTAGACATTTTTTTCTACTGGGGTCTATTTTATGTTTTTTTCTAGTCAATTGTACTATACTTTATCTTGTGTTTAAACTGAACATCCCTTTTCCAATCTGTCCTCTAGTTACCCGTGAGTCTACGAACTATACATACACAGACAATGAAGCGAATGAGAGATGTTGCTTGCCAGACCATTTACACTATGGAGGAACTATTAATTCAGACGCGGCGTGTTGAGACTCGTGATGCTCATGTCCAATGGCCAGAACATGAAATGAATGTGTCCGGAGAATCCAGCAAAGTTTTATTGGGCCATTGCTACAGTACGACCGCACCGCTGCAACAACATGATACTGGAAGTATTGAAGATAGCTCTGAAGTAGTCGCAGATTAATTCACACAATCTACACCCGCCAAAAAATTGCCACCAAAAAAGCTGTCGACATTGTTGTGTTCTCCCATCAATGTTGAAGTAACAGATGTTGAAATGACATAGAATGAACCAGCAGCAGCATTCACCGACGCATCAGAACTTGATAGCAGCGATATTTCTTTCAAATGTGGTGATATGTCCTCAACATCACAGGCCGAATCAACTTTGACGCAGGATGACAGTCTAGTGAAAGAGGGCAAATACATAGTATTCGACAGTTGTTTGATGGATATTATAAGTATGCTGAAATGTGGGCATTCCGTCAGAGGGAAAGTATGTGGGAAGCCATTGATTCATGTGACTCGTCAAAAACAAGGCAGTAACGTCACAATACATGCCACCTGTAGATTACATCATACATTCTCATGGTCTGCACAACCGATGCTGGGGAAACTGCCAGCAGGCAATCTACTGTGTGCAGCTGCATCACTTTTTAGTGGCTCCAGTTTTAGAAAGTTAGAGTCTTTCTTTCAGTTTGTGGGACTCCATTTCATTTAAAAAACGCAGTACTACAAATACCAACATGATTATCTGTTTCCGGCCATTAGTGATGCTTGGAAAATTGAACAATTGTCTCTAGCAAGTACATTCGAAGGCAAACGATTCAGGCTAGCTGTCGATGGACAGTGCGACAGCCCTGGATTTTCTGCCAAGTACTGCACCTACCACTTTCAGGACATGGATAGTAAGAAAATTGTGAGTTCGGTGGTTGTGCAGGTAACACAATGTACATCCTCAGTGGCCATGGAGAAACTAGGATTTATAAAATCAGTGGAATATCTACAATCGAGGGGAATGCACATCGACCTCATAGCCACGGACAGACACGTTTCAATTGCCAAGACAATGAGAGAGCAGTTCCCACACATTAAACATCAATTTGAAGTATGACATCTTGCTAAATCAATCAATAAGAAAATCTTGGCTGCAGGTGAAAAAAAAGGTTTGGAAAGTATTTCAGAGTGGTCCCAGTCTATCAGCAACCATCTTTGGTGGAGCGCCAAAACTTGTGAAGGGTCAGTGGAAATGCTACTTGAAAAATGGCGGTCACTGATGCACCACTGTACCAACGTGCACCGCTGGTCAGAAAACCTGCATTTCCACCAATGTGAACATGGCCCTTTATCCCTAGTGGAGACACGGAAGAAGAAGTGGTTGAATACATCTTCACCGACACACAAAGCCATTGAGAAGATTGTTTTCGATAAAACTCTATGAAGAGATTTGAGGGGACTGACAGAATTCTGTCACACAGGAGGTTTGGAGGTGTTCCACAATATGTGCCTAAAGTACAGGCCAAAGCGCTTGCATTTCAGCATACAAGGCATGAGACATAGGACTCTACTTGCCGTCTTGGCCCATAACGATAATCTCGGCCATGAACTATCTAGGACTAAGGGTAATGTAAGGATGCCTCGCTACACTAAGGCCTTTTCAAAAAGAAGTAAGCAATGGGTGATCAAACCAGTCTATGAGGAAATGGAGTTCGACTTTATCAAAAGCCTTATTGTTGCTGTATTAGAGAAGCACAGATATGGAATTTTTAACGTTTCTGTGCAGAGCACTGATCCATTGCCACCCAACATTGCCACTGTGCCATGTCCACCCAAAGGAGAGCTGGTTGTGAAGTACAAATCCCGGTTTAAATAATTGTAATACGATTGTCTTTTTGTAAATACATTTTATTGTACAGTGTGCATACAAAGTACGCTAACCCTAACCCCTACCTTCACCATCCTGGGTGCCGAACTACCTGGGTGTCATCTTTGAATTCTCTCTCTATTCACCTCATATTGCTGACCTTGTCTATTTGTGTATGTACATATTTTTGTTGATGTAACTAATTTTCGCAATGTCTTATAAATGCTGGGCACTGTTAACCGAGGGGAGGCTTGCGTATTGAAAATAATATAACAAACAAACAATAAATCTCACTTTCAAATCAACTGCTAGGGTAGTTTATACTTTCACCTGACCTTCCCCAAAAAATTGAAAGTCTCAATAGTTATGGTTCTTTGGGGCTTCAAAGCTCGCAGACAACGAGGACAAAATTGGGGCCTTAGAACGCGCCAAGCGAGCCGTTGCAGATGGGAGAGAAGCCAGTTCGCATTTGCACATTGAGGCGCACTACATAGATGGATTCGAAACTTCAAGTTCTTACAGATGGCTTTACTACGGGATGTTGCAAAGAAAGAATGTATGCTAGTTTATAGTGAAGGTCAGCGGCTTTGATTTTCAGCTCGCGCCCTGAAGAGGCCTACAACTCGCACTGGCAGTATAAGGTTCTATTGTTTTTTTACCTTGAGAGGCAGGGACCATGCAGAAAGAACTTCCTTTGAAGGGGGGTTGGGGGTGCAATAACGTTTGAGACGATAAGGCAGAAAATTGATAAACTAGACCCAGTTTCATGTTAGTTCAGTATACGAAAAATCGTTGTCAAGAGCACAGTGAGATTTACGGACTGCATTACGCAGAGACACAATGGAAATTGCAAATATAATGTAAGTAACTCTTTAGACGCTTTTATACCGGAATGAAGAATTAATGAATGGAAGCATGAATAAATGAATGAATGAAGAGCTATGAAAAGGTTTGTGGGATCGTCCTTGTAGCGGGCACATGGACATGCAGGTCCACATTCCACACGCATGTAGACAAAAAGTTGTTTCTCATTGTGTACCAACCTTCATTTTTTTAGTTAGTTTTCGCATTGATTTTAGAGCCGAACATACTCCATTGCACTATACTTGAAAGCAAATAGTTTCAGCCCGGCCGTAATAAATAAAATGAATAATATTAATAAAGATCGGCTGGCGAGACTAATTATAAATTTTATGTTTTCAAAATAGTTACATACTCCTGTTTTGCCCCTGCCACCAGTTTCAGACACCGGCATACGGTTTCTTCAGCCGCCAGCTGCAGCTTAATGTAAACAACTGCACCATTCTGATGATCTTATGGGCCGATCGCCAAGGGCCCATATGCCCTTACACGGTACTAGCGGCTAGAAGAAACATATCAACATTTATGCTGGCCTAGTGCCTACTTGATGGAACAGCCTTGCGGTTCAACTTGCGACAAAAGTGCCTCTTTGAACGAAAACCAACACCTTGTGTACCATAAAGGAACAGCGCGTGACTCACGATAAAATTTTAAGGATTTGTGGATAGAGATAAAAGAAAATAAATGACTTTCGGAGTTCGTATGTCAATTGCTGAGTATTCTATAAACATTTAATGTCAAATAAATGTACTTTACCAAATTTACCATGTTGCTGTTTGATTTTAAAGTACAGTTTCATATTCCGAATTGTGGCGCGCTGTGTTGTGAGCTGATCTGTGTTGGTTTCAGGGTTCTGTGTGAAGTCGCGTAGAAGACGACTGGGCGCATTTGCCTACGCAGCACAGTAACGTCACGGAGAGAGGCGGGGAATATGAATGTTTTGATAATGTCAGGCTCAGGGGCGGGGGATATGATTTAGTGCCGCAAAAGCAGGTCATCCAGGGCGATGGGGGAAATGATAGGATTATCACAAAATGGCAGCTCCCTGGTGCCTGTTTTCGCGTGCGTTTAATGGACGAAAACTCGGGTAAGATCCATAGGAAATTTTTCTAAAATCGAGCGACTTAGGCTTAAAAACACATGGCCGACCCGTAGGGGCAATAACATTTTTTGACCGACCCATTCCTTTAAGGATTTGAAAAGAAGCCGTTGGACAAATCAAAAGAGACAGTTGAAAATAAAAAAAGAAGAAAAGGAGGCAGGTGCGACAGCAGTTTTCTGGGGGTGCCATGGCCTCAAGCAGCCCCACAAGGCCTACTTATTATTATTATTATTATTATTATTATTATTATTAGTATTATTATTATTATTATTATTATTATCATTATTATTATTATTATTATTATTGTATATATGGAGCGTGAACCTAGCTTCATAAAGAAACAGAGCCCTTTACAGAGATATACAACAATAAAGATACCTAACGGAATGCTTTACAGAGGTATAGATCAGTAAAGATGCATAACAGAGCACTTTTCAAGGGTAACAACAATACAGCGGGGGTCGGGGTAAGATACAGAGGGGCGCAGAGGAGGGTTGCAGCTGTACCAGGTGGTGGGGAGGAGAGGGGTGGGTGGCATCTATCGAGTCAGGTGGCCTGACGAGGTGGATCTTGAGTTCTTTTCAATTCTCAGGGGCACAAGGGAGGACGACGTCAGGCCTACGAGGAGTACATTGCCCCCATGCAGGTGGTATAGGACCAGTGCTTAAACAGCTGTCAGCCCACACAGGGGTCATACCAGACAGACCCATCACTAAAGGCCCCAAACTATATGTGCAAAACGGTCTGGGGAGAAGAAGGAAGAACCGCCCAGTATGAGCCATGTGCATGGGACGACTTGAACCAGCCAACCTGGCCATGCCCCTTTTGGCCCACCCTGAGGCCAGGCACGGTGGGCCCATAAGAGAAGTCCTCCCAGGCCTGGTATGTCAGGTGCACAAAGTCTGATGACAGCAAAAGAATGTTATAAAGAAGATATAAGAACTTATGCTGAAATTATATGAAAAGACATAAGAATGATGATGTAACTAGAGCACTAAGAGAAACATGTACCCAGTGATACAGTAATCATGAACACAAAGAAGAATGAAGTGACTCACTGGTCAATAACTGTGAATACACTGTAATGCAAGCTAGAAAGAAAATATAGGAGCTTGATTATGGAGGTATATATTCATTTAGGATGACCATTAGAAGAAATTGGACAACAGCTTGTGTAAATAGACCCAGCTATCTCAAAATATGAGCCCAGGATCATGAAGTGAAAAGACAATGAAGAGGCTGTTTTTCCCTTGCAAAATAAAGGAGTACATTGGCCTGTGACCAAGGATGCTATTTCGAGAGATGAAGGCAAAGTACTAAGGGAGTCCAACAAGCATATCAAGATTAGAAGTAACAAGAACATTTACAGATGCCAAGTATTGGACAATAAGAAGTGTTTAATGATTATATGGGATAGATAGAGTGAGTATGTCTCTAAAAGCCAAGAGGAGCAACTGCATCCAGTGTAATTGAATCAAATCGTGTTATATACACTGTTGAAATGGACAAATTCATGGTCTCTTAGCATGTGACGATGAGCTTGCAAAGAAGGATACTCATTAGGCTTGAAACTAAGATAATGGTGTGCCTACACTCCCTTGGATGTTCCGGGACAGTGCAGCCTGGAAAAATCAATCTTCAAACAAAGGACACTGGCATGAGGTCTACCGATCTGTGAGGGTACACTAATTGGGAAAACAAGGGGAGAGCTGGTGTATCTCAAACACCTGGGTTTCGTTTCTATGTACGTGCTGCTAGCGGGCCGAATGTCCAAGGTTGGGTTGCCAACCAATCATAAATGCCTGACATGCACCTTTACATACAATGTTGCAAATTACTATTCCGCTGCCATATTCTCTGCTGTAATCAGTATACTATGTATGTAGAAGTAGCTCAGGACGTCATCAATGACATTTGTGATGTCATCCTTGATGTCCTGGGTGTTAGTCTTAGCAGTGCACGGTGGTGGCGCGAGTTATGGTTGCTTAGCTTACCATAACTGGCGAATTTCTAGGGTTTTTCGGTTTTACTTGGAACCATAACGTCCCTTTAAAAAAAAAAATTCCCTGAATTTCATAGGTTTTTAGTAGGGCAACTTAACCATAACATCCCTTTAACAAAGTTTGTTCACTGAATTTGATAGGTTTTTAGTAGCGCAACTTAACCATAACGTCCCTTTAACAAAGTTTTTTCACTGAATTACATGGGTTTTTAGTAGCGCAACTTAACCATAACGTCCCTTTAACAAAGTTTTTTCACTGAATTTCATAGGTTTCTAGTAGCGCAACTTAACCATAATGTCCCTTTAACAAAGTTTTTTCATTGAATTTCATAGGTTTTTAGTAGTGCAACTTAACAATAATGACTTTCACTTTATATACATATCATATGGAACTGACTGAATCTCTTCTACTGTACCTGATGTCCGTGAACTCATTTAATGTTCGCGGACATGTTCGAAGAACAGTACCACTACCTAAAAAACTCTGGGGGGTATGTTTGATTGTTATATCATAACATAGGAACATTTAACAAATTCAAAAAAAGCACACAAACACATTATATGTACTAATACATAATAAATGTAACCCATATATACAACACACTAACCATTCATTTAAGTGCACTATGTTCTAAAATGGAATATTCCACAAGAAAATAAATTGGCTTCCAACATAATTACCTCACAAACACCAAAGAATTGAGAACAAGAGCATACCCACTGAGTACATAGGACATATCTTACCTGAAATAGTAAGTGTAGTTAATTGTATTCATATATTTATAAACTTTCTGTATTTGATAAAAAAATATATTATCTTTTTTTTTTTCTCTCAAAGAAATGTCTAGTACTCTGGAATGGCTAGAGGAACATTTCCCACATGAAGAAATGTCACAAGATAGTGAAACTAATGGTAAACACTTTATAATATAAACCATTTAAATATTATTATTTTGTATACATTTAACATATATATATATATATATATTTTATATATATATATATTTTACAGAGCATAACAAAATATAAACTACCTCTGAAGAAGCTGTTATGGAAAACACGCTTGACAACATAAAAGAAAAAATTGATTTAATGTTGACCAATTTTAATAATTTGAAAACTTTTGTTGAAGATCATTTTAAAACAAAAACGTCATACCATTGCCCCACATGTACTTGTCCCCCCTCACCATATCCCAGTCAATTATCCCCAAACCCTCTCCATAACCCAAAACGTTTTGATGAGACTTCCATCCCTTCTTCACCTAATAACATGATGAAACCCCTAATTCTCCTGTTTTTGTTTGTGTTTCTGCCTCACCTTCTCTGTCATAAATTATGAATATATGTTAGATAAAGTTTAATTTTTATATTGTGTTGTAAATAGTTTCGTTTTTTTTAAAAAAAACAATGTAGGTGTCCGCGGACAGTGCAGGTGTTCTAAAATGTTCGTAAATAAACAAAAATTGAGGTGTCCTGAAGAACACTATACCTGTTCGTACTGTTCACTAGCAAGATGAAACTATTCTAAGAACACACGCGGTGTCCTGAAATGTTCGTAAAAAAAAAAAAATTAAGTGTCCTAAAGAACACTATATCTGTCCGTAGTGTTCGCTAGGAAGTTCAAACTGTTCTAAGAACACACGCGGTGTCCTGAATTGTTCGTAATTAAACGAAAATGGAGGTGTCTTAAAGAACACTATACCTGTCCGTACTGTTCGCTAGCAACTTGAAAATGTTCTAAGAACACAATTGGTGTCCTGAAATGTTTGCACATAAACGAAATTGAACGTGTCCTGAAGAACAGTATATCTGTCCTTACTGTTCGCTAGCAAATTTAAACTGTTCTAAGAACACACGCAGTGTCCTGAAATGTTTGTTTCACGTGTTACGCAATTTTAATTAGTTCAGGACCCGAACAGTGTCCGTAGAACATCAACGTGCATGCGCTAGCCAATCCCCGTGCATTTGGTGTCCTGCGGACATGCGATTCCTTCGCGGAATTGTTCGCGAACTGATCATATGACCGCGCCCACGCTGATCGCGTGTTCTGAATGCGGACACTGTTCGGGTCCCCGAACAAATTAAAAGTACATTTTCAATTAATCCATAATATTTTTCAATAAAATCTCACCATGGCACAAGTCCCACATAGTAATCCTGAGTTTCTACATACCTTTTGAAACTTTTAAAACTTTTTTTTGTGTTCGATCTGTCCGCGGACAGCGCGCATGTCTGCGGACAGCGCACAAGCACCCCTATAAAAGACCACGCCCTAGAGCTTATTCTCATTGTGTTTCTGGCTATTCTTCGAAACACAGCGATTTTTGCTGCCAACTGCAGATTTCCATTGCATCTTTGATGGCATCCCTGGCTGCTGAACTGCCACCTGGTGCTGCACCTGCTTCAGCACCGCCCCCACCCCCTCCACCACCACCACCTCCCCAAGGGCCTGAAGAGGGGAACAGGAGTGAGGATGCAGAGGAGGAAGAAGAGGATGATGAGAATGAGGTAGAGGAAAACCCTACTACCCGCACTAGGCGTGAGTCTTGGGTATAGCGGTTATTTACCATTCATGGTAATGATCCTAAGGCTTGTGCGAACCGTGTTACCTGCAATGAGTGCAAAATGATACTCAGTCGTGGGAAGCATGGTAAGTACAGCTTTGGGACCACTACTATGAAGAGACACCTGAGGTCATTTCACTCTGGGGCTATTCGCAGGGTTGTACCTTGCGAAGAACGTAGCAGGTTGATTTCCTCTACTTCATCCTCTGTTTCTGATCCTGTCACCACAAGGACCACCTCTGTGGGACAGCGTCTTCCTCAAGCTGCCTCACAGGCCATACAGAATGCTGATGACCCTTACCTTTCGAGGGTCACAGTTGTATGTATGTACTGTGACACAGTACTCTGCAGGGGGGAGCGACTTCGTAGTGCTTTTGAGACTATCGTCTCAGAGCACGAAAAGATCTGCTCACTACCCAAATAAAACCCACTCTACATCTTCCTCTCTCAGCTTGCCCTTTATTATCCATGTGGTTGGTTTCCCCCCTTTACCTTCCTTTCCCCTCCTCTCCTAGTGTGTCATGTATAAAAAACCAAAGAAAATACAAAATATCAACAAAAAAATAAGACTCTTTTCAGAGCCGCCTTTCACAGTTAAAAAATAGAAGTGAAAACAAATGAAGCAGGGCCCTTTGTGTTTTTTAGAAGTCCGCGGACAGTTCGCGAACATCTAAAAAATTGGGTTGCTACCCCATCACAAACATTGCAATTTTCTCTGGGAAGAAGTGGTGGCTCTGAAAAGAGCCTTTGGGTGGTGTTTGTAAGTCAAAAATTATAAATGCTTAACACCTACTTCAAAATGGTTGTTGTAATTCCAAAAAAGGTCGCAATGCATTTTGTACACTTCTCAGAAAAATCTGATTGCCAGCATAAGTAAGATGGACTCCATCTCTGCAAAAAATGTATGATCTATGAAACATAATATTTACATTGTGAAAAGAGGACATGCCAAAATCTCTTAGAAAGGCACAAACAGCCTTATTAACATTGCGCCTTGCTTTTTCCATTTGTGGACCAAATGAAGAAGAACGAAGCCACATTTGTCTCTGCGCAATCCGTGAAAATATCACTTGAGAATTAGGAAACATGTCCTTAACCTTCCCAAGTCCTTCTTTCATAGCAAATTGCAAAAAAAATTCCAGTCACATGTCCTAAACTGTTCCCTCCACAATGAATTACAATCATGTCTGGATGTTGCTCTGTCTCCAAAGTAGCACAGAGAGGTGGCAAGTCCAACCACTTCATTCCACGTACTCCATGCCAGTGTACTTCCACATGTGGGAATCCAAGATCTACAGCTACTCCACAGCTTTCTGCATGCACCTTCAACCAATGTATCCACGAATCTCCCAAAATCCAAACAATCTGTTATCTGAAACACACAGCCATAGCTATCTTTTGTTCTCTCAGCAAAAAGAGTATCTGAGAAACTCTCTCCTGGCACAACACACCCACTAAACTTTCCTGACCAATCCCTTTCAGTGCTTATTCTCATTTGCATGACTTCTGAACCCAAAAATCCCCGGATGTAACTCCCGATGTCCGCGAACTACCGCCATGCCCGCGGACATATCGTAACATGAACAGCCCTTCTGCCATTTCCACTTCACTCTCTCTGCCATTCCCTCATTGGATGTAGCTAAAAAATCACATGACCATGCACCAATCACATTTAAGACCTCTAGATCTAACTGCATCATCATAGATCAGCACTGCAAATGTACTGTGAATCTCTCTGAGTACAAGTGTCATATCATTGGCAAGCACCATCTACCAGAAATACTGTACAAGTCTCCAAGATTTCTACTTGCAGCTCATGCATATCCATATGCATGAACACAAACTTCAGGTATGCATATTTTCTGTACAGTAGATGAACACATTTTCAAACAGACTTTTAGCTTGTGTAATCTGTAAAATGAATTTACTGTATTTTTTCAATATCCTAAAAGCAACTATCGCTTATAAACCTTTATACTATTTACTTTCTTTATACACACACACTCAAATCATGTTAAACTAACATTTTTTAAATGAAATATATAGACTACATATATTCAAACAAAATTCCATGCAAGCACAATCTATGTTTAAATCTTTAAAAAAATACTTATACAATTTCATTTTTTTTTGTTTTTATTTATTTATTTAAAAACAATTTAGACATGACATTGAGGCGCTATTACCTAGAACAGCTTACTTATAGAAATAGTAGTATTCACTGGTATATTATAAATTTCACAAGAGATAGTAAAGATATTTTTTTTTTGCTACAGTTAGTCATTCAATACAATTTGTTCATTAAGAACATATCATATGTACTGAACTGATGCAATGTATCTTATGTAAATAAATTAGTTTAATGGTTTTAAAGAAGGCACTGAGGATTTCAATTAAAAAAATCAATATCTAATTTAAAAACAGCGCTATATATAAACAAAGTTACTAATTTGAAGCTTTTACAATTGCAGTGAAGACCAGTCTACTGAAAAGAAGCAGCTGAATTCGAAGAACAAAGAAGAACTAAGAAGTTACCTGTTAATTTAAGAAAAAAAGTAGGTAGAATATCACCATAATATTTGTATTATTAATCAAACATACTATAACATTAATACAAGCTATCTTGGTGCCTAAAAATAGAGATTGTGTACCATTTTGTCCAAAAATCTCCATGTCTTAAACAGCGATTTACAGCCAGAATGGCCCACAAATTCCTATTTTTTGGACACACAAATTACCCAACTGAACCGCTACAATTTTCATATTATGGAACAAACAACTGTTTTAATTGTATACATTAGATTTACTATTTGTACTTTTCCACACCAGTAGCTTACTTTTTTTTGTCATCTGAACCCCAGTTTAGTAACACATAAATTCAATACCTATCCCTACTAGTTATAGTTCCCAATGCACAATCACACACCATTACATACATCTTTATCATCTTACTCAAACACTCATGCACACAGCACACATACATTCCAGAACACCCCAGCCCATATCTTCTTTATTATTTTCAACAGACCCTAAAGAATGCCTACTAAAAGTCAAGTCCGTAGAAAGCAACGCAAAAGTAGAGCAAATCAAAATAAAAGTGTCCAACATAAGCATCCATCTCTAGCAGAATTTGTAAAAAAAGTTGAAACAAAACAGCTAATACAGTCATTTAATGAAACACAAGAAGTTTCAAGTACAAAAACTTTGCCTCCTCTATCAAAATGTAAAACAAACCAAAAAACAACTAACAGAAAATCAGCTATCACTACAGATAAAACTACTTCTTCAAATTTTAATATAGTGCAAAGTAAGCATACCAAGAAAAGTATTTTAGCCAAAATGTACCGTCACAAAGTCCTTCAAAATCTTATAAAAACAGGAGAGAAATCAGGTTCAATGCTTAAAACCTATCGTAGGAAATTAATCTTAGAAGCGTTGAATGAGAGTGCAATTCTTCTGAAAAGAAAGTTATTTATTTTACTGTTAAACAAAATGAAACCACTAACAAAACTAATAACTAAATTACAAAAAAGACTTCTCAATAAGCAAAATGTCAACAGAAAGAACTTCTTAAGTATCTGCGGAGGTGAATGGAATCACACTACGAGCACAGAACCATATTTTAATGAAGAAGCGTACAAACAAAAGCAAACAAATAAAATTGCCATACATAGCAGTGGTCGAGGTTATGAAAAAGTGAATAATACCATAATGGAACAAGAAGTACTCCTTACAAAAATATGCCCTGAAAACTTAGAATTACCCCTCCATTCAACTGAATCAGAACGTCTAGTGTACAAATGGCCAGGCACGTCAATGTGTAACATTCCCAAACAACGTTTCAAATCTTTACGCCAATTCCTCAATAAATATGTAAAAAGAAAAGACAAAATCAAAATTAAATTACTGCAAAATTTGTATACCTGTCCAGTGCGCAAGTATACAGGACTACAAGGACATTCATTGGCCTGCATTACAGGACCTACTTGTAAAACCACTTTCCATGATATCAAAAGGATATCAACACATCATTCAACTATAAGAAATCTAGTCTATAAACTGTACTATGCTAAAAGTCCTGCTTTAGCACTAGCAAAGTTAAATAACATCCTTCTACATGGTACAGCAAAAGACCTACTTGAAGAAATTCACTATATCCAGAAAAGAAAATTTGGAAGTCAAAGCCATTTACAGAATGAAATAGCTTTAAACCAATTAAGCAACAATTCTACACATGGCAACTTTTTGCTAAACACATACAAAAAAGAAATACTAAAATTTAAAAGTACATCAGCTGAAGTACCAAACCATGTATGTGTTTGTTGCCGTAGAACTTTTTATAAAAGTAACACAAAAACTGTAGACCTATCATACAAAATAGAAGACAATGAAGATTCTAAATGGTTTGAATTAGCTCTCTACCTTGTAGCAGAAAACAAATACGAAATAACTGAGCCCTTAATACTTTGCAGTTACTGCACTACAAAACTTGACAACAACCAAACTCCTACACGTGCTATCACAAATAATTTGGAATTATACCCAGTACCAAAACCCCTACAACAACTTAATTTATATGAGAGCATCATAATTCAAACAGTACACCCATTTCAAGCAATAATACGCATTCAACCAAAAACAGCAAAATTACCTCCTTCTGAATTGGTAAAAGGCATTTGTGGAAAAGTATTTTATTTACCATTAGATCTAAAAGAAAATGTGCATACTCTAGGAGTGCAACGTCCAATGCAGCAATCTTTAATTATCTTAGTAAATGGAGTACCTACAAAAGACAAAAAAACATGGCAACAGCTGGTAGATTTATATAAAGTTAGACAAGCCTTCCAATATCTTAAAGAGAATAATGAATATTACAAGGAAATGAATATTGAAGAAAACTTGAAAGATACAACTGAAATAATTCAAGAAACACAAGAAGCTGGTCAATTTGAGCTACTAGATCCTGCTACAATATGAAATACTTTACACCATTATACAATTCATCCTTTGCACTGTAATGACACCGTAGAAGATGCACTGGAAACTTACCAAATGCGTCAAACAAAAGGATCGCCAATCAGCATATGGGAAAAAAGTATAGAAGCACGTGCTTTTCCTCTACTCTTTCCTACTGGCAAAGGAGGAAGGTGTGATGATAGACCTATTCAAATATCAGCTTCAGAATACCGCTCATTACGGATGTATTCTGAAGATCCCAGATTTAGACAAAATGTGGAATACATATTCCACCTACTCTTTGAAAGTGAACCAGCAACTTTATGTTACGGAGTTGCACACATATTAAAATCAGGATCACACTTTCAAAATATGACAGCTACACAATTATTAGAAAAAGTGCAACAAAAGGATGAGGTTTTACAATCAAATATTACAAATCTATTAGCAAATATGTGTGGTACTAAAGAGTACTGGTTTCGACGTCATGGAGATGTACGTTGTATGAACAGAAACCTTGGCCCACCCACTTGGTTTGTTACATTAAGTTGTGCAGAATTTGCATGGGAAGATTTACATGATTTCCTATGCATATCAAATAAAAACAAAACAAACATAGATATACTAACACCTGGAGAACTTTGTTCTCTGGATCCTGTTAATTTTTCAAGATATTTTCACCATCGCTTCATTGCTATGCTACATTTTATTTGTAATAAAACTGTTCCTCCCCTTGGAGAAGTGCAACACTTCTTTTGGAGAAAAGAATACCAAGCCAGAGGAGCACCACATATCCACATGCTTTTATGGATTAAAGATGCTCCTAAATTTGGTCAAGACAGTGATGCCATTGTTTTACAGTTTATTGAAAAATATGTCACTTGAGAAATTCCATCAGAAGCCACAAATAGTGATCTTCATGCACAAACTTTACAATTTCAAAGACACAAATGTGGAAAATATTGTCGTCGCAAATACAAAAACAAAGGGAAATACTACACCAAATGCCGATTTGGTTTCCCTAGACCAGTTACAAATGCAGGTCAAGTGAACAACCTCATGTCTTCAGTTAGACATAGTGTTAAAGGTAAGTCACCTAAAAATACATATTACTTAAAAAGAAAAGAAGAAGAAAAATATATCAATGATTATAATGCAATCATTGCCCACTTATGGAATGCAAACATAGATGTGCAGTACATTGCAGACAATTCTACTGCAGTTGCACGATATGTCACAGCATACTTAACTAAAGCAGAAAAGACAGAGCTCCAAGACCTCTGGAATTACCTGTCATCAGATAAAACAGTATCTCAGAATTTATACAGCTTGGGCATAAAAATGCTCACCCATAGAGAATGTGGATCATATGAAGCAGCTGATCGTTTAACTGGTACTGCATTGTATGGTAAATCTGAAAATATAGTATGGCTAAGTCTTGGTCCAGCTAAATCTAGAAAAAGAGTTCTAAAATCATATGAAGATATAGAAACAATAGCCAAACATGATCCCAACAGCCAAGACATTTTAAAAAACAATTTATTGGACACATACTACCCAAACAGAAGTAATACTTTGGAAAACATGTGTCTATACCACATAGCCAAAACTACACATACAAAAATAATATGAAACCTGATGAAAAAAAAGGCAAATATAGAGTGACAAACTGTGAAGGCAGCTTAGTTAAACTCACTTAACCACATTTAATTAATCATATCAAATTGTCATTAAAGACTCCTCAACATAAAGAAGTATATTACATGTCCCTGCTACAACTCTTCAAACCATGGAGAAAAGAAGAACAATTACTAGATAACTATGACTCATATGAGGATGCTTTCAAAGCAAATGAAAGCACTATAACTGATGTAAACTTTACACAGTACAAAACAATGTTGCACAATGAACAGCAACACGAAGAAGAACTCCAAGCCCAACTAGATAAGGACACTCCTGACAGTAGTCAACCTTCTGTAACAGGAAGCCAAGAACCACTGGGAGAACCACTAATAATAAATGAGGCAGAATTAGCTATGATAAAAGAAGAAAACACCATGTGTCAGTATGAAGATAAGGAAGACGTAACTATACTACAATCAAAACTAAACAATGAGCAAAGTAGCATTTTTCAAGAAGTAACAAAACAAATTGCACATGGTGTAAAACATGAAAATAAAGAATGTTCCTGCCATAATTATAAACCTATACTACTGTACGTCAGTGGTGAAGCTGGTTCTGGCAAAACATTCCTAATCAAAATCATTAGTAAGTTCCTTCAACAATTGACAAACAACAAACTGTCAGCTGTTGTCACTGCCCCCACAGGTTTAGCTGCCTACAACATAGGTGGTGTTACATTACACTGATTACTACTATTACCAGTAGAACACCAGAACAAATTAGACTATTACAAACTTTCTGCAGAAGCTGCAATGGAATTACGCAGAGTATTGAAACAAATTAAAATGCTACTAATAGATGAAGTGAGTATGGTCTCCAACCTGATGTTAGCTTTGATTCACCTCAGATTACAAGAAGTACTCAAAACAGACTATGAAGAGCTCTTTGCAGGAAAACACATTATTGTTTTTGGAGATCTGCTTCAATTAACACCAGTAAAAGGTGAACCTATTTTTAAAACATTAGGACACAAACTCTGCCGTAAAACTGTTGGCAGCATTGGAAATGTCAACCTTTGGCAACATTTCCAATACAGAGAATTAACAGAAAACATGCGCCAATCTGCAGATCTAACTTATGCCAACATTTTAAAAAGTTTGAGAGTTGGTATACTTTCTAAAGAAGCAGAAGCAACATTGAAAACCCGGCACATTAATGCACCCTATGGCGATAATGCATGTGCTACAGATGTTATGGAACAATTAGCCCACAAAAATGTCAATTGTATGGCCTTAATGCCAACTATTGCAAGCTGTCTCAAATTCAATGAAATAATGTTAAGTAAAGAAATGCAACCAATAATGGAAATTAGCACCACAGACAAACTAGATGTACATGGTATGACACTACCCATGTGTGACCAAGCCACAACAAGATTAAATAATTTAGAAAAATCAATCTCAAACACAGCAGGCTTAGAAAAGATGTTAAAATTATCCTTAAATTGCAGAGTAATGCTTAAATGTAACCTTGACGTGGACCAAGGACTAGTTAATGGAGCACTGGGTACAGTTGTTGGCTTTCAAACATACCCACGTGACAACAAAATTCAGTTTGTCAATATACTCTTTGACAAACTTTCAGAAGTAAAACGGATAGGATGCTCAACAGCTAGATTCCTTCTCTTCAAAGATATGTATGTACGCAGAGAACAATTTTCTCTAACTCTTGCATACGCAGTCACGATTCATAAATCACAAGGTCTTATCCTAGGCAAAGCAATGATAGATATTGGTAACACAGTCTTTAAAGAAGGCATGAGCTACGTAGCACTATCACACTTACGTACACTTGACGGTCTATTTCTAACCAACTTTGATGCAAGTAAAGTAAACGCTGATATTCCTTGCATTTTAGAATATAATAGACTTCGCTCACTATACACTCCCCATCTAAACACATATTCTGTTCCACAAAAACTAAAACGTTGTAAAAGAAAACTAAATCAAACAGAAATGCAACAGGACGTCACTGCAAATCCTCCAAAGAGAGTAAAAGAAACTAATACTTCATCAAGTACCACAAACAAAAAATAATCAATTAGAGAAAGTAAACCAGGTACTTCTTTAAAGAAGGAAGACAAACTCCAAAAAAAGCAGTTAGCTACAGAACTACCTGGACCATTTAAATTCTCAAATATAGTTGGTGTAAGTTGATATGCAAATGTAGAAATGAATATTCTATTTCAATTACCACCAATTGTTGACAACATTTACTTACACAGTACAGACCCTTTGTGTTTGCAAATGTTAGTACTTCACAGAAATGCAGCAAACAATCCTGACAACACATATAGGCCCTCATTACGACCCTTGCGGAAATCGGAAAACGATGGCGGAAATGCAATACCGCCATCGAATAGCGCTCGGTGCGACTATGACCCGTCACCGCAAAGTACGAAGCCATTAGCGACACCGTAGTGAACGCCAACGCTAACTGCACCAAGCACGCGCGCGCGCGCCATGCGAAACCGCAAACACCACCATGGCGCAACGGTACGCCAATTCCGACCCTAGCGGACATGTACCTAACGCCATCAGGCATGGCGTAATGTACCATTCCGCCATGGTGAGAAGTACGGCATCGCGAATCAACCGTAAACGGCCCCACTGAGTGCCTGTACACCGCTCCCTGCCCACAAAGTACAACTCCCCGTAGGTGCAATGAAGCCACAATGCAACCATTGAAATGTACAAGTCACCCATGCATGGCAACGAACAAAAGAAACACAAGAGGGGCCAATGGGAGCTGCAGGGCACAGATGGCACGAACACAGAAGCCATCCCAATGGACATGACCACAGTCCCCCACCAAGAAACGCACGCAAACACAGGCACCTGTGACCAGCCATATTCCGAGAATCACATCATTCCACCAGTCCACCTGGCTGACCGGCATCTGTTACACAAAACCCAATCCCCCGCCCCTGAGCATGACAACATTCAAACTGTCATATTGGCAGCCCCCATCCCTGACCTCACGGGCTTAGTAGGCAAACGCGCCCAGTACAGTACCACGCAACTAAACTCCGAAGCTGGAACCCAATGCAGATCTCCTCACAATACATCGCCCCCCAAATAGGCATATGCCACATCACTTGCAAAGAAAAACGCTACACGGGCCAAATCAGAATAGAAATTTAATGCACATCAAAGTCACCAAGCCCATACAGCCATCAGGCCATGAACTCCTAAACACCAATCACCATTGTGGGCTGCATCCGCAAGAAATGACCAGCCACTACTTGTGTGTCGTCCTGTTCCCTCATGGTACACAGAGCCACATTCACGTACGAAAAGGCAACATGGAAGCGCACAGAACCGCAGGGCCGTCCCAATGGGGAGGCACTAGTCCAGCCGAAAGGCCGAAATGTTGCTCCGAGCCACCAGTACAGCGTAAGGGCATGTGGGCCATTGGCGATCGTCCCATAAGATCGTAATGCTGCTCCACTGATTAACACGAAGCAGCAGGTGTCGGGAGTAAAACCCATCTGCAGGAGTGGCATACAGATGGCAGTGGCAAAAGGGGAGGAGATACCTGTCAACCAAAAGAAAAGAAAAAGAACAGAATGGCCATCAGAACTACATTCCAACAACTCACTTCAATGATCACACGAAATCCACAGCCATATGCATGCTAGCCCACTCCAAAGGATCATCACCACCCCAAAACCACTTGCGACTCCTAACCATCTATATCGAGGTGCAAACACCATCACAAACGAGTGTACCTCTGCATGCGTCTGTCAAAACAGAATCCATCAGATGGGAATGTTAATGTGCATGGACACAAGTGTCTGAGGGCGTGTCGAGACAGGGAGGGCTCAACAAGGCCAGATAGACGATGGTCCCACCATGGCAGCCCTGCATCACATAGCGTAGGGGAGGCGGATAGATCCCAAGAAGCCCTGTACATGGCAAACTCTGTATCAAATCACCTGCCCATGCATCCATTCATCATTCCCTCATCCCGGAATCAAAACGCCTGAATAATTACTCACATAACATTAGAAACATCCATTGAGTCTGTGCGTTATGCAGCCTGCAAAATCCACAGTGCCCCAGCCCGTAATTCCAGTGTTGTGAAGTAACATGTATCTGGGAACGGCCGGCCTCATCGCCCACGTAGCAATTGCGCATCCCAAACTATTCATATCAATCATTGCTTCCTCGCCATGGGCCCTGTCTCAAGGACATTGAACAACAGAACGTTATATTTGCAGTCAGACCTGTGGGCATCTCCTCGCCGCTAGCTGGAAACCGAAAGCGCCGCCCTTGGAATTCCACATTTGCAACATCACGCCGAAAAGGCATCTGTGGCCGTTTGAAATCACTAATTATTCCATCGAGTGCGGCTGTGTGTGAAAATGGCAACTGCCTTCACCCACAAATGGGACGCCCCGCCCGTCATTGAAACTCGGTAAAGTGATGCATGAGGGCCCACCGTTACTCGAGTACTACGTTCCACTGACCCTTCACAAGTCTGTTCGCGACTGCACAGATAGTATGTGCAACAATGGGACCACAGCAGAATGAACATGTCAACCAATGTTACACGGCCATCGGGTACAAATACATGATTGCAATAGCAAGATGCCATTCCCAGATTTGCAGCGTTGTGCGCGGGACGTGCTCGGCCAAAGGGGAGAGCAGCTTGCACAGGTGGAATTAATCACCACAGGTGGAGGCCATACAGCCTGAAAACACATAAATTGCACAGCCAGTCTCCTCCCACAACCACACCGAAATGCTACCGGCAGGACTCGCGATGTTGGCCCTGGGGGACCTGATAGCACTGCAAGTACTCCAACTCCAAGAAGAAGACGAACACCAACTGCAACCGGCCGCACGAAGGAGACGCAGGAGGAGGAGGAGGGCAAGGCAGGGCCAGCAAGGGCCGCCAGCACAGCCACTACCACCACGCAGGCAGCCCGCAATCCCACGCCTCCGAGCACATCCGTTCAACCTCACTGATGAGCAGATCCACACCCTCTACCGTCTGGACCGGGACACCATAGCCGCCATTGTGGACATGACACAGGCTGACCTTGTCAGCATGATAGATAGCCCAACCGCCATCCCACCCCTACTGAAGGTGGTGTCTGTACTCCACTTCCTGGCCACAGGCACCTACCAGCACACAGTCGGACAGTTGCATGGCATTTCTCAGCCACTGTTCTCACGGACACTATTGCAAGTGCTCGATGCCCTCCTGCAGCACGCAGACGACTACATCTCTCTACCACGCTCGGAGCAGGAAATTACCAACACAAAAGTGGGATTCCATGCACTTGCCGGCATACCGGGTTGCATTGGTGCCATCGACTGCACCCATGTGGAATTGGTCGTCCCACATGCAATGGAGGCCCAGTACCGCAACAGAAAACAATTTCATTCCCTGAATGTACAAATGGTGTGTGACTCCAACAGGATCATTACACATTGTTGTGCCCGATTCCCTGGATCTACCCATGATTCTATGGTCTTGAGGAACTCTACAATACCACGCTACATGGAGCGACACGCAGGGAACAGATCCTGGCTACTCGGTGAGTCTCATTACATGCATGATTATGTGGGGAATGTGATTTGGCAATGACCTGGCAGGAAGGGGGGGGTGTGCGTACGTAGCAATGGCATTCCACATCATAGGTTTCTCGTCCACATACAGGTGATGCTGGATATCCACTGAAGAGATGGCTCCTCACACCAGTCCGGAACCCACGGGACCAGCATGAGGAGGACTACAACCATGCCCACTCACGTACCCGTGTAGTCATTGAACAGGCATTCGGCCTACTGAAGACTCGTTTCCGCTGCCTCAGCAGGTCTGGCGGGGCACTCCTGTACCGCCATGAGAAGGTTGCAAAGATGGTGATGGCATGTGTCATGCTCCACAACATGTGCGTACGTAGAAATGTGCCCATGCCCCCTGACGCAGAACTGCAAGCACCTGATGATGGTCATGATGAGGGTGGGGATGTGGCAGCACCTCATGGAGTCTGCGAGGCACCGGAGGCCCGTGACATTCGTCAGCATCTCATTGATGTATGCTTCTAGCACTCACGCCTGGTGGCTGATACATGGACACGGGACTCGTGGCACTGTGCGTGTCTGGGACATGCACAATATGGACTGTACGCCTATGATGGCCTAGTACACAAAAATCAATGTCCACACATCTCATTGGTTGATCGTGCACTTTTTATGGCATATGTGATGTCATGTTGAACACCCTATCGACCCGCCACCCAAGTGAGCCCAACACACCCCCTCCACCCTCCTACCTCCCCCCCGAACCCCAGTGTCCAAAGATGCTCATTGTCAGTGGGCTGTCGCTATTGCAAGCCCCCTCTGCGGGTATCAGGGGCACGCCTGCCTGTGGAGCGCAGGTTCCTTCCAGATCTACGTTGGGGGCTGCCCTGGACGGAACTTGCAACGGATGATGTGTCTGCCTGCTCACGTCCATGCATGTCCCTAAGGGTTTGCGAGAGCTCAGTGAGCACACGGCGCACTGCGGCAAGTTCGGCACATACGTCTTTGGACGTCGCATGCAGTTCCCCCCTCAGGCTCTCGGTGCTTCTCTCCATTTGGACTCTCAGGCTCTCGGTGCTACTCTCCATTTGTGCCCTTAGCGTCTCTGTGCCTCTCTCCATTTCTGCCCTAAGTGTCTCAGTTGATGTTTCTATGTCTGCCTTAGTGCCCCCACATTCATCGGCATGGTCCTTGAGGAGCGTGGCCATTTGCTGCTGTTGCACGATTAACTTGTCGAGGAACTGTTGCCTCTGCTGGGCCATGCCCATTTGCGGGGGTGTCACAGAGGGGCTGTTGTCCTCATGTTGCCTTGCCACAGGGCTTGTGGGGGATGGCCAGTCGTTGTCTTGTGGGTGCCCCTGCGTGGTATCCTCATGTTGTACGGGATGGGACAGACAGGGGGATTGGGACAGGTCATGGATGGATCTGACTTCGACATCCCCGTTTTCTGTGTCGGAGCATGCTGCCATCAATGGGGTGTCACCTATGGTGCTGCTGCCACCAGAGGCAGTGCCTTCTGTGGCATCCATTGGGGGGACCTGTGGTGGTGGTGTTGTGGGCATGCTGGCTGCTGGGGTGCCTGTTGATGTTCCCTCCTCTGTGCTGCCACCTGATTTGTGCTGCTGCCGTGTCTTGATGCGTGCAGCTGAGGTGGAGGGTCTCTGGCCGTTGGTCTTGGCCCTCTTTGCAGGTGTGCTGGTAGGGGTGTCCTGTAGCTCGTCGTTTGGATCGGACCCTGTGGTGGAGTAAAGGAGGGCGAGGGTTAATGATGGGTCTGTGGGAATTGGAATGGCATTGTATCACATGCTCTGGGGTGGTACCTGAGGGTGATTTGGGTCGGGTCCTTGGAGGTGCTTTGATTTGTGTGTGGAGTGAGGGTGCAGTTGTTTGGCAGCCTGCAGTTAGGGTGTGCCTGCTGCACGTGTAGTGCGTGTATTAGGGGTTTTTAATTATTTATGTATTTATTGTGGGTTTTAACGTGCGCTATCAGGCCGATGTGTGTGGCCGTTCTCCTGGACATGTGTTTCTGTTGCACTATGTGGACGCATGGTACTTCACATGGATGGACTGTGTGGATTTGGCATTGTTTTATCTGGTACACCTACCTGAATCTTCGGATGTCTGCACTCCTTTCTCCATCCCTCCGACTCCCTCTATGCTCTCCATTCCGATGGTGGAGGCACAGATTTCTTCCCAGGGGGTCAACTTGATGGGTGATTCAGGACCTCCCCCGGTGGCTGTGGCAATGTTGCGGTTGGCAGAGAGTATGCTGCGGACGCGTATCCGCAGGTCGTCCCATCGCTTGCGGCATTGCTGTGGGGTGCGGGGTGCGGTCCCCACCGCACTTACCCGCTGTGCCACCAGAGCCCATATGGTCTTCTTGTTTGCAAGTGCCGTTCTGGTCATTTGCGTGGAGAAGACGACGGCAGCATTCTCCTGGAGGGTCTCTGTTAGCACGGTGAGTTCCTCGCGGGAGAAGTGGACCTGCCGCTTGCGGTCGCACGCTTTCTTCGCTACTTTTCCCATTTGTCTTGGTTTCGCTAGGGTGGGTGACGGGTTGGGGTGTGTTTCAGGGTAGTGATTTTAGTGGTTGTGTGGTTTTAGTGGTTTTATAGGTGTACGCCGGGATGTTTCCCGTTCCGGGCCCATGTTTTAACTTCCGTTTCCGTATATTTCCGGTCACCGTACTTTCCGGTAGGCGCACACTGCGGTGACCGCTAAGAGGGGTGGCGGTATTGCACCTAGGGCGCCGTACGGCGGCGGTGTGGGCCGTTTTGGGGTCATTTCCGCCATCGCGGTCTTTGCACTTCCGCCGTGGCGTGGTGCTCGTGCCCGATGGGTCGGAATGGGCCGCACTTTGCTCCTTCGTGCAATGGCGGAAACGCTATTTACGCTGTGGCGCTCCGGTCAGTCGCTTTCCGCAAGGGTCGTAATGAGGGCCATAGTGTTTTTTGAATAAGACGACAATTGGACTACTGTGCTGAAATGGTGAAATTCACTATAAACTCACAGGAAGATCCACAAGAATTTCTAATGTACTTACTATTAGTACTGGAAAACAAAAACATACCTATAAATGAAATCTTCCAGATTTCATACATGTGGAAACATACATGCACTCTGTGCAACAATGTGACACAAGAAGAAATTCCCAATGAACGCTTCATATATATATCAATACCAAATTGGGAATCCATTCCATTTCAGCAACTTGTACAAAATGCAAACCATGGTAGATTATGCTCTACCTGCAATTCAGATAATTGCTCCACGTTAGTAGTACAAACACATAGTAAATACGTAATACTAATGCTTCTACGTTATAATGCAGATGGTACCAAAAACAACTGCAAGCTGACTGGATTCACACATAGTCAAATATCACTTGGTAAGAAAACCTTCACAACAATAGGTATAATCTACCATGCAGGAGCCACAACCAATTCAGGGCACTACACGGCATATTTAAAAAAGAAATGTGGATGGTTTGAATGTAATGATAGTACAATTACTCTAAAGCAGAGATTACCAGCAAATCTTACAAACGCTTATTTGATGTTCTTAAAACCAAAATTTGATAAATAAACTGTATTTAAACCTTTAAGTAAATTTGTGTTAAAATAATATAAACTGTTAGAATACTCCAAAAGCTATCTAACAGGTCAAAGATTCTACAACAACTAATCAGATAAATGAATACCACTAAATTAGACCAAGAAATACACAGTTAGAATATGCCAATTGATATCTAACTGTCTCAAAATTATAAATTTGTGTTAAAATAATATAAACTGTTAGAATACTCCAAAAGCTAACTAACAGCTCAACGATTCTACAACAACTAATCAGATAAATTAATACCACTAAATTAGGCCAAAAAATACACAGTTAGAATATGCCAATTGGTATCTAACTGTCCCAAAATTTAACAATATCCAAATAGATAAATCGAAACCACTAAAATATATTAAAAAAATAGACAGTTAGAATACGCCAATTGGTATCTAACTGCTCCAAAATTTTATAATATCAAAACAAATGAAGAATCTGTTACTGCTCCAAAAAAAATACAACAAAGCAAAGTATAAAGCATTAGCCAGAAACAACAAGTGAACACTGAAAACAAACAAACAAATAAACTGTAGCATAACAGAAAAAGGTTTTTTTTTTTAATCCAACATGGATTTCTTTTTCTCCCACAGACCCAATGATTTTAGCAACAAATACAGAAACTGAGCAAATTGCACAGTACTCTCATTTGTACTCTACCAAATATGAGGGTCGAAAAAAAAAGTATATTGCTTATACAATGTAATAAGTCATTACAAAATACTAATACTAACATGCTATTTTCTTTCATCACAGAAATGAAGAAGAAAAACATTACTAGACCAAACAGTAAGTATACAATAATAAGGACAACCATAGCAGCATATCACATCCATAGTATCTAATACCTTTGTTCCTTCTACATTTGTTTTTCACCCAAAGTTATAAGCAAATATGAATGTGATATGCTGCGATGGTTGTTGCCAGGGCATAGAGTCTTGGGTGCATGGCCAAATGGCCATGCACCCAAGACTCTATGCCCTGGCAACAACCACCGAAGCATATCCCATCCATAGAGTCAAACATTTCAACTATGATCTATGGGAAACTTTTAATGTCCGTGAACAATGTGAGTGTTCTTAGAACACTTTGAACTTGCCAGCGAACAATACGGACACCGTTTTCAGGACACCCCCTACGAACATTTCAGAACAACGCGATAGTTCTTAGAACACTTTCAACTTGACAGAGAACAATACGGACAGCGTCCTCAGGACACCCCCTACGAACATTCCAGGACACCGGGAGTGTTCTTAGAAGCGTCTTCAGAACACCCCCATTTTGTTTATTTGCGAACATTTCAGGACACCGCGGGTGTTCTTAGAACACATTCAACTTGCCAGAGAACAATACGGACAGCGTCCTCAGGACACCCCCTTTGAACACTCCCCGGACACCGCGAGTGTTCTTAGAACAGTTTCACTTTGCTTGCGAACAAAACGGACACATATTGAGTCCTTAGAACACCCCCCAGTCAGTTTATTTAGAACATTTCAGAACACCCGTGATGTCCGCAAACAAATCGAACACAAAAAGAACGTCTAACACATAAAAAACACAACTTTCATCCTATCTCATACACTCCCACCCTCCCCAAACACTCCTACACACCAACACACTCTACAAAATACACATTTTGAACAAAGTTTCACCACGCTGTCCGCGGACGTCCGCGAATCCAAGATGGCGGGCGCTACTGAAAATATGACGCGCTTCACGCTCCACGCCGTCCAATCAGCGAACACGTTGCATGTCCGCGAACATCACACAAGACGATTGGCCAATCAGGACACTGTCCGCCGAGCGAACAGGGAAGTGTGTCCGCGAACCGAACACAGATATCACTAATTTTTTTTTACCTACTTTTTGGTCATTTTAAAAAAAACTACTGGACGAATTTTCACCAAATTTGCAAAAGCACGCTCTCGGGACCAAGCCGCTGCTCCTGGTCCAAATTTGGTGGAAATCCGTCCAGCGGTTTGGGCTGTAGGCGCGAGTAAATTTTTTTTCCCATTCAGTCTATGGGAAAAAAAAGTTTTGGGTCCCCCCTATAACTTTGCCCCCCCTATACGAATCCTCACCAAACTTTGCAAAAACATTCAGAGTGACCCAAATACTCTTTTTGCAAAGTTTGGTGAGGATCCGTCCAGGGAGAGCAAAGTTATAAGTCACCCAAAAAGTGCTCTTCCTATGGAAACAGCAACTTTACCATAACATATATATATATATATGCGGTCAATTGTGAAAAGGTCAATTGTGACCCTTTAAATTCGGTCAATTGTTCATTTGAACAATTGTAAACGAACAATTTGGGTAATACCACAGAGACTATAGGGAAAAGGATTGGGAAATTATATAGACAAGTGAGGGATAAGGAAGGATATAAAACTCAAGAGGGTGAACAAGGATCCTCCTTCCTTTAAAGAAACAAGAGGAAGCTTTGATGACGTCAGACCAGATGATCATAGAACATTTTCTTTAAGTAGGTTAGATCTTGATGATGATGTGGCAGGATTGCTCTGCTAATATACATTAGGATAGTCACTAATATACATTAGGCCTTACACCCTCCAATTTGCATTAGCCAAAGCCTCCTGCTGCACCCGGCTCTTCTCCCTTACCCACACCCCATCTTAGTGCTGCCAGGCTCACACCCAGTGTCACCTTGCAAAACACATCAGTGACCACCCCCCCAGAGCCTCTCTATAGCTGTGCACTCACCTTATATGGAATATAAGAGATTTTTACGCCAAATCTGCTTACTGTTAATTCCACACAATGTACTCGGCATATGACCGCAAGGCTTCAGAACAACAAGCTGCTTTTTGCTATTACAACATGACTACAAATGTCATCGAAATTATTAGGAAACTGTATGACTATACTATTGATAATGCTTATGCCATGCTATATAACATAAGCTCTGACCCATTAAGGGCAGAGCGCTCTGTCTGGCAACTGATACTCACTCACTTGTCATTCTCTATTGCAATTTCTGTATTGTACTTTCCAATAAGAACCTTTGATTTATCTATCAGTGTCTTGAGTCTTCTTGCTGCAGGGGCACTTTGGAGGGGCCAGCTTGAACAATTCTCCTACAGTACACATAGACCGACTTGAAGCGCATTCTAGGAGAACATTTTGCCATTCACAAGAACATTGACTAAGTAGGAGCGTCACATGTTCCACACCACCAGGCAACTAGCAAGGGAGACTATGGACAAATTTGTGATGTGGCTGATGTGGCTGGGAGCGAAGGTGCAACACTGCGAATTCCATCGATACTCTAACAAAGAAGACATCAGGTTAAAGGTGATCACAGGATGGGAATCTGTGACCCTCAAGAAGAATTTTCTGCAAAGGCCACACACCCTATCTGGAATGCTACTCTTAGCCCATACGACCACTGCCTTAGAGCCTCAAGCATCGACCGTGACCAACCTACACATAAGCCAATCAGTCACCATCAAGGAAGAAACTGTACAAAAGGTTGCAACACAACCCGCCATCCCGAAAGACAACAGGAGCCACTGCTTCCGATGCGGATATGAATTCCCACACAAGGGCGTGCCCAGCGATAGAGGAGGAATAAGATCACTTCAAGTCCATGTGCCGCACTCCAAGGACACCCTGTTCAGGACACAGAGAACATATGTCACCACAAAACAGGTCTCCCTCCCATCCCCCAAGGCATGACAGGCGCAAGCAGAATGACAGAAAATACCATAACACAGACAGGCGCAGCGCTAGAGCCCGACACTCACTGTCACCAGAGGCGAGGTGCAAAGGAAGGAGGCACGTACACCATCTGAGCACTGCCTCTCCCTCAATGAGTGAGTCAGAATCGCCATCAAGCTCTGAACAGAGGAGGAGAGGGTCCCTCTATGCTATGCCCTAGGCAATCCCAAAGTGGCAGAACACAGACCGACGCTGCCACTCACGGTGAGAGGAAAAGTCTTTGACTTCCTAATAGACTCAGGTGAGCTGTAAACGTAATGCCAGAAGGTGAATTCTGAAGGTTAGCGCAGCCACCCCCCTCAAAAAGGCTCAAGCAGCCTGTAGCTGTATCCTTAGCTTCCGGTCAGTGGTCGAGATGGGGCCCATTCATGTCCTCTAAAACCTCATGGCCAGCAAGTACATCTTGCCTGAAGCCAAAATCGAAGCAGCTTTAACGGCGATATTTAAAGGAATTGGAAAATTAAAGGGAAAGAAGATTCAGCTTCAAATTGACACCCAGTGAAACCGATCGCACAACATTACAGAGGCATACCTTTCAATATCCAGCACCAAGTAGAGAAGGAACTGTAGTCACTCCTCTACGCTGATATCATTGAACATGCTATTGGCCCTACCCCGTGGATCTTGTCGGTAGTGCCAGTTCCAAAGAAAGGCTGAGAGGGACACATAAGGCTCTGTGTTGACATGCACATCCGCAACCAAGCTAAGCGATGAAAACCCCAACAATCCCCACGCATTACGGACATGATGCACCAATTGAACTGAGCCAGAGTCTTCTCCAGACTTGATCTTAACAAAGGATACCACAATGTCAAGATCGGTGAGGAGGCTCACTACATCACGCTGTTCATTACCCACCTTGGCCTATTTCATTATAAACAATTACATTTTGGCACATCATCAGTAGGTGAAATCTTCCAACAGTAGATCCGGAAAGTCATTTGCCACATACCGCACTGCATCAACTACAGTGACAATATCCTCATATTTAGAAGATCACAAAAATCCCATGATGCCACACTACTAAAAGTCTACGAAGCACTCAACAAAGCGAACCTCACACTGAACAAACAATCACATTTTTCGGACACATCTTTTCAGACAAAGGCATAGAACTGGACCCAGACAAGATTAAGACCTTGAACAAAGCTCCTCGCCAGTCGAACGTTGCACAAGTCCATTAGTTTCTGGAGTTGGCAAGCTATTGAACATGCTACCTCCCAGATTTTGCATCTACTAGTGCCCCGCTCCAGACCCTTACTAAGAAAGACAGCAAATACACATGGACACAATCTCATTAAGAGTCGTTTGACCGGATCTGGAGAGAAATAGCGGCATCGGTGTGCATGTCTAACAGACACAGAGCAATATTTGCAAACAGAAAAGGAAAGCCTGCTGTCCTGTGGTTGGACAAGAACTTCCACCTGTTCGTATAAGGAAAGCACTTCCACCTGTTCTTATAAGGAAAATCATTCACCGTTATTACAGATCATCAAGCTCTCATCACCATATGCGGCAAGCCAACAGCTCAAATGGCACCCTGTATTGCCCAGTGGGCTCTATGTCTACAAATATACCAATTCTACATTGTTCACAAGCCAGGGAAGGAAGCTAACCCAGCAGACTTCCTATCCAGGCACCCTCTAATATGCTCCCGGTCATCAGTCGACCAAGCAGATGGCTATGTCAACTATATGGTACACCACGCTATACCACCAATAATATCTCTGACAGAACTGCAATGGATGATGGCCGAGGACCCCACACTGGAGCTAACAGCATCCTGTATTTGTGATGGAAGGTGGAAAATGATAGAACACGCTGGTGGAAAACGATAGAGCAGCAAAGTTCAACCCAGCGATCCACCACAAATTCTGTAGGACACTTGTGAAGGTAAAAGATGAGCTATCCATCACACCATTGAACTTGATACTGAAATGTGACAGAACAGCAACTCCAGCATGCTGCAACAGCGGGCCGCCGACGTGGCTCACAATGGCCACTGTGGGCTTGTATCGACCAAGAAACAGTGAAGAAAGAAGGTTTGGTTCCCCCGGGATGGATGACATGATTGAGAACATGCTTTCAGCTTCACGCCACACATGGTCCCTGAGCCACTTCAGATGATGCCTCTGCCAGACAAGGTCTGGGAAGAGATAGCCATCAAGTTATTCGGGCCCCTCCGGAAAAGTGAATACATCCTGGTAGCACTAGACGAACATTCTCACTTTTCCAAAGTGGAAATCCTGCAATCCATCGGAGGCGACGGCTGTAATCCCAGCACTGGACGGGATGTTTTCAGTGTAAGGCATCCCTAAAGTGATCAAGTCAGATAACAGACTACCCCTTCACCAGCGTCCACTTTAGAGATTCTGAGAAAAATGGGATTACAGTCTGCACACCAAGTTGTATCAAGGGCTATATGTAACTGGTAGAGAGTTAGTGAGGTGCAGATGATAAAAACACTACCTTGAAACTAGGTAGTGGTGCAAAACAAGAGAAAGAAAGTGTCCACGGGCTGTGGATCACTCGCGTCCCCTGTAGGGGACGCGAGTGATCCACAGCCCGTGGACACCTACAGGGGACGCGAGTGATCCACAGCCCGTGGACACTTTCTTTCTCTCACTTTAGAGATTTTGCCCAGTACATGGTTTCTACCACAGGAAGGTCACCCCTCTGTGGCCCCAAGCCAACGGCACAGTCGAATGCTTCATGGCGGGTGTCAAAATAGCGGTGAGGGTGGCCAACGTCACAAATAAACCACTGGAACAAACACTCTGCCAGCTCTTGCAGGACTATCGCAACACCCCGCATTGTTCCACAGGAATATGCCCCGCCGAGTTAATGTTTTGCCATCCTGCACAAGGATTCCTCACAAACTCGGCTGTCGGACCACGAGTGGACAAGAACACGAGATAAGGGTGAGAGGGACGCAGCAAAAGGAAAAGTTAGAGAATACACCAGAAGTCACAAGCATCTGACTTCCAGATGGGGGGAAAGCATAATTGTGAAACAAATGGTCACTCACAAGGATATGCCACCTATTGACCCGCAACCACTAATGATTACGGGCAGAAACGGATCCATGATCACAGCGGCTCGAGCTGAAAAGCAAGTGTCTCAAAACACCTCTTTCTTCCAAAGAGTGAAAGGTGATCCCCATGAGGAACTGGAAGTCAAAAGTAACGATCAAGTTGAAGAGAGTGCTGGAGGGCGACCCTGCCGGACCATAAAGAGACCCCGACAATGGATTGAAGAAATTGGGTAAGACATTGTAATTTTGGGGAGAGATGTGACTTCATGCCAATGGCCCTCACGGAACATGTGATCGGAAGGCACGGAGAGCTGAGGAGGTATTGTGACCATTATGGATGACGGAGGGGCAGAGTTCATTAAACTACAGTTACATGTCAAATGTTAATCTGTGTGGCCGTCCCTATGGGCGTCTTGCGTCTGTGAGTGAATGAGCCGCACGGCTGGGACATAATACCAATGATGTCTTCTTCCACATGGAACGAGTACCCGCCTTTTTGGAAGCAGGACATTTTATGCTACCTTTTTGTCTTTCGGACGCTTTTCTACAGTCTATTGAAATGGCTCCACGTTGACACAAGTTAAATCATGTTGCTAAAGTTCAAAGTACGGCTCTGTGTGGCGAATTCTCAGAAGAGTCTGTCCAGAAAGTGAATCACACCCTTTCGCAGCCAAAGAAAACGAAACGAGAATTCCATGGAAGGTCCACCATTTGAGGTTTGCCATCCTTGTGCACATAAACAAGACCGGGCTAGTGTTTCAAAAGGGAGGCGCGCACGGCGCATGTGTAGCTTCCTTTGGTGAGCATGTGGATCTGAGTCTTAGATAAACGTCTGTCAGCCTCATCTGTGTTGACACAGAAGGGGTCGAGTGTTCAGTCCAGAACCTATTCAAAAAGGGTAAACAAAATGCTGCCAATAAAAATAAGGCCGACGCATTAATTCCTTTATCAGTAGGGGTCCTTACTTGCACATATAATTGGAATATGTTTGATACTGTTTACTTTGCCTTTCATGTGCGCATATATTTTTCAATAATATTTATGGGTGGTTATGGATAATCCTCAACCCTTTGCCGACCATTTTTTTTTTTTTTGGGTTGGCTCCTCTTGTAAAAAACTGGAGAGTGCCCTGTTAGGCAGATGAACAATGCCGTTTAGTTCAATGAAAAGGCAGTGACGCAGTTGAATAGAATGACACCCGTCTTAGACTATGCATATTTCACCGTAAATGATTTCAGGACAACATTATTTTGGCACTTCTCATGCAACTGAAGAGAATTGCTCATTTACTTGGGAAGAAAAATCCTTAATATATGCTGTCAAACGGCATTTAATGCACATTATGAACAACTGGGCATTTTATATCCCTATAGAGTTGTGTTTATGTGGGTCTAGGTTTGGCTGGGGGACTGATGGGCGGAGCAAGGAAACCACGTCAGTGTGGGTATGGAGTCATAAACCATGTGTTTGCTTAGTTTCAGTTTTAGAGGGCCAATCCCCATGCAGGATTATTATCCGTCTCTTTTGTGAGCTGTGTCCTTAACTCCCAACGTGTTCTCCATATGGTGCATTGTTTAGTGCGCATAACGAGGGAAATCACACAGGTAGAAAGGCAGGGGAATGAGATTTGGATTCTAGCGTTTTTTGTCCTTTTGTGGTATATGGATACTGTCCCTATTCTTAAGTATGCGCCCACGGTTTCCATCTTAAGTGTTGGCAGGTGTGTGTGTGTGTGCATCCGGTTCCACACGAAGCTGGTCAGTTTGCTTCTAGACTCATTTGTTGAGGATTATTCCCTTTGCCTTTTGATTTGCCGGGGGATTGCTTGGAGGTTGCTAGCTATATGAGCCAGAATTGAATTATTGAAGAGGTGTAAATAACCCTCAAGGGAACATGGTCAAGGCTATGTTTCTGATTGCATGGTTTTTCTAGGTATCCTGGAGGACAAAAGGACGTAATCTGACCGTAAACAATTTTGTGGTTGTAGCCACTTTTAAGGAATTCACTCCAAAGGGCATTTGTCTATTTGTCCTTCGTTGCTTCGGTGCCTCCCTCTGAACAGCCTTCCTGCCTCCCTTAAACTTGAGGAAAACCATCTCCGGTTCCGGAAGCACCTCAAAACCTTTCTCTTTGCTTCTGCTTTTTCTCCTCCTCTCCTCTGCTGACCCCCTAACTGGAACTACAACTGCACTTGCTACCTTGACACCCTCTGATCTCGGCACCACCTGCACTGCCCGCCTGGCAACCCCAGCACTTGGGGACTGTTTCTGTATCCCTACAGTACCCCTCCCAGCCCTAGACACCTGTTGTCTGCACTTATCCATGCACTTGCCACATGCTGGCTGCTACTTACTTATTGTTATTATCTTTGCCATGAACTGCAATGTCCCTGTCCCCTTCCCACGCACTTGCGTGATTTGAATGACACCTGGCCTAGTAGGATCGTTGTCCGTCCTCCCTTTGTTCCCCTCCCTTGCCTCGTCGCGCCTTGAAACACTTGTGTATAGGCGCGTTATAAATGCCATATCATATCATATCATATCATATATGATAGCAAATTATGCTGTACTTTATTGTTCGACTGAAGACGGGGACATGTTGTGTGTGTCCGCGTGGAAGCTTTAATTGTGTAGGTAGCTGGTGTGGTCTTTGAGCAGCCTTACTATTGAGGTCTGTATATTTATGTTTTTTGCTGTTCATCGTGCAAAACTGCATTTATTTGGCTATAGAAGAAGGCACGTGGAATACAATTATGCTTTTTTTTCATCTTTTCTAATATTTAAGGAACAGTTCAAAGGCCGAGGCAACAACCATCGTTTGTTTATTTAGAGGTTCTAAGAAGAAAAATGCATCCTTGTCCAACATCTGTTTTTCTATTTTCCATCGGTGAAGCAGGTGAGTCCAGTAGTGCCCCGCGACCCCCTTTTTGGCCAGAAAACGCTCTATTTAGTGCCCCAGCCCATGTGTGCAGTGCACTTCCACCCCGGCCCCTTCCTGGTCTGTGCGCCCGCCGCCTTCCCTCACCCTCTGATTGGCTGAATTCGCCTTGTGCATTAGGTCTAGCGACCAGCTCTCCCCACCTGCTTCCCTTTTCCATCGGTGAAGCAGGTGAGTCCAGTAGTGCCCCGCGACCCCGTTTTTGCCCAGAAAACGCTCTATTTAGTGCCCCCCGCCCATGTGTGCAGTGCACTTCCACCCCGGCCCCTTCCTGGTCTGTGCGCCCGCCGCCCGCCCTCACCCTCTGATTGGCTGAATTCGCCTTGTGCATTAGGTCTAGCGACCAGCTCTCCCCACCTGCTTCCCTTTTCCATCGATGAAGCAGGCGAGTCCAGTAATGCCCCGTGACCCCCTTTTTTCCCATAATCCGCTCCATTTCGTGCCCCCAGGCCCAGTGTGCAGTGCACTTCCTTCCTGGCCACATCCTGGTCTGTGCGCCCGCTTCCCGCCCGCGCTCGCCCTCTGATTAGCTAAATTTGCCTTGTGCATTAGTTCTAGCGACCCGCTCTCCCCACCTGCTCCCATTTTCTTCGGTGAAGCAGGTGAGTCCAGTAGTGCCCCGCGACCTGGTTTTTGCCCACAATCTGCTCCATTTAGTGCCCCCATGCCTGGTGTGCAGTACGCTTCCTCCCCAGCCCCTTCCTGGTCTGTGCACCAGCCTTGCCTTGTGCATTAGGTTTAGCGACCCGCTTTCCCCACCTGCTTCCCTTTTCCATCGGTGAAGCACGTGAGTCCAGTAGTGCCCCGCGACCCCCTTTTGGCCAGAATCAACTCCATTTAGTGCCCCCAGTCCTTGTGTGCACAGCACTTCCACCCCGGCCCCTTCCTGGTCTGTGCGCCCGCCGCCTGCCCTCACCCTCTGATTGGCTGAATTCGCCTTGTGCATTAGGTCTAGCGACCAGCTCTCCCCACCTGCTTCCCTTTTACATCGATGAAGCAGGCGAGTCCAGTAGTGCCCCGTGACCCCCTTTTTTCCCATAATCCCCTCCATTTCGTGCCCTCAGGTCCAGTGTGCAGTGCGCTTCCTTCCTGGCCACTTCCTGGTCTGTGCCCCCGCTTCCCGCCCGCGCTCGCCCTCTGATTAGCTAAATTCGCCTTGTGCATTAGTTCTAGCGACCCGCTCTCCCCACCTGCTCCCATTTTCTTCGGTGAAGCAGGTGAGTCCAGTAGTGCCCCGCGACCTGGTTTTTGCCCACAATCTGCTCCATTTAGTGCCCCCATGCCTGGTGTGCAGTGCGCTTCCTCGCCAGCCCCTTCCTGGGCTGTGCACCAGCCTTGCCTTGTGCATTAGGTTTAGCGACCCGCTTTCCCCACCTGCTTCCCTTTTCCATCGGTGAAGCACGTGAGTCCAGTAGTGCCCCGCGACCCCCTTTTGGCCAGAATCGACTCCATTTAGTGCCCCCAGTCCTTGTGTGCACTGCACTTCCACCCCGGCCCCTTCCTGGTCTGTGTGCCCGCCGCCCGCCCTCGCCCTCTGATTGGCTGAATTTGCCTTGTGCATTAGGTTTAGCGACCCGCTTTCCCCACCTGCTTCCCTTTTCCATCGGTGAAGCACGTGAGTCCAGTAGTGCCCCGGGCCCCCTTTTTTGCCCACAATCCACTCCATTTAGTGCCCCCAGACACGGTGTGCAGTGCGCTTCCCCCCCCGGCCCCTTCCTGGTCTGTGTGCCCACCTCCCACGCGCCCTCTTTCTCTGATTGGCTGAATTCGCCTTGTGCATTAGGTCTAGAATCCACTCCATTTAGTGCCCCCAGCCCCTGTGTGCAGTGTGCTTTCTCCCTGGCCCCTTCCTGGTCAGAGCGTCCGCCACCTGCCCTCGCCCTCTGATTGGTTGAATTCGCCTTGTGCATTAGACTAGCGACCTGCTCTCCCCACCTGTTTCCCTTTTCCATCGGTGAAGCAGGTCAGTCCAGTAGTACCCCGCGACCCCCTTTTTGCCCAGAATCTGCTCCATTTAGTGCCCCCAGCTGCCGTGTGCAGTGTGCTTCCTCGCCGGCCCCTTCCTGGTCTGTGCACCCGCCTCCCACCCACCCTCGCCCTCTGTTTGGCTGAATTCACCTTGTGCATTAGGTCTAGCGACCCGCTCTCCCCACCTGCTTCCCTTTTCCATCGGTGGACCTTCATGGTCTGTGCGCTCGCATTCCACCGGCCCTCGCCCTCTGATTGGCTGAATTTGCTTGTGCATTAGGTCTAGCGAACCGCACTCCCCACCTGCTTCCCTTTTCCATCGGTGAAGCAGGTGAGTCCAGTAAAGCCCCGTGATCCCTTTTTGCCAAGAATCTGCCCAATTTAGTGCCCCCAGCCCCTGTGTGCAGTGGGCTTTCACCCCGGCCCCTTCCTGGTCTGTGCGCCAGCCTCCCGCCTGCCCTCGCCTTCTGATTAGCTGAATTCGCCTTGTGCATTAGGTCTAGCAACCCGCTCTCCCCACCTGCTTCCATTGTGCATCAGTGAAGCAGGTGAGTCCAGTAATGCCCCGTGACCCCTTTTTGCCCAGAATCCGCTCCATTTAGTGCCCCCAGCCCCTGTGTGCAGTGCGCTTCCACCCCGGCCCCTTCCTGGTTTGTGCACCCGCCTCCCGCCTGCCCTCGCCTTCTGATTAGCTGATTTCGCCATGTGCATTAGGTCTAGCGACCCCCTCTCCCCACCTCCTTCCCTTTTTACATCAGTGAAGCAGGTGAGTCCAATAGTGTCCCGCGACCTGCTTTTTGGCCAGAATCTGCTCCATTTAGTGCCCCCAGGGCCCGTGTGCAGTGAGCTTCCTCCCCGGCCCCTTCCTGGTCTGTGCGCCTGCTTCCCGCCAGCCCGCTCTCGCCCTCTGATTAGCTAAATTCGCCTTGTGCATTAGTTCTAGCGACCCGCTCTCCCCACCTGCTCCCATTTTCTTCGGTGAAGCAGGTGAGTCCAGTAGTGCCCCGCGACCTGGTTTTTGCCCACAATCTGCTCCATTTAGTGCCCCCATGCCTGGTGTGCAGTGCGCTTCCTCGCCAGCCCCTTCCTGGGCTGTGCACCAGCCTTGCCTTGTGCATTAGGTTTAGCGACCCGCTTTCCCCACCTGCTTCCCTTTTCCATCGGTGAAGCACGTGAGTCCAGTAGTGCCCCGCGACCCCCTTTTGGCCAGAATCGACTCCATTTAGTGCCCCCAGTCCTTGTGTGCACTGCACTTCCACCCCGGCCCCTTCCTGGTCTGTGTGCCCGCCGCCCGCCCTCGCCCTCTGATTGGCTGAATTTGCCTTGTGCATTAGGTTTAGCGACCCGCTTTCCCCACCTGCTTCCCTTTTCCATTGGTGAAGCACGTGAGTCCAGTAGTGCCCCGGGCCCCCTTTTTTGCCCACAATCCACTCCATTTAGTGCCCCCAGACACGGTGTGCAGTGCGCTTCCCCCCCCGGCCCCTTCCTGGTCTGTGTGCCCACCTCCCACGCGCCCTCTTTCTCTGATTGGCTGAATTCGCCTTGTGCATTAGGTCTAGAATCCACTCCATTTAGTGCCCCCAGCCCCTGTGTGCAGTGTGCTTTCTCCCTGGCCCCTTCCTGGTCAGAGCGTCCGCCACCTGCCCTCGCCCTCTGATTGGTTGAATTCGCCTTGTGCATTAGACTAGCGACCTGCTCTCCCCACCTGTTTCCCTTTTCCATCGGTGAAGCAGGTGAGTCCAGTAGTACCCCGCGACCCCCTTTTTGCCCAGAATCTGCTCCATTTAGTGCCCCCAGCTGCCGTGTGCAGTGTGCTTCCTCGCCGGCCCCTTCCTGGTCTGTGCACCCGCCTCCCACCCACCCTCGCCCTCTGTTTGGCTGAATTCACCTTGTGCATTAGGTCTAGCGACCCGCTCTCCCCACCTGCTTCCCTTTTCCATCGGTGGACCTTCATGGTCTGTGCGCTCGCATCCCACCGGCCCTCGCCCTCTGATTGGCTGAATTTGCTTGTGCATTAGGTCTAGCGAACCGCACTCCCCACCTGCTTCCCTTTTCCATCGGTGAAGCAGGTGAGTCCAGTAAAGCCCCGTGATCCCTTTTTGCCAAGAATCTGCCCAATTTAGTGCCCCCAGCCCCTGTGTGCAGTGGGCTTCCACCCCGGCCCCTTCCTGGTCTTTGCGCCAGCCTCCCACCTGCCCTCGCCTTCTGATTAGCTGAATTCGCCTTGTGCATTAGGTCTAGCAACCCGCTCTCCCCACCTGCTTCCATTGTGCATCGGTGAAGCAGGTGAGTCCAGTAATGCCCCGTGACCCCTTTTTGCCCAGAATCCGCTCCATTTAGTGCCCCCAGCCCCTGTGTGCAGTGCGCTTCCACCCCGGCCCCTTCCTGGTTTGTGCACCCGCCTCCCGCCTGCCCTCGCCTTCTGATTAGCTGATTTCGCCATGTGCATTAGGTCTAGCGACCCCCTCTCCCCACCTCCTTCCCTTTTTACATCAGTGAAGCAGGTGAGTCCAATAGTGTCCCGCGACCTGCTTTTTGGCCAGAATCTGCTCCATTTAGTGCCCCCAGGGCCCGTGTGCAGTGAGCTTCCTCCCCGGCCCCTTCCTGGTCTGTGCGCCTGCTTCCCGCCAGCCCGCTCTCGCCCTCTGATTGGCTGAATTTGCCTTGTGCATTAGGTCTAGCGACCCGCTCTCCCCACCTGCTTCCCTTTTCCATCGGTGAAGCAGGTGAGTCCAGTAGTGCCCCGGGATCCCCTCTTTTCCCATAATCCATTCCATTTAGTGCCCCCAGCTGCCGTGTGCAGTGTGCTTCCTCCCCGGCCCCTTCCTGGTCTGTGCGCCCGCCTCCCACCCGCCGTCGCCCTCTGATTAGCTAAATTCGCCTTGTGCATTAGGTCTAGCGACCCGCTCTCCCCACCTGCGCACCTTTTCCATTGGTGAAGCAGGTGAGTCCAGTAGTGCCCCCCGCCCCCTTTTTTGCCCACAACCCACTCCATTTAGTGCCCCCAGGCACGGTGTGCAGTGCACTTCCCCCCCGGCCCCTTCCTGGTCTGTGCGCCCACCTCTCACGCGCCCTCTTTCTCTGATTGGCTGAATTTGCTTTGTGCATTAGGTCTAGCGACCCGCTCTCCCCACCTGCTTCCCTTTTACATTGGTGAAGCTGGTGAGTCTAGTAGTGCCCTGCGACCCCCTTTTTTTGCCCAGAATCCACTCCATTTAGTGCCCCCAGCCCCTGTGTGCAGTGCGCTTTCTCCCTGGCCCCTTCCTGGTCTGAGCGTCCACCACCTGCCCTCGCCCTCTGATTGGTTGAATTCGCCTTGTGCATTAGACTAGCGACCCGCTCTCCCCACCTGTTTCCCTTTTCCATTGGTTAAGCAGGTGAGTCCAGTAGTACCCCGCAACCCCCTTTTTGCCCAGAATCTGCTCCATTTAGTGCCCTCAGCAGCCGTGTGCAGTGTGCTTCCTCCCCGGCCCCTTCCTGGTCTGTGCGCCCGCCTCCCACCCGCCCTCTGTTTGGCTGAATTTGCCTTGTGTATTAGGTCTAGCGAACCGCACTCCCCACCTGCTTCCCTTTTCCATCGGTGAAGCAGGTGAGTCCAGTAATGCCCCGTGCCCCTTTTTGGCCAGAATCTGCTCCATTTAGTGCCCCCAGCCCCTGTGTGCAGTGCGCTTCCATGCCGGCCCCTTCCTGGTCTGTGCGCCAGCCTCCCGCCTGCCCTCGCCTTCTGATTAGCTGAATTCGCCTTGTGCATTAGGTCTAGCGACCCGCTCTCCCCACCTCCTTTTCTTTTTCCATCAGTGAAAAAGGTGAGTCCAATAATGTCCCGCGACCCGCTTTTTGGCCAGAATCTGCTCCATTTAGTGCCCCCAGGGCCCGTGTGCAGTCCACTTCCTCCCCGGCCCCTTCCTGGTCTGTGCGCCTGCTTCCCGCCCGCTCTCGCCCTCTGATTGGCTGAATTTGCCTTGTGCATTAGGTCTAGCGATCCGCTCTCCCCACCTGCTTCCCTTTTCCATCGGTGAAGCAGGTGAGTCCATTAGTGCCACTCGACCTGCTTTTTGCCAACAATCTGCTCCATTTAGTGCCCCCAGGCCCGGTGTGCAGTGCGCTACCTCCCCAGTCCCTTCGTGGTCTGTGCGCCTGCCTCCCGCACGCCCTCTCCCTCTGATTAGCTGAATTTGGCTTGTGCATTAGGTCTAGCGACCCGCTCTCCTCACCTGCTTCCCTTTTCCATCGGTGAAGCAGGTGAGTCCAGTAGTGCCCTGTGACCCCCTTTTTGCTCAGAAAACGCTCCAATTAGTGCCCCCAGCCCCATGTGCAGTGTGCTTTCACCCCAGCCCCTTCCTGGTCTGTGCGCCCGTCGCCCGCCCTCACCATCTGATTGGATGAATTCGCCTTGTGCATTAGTTCTAGCGACCAGCTCTCCCCACCTGCTTCTCTTTTCCATCAGTGAAGCAGGTAACTCCAGTAGTGCCCTGTGACCCCCTTTTTGCCCACAATCCACTCCAATTAGTGCCCCCAGACCCAGTGTGCAGTGCAATTCCTCCCCAGCCCCCTCCTGGTCTGTGCGCCCACCTCCCGCGCCCCCTCTCCCTCTGATTGGCTGAATTTGCTTTGTGCATTAGGTCTAGCGACCCGCTTTCCCCACCTGCTTCCCTTTTCATCGGTGAAGCAGGTGAGTCCAGTAGTGCCCCGCGACCCTCTTTTTGGCCAGAATCCGCTCCATTTAGTGCCCCCAGCCCCTGTGTGCAGTGCGCTTCCACTCCGGTCCCTTCCTGGTCTGTGCACCCACCGCCCGACCTCGCCCTCTGATTGGCTGAATTCGCCTTGTGCATTAGGTCTAGCGACCGGCTCTCCCCACCTGCTTCCCTTTTCCATCGGTGAAGCAGGTGAGTCCAGTAGTGCCCCGTGATCGCTTTTTTCCCCATAATCTGCTCCATTTAGGGCCCCCAGCCGCCGTGTGCAGTGCGCATCCTCCCCTGCCCCTTCCTGATATGTGTGCCCGTCTCCCGCAAGATAGATTAAGTCATCATAGAAGCTGGCTATGAGTAGTGAATAGAATGCAGGCAAAGCCACCATTATATAGAAGCTGTACATCGGTATCATGAATTTAGTAAGCCAAGTCACATGAAGCAGGAAGGGAAAACTGTGTCGCAGCAAGAATAAGCAGAATCCTGGAACTGCAGGACGAGGCTGTCTGGCTTCGAGTCAAGACTGAAGCAGCTAAGGTCGGCTATCTATTCTGGAAATGCCCAAAAGTGCGGAGGTTGAATCATCCCTTGTTAAGGTACAAAGAAAGAACACCAAGGTTGCCAAGTTTAATTCATTTAGCGCATTTAAAACCTGCAAAATGGACAAAATCTGGTAAAAGGCTGCAGCGCCGTTAAACCCTTAACACCAGATTCACACTTTAACGCCTGCTTTTTGCAGGCGTTAAAGTCCAAGGCGCTAAGCGACCTTGGTGCTAATTACGGCACCGTAATTTACGGTGCCGTAATTAGCGCCTTCCCCATCCCCATTGAGCCCTATGGGGCAAAAATGAGAATGGGGAAGGGGCAATGGTGAATGGGGATTTACCGCCCGCCAACCTTGGAATGGGGCGGTAAATCCGCCATCCACCATGGCGGAATCCGGCATGGACCATGGTGCTAATAGCACCATGGTCCTACGCCAGGGTTGTAATGAGGGCCATTGTCTCGCAGCTCGTCCTTTTCCTCTGGACCTCTCCACTTCTCCCTCTGTGGTCTGGTAATGTTTGTTCTTTGTCCGCCATTAACTCTGGACTTGTTGCTTTTCACTCGTGGGAAATGCAATGTCTCACTTATCTGTTAGGAAGGGGGAAGTATTGTGGACTTAGTAGGGATAGTGGTAACCATTATGGATTGCTGGGCTGGCCTATCTGTGCTGTCACTGTACCTGAAGGGACCCATACTTCACCTAGGAATGCTTGAATATACTACTCAACAAGGTAACTTTGCTATTGGGAATTAATTAAGAGCAATCAAGATAGAGCGCTAGTATCCAACTAAACAGCTAGGCTCTGCTTCTCAGTCACTTCTTAAAATACAGAGGTACCAGCAGACATGGTTGAGAGGGCGCTCCTTTTCAGTCATGGCTCCTTTACTAGGGAATTCACTTCCTCTGTCACTGAGAGTCATGCAGGAGTACCTTCCCTTCCACAGGGTGCTCAAAACCCATCTGTTTTTATCTTTTCAGTGTGTATATTTGGTAAAGAGCTTTTTCTCTGTGCTGCTAAATACCAGCGCCTAGATGCTTTCGGGCCTTAGTTTGTGCTGTGTACTTTGTAAATAAATAAACATTAACTTAATAGTGATTTACCCAAATACAAAATCAGGTACCTTATAAATTGAACCTCACAATAATCAATGTCTTTTTTTGTGATTAGAAATAGTGTACACAGTGTACAAATCAATCAAAATTAAAAATCTGTTTAGGCTTTGGAAGCCTATCCTTAGTAAAAATTCACAATATTCATACAGAAAATATATGTAGATGTTCTGTGCAAAAATGTTTATAGCAAATAGATACAACAGCATAAGGCATCACACAAAAAAGTTAAATGTAACAGAGCCACAAAGAATGTAGATACTTCCTACCCTATGGCAGTCCATTTTAGAGATGTCCACCAAAGTAAACTGGAAGGTTTTAGGTTTTTTGGAATACACCATGTGAAAGAGAATCCACGTGGGGGCTATCGAGAATTAGAGCTCCGTCAGATGGAAACTAGGTTTATTTTGGATCTTGCAACCAAAAAGCCCAAGGGGCATAATTTAGATGAAGAGTTATATACCTTCCTTGGAACATACATTGCTTAAATTCTGTGTACTCTAAAAATGTCTTTGATTACAAAGTTACATTTAGAATGCCTTGAAAGCTGGACTTCAAGATAGTAGAAAAATATTTAAAAATAATATTTTACGAAAAGTCTTTTTTATTTGTTAAAAACATTGTATGTAAAATTTTAATTTCCAAAAATATATTCTTCATGCGAAGTCTGAAATGGAAAGATTGAGAATGAACTATTTGTAAATCTTTCTCCCCATATAACTGAGTCTTGGGCCAAATCGTGATAGAGAAGCAATAAAAACTGTGGCAGCTATTCATTTTTGTTTGCACAATGCACTATGCACTTTAGCCTCTCTGCACATTGCTTAAATAAGGTTTTAACTGGTTTATTTTATTGTTCAATCATTTTTGTGTATAGTGGTCGCATATTTTTGGTAAATCAAAATAAGGTAACCTTGATGTTTTGCAATCTGTCCAATTTTAACTATATGTCAGCATTTTGCAGCTAAAAATCTTTTTTCGGCAATGGATTTTATTAGAAAATAATTTGCACAAGCACGATGCACTTTACACATTGACCGAATACGATTTGTATACAAACTTAAAAAATTCAACGAGTTTGGTATTAGCTTAATAATCAATGTATTGCTAACATGGAAAAATTGAAGAAATATTGTATTTTATAAAGATCTCAGGCAGTTGCAAACCACAAAAGGGTTTTTACTTATTCTTCTATATAAAACAAAATATGAAAGAAATGTAACCACAATACACATTTTTTCTTTCCTGCACTAAGCACTTTATAAACCAGTGTTGTAATGTACACAAAACCAATTCCAAAATGGCCGAATGTATTCACTAAGTAAAGTCATAGAACCTTAGTAGGGTAGAAAGGGAAAATGGACAACACACACAAAAACTCAATGGAACCATAGAGTTTCGCATGTACTTGTATTTAATGGCTTTGTGCAACTGTTTTTGTGTACGTGATCAAGCAGCAGGAGCGCTGCGAAACGCGTTGTACCGTGACAAATCTGTCTCTTCTTGATGCCTAATAAAACTGGATAAGTGAACGAACTCGCTGTTGTTTGATGGGCTGATTTCCTGAACTGGCGTACGACCGCAACTTGAGAGTGCCATCCTTCTTTGGAAGAAGTGAAACCACTTCTTATTTTTTCGAAATATTTAGCAACATATACACAATTCCAACAACAAAAAACATTTGTGCATATGATATTGAATATTAAGAAAGTCTATCATACTTCGACAGCAATCTCCCAAATGTTTTCACAGTACTAAATGGGATAACATAAATCTTAATGCAACAGGGGAATCCAAAATTCAAAATGTAAAGACAAAGAAATGAATGCAACACAAATATACGCATGATATTTTGGATATTATAATGAAAGGTCAAGAGAAAGAATTCTTTAGAAAATGTCATAAATCAACATAAGTTAGATGTTTCAATGTTTAATATTTAGCACACCTTCACCAGGACTGCAATTAATTCTTACTGGACAAATAATAACTAAAAGGTTAATTACCAGAAAGCGAAATTCACTCTTACGCAGGAATACAACTCAGAGGCTTGTGTGGAAAAGATAATGACAATTAGGCTAATGAAATAGATTGAATATAAATTATAACAAGAACATGGGTTGAACCCATTAAGCAGGCTAGCTTTAGTCCAATCACATCAGGGCTTTTGCCTTTAAAATAAGGGGTCTCCCACCACTTCTCAGATTAAATTTGGAACAAACATCTAAGAATTTTGTTGGAGCTCTGTTAGGAGAGTTGACTTTCCAGAGCCCTTCATCAATGAGCTGAAGACTGAGTGTCTAAGGCAGAGGCAAGCTCCTTTCCCTACCCATCGACAGGGAACATTGGGGGTGAACCTGCTGGTGGAACAAGATGTGCATTTCTGCCAGTCACACTGCTGCCCAGGGCCTTATCACGGTGAAGCACCCCTGACAGTGTGCATATGCTTCCCTTGCTGGGAGCCTGAGAACAAGGACTGAGCTTGTTCCTGAGATCCCAGAGTGGTACTCACAGCATCCTGCGAACCAAGGGAGCCAAGGGTCCTGTGTTTACTTGCACCAAACGGGTCGAACTGGCGTCAAACTGAGTTCACTACATCTCGAACCGTCAGGACCCACCAGAGCAGCCTTTGGCACTGGCTAAACTCTTCAAACTCACACTGCATGTCCGAACCTGTTCACCACTGCACCATGCTAGCTGAGTGAATCGTGGCCTTTGTTTGAACAAGCACTTTGTTGCATCAGCCGCCTTCGAAGCGTTACTCGCCACATGAGCATCTTCGCTGCCGATTGTTATCACCAGTCAAAACGACCTTGATGAATCCTGATCCCTGAGCATAGGGCGCCCCATCGAACTGCTTAAACTGAACATGCACATCAAGTCTCCTGCGTCTTCACTATCTACTCAACTGTCAAACCAACCCTGGTGGGCCGCACGATCCACAACTCCTCAACAACCTCATGAAACTGATCCAGTAGACCAGCGCATCCAGTCCCCAGCCTCTTTTAAGTAACCGTTGAACCGAACCTAGTGGCCCTCACGATCCGCTCACCTTCAAGTATCGAGTATCGACTTTGAATCGCAAGGAGTTCCTGTGCGACCCTGCTCACCACCACTCCCCATCTAGGTCAAAATGAATGCCAAACCAGAACATTCTCAAACTGCACAAACAGCATCAAACAGCCTGGCTCACCATAACCGAAGTGCCAAGGAGGCACTATTGGCCCATAACTGCACTCCCTTGGTCCACTTTGGACCCTAGAGGCTGGTTAGGTTCCTTGTGCACCTTTTTCATTAAGACATATCATATTTAAAGAACAGAGTGCTGCATTCTCTCTTTTCTTGCATAACATCAATTATTTTCACTGGGGTGGTTTTGTACAGTTTTTCTATTTAGTTATCTTGCAGATGGCATGTTTAATTAAAGTATATACTTTTTCATATAACTTTTATTGGACATTATCTTTATTTTGAGCTGTAATACCTTGCTGTTTGGGTCACTACTGAATCACATTCGCACCCCTCTTAACAATATAGCCTTCTCTCGGCCCAAGTTACACACAAAAGGCAAAACAGGCATATCCCTTGACTGTGCCTGTATTGCCTATATGATTCTGATCACTGTTGGGTTGACTGTGCCCCATTGAACTGTTGGAATTGAAATAATAGTATGCCTCCTATCGCAGTAATTGAATGTGTATTGGCCTACGCCAAGTTGTCTAAAATATCCTGTAAATAGATTCCGCGGAAAGGTCTTGACCTTAACGAAAAGTAATGTAAGTCGCCATCTTAGATTTAGCCGCCATTTTAGGTTCTCTTGTAATGTGGAAGTCACCCTGAACATCAAAATGGAGGCTGAGTGACATTCTGAGTGAGATTCTGGCCGTTGTGACCTCCGCACACACGAATAATTAATATGCCTGCAGGCCACTTGTCGGGGTCGCGAACTGAGACCTTGTCCTATTGCTGACCTATGTGTAAATGAACAACTGTATCAGCGGAACTGATCAAAACGCATAAGTTATAGGATTGACCTGGCAAGGAACTCTAGGCCTGATCCCAAGAATGGTTAACCCGCGAGGGGGTTGGCCAAGGGCTGGATAAAGGATATAAAAGCCGAAGTATTCCAATGTACGGTCTCTCTACTAAGGCGACAATGCAATCCCATACCGGTTCATAATTGATCTTCGTGCTATTAACAGAGTTGTCGCCCCACAATTTCCAATAGTGCCTGATGTGACGACGATATTGACAATGATCCCTGCTACGGCTACGCACTTCAGCGTTGTGGATTTAAAAAATGCTTTCTTTAGCATTCCTATACATAGGGAAAGTAGATATTTGTTTGCGTTTACCTTGGGGGGACGCTCATTTACATTTACTAGGGCACCTCAAGGGTATACTGAAAGTCCAAGCATTTATAGAAGAGCTTTGAAAGAGCAGCTCGACACCCTTGAATTGCCACCTACTTGTACACTGCTTCAATATGTTGATGATTTGCTTTTGGCTGCAGACTCTGAAAGTGCTTGTAAAGAAGGCACTATACTGTTGCTTGTTCATCTAGCCAAAAATGGTCATAAAGCTTCGCTCAACAAATTTCAATATTGTTGTCAGGAGGTCGCCTATTTAGGGTACCTCCTGTCAAAGGAGGGGAGGAGATTGACACCTGAAAGAATAAAACACATTTCTGGCATGTCTGTTCCAAATACACAGAAGGAAGTCAGAGCCTTAATAGGTATGGCTTCTTACTGTAAGTTGTGGATCCCGAACTTTTCGCTAGTGATAAAACCGATGTTGGCTTTGACGAAGAAGGGCATTTCTCTGCCACTGCCATGGAAATCGGAACATCAACGATCATTTGAGCTTCTCAAAACCGCGTTATGCTCTGCACCGGTTCTGGGTACTCCAAATTATGACAAGGCCTTTGTGTTGTTTGTGCATGAATGTGATGGATGTGCTTTGGCTGTGTTAACACAGGAACACGGAGGGAAGAATAGGCTGTGCGGCTACTACTCCTCCGCCCTTGATCCGGTCTCCCAAAACCTAAAGCCCTGAGAGAGGTGGAAAATGTATTGCTTGTAGACTACTGTAACCAGTTAACTAAAAACCTGTATTTCATTTATCACCAGGTGCATTCAGCTTTACCTGTACGGTTCATGGGCCCAGGACACGATATACAGCCTGGAAGTTGGGTCCTAGTGAAAGCCTATGAAAGGTCTTCCTGTCTCGCTCCTCGTTGGAAGGGACCCTACCAGGTGTTGTTGGTCACCCGGATAGCAGTGTGGGTGGCGGGGAAGAAACACTGGATCCACGCGACGCACGTCAAGAAACTTCCTTACCCGACGCCACACGTTACAGAAGAAGCAGAACCCCTCGCTGATGCTACAGTCTCTGATTTTGGAGTAGCAAACAGCGCTGTGAGTGCCTCTGAGAATTTCTCTGAGCCCGTGGAGCTTGGGGAACAGTCCATTTTGTCTCTGCACTCTCTTGAAAAATCACTTCCGGAAAACACTGTTTCGAGTTCTGCGACTTCCGTCGCCTCTGATACGTCGCTTCCCTCAGGAAGTGACGATGCCTTGTTTTCGGATCAAACAATCTTGGGTACCACCAGGTACCATCTTCGACGAAGAAAATAGAACTACGGCACGGGTCTTTCCGTGCATTTGGGAAAGAGAAGTGATTGAAAGTTTTCTTTTGTATAAGAAAGTTTCTGTTGAACAACAGGAAGAAAAAGGGATTCTGCTGGCTAGGGTTGGGAAGGACTAAGAAATCGCGCGACCGTAGCGTCGCCAGCAACGAACATTGGGGTCGTCGATTGAGGAACTACAATGCCTGCTACCTCCACTGCTGCTCCCCGCACTGGACTTGTGAATAAGGGGGTGACCAACTTGGACAATGAACAATGTGCCTGGGCCCCGAAAACGTATTGCTGTGTTTTGATAATGATAATTGTTATTTTTGCAATTACAGCTGTAGGACTTTGGTACTTTGAAGAAATCTATCCTCTAAAACCTCTACTACCGACCGAAATTGTACCAACTGCTTCGACTCCCTCTGTACACCTTCACACTCTGTCCCCTAGAGACTCCCAACATAGACAAAAGTATCATAATAACACTCTAATGATAGTAATGAATGCAACGCATGCCATTTTTAATAAGAGTAATTGTTGGATTTGCACTCATTTACCGCAACATGGGAACAAGGGACTAGGATGGTATATTCACCCTTTACCTTTAACAACTGCTTGCTATGCCTCTCTTAGAGCACTATTCTTTGGCCGTTGGAATGATAGCATCTCAGGGAACTTTGATGGAACTAATTTGAATGATTTCGAGAAACGTGAATTAACTCCCCTGGGATGCTCGCTTTTTGCGAATAGAAGTAAACCTAATGTCGCTTCTATTAGGCCGTCTGATAAACTGTCTCTTCCTTTTCAAACTTTAATTTCCTTTAAAATGGCTCCGATAGGCAATAAGGACCTCCTTCTTACTCTATAAATCATAGCCCTGACTCGGTCCCCTTTTGTGTACAAAGAAATGGCACTCGGCCAATGGGAGATTTTGAAGGTTGTATGAATATTGTAAATTTGACTGGAGAAAACAGGCCTCTGTATGTAGGGGGGCCTGTTTATTTTGTTTGTGGTAGTTTAGCATTTCCCTGGTTGCCCAAGGATTGGCAGGGAACCTGTTATTTAGGAATCCTGTTACCCGGGGTATTTGTAGCTAGTACATTGGAGGTTTCTAAGGCTCACCCTCGGCGGGACAAGAACGGAGATACCCCTGGGCAAGTATTGGGAGATATAGCAAAATCAGTTGTGCCCTTTTCGGGACAAATAACAAACTCTGAGAACATTAGGGGATTAGCAAGGTTACTGGAGAGAACGATCAACCGGACCACGGACATACTCTACAATATGACACTAGAACAAAAGGCAATAAGATTGGTAGCACTCCAAAATCGAATGGCATTAGATGTCATTTTGGCAGAACGAGGTGGAGTATGCAAATTGGTGGGGTCCGCTTGCTGTGTTTTCGTACCAGATTCCTCGCCGACAATTTTTAAAGCAATACAGAACTTGCATACTCTTAGTTCTGAAGTACATATCCCTGTAGGAGATTGGAATCTTAGCACCTGGTTCTGGGATTCTTTACGATCTTGGGGTTGGAAGGTGCTTTCTGTTATTCTGGTTATTTTGGGGATCCTGCTATTCCTTTGTTGCTGTTTTCAATGTCTTCTGAGTATATGTGGAATGCTAGGGGGATGTTGTGCCCAAGCAGTGAGCACAATAGGGCATAGAATGTATGCCCCTGATACAGCATCCAAAGAGTTTGTGTTACAAGAGGTTCTGATGAACGACCTAATGGCTATAGATATTACAGACAATGATTCGGTATGTATGGATGACAATACATGGAGGTATTTGCAAAAGTATTATAAATGATATTAGCACTTGGCATAGCCCAAAAGGAGGGTCTGTTGGAATTGAAATAATATTATGCCTCCTATCGCAGTAATTGAATGTGTATTGGCCTACGCCAAGTTGTCTAAAATATCCTGTAAATAGATTCCGCGGAAAGGTCTTCACCTTAACGAAAAGTAATGTAAGTCGCCATCTTAGGCTTAGCCGCCATTTTAGGTTCTCTTGTAATGTGGAAGTCACCCTGAACATCAAAATGGAGGCTGAATGACATTCTGAGTGAGATTCTGGCCGTTGTGACCTCCGCACACACGAATAATTAATATGCCTGCAGGCCACTTGTCGGGGTCGCGAACTGAGACCTTGTCCCATTGCTGACCTATGTGTAAATGAACAACTGTATAAGCGGAACTGATCAAAACGCATAAGTTATAGGATTGACCTGGCAAGGAACTCTAGGCCTGATCCCAAGAATGGTTAACCCACGAGGGGGTTGGCCAAGGGCTGGATAAAGGATATAAAAGCCGAAGTATTCCAATGTACGGTCTCTCTACTAATGCATCGAACCCTCGTTAAAGTTTGTTACGTTACTCTGAGAGCCGAATAGCTATCCGTTTGTCAATTGACTTTGGTAACTGTTGTAGCTTTTAAATAAAGCACTTGTATGCCCTTTGTAACCTGTGTTGGTGTGTTTCTTTCGGGCTTCCCAGCCTCATATCAATTTTTATGTTTTCACAGAACTCAGCTACAAATGACCTTACTAGAACTCCCACAAATGCATCAGCCTCACTCCCCATCAACCACTGCCGAGCATTTAGGAAGTGCCAGCCAAATCCACAGACCCTATAGATTACACCATTAGGCCAGCTGGTATCTCCCTACTGAAGACAACAGACACCCACTACCGCTTTCCTAACCACAATCCCCCATTCTACCATTAGGAAAAGTGCCATCACCTACCACCCGCAAACCTAAGATCCCACACAACCACCCCAATGTTGAGCCATACAAAAGGAACTGTGTAACCTGAGAGAAAAAGCATTGGCAAGAGCCATAAAGATATAAGGAACTGCGCAAAGCATTGTCAAGAGCCATAACAACATGTGAAAATGCAATAAGTGAATGGTGGCAAACCAAGCCATGGTAAAGCATTGTGAGGATGAGAAAGGAGAATAAACTAAGCACCACTGTAGAGCTGAAACATTGGCAACGTGCATATGAACAAAAAGCAAGTGAGGTGCATCTCTTGTGTGACATATAATGGGTGGACCATGTGGGCCAACAAGTGCGCCTAGACCAAGTCCACCCATCTATGGAAAAGACACTTAATTCACCCACAAAGAAGCTTTTGATTGAATACAAAGGAAACCTTGTGTGATTCGAAATAAGGAACTGAACTCTTTGAAATTGGTGAAAGCTAACCATATCAGAAGAGCTCCGAAGTATTGCAAGGAATTGTGTTGTTTTGGAAAGTTGAAACGACTTGAAAGCTCGAGGAAGGGAACCGCTTTTTGTACTGTGAACTATTTGCCCTTTGGGGAAGGGAAACCCTTTCCGAACCAAAAGTTGGAAGAAGCTCTGAACATTTATTTGAGCACTTCTCATTTTGATGCCGACATCCCTACACATTGTAAACAAATAGATGTGAGGGCAAGTATAGGTTTTGGACACAGACAGACATTTACTTCCGACTTCCTGACACAGACTATTCTTAATTCCAATTAGGTAGGGAATCCCACCTTAGCATAGGGCAAGTTAGGTCTTTTTCCAACCCTCTTTTTTGGTTAATACAAGTTTATAACCCATACTTTATTTCAGTTGTCTGTGTCTACTTCATGATGCCTTTACACTCCCCATATTTGGCCCATAGATTGTGCTTGTCTAGATAAGTGGTACTGTCGGAATAAAAACTATATTGTGCCTCCTATTGTAATAAATATATTAATATGGGCCTACGCCAAGCTGCTAGAAAGCCATTTGCGTGATCTGTGTTACAAGGTCCTGACCTTTAATCTATGTAGGCCGCCATTTTAGGTCAAACCGCCATGTGGAAAAGTCACCCTGTGAGCTAAAATGGTGGACAATGTCATTGCAAAATACAACATGGCCATTTTGACCTCTGCACATCGCTAATGTGTAATCTGCCTGCAGGCTACTTGTTGAGGTCATGAACTGAGACCTCGTCCTACGTTAACCTCTGTGTAAAAGGATTACTCGCGCAAGTAAACCAATCCACGAGTATGTATTTTGATAATATATTTACACATTGTACAAAGAACATCTGTTTTACTATATTTTATTAATGTTTAGGAAGACCTGCAATACGAAACCTAGAATACACAGTTAATGCATACGCTTATTGTTACATGTAATAAAGAACAAACCAGTTAGAAGCGGTTATTTGAGACAGGGCAATGAACCCTAGAATTGGTAACATATAAAGTAGAATATTAACCCGAAGAGGGGTTGGCCATAGCGCTCACAAAATGTATAAAAAGCAAATGCATTCTAATGTACAGTCTCTCACTGAACACACTGAACCACGCTGGAGTTTGTTGTGTTGTACTGAGGGCCAATAGCTATTTGACTTTGCACTGTTTTTGTAATTGTATTTAATAGAGAATAAAGTACTTTGTATGTTCCTTTGAAACCTGTGTTTGGTGTATTTCCTTTTGGGGTACTCAGCCTCGATATTTTGTTTCTCTTTTCACAGTTGGCGCCCGGATAGGGACCCTCAAGATTGATGCCGGATTGTTGAAGGTTGACACTTGCTATCGGACCGGGATCGGACGGTGTACAAAAGTAAGGGGCCCCTGGATGAGACGCGACACCTCAGCAGTGCTGCACGATCCGATCCCTGGATGACTAGCCTGTGGTCTGAGACGGCATCTTGACGAGGGTCCACTTATCGAGGCGGGCAGATTTGCCGAAATCACCATACGCAAGGTAAGATTAGTTAGGTAAGATTCTTAGAAGTACCGATCGGTCCTCCTTAGGTTTGGCCAGGTGAGTCGTGACCCGATTCTTAGTTTAACCCTGGCAATTTGAATTTTGGCGCATTGTATCTGCAGACACAATTATTGACCAGGTAACACCAAGAATTTGAGATATGCCTGGGAAATTGTCTACCTGCTTTAGGGCATTATTCCGCAGTGATAGACAATATTTGGAATTTAGCCATCCGGCACCACAGGAGGGGCATGTACTATGTACTGTAAGCATGTCATTGGAAGTATAGTATTTAATGATATTTGGCACAGACAAACCAGACATACCTCCGAACTTCAGTGGCCAATCAATGGTAGTTTTGAGAACCCTCGCATTGAATATTTGGAGTTAGTATTGTTAAAGTAAAAGGCTAGACCTGTAGCATTCGATGTTTTACAGAATTGGAAAAAAGAGGCGTTACAACAGCTTAAGAGTAGAGAAAAATATGCGCGCCGTCATAAGACGGTTGCCAAAAAAGCATTATTATATGATCAGGATAAACAGGCTGAGTCGGCTAAAAATATGGAAAGGGCTTTTCACTTGGTATTCAGAAAATCTATCCTTCCAAAGATCTCCATGATTCTGATGAGTTCTTTGAGAAAATATTAAATGAACGAAGGCCTGGTGCCTCTGCGCCACCTCTGTATGTTCCTCTTCCTGCTGCGGTACCTTTTCCTGCTGTTATTCCTACTCTTCCTGCTCAACCTGCTGTTCCTATTCCTTTGACTGTTGTTCCTCTACCTGCTCCTCTGCCTCTTCCTGTCGCACCAGTTATAGCTCCTCCATCGAATTTGCCTATCCCCTCTCTTCCAAGTGGTCTTGGGCCGCTTGTAATCGATCATGGTGCAGGCTCGAAGGTTGTCACTCGCAGTACTGTACCACCGGAGAAGAAACGTGAGTTAATTGCATGGGCTAAACATTGTATGGAGAACGATGATCAGGCTAGTGTTTTTTCCACACTTTCTAATACGGATAATTTTCCTGAGAAAAAAGTTTTTATTGAAGGTTTGGGGATTCAGTTATGTATAATGTGGAGAAGATTAAATAATACGGATGTTCCGCAAGGGTTAAGGGATCTAAATACTTTAGCACTTTTTCAGAGATACTGTGGAGAAGGTAAATGAGCATGTCGAAAGGCTATTTGAATATAGAAAGGAGTTAGAAAGGATACGGAATGAGGATGATGAAGAGGAAAGTATGTATGTACAGAAACGCTACCTTCCGTGTCATAAACAGATATAAGAGGAAAAGCGAATTTGTAAGAAAGATGCGATTAGATGGATTTCAGACATATCGATAACTCCAGTTGAGGTATATCACACATATAGTCAATATACGTTGGAAATGCAGAGAAAAGTGATACAGGTAATGATAGAGTACCTGCAAGATGAATGTGTAAAGAGGAAGATTAGTTGTCCCACAGAGTTAATGAATATTTATAAGAGAGCTTTTTCGTTTGAAACTTCTTCGACTGCTTTAGCGCTCGATTTGGCTCTGTTGCTTAGTAAGCGTTCGGAGTTGCCTACATCTCTGTTGCCTATGAGAGAGGTTCCTCCGACATTTGTCCCAAAGGTTGAGGCCGATGCTGCACGAGGTATAGCCGCTGTGGACATTCCCGCACATTATGTATCACAGTTTGTTCACGTCCCTTTTTCACGACAGGAAGTAAACACCATTAGACAGTCTATTCCTGATATTAGGAAAAATTCGACAGGGTTCCATAAAGAGATGGAATCCGTTTTGCAATCCTCAGTGTTCACCTTGGGTGACATTGATTTGTTGTTTCCAGTACTCCTGCCCGTAGATTTATGGAAACAAGTTAGAACTATTGACGATGTACCCGGCCTGGGAAATACATGGGCGAATTTAACTAGATTTGATGGGGAAAGGCCAGCTCGTGAAAGACCACAGCAGGTGATATTAACCTTGCCTGATAGAATCATTGCAAAATTAAAAACCATAATTCCCGAAAAGCTTACGGCCTGTGTCCAAGGAAAGTCTGAGGGTGCTACCGAGTTCCTTAATCGGTTCGAACAGGTATTTTCGGATTTCAGTGGACAAGACTTAGGCACAGAGACTGGGAAAAGGTTATTTGTGGACAAATTTGTATGTGGATTGCTGCCTGACATCCAGTCACAGATTATGTCGTCTGAGAGGGCTTGGCAGGCGAAATCGCTATCAGAAGTACTGCATATGGCTCAGTATTATGAAAATCGTGTCAACAATGAAAAAGATAGGATTGAAAAATGGAAAGGTGATTTAAAAACAAAGGTGTTATTGCAGCAAATTGTTAGAGGCCCCAAAGGGGGTAACTCTCAGGTTAGAGGTCAGTATGTCCCACAGGGGAATGTGCCCTTGGGTCCTGTGAACATTAATCAATGTGCTTATTGTCGACGAGAGGGTCATTGGCGAGCACAATGCCCCGTCCTTCAACAGAGGTCGAATAATAACATGGGTAGGCAATCTAGAGGTCGCCTGGGCGTAGGGGGCCCTGGTAGAGGTCAGTTCACACAGGACCCTCAACAACCTTTTTTGCAGGACAATCAGACTCCGAGTGTGGATACTAGGAACATATTCGATCGTCCTTCAGCTGCATATTTGTCTGAAGAGCTTCCTTTTGACAATATTCTGGTTCGTTAGGATTGCCCGAAGCAGGGTTTGGAACCTACACCTATTCCCGTCAATCAGAAAGGTCCCTACGTTGAAATGATAGTGGGAAATAGGAAACATCTATTTCTTTGGGTCCTTTTACGGACCAGTGTCCTTTCCTATTGACCTCGGATTGCGGGGAAAACTTGCTGGGATTGAACTTGTTAAAAGAATGAAATGCAGTGATTTATTGTTCTTCTGATGGAGTACGCTTGACAATTTCACCACAGCAATCTTCCACCTCGCAATTTCTGACTAGACCTTTGCCTCCAGAATTCATTGATGTACCAGAGAGCTTATGGGCTGTCGACGACAATGATGTCGGTGTTTTGCAGATTGAGCCTGTTAAGATAGTTTTGAAACATGGAATTGAGCTGCCACGCATTCCCCAGTATAAGATTTCGGTTGAGGGTGAGCGAGCGTTGAAATGTATTGTTTCCGATTTTGTGCACTGTGGTGTGATTGAAGAAATCTCAGGAAGTTTGTGTAATAGTCCGATTTTACCCGTGTACAAGAAAGGTGATAATGTAATTCCATTCCGTTTTATAATTGATTTACATGCCATTAATAAGGTCGTGGCACCGCAGTTTCCAATTGTGTCTGATGTGACAACGATCTTAACCATGATTCCAGCTACAGCTACTTTCTTTAGTGTTGTGGACCTAAAGAATGCGTTCTTTAGTATTCCTATACACAAGGATAGTAGATATTTGTTCGCCTTCACCTTAGGGGGACGCTCGTTTACATTTACTCATGCACCTCAAGGGTACACAGAGAGTCCTAGTATTTATAGTAGGCCTTTGAAAGAAAAACTTGATGCCCTTGAGTTGTCCTCTACTTGTACTTTGCTTCAGTACATTGACGATTTGCTTCTGGCTGCAGACTCTGAGACTGCCTGTAAGGAGGGCACTGTGTTACTACTTATTCATCTAGCTAAGCATGGTCACAAAGATTCGCTTTATAAAGTTCAATATTGTTGCCAGGAGGTCGCCTATTTAGGCTATCTCCTGTCAAAGGAGGGAAGAAGATTGACACCTGAAAGAATAAAACACATTTCTGGTATGTCTGTCCCAAATACGCAGAAGGAAGTTAGGGCCTTGATAGGTATGGCTTCTTACTGTAGGTTGTGGATCCCAAATTTTTCACTAGTGATAAAACCGATGTTGGCCTTGACGAAGAAGGGCATTTCTTCACCGTTGCCATGGACTTCGGAACACCAGCAATCGGTGGACTTGCTTAAGACTGCATTATGCTCTGCACCAGTTTTGGGCACACCAAACTATGAAAAGGCCTTCGTATTGTTTGTGCATGAACGTGACGGATGTGCTTTGGCTGTATTAATGCAGGAGCATGAAGGGAAGAATAGGCCGTACGGTTACTATTCCTCCGCCCTTGATCCTGTAGCATGCGCTTTGCCAAGATGTTTGCCGCTGTCACTTCTGCTGCTGCGTCTGTAAAACAGAGTGAGGGAATGGTCCTAGGCCATGATTTAACCCTGATGGTGCCTCTCTCTGTAGATGTTCTATTGAACCGAACTCAAACGCAACACCTCACTTCCGCACGGTTGACGAGATACAAATTGATCTTGTTTGCCCCTCACATTCAAATTAGGAGGTGTTGTGTTCTTAATCCGGCTGAACTCCTACCTTTCCTGCAAGATATTACTTGCGGCGATGAAGAGTCACATGATTGTTTGTACACGACCGAGCAAGAAACAAAGGGCAGGATTGATTTGAAAGATACCCCTTTGGATAATCCGCAAGGAGAGCTGTTTTGTGACGGCTCCTGCTTTAAAATTCCGGATGGTACATCCACAGCCGCTTATGCAATCACTACCTTAAGCACAGTTGTGGAAACTAAGAGAATTACACATAATTCTGCGCAGGCCGCAGAGATTATAGCCTTAACCCGAGCTTGTGAACTTTCCGAAGGGCTTGCAGTGAATATATATACTGATAGTCAGTATGCCTTTGGGGTGGTTCACAACTTTGGGAGACTTGGGTCGGAAAGAGGATTTCTAACCTCGCATGGCACCAAGATTCAACATGGTACCGTAATAGTGCAACTTCTCTCAGCACTTGCGCTCCCTACTCAGTTAGCAGTTGTAAAATGTGCAGCACATCGCAAGATTATAGATAACATTGGAAAAGGGAATGCTTTCGCTGATCAAATAGCCAGACAAACTGCCACTGATCTCCTTACGGAGATATATGTTTCTAGGAAAACTGAAAAAGCTAATGTGATGGATGAGGGAGTGGGGTCTATACAGGGTATCCAAGCCGATGCCACAGTAGAATAAGCCAAGAGGTGGGATGAGGGCTTGGGAGAACTTGATGACGATGGGTATTGGGTGGACACGGTGGATGGGAAATGGTTACTCCCCGATGCGTATGTACCAATGATGGTTGTAATGGGACACGGTCCTACGCATGTATGTGCTCAACAGATGACGAAAATGTTAGAAAGAGTGTGGGTAAACGACAACATTTCAAAAATTGCTCAGCACTATGTCCAGAATTGTATGATTTGCCTACAACATAATGTGGGAAAGGGGACAGCAACCCCGAGAAGAAGTTTTGGGCCACCCTCTGTCCCATTTGAAGTAATTCACTTTGATTTCATTGAAATGGAGCGATGCAATAATTTAAAATATGTATTGGTAGTCATTTGTGCTTTTAGTAAGTGGGTCAAGGTTTTCCCTGTTAAAGATGCCACAGCTATGACCACTGCGAAAACTATGTTAAAAGAATACTTTCCCCGGTTCGGTTTGCCGAGAGTTATCTGGTCGGACAATGGTCCACACTTTGTCGCCGCTGTAATCCGACAGATATGTACAGCGTTACATATTGACAAACGGTTCCATTCGGCCAGACATCCTCAGAGCGCCGGACTAGTAGAAAGACACAACGGTATCATTAAGAACAAACTCGCTAAGATGTGTGCCGGCACCAAACTAAAATGGCCGGACGCCTTACCGATCGTGTTACTAGCCATGCGTACAACCCCTCAAACTAAGGCTGGGCTCTCTCCATTTGAGGTGGTAATGGGGAGACCTGCCAATATCTGGAATTTGCCAAAATGTCGAAAGTTAAGAGATATTGAAAATGTACTACTTTCAGATTATTGTAGCCAATTGACTAAAAACCTGTATTTGATTTACCATCAGGTACGAGAGGCCTTACCTGTGCGGTTTGAAGGCCCGGGCCACAGCATACGACCTGGTAGCTGGGTGCTTGCTAAGTCATTTGAGCGCACCTCCTGCCTCGTGCCTCGCTGGCGTGGGCCATTCCAGATCCTGTTGGTCACCCAAACAGCGGTGCGGGTAGCTGGCCGAAAGAATTGGATCCACGCGTCACACATCAAGAAACTTCCTCAACCTGTGCCACACGTTACAGAAGAAGCAGAACCCCTTGCTGATACTGCAACCAATGATCCCAAAGCAGTAAACAGCACCGAGAGTGTGTCGGAGAATATCTCTAAGCCCGAGAGACTTGGGGAAGCTGCCATTTTGTTTCCACACTCTCCACCGATTTTGCACCTGGGAGCGGCTGTTTCAAACGCAGCCCTTCGTTTGTCCCGGATACGTTGCTTCCAACGGGAAGGGACGATACATTGCTTCCGGATCAATCAGAACCAGGAAAAATCAGATATCACTTGCGTCCAAGAAAATAGACATACGGCATCGAGGGCTTACTTTTGCCCAAATTTGAGAAAGGGGATTCTGTTGGCTAGGGTTTTTGGAAGGACACAGAAATCGCGCGACCGGGGGGTCGCCAGCAACGAACATTGGGGTTTCCGTCTGAAGACTGCAATGCCTGCTACCGCCGCCGCTCGTATTGGACTTGTAAATAAGGGGGTGACCAACCGGGACAATGGACAGAATGCCTGGGCCCCGAAAACGTACTGCTGTGTTTTTGTAGTAATATTTGATTTTATAATAGGCACTGTTGTAGGCCTTTGGTATTTAGAAGGAGCTTATCCTTTAGAGTTTTCGCTACCGACTGTAAATGTACCCACTGTTCATACACCTTTTGTGCATTCGCATACTTTGTCCCCTTGAGATTCTCAGCACAGACAAAGGTATCATAATAATATTTTTCTACTTATAATGAACGCTACACATGCCATTCTTAACAGATCCAATTGTTGGGTCTGTTCACATTTACCGCAACACGGGGATAAGGGGCTAGGTTGGTATATTCATCCTTTACCGTTGACAACTGCTTGCTATGCTTCTCTTAGAGCACTATTATTTGACCGATTGAATGATAGCGTCTCAGGAACTTTGATGGCACCAATTTGAATAGTTTTGAGAAACGTGTTTTGACTGCCCTGGGATGCTCTCTTTTTTCGAATAGGAGTAGACCGAATGTTGCTTCTATTAGGCCTTCTGATAGATTGTCTCGTCCTTTTCAATCTTTGATTTCCTTCAACATGGCTCCGATAGGCAATAAGGATGCTGTGCCTCCTTCTTACACTGTTAACCATAGCCCCGTTCAGTTTCTTTCTGCATACAGCGGAATGGCACTCGGTCAATGGGAGATTTTAAAGGTTGTGCCAACGTTTCAAATTTGACTCGGGAAGACAGACCTTTGTATGTAGGCGAACCTGTCTATTTCGTTTGCGGTAATATAGCGTTTCCATGGTTGCCCAGGGATTGGCAAGGAACCTGTTATTTAGGGATCCTGTTACCTGGGGTGTTTATAGCGAGTACTAAAGAAGTTTCGAAGGCTCATCCACGACGGGATGAGAATGGTGATACCCCGGCACAAGTATTGGGAGATATAGTAAAATCAGTTATGCCATTTTGGGGGCAGATAGCGAATTCAGAAGATATTAGAAAACTAGCGAGAGTACTGGAGAGAACCATCAACCGGACCACAGATATACTCTACAATATGACATTAGAGCAAAAAGCAATAAGATTAGTGGCACTCCAAAATCGAATGGCATTAGATGTCATTCTAGCTGAGCGTGGTGGAGTATGTAAATTAGTGGGGTCCGCTTGCTGTGTTTTTGCACCAGATTCCTCCCCAACTATCTTTAAGGCAATACAAAATCTGCACGTCCTTGGTTCCGAAGTGCATGTTCCCAAGGGAAACTGGGATCTAAGCACTTGGTTCTGGGGCTTCTTGCGATCTTGGGGTTGGAAGGTACTTTCGGTTTTATTAACTATTTTAGGAGTTCTGTTGTTCCTTTGTTGCTGTACTCAGTGTCTGCCTGGTATGTGTTCGATGCTAGGGGGGTGTTGTGCACAAGCGATAAATTCGATAGGACATGAGGTGTATGCCTCAGATAAAACTTCCAAAGAATATGTGTTAAAAAGATATATTAGTAAAAGACCTAATGGCAATAGATATTTCAGATAGTGATTCAGGGTACATGGATACTGATGTATGGAGTTATTCATAAGGAGACCCAAAATAGATTTTTAGCACTTGGCATAGGCCAAAAGGAGGGTTTGTCAGAATAAAAAGTATATTGTGCCTCCTATTGTAATAAATATATTAATATTGGCCTACGCCAAGCTGCTCGAAAGTCCTTTGCGAGATCTGTGTTACAAGGTCCTGACCTTTAATCTATGTAGGACACCATTTTAGGTCAAACCGCCATTTTAGGATTTATGTGGAAAAGTCACTATGTGAGCTAAAATGGTGGACGATGTCATTGCAAAATACAACATGGCCGTCTTGACCTCTGTACATCGCTAATGTGTAATCTGCCTGCAGGCTACTTGTTGAGGTCATGAACTGAGACCTCCTCCTTCGTTGACCTATGTGTAAAAGGATTACTCACGCAAGTGAACCAATCCACGAGTATGTATTATGATAATGTATTTACACATTGGATTAAGAACATCTGTTTTACTATATTTTATTAATGTTTAAGAAGACCTGCAATACGAAACTTAGAATACACAGTTAATGCATACGCTTATTGTTACATGTAATAAAGAACGAGCCAGTTAGAAGCGGTTATTTGAGACACGGCAACAAACCCTAGAATTGGTAACATATAAAGTAGAATATTAACCCGAAGAGGGGTTGGCCATAGCGCTCACAAAATGTATAAAATGCGAATGCATTCTAATGTACAGTCTCTCACTGAACATACTGAACCAAGCTGGAGTTCGTTGTGTTGTACTGAGGGCCGATAGCTATCTGACTTTGCACTGTTTTTGTAATTGTATTTGATAGAGAATAAAGTACTTTGTATGTTCCTTTGAAACCTGTGTTTGGTGTATTTCCTTTTGGGGTACTCAGCCTCGATATTTTGTTTCTCTTTTCACAGTACCTCCCCTGTCATTTATTTGTAAATTCCACACCCAGATGACTAAACTGGTCCACCTTCTCAAGCTTAATATTACTCTGCTAAAGGAAGAGGGCGATCCCTTCGCCCCCCAATCATCATCACCTTGGATTTAGAGGCATTCACTTTTGGATCTCATCATCTTCATCATCTGGGAAGCTCAGCGCTGGAGTGTGTGCACCACTAACCATGGGAAGGTCGGTGAGCGTAGACTACAACTCAGACTCTAAGACGTTAGTGTAGAGGTTGAACAGGCTTGGTGCCAAAACACACCCCTGTTTCAAGACATGAAGAGAGAGTGTAAGACATCTTTATGGAAACTAGGCATATGTGTTATAAGAGGAAATATGGTTGTTATCACTATAATGTTCTTGGTACATGACAATGTACCTACACTGCACCAACCATGTTCCCGTTTGGTGACAAGTCACCAGAAATCACGGCTCTCAGGTGGCAAAGTGGGTCCAGTGGTCAACTTGGTTCACTGCAATATCAAACAGGATCCTGCTCCAGACTTCAGTATTAGTCAATAGTTTTTAGAGGAGCAGCCACATGCCTCTGCAGGAAGTCCCGCCCCCCTACTTCTTATATGTGACCATTCCACTGCGAATATTCGAGAAAGGGTACCCATGGAGAAAGCCGCATCAAATGTATTCCTGAAGAGAAGAAAATCTAATGGAGGAACTCCCTGAAGGGATATGAAAATGACAGAAAGAGGAGCTGGTGACCTCACAAGAGATGAGCATGGTGCACTGAGAGGATAGGCTGAAGAAGATGCATGGACCTTATATAACCTGATGGCGAAATGAAGAATTGAGTAAACATTCATATGCGAAAAGAAGAATGTGCGTGTGAAGAGCAACAAATCTACAGATGCAGTAACGCAAGTAGATTAAGTGATCATACAAGCTGGCTATACGTAGTGAATAGACTGCAGGTGGAGCCGCCATTGTATAGAAACTGGACATCAGTGTTACAAATATAGTAAGTTCAAACCCATGGAGATGAAGGACCGAAAGCTGTGTCGCAGCAAAGAATTAGCTGGGATCGTGCAAGTATCGATAAGGGCTGTGTGGCCTGAAGTCAAGGCTGAAACAGACAAGACTGGTTATCTATTCTTGAAGGCTGAAACTGTGGGATCCAGGATCATCCCTTGTTAAGGTGCAAAGAAAGAACACCACAAGTGCCATGTTTTATTCATTCAAGACAATTAAATGCTCTGAATGGGCTGAATTGTGGTCTTCTGTCACATGAGTCAAGGATGAAAAAAGAGTTGGGCATGCAGTCCCTGAACTATGATAGTGTGTGCTCACACTCACTTATATTCCCAGAGAAGAGCATAAACTGCAAAGCCAAGTTCAAAGACAATCTTTATGGCAGAAGGCATGGTGATGAGAGACGTTGGGCTAATTGGGTGGGGAGGTTAAGTCATGTCCACCTCCTGGCACCTGGTCATGAGCTTACATGCTCCTAGTCAGCTGAATGTTCCAGACTGGCATGAGCGTACCACCCAATTGGAGAAGGCCATATACCGAAGAGCCATATAGTTTGAGAGCCAATAAAAAATCATGTACTTAATAACAATGAAGAATAATTTGCACTAGAGGTGGGCATAAGTTGTCCACCTGGCAGTAGATACCCAATCACAACCCTACCCCTTATAGAAAGTATACTTAGATGTTCCCCTTGAATGTATCATAACCCCTTTTAGGTTTTTCTTAGTTTGACAACGTAGTATGGCATCACGTATGACGAATTCTTGCTATAAAATTGTAATTCTGTATGAAATGCTTTGAGAACGCGTGTGCGATGTCCGTTGTAACTCCCTGTTTTAGACAATTGATAATAAAACAGAAAACACTTCGCTGTCTTTCTGACTTGGTTAGTATTTGGGGGATAAGTTTGTGTGCCAACTGTAAAACTTTCCATGCGCCTGTTTTTCATACAATTCAAATAGTGTCGCAGCGAGTGAGGGGCAGAAAAAGGGGACTTATGAATCCCAACCCCTTGCGAAACAGTTACAGTATTGCTCCACACTTTAGAGGACTGCGCCACGCTTTTTAATGCTGGTGAGATAAAGTATCTTTATTGTACTGCCTTTTATGGATAACACGTGTTTCGACACACCAGTGTCTTTTTCAAATCAGGGCTAATGACACAACTATATTCCAAATTTGATTTTACAAATTATCGGAGCAAAAACAGTCACGGGATGAATCCCCCTTACTACACGTACAAAATCTCCTGCCGTCTGAAGAAGGCAAAAGTGTGGCGCAGTCCTCTAAAGTGTGGAGCAATACTGTAAGTCTTTCTGAGTTGGTTAGATTATTTGGTGTCGGAGTTATTCTGTATCCCCATGCATTGCATGCGTGCAACCAAAAGGGCTCTAACGCTCACGTGGTAGCACTGCGGATGGTTCAAAAAGATCCAAACTAGTTTGCCCCTAGTCTTTCGGATGATCGGGCATCCTCCGCAATCTGTCCAGAAGATCGCAGGGTTTCCTCTGGAGAGTGAAATAGAAATCTTGCAAGAAAAACCAAGACGGTGGGCAGGCCACCCTTTGATGAAATCCCTGCCCGGTTTCCACGGGCACTCTGCAAACAGAAGGTGAAGTGGTTGGTTGGAGGAGGAGACGATACCGAAGGCCTTGTGTCGATTAACAAACAAATGGTGAGTAGGCTAAGGGGAATGGCAAACTAAGGAGACGGGGTTGTGATAATTTAAGTAACAGGAAATATTGTGTGAAGGGATAGTAGCGCCTAGAAGCTTGACTCAAGGGAGTCCAGAAGCAAATGTCTCACACTCCAACTGGAGTAAAATATGCAACGTGCAAACAGGTTCACATAAGGAGATGTTTTAAACCCTGTAACAGGGTATTTAAATAGAGGCAAGGAGAAGGAAGGTGATCACAGGGTGTTTTTTATTAAATGTTATAAGCTGACTAGTTTGTCTGTTTGTTGAGAAGAAATATTGAAGAAGTGGTAGAAGTGGTGAAGTCATTGGAAGAAGAGCTGAAAAGTTATAGTAACTACCTTAGTGAAGTGGTTGGTACCAATCCACAGGTAGACAGAGGTGATTTAGAAAGTAGAGGCTTCAACAGCGATTGTTGGGTCGCACTCATATTTCTTGTTTTAAAATTATTGACAAAGTGGTGAAAGTATTTTATAAAATCTGGTAAGTATTGACAGGCAATTGAGACTTGTTATCATGGGAGACACTCCACTTATGCACGTATGCAAGACACTGCCAAAGAATTTGCCCAACTCAAAAAGTATAGTGTGGAATGGGTGAAAGGCACAGCAGATAAGATGTTCATGCCGTGGCTACAAGGGCAATCACTGTCAAAAGCGGTATTGCAACACATGACCACATACTTGCATGCTGCGTACACAGGGAAGAAATTGGAGAAAAGGTTAGCTATTATAGAACTCTGGAAGATGTACTAGGAAGAGTGGGAGGACCTGCCATGTGAGGAGTGGATGCTTAGTCAGCCAAAAGACGAAGGTGTTGATCCCTCGGCTCCCCTTCCCCCGTCCGAAGTAAAATATAGCATGGAAAAAGCAGGGTTGTATCCTTTAAAGGAACTGAAAGCGGTGATGGGGTATAGTAATCCAATATACGAACCACCCGCTTATAGCAGTGACGATAGTCCAGAGGAGAATAAGAGAAAAGAAGAGATCTTTAAGATCATGCAAGACAAAGAAGAGAAGAGTGAGTGGCTGAATGTATTGACAGAGATAGAAAAAGAGATTAAGAGATGGAAAGGAGATTAACAGATGTAAAGGAGAGAAGGATAAAGCAGATGAGGTAGCACTCGTGCAGAACAAATGGATGGGCGGACAGATATTACTCAAATTGGAGAGGAAAAGTATTGAGGAAGTCAGGCAAAAGGAAGATAAGGATGAGCAAGATAGAAGGGACAAGGAATGGGAGAAGAGATTGAATGAAGATGAGCATAAAAGAAAGAACAGGGAGCAATGAGAGCAGATGTATCAGGAGGAGCAACAACAGAAAGAAGAAAGAGCAGAGGAGCAAAGAAAATATGACAATAGATAGAGAGCAAATGAAGACAGAGATAGAAGAGAAAGGAAAAGAGCAGAGGAAGAAGTGCAGAAATTAAAGAATAAAAGGATACAGCGATGAAAGGAAGTAGAGGAAAAAAGGGCAGGAGTAAGAAGGGAAGATCTAAGAAAAGAGGAAGATAGAATTAGATGGGAGGTGAGAAAGTGAAGAGAATTAGATGAAGAAATAGAACGAAGGAGCCATTGGGGTCTTGATTCCAGTGTTATTTGTAAAGAACAAGTAGAACCAAGGCCAGCAACATGATGGGACAGAATAGAAGATTTCCTTCCGATAAAGGAAGCAACATCAGGGGCATCTAAAGTAGTACTGGAAGAAGAAAGATTTAATGCAGAGGGCATCAGGGAAAGGATTGATAAGGCATATCAACAGTTAAGGCGAAATAACGAGTGTGAAACCCGAGGGAGCGATGATCGATTCCTAATGCCTCAAGCGTAGAGGGAGGAGGGAAACCTTCTCAGCCATGAGCATAGAGCATTGTCCTTAAAAAAACTGAACCTTGGCAAAGGTGAAGGGGATGGTAGTCACACTTCTTGGGGACAAGAAATGTCAGATGAGGAAAGATAATCCTTCCTTGGGGGAGAAGGAGCGAGCGTGTGCACTCGTGAAGGGAGCCTGGAATTGGATAAAGAAGTAAGATGGTCAGATCTGGAACAACCTAAGGATAGGATGCCAGATTCTACACCATACCAAGAGTGTCCTTCAGGACGATTGTATAGTGAGAAGGTAGAATCGCCACCATATGTGAGCAGGTTAAGATCGCTACCAGCAAGGAGATGGTCAGGGATGATTATCCTGGCTATGAATAGGCTAACAATGGGAGCCGACTGGGGGCTTGGGTTTACACAGTTTCCCTTATTGGAAAAAGAGGGAACGAGACCACAGTATGTCCCATGGCCATAGATGGACAAGGACAATTTAAGGTGCAAGCTCCCGAGTTTGACGTTGGGCGCTGGGAAATGAATCTATGAATGAAAAAAATGATAGGAGGAAATACATTGGCCTTAGGGTCTCATGGCAGCTATTCTTGGGGAGAGAGCAGATGACATATGGAGGAGAAAAGGGTATTCAAGTGTGACAGCACAAAACACAGTGCATGATAGAGAGCTGTTTAATAATTGCAGGGCAGATGCTTGGAGGGCTCTCGGGCAGTATCCTGACACATCAGATATGGGTGCAATTATGACACGTAAGATGAATGAAGATGAAGACCCTATCACTTACATTTAGGATATTCAAGAGCGATGGCAACTCTAAACGTGCGAGCATCGGAAAAACAGTGGCATTATTTTAACAGGGGTTTTGTCAGGGGTTGCCTGAGTCAATGCAGAGGCAGATGAAGAAACACGTGGGAATTGAAGCAAAACCGTGTGCTGAGATGCAGCTGACAATAGTGCATCACTGTCGATTATTACAGGAGAAAAATAAGAAGAAAGATGAGGCTAGGAAAATGGAGGAAGCCAAATTAGTTCAGAAGAAATTGACAAAATTTGCCTTAGAAGGGGCGGTATTCACAAGTGGAGAAAGATTGGGAATGCAGCAAGCAGTGCGTGTATCGCAGGCGAATAATTAGCACCCAATGGACCAAGGAGGATATGGGTTCATGCCACGAGGCAGAGGTATAGGCTATAGAGGAGGAAGGGGTGGATTCCAAAATAATCAAGGTGGCTATCAGATTGCACAGAATGAGAATCAAAATGCGCAGGGAGGATTGAACCAAGGAGGACTTGTCAGACGAGCACCCCAGTACATTGGATTTACGGGATGACAGGGCTATTACGTGCATATGTGGGAGCCAAGGGAGCGTGCAGAATGGCCAATTCTCAGCAGGGGGACGGCTTATCCTCCACCATACTGCACAGAAATGAGGGAAGGGTTTGCCTAAGATCACACAGCGTACCAGACACAAACGCAGCAAATGCAACAGGCACAGCAATCAGAGCAAGTGCAGATGAATGCACCGCAAGGGCAGTCGCAACAAGCCCCCATGCAGACACAACAGTATGCAAAAACGGGACAACTACTGACACCTAGGATAGGAGGTGCCACTGTTGTAGCAGGTAATCCTTTCACAGGTATGGGGATATGCCTGTACCCACAATAGGACAGCTCACAGGGTGACTTGATGTGTTCAGTACTATATGTGACACCAGACCCCCAGGAGGAACCCAGGGTCGATGTGACAATAGGAGGCAAATCCTTTTCTTTTCTAGTAGACAATGTCGGGAATTTCCATGAATGCTCAAGGGTTTTCTGGAGTTAAGAGTCGAGTTCCTTTTATTGATGAATTACCAATCTCTATAGGGGAGTGTGACATGCCTGTTCCTTTGTTATACTCACAACATACACCAGTTAATATTTTGGGAAGAGATTTGATGACAAAACTTAACATGACAATTTCTTCACTGACCAAGGGATAGTGTGTTCCACTCCAGGAATACACTACTGAAATGGGGGAAAATGTATGCTGGCATTCACAGGGCAAGTGGCTCTGTGAGGTGTTCCAGTAGAGTCAGAGGTCTTCCTGTAATGGGTAAGAATTCGATTGACGTGGCTACCAGGCTTAGTGGGAAAAACTGTGAAAAAACCTGAGGAGTCTCTGTTTAGACCCCAGATACCTATGGACGAAGAGGGGGGACAGATATTACCTATAGAATGAGAAGCGGCCATAGTACGAAGGGAAATGGTGATGGTCAAAGGAATGTACAATGAGGGTAGATGATGGAGGACAGTAATAGCTCTCGAAGAAGGGTACAGGTAGACTGACATTACTGATGATGACATTTTAAGAGAAAGCCCAACATATGATGAAGTAGTGTTCATTATGAGCATACTGGATAAGAATAGAGAAGAGGGAAATCCCACAGCGAATGGCAATAATGCGGCAGCATCCAGCATTCTTTGAGGAAGACTTGGAAAAGGTGCCAAGTGTCCTTTGGATCACAGGCCCTTGTGGTCACTGGCGTAACAGGGGCCCCCGCAGCCCCTGCGGTGCGAGGTGCCCCGCCAGCACATGTCCTGGGAGGGGGCCCCACAAAAAAGCTAATATTTTTTTCTAAAAAAAAATGTTCTTTTGAAATTCACTCTACATTCATAAAGAACATTTCTGTAACAGAAATCCTTTCTTTATGAAGGCAGAGTGACTACAAAAAGAAACATAATTTTGAAGTCTGAGGGCCCCCCTACCCCATGGCATGGAAGACCCTAGGCTGGAGGCCACAATGTAATGGGGTGGGGGGAGCCCTATGACTTCAAAAATGAATAGTTTGTTTTTGAAGTCACTCAGCCTTCATAAAGAAATTATTTTGGTTATGGTTCGGTCCTTAACTGAAATAACTTCTTAATGAAGTTATAGTGACTTAAAAAATAAACATTCTGACTATGTCGGTCCGGAAACAATGGTGTTGGTAAGCTTACAGGCACTGTTGTTTCCAGACTGGCATATTACAGGTCTGCCTGCTGGGGCTGCCGTGCCCGACAGATCTGACCCTGCCAGGCACAGCAGCCACGGTAGGCAGACCCGTCATGCAAGCACCGGCACCTTTAACAACGGTGCAGGTGCTTTCGTGTCCTCGTTCCCCTGGAGTCGGGGGATTAACAAAATTACCAGTGCTTGATTTCCCGGCCGCCGGACTTGAAATAGCATGGTGGCACCGGGAAATCAGGTGCTGGTAATTTTTTACGGGTCCGGCGGTAACCTGCCGGTAGCACCGGCATGGTTACCACTGGACCCGTAATGACCCCCAATTTCTTTTTGAAGTAATAGGGCTCGCCTCAACTCCATGACGTGTGTGTGTGTGTGTGTGTGTGAGTCTATGGTGAAAGGGTGCACACTCAAATGTATAGGTGGCTGCCTGTGTGTGTATGGTGATAGGGTGCACACTTAAATGTATGGGTGGCTGTCTGGGTGTGCCTGCATGGTAAAAGGGTGCACAGTTAAATGTATGTATTGCTGGGTGTGTATATGGTGAATGGTGTGTGTGCTTGTGTGCAGGGGCACAAAAAAACATTAATTTCGGGGGGGCTAACCCTTCAAATGTTGGGAGAGGCGCTAACTCCACAGGTGGTGGGGAGGCGGAAACTTATTTGTGTGGGGACATCCAACTTATTTACGCATTTAATTAGACTATTCTAGTTCAGATTCAATGTTACGAGCAGTTAACTCTCTCCTTTAATTCTCTTGATCCCTCTCTACCCTTCCAATCACTACCCTGTCATGCAAGTACTAAACCCACATCACAATTTCAATTGCCTAAACAATGTGGCATTTGAATGCAGGTACTAACAGTAAAATGCTTTACGTTGGTAATTGCTGGGTTCTTGTTAACAGCAAAAAGGAGGTGCCATTTAACATCTGTGTCCTGTTCGGTCCGGCAACTGCTCTAAAGGTTAGCCAGGTCGAGTCAATGTAGCCCAAAATTTCAGGGGGTGTAGTTCTGAAGCCCAGTCAACTCAATGGTGTTGCGCCACTACTTGTGGTTAATGCCTTGCTTACTCCTAGCCCTATTCTTCCTCATCCCAGTACTTATGTATGAGGCAGTACTTGTGTGTGAGGCACTCTGCCTCATACACAAGTACTGGGAAGAGGTAGAAGTACATGGAGGTAATGCCTGATTTAGCTACCTGTAATCTTCATCACTCCTAGTCCCACTGTTTCTCATCCCAGTACTTACCTATGAAATAAGAAGCCTCATACGTAAGCTCTGGGACAAGGAATAGGGATGTGGAGGTAATTCTGGGCCAAGGAGCTGATTGTGGAGTTTGGAGTAGGGGGTGGGAGAGAGAGGGGATAGGTGGGGGTATGGGATTGTGTGATCAATCATTATGGTTGTCCATGTCCAGGCTCAGCAGGCATGCTATGTGGTATTAGTGGCTAGAGAGGCATTTTGGTGCAGCCAGTCTAGTCATTCCCCAGTTTGGTATGACTTTCTTTTAACTGGACATTTCTGATAAAGTAGTCCTGCTAACTTTAATTACCTGGCTAGATTGGCATTTGGGTACTGCCAGTCTAGCCATTTCTTACTGCGGCATTGTATATTTTTCTGCGCATCTGTGATAAAATTATATGATATGATACAAGTCATTTATAATGCGCCTGTACACAGGTGTACACAAGGGAGGGAAGATAGATGGAGGACAAGACAAAAAATCTCACTAGGCCTTGTGTCATTGTGAGAGCGAGAAGTGCAAGGGGAAAGGGGGGGAGTGCAAGTGAGAGGGGAGGGGAAAACAGGGCAGCAATGCTCTGAGTAAGTGCAGCCAGGGCAGAGCGGCTATTGGTTGGGCATGGAGAACAAGGGACTGCAGGGTTACAGTTACAGCCCCTAAGTGCATGGTAGGCCCGGAGGCAGTGCAAGGGTGACCGATTAAGAAAGAGCCTGGAATCAGAGAGACTCTGAGGGTAGCCAAGCAGCCAGTCGGTACAGCAGACAGGTAGGTCAGCAGGGGAGGGAGAGAGAGAGAGAAAGCAGCGGAGAAGAGGAACGTTTTGAGCTGCTTCCAAAACTTCAGGTTGTCCGACTCAAGTTTGAGAGGGGCAGGGAGGCCATTCCAGAGGGAGGCACCAGCAGAGGAGTGAGGTCTACCCCCACTTTCTGCCTGGAGAAACGTCTAAGCCTTAGAGAGTTGGAGGTAGCTGAGTGAAGGGTTAGAGAAAGAAGGTATTTTGGAAGAGAGTATTGGATTTAGTGTGGGCCCCGGCCCCAGAAAGCCTTGTGGACAATGCAAAGTTTCTTGAACTTGATCTTTGCAGTGACCGGGAGCCAGTGGAGAGATTTCAGGGCTGGAGAAATACGATTCCAGGGCTTGAGGCCAAGGGTAAGTCTTGCAGTCCTGTTCTGGATTAGTTGAAGATCATGGAGACTAGAGGAAGGCAGATTGAGAAAGTGGCTGTTGCAGTAGTCCAGCCTTGAGAGAACCACGGCTCTGGAGACAGTGAGCTTCTGGTGGAAAGTGAGAAAGGGAAGAGTCCCTTTGAGGAGGAGCACCTGGTAGTGGGATTTCTTGGCGATGTCCGAGATGTGAAGAGAGAAAGAGAGTGTGGCGTTGAAGATGAAACCAAGGATTTTTGCCTCGCAGGAAGGCGAAGGAAGAGGGCCCAAGGCGGTCTGCTATAGTGAGAGAGGAAACGCAGAGGCAAGAGTCCCAATGAGAAGGATCTCCGTCTTACTGGCATTAAGGCAGACATCGTTGGAGGTGCACCAATCCTGAATCGTGGATAGACAGTCAGAATGAGCAAGAGAGGAGAGGAGGCTGAGGGGAGCATGAAAGAAAGCTGAGTCTTCCGCATAACACTGAAAGTTATAGGAGAAGGTAGAGATCAGGGAGACCAAAGTGGCCAAGTAGAGGTTGAAAAACCAGGGTGAGAGGATAGAGCCCTGGGGAACGCCACAGGTAGAGCGAGGTGGCAGAGAGAATGGGACCAAGCTGGACCTGGGAGCGGAGGGGTAGTCCAAGTGGAAGGAGGTAAGTCACTCTAGGGTCTGATCCGTGATGCCCAGGGTCTCGCAGAGTCAACTGATCAGGATGGCGACCTTGACCCTGTCGAAAGCAGAGGAAAGATGAGAACAGAAGGAATGCTAGAATCAAGGTTAGAGAGCAGATCTCCACAGGTGTTAAGGAGAGCAGGTTCCATGCCTCTGGCAGCTGTGAAGCCAGACTGATGGTCATGGAGACAACCAACAGATTCAGTGTGGAGAGTAAGCTGGGAGATGGCAAGCATTTTCCAAGAGTTTGCTCATGAAAGGGGTGATGGAGATTGAGCGATAGTTTGCCGGGCAGATAGGATCAGCAGACAGCTTCTTGAGGATTGGGTGCACAGGGGAGTGCTTAAAAGGAGAGGGGAATGTTGCAGTAGCGAAAGAGTGATTACAGAAATCGGCCAAGGCTGGATAAAGGGTGTCAAAATGGTCTTTGATGGTTCTGGAGGAGCAACGGAGGACCTGTTTGGATGACACTTTCATAGATCAGACTTGTCTAGAAACCTTGTCAGGTGTTGTCAGAGAGAAAGAGGAAAAAGGAGGAGGAGAGGTAGAGATGGCCAAAGGGGGTGAGAGAGGAAGAGGAGATAGAGGACAGGATGTCCTGAGATTTATAAGAAAAGTGAGAGGCCACAGCTGTACAGAGGGGTTGGCAGGGAACAGGAGAGGGATAGACCACAACAGGATTGACCAGTTCCTTGCAGATTTTAAAGAGTGTGGCCATGTTGTTAGAGGCCGCAGAGACACACGCTTTAATGTGTGCTCTCTTCTTGATGAGTGTTATTGCTTCGACCGCCATTTTGGTGCAACCAGTCCAGGTATGTCTAAATGTGGCCTGGCATGCTTTACTATAATGTTATTACGTGTTTACACTGGTCTACATTGTGCAGCCAGTTGGACATGTTTTCATTGTGGCATGGCATTTGTAATAGCAAAGCATTAATGATCCTGTGCACTGTTGGTGACTTGCATGCATTGGATTGTGTTACTCTACAAAACAATTGCAAACACTCTGGCTTTATAGCCAATTTATCTCAGAAAGTGTGCTGTATATTGCATTAAAACACATATTTATATCTTTCTTCTAGTGCAGTGTGTGGCATACCCCTTCAGCAGCACGTTCATGCGTATTGCGCGAGCGTGAAAATCTAGGCCGCCCAGAGTGTGGCGCGACCCATGATTTTTTGCCGAGTTGGGGGGCCCCCTCAGCATGGCTCGCAGGGGGGCCCCCACATTTTGTGTTACGCCACTGCTTATGATTTGGGTCTGTTGAAAGGAATAGGGGAAGTTAAGATAAAGCTGAAGCCAGGGGCAATTTTACCTCGAGCAAGACAGTACCCCATGTCTTTAGAGGCTGATGAGGGTATATTTCAGACCATTTCAGCACTGATGAAACAAAGTATTCTTGTACCATCAGAACCATTGTCTAATACTGCAGTGTACCCTATCAAAAAATCAAAGGGAGGGTCGTGGAGATTTATACAAGACATGCGACCGATTAACTAGATTGTAGAAGCAGAGTTTCCTTTCGTTCCTAACCCGGTGACGATAATATGCAGTATCCCAGTGGAAGCTCGATATTTCACAGTGATCGATTTGAAAAATGTGTTTTTCTCGATCCCATTGCACAAGAACTCACAAGACTTGACTTCCTTTAAGTTCCGACCAAACTCGACTAAAACACACTTGTTTGGCCCAGGGGTACTGAGAGTCTCCATCGATCTTTAATAGAGTCCTACAGATGGATCTAGGCAATATTGATCTTAAGAGTGCGGTAATACAGTACGTGGATGACATTTTAATTTGTAGCACGACAGAAGATGAGTGCAGACAAGACTTGATTTAACTGATGAATATCCTAGCAGACAAGGGATATAAGGTAGACAAGGAGAAATTGCAGTATTGTCAAAAAGATGTGTTATACATAAGGCGGTTGATTTCACATGAGGGAAAAAATCCTACACATGAAAGAGCTGAGGCAATTATGAACACCGCAAATCCAAATACAGTGAAACAAATGCAGCAGTTTTTGGGGTTATACAACTATATTAGAGCCTGGGTGTTTGATTACAGTTCGTACACAAGACCTCTTTTGTAAGCTTTAAAGAAGGCGCAAGTGAATAAGGTGAAAATAGAATGGACTGAGGAAATGGAGGAAGGGTTTGAGGAATTGAACAAAGCAATTTTTACGGCTCCTGTTTTGGAAATCCCCAATTATGCAAAGGAATTTGATTTATTTTCACACACAAATGGGACAGTCATGACAGCAGTGCTTACGGAGAGAACTATATTGGGGTAGCATATTACAGTGGGATTTTAGACCCAGTTATGAGAGGACATTTTCCTTGCAAACAGTCATTGGAAGCCGCCACGTTTGCAATTGAGAAGTCTACAAGTATTGTCATGGGCTGCTCTACGACCCTTTTTGAGGAGCATGCTCTATTTGCCGTTTTAGAGAAGCCCAAAGGTACATTGACATCCAAAAGAGTTCTGCCTATGAGGTAATGACTTTGAACGCAGCGATTAAAATTGTCACATGTAAAATAGTGAATCCTGCCACGTTTATAGCTGATCCAATCTCAGAGGGTGATCAAGTGCATGACTGTGCTAATTATGTTGAATTTTATGATGATATACCCTGTGTTAAGGAAAATGCTTTGGCAGGAGGGGATATTCTCTTTATTGATGGTTCTTTGAAAATGTATCAAACTAGTGGAAAAAGACATTCTGGCGTGGCAGTGAAAAGACACAGGTTAAATGGAGAATTTGAAGGTGTAGCAAGTGCAAGAATACTGTCTCACTTTTCAGCACAAGCAGCAGAATTAGTGGCGCTCTTTGTCGTGCTCAAGAAACACAAAGGGCAGGAAGTGATGGGGTACAGTCACTCCGCCGGCGTGACGTCAACCGTACATGCAGGGCTAGCATGCTGGAAAAGGAGGGGCTACCCTCCATGTGGATGACATTCCAGTGCAGCACGCATCCTTATTCGACAGGCTTATTAAAGCCCTACACCCCCAGTGGCCATAGCGGTCGTTAAATACGCAGCTCACACTAAGCAAAGAGATTTGATCTCTTGTGGAAATGAAGCCGCAGACTTAGAAGCCAAAAGAGTTGCATATTCCCCAGATATTTCAAGTTTTGCTACTCCAAATGTCAAAGAGAAAGTAGTCACAGCCATGGTAATGCAAGAAGGGTTTAATTAGTAACCAATGACCCAAGTAATGGAAATTCAAGGAAGTATACCACAGGAAGAGAAGGAATTATGGAAACAAAGGGGGTGTTCTTTATCCCCCACAGAAGCATTAAGGTGACAGGACACCACTGGAAAGCCAATGATTCCAGTAGCATTATTAAAAATTGCACTTGAACAGTTGCATTACCCCGTTCATGTATCTAGGGAAAGTCTTGCTGCAACAATTACGTAAGACTGGTTCCTTCCAAATTTGTTGCATCACGTTGCATTTTTTGTAGTAAATTGCATCGTGCGTCCAATGTTTACTGCTGGGCATACACTGAGAACGATTAGAGGGGTAATACCCAGACTGAATGGTCCATTTCAGCATTTACATATTGATTATGTTGATATGCTGCAAGTATGTAATGGATATAGGTATCTGATAGTGGTGGTGTGTCCCTTCTCTAGGTGGATCGAGGCAGGTCCGTGTACACACCCTGACGCCACTTGCACAGCAATGTTTCTAGTACATGAACTATTTCTGAGATGGGGTGTGTGTGTGTGAAGTAATGAGATCCAACAATGGGCAGCATTTTTGTTAATGAAGTGTTTGAACAGATAGGGCTTCTATTGAGTATTAAGCATACGTTTTCTTCTGTTTATCACCCACAAGCAAATGGGATATGTGAGAGATTCAACCACCTCCTTAAAAAGAGGATAGTCAAAATAAAATTAACTTTGAAGAAGGGATGGCTATATTTCCTGGCCTTAGCTTTATATGCTCTTCGGAATCAGCCTGGTTCAGACCATCACCTCACCCCCCATGATCTAGTGGCTTCAGGGGGAGCGGTCTCAGAACACAGATGAAGACCATTCAACAACCGGATCATCTGAACTTTTATCAGCACCCAAGTTATTTGTTGGCGATCTCGTGCTCATAAATTGTTTTACCGGAAAGTGGCACAAGCCACGCTTTAATAGCCCCTTTTGCATTGAAAATATAACTCCCTCAGCAGTAAAAGTCCAAGGCAGGAGAGCTTGGCTTCATTTTAATGACGTGAAAGTCTACAAAAGCGAGACCGCCACTCCCACTGTTGCCGATCCAGAAGCAAGACAAGAAGAAGAATTTCAGCATGTGCAGACTCGATCAATGACGAAGAAGAAGAACGAGAAATGACCAGTTGTTGATGCAGATTTTGCATTTGGACTAAGGCTTGATTATACACTCTTTATAGATATTATAGCAGGAGTGCAAACCCTGGATGAGAGTCTTATGAATCTTTTGAAACCCAAACTTTAGAATTTATTGACATATCAAAGTTATGCCTAAATGCCAGTTTCTGATCAAGAACTGGAAACGTGCTCAGTATCTAGATTCATTTCTTAGTGCAAACCTGTTCTAAACAGTAAACCCATGGTGTTAACTGACAGGGATGTGCATAGGCTTGTGTTTGCTGTTTTTGTATTCATCCTTCAAGCTTATCCTGCTCTTGTCAGAAGAGACGTTGATATTCACACTTTTTTACAGGATCCTAACACTGGCCCTGTAATTAGGAGGCTGCCCATTTTGATCATTGAAAGAGTATTGCAATTAACAGAATAAAGTAATCTGATAAATTGTATTGAAAAGATGAGAAATCTGGAAGCTGGCACAGTTTTAGAGGAGGAACCACAAAGACCAAAATGTCACAAAAGATGGCTACTTATGTTTTGGTGTATAATGTATGCATTCACAATCACACCCTTTGTCTTTCTATTTCTCCTTTTTCACAGTCTCTATCACATTTGTACACACACTAAAATAGAAACCCTCATGGTTCCTCCCACCACATTAACTGCTCTTGATTTAGTTACTTCCACTAGTATAGATATTCTGAACCGGGACAGCCGACCCAGCCCTTAAAGATGAGGTAGCAATACTTTGAGATGAATGGTGATGCAGAAGATACTCAAACATCAATACTCAAAACGACTCAGGAAGTTGGCAAAGTTGACTGTTTTAATGTCAATTTTCTAAAACAGGGAGTACAATGGACATCAATGGACGTCTCACAGCATGATCACAACAAAGTTCATAAAAAACATTACTTTTATAACAAAAACTCGTCATTGCCGATGTCAACCTATGTATTTGCTAACATCATCCTACGTGGCAAACAACAAAAACCTAGTGGCAAATGTGCTAGGCTTAGAGAGAACATCTAGGTATATGTTCCATACTAGTCTAAGAAAGTGATAGGGTCTCTAACATCAGGTGGGCCAACTAAGCCCTCCCCTCAAACAGGTCACTATGAACTACACGCCCCCCTATAATTGGTTGGCACTCTTACATCCGTCAGTACTTTTCCACCCACGTTAGCAGCATGCAGGCTGGACTTCCAGGTGCTGGTGGGCTGGTCATAACCATAGCTTCCCACCAATTAGCATATCATCTATCATCACCTCAGTGGTCTGCATGTCAATTAAGGCTTTGAACTTGGCTTTGGAAATGCTCTTTGCTCTGGAGAATATGAGGGAGTGGAGGCACGCTCTGTTTCCTTGCGTAGGTGTGGTTCATCATGTTTGTCCAGTTCCAGCCCTCCACGTGACTAAAGACCACAAATCTGAGCTCTGGTGCATTTTAAATGCTATTAGTTAATGAACCCCTGACGTCTTCCTTGTTTTCGTGCACGTCTTCTGAACAAGGGTTTCATTCTTTCACACGATTGTAACTACTGTCTGATCATCCCAGCCTGACATAACATTGACTTCTTGGGGCTGGTCCTACCTCGCCTTTCTGAGATTCACTTCTGTAATTCAATTGCTTTTCTTAACTGCGACACGCTGGAAAAAAGGCCTTCCTTTCCTGGTCCAGCTCTGATATAATATGTAGTGGAATCATCCATATTCTAGTTACTCCTATATATATATATATATATATATATATATATATATATATATATATGTTGGCGCTTGCCGCAATCTATTCACTACTTAGCTAGCCTCATGAATATTTCATCTGCTTGCGTTTCTTTACATCTGTACACGTGTAAAATAACTTATCTTTGTTACTTTCTTGATGCCTTATTGAATATCTACATCCTCTTGTCTCCGCATCTCTTCTAGGTGTGTCAGTATAACTTTGTGTGATGTCACCAATCTGCTCTTTTGCTCTCTTTTCATGCTTCTTCTGGAATTTCATTCAAATGGCCATCATACTGTCTCGTATGTAGGTATGGCTTTCTCAATGGGAACCTTGCTTCCAGGATTCTCCTTGGTGTCGATATTTTCACTGGTACTGCACGTCGTTCACAATCTGGTTCCAAACTTATAAGCAATATGGGCGAGATGCTAGGGGGGGTACTTGGCTCCTTCTCAACCCTCCCCCCTCTGGGCGATTCATCGACCACTCTCCCATCATTCTTCACATCTAGGCATCCTTGTCTGAAGAAATGCTTTTTTCGGACCCATATTTTGATTACTCCTTTCAGGCATCCAGCTGATTTGACATGCTCATCCTTGTTGCAAGACATGAGCATGCACTGTCCACTTGGACTGCAATAGGTCCATTTTCCCACATACTTCCCATGGTTCTTTGGATACAGGAACCTCGTTCCCTCAGGTGCATTGATGATGGCTTTCACAAAATCCCTGATTTTTCATCTGTCAGCTCTTTGGTTTTCCATCCGGATTCAACATCAATCGTAATCTTCATCCCTATGCCTTTCTTTGCAGTCTTCTTGCATTGTGGGATTATTATCTTGATTATAGAAAATCCAAGCATGATCATCACCAACAGGGCTCCAAGGAACTTGAACATATCTGCCATCCATTGTGGAACCCACGAAAAGAGTGATCCAAACCAGCTATCATGAGAAATGTCCTCCACTTCATCTATCATCTGGACATGTAGCTTTGTCAGCATCTCTATAGCCTCTGTCAGGGTACCATTCTCGTCGTCATGAGAAGGTATAAACGTGCAACATGATTCTCCAATTTTGGCACAGACACCTCCATCCATAGCTGTGATCATGTCTAGAATGTATCTGTTCTGAAGAGTCATCAGTCGTATGGCTCTCAGCTCTTTCCTGATTGCATTGAATCCTTTTATGGTAGTGTTGATTGTCTTCAACAACTCCCGTCGGGTGATCTGCAGCCACTTAGTGTTTGCTGCAGTCTGGATCCTTGGCATAAAGATCATTGTGAATATCGACGAAGTCTGGCTGAACAATCTGTGCTCATATAGGATAGAGTCATCAAAGGCTTCTATTGACTTACCTGAGAAATAGTTCTCTCTCTTCTTTCAATTCATCAGCTCTACAGATCTCTTCTTTCTCAGGTGAGCATCTGCTTTTGGAAAGCTTCCAATTCCCAAGTCACTTTTTAGGGTAGGCAATGCAACCATCCTTTTTTCAATGTGAGCTTCAATTTGGCTATCCTTTCTTTAAGCAGGCAGCTGAGTCTCTCACAGATCACGTTCACTTGTGTGTGATAAGCAGATGAAAACTTGTGCTTTATACTGAGCAACAAGCTAATTTGTTCAAAGGCTTCAGTAACAAAATGAGGGCCATTATCAGATCTTAACACTTCACATATTCCCCATCTAGCAAACACGTCTCATACAAATAATGTTGCTGTGCAGGTGGAATCTGGGTGTGTACACGCACCACCTTCAATCCATCTTGAAAAGAGACATACTACTATCATATATCTGTATCCATTACAGACCTGCAGCATAACGACATAGTTGATGTTTAAATGCTGAAAAGGAACATTAGTCCGCGGGATGACTCCTCTTACTGTACACAGTGTGTGCCCAGCAGCAAACCTTTCACTTCTTACTACATAAAATGCAACATGTCTAGCAAGTTCGGTATGAACCAGTCCTCCGCAATAGCTGCTGGAAGGCTTTCTCTAATGACATGCGCAGGGTAGTGCAGCTGTTCTAACGCCACCCTTAATAAGGCTACAGGCATCACCGGTTTACCAGTGCTTTCCTGTCCCCACAATGCTTCAGAAGGGATAAAGATCACCCCCTCCATGTTCACAGGTCTTTTGCATCCTGTGGCGCTTCCCCTTGAATTTCAATCAACTGAGTTTTATACAAGCTATTAAAGCTTTCATGCACACTCATCACTACCCTGCTTTCATTCACATGTGGCGTATCAAAATTCATAATAACTTCTGAACATGCAATTCGCTTTGCTTCCTTGTCTGCAGCTTGATTTCTGCTTGAGATAAAGTCTGCTCTCTCAGTTTGAGCTGCGCATATAACTACTGCAATGGCTACTGGGGTTGTAGTGCCCTAATAAGTCCGTCCAATAAGGTGGCATGTTGCACTGGAGTGCCATCCGCTCAGAGGTAGCCCCTCCTTTTCCAATGTGCTAGACCTGTGTGTACTGTCGATGTCACGTAGGAGGAGACACTGTACACGGTTACTTCCTGGCCTGCATTTTTCTCGAGCTTGCCAATCAGCGCCACTAATTCTGCAGCCTGTGCTGAAAAAGTGAGATGTTAGTCGTGCACTTATCAATACTTCAAACTCCCCATTGGCCCTGTGCTTCACCACAGCAGCACCTGTATATCCTTGTTCATCATTCTGATTGATTCTAGAAGAACCGTCAATAAAGAGAATCTCCCCAGCTGCCAAAGAATTTTCTTTCACCCTCAGGATCTCATCATAGAACTACTCATAGTTCGAGCAATCATGTGCATGCTCGTCTTCTGCCTATGGTTCTGCTATAAACATGGCAGAGTTCACTATTCTGCATCAAACTATTTTAATTGCTGGATTCAATAAGACCACCTCATAGTCCGAATCCCTTTGAGAGGTCAATGTACCTTTAGGTTTTTCCAAAATGGCAAACAAAGCATGTTCAACAAATAACGTCATGGAGCACCCCATTACTATGCTGGCAGCCTTCTCAATGGCAGATGCGGCGTCTGCCAAAAAATTGTTCACAGGGAAAGTGACACCTCATTACTCCGTCCAAAATCCCACTGTAATATGCTAGGAGCTTGTACCCCAACGTAGTTCCCTGCGTGAGTACTGCTGTCATGACTGTGCCATTCGTATGCAAAAATAAGAAGAATTCCTCAGCAAAATTGGGAATCCCTAGAACTGGAGCTGTGCAAATTGTCTTTTTCAACTCATCAAACCCTTCCTCCATGTCCTCAGTGCAGACCATTTTTTCTTGAGTTGCCTGTGCTTTTTCCCATGCTCTCACATAATTGCATAGTCCCAAACATCTTTGCATGTGTTTTATCCTGTGTGGCTTTGCTGTTTTCTAAATAGCTTCAACTCTCTCAGGTGTAACTTTCTTTCCTTCATGCGGAATTACCTGCCCTATGTATAACACCTCTTCTTGACAATACTGCAATTTCTCCTTGTCCACTTTATATCCTTTCTCTGCAAGAATAATCATTAGCTGAACTGAATCACGTCTGCACTCTTCCTCTGAGGAGCTACAGACTAATATGTCATCTATGTATTGCAACACAACACTTTGCAAATCAATATTGCTTAAGTCCATCTGTAGAACTATATTGAAAATCGATGGAGACTCACAGTACCCCTGGGTTAATCTTGTGGTTTTTAACTTAGTCTGTCTGAACGTAAATTATGTCATATCCTAAGAATCCTTATGCAATGGGATTGAGCGAAACACATTTTTCAAGTCAATCACAGAGAAATATCACGCCTCTAAAGGGATACTACATATGATTGTTGTGGGATTAGGACCTCAGGTCTTGCACTAAACAACACGACCCCCCTTGACTTTTCTTCACAGGATACACTGACGTATTACACAGTGAATCTGACGTCACTCAGATACCTTGTTCCATCAAGGCGGATATTGTCTTAAAAATACCTTTGTCTGCCTCTCAAGACATGGGATACTGTCGTGTTCGAGGAAAAATTGCTCCTGGTTTCAATTTAATCTTAACTTCTCCAGCCCCCTTCAATGGGCCTACATCATAGGGACCTGTTGTCCATAATGAAACTAGCACTTTCGCCATATCTTTATCAAAACATTTGGGACGCTTCCATGCTAACATCATTCTTTGAGGAACCTCACTTCTAATTGCTCTTACCCAATAAGTAATACTCATTTCATATACCACTTTGTCATCTGACGGATGGTCTCTAAATAAATCCTTGTCAGTGACGTCAGTCAATCTTTAACCTTCCCATATGGCAATCACTGTGCACCATCATCTGCCTTCATAATCAACTCCATCAAGCATAGCTAATACTCTTTGCACTATAGCTGCTTGTAATTCTAAGGGAAAGACTTGTCCTCCCTCTTCATGCATAGGTATCCTTGGCCTAAATAAAAACTCATCAGGTATTCCCACAGTCTTAACCACTAAACCTTGTAGCCATGTTAACAAAATGCGTATCCTCTGGTTCAAACGGTACTCCTCGTATGGCCATTTGTCCTGTAAATGCCACAATAAATTCACTCACGTTTAAATAATGTATTCCTGGAGTCTAACACATTATGCCTTCACTAGTAAACAAAATAAGAAAATGTGAATACAATAATGGTACAGACATGTCGCATTCTCCTATAGAGACTGCCAATTTTTCAGTAAAAGGAACTCTACCTGTAGCTCCTGTGAAAACTTGAGCATTCATGGCATTTCCAGATAATGTAAATTTCCCCTTTCGTATACATGAGCATGTTGCCCCCGTGTCTACTAAAAAAGAAAAAAGATTTTCCCCCTATAGTGATGTCTACCCTTGGTTCCTCTTGAGGATTGGGAGTCACTGATAGCACTGCACACATCTAGGCTCCCAGTGAGCTGTCCTATTGTGGATACATGCTTATTCCCGTGCCTGTGAAAGGATTCACTCCCTCGACAGAGACACCCCCTATCCTAGGATTCATTAACTGTCCATTGTTTGGGCCTTGCTGTTTTTGCATGGCTGAATGCTTTGACTGCCCTTGTGGCAGATTCATTGTCATTTGCCATGTTTGCAAATCTCGATGCACTCTCTGCGCTTGTGTTTGCTGCATAGTCTGATTTTGGGCAAACCCTTCTCCACTTTGTTGAGTGTATGCATGCTGGTATGCGGTCTCCCCTTTTAAGAACTGCCCATTCTGCACAAACCCTTGGCTTCCACACATACGTGCTATGTGTCCTGCCATTCCACATGTCCAGCATATAGGAGGTCTCCTAATTTGCCCTCCCTGCATGCCTTGACTATCATTATGCGTGTTTTGAAAGCCACTCTGATTATTCTGGAAATTTTCCTGATCATTCTGGAAGCCTCTAACCCGGAAGCCTCCCATACCCCGTGGTACAAATCCATTATTGCCTTGGTCAAACTGCCTTTGGCATGCCTGCCGGTTGCTGGAACCTGACCCTTCTCTGCTAGTCAACATCACCCCTTCTATGGCGTATTTTGACAACATTTTCTGCACCAATTTAGCTTCTTCACCTTTCCTAGCGTCATCTTTCTTTCGATTCTTCTCCTGCAGTAATCTGCAATGATGCACAATGTTCAGCTGTATTTCTGACCATGGTTTCGCTTTCATACCCACTAACTTCTTGAGCTGCTTCTGTAATGGGTTTGGCAGCCCCTGGCATAGTATATGGTCAAATACAGGTATAGGTTTCCCCCACGGCTCACAAGTTCCCAAAGACCACTGCTCTTGGAAATTTGGAATGTAAACAAGAGGATCCTCCCCTTCCTGCATCTTTCTTGCCATTATAACTCCCATATCTGACATGTCTGGATACTCCATCATGAGCGGTATACTGTGCAGTGAACCTCGAGTATCATGCTCTTGACCAAATGTTGTATGCTCTTTCCCCAAGAATAGCGGCTAGAGGACCTTTAATGTCTCCCATAGCTAATGTGTTTCCTCATGTGATTTTCTCTTACTCATGTATCCATTTCCCAGCACCGGAACTTAAACTCAGAAGTTTACACCTTAAATTATCCTTATCCATCTGTGCCCATGGTATATATATTGTGGTCTAGCTCCTCCCTTCTCCAACAAAGGAAACTGTGAGATCCCAAACTCACATTCATCGCCCATCGTCTGTCTGTTCATATCAGGGACAATGGTTCTGCATTGCCTTCTTCCTCGTAGCGATCTTAACCTGCTCACATAAGGTGGCGGGTTCCCCCTCTCACCATGGGATCTCCCCCTGGGTCGATCTAGTTGCGCCAATGATTCTGATGCTCGAGATTTGGGTAGATCTAGATCTGACCATCTCACTTCTCTGTCTATCGGGCAACATCCTTCAGGACCACATGCATTCTCTCCCTCTTCTTCATGGAAGATTTCTCTATCTTTGTCAGACATCTCCTGTCCCCAACTTGTATGGCTTCCTTCCTTTTCATCCCTATTCAGAGTATGTCTATCTAAAGACAGCCCTTTTGGCTCAAAATGACTCAACTCTCTCTCTGTCATACAACTGCGTACTTTTGAGTCGATCGTTTTTACCCTTTCCTTTCAGTTCTTTCTTAGTCCTCATATCATGATAGACTTTATCGATTGCATCCCCAATGCTTCTAGAGTAAAACTCATCCTCTAGATTTCCTCTAGATGGACCTGGCATTGGTTCTTGTGTCGGGAAGAATTCTTCTATGTCCTCCCATGCTACTACTGGATTAGGCTCCATTCAGTATTTTTCTACACGATCAATGTACGGTGCTCGCTGTTTTCTTTTACGTTCTATCTCATCATCAAGCTCTCTTCGCTTCCTTGTTTCTTCTCTTACCCTTTCCTCTTCTTTTCTTTTCATTTCTCTTTTGCCCTATATATTTCTTTGTCTCTATGTCTTTGTATTATTTTATCTCTTAATTTCTGTTCTTCCTCTTCCTCCCACCTTCTTTCTAGACTTTCTCGTTCTTTGATTGCCCTCTGCCTGACTTTCTTTGCTCCTCTGGCCTTTCCTGCTTTTTCAGTTGTTCATCTTGATACAACGGTTCCCGTCTTTGTCTATCCTTCCTTTTTGCCCCATCTATTTTCAATCATTCCTTTCTTTCTCTATCCTTTTTATCTTGTTCATCTCAATCTTCTTTTTGCCTTACTTCCTCAATGCTCTTTCCATCAAGTTTGAGCAAAATCTGACCGCCCATCCATTCGTTATGTATGAGCGCTACCTCATCAGCCTTATCTTTCTCTCCTTTCCATCTCTTTATTTCTCGTCCTATATCTAAGGATGTACTCTGTCGGTCACTTCTTTCCTCGTCCCTTCTCTCCTTGTCCCTCAGGACTTTAGAGATCACCTCTCTTTCAGGATTTTTTCTGGACGTTCGTCGCTGCTATGCGCAAGCAACTCATATGCCGGATTACTGCACCCTGTCAGTTCTCTCAATGGTACACTCTGTCATCCCTCAAACTATCGCTGTTTACTTCAGTTGCGACAGGGGGAGCAGAAGGCTCCTCACCTCCCCCTTTGCATATGTTAAGTATCCAGTCTTCAGGAGGCGGCTCTTCCCTTTCCTCCTGGTATATTTTCCAGAGCTCTAAACTCGCTAGCCTTTTATCTAACTTTTTTCCTGTGTATGCTGCGTGCAAGTATGTCGTCATGTATTGCAAAACTGCCTTCGATAGTGATCCCCCTTGTGGCCATGGCATGAACATCTTATTTGCCGTGCCTTTCACCCATTCCGCACTGTACTGCTTAATTTTGGGTGCATGTTTTGGTAATTGCTTGCATAAATGTATAAGCAGAGTAATATCCTCCATTTTGACTCGTCACACTTGACTGTCAATACTCACATTTACACTTTACACTTTCAAAAATATGTTTCAGAAAAATAACACAATATGAGCATGCACCAATCGTCACAGCTCCAAGCCTTTTATATGATGTTTAATCTTGATCTACTTTTTCACTAAAACACCATCAATTCAATTAAATTTAACAAATAATTAACTTCCAAATCTCGTGTTTTTCCTTTTTACGTCTCCTAAATTATTTTTTATTTCTTCACCAAATATATATTATATAATACATAAAACAAACGGTAGTACTGGAGACTATCATTCACGATCTTTGTGATCCCCTAAAAATACTCCTACGCAGTTTGAGTCATTCCCTTTGAACAGTCTTTTAAACAGTCTTTAAACGTGTTCGTGGCCTCCGTCATCCGCTATTGGGACTCTGGGTATGACTCTTTCTCATACGTGCTATGATGCAGGACACTGGGCTTACTCAACTGTGACGTTCTTCGTCTCACAGTTTCTCAATTGCTTAGTAATCCTTTTCTCAAGTCAATTACTTAATAACTCTGCAACGCTCATCGTCTCCAGTTGTTTTACCTCAACTTCCCTTTGTTACTTATTTCCCCTTATCACTCTCTCCACTCACTGCCCATTCACAATTTTTCCATCTCACTTAGTTATTACTCACCATTTGCTTTTTTGACTTCCAAATCTCGGAATCAACGCCTCTTCAACCGGCCTCTTCAACTTTCCGTCCGCTCAGCTTCTGTAGAAATCGGGAGGGGATTCTGCCTGAAAACAAGGGACCCATCTCACCTACGCTTGCAAGCCTTATATTTTAAACTTATTTCTGCTATCTATAGGGAGCTTCACATCCACTCAGCCGAATGGCAGAGGACATCCGATATTGCCGGGACCCCAAAGCTTACTAGGTCGACGGTTCTTTAACCATCATCTCTCTGCTACTATGTGAACCGGGACAGCTGACCCAGCCCTTTAAGACGAGGTAGCAATACTTTGAGATGAATGGGGATGCAAAAGATACTCAAACATCAATAATCAAAACGACTCAGGAAATTGGCAAAGTTGACTGTGTTAATGTCAATTATCTAAAACAGGGAGATCAACAGACATCTAAACAAAGTTCATGAAAAGCATTACCTTTATAGCAAAAACTTGTCATTGCCGACGTCAACCTACGTCTTTGCTAATGTCATCCTTCATGGCAAACTACAAAAACCTAGTGGTAAATGTGATAGGCTTAGAGGGAACATCTAGGTATATGTTCCATACTAGTCCAAGAGAGTGATAGGGTCTCTAGCATCAGGTGGGGCAACTAAGCCCTCCGCTCAACCAGGTCGCTATGAACGTCACTCAATACACTATGTCCCATATGTTACATAAACTATAGGACCCATAACTACGCTGTCCCCTATAATTGGTTGGCACTCTTACATCTGTCAGTACTTTTCCACCCACGTTAGCAGCACGCAGGCTGGACTTCCAGGTGCTGGTGGGCTGGTCATAACCATAGCTTCCCACCAATTAGCATATCATCTATCATCTCCTCAGTGGTCTGCACGTCAATTAAGGCTTTGAACTTGGCCTTGGAAATGTTTGTTGCTCTGGAGAATATGAGGAAGTGGAGGCACGCTCTGTTTCCTTGCGTAGGTGTGGTTCATCATGATTGAGCAGTTCCATCCCTCCAAGTGACTGAAGACCACACATTTGAGCTCTAAAATAATATTATTTAATGAACCTCTGACGTCTTCCTTGTTTTCGTGCACGTCTTCTGAACAAGTGTTTCACTCTTTCACACGATTGTAACTACATGCCTAACACAAGGTTGACTTCTTGAGATTTACTTCTGTAATTCATTTGCTTTTCTTAACTGCGACACACTGGACAAAAGGCCTTCCTTTCCTGGTCCAGCTCTGCTATAATACGTAGTGGAATCATCGATACTCTGCTTACTCCTATATATATATAAACCTTGGCGCTTGCCGCAATCTATTCAGTACTTAGCTAGCCTCAAGAATACTTTGTCTCCTTGCGTTTCTTTGCCTCTGTACATGTGTAAAATAACTTGATAACTTTGTCATTTCTGTAGCATAAACCTCTTCATCTCGAGCCCGAGATATCGCTTATCGTTTATACTTTCTTGATGCCTTATAGAATATCTACATCCTCTTGTCTCTGCATCTCTTCTAGGTGTATCAGTATAACTTTGTGTGACGTCACCAATCTGCTATTTTGCTCTCTTTTCATGCTTCTTCTGGGATTTCATTCAAATGGCCACAATACTGTCTCGTATGCAGGTATGACTTTCTCAATGGGAACCTTGCTTCCAGGCTTCTCCTTGGTGTCTGTATTTTCACTAGTACTGCACGTGTTTCACAATCTGGTTCCCAACATATAGACAATATGGGCAAGATACTTGAAGGGGGGTGGGAGGGGTACTTGGCTCCTTCTCCACAGTTACAAAGGTTTTTCCTAGGGTAAGAGCTGCTCTTGATGTGCTTTGTGAGTATTGCACAATTTATGCATATGTGAGACATAAGAGAAGTGCAGAGGAAAATAATGAGGGGATAAATGTTTATCTAGACAATGCAGCACACATCAGTAATAATGTGATATCAGCACATGAAAAGTTTGGGGGAAAGGATATATAAGGAAAGTTGATAAGTCTGTGCTCTCATATCCTATGCCATGAATGCCGCACAAACTTTCATTTCCAGAGAAATTCCAGATAACGATGCCAGGTGCCTTGTTCATCTTACAGCAAGTATGACTTGAGGACAATTTCAGTTGGGCTACTCTACGATGGAGATGCAAATGGTCATTTCCCTTTCAGGATGATTATATCAAGACATCTCAAATGGAGAAACAACCTGGAAGTCTGGAAGAAATAGTCATAAAGGACTTGAAGAGAATGCAATGCCCTGATGTAACAAAGATAGCTGGATCACCTGGATATTGGGAACAAACTCAATTCTTGGTTTACGGACAAGTAAAGCCTAAGAAAGGATGGGAAGCAGGAATGAGGGCCTGTTCTGTGCAGCTCATCTACTGAAGTCAGAATATGTGCAAGAAGTATGAAGAGTAAATGATGGGTGTTTGAAGGCTGAGGATGCCGGACGCCGCAGAGATTGGTTCTTGATTGCCCGGATTACAATCTGCATTCCCCACACATACAAGGCCACAACGGCAGAGATGTCACTCCGCCCTCCCTCACTTGAAACAACATAACTATTGTTGCGCTCACTGTGACTCCAGTCTACCCGGCGAAAAAGTACAAGTAAGGGGGAGGGTTTCTAGGGAAGAACCGTGTGCCCCGCTTGACTCATCCGAGAAAACAGTATTAACTGATCCTCAGCCCCACAAAGTCACCTAGCAACGTGATGCAGAGCTAATTGTGGAGTCCATTGCATGTAAAAACATTGACTTTTGGTCCATAATCAACAACATGGAGGCCTTGCAACTAGAAATCTTGTGCAATATGGTATCTGAAGCCGAGTGGTCCTTGCACTATACCAATTTATTCAAGAAAAAAGACCCTGAATTTCCCAAGCTACAACAGTGGGATATTGAAATAAGTGAAGAGGACATTTTGAGTAACATCAAGACAATTAATGCCTCAGGGGTCCCGGGCCCTGATGGGCTCTCAAATAAAATGCTGAAACAACACCCTGAGGAATGGGCAAAGTTTTGCTACATCTTGCACAAGAATATCTTGACAGAACAAGTGATACCAGCATCCTGGAAAAGAGTCATTGTGGTACCAGTCTTCAAAAAGGGCATAGGAACAGACCCTAAAAATTACAGACCCATTGCATTGTTAGAGATAGTAGTCAAGATATTTGCTACTCAGTTAAAACATCAACTATTGGTCTGGATAAAAACATCTGGTAAACACGATCTTCGGCAAACTGGGTTAGTCAGGGGTGTGGGTTAAACTTGCTGATTATCAACTTGTTAAAAATGGAGGCAATAAAACATAAAACTAAAATCTATTTAGCCTTCATTGACCTGGCTCACGCCTTCGACAGCCTTGATCATGAACTGTTGTGGACAAAGCTGCTTGAGTGGAAGTGCCACGAGAGTCTTATCATGGCCATACAAGAGCTACATTCTGAAACTGAAATGCAAATCCGGCTTGATCAGAGAGGAACATTGTCAGCCTCGATACCAACTGAGAGGGGAGTCAAGCAGGGGTTCAACTGGCTTCTATCATATTCAATCTGTTCATTTCCGACATTGGGGATACATTGAGAGACACTCATGCGTTTGCACCTAAGATCAATGGCAAACACTGAAGTTGGATGCTATATGCTGACGACACAGTCCTGTTAGATGTTACCCCAATTGGACTTCAGCGCAAATTGGTTGCTCTTGAAAAATACGTAAACGCAAACGGCCTAACAATCAATCTGGGCTACATGCGAAAACATGTTCTGGCAGAAAATCCTATTCTTACCACAAGGTTTTACAACTGCATGCATTAGGTATGAATTTGGGCTAGTATCTATAGATGCAAGAGTAACATGGAACACACTTAGATTGTATCAAAAACTGTATGCCTGGATACTCCACCCCAATTTAACATTCTGAAGAAAGAAGATATTGGCAGCAACGACTGTCCTTGATGAATGGGTGAATTGCTGTGAAGAGTTACTAATACAATTGAACTCTGATAATCTTGCGCTTCAAGGGAATCCCAATCAGGTGAAAAAAAAGCTTTGGCAGTTAGACTGGATTCAGACTACTGAGAAAAGATCTCAACATAAATGTATGCAATTGGCGGCACCAGAAGCCAAAGCATATAATACCTTGCAGAACTATCTGATAAAGTATCCTGATAAATATTGCAGATGATTCTTTTTGTGATTCCGTTTAAACTTGTATGATACAAAAGTTAATATCTAATAGTTCATCCTTCAATTGGAATTGTAGGTTTTGCAACACAGCTAAGGAAACTCTAAAGCATCTCACAATCTTTTACACAGGACTAAAAGACTTAAGAACCAAATAACTTAGTCTGGAAATTGCAAAAAAAAGTCACTTTGTGGAGATGATTGGTGGACATTGTTAGCCGGAGGCAGCGACAAGAAATTGACATTTGTTCTCACTTTTTATCTAGAGCAATTGAGTAAAATGCTTGTAGAACCACTGGACAATTAATGTTTAAGTCACTGTCCATAAGTTATCCTGTTATGCATATGATTATATGTAGATGAATGTCTGAAGTGTTCTATTAGAGTGTGTGCGTTTCTTTTTTTTCTTTTCTGAGATTTTATGTTATCCTATGTGATTTTTAAAAAGTTTGTAATAAGCTAAAATAAACATGAATAAAAATAAAAATGAATGAATTTGAAAAAAAATAAAAATGAATGAGTTTGCCGGTAATTCCACAAATGTAATACCGCCTTATAATCAAACTCGTAATGTGGCCCAGTACTGGGGCGGTCATGAAGGGTCCCCATGATTACTAAGGGTTCCTGTTGCACACACCAAATTGATGACTGGGGGGGTCTGCTAGCTGGGCTCCATGTTCCAATTTCATAGTATAAAAGTGTCGTTAATTATGGATGCGATATGTCACTTTAGTGTTTCTGTTGGTCTATTACCTTGCACGCATGCAGAAAGATATAGGGCCTCATTCCGAGTATGGCGGTAAGGGATAGCGGCCACCGGTAACGAGACCGGTGTCGGTGATCCCTTACCGCCATACTCCGAGTTCCCTTTGCGCCCTCGCCCTTAACGCCTGCTTTGAGCAGGTGTTAAAGTCGAGGGCGCAAAGTAGCCTCCAAACAAATAACGGTGACCGTAATGAACGGTCACCGTTATTTGCATCTTCCCCATTCCCATTGAGCCCTATGGGGGCTCATTTGGGAATGGGGAAGAGCCTTGGTGAATGGGGAATTACCGCCCCGCCAACCTTGGAATGGGGCGGTAATTCCGCCATCCACCAAGGCGCTGCCGGTCCGGGTACGGCGTCAACCAAGGCGTTAATAGCGCCATTGGTTAGCGCCGTACTCGGAATGAGGCCCATAGAATTAAATCCACAAAATGTAAAAACATACATGCACACCATTATAAATACATGGGGAATTCATTAATATCAATATGGAAGCCTTACCACAATGAATCAAAACATGGTGGTTGGGGATCTCTTGCAAAATACACTTTAAAATGTTTACTGACTTTGTCAGATTTTTAGATGGCAGAGGTCAGGTGAATGAGTAACTTCATAACCTTTGAAGTCAGCAGCTGCAGAAATAGCCCTGACTTATTATGGTATGATCAGTCTTGTAGAAAGTAGATGTAATCTCCTGCTGCATGTGTGTGTGATAGGAGTTTCATTATTTATTTTGGTCAGTGGTAAAACTTGGGGTAATCTAGTGCCTAAAGCTATTTAGGAGTTTCAATTGTGCGATGAAGTGGGAGTTTTTGAAGATTGGCAATTTTCAGTGGAACGGAGACCTGGTATCAAGGATTGGTGACTGGCCTGCAGATTTGCCCACTAGGTCTGTAATGTCCTCCTCCTCACTTGATAGGAAAGGTTCCCCCAAAATACCGTCCTCCTCCTCACCTGATGTAGAAGAGTAGTGGGTTCTCCTTCGACGTGGTTTCTCCCTTTGAGACTTCTTCTTGGAGAGCAGATACGGTCTGCCTCGAAAAGAAGCCACCGTGAATCTCAACAGAGGAAACCTCACGATGACCCCCTCCCGTGACAGCCAGTTGTTATCGGGGGAAAAAGCCTCCGAGGCCCAAAAAACCCCCACAAGTTGATAGAAGACTCCTGAAGCAGGTCCGTTGAAGCGTGGAGCACTAAACGCAGTATCCAGAGAAATCGGCTCCAGGCAGAAGCGGTGGAATCACAAGAAGGTAAACGAAGCAGCGTGAATGGGCTTCACAGAGGAGAGAGCTCCTGAAAACATTGACAGGAGGAAACGACCAGCAGGGAGTACTTCCGATAGAGTAGGAAGCGAGGAAAAGGGGAGAGAGCAAGCGGGAGAGAGTGTAGCAGGAATTGGGGTTGGAAGATCGCTAAGAGGGGACAAAGCTACAGAGCGCACGCAACGAACGGGAAAGCAAGTTGCAACGCGCCAGCCCGCTGAGATTCGGATGGAGAAATACACGGCGGGCGGCCATGTTGGAAAACACTAGACTGCACCGTACGTTGAAGCGAAAACGTAACGGAACCGTCTAATGGCGACGGAACTTCCACCTTCGCCAAATCCTCCAAGCGCCAATGGTCGTGACAGTATGCCCCCTTCGAAGGCCCCTTCCTCCAGGCTTACCCGGGAGGAGACGGTGGAATCGTAGAATCAATCGGGGGGCAAAAACCTGTGCAGCCGGTTCCCAAGTATCCTCGGAAGAGGGGTAGCCTTTCCAATGTATGAGGTACTCCAGGCGTCCTTGATGGTACCGAGAGTCTCGAATCTGGGAGACCTCATATTCCTCCGAGGTAGAAGTAGGTCGAATCACTAACTTGGGAGCAGCTTGTTTCCTGGCATCAGGGACAAAGGGTCGAAGGAGGGAGGAATGGAACACCGGATGTATCCGTCGGAGAGTCTTTGGCAACTCTAAACGGTAGGCAACAGGGTTGATCTTTGTCTCTATCTTGAAAGGTCCAATGAAACGAGGGGACAACTTAGAAGGACGGACCCAATGGGGTAGGAACTTGGTGGACAACATGACCTCTGTACCCTTGTCCCAAGAAGGCACTTGTCGTCGATGTCTATCGGATTGTTCCTTATACCGTCGGCTAGTCTCACTTAGACTACGTTCCGCTGTGTCATGAGCTTCATTCAGGCGATTGAGAGTGGTCTCTAAAGACGGGATGTTGGTCTCATTCCAGGCTGTTGGTATGATGGATTTAGGATGGAACCCATAAGTGCAAAAAAAAGGGCTGATGCCCGTTGCGGAATGCACAGCATTATTATATGCAAACTCAGCTGTTGGAAGTAGAGAGACCCAGTTGTCTTGTTGTTGATTTGTGAAACACCGTAAATACTGTTCCAGTGAACCATTGAGTCTTTCAGTCTGGCCATTAGTTTGAGGGTGATACCCAGAAGAGAGAGCCCTCTCCATGCCCAAGAGCTTACATAAGGCCGTCCAGAACTTGGAGGTGTATTGAGTACCACGATCGGATACGATCTTCTGGGGTAAGCCGTGTAATCTAAAGATATCCCTGAGGAATACTTCAGCCATTAATGAGGCTGTAGGCAGCTGGGATAAGGGAGAGAAATGAGCGAGTTTGGAGTAGGTGTCGACAGTAACCATGATACAAGTACAATCCTGGGAACTAGGTAGTTCTACGATGAAGTCAGTAGAGATAGATTTCCAAGGACCCGACGGAACAGGTTCTTGTTGTAACAATCCCAGTGGTTTTTGAGTGGAATACTTGTTCTGTTGGCACACTAAACAAGATTGTACATAGGTCTTGGTATCTGTCCTCATGTTGGGCCAATGAAAAGAACGTTTTAACAGTTCCAATGTTCCTCTAATTCCTCGATGTCCGGCGGTCCTGGCGTCGTGACACCACTGAAGAGCCTGTTGGCGATGTTTCTGCGCGGGCAAGAACAGTTTTCCCTGGATGAAGTATAGACCATCTTTCCTACAGACAGGCAGCTTATTGACGTCTAGAGCAGGAACATCTGAAGAGGTTTCCCTTACCTCCTGCATAAAAGAGGACACCGTTGAGACGATTCGGGTATGTGGGAACATTAACTCCTTTCTGTAGGTAGGGTTCAGGTCGTCTTTGCGGGACAAAGCATCAGCAATCTGATTTTGAGTACCCGGGATGTAGGAAATAGTAAAATGAAATTGAGCAAAGAAATGAGCCCACCTGGCCTGTCTAGTGTTGTAACATTCTTGTTGTCTGAGGACCTGTAAATTTTTATGATCGGTGCGTATTTGGAAAGGATGAAAGCTTCCTTGGAGTAGATGTCTCCACTCGAGGCAAGCCAGCTTCATGGCCAAGAGCTCCCGCTCGATGACTGAATAGTTCCGTTGGCTCGCAGTTAGTGTCTTTGCGAAGTAGGCCACAGGGTGTTCCTGGCCCTGGTCCAATTGCAGAAGAACAGCTCCTACGGCTGCCGCTGAAGCGTCGGTCTCCAGAATGAAAGGACTCAGCTGATCGGGCTGTCTAAGTATAGGTGCAGAACAGAAACTTCGTTTCAGGTGGAGAAAACTATCCTCAGCGGCTGTTGACCAGATAAAAGGTACAGAAGATTTCTTTAGCAGCGAGGTTATGGGTAGAGTGAGTTGTGAGAAGTTGGGTATAAACTTTCTGTAAAAATTGGCTAGTCCCAAAAACCGTTGTATCTCTTTGACAGAGGTGGGAGACGGCCAACCAAGAATGGATTCAACCTTTTTGGGGTCCATAGTAATCCCTTGCTCGGATAGAATGAATCCTAAATAGGATACAGAAGACTGGGCAAAGGTACATTTCTCCGGCTTTACTAGAAGGTGATGTTGTTTAAGCCTACTTAGGACCTCTCCAACATGAAGAATGTGGTCTTTTAAATTGCGAGAGTACACCAGAATGTCATCCAAGTAGATCACAGTGTTTTGACCCAAAAGATCTGAAAATAGGCGGTCCATGAACCTCTGAAATATGGAGGGTGCATTTACTAGGCCAAACGGCATTACTTGGTATTCGTAAAGGCCGTAGGGAGTGCGAAAAGCCGTCTTCCATTCATCACCCGCTCTTATCCGGAGTAGATGGTAGGCGTTTCGTAGGTCGAGCTTGGTGAATACTACAGAGCCCTGAACGGCTTCCAGGATCTCATGGATGATAGGCATCGGGTAACGGTCTTTGATGGTCACTTTGTTGAGACCCCTGTAGTCTATACACGGTCTCAACTCCTTGCTCTCGCGTTTAGGAATGAAAAACAAAGAGGCGCCTGCGGGAGATTTAGAAGAACGAATCAGTCCATTGGCGAGATTGTCGTCAAGGTAGCGCCTGAGAACTGCCTTTTCTGACAATGAGAGGGGATACATCCTGCTGAAAGGAACCAATGCCTGAGGAACCAGATCAATACCACAGTCTTCGGGTCTATGCGGAGGTAGTTCAATGGGTACCTGTTCTTCAAATACTTCAGTAAATTTGGAATAGCAACTGGGTATACAATTTACGGTATTCTGTTCCGTAGCACATACCGTCTTGACCAATTCATGTTGGGGTTCAGGTAAACACTCCTTCAAACAGTACTTGGAATGAAAGCTTAACAGGTTGTTTGTCCAATCCACAGTTGGGTTGTGCTTCCGGAGCCAACCGATACCCAAGATGACAGGGAAATGAGCTGCTCGGATTATGTCAAATGATAACTGCTCCTTGTGTTGCTGAATAGATACTTGTATAACTTCGGTGGTATGAGTTATGAGTCCGGAACATAGGGGTGTTCCATCCACTCCTTCCACCTTTTGATCCTCCTTTTTTGCAATTCTAAATAGACCCACCTTATCCGCCCACAAGGTGTCCAAAAAGTTTCCTGCGGCTCCGCAATCCAACAACGCTTGCGTGTCGATTTCCTTGTCTCTGAAACGGAGCGTGATGCCTATCACCATCAGGCGGAGGTCCTCTGGCGTTCTGGCAGAGGTAACGGAAAGTGTGGTGTAAGAACAGGGAAGCACCCCTCGGTAGTCCGTCCTACCAACTACCGAGGGCGCTCGTTTCCCGACCTTCGGGGGGGCACAGAAGGGCAGTCCCTCAACAGGTGGGCAGCAGAACCGCAATACAGACAAAGATTTTCGTCACGTCTCTTCCTCTTCTCTTCGGCGGTCAAGGGAGGTCTAGTGGTTCCGACTTGCATGGGTTCGTCTCGGGTCTTTCGAGTAGCAGGTGAGGAGGCGGGGGTGTGAGAGTCTGAGAACAAGTTTGGGCCACGGCTCTTCTTTCTTTCGTTTTTCCGTTCGGTTAGGCGGAAGTCTATTCTTAGTACTGCTGCTAATAGATCCGAGAAAGAGTCAGGACGAGAAATCCTGGCAAGTTCGTCCTTAAGTTCTTCCCGTAAACCTCTGCGGAAAATCGTGTACTGAGCCTGTTCTTGCCACCCAGCTTCCGCAGCCAAGGTCTTGAATGTTGCTATGTAAGATAGTAAATCTGAGGTCCCTTGCCGCACATCCAGTAAATCCTCACTAGCAATGTGGGCACATTCCGTCCGCAAAAAGGTCTGTTTAAGGAGATCCTTAAAGGCAGTATAATCCTGTAACACAGGATCTGACTGGGATACCAATGGTGTTGCCCATGCCAAGGCGTTCCCAGTTAGGTGTGTGATCATGAAACCCACCTTAGCATGATCCGTGGAAAACGCATAGGGTCTAAAGGTGAAATGTATATTGCAGGCATCAAGGAATTCTTTTACCCTTCTCTCAGTGCCATCAAACTTTCCTGACACTAAAGGCAAAGGGGGTAGATCAGTAGCCTGTTGTTCTCTAGTTGCTACTCTCTGTTGGAGTGCTGCGTTGTCGGTCTTGAGTGTTTGGACCTCGACATTAAGGTTCTGAACTGCGGCCACCAGCTCCTGTAACTGCTGTGGCGTGGCCATGTCTTCTTCTTTTTGGCGTTGCAAGCTATCAAGGATTGGTGACTGGCCTGCAGATTTGCCCACTAGGTCTGTAATGTCCTCCTCCTCACTTGATAGGAAAGGTTCCCCCAAAATACCGTCCTCCTCCTCACCTGATGTAGAAGAGTAGTGGGTTCTCCTTCGACGTGGTTTCTCCCTTTGAGACTTCTTCTTGGAGAGCAGATACGGTCTGCCTCGAAAAGAAGCCACCGTGAATCTCAACAGAGGAAACCTCACGATGACCCCCTCCCGTGACAGCCAGTTGTTATCGGGGGAAAAAGCCTCCGAGGCCCAAAAAACCCCCACAAGTTGATAGAAGACTCCTGAAGCAGGTCCGTTGAAGCGTGGAGCACTAAACGCAGTATCCAGAGAAATCGGCTCCAGGCAGAAGCGGTGGAATCACAAGAAGGTAAACGAAGCAGCATGAATGGGCTTCACAGAGGAGAGAGCTCCTGAAAACATTGACAGGAGGAAACGACCAGCAGGGAGTACTTCCGATAGAGTAGGAAGCGAGGAAAAGGGGAGAGAGCAAGCGGGAGAGAGTGTAGCAGGAATTGGGGTTGGAAGATCGCTAAGAGGGGACAAAGCTACAGAGCGCACGCAACGAACGGGAAAGCAAGTTGCAACGCGCCAGCCCGCTGAGATTCGGATGGAGAAATACACGGCGGGCGGCCATGTTGGAAAACACTAGACTGCACCGTACGTTGAAGCGAAAACGTAACGGAACCGTCTAATGGCGACGGAACTTCCACCTTCGCCAAATCCTCCAAGCGCCAATGGTCGTGACACCTGGGTAATGAGATAGCATCACAAACAAAGAGAAATCAGTCACCCAGCCTCATCATATTGTGGGGAATGTCCATTTGAACCATGTGCAAATCAAGAGTTAGGGTTTAAAGAGCTTTTGCCAGTTATTGCTAGTGATGAATTATGTTTTAAATACCAATGTTTAACCATGTGTTGATGTCATGACCTACTACGGATGAATTATAAGAAGAGTTGCGTTATGAATATAATCTGAAGATAATTATTAAGATAAAGCTGACCAATGAAAACATAGGAATTGGGAAAATATGGGATTTCTTGAAGAGGGTTTTTTACAATCATGTTTGGGGGGTGGACTGCAATAAGGTATTTGGGAGTGTTTTAACTGTTGTATAACTTTATAAAAGATGTGAACTGATGTGGTTTGTTGAGACTTAGGTTAGTTGGTCTTGTAACATCATGTAACTACTCCCCGAAAATGTTTACGATAAACTTGATTTATGTACAACCATGGCTTCTTCTTTAGTGGGCTTGTTTGGGTTAAGGTGAAAAAGGCCCATTTGCACATCAGAGTCTCTAAGGTGTACTGTTAGAAAGGCTACATTCCTGCAAGAACACCAGGACTAGCGCCCTCACCTCCCCTGTCACACAACTACTGTAACCTAAACCTTGCTGAGTTCTGCTGAAGGCATGCATAGCATAGGAGCCCAGCACTGAAAACAGTAGCTTGTGCCTCCATCACTACTTTGATACCAAAGCTGCTGTCACCAGTGGAAGCATAGCCTGCAGGTATAGCATATAAGCACAACTGAGACATCAACCACTGTGTTTACATATTTAGGTCATTACTCTAAAGTAGCTTTCATTGTGATTGTCCCAGATAACACAGTAATGTCGAGAGATAGATTAATGCATTATTCATTGCATTGGCCCCTCCATGCCTCTATATTATAGGAATGAAAGGAGCACCCCATTCATGGTGTCTGTCCTCTCTCCACCACCATACCGCAAAAACGAGAGACGGTACTCATTAAGACAACCCTTCGGACCCTACCCTGGAGCGATCGAAGAGAAGATTAATCTGCAAGCTCTACCAGATATGGACATGCTGTAAGCAAAGATGATGAAAGCAAGTGACCTTACTGCCGAAACTGACACACAAAAATGCATTGGCCACGAAGCAGGCATTCACCGCAAAGATATGCAGACACTAGGTCAAACTGCCTTTAGGCATGTAGAATGTTACCTGCATTGAATAGACACTAGAAAACATATAATCCGTATATATGTTGAAACTCAAGACTCATAGGAATACATATAAAAATTGGTTTTGGATACAATGGACGGAGCATGCATCGAAGAAGCCTCAAAGATTCAGGAAGTTCAGGCTCACTGAATCAGCTGAAAGCACAAATCCGAGCAGGCCAGACAGTAGCTGCACGACTCTTGCCCTGGTTACAGTAGAAAAGGGAGGTTTGGAGTAGCACTGAGGAGAACAGAAGATAAGAATTCCCAAGCCTAAAACAGACTTCTCTTAGATTAAGTAAAGAAACAAGCAGCACTTGAAGACCAGGTGCTCATTAATTAAGGCTTAATGTCGGAAAAAGAGTAGCTAGAACAAGTCTCCAGTGGACAGGAAGGGTAAAAGCACCCGCATTAATGTGGGCTAAAATCCTAGTAAAAGTCAAGCAGAATAATTCAAAACGTGGTCTCCTCACATGTGAGTTATAGATGAATAGCCCCTGTTCTCCATCTATAACTCACATGGAGAACAGGGGCTATTCATTGACTCCAGGCATAGACTGAGGCCTTCACTCCCCTCAAATTCCCAGAACAATGATACAAGACAAAGCCAAGTTTAAAGCTAAATGTCCAGGCTCGTTTCCTAGAAAATCAGAGATAGTATGTTATAGTTGGGAAAAGCAGCACCTTGATATCGCTCCCCCTACCACCATTGTGCTTATGTGCTGATGAACTGCCAACTAGTCAAGGTTGGTGAATCCAATGCCAACCTATAATCGTTCTCCACCAATGCTGTTTCGCAATTGTTATTTTAACCAATCAAGTAGTGTAGAGGTGATATGTGTTCACCATTATCAATTTTATAGAGGTGGTTACAGGTGGAGCCATCAGATAGAGCATAACCAATGAGAAGACTAACCCATATATATTGTATACATAGATGATTCCTCTAACTAATCCCACCTTCCCGTAGGTTTTTGTAACTAAGATTCCAAGGTTATATAATAAATCAGGCCTTTGTCAATTATCTTGACTCTTCTATTTTTGTGCGTGGGTTTACCGGCCCTGTTCTGTTTTCCCCCCACCATTACATATGGTAGCGGCTCGAATGGTTGTCCAGAGCCCTTGAAATTATTGAGTCTTCCCGCTGTGAGCTTGAGTACTGTGGAGTGACCTGTGGAGACCAGAAAATCACGCGTGAGCTGAGACGTTCGTCAGGAGCCCCCTTGGAGAAAATCCTGCCGGATCACTGAAGGGCGCCACGCATGGCGCAAAAAGGCAGAATTGCTGACTGAGGGAGGATCGATACTGAAGGCCTCAGCCAATCCACGGATTTAAGTATAAGAGCATCGAAATTGACAAATGAAGGTGGCAGGAATTCATTAGTATAACATTGGGAAGATTGATAAAGAATATATTTATGAGGGGATACCTATAGCCAGGGTTATGGAAGGTGGCGCTGTAAACCCTGGGGCGAGGTATTAAGTTATTAAGAAGTTAAAGAGATTACCTGTGACAAGGTCAAGGAAGAGGGCACCATGCCCCATTTGGGGTAGTATTAAGAGATAGAGGATCCTTTGCTAGGGGAAGACAGGAAGATGGCTGCAGGGGTTTTTGATGTGTTGTGTTATATTGAGGTTGCACTCATATGCGTAGAGATTGTTGGTGCCAGTGGGAGGATGAGAAATGGTTTAAGTGGTAAAAATTAGGCTTGTGAAAATTGGTTTACATCGTAGAACATGTGGAGCTTTGGTTTGGACTCAAAAAGGGGCAGAGTCCTAAGCATGATCAGCGTTTGTAGTGCATGACCAAACAGTTGTTGTTGAAGCAGAGAAGCTTGGGGAGAGGGGTAGAAAGTGTTGGAAATTGAAGAAAGTATTGTTGATAAGAGATTCTGAAGGAGGAGTGAAGATATAGTGGGCCTGATGTTTTTTTAAGGTCCGGTAAGTATCGGCAGTCAAGAGCGTGACGTGCCATCATACGAGAGACGCCCCTCATGCATTTGTGCAAGTCTCCCCATAGGTATAAAAGTAAAATGTGTAAATACAACTCAGAATGGTTGCGGTGTACAGCGTGTAAAATGTTTATGGCCTGACCCCAGAAGGGCACTCTTTTGAAATCAGTGCTGCAACACATGACCACATATTTACATGCTGCGTATAAGGGAAAAAACTGCAGAAGAGATTGGCTATTTTAGAACTATAGAAAATGTTTGGGGTTGAGGTGGAAGATCCACCCCCGAAGGAGTCAATGCTTAATCGATATGAAGGGGTGGGCAAAGTGCCCTCGGCTCCTGCTCCTCCCCAGAGCATCGATCCGCCAGACGAAGGACAGGGATTCTACTCATTGAAAGAATTAAGAGCAGCAGTAGGGTATAATAACCCCACATATATGCCACCCGCATACAGTAATGAAGATGCTATAAATGGAGCCAAGTTAAATATTCAAAAGACATCTATGCATGATGAGTATAGCGAGTGTTGCGAGTTTCAGGTGAAGTTAACAGGGAGTGAAGAAGAGAAGCAAAGACAGAAAAACCAGCAGACCAACAAGGAAGAGACAGCGATCACTCCGAATGAGTGGGTGGAAGGACGGATAATAATTCAATTGAACAGAAGGTATATAGACAATCCAAAAGACAAAGAAGGGAAAGTTGAAAGGAGACAGGAACAGGAGGAAGTAGAAGCACGACAAATATGGAAGTTAAAGGAAGAAGAAAGAGAATGCGAGAGCGTAATGTAGAAAGTGGAATAAAGGGAAAGAAAATATAGAGCAAACAAAGAGAAGGAGAGGAAACAACAGAAGGAAATGAAAAGGGAATTAGAAGAAAGAGAGAAGGGGGAGAGAGGGAGCGTGAAAGGACTGGGAAAGAGCGAGAAAGCAAAAAGAAGAAAGGGAAAAGCAAAGGAAAGTGGAGGAAAATAGAACAAAGGAAATCGAAGAAGAAAGAGAGAGGCAGATAGAACAGAGCCGAGAGAGACGACAAAAAGAAGTTCAATGAATTGTCAAGGAACACAAATGGGGAGGGAAGAAGAAAAGTGAGGAACAGGAGTGTGTAAGAGAAAGGAGTTTAGAAAGACGCCCTAGGGTAATGGAGGAGATAATTAAAAATCAAACTCTTCCAAAATAAGATGAGGGAGGAGCAATGCGAAGGATGATCTGTCACCTATACAGAAGCAGGAGGGACAGTAGTGTCATCCGGAAGGTAAAAAGGAGTGTAGTATGGTCTCCACAGAAAGAACTGAGTTTATTGGAAAAAGAACTGTAAGGAATATACGTAAAAGCCCTCTAAAATGATTCAATTTTAGGACAGCGAAGATGAAGAAAGTGATGATAATTGCGGAACAATGTGTTTGGATGAGGAAAGGCATGAAAATGAAAATGAGCACAAGGAGGGAGCCGTGCAAGGCCCCTCCACTGGTGTGTGCCCAGAGAAAGAGCGGTCTGATTTGGAAGAACTAGAAGGGGAAAAGCCTGAACATATGTCACATCACAAGCGTCCAAAAGGTTTGAGTATGTTTGACCTTGTGCAAATTGCCCTCAGCAATTTGACCTAAAAACATTTGACCTTTTGACCAAATTGACCTCCATTGTTAAGGATGCGTGGACACCCCTGCAACCCCCTTTTGACCTACTTACCTGAACATTAGGAGCAGGGGAAACACCCCACAACCACCAACCCTCATGTTCAGGTAAGTAGGTATTAACCTATTTGACCTAAAACAAAAAGGTCAATTTAGACCGGATGTAAAGAAAGGTCAATTTAGACCACTCAGAAAAGGTCAATTTGCTCAAGAGGCCAAATGTTTTAGGTCAAATAGGCTAATACCATCCAGGTTTGGGTATAAAGGATGATTGTAGAGTGTGGAGGAGATAACCCCATATGCAAATAGGTTAAGAATCTTACCAGGACGAAAGAAAACAAGCATGACAGGTGTCTTCACAAAACAAATGACGCAACTGGATCTGACTATAATGCAGAATTAACACAATTCCCATTGCTATAAAAGGGGGGAGGGTGACAGCAATATATAAATAGGGTTTCCGATTTTTGGGTAACCCAGAAAAGATCCAGTAAGTGACCCCCCCTGATTGATTTTATATTTCTCGGGGGACTCCGATAAACACTGTATTTTATAAAATGTAGTGCCACTGTATTTTATATAATTTGCTAATTGCCATAAGGGAGCATGATTTTGCATTATTCTTGTTTCAAAGACAGACAAACTGCAGATCAGCTATCCTCCCAACCTTAGTTGTGCAGATCTGTTGGAACTATTACTATAAATATAGAACTGGCGCTATCCACTATTGCCATCTTGTGGCCAAATGACAGCGGTGTGTGCGCTCAGAACTTTGCTGTAAATTAACTTTTAATTTCAGCTACCAGTGGGTTTGCTTCCATCTGACCAGCTCAGAAGACTAAACGCATGCTGCAGAGATATTTGTGCAACCAGGCTCGTGGCAAGATAACAGAACTGGTTTGTGTTTTTTTCCTTTTAATTAATTTTAATATTATCCATATCAAATGTACTCTTGTTGGTGAACACCTTTAGAAAGATGGAGGTTGGTTGCATCCTTGGCTAATTTCTAACCTGTGACCTTCATGTTACACATATGGCTCTGCTGGAAGCATCCAAACCTATCAACACACTATGCTAACTATTCAAAAGAAGGCAACAGGAAGAAAAGCGCAGATTGCTTATGTGGCCATTTATATAATCTACACCAAAATAGAATTAACTCTTGGACCCTTTAACTTACTTATTTTTCTATCGCCCAGGGACATCAGCCTGTAATAAAATGAAACCTTTTAAGACTTTGAAACACTTTATTTATATAATCAACCTCATTCTTCTGTCATCACATTTAAGAAGCTGAAATGTTCTGATAGTCACACTACACTTGCGACTGATTGCCAGGACATTACTGGGCTTTCAGAAGTACCTTTATTTCATGGAGTATCACCATTTCGTATCATTGACATTATTGATCCCCATATGTTCATCCTGAGAAAGATGAATGTTGAGACACAGCTGATATGCCTCCGATTCTTCCCTAGCTCCACCAGCATTTTGTAATTACAAGACCACCATAAACTCTTATCATTCAATATGCTCCACCTCAACCATGGTATTCTTACAGAAGGATGTAAGACGAGGCCAGGCAGCTCTTGGGTGAATGAGCATGCACCAGCATTACTGGGTATTCCTCAAATCATTTCAATATTACCCATTTCAGTTATGCTTACTTTCACATGCCCACTCCCCCCCTTAATATATTGTAAGGCTGAGTTAGGCACACTTGATGTCAAGCACTCTGCAACAGACCTTTCACGGGTACCATTATTTCATGAAATCTCCCCATTTGATAAAATGACACACAATTTTACTCATTCCTTTGCCAATGGAAGGATGAAAAAGCTTAAGTCAGGCACACCCGACATGCTTCTAATTCTGCTCCAACCCAATAAGAATCTCAGAATGTCGAGGCTCTAATTTTAAATGGTGGCCATTTCACATTACCCACTTTGATTAAATTTATTCTATTGCCACCTTCAGAAGGATGAAAGGGTAAATCAGTAACTCCTGACTTCTGACTGACACTGATTCAGCTCTACCAACGTTTGAAGTTAACAGACCGTTATAATCTCTCTTTTAAATAGCTTCCTCCTCAATTGTAATCATGTTATCGCCCTGAGAAGGGTGGAAAAATTCCAATATATGCCAGTTCACCATAGTTCACTGGAGCATTTTAAAACACACTTTCATGGTGGCTCTTACACAGAAACACTACGAGGCCTGTCTCAAGAATGTTTGCCAGCATTGCTCTGTGGGACAGACACATTGTCATGCTAGCAGTGCCGAAACAATACATTAATATTTGTATGTTTATATTGGAAAAATCATTTATCTGTGATTTTTTGAAGGGAGCAAATGGGAAAACACTGATAAACACAGATTCTGAACATTTTTAAAACACTGGAAAAACACCCCCGTAAGTAAAATAAAATAAAGCCCCAAAACAGGAAACCCTAAATACATACTATGTCCACAAATGGATTAGGATAATTTGAGGTGTAAGTTGTCAACGTTAACATCGGGGGCGTAAAAATTGATCTATAAGCTAGAGAAAATGACATCAGGAAAGACGTTAGCAGTGGGCGACATAAAAAGCTTACTCGCTGCCACCATTAGAGAGAGACCTGATGACATTTGGAAAAAGCAGGGTACGCTGGGGTGACAACACAGTACACAGCACCTGACAGAGCACCAATTATTATAATAATTGCAGGGCAGATGTATGGAGAGTGCTCAGAGTGCAATATCCTGATACGTCAGACATGAGTTTGATCATGAAGCGCAAGATGCGTGATGATGAAGACTACATCGCTTATATACAAGAGATTCAAGAGTGATGGCATCTTGAGACTCACAAGCTGTGGGACAACACTATGGCTATTTTCTATCATGTATTATGTCAGGGGTTACCTGAACCAGTGCAGAAACAATTGAAATAACTAGTGGGAATGGCAGCAAAGCCATGGCCAGAGATAATTGACTATAGTTCACCATTGTCAATTATTGCAAGAGAACGCAAAGAAAGAAGTTTGGTGAAAGAAGGCTAGAAGAAGCAAAGTTAGTTCAGAAATAGCTGTCAAAATTCTCAGTGGAAGAGGGAGTGGTCACACAAGATACACAGCAGGTACAACCAATGGCTGGAGGGAAATGTAGCAGGAAGGGGAGAATACAATTACTGGCCACAAGGAAGAGGGGCTGCACCTACATGAAGAGAGGTTGGATTGCAAGCTCTACAAGGAAGAGGGTTTAATGGGGGATAGCCCAGATTTGGAGGACCACCTCAACAATGCTTGACATGTGGGAAAATGGGGCACATCACTCGAGTATGCAAAAGGAGGAGAGGGATGCAACAGAATTGGCAGGACCCAAGATGGGGGATAGAATATCTGCAATCATACAGTGCAGAACCCGCCAAATATTATGGCCAAGATCACGCACAGTATCAGACACACGCGCCACAAATACAGCCACCACAACAAGCACCAAAGCAAGCACAACAGGCACCCATACTGACACAGCAAACGCAGATACAACTGCAAGCACCAGTACAACCAAATATCATGGTGACTTGGAACACGAATGCAGGAGCGCAAGCACCAATCCCCAGAATAGGGAGTGTGACCGTAGTGGGAGGGAATCCTTTCACTGGGACAGGGATGAACCTATACCCACAATAGGACAGTCAACAGACTGACATGATGTGTCCTATCTGTTACACCAGCCCCACAAGAGGAACCACAGGTCAGGGTAACCATAGGTGACAAAACATTATCCTTCCTTGTAGATGCAGGGAAACTAGGTCCTGTGATAGGGAGGGGAGATACCCAATGTCAGGCATTGCCATGAATGCACAAGGTTTTTCTGGGGCTACAAATGTGATTCCATTTACTGACAATTTTCCTATTACTATAGGAGAACATGAACTTTCCATGCCACTATTATACTCCCGCTTGACACTAGTCATAATAATAATGGGGAAGGATATGAATAAACTTAACATGACCATATTTACTGTTCAGAGGATAGTGTACAACACTCCAGGGATTCACTATATGAACTCACGCAATTGATAGTAGTATTTCTAAGGCAGAAAGTATTTCAATATGGAGTGAGCTTCTTACAAGTTTGGGTTCCTGGAATAAGGGGCAAGATATTGTGACTACCTGCAGAATGTTTATTCAGGCCAGAAGTTACATTGGATGAGGAGGAAGGACATGTGTTCCCACTAGAGCTAGAATCAATTATAGTGAGAGAAGAGAGAGTGATTATTCATGGGGCTGAAGATGAAGGAAAGGCATGGCGAGCAGAAATACCTCTTGATGAAGGACACAGACTGACTGATTTGACAGATGAAGAACTAGTCAGAGATGAGAATTCAGATGATGAAGAGTAGTTCATTATCTGAATTCAAATCTCCGAATAGTTCATAAGCCTTACATATTGGGTGACGATTGAGACCAGGGAAGTGCCATAGAGGATGGCATTGATCAAAAAGACACTGTCATTTTTTGAAGAAGATTTGCCACAGATACTGAGCACACTGTGGACCAGCAGTCCTAATGACGTTGGCTTGCTGAAGGGAATAGTTGCAGTAAAAATGTAATTAAGGCCAGGAGTAATCTTGCCAAGAGTGAAACAAAATCCCATGTCAAAAGAAGCAGATTAAGGTTTTCTGAGACAATTTCCACTGTAGTGCAGCAGGGAATACTAGTGGCATCAGAGTCCCCATGTAACACAGTGGTGTAACCAGTGAAAATATCAATGGGGTTGTGGGTATTTATTCAGGATTTATGTCCCCTAAACAATATTTTTGAAGCAGAATTTCCATTGCTTCAGCACCCAGCCACCAAACTGCAACATCTCATCCAAAGCCAAATAGTTTACAGTGGTCAATTTAAAGAATGTGTTCTTTTCAATCCCCCTCCATGAAGAGTCACAATGCCTGATCTTCTTTTCGTATAGAAATAAAAAGTGGAAACACCTGTTTACCAGTGGAGTAGTTTGAGTCCCCTGCAATATTCAAAAGGGTCCTCCAGATGAACTTAGCAAACATACCCCTTGGCACTACCATGATTCAGTATGTAGGTGTCATTCTGGTGTGCAATGAAACAGAAGAGCAGTGCAGAAAAGACTCAAAACAGTTGATGACAGTTTTGGCAGACAAGGTATAAAAGGTAGACAAGGAGAAATTACAATACTGTCAAGCAGAGGTCTTGTACATTAGGCAGTTGATATCTCAAGAGTGCAGTAAAGTGACTGGGGTAGAAATGACAGCAGTGCTTACACAGAAGACTAACCTGGGACACAAACCACTAGCATATTACAGTGGGATCTTAGATCCAGTGATGAGGCACCCTTATCCCTGTGTACAACTGTTGGCTGCAGCAGCCTTTGCAATTGAGAAATGGGCCAACATCACGAAGGGCTGTGAAGTATCGCTATACGTAGACTATGCCTTGTTCACTATTCTTGAGAAACCTAAAAGCACATTGACCACACACAGAGCATCTAGGTATGAAGTGATCATCCCAAACCAAGCAATCAAGATGTAAATTATTGAATCCAGTGACGTTTAAAGCAGAGTCAGTGGAGGTTGGAGATCATGTGCATGACTGCACCAAGTACACTGAATATTATGATTAAATAACCCATGTCAGAAAAAATGCCTTCGGAGGGGAGGAAGTACTCTTTATTGATGGGTCCTTGTCAGTTGACCAGAATCCAGTTGAAAGGCTCACTAGGACCACAGTGGGAAAATTAAAACTGTGTAGCAACTTTGAAGTAGTGGCGAGTCCAAGATTGCCTTTATATTTCTCAGCGCAAGCAGCAGAGTTAGTAGCACTTAATGTAGCCCTTGAAATACATGAGGACGAGGAAGTCACAGTGTGTTCAGACTCTGCCCACGTGGTATCAACCGTACACGCAGGACTGTCATGTTGGAAAGGGTGGAGCTTCCTATGCCCAGACGGCACGCCTGTGCAGCATACACCAATATTGAACAGGCTCATAGACGCACTGCAGCTCCCATTGGCCATCACAGTGGTGAAGTGCGCGGCCCATACTAGTGGAGGAGATTTAATTTGCTGTGGTAATGAAATTGCTGACACAGAGCCAGAAAAGCTGTGTATTTTCCCAAAATATCTGAATTGAATTCCTTGCCCATTGCTGAAATAATCGAATTGCAGGGATCCACACCACCAGAAGAGCAGGAGCTGTGGAAACTGAGGTAGTGTTCATTGTCCCCTACCAATGTAATGTGTTGACAGGACAGCACCGGTAAAGCAGTCATGCACCTCACATTACTTAAAGTAGCACTAGACCAGCTTCACTATCCTGCACACCCAATCTCACTGAGAATGTTGCTGCATTCATTGTCAATTGTGTAGTATGCAAAGGGTTCACTGCAGGGCACACACTGTGAATAGTGAGCAAAGCAATACCCCGCCCTACTGCTCCTTTCAAGCATTTACATGTCGGGTATGTGGATATGCTCTAAAGTTGTAACAGCTATAGATACATTTTGGTAGTCGTATGCCCTTTCTCCCGATGGATCGAAGCAGGTTTGTGCACACATCCCGATGCCGCATGTGCTGCAAAATTCCTCGTGCAAGAGGTCTTCCTGAGATGGGGAGTGTGCGAGGTCCTTCGGTCTGACAATGAATCGCATTTTGTAAATGAATTATTTGAGCACATCACGATCCTACTGGATATTAAGCATATATTTTCTTCCACTTATCACCCACAGGCATTCAGATTTGTGAGCACCTCAATGGCCTTCTCAAAGAGAGAATAACCAAATTAAAAATGACCCTGAAAAAAGAATGGCTCAATTGCCTAGCCTTAGCCTTGTTTACATTCCGCAATCATCCTGGTTCAGACCATCACCTGACTCCTCACGAGCTGGTGACGAGACGCTGTATGTATATACCCCTTGCTCCTCCCACTAGAGTGTGAACTGATGCCCATAGTACTGCTCTTGTTCTTGCATCTGAAATGCATCACCACCTGGCTGATTTGACAAGTGTCCCTTTTATGTCTCAATATCTTCGTGATCGGCAGGAAGGATCCAAGAAGAATAATAAAGACGACCAACAGCTCAATTTACAAACTTTGCTCAAGCCCCCACCCTTTATCCTGGTTATAAAGTTTATATAAAGAACTTTACGAGGAGTTGGTACAAGAGAAAGTTTTTGGGACCCTACGTAGTGGAGGAAATCACTACCACTGCTGTCAAAGTCTAAAGTAGACGTGTATGGCTCCATTATGATGACGTTGAGCCATGCAAAGGTGAGCCCCCCTGCTGACAGTCCCGGATGTTTAAGCGGAAGAGGTGACGAGGATACAGACACGATCAGTCACAAGAAACAGACAGCAACCCTCAACCGAAGAAATATAGCACACAGTCCTTTTTTACACAAATGAATCACCAGATCAAGTAAACTTTCTCCTCTAAGAACTTTTACTGGCATAATAAAAACAAGGTACACACTTTTTGAGAGAAGGATACGAATGCTAGATGTTGCCATTAAGAGTCCTACTGTATGCAATTCGGGCAGGGTCAGCCAAATTACTAATAACATGTGGTATCAGCACATGTCCCAGGTGGTGAGAGGGACATCTGATGAGAGCTGATATGTGTGTTCTCTTATGCCTTAATCTATGAGCGCTTCCAGGACATTTGTAGCCACAGAGTACCTGCACATTCTGCCCATTGCCTAACTCATTTAGCACACTGTACGACTAGGGGGCGGTTTGAGTGAATATGGGCTACTTTATGATGGATATCAAAAGACACATTCCCCTATAAAGAGAGTTAGATAAAAACAAAAGCTATGATAGATGACCCAAAAATGAAACACAAGATGATACAATACATTTTAGATGGCCCAAATAAAGGAGCCTCTGCAACATTATATACAAAATTGTTGCAATGCTCAAATGTGGTAGGAAAGGAGATAGGAGGGATGCCACCATGCTGGGAGGGACCCCAGTTACTAATATAGGAACAGTTATACACTTCATCTGGATGGTTTGAGGGTATGATTGGGTGTAAAGCACAATCACTCATGTTAGTGTGAGTAGAAGTAATACAGAATGCAAATGATAAATGTCTCAATGAATGGACCAAGTATTCCAAACTTCTCACATGGGTAGAGGATGAAGCAGGCCCCCTACCCATAATTCCTTTGAAAAATGCCACATTATGTTTCAGAAATACGGGCCATGTGAAGGTAGGAGAAAACAAAGGGTGCAAATACATTTTCAACTCTTCCTGGCATGAAAATAGGCACCACCGTATTGATGGGTCACTATTGGACTTGTTGGTCTAGAGCATATTTGAAACTGCCCCCGAATTGGGGAGGGCTGTGTTCCATAGTGGTGATAAGCATACCCACGTTGGTAGTGCCTGAAAGTGATGTACACATTGCAGAGATCCCTAAAATGGATGTGCACATGAGAAAAATAGATCTTTAAGACTTGAACAAGCAAAACGAAGTAGCACTTATATCTCAGACAAAATGGAAGAGGTACTTGATGAAATACCATATGAGCATAGACAGTTCAGCAGGACAGAAATTTGATTTGCCTCCGTTTTTCCCAGGGTGTAACACATACAAGTGTTAAGGTGTGCATCAGGCAACTTGGACGTACCTCTGTTTCCGGATGATGTCCGCGTTGGGGAAGCCAGTCTGAAATTCGGTTAAACCAGTAGAGATTATGGCACAAGGAAGCAGCCTCAATCCTGTCCTGAGGGCACAGGAATGGACGGGGGCCACCCCCGACACCAAAGATCTTCCTGTAGTGATCTTGGTCGCAGTAGCTGGCACAGGCGAGACGGGTGACAAGGAGGTCGAGAAGTCCAGGGAGGTGAGAGCTCAGTAGAATGGCCCAGAAGGAGAGCTCTGTAGATCGCTGGGAAGAACCAGGCACACTCAGTTCAATGGGAATCCAAGCAACAGTCTATTTGCAGGCTGAAGAATGATGGGTAGCCGAGTTGCCGGAGAGAGTCCAGGTCCAGGCGAATCCGGAAGATGTTGAGGTTCAATTGGGGCAGACAAGAAGACTGGTACCCCAGCAAGGCAACAAAAATAGGGATATCAAGTAGGCTGACAGAATGACCTCAGGGAACCCCAAAGGATAGAACCAGGGAGAGAGAAACAAGGGGACAACTGGGAGGCCAGGCAAGGAGTAGGGAGCCAGTCTGGGAAGCAGGGGATACCAGGCAATATGCAGGGAACCAGACAGGGAAACCAAGCAAAGGAAGGTGGGGAGGTCCAGTGGGAAAAACTGGAGAACCAGGCAGGAAAGCTGAACGGCCTGGCAGGAAAGCAAGGACCCAGGTGGGAAAAACTGGAATGTCCGGCAGAGAAAAGAAGGAGGCCAGACAGGGGGGAGGGCTGGAAATCCAGGCAGGGAAGCAGAGCGAGGCTACAGAATCCAACTGGAGCCGGGCGGCGAATCAACGGTGGGTCAGGAACGAACCGCGATTTACAGCCGTGGCACGAAACCGAGGCTTGGAGCGTGGAGAGTTCCGTGAATGCGCCGCGGTCCTTCCGGGGCGAGAACGAGGCTTGGAGCGCAAGCCATCGCTCGCCTTGGTCCGCGGCACACGCGTGCTCCCGTAGCAGGAACCAAACAGCTGATTCGGACATCGGAGAATCTCCCTCCCACTGATCCGATACCTGGAATAGAGCTGCCAAGGAAAGTGGCGACCCGCAGCCTTCCAGGTACGTGTCCTAACACCATAACCCCCTCCAGAAAGGCCAGGAGCGCCAGCTTTCCGGGGATGAAGGCGATAAAACTCTCTCACCAAACAAGGAGCATGGACATTACCCACAGGTTCCCAAGTGCGATCACAGACAGGGTAACCCTTCCAGTCGACCAAAAATTGCAACCTCCCCCTAAGGTAACGGGAATCACATATTTCCTGGACCTCGAATTCAGGCGTACCCTCAACCTCAATGGGTGCTGGACGTGAAGGGGAACGACCATAAGGGTCGGGGCGATAGACTTTCAACAAGGAAACGTGGAATACTGGATGAACACGCCAGGACAAAGGTAGGGCCAACTTAAAGGCCACTGGGGAAACCCGTCTGATTATTTGGAAGGGACCAAGAAATCTAGGAGCCAATTTCAATGGTAAATTACGGGCTGGTAAGTCCTTAGAAGAAAGCCACACCCAATCTCCCACTTGAAACTGAGGCTCAGGACTCCGATGTTTGTCAGCAGTCCTTCTCATGCATTCTTGTGCCTGAGCCAGGGTACCAGCTGCCCGAAGGTGAAAGGACTGAATTTCGGTAACCAACTGATCCGCGGACGGAACTGGGCTGGGTTGAACAGGAGCGAGAGGCAGCAGCTTGGGATGAAGCCCAGAAGAACAGTAGAAGGGGCTGAATCCGGTTGCCGAATGGACTGAATTGTTATAGGCCACTTCGGCAATGCAAGGTGGGAGGTCCAATTAGACTGAGATGCGTTTGTGAAACATCGCAGGTACTGTTCCAAAGTCTGATTTGTCCTCTCAGTCTGCCCATTAGTTTGAGGATGATGACCAGAACTAAGGGCTCGATGAATTCCCAGATGTCGACACAGCTGGCCCCAAAAAGCTGAGATAAACTGAGAGCCCCAGTCCGAAATAATCTTCTCCGGCAACCCATGCAGGCGAAAGATGTTTTGTAAGAAGGATTGAGCCATCTGAGTTGCTGTTGGTATCTTCTCAAAGGAAATAAAATGAGCCGTCTTGGTGAAACAGTCGACCACCACCATGATACATGTGTTGCCTTCGGAACTTGGTAGGTCCACAATAAAATCTGTGGCAAGTGTATGCCACGGATAAGGTGGCCTTTCAGTAGGATGTAATAAGCCCAAAGGTTTCCTGCGGGGAGTCTTGACTTGGGCACAGGTAAGACAGGATTCTACGTAATGCTTGACCTGAGTAGTCCAACCAGGCCACCAGATTTGGCGCGCTATCACCTCTTGTGTAGATCGAACTCCTCGATGTCCCCCAATCTTGGAATCATGTAAACCATGCAGTATGGCTTTACGTAGAGCTTCGGTAGGTAAGTATAATCTATTTCGGAAGAGCAGCAAGCCATCTTTCTCACGCACTTGTGGGTGTGTTAGCAAAGCAGACCGTTTGGAATCCGCTGACGTCTCTTGGGCTACTTTCTGTAAGAATGGTACCAAGGCCAGAAGGAAATGTTTCGGGGCCAGCACTGGCTGATCTCTGCCTTCATGTTTGATGTCATCCTCAAGGGATCGAGACAATGCATCTGCTTTCACATTCCGAGAGTTCGGTACATAGGTGATGTTGAAATCAAAATGTGAAAAGAAGAAAGCCCAACGGGCCTGCCGAGATGTCCTACATTGAAGAGATCGTAAAAATTTTAGGTTGCGGTGATCAGTGCGTACCTCCACCGGAAACCGGCCCCCTAGGAGGTGGTGACGCCATTCTTCAAAGGTGGTCTTAATGGCCAGGAGTTCCTTTCAATAACCAGATAATTCCGTTCACTGGCCGAGAGTTTCCTGGAATAATATGCCAATGGAAATTCCATGTCTAATCTGGGATCATGTTGTAGCAGAACAGCCCCAATCGCAAAGTCAGAGACATCAGTCTCTACTATGAACGGTCTATCCTCCCGAGGATGACAGAGTATCGGGGAAGTGCTAAAAGCCTCCTTTAACTGTTGAAAAGAAATCGAGGCTTACGATCCCCACTCAAAACTCTTCTTGGTACTGGTCAAACTGGACAGTGGAGCAGTCTCCTTGGAAAAAGCTGGTATAAAACGGCGATAGAAATTGGCGAAACCGAGAAAGCGTTGGAGAGACCGTCGGTCATTGGGAGTCTTGCATTCCATGATTGCACGGACCTTTGCCGGATCCATATTTATCCCGGAGGCACTGATCATGTATCCAAGAAATTCAATGTGATCCTGATGAAACAGACACTTTTCCGGTTTAGCATATAAATGATTCTGTTGTAGTCGCTTAAGGACCTTCCTCACTTGAGTAGTGAGTCTTCAGAGAAAACCAGGATGTCATCCAAGTACACCCACACAGAGACTCCGATTAAATCAGCATATATATGATCCAACAGACGCTGGAAGACAGAAGGGGCATTACACAGGCCAAAAGGCATTACCCGATATTCATAATGTCCCAATGGTGTCTTGAATGCTCTCTTCCATTCGTCTCCAGGCTTTATGCGCACCAAATGGTAAGCCCCTCGTAGATCGAGCTTGGTAAACACTCGGGCTTTGTGCAAGGATTCCATAATAGTTCGAATCAAAGGGAGCAGGTATCTATCCTTTCTGGTGATATCATTCAGCTGTCTATAGTCGACGCAAGGCCGTAAGGTACCCTCCTTCTTCTTGACAAAGAATAATGGAAACCCGGCTGGAGAATTTGAAGGTGCGATATAACCTTTCTGAAGACATTCCTGCAGATATTCTCGTAGTACCACCCTCTCTTTGGACGTCAAGGAATACACCTTACCATGCGGAATTACTGAATCTGGTAACAGGTCTATGGTGCAGTCAAATGGTCTGTGAGGAGGTAAAGGAATATCACTTGGTTCAGAGAAAACTTCTTGAAATTCGGTGTACTCAGATGGAATTGAGACGACAGAATATAGACTGGTTCTGTTCTCCCCATCGGTCTGTGTTGAAGTGGAGGCAGTTGTCTGAGCGGGACCACAAATACAGCATTCCTTAGAGCAACGATCGGAACAGAATACCAATGTTTGAGTCTCCCAATTGATGTTAGGATTGTGATGCAACAACCAAGGTAATCCCAAAATAATGGGGTACGTGGGTGTCTTAATCACATCAAGAGAGATCTGTTCATTATGCCCTTCAATCTGTAGATGCAAGGTTTCAGTATGTTGGTGAACAGGGCCTGAAGACAGAGGAGTCCCATCGATAACCTCCACCATTGAGACGCGCTTCTTTTCAAGCAAGGTGATTCTATTTCTGGCCACAAAATCGACATCAATATAATTACCAGAAGCTCTGCAATCCAACAAGCCTAACACTTCAACTGGTTTGTTACTCAACCAAGAGACTTTAATAGGCAGAACCATGAGGACCACAGGCTGCTTGGGTTGTCTCTCCTGCGTCTTCTCTGGAAGGACTGAAAAAGAAGATGGGCCTGACGTAGCCTTCCCTACATACGACAGGCGATTTAGTTTTCTGACTTTCGAAGTGGTCGAAGCGGGCAGGTACTGAGGTAATGTCCTGAGGCCCCACAATACAGACACAACCTGAGATCTCTTTTCCTTTTCTTCTCCGCATCCGATAAGGGACCTCTTACGGCTCCAAGTTGCATCAGTTCTGGCGCTGATTCGGTGGAACCCAATGCTTTGGATGGAAGGTTCAGGAATCGAGGAAGTGTTTTCTCCGAACGCCATCTCTCACTTCTTCTCTTGGCCAGCCTGTGATCGATTCGTAAGACCTGTTCTTGGAGGGACTGTAAGGTATCTGGTTCAGGAATATGAAGTAGCTCATCCTTGTATTCTTCTCTTAAGCCCCTTCGAAAGAGGGTCTTCTGGGTGACCTCGGGCCATTGAGAATCGGTGGCCAATTGCCGGAAACGACTGATGTAGGAAATAATATCGGTCGACCCCTGTTTTAAGTCCATACGTTGGTTCTGAGCGGTGGCCGCAAGGTTAGAAGATTGAAATACTTCCAAAAATGCTTTCTCAAAAGCAACAAAATCTTCGAGAATGGGGCTCTTGGCTACCACCAGTGGGGTTGCCCAGGCCAATGCATTTCCAAATAAATTTCCCAAGATGTATCCAATCTTGGCCTTGTCTTGATTGAAGTGTGTTGGGCGACACAAAAAATGAATCCTACAATGGTTACAAAATTCGGCCACTCGGTGAGGCTCACCATCAAACTTAACCGGACTAGTCTGAGCCATTACAGACTCTGCAGAGATGACAGAACTGGCCCCATGTGCCACTACTTGCTGCAGGGTAAGATTCTCTTGACGTAGGGCAGACATCTCAGCGCGTAGGGCCCTAATTTAGTTTCTTAAATCTTCGGTTTCATCCATCTCAGAATATGAACTGGTAGTAAGGCGTCTTAATCTGTTAAGGTGTGCGTCACACAACTTGGACGTACCTCTGTTTCGGATGATGTCCGCGTTGGGGAAGCCAGTCTGAAATTCGGGTAAACCAGTAGAGATTATGGCACAAGGAAGCAGCCTCAATCCTGTCCTGAGGGCGCAGGAATGGACGGGGGCCACCCCTCGACACCAAAGATCTTCTTCCTGTAGTGATCTTGGTCGCAGTAGCTGGCACAGGCGAGACGGGCGACAAGGAGGTCGAGAAGTCCAGGGAGGTGAGAGCTCAGTAGAATGGCCCATAAGGAGAGCTCTGTAGATCGCTGGGAAGACCCAGGCACACTCAGTTCAATGGGAATCCAAGCAACAGTCTATTTGCAGTCTGAGGAATGATGGGTAGCCGAGTTGCCGGAGAGAGTCCAGGCCCAGGCGAATCCGGAAGATGTTGAGGTTCAATTGGGGCAGGCAAGAAGACTGGTACCCCAGCAAGGCAACAAAAATAGGGATACCAAGTAGGCTGACAGAATGACCTCAGGGAACCCCAAAGGATAGAACCAGGGAGAGAGAAACAAGGGGACAACTGGGAGGCCAGGCAAAGAGTAGGTAGCCAGTTTGGGAATCAGGGAATACCCGGCAATATGCAGGGAACCAGACAGGAAAACCAAGCAAAGGAAGGCAGGGAGGTCCAGTGGGAAAAAACTGGAGAACCAGGCAGCAAAGCTGAACGGCCTGGCAGGAAGGCAGGGACCCAGGCGGGAAAAACTGGAATGTCCGGCAGAGAAAACAAGGAGGCCAGACAGGGGGGAGGGCTGGAAATCCAGGCGGGGAAGCAGAGCGAGGCTACAGAATCCAACTGGAGCCGGGCGGCGAAACAACGGTGGGTCAGGAACGAACCGCGATTTGCAGCCGTGGCATGAAACCGAGGCTTGGAGCGCGAAGAGTTCCGGCATGCGCTGCGGTCCTTCCGGGGCGAGAACGAGGCTTGGAGCGCAAGCCATCGCTCACCTTGGTCTGCAGCACATGCGTGCGCCCGTAGCTGGAACCAAACAGCTGATTCGGACGTCGGAGAATCTCCCTCCCACTGATCCGATACCTGGAATAGAGCTGCCAAGGAAAGTGGCGACCCGCAGCCTTCCAGGTACGTGTCCTAACAACAAGTGCCAGATTACCCACTGGGAATTGCTAAAAACCATTAATACAACAGTGAAATACTTTAACACTATAAAGAAAGAGTTGAGAGCAATAAGGCTTATGACTCTTCAAAACAGGTATGTCCTTGATCTGATAACAGCCATGGAGGGTGGCATATGCAAAAATAAATGGCCCAACCTGCTGTACTTTCCTACCTGCTCACGATGAAGAAAATGGGACCCTCACAGAGCCCATAACGCTGCTAACAGATCTCCACACCAGAATGGTAGAGGAGGTGGACGAAGTAGATCATGATGACTATTGGCTCTCTTAGCTATTCTCTTGGATCCCCTCCTGGCTGGCTAATGCAGTCAAAGTACTAAAAGCCATATTAGTGTTGGCACTGTTAGGATTTTGGGTCCTGAGAATAGCTATAAGCCAACGCAAGAAGACGACTAAAAAGGTGGTAGGGATGTAAATAGTGATAAATGTGGACACAAGGATGCACGAATGCACACAAACCGATGATTTATCTCACTTGGACTTAAGACAAAGGCCCTCATTACGACCCAGGCGGTAAGTTACCACCTGGGTCGTACCCTTACCACCATGGTGTAAACTATGTTTACACCATGGTGGATGGCGGATTTACCGCCCCATTCCAAGGTGAGTGGGGCGGTAAATCCCCATTTCCCATTTTACCCTTCCCCATTCCCATTTTCTCCCCATAGGGCATAATGGGAATGGGGAAAGGCGCTAATTAGGCCACCGTAAATTACGGTGGCGTAATTAGCACCAAGGTCCCTTTGCGGCATGGGTTTTAACGCCTGCAAAAAGCAGGCGTTAAAATCACCATCCCGCAAAGGGACCTTGGAATCAGGCGTTAAGGGTCGGCGCCATTTACTGCGCCGTAAACCCCTTAACGCCTGGGTCCTAATGAGGGCCAAAGTCTCATCATCCCTCCAGGCTCAAAATTATGTTATAGCTGAGACCCTCATAATTACGTGGATGTTGGGTATTCTGCAAACCAGATGGGGAGTGCTGCTATATGACCTGGAGTGTGGACGAACCCATAAAACATTCAGGTGACTGGAGGGGGGTGACAAATATATGGACCCCCAAGGTACCCCACTGGGGAAAGGGACCTCTGAGAGATGTGGTCGAGAACTCGACCAGAGGGAGGGATGTTGAGAGACAGATGAATGCTTCATTCATAGTTTCGGGCCCTTCCGCCTCTGTATCATAGGAATTAAAGGAGCGCATCATTCATGGTGCTTGTCCCCTCTCCAACACCATACCGCAAGTACGAGAGCCGGTACTCACTTAGACAACCTACCGACCCTACCCTGGAGCAACCAAAGAGGAGATGAATCGGCAAGCTCTAGCAGACATGGGCATGATGTAACCAAAGATGAGGAGAGCAAGTGACCTCACTGGCAAATGTAAGACACGAAGCAGACATGCACTCACCACAAAGATATGAAGACACTAGGTCAAGCTGCATTTAGACATGAACAATGTTACTGGCATTCAATAGACACTAGAAAACATATAATCGATATATATATATATATATATGATGAAAAGCGAAATGCATAAGAATACATATAAAGCTTGCTTAACACAGCGATGCAAAGGCAATGTTGCAGATAAGTAGGTCCCAGGCCCAGAAAGCCTTGTGGACAATGCAGACAGTCTTGAATTTGATCTTTGCAGCCACAGGGAGCGAGTGAATAGATTTCAGCGCTGGAGACATGTGGTCCCTGGGCTTGAGGCCAACGATAACTCTTGTGGTTCTGGTGGATGAGTTGCAGAAGGTGCTATGCAGAAGCAGGGAGGTTGAGGAAGAGGCTGTTGCAGTAGTCTAGCCTACAGAGAACCAGGGTTCTGGAGACAGTGAGACGCTGGGGGAAAGTGAGAAAAGGTAGAGTGCCTCTGAGGAGGTGTAGTTTATAGTTAGACTTATTTGAGATGTCAGAAATGTGAGAGGAGAAGGGGAGAGTGGAGTCAAAGATGACCCCAAGGTTTTTGGCCTTGGAGGTGGGCCTAGGCACAGGGCCAAGGGAGGCCAGCCAGAGTGAAAGTGGAAAAGTGGGAGCAGGGGTCCCAATGCGAACAATCTCAGTTTTACTGGCATTGAGGCAGAGGTCATTTGCAACCACCATGACTAGATAGCAGACAGTCAGATATAAGTGAGGAAGAGGAAACGGCTGAGGATAGCCTGAAGAACAGTTGTGTATTGTCCGCATAACACTGGAAATTAGAGGTGAAAGTGGCGATCACACGTGCCAAGGTAGCCATATAGATGTTGAACCAGGGGGATAGGTTTGATCCCTGGGGAACGCCGCAGGTTGAGAGAGTGATAGTCGAGGGGAAGGCTTCAAGTTCCACCTGGGATGGGCAGTCGGAGAGAAAAGAGGTTAACCACGTCACCGACTGACTTGTGATTCCCGGGGTGTCATGAAGACGTGCGATCGGGATGTTGTGGTTAACCGTGTCAAAGGCGGAGGAGAGATCAAGGAGAATGAGGACAGAGGGAGTGTCAGTGCCAAGATTTGAGAGCAGGTCTTCATGCGTGTTCAGAAGAGCAGTTTCCGTGCCTCTGGATGCTCTAAAGCCAGACTGATGGTCATGGAAGTAACTAATAGGTTCAGTGTGGATGTTCATCTGATAGATAGCTAATGTCTCAAGGAGTTTGCCCAGGAAAGGAGTGATAGAGATCGGATGGTAGTTTGCCGGAATGGAGGGGTCAGCAAGGGTTTCTTGAGCAGAGGGTGTACAAGGGAGTGCTGCTTAAGAGCAGTTGGGAAAGTTCCAGTGGAAAAGGAGAGATTGCAAAGGTCAGCCAAGGCTGGGGCAAGGGAGTCAATGTTGTCTTTGATAGTTATGGAGGGGCAGGGGTCCACTTGTTTGGATGAGGTCTTCATTGACTGAACTTGACTGGCGAACTCATTGAGTGTGACGGGTGGGAGAGAGGAGAGGTGGAGTGGAGGTGGAGCCAGGGGAGGCACCGGTGTTGGTGTGTGATGTGATGTGTGGGAGGGAGGAAAGGATATCTTGGGTTTTAGTGGTGAAGTGTGCTGCCACGGCCGAGCAGAAGTCCTGGGTGGGTGTAACAGAAGAAGTGGTTGCTGCAGGATTGGCCAGTTCCTTCCAGTCTTTGAAGAGTTAAGCCGTTTAATACTTGGCACTCACAGTTATTCACCCCTTTACTTAATCTAAAAGAAATATGTCCTGCGTATGTAGCTTGTCCTCTTAGACTCCTTCAGTGCGTTGCAGATGCTTCTTGATTCTGAGCCAAGCAAATATACTTCGTTCTTGCACACATCTGTCTTCCAGCGCCTGTTAGATCTGCAGCCTTGGTTTCCGATCTCGAAGCTTCTCGAAGCTTCTCGCTTACGCTGACGTCCATTTTCGCAACATGGATCATTTACTCACGGTATATTTCCTACTTTAACAAGCTTCTACATTGTCTTACCTACCTTGTGTTTCTGTGTATATACATCTACTGCATCTCTTGTTACTTTTCTTCTAAGTGTATATGGTTTTCTTTATACTGGTATTTATGTTTAATTCGTCACTTTAGTCACATCTTCATTCTCTTGATTTCCATATATCAGGTTTAGTGTGCCCACATATCTCCTCTTCTTCATGACATCACTTCACACCTGTCTGACTTTACTTATAGTTCTTCTATGTCCAGTGGTGTCTGCAGGCTCATGTCTACTGCATCATTGATACGGTTGTCTGAGTGCATAACATCTCTCATACCTTCGATGTGGTATTGGGATGATACCAGGTACCATGCCCAGTTTGTTCTTGCTTTTCTTCCAGTATGATGGAGGTGAGGGGGTGGGCCCTATAGATGACGTGTACATCTGCCGCTCTATGTGGTAGAAAAGGGAGGTTTGGACTAGCACAGAGGAGAACAGAAGATAACAATTCCCAAGCGTAAGACACATTTCTCTTAGATTAAGTAAACAAACAACCATCCCTTGAAGACCATGTGCTCAGTAATTAAGCCTTAGTGTTGGAAGGAAAGTAGCTCAAAGACGTCTCCAGTGGACAGGAAGGGTAAAAGCACCAGCATTAAAATGGGATAAAATCCTAGTAAAAGTTGAGCAGAATAATTCAAAACCTCTCCTCCCACATGACTTATAGTTGGAGAACAGGGGCTATTCCTTAACTCCACAAACAGAGACCTTTACTCCCCTCAAAGTCCAACAAAAAATATGCAAGACAAAGCCAAGTTCAAAGCTAAAAGTCTCGGCTTGTTGCCTAGGAAATCAAAGATGGTGTGTTTTAATTGGGAAAAGCAGCACCTTGATGTCGCTCTCCCTATCACCATTGTCCTCATGTGCAGATGATCTACCAAGTAGTCAAGGTTGGTGAAACCAATGCCAACCAATCATCATTCTCAAACGATGCTGTTTTGCAACTGTTTCAGTAACCAATCAAGTAGTGTAGAGATGACATGTATTCACCATTATCAATTTTAAAGGTGGTCTCAGGTGAAGCCATCTGATAGAACATAGCCAATAAGAAGAATAAACCATATATATTGTATACATAGAGGATTCCCGTAACCAATCCCACCTTCTCGTAGGTTTTTGTAACTAAGATTGTAGTGTGATGTCAGTTGTGATATATTTTGTGTTTTTAACCTGTTGTTGAGCTCGAAGACGATGAGAGCGTGGCCATTTTTCATGTTCATTGCTGTCCCTGTTTTATTTGGTTTGTTAATAAAACAGGCCTTTGTCAATTATCTTGACTATTCTGTTTTTTATGTGTGCGATTTCCCGGCTTATCTGTTCCGCTAAGGGCTGGTAATTTCCCCCACCATTACAGTAATTTTGCAGTTGGTGTGTAACAAACACTTTCCTTTGAAATTGGGAGATGGGTGTTGTGTACATAGACACTGGCCCTCATTACGAGTCCGGCGGTAGCCTTGCTGGTAAAACCCGGCAGGCTGCCACCAGACCCTTTGTGAATTACCGGCGTGGACTTGCTGGATTTACCGGCACATTACAACTCCAGTGGTCCGGTAACTCCGGCGCCGGCAATTCTGTTAATCCCCATTCCTGCACAGTCCAATAGGACTCTGCGGTAATGGGGACCGCGGAAACACCGGCACCATGTCATAATGGTGCCTGTGTTTCCATGCATTTCTTCGGGCGGGTGCCGTGCCACCCGCTAGGTCAAGCCTGATGGGTAAAAAGGCACCTGCCTGCAGAACTCATAGTTTGCCGGGCAGAAAAACGGTGCTGGTATGGTTTTACCGGCACCGTTAATTCCGGACCGGCAAACATGTAATGAGGGCCACTGACTCGCTCTGTACATATTTCCTGCAGGATCCTTAAAAGAGATATACAGTATTAAAACAATACCTCTGTGTGGTCCCCTGTTTTATTCTAAGTGTCACTGTGTTTCCCTGTATCTTGACCACTGCATCCCCCTCTGACGTACTCTCTACTCCCTCAGAACAAACGCACATTATGAAAAAAGAAGTTGGATTCCACCTTAATTCCTGACACACTAAGTACAGATTCTCAAAAACGAGTGTAAATATAATACAAAGCGCTGAGGATGCACCTTGTTTATTTGTTGTAGTTCCAGAAATGCACTGTTTACCTCATTCTCAAAGGTTACCTGTGTATTTCCAGAAGGCTGGGCAGCAGCACAAAAGATGCACTGTCCCTCGCTCTTGCATACATTAGTGCTAGGAGAATTCTCCCAACACCTACATGGGTTCTGGTGAATATCACAGTGACAGGATCCTAAAAGGGTTGTCAATTTGAAATGTGTTAAAATAATAAATAACATGATTTCTATCCCTGTTTGATAGATAGAAATGCAAGTGTGACATCAGTGTTTCAAACTGCTGCTATCATACTTAAAATGATACAATACAGGCTCAGGCATGAAAATGTCATGGATTGCGTATCTCCCTTTATCTGTTCCAAACAGACAGAGGAGAATGTGATTGTTTCCTGCACATTTCATTGTGCATGCTATTTTAAAATTCATAGATAAGTCTTGAAAAGCCCGGAAAAGCCTCCTAATTTGCACAATGGAGTGGAAAAGAACATCTGAATGTGTCCAACACATTTGTTCACCATGAGATGCTCTTTTTGCATAGAGCATATATTTTTGGGCTCAAGTGATGAGATGGCAAAAAACTTGGCAAAAAAAAACTTTGAGAATATCTTTTCATCACTGTGATTCACAAGGGTCAACAACCAACCATCCTTGCTCCCATCCTATCGCTGAGGACCACAACAAAGTTCCACTCCTTCCAACTGTCATTCATCCTAAGGAGAATAATGGCACCTTCTCCCACCAGACCAAGCTCGCCTGTGGCTGCACTCTGTAAGCTGATTCAATTCAACACTACAGCTAAGTCAATGCCTAGTCTGGGATGCTGAGGGAAACCCTTATTGATACATTTTTATGTCCAGTTCGTTTACTCTGGATGACAATCCTTATATAACACCCCTCTCTTAGAATCCCCCTGACCCCGCTGAGCCAAGAAGTAGGTTTGTTTTGCAAATTAAAAGTTTTATTTGAAAATTAAACAATATATATATATCACACTTTTATAATAAATTATTATTTGATAGCACACTTGTAAAGATGCTAGTGATCAACAATGGATAATGTTATAGTGGTACACCCTTTTTAATGGCTTAGAAGTTGATATAGAGAGGATAAAGTAGCTGAGAATGCTCATATGGCTTCAAAGACAATGCAATGATGAATGAAATGCAGTACAGAAAATAAACTTAATATGATTTCAACCAAAACAATGTAATCACTTTTCCCCCTGGTAGCAATTCTCCCCCCACCCCCTTTATGCAATGTAAAGAGATGGAAGGAAAGCACACAGTTCTCAAGAATGCAGTCAAATATAATTCAGTTCCCTCTTAGCAACCTTAGAGGAAAACAGGTAGAAGTTTTAAAACACAGGCCCAAAATGCTTTGAATGTGATGACAATGAAGTGAGAGATGTGCTAAAATTGCTTTTAATTCCCTATAGAGGGTTCAGGGTAGGTGATAAATACTTTGAATCAGTTCAGGCCAGCCCTATGAATGATTCAGGGATGGTTATTAGGTTGAAAACAGATTTCAGGGATGGAAGCAAAGACAAATATTTTTACCCGTGGCTAAAATGAAGCAAAATGTCAAATTGCGGCAAATTTTCCAAGTGCGTCGGGCGCGATTACGGAGGCACTATAAGGAGTAGCAAGCCTTAGGCTTGCTGGAAAGCTTAGATTCTAAGCTTTAAAATGACAGTTAGAACTCGCTCCTAGCACAAACGGTTCCGGAGATACGGACGATTTAGTAAAGGTAGTTTTTTGGATTTGAAATTTTAAAGTAAAACTCAAAATGACAGATGGAGCTTGCAGCTGTGAATTGACAGAAAGACACACACGATTCCTATGAGGCAGTTCTAAATAGGTCAAAATAGTTAATTAGATTATTTTAAACTAAGGGATTAGTTCTGGCACGATCCTAGCTGGGTACTCACACTAGATTTTGGACAGGAATGCGACTTCGTCACGGATTGGGTCAACTGGTTGGACTGGACTCCTGGTGGTTCTGCTCCCAGCATCTGGTCTCTGATTCTGGCAAAAGTTCTTGGCACTACACGGATCTCTGGTTCTGCTGGTCTGGATCAAGTGGATTCTGGATACAGCTCTCTGGTTCTGGAGATTTCTGGCGCAGGGTCCTAGGCCAGAATCAAACAACGCAGCCCGGCTGTTCTATTCTGATGTGCCCCTTGGAGATCTGGGGTAATCAGTTTGCAAACTTGCAAGGCCAGCTGAGAATACTTTAGCTTGCAGTAGGCCTTCTTGGTTCAGAGTTCTGTAGTCTATCTGGAGTTAAGGTCTATTTTCTGGATGTGAAGTCATCTGTCAGCGTGCTCCGCAAGGAAATGGAAATTGGATGTCCTACCTGTCCTGCACTGTCTCCTATGTGTTTTGCAAGTGGGTGGGTCGGCTAATTCTGCATGCCCAACCCTCTCAAGATTTGATAGGTCAAAGGATTCTTTGGTCCCTGATTTGAGAAAGGATAGTGTGTCAGAGGGATGTCAGCCATTTACGATCTATTGAAGAAACGCCCCTTTGCTTTTACCTTAGAAATCATTTTTCATAACTACACATATTTCCCAGATACACAGTTGTTTGACATTACATGTACCCATTACAGATTACTTAAGGTACATTCTGGCCCAACTCTGTTCTTCCTGGGGGCTTGCATTCAAAAATGACAACTTATTTTCGTTTTTAGTTGATTTACCAATATCGGACGTTTACCAAAAATGGCACACATGTACACCGCCTTTCTACCCATATTCCATAAATTTACTAGGTCTCTAGCATAAACACAGTGTCTGTAGTATTAATAATTAGCAGGGTTTTGGCTCAGAACATCACAGAGCGACCAGCCTAGTTTTGAGCTGGGAGTGAATGTGTCAATTTAAAGATCCCAAAGTTGTACATTTCTGTCATCTGGTTACAATTAGTTATCAGTGTTTTATAAAACATATATTTGCCTTCAATTCACAAAAAGTATCTGGGTCCGCACCCAGAAACTTGGGAGTCAGGGACCACATGTCTCTTCTGCCAGGCAGAGCTCTGTTTACCGTCCACACCCAAATTAACATACCCCATTCAATTGCAAGAGTCTATTGTGTCGGCTGAGGTCAGCAGGCCAGGGGGCCACTCTGCATTTGGTTAGCATGTCCATGTGATCTCCTGGCTTCTTGTTTGTAGTTCTGAGGTGAGAAGGTTTCCCAGCCTCTTGCAATGTTAATTGAATCAGCCTGTCTTCAGGGAACAGCAGGTGTTTAAAAATGTTTTAATTAACCAAAAAGGCTTTGAAGTTTCCAGCTGTCTCAGGAGGCTGATTAGCTTCTGAAGTAGCAGTTCTTCTGTCAGAGTTTAGACCGCTAGCACTGGTTTGTGGACAAAGCTGGTACTGCACCCCCATGATTTTAGCAACTTTTTGACATCAAGAAAATTAATTCCCAACAGCTCTGGGTTGCTTTTGGCAATCAGCCTTGCCATTCCCAATGGTTTCAGGCTACTGTGTGTGTAGCCCAATGGTGGTTTTAGGCAGTGCCCTCCTGTGCTCACAACATAGGCAAAAATGGGTGGCAGCCTATTCTTCATGTTTTCCCTGTGCATTTTCTGGGGAGTTCTGGCCATCATGATGTTTTCAATGCCAGTAATGCACAGTTTTTGTAGTAGGGCTCGGTTGCATGGGTAAAACATCCCACAAGCCCCCCCTCTTGCGATGGCCATTCTGATCTTTCATTGATGGAACTCGCAAGATCTGGGATGTTTGCCTCATCTTCTTCCGGTAGATGGCACAGTTCTGTATCTTTTCCTCCATCAGGTGGATCGATCGGTTCTCCTCGCCGGTTCTGATGGGAATATTGGGCGGTACCCTGGGCCCCTCGGATCTTGGCTCCTGGTCCCTGGGTCGTTCTCCTTGGTCAGTCTCCATGGTTTCATCTCTCCTAGGATGATAAAGCAAAAGCGGCAATACCTATTCGTAGAATTTCTCCCCCACTATTGATCTAGTGGGGCGGCATGTACATTTTATAATTCAAGAGACATAGCATTCTTATTTTGAAAAACAAGATATAATTCAAAGACAGTTGCATACAAGAATCATAATATTTTAGAGACTTAGGGCCTCATTACACGGATGGCGGTAAGGATTTACCGGTACCGGTAAAATACCGGTACTGGTAAATCCTTACCGCCTTACTACGAGGTCCCTTTGCGGGTTGGGGGATTTAACACCTGCTTTTTGCAGGCGTTAAAAACCAACCCGCAAAGGGACCCAAGGAGCTAATTACGGTACCGCAATTTGCGGTACCGTAATTAGCGCCTTCCCCATTCACATCGAGCCCTATGGGGCAAAAATGGGAATGGGGAAGGGCAATGGTGGAAGGGGGAATTACCGCCCCGCCAACCTTGGAATGGGGCGGTATTTTACCGGCATGAACCATGGCGCTAATAGCGCCATGGTTCTCCGCCATCCGTGTAATGAGGCCCTATATGTGGGATATTTTAGGGTTGGAACTGAATTAATCTGGAGCGGTCCCCTCTGGTATTGCAGAGGACTCCTCCAGTTGCTGCAGAGTGTGCCTGGGATGGCAACACTTTAGCTGATTTATATGGACCCACTGGTCTTCCCCTTCCGCCAGACTACCTTTGGGGATGCGGATCTTATAAGCTACTGGGGAGATCTTGTCTATAATTTCAAACGGTCCCTTCCATGTAGGCAAAAATGTTCGCTGTTTGGCCTGGTTTCTTTGGAAATTGTATAGATAAACCCGGTTTCCCACATTATATTTCTTCCTGGTGGTCTTCAGGTCATAGTGGGTCTTCATGCTATAAGCTGATCTTTCTAGATTCTGCTGAGCAAAGGCAAAAGCATGTTGGAGGTGTTTCCTTAAATTCTCCACATACTCATGAGTTGTGGAGGCGTTTATCAACGTATGATCTTGGGTCCTGTAGAGCAAATGCTTTGGAAGCACCATCTTGCGTCCAGTCATCAGCTCAAACGGTGACATTTTAGTTGCAGATCCCAACTTGGCCCAGAATCTGCCACACACTTTTTTAATATGCTCAGAATGGTTCGGTTGTATCTCTCTACTGATCCAGAAGAAGCTAGCCAGTAAGCAATATGTAGCTTCCTTTTGACCCCCAGTACCTCCCACATCTTTGTCATTACCTCGCTGGTGAAATGGCTACCTCTGCTGACTCAATCCTTTGAGGTAGACCAAAACGGGAAAAGATGTGGTTAATCATCAGGGCAGCTGCTGTTTCTGCCTTGCAGTTTGGGGCCGGGAGACATTCCACCCACTTGGTAAACAAGCATGTGACGGTCAACATGTACTTGTTTCCTCTAGACGAGTGAATTACAGGGCCTACGAAGTCGATTTGCAAATCTGACCATGGCAGTGTGCACGGTGTGTGAGGGATGATGGCTGAAATTGTGCACACACCAGACACCCCTTCAAGTATTGGTTGAGGTCCTGCCCCATGTGTGGCCAGTATGCAACCTCTCTTAAGATCTCAAGTGTTGTGTGAAACCCCCTACGACCGGCTGTGGCCACATCATGGGCGTGACTTCACATCAGGCTTCGGAATGAGGTAGGAACCACCCACTGATCATGGCCAGCTTGGAATTTCCTTACCAACAAACCGTCTTGGATTCGGAACCTTTTTGGACATTTCATCAACACTCTTAGGTCCTCTTTCCCAATGTAATCGGTATCCGTCAGGGGAAAGTTCTCAGGGTCCTCAATATGTTGGTAAAACTTACCAATTATTGGATCCCCCTTCTGAGCTGTAATCAAATCAGCATCAGGGGTCTCCTTACTCCATTGTGCAGTTGAAAGATCATTGTGAGCATTTGTCTGGGACCTAGTGATAGCAGTGACCTGGATTTCCCCCAAAAGGGACTCAATCTCTATTAGATCCCCTTGGATGGACCCGGTTTTGGCCAGCTGATCAGCTAAGTCATTTCCAGTTTTGTCTGGTCCCTCTACTTTGGAATGACCCCTGATCTTCTTCCAGTAGATGGTCATCCCATTCGAGGTGACCAGATCATCAATGTTTTGAATTAACTTCACATGTTTCAAAGGTTTGTTATTAGCACATAGCATGCCTCTGGTTTTCCAGTTAACCAGGTGCTCCACTACCCCGTTCCGTACATAATCCGAATCTGTGATTATGACCAGTTCATGGAGTTGATGTTGGACAGCAGTGAGGATGGCTTGATGCACAGCCATCAATTCTGCCACCTGACTACTTCGGGGACCAATTTTGTATCCAGAAGAGGGTTCTGGGGACTCATTCACCCATGCGTTCCCTATGCCGGCCACGAGTTCTTTTTCCCCGTTGTTGTCAACATGGTAAGAGCATCCATCCACATAGACAGTGGGCATTCCCTCACACTTGTCTTCTTCAAAGACTTTGTGGGGGGAATTAAGGTATGCCTCCATGTTGTCCTTGAGTTTTAGACTTTCGTCCTCGAGACAGTTTTCTCTGGCACAATCATGCAAGTCAGCCAGACCTGGCGCGAGGGGACTCTTCTTGTTTTGGCCATATCTGACCTCCACAGGAAAGCCTTGCATTGACAGAATCCAGGAAGTCATTTGGGAATTACTCACATTTCCGGCCCGGATTCTGTCACTTTGGAGGTATTGCAGAGGCTGGTGTGGAGTCTCCACTATGATGTGTTCCCCCTGGATGAACGGGCAGTAATTCTTCAATGCCCACACCATTGCCAGGAGTGCCTTCTCACAATCGTTGAATTTTTCCTCCACAGAGGATAAAGTTTTGCTCGCATAGGAGATTACTTTATTGACCTTGTCATGCTTTTGGTATAATACTGCCGTCAAGCATGTATTAGAGAACCCTGTCTCCAGGAAGAACTCCTTGTTTCTGACAGGGTAAGCCAGGCAAGGCGCTTGTGAGAGGCTTCTTTTGAGTTGTCTTACTGCCTCGGATTGTTCTGGGCCCCATTCCCACTTGACCCCCCCCTTCAAGAGATGAATCAGGGGTCTGGTGATCTCTGTGTAGCCCTCAATGAACTTTCTGCTGTAATTAGTCAGTCCAAGGAGGCTCCTTAGTTCCCGCAGAGTGGTGGGGTCTTTCAGTTTCTGAAGTGCTTCCACTTTCTTTTCCTGGGGACAGAGACCCTGAGGAGTAATCTCATGCCCAATGAAAGTAACACGTGTTCTACACCACTGTGCTTTCTGAAAGGAAAGTTTTGCTCCGGCGGCCCTCAACTGTGTCAGAACATAACGGATCTCCGCTATGTGGTCCTCCACAGATGAACTTTTGATGAGGACATCATCTACATAAGCCAGGTTACCTCTCGCACCCAGGTCGGGCATGGCCTTATGTAGGAAAATGTTGAATTCATTGCCGGAGTTGAGGTATCCGAAGGGAGTCCGGGTCAATGTGTACTGCTGGCCCCCAAAGGTAAAAGCCAGTTTGTATTGGTCCTCCCTACTGACAGGCACGGTCCAGTATCCATTAGTCAGGTCTATTGCAGTGAATACCTGTGACCCCTGGATCTGGGCCAGCCCTTGGACAATGTAGGGAAGAGGCCATCGGGAAGTATGGACCCATTTGTTGAGCTCCCTAAGGTCGGCACAGAGTCTCCACTGGCCGCTTGGCTTCAATATTCCCAGCACCGGATTATTGAAAGTGCTGTGGACTGGACGGATTATTCCCTGAGACTCAAGGTTCTTAATTATTTCAGTAAGGGACTCCATGGATGCGAGAGGCAAGCGATATTGCTTCACAAACACTGGAGTCATGCCAGGGTCCGTGGGAATTGTCGTGTGGATGTCGGTGCGACCACAGTCATATGAGTCTACCGCAAAGAGATCTTGGAAATCCAAGAAAACTTGTTTCAACGTTTGCTCCTGTTCCAGAGTCACACAGGCATCAGCTAGGTTGACTCTCTCTTCCACCATCTGCCTGAAGCCTGGAAAGATTTCTGGTTTGGCTATCTCAGTGGCCTCCTCCAGCTGGGTGGAGAAGTCCCTGGTCAGAGTGCTGATTTGGACTGGAGGCTTCAGGTGGGAAGGGCAGCCCTCACGGACCTGGAAAATCACCTCATCCCTCCTGAAGTCACAAGTCACATCTTCCTTACCATAAGGGCAAGAAGTGTACACCAGGAAGTTCCCCCCATGCCGGGTGAAAATCCTGTCTGGTGTTGTATTGTCCTCACTGTCACTGTCAAAACAGTCCTTGGGGATTGGTACTAACAGTTCATTTCCTAAATCAATGGAGAAATGTCGGTCATCAACCACCATTCCAATAATGGTGCCTGCGGCTAGAGTAATACTCTTTAAGTCGCTGTTATCCACCTCTATTGGAATGGTGTCATGTTCTATGTTGACTAATGGTGTTGGGTTTACCCCCAACCCTTGCTGTTGGAGAGAAGCATTTAGATGAATATAAGCATCAGGGTTTTTCAATTTTTGTCCTCTTTAACTTTCACTTCCAGGGAGAATTGTCGGGTCCTTTCTGGGATGGTGACTTCCTCTTTAAGCTGAATTTCAACTGCATAAGGTAGCAATTGAGCTGACCTAAATGCTTTTTCTTGATCATCAAAGCCCATGGGATTATCCGCTAATCGGGACCAAGCTTTGAAGTTTATTAGGTCCAAACTAATGGCAAAGCGATTGAGAATGTCACTGCCTAAGTAAAAGGCGGCAGTGACGTCTCGCACGACCCAACAATTATGGACTATGCTCTTGTTCCCAATGGTGATTTTGAGCATACACCTGCTTGGCAGGAGATGTTTGGAATTAGGTGCTTCCAGGTCCATTTCCCATTTGTCTATCAGTTTGAATGTGGGAATGGCTGGATCTTTTGGGAGTTGTCGGAACATGGCTTCGCTAATGAAGCTCTTACCGTTGTTCACACACACTCGGGCGAGAACAGAATCCTTCCCATCATTTAACTGAACAGGGATGAACAACTGATCTCCAATTTGCTGAATATCAGCCAGGCTCTGAGCTGATTTCACATCTTTCTGGACTATAGAAGTGGGAGTTTCTGATTGTGGATTAGTAAAGAATTTCAGAGTGACAACCTTCTCAGGAGGTCATTCCCTAGTAAACAAGGGATGCCCTCTGGAGTCACTACTATGACCGGGTGTTTCACCTTGTGTTGCCCAATTTTGATGTCCAAATCTGCAGTTCCCTCGACGGGAATTCCCTTCCCGTCAAAGTTCTGCAGTTGTCCAGGAAGAGAGGTGAGAGGAATACGGTAATTCTTCCCCCTTCCTACATTTAGAGCATCAAAGGCCCTTCTGAACAGAAGGGTAGTTTGGGATCCAGTGTCCACCAGTGCCACAATTGTACCCTGCCCCTGTACTTGTACCGGGGCATAATATCTTCCCTCCTTCTCCTCAAGGGGGCACAGATAATGCATGTTTTTGGACAACTGGTGGGCTAACTTTCTGGTTCTGGACATCGCTAGAGAAGAGATTTGGGCAGAATTCTGTGAAGAGTCTCGGGAATCTGAAAGAAAAAATTGGCAACTTGAAATGGTTTCGGGCTCCCCTGGTTCCGGTTCTGGGCCGCCCCCCCCCTTTTTGGAGGCAGTCATCAGGATGGGTTTGACCCATGGGATTTTGGTATTTTTGGTTCTGGGATAGAATGATGGGCGGCGACAGCTCAATCTACCCAGTCTGGGTTGGAATCCCTTGCGACCCATTTTTCCTTGGGAGGAGTTCCCCCATCTCTGAAGGAGAAGATCCTTTTCCCAGGATCCTCCGAGGATCCCTCTCCCTCAAATTGGAAGATCTGTACCTCCTCCACAAAGTGGGTCTGTTTGGGTACTTTGTTTCGCCTACCCCCCTCTGCTCCTTGGGTGGCAGACTTTCAGGGGTAGGAGATTTTGTTTCCGGTTCCTGGGTTTCCAGGGGCTGTTTACAAGTGGGGAAGGAAGCTTCCTCCAAGGCTTTACACCCCCCTTCCCCTTGTGCCTCCTCCCTGGGAACCGGTGGGTTATCGGGGTGCTTCACCCGTCATTGTTCTGGAGCACCAGGTCCAGAGTTTGGGGCATTCTGTGCCGGCATGCCCATCTGAGGGTTCTGTTGGGCCCTCAGCATGCGGCCCAAATCCTGTGCCATGTTCTGAACCTGGCGCTCTAAATGGGAAACCCGCTCAGGCTGATACGGGGTCCTGTTTTCTCCCCTGGGCTTATCCCGGGAAGGGTAGCTATCCCTTCTCTGGTAATACCCTGGGTTGGGAAGATTTGGGTACCCCTACACCCTTGTCCTCCCCTCTCCCGGATTAGGTTGTCTGGGCTCAGGGAATTGGGGAAAGAAGGATGGATGGTTTTGGGGTTGGAAATTGGGTGGATACCTGGGAAAAAAGTTCTGCCCAGTGTTTGGGAAATTTCTGCCCTCCTGTGGGAAGTTAGGAGGGAAGTTCCCTGGGTCAGGTGCTTGGCTGGATCACCCCCCTTGGGGTGGAGGAGTCCACACATAACCCAGGATTGGTCTGTTTCCCTTGTAGCGGGGACTTACATAATCAGGGGAGCGAGGGACCCCATTTGTGGGACTACCTCCTTGACTCCCTGTCTGTGAATGGCCCGAGGGCCTTCTGGTGTTAGAGTTATTCTGCGCAGGAAGGTTTCTAGGCCCCCCATCTCCAAATCTAAAACGGGGGCAACCTTTACCTCCGCCACCTTGGCAGCAGCAGCGGTGCTGTTGGTTTTGGGGGTTTTCTGCGCAATACTTTTATTTTCTATGGGCTTCTGCACCTCATAGATCAAGGTGGCTTGCTCAATGACCCAGTCTAAAGATCTTTTCTCGTGAAAATCTCTCATGAGCTGGGTTATTATGTACTTGGGAAGAGCATGGAAAAATGTGTTGATGAATTCTCTGCTGTCCGTGCGCACCCTTCTGGTGGTCTGCGCAAAGGCACGCTTCAATTCTTGCACAAATTCTTGTGGGGCCTGATCCTCCCCACATTGCAAATTGCAGGCTGCCTTGCAAGCCTCTTGGGGATTTCTATGTACAGAAAAATGTTTCAAGATGGCCGCCCTATATGTGGACCATCTTGAATGGTTTTGGTCCTCCAGCCCCGCAAAGAAACTGGAGTATTCAGGGGAGAATGTCCATTTGACGTACTGGATGCAGCTACTGCTGTCCTTCAAATGGAAAGTCTCCATCATTTGCTCATAGAGCTCCAAGTGTTCCCAAACAGAATACTTGGCGTTCTTATGATAAGGCGTGATGACACTCCTGATTGTCTTAATCTGTTTTAAGGGGTCCTTAAGCAAGGCCCTTTTCACCTTCTTGGCCTTTTTGGTTCGGGTAACCCTGGTCCATTCTTCCTCGGATTCAGAAGCACTACTCCCAGAGGTGCCCGTCTGATCTTCCAGGTTTTCCCAGATTCTGCGAGCCTGGGAATAGCTGGCAGAATGTGGGGACCTGGTCTCCTGTGACGCTCAGAGGAGTCTTCAGATCCCTCCTTGCTACCAGGGTTTGATGGGTACCCCCCCACTGACCGAACTGGGCAGAGGTTTTCAGGATGCCCTTAGTGGGCCTACTCTCCTGGGGTTCCCCACTAAATTGCACAGTACTTAGGTGCCCATACCCGGATGCCCGCCCATCCATTCCTGGGTGGTACTTGCCTATGAGCCCCATACTTTTGGCTGGATAGTAATCTGTCATCCCTGTGTCCCTGTGCTCATGTGCGCCAGAGGGCATGGGGGTGGCAGAGTCCAGGGACTGGGAGAGATGAAGGCCTCTGGTACTAGGGCTCCTGAGGCTATGCTCAGGCGTTTCCCTTTCCCAGCGAACCTCATATCTATCAGCCCCTGCTCTCTGTTGCAATGCAAGAGCCTGAGCTTTCAGTTCCTCAGTTAAGGCCTTACTAGACTATATCAGTCTCTCCTGCATGGCTACCTCTTGCTGGAGCCTATCATTGTGCTGGCAGAGAGCCTCATTCTCTCTCTGTGCCTCTTGATTGGTCCTGGAGTACTCGGTCAGTCTTTGCTGCAGGAGGGTTACCTCCTGAGTCCCATCCCTACTGGCCTGCACCTTTCTTGCCAGAGCCTCTTCCACCCTCCCGGTATGCTCTAACAAGTTGTGATGCTCTTTTTGGAGGTCACCCAGCCCCTGGAGGGCCAAGTGATTTTCTTCAGTTTTTCTTTTTAAATGGCAGACTTTCCGGCCTAAGGTGTCCCTTTCCTGACTAAGAGTCTGCATCTGTGCCGCCAGGTCGTCCCTTTGCCTTTGAAAGGCACCAGCTTTCTGGCGCTCCTGATCAAACTCTGCCTGGGTATCCAGGTCTTTCAGGATCAGTTTATTGCTCTCTGCCTTTTCCCTATCTAGGTGGCTTTGCAGGGTAACTACCTGCTCAGCACATGCCCTATTGAAATCTAATTGTTGCTCCAGCTTTTTCTGGCTCTGCAGTAGGGAGTCCAAACCTTCTTGGTACTCCTTCTGCAAGGCCAGAAATCTGGTATCCTGGTCAGACTTTTCCTGTTGCAGGATACACATGTCCTCTTTGATTTTAATGAGATACTGTCTGCTCTCATTTTCTGACTCCTGGCTTCTGTGCATCCTCTGCTCAGAAGAGACCAGGTCAGATTGGGCCTTCTCTAACGCGATCTGTTGCCTATTTGCCAGATCTTGGCCTTCAGCACATTTGTCCTGCATGGCTCCCATATATAGATACAAATATGCCGCTATCCTAACCATCTTGTCGTGTTCATCTTTAGCTTTAGGAGCCATGTATAGTTCACTCAGGGCCACATGTAAGGGACCCTGATCTCTCCAGATATCTAACCCAGTTGCAGTGACCTGTTGTGTGATTGCCTGCAACCACGCATCCTGGCCCTGCTCAGTCCATTCACCTCTCACAAATAGCTTATGTAAGAAGTGATCTCTGGCTATTTTGATGTCTACCAGTGTCGTCATTCTGGAATTTGAGTTCCTTCCTGACTTACAGAAGTTTGTATTTTATTTTGCAAAACAGACCGTTTCCTGAGAGCGTTCCTTTGAGGAGTGCTTTACAGCGTAACACAGCGTGGTGATCTAACCGGATATGTATCCTGTCAGCTGGCACACTGTATTCATCTGCACAAGTGATAGACCTAATCCAGAATCAACGGCTACGAGCCCCCACTTTGTAAGCGGATTCAATTCAACACTACAGCTAAGTCAATGCCTAGTCTGGGATGCTGAGGGAAACCCTTATTGATATATTTTTATGTCCAGTTTGTTTACTCTGGATGACAAACCTTATATAACACCCCTCTCTTAGAATCCCCCTGACCCCTCTGAGCCAAGAAGTAGGTTTGTTTTGCAAATTAAAAGGTTTATTTGAAAATGAAACAATATATATATCACACTTTTATAATAAATTAATAGTTGATATCACACTTGATAATATGATGTTGATCAACAATGGATAATGTTATAGTGGTACACTCTTTTTAATGGCTTAGAAGTTGATATAGAGAGGATAAAGTAGCTGAGAATGCTCATATGGCTTCAAAGACAATGCAATGATGAATGAAATGCAGCACAGAAAATAAACTTAATATGATTTCGACCAAAACAATGTAATCACTTTTCCCCCTGGTAGCAATTCACCCCCCACTCCCCTTTATGCAATGTAAAGAGATGGAAGGAAAGCAAACAGTTCTCAGGAATGCAATTAAATATAATTCAGTTCCCCCCCTAGCAACCTTAGAGGAAAACAGGTAGAAGTTTTAAACACAGGCCCAAAATGCTTTGAATGTGATGACAATGAAGTGAGAGATGTGCTAAAATTGCTTTTAATTCCCTATAGGGGGTTCAGGGTAGGTGATAGATACTTTGAATCAGTTCAGGCCAGCCCTATCAATGATTCAGGGATGGTTATTAGGTTGAAAACAGATTTCAGGGATGGAAGCAAAGACAAATATTTTTACCCGTGGCTAAAATGAAGCAAAATATCAAATCGTGGCAAATTTTCCAAGTGCGTTGGGCGCGATTACGAAGGCACTATAAGGAGTAGCAAGTTTTAGGCTTGCTGGAAAGCTTAGATTCTAAGCTTTACAATGACATTTAAAACTCGCTCCTAGCACAAACGGTTCCGGAGATACGGACGATTTAGTAAAGGTAGTTTTTCGGATTTGAAATTTTAAAGTAAAACTCAAAATGACAGATGACAGCTTGCAGCTGTGAATTGACAGAAAGACACACACGATTCCTATGAGGCAGTTCTAAATAGGTCAAAATAGTTTGAATTAGATTATTTTAAACTAAGGGATTAGTTCTGGCACGATCCTAGCTGGGTACTCACACTAGATTTTGGACAGCAATGCGACTTCGTCACGGATCGGTTCAACCGGTTGGACTGGACTCCTGGCGGTTCTGCTCCCAGCGTCTGGTCTCTGATTCTGGCAAAAGTTCTTGGCACTGCACGGATCTCTGGTTCTGCTGGTCTCGATCAAGTGGATTCTGGATACAGCTCTCTGGTTCTGGAGATTTCTGGCGCAGGGTCCTAGGCCAGAATCAAACAACACAGCCCAGCTGTTCTATTCTGATGTGCCCCTTGGAGATCTGGGGTAATCAGTTTGCAAACTTTCAAGGCCAGCTGAGAATACTTTAGCTTGCAGTAGGCCTTCTTGGTTCAGAGTTCTGTAGTCTATCTGGAGTTAAGGTCTATGTTCTGGATGTGAAGTCATCTGTCAGCGTGCTCCGCAAGGAAATGGAAATTGGATGTCCTACCTGTCCTGCACTCCTATGTGTTTTGCAAGTGGGTGGGTCGGCTAATTCTGCATGCCCAACCCTCTCAAGATTTGATAGGTCAAAGGATTCTTTGGTCCCTGATTTGAGAAAGGATAGTGTGTCAGAGTGATGTCAGCCATTTACGATCTATTGAAGAAACGCCCCTTTGCTTTTTCCTTAGAAATCATTTTTCATAACTACACATATTTCCCAGATATACAGTTGTTTGACATTACATGTACACATTACAGATTACTTAAGGTACATTCTGGGCCAACTCTGATCTTCCTGGGGGCTTGCATTAAAAAATGACAACTTATTTTCGTTTTTAGTTGATTTACCAATATCGGACGTTTACCAAAAATGGCACACATGTACACTGCCTTTCTACCCATATTCCATAAATTTACTAGGTCTCTAGCATAAACACAGTGTCTGTAGTATTAATAATTAGCAGGGTTTTGGCTCAGAACATCACAGAGTGACCAGCCTAGTTTTGAGCTGGGAGTGAATGTGTCAATTTAAAGATCCTAAAGTTGTACATTTCTGTCATCTGGTTACAATTAGTTATCAGTGTTTTTATAAAACATATATTTGCCTTCAAATCATTTCACAAAAAGTGTCTGGGTCCGCCCCCAGAAACTTGGGAGTCAGGGACCACATGTCTCTTCTGCCAGGCAGAGCTCTGTTTACCATCCACACCCAAATTAACATACCCCATTCAATTTCAAGAGTCTATTCTGTCAGCTGAGGTCAGCAAGCCAGGGGGCCACTCTGCATTTGGTTAGCATGTCCATGTGATCTCCTGGCTTCTTGTGTGTAGTTCTGAGGTGAGAAGGTTTCCCAGCCTCTTGCAATGTTAATTGAATCAGCCTGTTTTCAGGGAACAGCAGGTGTTTAAAAATGTTTTAATTAACCAAAAAGGCTTTGAAGTTTCCAGCTGTCTCAGGAGGCTGATTAGCTTCTGAAGTAGCAGTTCTCCTGTCAGAGTTTAGACCGCTAGCGCCGGTTTGTGGACAAAGCTGGTACTGCACCCCCATGATTTTAGCAACTTTTTGACATCAAGAAAATTAATTCCCAACAGCTCTGGGTTGCTTTTGGCAATCAGCCTTGCCATTCCCAATGGTTTCAGGCTACTGTGTGTGTAGCCCAATGGTGGTTTTAGGCAGTGCCCTCCTGTGCTCACAACATAGGCAAAAATGGGTGGCAGCCTATTCTTCATGTTTTCCCTGTGCATTTTCTGGGGAGTTCTGGCCATCATGATGTTTTCAATGCCAGTGATGCACAGTTTTTGTGGTAGGGCTCGGTTGCATGGGTAAAACATCCCACAACTCTTTGTGAGACAAGTATGTCACCAGCTCCCCGCAGGCAGTGGCATCCACTTGCAAAACACATCCAGCAACCAAAGTGTTGGCCCCTTGGACTTAACGCAATGTAAACAAACTTGTTTGGCTATTCCAAAGTTCTTGAACACTGGGATGGTTTGTGTGCACAATGGGGAAGGGGGTGCAGACCCGCCACTGTCACCCATTATGGATGAGAAAAAGCAAGCCCAGCAAAAGTGCTCACCAGCCCCTGGTGGGCTTGCCTTAACTGTCCAATGGTAACATGGTTTCTATTTGACAGTTCCCCAGCGTGCATGCCCACTGAGCCAGGGAAGTTGAGTGCTGGTTTGCTTCCCCAGACTTGGGATGCCCATTGAAGAAGCAGGCTTGGAAACTGAACGCCCAGATGTTCCTAGGGGGCGTTCCCACACCTCCCTGCACATTTCGGTCCACCTGGGCAGTCTGATAGCGATGCTCTGATTCTACTGTGAATGCCCTCAGAAATCTCTCTCTGTTCCCTCATTACTATTCAGACTACACAGGAGCCGGACGGTCATTATGGAAGGTGGCATCCAGACAGGAGATGAATGCAAGGAAAGATTAAAGAAATGTATTTCTGTATGTGTGTATGTGTGTCTGTATATATGTCTGTACATATTTGTGTATGTATGCCGTCTGCATGATAGTGTTTGCATCTGTAAGTGTGGCGAGGGAATGAGAGAGTGCCTGTGCATGAGTGTGAGAAATGTGTGAATGAATGCATACATGTGTGTATGAATGAGAGAAATTAATGAATGTAAGAACATGTGCATGTGCAACAGGGAGCAGGCTTCTGGTTGTGCGCAAGTATTAGGGAGATTAGGGAGGTGGGACACACGTGCTTGTGAAGCAATGGCATAGCAGTTGTTTACTGGCAATTAAAGGTAAAACAAACATAAGTGTTATTACGCGGCAAGACTGACATAGGTTGGTGGGCCAGCCTGCTTTGTGACTGAGAATCAAGGGTACGCAAACATGATAAATGTTAGCATGTAGTAAGAACTGTCTACTTTGGTAGCACCAGTCTTACTGGGAATCAACGGTAAGGCAATCATGATAAGTGTTATTACATGACTAGAAAGTGCTGCTTTGGTGCATCAAGTCTGGGTATATTTTATGACTTGGTGGTGCATTTTTGTACTGGCTTCCAGGGAAACGCCTGATTATCAAGTGTTCTTATGCGGCTAGACTGGCCTATATTGGTGCAGCCAGTCTTGACATGTTTTCCCATTGTGGAATGGCATTTTTACTGGCAAAGATAGCAGGAGTATGTTCTTGCATAGGTATACTGGCATATATTGGTAGAGCCAGTATGGACGTGTTTTCTAATAGTATCAATAGTATCATTAATCGAATTATATGCAAAGGAAATATGATTATGTTCTGGTATGGAGATGCTGGCAGATACTGTTGTGGGAAGCATTGAAATGAATAGGCAGAGCCAGTCTGAAAATGCTTTTATACTGGCATATATTGCGTGAAAATTCATAAAGAAAATGTGTTGCACCATGTCCCGAAGCACTGGTGGTGACTTGAATCTAGTGCAAAGGTTTTGTAGATAAACTCATAAAAAAATCAAAACACTATCTTTTTACCGAATACACCATTTTAACCCATCATTAAAAAAAAATGATCGGGGTGAGAACGTGCCCGAATGCCCTGGGTGAGTTCTAATTCCCTCACTACGCTCAGCTGCTCCTGCATATTTCTTGGCAGCATTTACACACCTCAAATGTAAAAATTCATCAGCCACCAGCACTTGAACATGTGTTTGTTATGTTTTACATGAAGATTTACGTTGCAGTCTGAGTCTTTACGTGTGTGTAGCCTCAGAGGCTTTATCCACATGCGGCATTGCTTCCCCTCCGCGTCTTCTTCCTGTGAAGCTGCTGCTCTGAGGTAATTAAATTCAGTAAATGGATGTGTAGGAAACGCGATAGGATATTCTGCAGTCGGGAAGGAAATGGCGGGCTCAATGTGTTCGAGGATAAGATTAACTCCTGACTAAAGCTGGGGGTATTTTAAACTTCTGGGACGCATCGTGCATTCTGATACTCTCATGACAGCATATGGATGGTTGACCACGAGCGGAATGGCAAGCATGGCGGTTGTTGATACAGTAGGTATCCCACGCTAAGGAAAACACCCACGCTCGCGCTTATTAGAGTAATGGTGTAAATACCTTTCCAACGGTTTTCGGGCCGCGACTTGACGGGTACAGAGAAACTGACATTTTAGTCCTTCAACTGGACACCGGAAGGAATGGAAGGAAGGTAGAGACTTATCCAGGTTACTCAATTAGAAATGCCAGCCGTAAAATCCGTCCGTGTTAGTGACAGTGTGAACGTATGAGGTTTCAGAGAAGCCAGAGCCGGGCAAACTATTGATGGGGTTTTCCGAGAGAGGGAGTTGCACACAGAAACAGGCGTGGAGCTAGTGCAGTCTATATCGGAACACAGAGGGGAGGTATACGTGGAGGCAGTGCCATGTTTGCACAAAAGGCGGGGTGAGTGAGAATTTACAAGGGCGCATTTTCTTAAAAGGGGTAATTTCGTGGAAGGGTCCACCAACGTTTGCACGTTCGTGCACTTGGGTCTTCTCTACGGAATTTCCCTCATTTGCCAGACGTATTGCAAAGTAAAAGTATTGATACACGATAAATCAATCTGACACTTTTTTGCCACTTCATTTTGTAACAAGCAAACATGTCGTCTGCTGTGCCCACATGGCAGGCACCATTTAGAATAGGTTCCTATAGAATCTGCTTGCATATAGCCAGAAGGAAAAAAGCAAGATTCCATAGGAATCCATTGGGTTAACTGCAGCATGAAAATGTCATGTTGGTGTAAAACCTATATCTGCAGGAGGAGTGGGATGTACAGTAGAAACGCTGATCCGGTTCCACAGCACCACTTCACCCACAATAATAATCAAAATTCAGCAACCAGGTGTAAAACCTAACATAACCCTTTTGTGCCGGGTTTTAACTCCCTTTGCTGCGCTCATTGGGACTAAAAAATGAGTCCAACAGGCAAATGGATGAAGAGAATAAGATGGGGTTAACGAGAGTGGCTGCATAGCAGGAAAATATACTACCCGGGCTCAAAAAGAGGTAGAGAATGCATATAAGGCTGACGAACCCCATAAGAGATTACTGCCTTTTCTGAAATATGCCCCCCCTGTCCCCGGAGAACATTGTTCAGCACATCCATTTAGAATTCAGCAATATCATTTGAACTAAATGATCTATAGCCAGGATCTCCAACCAGTAGATTGCGAGCGACTGGTAGCTCTCCTGGGGCTTCTCAGTAGCTCTTTGCATCAGACACCAAAATGAGCACTGTGAGTTTATTTTGGTGACTGAAGTCCCTGAGCCTTTTCCCCTGCCGCCTCGATCTCCTCTACTTGCAAAGCAAACCGTTAAAAGTTATGTGCACGGTGAGATGAGGGGCTGCATCAGGGCTCGAAGGGCTTGGGGCAGTGTCACAACAAGGGGTTACATATCAATAACAAAAGCAAATAGGAAATGTGTGTTGTGGCCATTGTCACCAAGAAGTGCAAATGATGGCTGATTAAAAAGGGACGGGGTGAAAAAATCTGCATGCCATATGAAACAAAGCTGAGGCTGTGATCATTTGAGTCTCACTGTGTTTCTTGAGATTTAATTCGGTTAGCATTACTTTGCATGCTATTATTTGTAGGCTTTCAATCAGAATGGGGAAAATAAAGCTACATGGGTAAAAAAAAAATGGCCAGTGTGAATGTGTGTGTGCTTGTGTGTAGAAAAAAAGACAATCCATGCCCCAGCTTTCAAGAGAAAAGGTACATCTAGCATTAATTGTTGATGTTTATGGTGAAACTCTGAATTCTTTTTGATTGAAGATACTGAGTTCTCGGTTTTAAGGCAGTAGTACCCCAACTGTATTAAAGGTTAAGATTAAATTTACTGTGATATGGAGGGTCCCACCTCTGTGCATGTCCCAATATAGGAATTCAACCACTAACAGCAATTTTACACTAATGTAAATGTGGAAAACTACTAGCGGACTGCATTCTGGTGCTTGCCACTACATTTATCAAAACCAAACAGGAATGTAAAGTCACATGTGCCATTAATACTAGGACTTACAAAAACATGATTTGAGAGTTCTGTGTCAGCCTTTGTATTACTAAACAAGAATAAAAATTAAGTAATTGGGTGGGAAAAGTGAGCAGTGGTTTGTATGTATATAGTTTGATATGTAGTTACTAACTAACAGAGCACTGTACAAAGAGGATGGTGAATACAGGGAGAGAACACTGAGGAGAGCCATGGGATGAGAGAACAAGCAATAGGGTTGATTCCATTTTGCTTTGTACACAAATTGGGAGATATACAGAGATCTGTGGGGAACCTGCATGAATATGTTCAAATTCTGGTGGGGGTTTTAAGCCTTTCAATACTGGGTTGAAATGGTGCAATTTAGGAGCAGGGTTTTTCCTAAACAATTGGGCAACACAACATCCAATTTACAAGTAATTCTCTAACACATAGAAAATTCCCATATGTCTAGGGGAGCTGCACGGGCAATCCAGGCATGGCCCATTGGTCATGCACCAGAATGACCTGCATGATTCATGCATGGACAGGAGGTGATCCGGTGATCTGTTCTCTGTGTTATCGCCTCCTTCATAAAGGGTAGATAGGTGTCAGGTCACTAATTAGTTGCCCCCTCGCTACAACCATACTCTCTTTGCTCAACATTTTTCTGTAATGATTTGTATTTTGGCTGGTTGGGTTGTTATATTATTTGTGCAGGTTTCAAGTCATCGCTATAAAACTGAATATTATTTTAGCCCAGTGATTTACACTTTTTACATATAACTTGATCACATGGTTTCCACATGTTTATTTGTTGAATCTTGCCAATTAATTTGGCATAAAAACATTAAAGGGTAGTCAGCAAAGTAGGCTTTGGCCTACTTATCCTTGGCTGAACTCTCTCACTTAGCATTTGAGCAAATTGCATTACTTGGGGATATGCTAAACTGCAGAGGATTTTAATTTGACAAAGCAAAAATATGCTGTTTTTTTTTTTTAAAGTATAATAGATTGATTGAAATACTCCTCAGATTGTTTTTGCACATGCAGCCCCAAAAAAGAAAAACACTACCCTTGTTGACATTCTGAAGACAGATGTGGATGCACCATCCAACAAAAAGGCAAATGATGGCCATTTCCATGGCCATTTCCATCCAGAGTGGGAAACCATTATTTTTTCTTCCAGCATAAAAAGAAAATGTGCATCTTTAATCTACGGTGCCTAATTTATGGTGGGAAAAAAGTATAACGTTGATAGGTATTTTGCAATAATACACACAAACTATGAAAATAATTTTCCCAAGGGAAGCTGCCTGTGATCCTAAAAAAATCGTAAACTAAATGCTGCAATGCTAATGCTGTTACAGAGTCATTCTTCAAAGTTGCTAATTATTTGATGAAAAACAAATGTTCTTTTGCAAATGGTCCAATTGTGTAGGACGCAGCGACTCCTGTGACAGCCTGTTGTTAGAGATTTTAAAAACTGTCCTGAATTTATGTCTGCCATATCAGGTGTGCAGTTAGGTGCACACACTAAGGCTGGTAGGGTATCTGCACTATGATTGTCTGGCTTTGCAAATGCGCCCTTTTCAGATGAACTTCCTGAAATCAAAACTTTCATCCCATCTGACATCTGAGAGCTGTGCTATTTCAAGCTGTGCACCAACTCACTGAGCACTAGAGGATAACAAGCATTGTCAGCCTTCACAATGAATGTCCCGATTAGTTTCCTACATTCTGCATTCTGATATTTTTTGACAATTTGTAGGAGATTGCTACTAATAAAAAATAATGAAATAAAGATATGTTTGAAGTTGTTAATATGATAAATGCATGTTATTCCTTGTTTTATAGAAAGAGTAAATAAATGGAACAAAATAATCTTGGGACAAATTCTCATACTCATGGACATCACCACCCCAGTAGCTCTCGCCAGTAGCTCCCGTGTATTGGCCATTAACTACAAGTAGCTCTTGGCAACGTAAAGGTTGGAGACCCCTGATCTAAAGACTTCCATCACAATTAAACAATGGTTCTTAAATGTCCCTTTATTTTTAGTTGAAACATATTGGTGCCACTTTAGCAACACCAGTTGTGCTTTAATTGTGCTTTAATACGGTATCAAGTAATATTATCCCCATATATATGGTCGCCGTAAATAATATCGCTGGGAAAAGGTTGCAGCGATATTATATGAGTGACCATATATATGTGGGCAGGGGCACTATAGCAGTATAAACTAATACCGGGTGCATAATTTGCTGTGTTTGCCATCTCTGCTCCGCTATAGCAGTATTAAAGGTTCCATGCAATAATGTTGCCACAAAAAACGGAAATTTTTCGGCGATATTTTTGCATGGCGAGATTTTTGTGGGTTCCAGCAAATGTTGGCCTCCCTGTAGCTTTTACTTGTTCTTAAGGACCATTTCTGGGAGGTTCAAGTGAGGTGCCCAGTGCTTTTTCTATGATGTGTACTGATAACCACCCTCCCCTACTTCGGATCACAAACGTTCACTGTTGTCTTGGCAGCCTCACCGGCCAGCTTACCTTCTGCCGAGCCACTCCATAAAATGCAAATCTTTCTCCTAGTTATCTCTGCCCAATGCAGTGGTGCTATCCCATTCATAGGTGCTTCCTCTCCCATCAGTATCACTAGAGCTCCCCCTTCAAATCACTGCTGCTTCTCCAACACCAATCACGGGTGCTTCTTTCCATTCAAATCACTGGTACTCCAATCACTGTTGAGTTTCTAACCATCAGCTTACTGGTGCATTTAACAGCTTCCAAACCATCAAATCATTGGTACTTCTACGACCCCCAAAATCTCTTCCATTTATTCTGCCCAACTACCCTATGGCTATAATATTATTTGGAGCTCCTGAGTTCCAAAGTCACCGGGCTTGTGCCTTCCCAAATGGGGAGGACTTGTGCCTCCCAACCTAATCATTGGCGTTTCCTCCCAAGCAACCCCACCTCTCAATCACTGGTGCTTCTTTCACTGTCCCCAACGCTGATTTTATTTTGGGCCCATCCTACTGTTCTGAATCCTTGGTGCATCTTCCCCTCCTGCTCCACGAATCCCTGTTGCTACTTTTGTCCTACCACTCATCCGTTGGAACTTTTTCTATACTGTCACATTACTTCTCCCCATAGAATCCACTGGTGCTTCTTTTGCCCAGAGGCGTAGACAGGGTAGGGCCTGAGCGGGCAAGACCCACCCAAAATGTGTAAATGCCCACTCAGCAGTGCTGTGTGGGCATTTACAGATGTTAATGTCACTGCGGTGGGCCCAACTGTATTAGCTTCAGGCCCCACTTGTTAGACAATCCTGGCTACGCCTCTGCTTCTGCCCAGTCTTCACTTGAACCTACAGGAGCTTGGTAGAGCTTCTTCTCCCAAAAACTGATAATATACCTCCTAACCTCCACTTACACTTTACCCAAACAACTAGTGCGGCCTTGCTCACCCCCATCCCAAAACAACTGTATTTGTACTTCCTTGTCCTTCCCCAAATCGCATTTACTTTTTCCACCTAATCATGCAAACCGGTATCATATAACCTCTCTACATTATATGTAGTCATTCGGCTGTCAATGTTACTCATCACATGGCCTTACAAAGTAGTTTTCAAACACAAAAAAGCAGGTGGTGAATCATCAAACTGGACAAATACCGGCCGTCAACTGATACTGGAGGGGTAACCAGTGAAAGATTTGAAGGTTGAGTACTTTCCTCTCTTGGGCTGCCTGCTGTTGCCATGGAGTGGTTTTGAACATTGGCTTCCAATGTAACCCTATCTTCATTCATGGATGTCATTTGGGGGTTGCCAGGGGTCGTAGCTGTGACTCCTGGTTTCACCCCTGCGACCTCTGGCACTGCCTCTACCACACATGCTGAAGGAATGCAGAAACAGTGTGGGTGAAAAAAATAAAACACGTTTTTAGAGATCTCTCTTTTTCATCCTATGAAGTTTTGCTTTCTCTAATGTGCTATGTTTGAATTGTGCAAATAGAGATGAGTGTTTGTGCATATAGGCCAGACAGACTGGAGGCCCAAAATGCAGAGCTTCTACGTGTTTGTCTTTATATTTCTAAGGTCTATCATTTTGTGCAAAAAAACTCCATGTTTTGATGTTTCTGCTGCCTAGATTCTCCCATACCCCTGTTAAATAGTTGTCATTATATCATATTTTTATGTACATCACTTCTCGTCTGACTCCTGATTCCTCATGCTTCTAAGCGTTGAAAAAATAGTTGTTAATACTACAAAATGTAATAGTACCTAATGTAATAACCTGAGAAAGATGAAGGGCTGATTAATTCCTGTTGAAATATGAACTTGGAAAGTGCAGGCTGACATGTGTCTGAATTGAGTTTTAAACTTGCTGAGCTATCCAATTGCGACACCACATGCTGTTTAATCAATTTTGCAGTTAAAAAGAAACAATTCCGTGGATATCTACCCACCACCCTTTCCAGTCGTTAAGAAAAATATATAGTACTACTATTATCAGGTTTACTATTGCACCATGACACATCCCTACTGCTTCTAAGCACTGTCATAATAAGTGTTATAGTTATAAGAAAAGTAAGCCCCTTAGCCAATGCATTGCCAAATGCTGTGGTATTCACATTTAAGGAGCACTAGCTGGTAAGATAGCTGACGGTTAAGTACTTACTGCTGAGTTCTATGTGTGTGTGGCAGGTCACAGGTTTCTGTACTTGCAGGGTCTACTCATTCATATATGCCGCTGAACAGATTAAGGGCATATATGGTCAGCGGCATGTATGAGTACAATGTCATGGTGTCAGCCTCTTGGTCCTCCTGATGATCATCCATGTACGGATCAACATGTGTTGAGGGGTCATGTGTTCCCTTTCAGTTTGTTTGTTATGAACTTTTGGTTTAAAAAGTTGATCAATGGATATTGCCTGTACAAAAGTGACATTATGATTAAAATCTTTCTGTGATGAAAAGAAGAAATAAAGGGCTTTTTGTTACCTAATAGTGTGTGTGGGGTTTTGTGTCAGTTGGCTATTCCTCTGACTTTATCCCATACCAGGTGTATGAGGCATTAATTGATATTGGGTGGCATCACTGGACATTTAAGGTTGCACTTGGCACATGAAAAAAGCAACTCGATATATATAAAGCTGTAACTTATATGTTTTGACCATAGCTCGGCTGTAAGTCTATAACGGACATGAGATGGCAGTATCCTCAAAGGCTATTATACCCATACCATATAATGGCAGCACATGGGAATATGCGGCTTTACTTGCGTATGATTACTAGACCAGACATGTGCAGTAGTAATTGATATAAGTTGGCAATAAATTGCCATATGAGGTAGTAGTGGCATAAGCATGGCAGTGTCCCTGGCCTATGTTGGTTCTAATGGGTCTACCCAGCCACAACATGACCCCCTCCATGAAATATTAAAGCAGCAACCTAGTTAAAATGTGGCTGGTGTCTAAAAAAGTCTTATGTTTGCTTTAGTACTGCTTTTGTATTTTATGAAATGTAAGCTTTTGTGTGATTATGTTGCCATCCATCAACCACTTCATCTGATGTAATTCCATGTGATGTCATCGAAGTCAAAAGTCATTTGACAATTTTTTGTGATATCATTGGAAAAGTGTTGTGTCACTTCTACAACCCCAGGCATTTTGGTGAATTGACGTCCCGGTCTTGTTTTCATTATGATATTTAATGTGGCGGTGCATGCAGTTTCGGCCAAACCCCCTAATTTTTAATCTTGTACAAGTAACAACATTTTTAGAAAACGGACATGGCCTCAACCATTGCTGTATTTACAGACACTAAAGATTCCACTGGGATTTGCACCTATGAATGCTTTATGGGGAAAAGTAGTCTCCATGATTTGACTATTTGTACCATATATAGAGATTAGCACCACACGACCTATTCCAGGTGGGTGCATATTTGCCCCCTAGCTACCCACATTGGCAGGTTAGTCTGATGGATAACATCCACTTGGTCAGGGTTTGTGCATGCATGATACCTTAAGATAATAGTTATTCTTAGAGATTGTCCTACCATGTTTATTTACATCAGCATATACCTAGTAGCCAGATTGTGGACATTCCTATATTATGTTATGTTACTATGCATTTGGCCTGCACCAAATAACCAATGTAGTAGCTTCAGAGAGCCAAATCATAGTCCAACGCATACGGTGACCCCCTCCCGGGGTAAATAGACCCACGTCTGCAGGAAAGAATAGCATGAGCAAAGGTGATGTAAGAAGGCAGGAATAGGAGTTTTCCGACGCAGGGAGGGAGGTAGGGGGGAGGGCTAAATGCTTATGTTCGTATCAGTGCGTGCTTGTCCAATATATATGGACTATCTTCTAGGGAGAGGCCACTCAGAAGACTATATGTTGAGCTAATGCAGCGGCATTGCTAGGGGGGGGTTAGGGGGCTATAGCCCTGGGTCTTTTGGTTGTAGCCCCGGATAGAAGCCGAGGGGCTACAACTAAAAAAGTTAGCTAGCCCCGAGTCCCGACAGTCCCGACATTAGCGTAGCCCCGGATCTTTTCCAGACCTAGCAACACCCCTGAGCTAATGTATTCACTAAGAGTCCAAGGCAGCTTGGGAGTCTAATATGACAGAGATCAAGTCGTTTTGGGTGCACGAGAGGCGCAAGAGTTTGCTGGACAATACTGGTAACTATGCATGCTTTAATTATCTGCTGTGTCTATTCGTGGCACTTCAATTACATTCCTGAATAATAATTCTGGGAATACCGAGCAAACTCAAAAGACAGCCTAATGCAAGAGTAGAATCTGTCAGTGAGGGCCTCCTTTAGGCTGCAAGACAACAATGTAAGCATCAGTGAGATTGGCAATGAAGTGAACCTCAGCCCGAACGGCCACAAACAGCCAGTTTTATAATAGCTATAAACGGGTGACAATGAAAACAATTCAATGTTGGAGTGTCTTTCAGTATTCAGGTTTCCTTCTGAGGACAATAGCACTGAGGCTGCTGCCCGACCAATCCTTGTGCCAGGCCAGCAAACATTTGAGAATTCCTGTTCTTTTGCCAGGATTGGGTGCTTCTTAGGCAGTTACTGAGCTCCTATGTAAATATTCTGCGGATTAACCACCCTTTTCCAAAAGACTTACCTGTGCTGCAGTTGCCTAGTGCCGTTAACAGGTGGAAGTAGGGTGAACTCCAAATAGTTTTGGGAGAACAGCTTCATTTACTGGACAACCTGCTGTTAGGGAGAATTGTCAAGAATGGCTAATTTCCCTTACCTACTGAGTCCCTCAGCTTTGCTGGATTTCTAGGATTTATTTTTTTCACCAGGTAAGAGTGTGAGCCTTTTTTCCCACTCTTACATGTGTTTTGCTGTATGTGTTTAACATTTTCTTGTGTTCACAGACTGTGGTGCCTCACCTACTCCATAGTCATCATCTTTCTATTGTGTGTTACACAGCACCTTCAGTTCAGTGACACAGGGTTGTCTATTAGACCTCCCAACTCAGACTCCATTTTCTGGGACTGACTACTGTCTCCCAGAACATGTAAAGTTGCCATTAACTTCATTAGTCTTTAAAAATCCACAGACCCAGTACACCTCATAGAGTACTGGAAAGGGTTAATACTTATCCCTTTTTGTCTGTTTCTCTTGGAACATTGTTTCGCTCCCTTTTCATCAAGACTTGGCTGGTGGCAGTGGTAACTACCCTATATTTCCTACCACAGTGATCTTAAATAACCTTGGTATTGTTTTAGGCTATATTGGTAGCCTCGAACTTAAACCCGCTAGACCATATAGTTTTTTCTACGGTTCCGGCTGGGTTTATTTGCCATTTCTTTTTGAAAATGTCTTTCTCGTGTTTTACTCCGCACACCAAACCAGGTTTGGTTCCTTTGTTCACCGTCTTTTCGCGGGCTTCTCCACATAAGCCCTCCTTAGGCACCTGAAAGTGTGGGTAGGCAGGATGTGAGGGAGGGGTTTTAGGACCCATGCCATGGGTTCCCTTGGTAACCCAAGTCCCACTCCTGTTTGATTGGCTAGGTGACTGTCCCGGCGGGACAGCTACCCCACTGTGTGATTGACAGCCAGGCTGTATGAATGGGGGAAAACTGCATAAAAAGCAGGTCTCTGGGATTGGAAAGGCAGAGTCGCCACTGGAACGAAAGAACCGATGAGGAGCTGACAGAAGAGGACCCCTACAATGACTGAACTGCCTGGTGAAGCCCTGCTGCAGGTCCGAATCTTCAAGCTCCAACGACAGAGAAGATCTACCAGGTATCTTCTTCCCCTGAGCTGGTGGGACCAACCACTTCGCCCAAACTGCAAGCCAGGACTCCCTCCTCTGGTCGAATTTGCTGTACAGAGCTACAGTGAACCAGATAGCCAGGAAGGTCAGACCCTGCATGGGTTTTAAGGAGCGTACCTTTTATTTGTTGCTTTGCTCTGCTGCTGGTTTCTTCCCTGGGCAGTGCAGGACCCTCCAGTCTTCATACTTCATGTCAGTCCGACAGTCGCTTCAGGAACCGTGAGCCTGCAGGAACTGTCAGGAACGTCCGCCTCAGCTACAGCTTCTTCTCCATTTAAAGGTACTGTGCAAATCCGGTTGTTCGTTTCGTCTAGCCGCAGTGAAGGTGGGTGAAACCTTTCACCAATCCGAGGGCTTGTCCTTCTCTACTCTTTAAACTAACTTTTCTGCCAACCAACTTCGTCCGGAACTCTTGGCAAAGACTTAACCGCGAACTACTCTGAACTGTGTGAACTTGAGCAAAAGACTTTTGTCCTATTGACTTTGGCCCTAAGCGTTTTTGATTTGATTACATCACTGTAGTTCCTCTTTCTAGATTGCCTTGCTTACTTACCTGTTGGTGCTGCTCAATTTTTACCTAACTTTGTCTTTCCCTCCCTTTTTAAATTACTGGAGTGCCATTTTGCTCATACTTCATTTTGAGTTCAACTTGTCCAGAATCTATTGGGAGTGGTTTGGTGTATTAAGAGTGTGATCTTTCAACTGCTTTAATTTAGTGAGATGTTATACAACTGATGTGTAAATAAATGTATAGTCTTTTACTCAGAAACCTTGAGTCAGTGGGCCTGATCACGACTTTGGCGGTAACCCTTAAATCCGGCGGTAGCGCTATTACCGCTGGATTTAAGGGTCCGCCAAATCAGGACTTTGGCGGATTTCGCCCCAGCTCTGAGCAGGGGGGAAATCCGCCAAAAAGATTTGAGCTATTACCGCCGGCGGGAAATCCGCCGGCGGTAAGAGCGCGAAAATTCCCCATTGAGCCCAATGGGGAATGGGGCATTCCCGAATGGGCTCAATGGGGAATGGGGAATTACTTTACCGCCGAACTCATGATCCGGCGCTATTAGCGCTGGGGAGTTTGGCGGTAGGGCTATTACCACCGGCGGTAATACCACCGGTGGTAACGGCCAAGTCGTGATCAGGCCCAGTGTTTGTTTGAATCATAGTAATTACTGTCCTTTGTGTAACTATCGATACTGCTCACTTGCTCTTGAGATAAGCCTGTCTGCTCAGCCATCGCTACCACTTTACTGTGTAGTACAGGCTTGTACCAAAGGTGAATTTGTACTGTCACTTGTAATCTTAATTGTGTGTGGTGTTCCCAAAGGGTACTGCATATAATTCTGCCTAACACCTGCTCTTTCTACAGCACAGAACAGTCTGTAGGCCCATGGTCCCAGAAACAAGGCTATGAAACAAAAATGATATTGCTCCAAAAGCAGGCTCAAAGGCAAGGAAAATGGTAATCTGGTAATAAATACAGCCCGAGGCATGTGACCTATTTTAATGAGGTTACCAGATACATCTAATACAAGTGACAGAATTATTAGTTGTACAGTTGCTGTGTATTGTCTTACTGCATCTCAATTTGAATAGTTCTGGGTTTTGTCTGACAAAGAGTTGCTATGGTTATCTGGCCAATAAAGCAAATGCATGTTTTCACATACCAGTGAGTAGAAAAAGGTTTGTTATTTCATCAATATATTGCTTGAACTTTTTTTACAACGACTGCATCATTTTCTTCTGCCCTTGGTACCCTGGGCATTCAAAACACTTATTGTTGAAGATTTCGACAATACATAATGAAAGGCTAAAATGCATTATCAAAGCACTGCATAACATATACACAGTGCTTAAATAGTGCAATTTTCTGTATGTTTTAGGCTGTCATCTATGTTCCAGGACATTCATAAGGAGAAGGGGGTGTTGCATGCAAGGAACTGGATCTACAGAGCCAATGACACCACAGTTAAGCTCTTCATCGATGAAACATCCAAACACTGAATGATCCAAAACATTCCTCAGCTGAGACACTAATAGGAAGCCATGGCCTCCATTGATATAGGATTACTCGTATTGATAGCCACATACCCAATAAAAATGGACTTTAAGCAACTCAAGGTATTTTTGAAATATGTCCATAATCCTATGAACAAGGCGTAGCTGTTAAATGACATCAGAACGTTTTGTTCAGTGGAGATTTCCAAGGAAATGTTCTGCAGGACATTTGGTCATGTGAGAAAGTTCCTTCTGGTGGTCATGAGGCAGAATCTGTCGGCAAAGAACATAAGCTCCACACCCAATGGCTGCACTGTACAACTACTGTACTGTAATATATTTAAACAGCAAAAATGTCATTCTCTTAACAAGCTTTACCAAATAAGTAACAGATATGGGGGTGAGTCTTCAGTCAATGTAACCGCACCAAACAATGCTGCCTGTGTTTATTAAACATCCTCTCCAACATACATCCCACACAGAAAAAAGTGGTCACGTGATACCAATTCAATCCAATACAAACAGCCTCCCATCACCTTACAACCAATAGAAAAGTATCCCACAGTTGCAAATGGCAATTCATTCCTTTTTTGACAGACTGAGTAGTACCCAAAGGGAAGGTTTTCGATCAAATGTTATGCCAATTGTGCATTTTAAAGAATATTTATTCAATAACACTGGTCAGAACTACCAGCCTCATGGTGAAGTAACTTATCAAACTGGCCCAAATGGAGCAAAAAAGTGTCCCACTTTGACAAAACAAACTTATCCGCACTAGCATTTGGTATTTTTGGTTCGGCATTGACCTATTGCCCTATAGGCTGTTCAATCAGCGCAAGCTGTATTGTAGCAATTACACTTTTAATCTGAGTCAAGGAGAAGGACGTTAATGGAGGAAATTCATAGAGTAAGTTCCAGGCTTTGCCTCACTCCTGTTAGTGAGTGGCACCATAGTGGAGTAGGGAGTAAGGTTCAGGTTGCCAATGTGCCCTAGTCCCACCTAAGAGAGCATGGATGCTGTATGATGGCTTACAACCGGGCAAGGGTGTAGAATCCCTGGCTTTTTGATTTTCATTTGAACATACAATTATATGGATAGAAGAAAGGTTTGTCTCCTGGATATCTTGCTTCTGTCTATCAATTAAGATTCCAACACATTGGTTTTTGCGATTAGATCTCGCTTTTTATTTTTATCAATTGTGCTGTAATTTGTGAATTTTTTGATCGGTACATGTTTAGGTACAATTATGGGGCAATAATGTCCCTTGTGGTCAGCCGACACGTGTTTCGACCCGTGGGTCTTTATCAAGGCTAAGTGTAAATGGTCTTGACCCCCCTTTGGGGTCCTGGTCCGATTTATATGAACTGTCCTGTGGGGATCAGTGACTCCTGTTGGGCCCTTGTTATCTGTGTTAAGCGTGGCGGTCCGATCCGTCTGGGTCCTGTACGTCGAAACACGTGTCGGCTGACCACAAGGGACATTATTGCCCCATAATGAGCCAAAACTGCCAGGATCCCTGTTTTTGATGGCCTCAAACCGATCCATCTGCCTTCGAATTGGGTTTTCTACATCTCTAACCTCAGAACCCAACAGTGCTGCTTCTTGTACTCAATCAAACCTTTGAACCACGTGCTTGCAACTTTGAACCAGCTAGACGTCTCACCAACGTGTGATGTACACTTTGCCCCGAATAGAGATCTTTTGTCTCTGCAAGTGAGTTTGGTGAATGTATTTCCCTCAGCCCCCCACCCTATCTTGGCCCTAAATTGAAACTAATGGCACCTCTCCACTCTTTCCATAATATAGTGATGGCAAAACCAAGTTGCCCATGCACAAGGTTTTGATTGAACCAAATTGAAGCGTGTTAATCTGATGCACTTAACCTACCAGGTATGATCAAACAATATATAACACATACATATATATACATACATAATAATAGCTCTATACTAATACATTAAAAAGTTATTTCCTAAAAAGAAAAAAAGTAGCCAATAAGAGGCCCTGATTACAACCTAACTGCTATAATACCATGATTGGCAAAAAAGTCTTTATGGCTTGACATGAATAAAAATGAGCATTTGTATTTGTTCACCGATTGAAAGACTTACCATTGATTGGATCTCCTCAACCTCTGCGCTACACGCCTCACACCTACAAGGGTCGCGACCGGCTTGCCCTACTTTTTGTTTACCCACTAAATGAATTGGTAAGTTCTTTTAAAACAAACAACTAAGGACAGTCAGTTCTAATAATGTGAAATTCACAAGGCACTCCCATGTCTGAATGTAAACATTTTTTTTATTTTCATCTTTACTTTTTGTCTGCTTCCCCCTAGGGTTTTGTGGTAAATTCGCCCTGAGGATGGCTGCTGATATTAGGCCCGCAGGTGGTTTGCTTGCCGAAACGTATATGGGCGTTTATAGATCTGATTAAAACGACCCTGCAACAAAAAAAACAATAACGATTATGAATTTTTCGCATAGATAGGCAGACCTGCAAAGATAAAAGAAAATAGTAAACCATAAAAACATGTTTGATACTTATTTCAAAATGATTGATCACATTCTGTCTGTTTTTCTAGTGTAATTTGTTTGTATTTTGACAACAATTTTGTTTCTGTTTATCAAATTTGCCTTAAATGTTTTTCTTTTTGTAATTTGTTTGTTTGTATTTTGACAACTTTTTTTCTCAACTCCGAAAAAATAAAAATTCCTAAAATTCCTATTTTTCATTAAATTGATGTTTACATTGAGATATTCAATGGGATAACTTTGAAGTGATATCTGCTTTTTTTGGATACACATAATAGAAAAAGGAGGATTACATTCTAAAATAATATTACAGCAGCTTTGGAACTATTCGTATTTCAAGGTTTTGATTGAGCCTAGCGTAGGGGTGGTGTATGATAATGTGCCTAGCTGTTGTGCACTAGAACTTTTTGAGTGTGTCTATGCACAGAATGGGATTACCATAATAAACAGTCTTGAACCCAAATGACTGGACAGACTCAAAGAATATGGCAAAATATTACTTTATTATCAATTCAATAAAGTAGGGCAATCTACGAACAACAGTTTGTAGTCCTCACACTTACACTGCAGATTTGTTACACACAGGCTTTATACCTCAGAGTGCGTGAGATATGTTGTCATCCTACATGACGAATAATAAAACCTATCGGGTTGAAGGATTGGTAAGGGGAACATATCTGCTTATATAGTCTAGAGGTGTTAGTTACTTAATTGGCTGCTCGTCTCTGGTAGGCAAGCCTCGAACTTCCCTCTATCTACGTATAATACAGATGAGAACAGTAGGAGATTGGCTCATGCAACATTGTCTGCTCCTTGTTGATAGACTCTCATGATAGGTTGGCATCCTTGACACTCGGCTCACTAGCAGCACGTAAGCAAAATGAAACTCAGTTGCAGAAAACAACATCCGTCTACTACCCACTTGGCCAATTAGTCCCCCATCTCTCATCAGTCAAGCCTTCAGCCAAGGTCTCTTCTTTGTAGTTGACCTTGTGGACTGTTCTCTTCTCTGGGACTTATAAAGGGGTGTAGGTACACCACTATCTTTGTCTGGAGCTTAATGAATAGACCTTGTTTTCGAGTTCTGAATCACGTGTGAGGAACCACAATTTTGTCCATTTCACCTTTTATTTAGTGCTATTTAATTCAATTAAGCTGGGTGTCATTATTTGTCTCTGCTAAGTTTTGCTGCATCTTTTGTTATCAATACTTGGCACTTGCAAATGTTCACTCATTTACTTAATCTACGAGAAATATGTCCTGCGTACGTTGCTTATCCTCATTACCTGCACCCTTCAGCAGCCTATTGCTGTGGCATCCTTGATCTCTGGCCAGCAGCTATTCTTTGTTCATACATGAATTTGTATTTCCAGCCGCTGTAAGCACTGCAGCTCTTGTCTCTCTCCTTCGAACTCTCTGCTTACAATCATTGAGAGCCAGCGTCCATCTTTTCAACATGGCCGCTTCACTCATGTTATATTTTCTACTGCCGCAAGCTTCTATATGGCTAATCTACCTTGTGTTTCTGCGTATACACATTCACTACGAATCTGGTTACTTATCTTCTTTGTATAGATGGTATAGATGGTTTCTTCTTACCTGAATGTATGTTTACTTTTGTTTCTTCAGTTACATCTTCATTCTTTAAGTATTTTCATATCGTTTCAGTGTGTCATTGTATCTTCTCCTTATGACATCACTTTGCAACTGTCAGATCTTTTAGACAACTCCTTGATTTTTTTTTTTTTAAATATATTTATTGTTTTTTCGAAATACAATACAACCAGCATCATCAACATAGTAATCGGTTATGTGTCAATAGTAACTCCCCCTCCTTCCCTCCCCCCTAATGCAAACCCAGACCGGGACGTTGGGCAGTCTACTGTTTGTGCTGAGGTGAGCCTGGGCTGTCCAGGTCTTCGCCTGAGGAGCTGTCCTCTTTAGGGCGGAACAGAGCTGCTGTAAGGGCCATCCATTGTAAAAGGTCCTCAGAGTCGCCAATTTTTTGTTGTTGGTGCGCCAGCTCCCAGGCCCCGGTTTCAGCCACAGTCCATCTACGGAGGTCTTCCCACCATGTTATTATGAGTCTAGGGGCGCTGGGGCGCTTCCAGGCCATGGCGATACGTCTTTTTGCCAGAATGTACATTAAATCCTTGAGTCTGTTAAGGGGCTTGTTCTTCTTGCCTCGCGGGTATGAGCCCAATAAGCAGGCCCTGGGGGACTGCACGTCCAGCGTTATGTCCTCTTCTGCTACCCTAGCTTGAATTTGGGACCAGAAAGTCTGTATGGCCGGGCAGGCCCAGAACATGTGGGTCAGTGAGGCTGCAGGTTCTTGGCACTTGGGGCACGTCGCTACACCGGTGCTGCTGAATCTTGAGATGACAGCTGGGGTAAGGTAGGCTCTGTGGCTGATATAGAATTGAATTAGCTGGAATCGGGCATTCCTGGAAACTCTTTTGTGGTATTGTGTTATTGTTTCCCATTCCGTGTCTCCAAACTGCGTGTTTAGTTCAGATTCCCATTTGCCTTTACATTTGAGTTCGTTATGTGTGGTGTTGTCAATTAGGGTCTCATAGAGCCTCGAGGTTTCGTGCCCTCCTTCTGCGACGCTCAGCAAGTTTTCGATGGCCTCGTGCCCAGCGCAGAGGGATTCTGCATCAAGCCATCGCTTCTTGAGCTTTTCCAACACCGCCCCGTGCAGGAGGAACTGACCCAGCGGGACCCCTGTCAACTCGTGCAGCTCAGGAAATGTGCGGATGCCCTGGTCATCCACCAGGTCACCCAGGGTGGCGACACCGGAGGGTTCCCATATGTTCCGGATCGCCTTTCGGTCCTCTGGTCTGTTGGACATGATGGCAGCTATTGGGATTTGTGGGGTGTAAGGGTCGGTCAGCTTGACCGATTTGCAGGCCCGATTCCAGATCTGGATGCCCAGGCGGATTAGGTGTGTATTATGCATTTTTGGCGCTGGTTTGATCCAGAGAAGGTCCCTGAGCAACCAGGGTGCGTCTGGGGGCTGTAAGAGGCTTGTGTCCGTTGAGGCGTCGTCAGCCATCCACTGAATCACGTGCTTGAGCTGGGCTGCTATATAGTAGAGCTCAAAGTTGGGGGTTTTTAGGCCTCCTTTGTTGTACGGTCTCTGTGTTATGTCTAGGGCGACTCTGTGCCTTCCTTCCCGCCATAGAAGTTTCCTACAAAGTTTATTCAGGTCTCTGAAGAAATGATGCAGGATATTGTAAGGGACATTGGTGAAGAAGTGTAGAAGACGCGGGAGTGCCACCATTTTAAGGAGTCCCGCCCTACCAGCCATCGAGAGGGGCAGTTTGCACCAGAAGTCAATTGATTTAGCCAGGCCTTCCTTTGCCCTGCCGGTGTTTAGTGCGTGTTCGGCTACGGGGTCACGGTGGATCATGACACCCAGGTATTTGAATGTGGTGGGTTCCCATTTGAGGGCTAGCGGGGGGAGGTGTTCTTTCTCAGTCTCGCTAAGGGCAGCCAGGGGGAATAGGCAAGACTTGCTGTGATTGATCTGGATCCCGGTGCATCTGTGGAACCCATCTAGGGTTTCAAGAATGTAGGGGAGGATGTGTTCGGGATCTTTTAGGTAGAGGAGCATGTCGTCCGCGTACATGAAAACGAGGTGGTTCACTCCATTTATCATTATACCCCTGTCTCCGTACTCCTGCCTGAGGTATGCCGCCACTGGTTCGATCGCTAGGATGTAGAGCAAAGGGGATAGGGGGCACCCTTGTCGGGTGCCTCTGGCCAGGCTCCATTTTTCTGAAAAGGTGTTATTGGTTCGCACTCTGGCGGTGGGATTGGTGTAGATGAGTTTGACCCAATTCATGAAAGCCGGACCGATCCCCATCTTAGATAGGGCGGCGTAGAGCCATTTCCATCGGACCGAATCAAAGGCCTTAGAGGCGTCGAGGGACACAACAGCGTATTTGCCGGGTATGCTGTTTGTGCCGTGTATGACGTGATGCAGCCTGCGCAGGTTCTCTGAGATGGAACGGCCCTGCACGTAACCCGTTTGGTCCTGGTGTATGAGGTGTGGGATGGCTGCCTGAAGCCTTCTGGCCAGTAGTGCTGTAAGGATTTTGTTATCTACATTTAGCATGGACAAGGGACGATACGAGCCGCAGTCAGTGCTATCTTTGTCGGGTTTAAGTAAAGGGATGATGGTGGCTTCAGCCATGGAGTCAGGGAGGTGGCATTTTTCGTACGCCTCGTTGTATACTTTGGACAATAGGGGGGCTAGTATGTCCTCGTAGGCTTTATAAAATTCACCTAGGAGGCCGTCTGGTCCCGGCGTTTTCCTGGAGGGCAGTGACCTCATGGTGGCCGTGACCTCGTCTGGGGTGACAGGGCCTCCGAGGGGGTCTGCCAGGTGGTCTGCCAGGCAAGGGAGCCTGATGATGTCCAGGACATCTTCAATTGAGGAGTCTGGGGGCGGGGCAGGATCGGAATAGAGGGTTTGATAATATTCCTTGAACGCTGCATTGATCCCCACTTGCGTGTGGAGGGTCAGGCCATCTATGGTACGGATAGTGCAGATGGGGTGCCTGGGGGTTTCCCGCTTTTAAAGCCACGCGAGTAGTTTCCCGGGTTTATCGCCTAGGGCGTGGTTCCTTTCAGTGTATTTGGTGTAGCTTAGTTTCCCCAGTGTCTCCCAGTGTGTCAAGCATGTCTGTTTGAGTTCGATCAATTTGTGCGTATGGGCAGGGTCAGGGGATGGTGTTGCTTCGAGGGCTTGGAGTTCGGCTTCGGTGCGCGCTAGTTGGGACGTGATGAGTTTTAGGGTCCCTCCAGCGGCGGCTATCATTTGCCCTCTTGTTACCACTTTATAGGCTTCCCATGCTGTACTTATGTGTTGGACACTATCAATGTTGGTTTGCCAGTATTGTGTAGTGCCCTCTCTGATTTGTTCATTAAAGGCTTTGTCTAGTAGCGCTTCGCTTCTTAGTTTCCATGTTGGGATGGGAGGTCTAGGGGCTTTGATGGCCCATGAGGTCATCAGGGGGGAGTGGTCCGATAGCACTCTGGCCAGGTACTGCGTGTCCTCAAATCTGGCCGCATGCTCTTCACTAACGAACAAACAGTCTATTCTGGTGTGAACCTTATGTGGGGGGGAGTAGAAGGAGTAGCCTCTGGTTTTGGGGTTTTGTGCTCTCCACAGGTCTTTCAGGGCGTATTGCTGCGTGAGGGTGTTCAGTATTCTGGCGGGTGGGGAGGGGTCACCATGCTTGCTATCCGATCTGTCTATGCGAGGGTCTAAGGTGCAGTTGTTATCGCCTCCCCATATTGTTATGCATTCGTTACTCGGGGACAGCCGGGTGTACAGCGAGCGAAAGAAGACAGTTGCATCCTGATTCGGGGCGTAGGTGCAGATCAGGCGCATATCACGCCCTTCTATGGTGCCCTGTACCAGGGCCATTCTGCCTTCATTGTCCGTTTTGGTGTGGGTCAGCGAGACGGGGACGGAGGGGGCAATCCATATCAAGACTCCTCTGGAGTATGTGGAGTACGAGGAGCCCACCAGGGTGCCTCTCCAGACTTTGGCTAGCGCTGCTAGCTTGGGGGGGCTTAGGTGGGTCTCCTGGAGGAGGGCGATTCCGACTCTGTGGCGTTTCATGTAGGCGTGGATGCGGCGCTGTTTGATGTAGCTATTTAGTCCCCTGACGTTCCAGGACATGACTCTGATCTTCTCAGCCATAGTCTGGATGTGGTCGTGGGGCTGTGGACAGTCTGAGGTTGAGGTATTGGACAATCTTGGTCAGCCTGGTGGCGGTTCCGTTGCGCGTGGTCCCGGTCTGGCGTGTGGAGAGCTTAAACTGTAATCCCAACTTGGGGTTCCCCCCATGAACAATAACGTCTAACTTAACTTTAAACACAACACGTCTAGCGAGGTTACCCTTGCTCTGACTTTCCCGTTTCTGCCCCATCGGACCTGGGTCTTCCGGAGCCATACGGGCGGGTGAACTCACCCAAACTAGCCTGGGGGTAGGGGAGGGGTTGCCTCCGGGGATGTTATCAAGAGGTACGCCGTGTCCGGCGCCGCTCCAGTACCATCAGTGTCACCGCCATTGCTGGCGTGTTGCTGTGTGATTGATGGGTGCTGTCCATAAGAAGTGAGGAAGGGACCCTCGCTGCGGGCGGCTAGGGTCTGCGTTGCTTCAGTTCGATGTCTGGGATCTGTTCTCTGTCCATCCATTCGCAGGCCTCTGCGGGGGTGTCAAATAAGTGTGCCTTGTTGTTGCGCAGGACTTTCAGTCTAGCCGGGTAGAGGAGTAAATAGCGCAGGCCTGCGTTCTTGAGTCTAGCTTTGGTGTGGTGGAACTGGGCCCTACTCCTTTGAACCTGTAGGGTGTATTCGGGGTATATTGCGATCTTTGCTGCGTCCCTCTGTATAGAGCCACCCATTCTGGAGAAGGCCAAGATGGTTTCCCTGTCCTTGTAGTTGAGGACTTTGGCTATTACAGGTCTGGGTGGGTTCCCCGGAGGGGGCCGCCTGGCTAGGGAGCGGTGGGCTCTTTCTATGGTGAAGCCCTGTGACAGTTTTCCGGCTCCAATTTCGTGTATGAGGAGGTCATCGAAGTAATTAGTGGGGTCGTTGCCCTCGATGCCCTCGGGCAGGCCGATGATTCTAATGTTATTTCTGCGGGCCCGTCCTTCGGCCTCATCAGCCCTGTCTTCCAGGTTCTTCACCTTTTGCGCCAAAATGTCCACTTCCTTTAAAAGCTGTGTTTTGGACTCGGTGTTGTCTCGAACTTGGATCTCGAGGGCGTCCGTTCTGTTGGCGATGGAGCGCACATCCTGCCGCAGTAAGTTCAGGTCGATGGCGACCGCGTCTATTTTGTTCTCCATGGTCTTTTGAAGAGTCATGATGGCCTTTAGTAGCTGGGAGTTGGCCGGCTCGGGCGTCTCGGCGCCCGGCGCCCCCCTAGGGGCGGGAGCCGCCTCGGGCCCAGTCGCTCTGGCGGCCGCGAAGGACTCCATGGTGGTTTGGCGGTGTTTGTTTCGGGCACCCTTGCTGGTCATGTCCCCGCCGCGAGGCCCCCCAGTCCTCGGCAGGCACTGTGCGGTCTGTAGCCTCTGGTTGTACTGATGGTCCGCTGTCATGCGAGGGATACCCGGAGTGGGTAGTCCTGTGCGTGTCGTCGGAGACGGTACTGCCGGCTGGTGTGGGGGGAAGCTTTTCCCGTTCCGAGGGGCCTGTCTCCCGGTGTTCGTGCGCTGGTTGTCCCCGGGCCTTGCTCAGGGTGCCAATGGGATGTGGGTCATCGGCCCGCCGGGCAATGCCAGCGGAGTGTGGGTGCCTCAGCTGCTTGGCAGGGTGGCTAGGTGCAGATCGGCTTCGAGGCCCCTGCCTCGGGTCCGGTGTGGGTGCAGTAAAGGCCGCGCCAGGCGCTCCCCCTCTCCGACTCCTTACCGCTTTCCTTCGTGGTTGCGGGAGTGCGGATCTCAGCGGGGGCCGCCGCTGCCACCACAATCCGATTTCCTCCGAGGCAGTTCCGACTCCCCCTCCGACGGCCTGGGGCTCGGGCGTGCAGGTCCAGGCCCCGCGGGTGCAGGCGCCCTCTTCGGATCACCGTTGGTCGGGCGCCCAGGTCCTCAGCGAGCTCCTTCGAGATTGGTCGCAGCGCTCCGCTTACAGCAAAGGGCCGGAACTCACAATGGCCGCCATTTTCTGTGCCCGCATGGCGTTCTTTTCTTTTCGACGTTGCGGGCCAACGGAGGGACGCAGGGCTTCCAAACTTCGACAGCGGGCAGATCAGGCTTTCGCACGGCTTGTGTGCTGTTTTCAGATGTTTGTAATCGTATAAAGCAGTAGTTGGCGGCGGATCGTTAAACGTATCGTGCGGAGCTGCACCAAACACGTCTCTCCTACATGGCGGTTAGCCACACCCCCTTAGACAACTCCTTGATATTCAGTGGTTTCCGCAAATCTCCTGCTATCCCCTCAGTATGCGGGTACATTTGAAACGGTTGTCTGAGTACATAACGTCTCTCATAAACTTGATGCAGTATTGGTATGATACCTGGTGTCATGCACAGTGTCTTCTTGTTATTCATCCAGTATGATGGAGGTGAGGGGGCAGACTCCTTCAGTGACATATACGTTTGCTCCTCTATACTGTGATAAAGCTTAAGTACCTTTTTAGGGGCTCCATCTAACATTGTTCTTCATGAAGTGGTTTGGTGGTTTTGGATGCACGCATCCGAAAAAGAAGTAACCCTAGGAACTGGGTTTGAAATGCACCACCTCCTCCAACGCCATTCTGAATTGGCCTTATTTAATTTAATGTTGTTTTTATTTATCTGATAGTAAATATTTAAAACATAGATAGACAATATGGGGCTTTTGTATGCTTGGGCAGCAATGAACCACATCCTTGCTAGATTAGGCGATCGGCTGCAGCCTGTGCAACAACACTTGACCGGTTTAGTTAATTAATCCCGGGATCAAAGTATGGAACCCCTTGATGACCAAAGCAGTGTTTTTGGTTTACTCTCTGCAGTGACTCTTTTTCTTCCTGAACAGTATGCTACTACTTGGGCTGCCTTTTTATTTTCTTTAAATTGAACTTTTAATTGGATTGCTTCACAGAATCACAGTTTTGAAGTGGATGTACTATGTTTTTGGGTTGTGGTCGTTTGGTAGGTATTTGTTTCTATGGGTGTGTTATGCTGCAGTGGTTGTGGCCAGGGACTAGAGTCTTGGGTGCATTGCCGTAGGCCATAGGCCATGCACCAAAGACTGTAGGCCCTACCCACAACCACCGCAGCATAACGCTACAATGCTAGCAAACATGTTTATTGTGGTATGTGGGCTGCTTAGGGGATACGTTTTCAAAAATGTGAGTACTGGTTGGTAGTAGTGTAATAGTGTTTATAGGATAGTGAGATGATGTGTGGATTGGGGAGGGGAAGCACTTACTTTTTTGGATGGAAAGAGTAGGTTTCTTCTGAGTTCTCGTTCGTACTTCAGACGTTGTTAATGTATACTTTGTTTTTGCAGTAGTAGTGCTTTCTGATAACTGTGCATAGCATGCACATGCACTTTTCTTTGCCTATGTGTATTCTGTATATTTTATTTACAATCTGCTAGTCGAATGTGCTTTAGAAATTAGTACAATAGTAAGTGCACAGAGCACACCTGGCTTCGTAAGGCGGTGTTATTGGATGTTAGAAGATAGAAAAAATATTCGTATGCTTTGTTTGCTATTTTTACAGGGTACATGGCAGGAACTGTATGGACAAGTATGCAATGTATGTATTTGTGAAGGTGCGGGAAATAAATCAGAAGGATTTGATGGGGTCAGCAGCTTATTACTCAGTAGGTGATTACTAAAGTACTGGGTGATTCTGTGGTGCTTGGAGATGGGAGAGTCTGAAATAAAGTAAGGGTTGCGGGGAAGGACCTGGTGCTTGTGTTGCAGACTGAAAGTAAGGGGGGAGATGTTGTATGTCTTGCTTTACAACACTGTACATAATTGTAGATGATGTGATGGATATGACTGCACCTGTGCATAGTTGAATGCTGTTGTGAAATCTAGAACGGAATGGACAACCAGCTGGAATGAGAGAGCTGTGTAGATTGGAAGAACAGTTGTAGAGGCAATGGTGTTGTTTTAGCTGGGAGCCTTTCAAATGATATTGGTTATCTGACTGCATACATAAAGATGCATGTACTCATCCTGGCTGCGTGTAATTTTATAACACATTAGAAAGCATTTTTCGATAATTATACTGTTATTTCTCCCATCTTTTAACATGAAATGACACTTTGTTGGTTAGCTGTGTGTGTTGTGTCTGATTACTAATAAAGTCATTTGTAAAAGAAGTTGCTGCGTTTAATTTTATAACACACTAGAAAGCATTTTTCGATAATTATACTGTTATTTCTCCCATCTTTTAACATGAAATGACACTTTGTTGGATAGCTGTGTGTGTTGTGTCTGATTACTAATAAAGTCATTTGTAAAAGAAGTTGAAAGGATAGAATGTTTGTGAAATATGGAGAAATATGGAGAACATATAGAAAGAAAATTGTATGTACATCTTATGCACTTTAATGCATTAAGTGCTATCATGGTTGAAATGTGGTTAAATACGTGGCAGTGGTTACAGAAATGATAGAATGAATGAGGAAAATAACAGTTTGCACATTGCAGTTAATAATATGGGTAAATAAAACTTTGGAGAGCAGACACCTTTGCAAGTGACACTTGATGATAGTAGATGGGAGAAATGATAGTAAGTTTGTTTTAGAGGTTACACAGGGTCAGTGACAGTTACTCTGTTTATATGCTTTTATACAAAAGATGTACATGTACCATACATGGCAATCCTCCCGGCAGACTCCCGATTTTTCAGTGAAAAATATTGTTATTTTTCACGTTCTCCCACCGAAAATATATCTTTGCCCAATGCATTCTTATGACACAAATGTTGACTTCCGATTTTTCGGAGGAAATGTCCCTCCCAGGTGGGTCGGAATGTTGGCATGTATGATGTACTGTGCAAAAAATATTCATACCTGTACTCTGTGTTCATGCATGTGGATGTGCATGAATCTGCAAGTAAAAATGTTGGATAGTTTACTAGTAGTTGCTGTAGGGGCTTTGTAGTCGCAGCGCAATTGTACTCGGAGTGATCAACAGTACATCTAAAGTGCTGAATTTTGATGATGTAGTTAGACGTAGAGGTCTTGCATGTGATTGGTGGATGGTTGTGTGACTGCTTAACAGCAGAAAATGAGGGAGTGGTGCAGAGAGTGAAGTGGAAAGGGTAGAAAGGCTACCCTAGTGTTATTTTCATGCTCCATGGACAGCGCGGCTGTTCACAGACAGGGCATGCCACATCCGGGGCTTCCGAGCATGAAATGGGAGCGTATTTTGAGGATTAGCCAATGAGGTGTTGAGGTTCTGCTTCATATTGAGAGAGGCTGTCTGTAGTGAAGATGGTGGAGGTGGAGAAAGCCAGGGTGATGGTGCTTGGATATATGTTTGTGAATGGTTTGGAGCAGTATGCTGAATCTAGGAATGTGGCTAAGCATTTTGACATAAAAGGAGTGGAAGTGGTGTGGTGCACTGTGCCTGGTTTTAATTTTCAGGCAATGCTAGAAGTTTGTCAGGAAATGGATAGGTATTATAGGCCACATGTGGTTGTTCTGCACTGTGGTGCATTGCATTTGGGCTATGTCTGTGCCCCTACTTTGTTGCAAGATCTGCAAAACTTGGTTCAGGCAGTCATGAATGTGCTTCCAAATGCAAAGGTTATTTTTTCTGCTTTGGTCCCTAGGGTAGTATGGGACAATAGTTCTGTTTTTTGTCCTCAGCAAAATGTTGGTAGGTGCTTAATCAACCGAGGATTGTTTGCTATTATGACTAGAGATGGCATGTTCTTTTGCAACAATGAGAACATTGACTCTGGTAATGTTGATTACTTTAAAGAAGAAGGCATGTCTTTATCTTTTATGGGAAATGCCATGCTGTTTTGGAACATAAGGGTTTGCTTTGAAGAAGCTAATCTGAAGATTTTTGGAGGAAAATAAGGAAAAAAGACAATAAAAATACAAAATAAAAGGTGTTTCTGAAGCATCTGCAAAAAACCCAAAAAAAGGCTCTTTTCAGAGCCAACCTCAAAGGGGAAATGGGGCACACCATTTAAATTTCCATTCCTCACTCGCAGATTTTTCGATTTGTCCATGGGCAACGCAGTTGTCCGCGGACAGTGCACATTACATACAGGGTATTTGCGGCTGAGAGGCATGCAAATGAGACTGTACAGAGCAAGGGATTGGTCAATAGGGTTTACTGGGTGTGATGGATGAGTAGAGAGTTTGTCAGAAAGTCTTTTTCCTGAGAGGAGAGGAGATAACTATGGCTGTGTGTTTCAGAAAGCAGATTGTCTGGATTTTGGGAGACTCGTGGATAAATTGGTTGGAGGTGCATGCAGATCGCTATGGAGTGGCTGCACATCTTGGATTCCCTCATGTGGAGGTACACTGGCATGGAGTGCATGGAATGAAGTGGCTGGATTTGGTTCCTCTTTGTGCTACTTTGTGACACAGTGTCATCCAGACATTATTATTATTCGTTGTGGAGGGAACAGTTTAGGACATGTCTCTGGAATCTCTTTGCAATTTTCAATGAAAGAAGGACTTGGGAAAGTCCTGCACATGTTTCCAAAGTCCCGAGTAATTTTTTCTCGTATTGTGCAGAGACAAATGTGGCTGCTTTCTTCTTCATTTGGTCCACAAATGGAGAAAGCGAGGAGCAATGTCAACAAGGCTGTTTGTGCCATTTTGAGAGATGTTGGCATGTCCTCTTTTCACAATGAAAATATTATGTTTCGTAGTACACACATTTTTCGCAGAGATGGAGTACATCTTACTTATGCTGGCAATCATATTTTTCTGCGAAATATACAAAATGCATTGTGACCCTTTTTGGAATTAAAGCAATCCATTTTGCAGTCAGTGTTGACCATTTGAAGTTTTCAAAACACAAAAAAAACCACAAAAAGGCTCTTTTCAGAGCCACCATTTCCTTCCAGAGAAAAGTGCAATGGTTGTTACAGGGCAGCACTGCACAGATTTTAGATGTCCGCGGATGGTCCGCGGACTTCTAAAAAGGCACAGGGGCCTGTGCATTTCATTCACACTTCTCTTTTTGAACTGTGAAAGGCAGCTCTGAATAGAGCCTTTTTGGGGGGGTTTGTTGTTTTATATAATTTTAGTTTTTTTAAACACGACACACAAGGAATGGAAGGGAAAGGAGGATAAGGAAGGGGCACCAACCACAGGAATAAGAAGGGGCAGGTGGAGAGAGGAAGATGTAGGGTGGGCCTTGTTCAATTAGGTAGCAGTTCTTCTGATGCTCCTTCACCACAGTCTCGAAAGCACTTTGAAGGTTCTCCCGCCTGCAGAGTACTGCGTTGCAGTACATGCACAATATTGTGACCCTCGAAAGGTAAGGATCAACAGCATCATGTATGGCTTGCAAGGCAGCTGGAGGGATGCTCTGCCCCACAGGAGTGTCTCTTGTGGTGGCAGGAGCGGAAACGGAGGATGCTGCAGAGGAACTCAACCTACTACGTTTATTGCAAGGTACAACCTTACAAATACCCCCACCGTGGAATGATTTTAGGTATCGCTTCATTGAGGTATTACCATAGCTGTACAAACCCGGTTTCCCATGGCTCAGTACCATCTTGCACTGATTGCAGGTCACCTTGTGTGCACGTGCTTATGGTACTCCATCAACAGTGGTAATTAACCTCCACACCCAAGGTTCACGGTGAGACATAGTAGTAGGGACTTCCACTACCTCATCCTCTTCATCCTCTTCATCATTCTCCTCTGTATCCTGATGCCTGTTCCCCTCTGCAGGCCCTTGGGGAGGTGTTGGTGGTGGAGGGGTTGGGGGTGTTGCTGAGACAGCAGCAGCACCAGCAGCAGCCATGGATGCCATGAGGACAGCTGTTTCAAAGAGCAAGAGCAATCCAATGCAACAATGAGCAGTGCCTGTCCTGGAAACCCAAAAACAGAATAAGGAGCAGCTCTAGGGTGTGGCCTTTTATAGGGGTGCTGGGGAGCTCGCTTCGAACACTAAGAAAGGGCTCAAAAAATTCCAAAAAGTATGCAGATCGCCAGGGACATAGTGTGGGACATGTGCAAGGGTGAACTTTCCCAGGAAAATACCTTGGATTGATGAAAGAAACACTTTTTAGGTGTCCGGGGGCCCGGACAGTATTTGTTACGCTTAGTGCGGGTGCGGTCATATGATGACATGGAGGACACGTTGGCGAATGGGACGGCTGTCCGTAGGACACCAAATGCGCCGTGTCGGGTCTACGCATGCGTGCGGTTGTTCCAAAGACAGTGTTCCAGTCCTTGAACTAATTAAAATTGCGACACACGTGCGGCGGAAAGTTGCGGACAGGCACAATGTTCGTATGGGCAAGGGTGTGGTACGCATGTGCGCGGGTATATTACAGACAGTGTTCAGGTCCCCGAACAAAACAAATGTGCGTCACAACTTTGCAGACAGGCGGACAGGCAATGTGTTCTACTGACATATTAATTCTGGTTACGGACAATGCAGAAAGGGAGAATGTTCTTAGGACACTTTATTTTGCATAGTTGCGAGCATGCAGACGTGTTTAGTGTTCTGCGGACACCCCCATTTTGACTACGGCCATCTCAAACAGGTATACTGTCCTTAGTACATCCCCATTATGGTTAAATATGGAAAGAGGGACATCTTGCATGCAAGCATGTGAGCACCACACACCGTGGGTAATAATAAGCAGCGCTCAGATACCTGAGGTTTCGCAGCGCTATATAAATGCTAAATAATCTTCCTCTCTCTGCCCATGCTCGTAATCTAGGCATTTACTTTGTTTCCTCCCTCTCCTTCACCCACCATATTTCTCTCACTTCCCGCGCATGTCGCTACCACCTTTTCAATATTTGCAAAGTATGCTGCTCACTCACCTTCCACACCACTAAACTTTTAATCTCCTCCCTTTTCTTCTCTCGTCTTTTCTACTGTTCTTCTCTCCTCTTCGGACTCCCTGCTTCTCATCTTGCCCCCCTCAAATCCCTCTACCACTCTGCCATTCGTACCATCTGTCTTCTCTCTCCTCACGACTCCATCTCCTCCTCGCTCTCACATCTTGGCTGGCTTTCCCTTCATTCCCAACTCAAATTCCACTTCCTCTGTCTTGTCTTTACATCTCTTCATGATCTTGCTCCCAAATATCTCTCCTCTCTCATCACATTCTACAGTCCCTCCCATTCCCTCCAATCTGCAGATCTCTTCCTTCTCTTTGTTACCCCGTCCCCATGTGCCTCCTCTCGTTTTCACTCCTTTCAGCTCCTTGCCCCCCTCCACTGGAACTCCCTTCCTCTCTCTATCCGTTCCATCCTCACCTATTCCTCCTTTCGTGTCTCCTTAAAATCTCTTCTTCTCCACTCCCCTCCCTGATACTCTGATCCTCCTCCACCGTCCCCTCTCCCCCCTTTTTTGTTTTTTATCATCCTCATCTTACCTCTCTCCCCCTGCCTCGTTTCCCCTTATGTCCCCTCTCCTCCTCTATCGCCTTCAGCTTATCTCACTTCCTGTTCCCCACTCCCTTCCACCCTCCCCCCTTCTTCCCTCATTTATCTTCACTGGCAAATAGCTGTATTACTGGTTTGACTCATATTTTGTAATTGCTTATACTGTTATTGTATTCTTGTTGTTACAATGTAAAGCGCTTTGGCGTAAAGCGCTATATAAACACAATAAACATAAACATAAATTATTATTATTATTATTATTATTATTATTATTATTATTATTATTATTATTATTATTATTATTATTATTATCTTGTGTGTCCTAAGGACACTTCCACCTTGATTGAAGACAGTGCGAAAAGGCATAGTGTCCTTAGGACACCCCCATTGTGGTTAACTGCGGACAGGCGGACATCTTGTGTGTCCTAAGGACACCTCCATTTTGATTGCCAACAATGCAAATTCAATTATATTGTTATATAGTTAATACATTTATTAATGTGATTATTTATTGGAATTGTTTTATTTTGATCTAGTTGTGTTAAATTGAAATTATTTATATTTGGAAAAATGGAAATAATTTTGTGACGGCCTCCACCCCTTAAAGCATTCTCTTACCTCCAATTTTAATATGAACCTTTGAAAAAGAGTCCAATTGAAAACACCACATTTTAAAAATTCCAAATACACTGTATTTATGTATAATTGCTTTTATTTATTTTATTTTTTGGATATGTGTAAGGTACCTATACAACAAATGGTATTTCAAGGCACCACAAGACACAGTGTTACTTTTAGAAAAATAATTACAGGTTACTGTACTTATAACAAGAACATTTTTATGTACAATGTTTTCTGGGTTTCATTACCCAGATAACCAGAAATTGAGGATGTAAAAGTAGACATACATTTTATTAATATTAAAAAAGCATATTTGTTTGTTGTTTATTTATGTTGGTACTTTTCAATGTTTTTATTTAGAAGAAACTGTTTGTAATGTTCATATGTTATGTACAGCATAAAGCACAATTAAAAATTACATTAGGTGCTGTGTGCCTTTTTAATATTACTGGCTTCATTATTTTAAATTGGTATAAAATGTATGGGTGGTATCCCTTAAGTGCAATGGTAATGCTATTACTGCCACATTTAAAGGTCTGCCCAAAAATGGATCTGTCGTGTTTACCCCCAGCTGACAGAAAGGTCTGCCCAAAAATGGATCTGTCGTGTTTACCCCCAGCTGACAGCTGGGGGTAATCCCACCGGACAAATTCCCATTTTTGGGCCCAATTAGTGGTGCGCTAATTGTGCCGAAAATTCACCATTGTGTCCAATATACCCAATGGGGTATTACAGTTGCTGCCCAACCCTTGATCTGGCGGTAATAGCGCCGGACCGGTGGGCAGAAATGCTATTAGCGTGGGTGGTAACCCAGCAGTAATACTGCCGGGATACTGGCCAACTCATGATGAGGCCCATACTGTTTTGTAAAAAAAAAAGATTTGGTGTCACTAAATATTTACTTTCTAAAAGCATGTCTTAATTGATGTTATTTTAATTTTTGCAGATGAGAAGTGCAGATTTGTTTCTCCTACTGCAATTATTGTTCCTCACTTTAAGCAGCATAAAAAACAATAAGCATACTCATGATCAATACTTGGTCAATTTAGAAGTGGCACACAAACACCAACATGGTGTTTTACAAACGTATTTGCACTTCCAGTTTCTATACATTTTCTTTTAGTATTTGTTTTTTGGGTTGTACTAACTACAGGGGAACTGTTTTTTTAATTGAAGTTTATTAGGTAGATCGATTTTTATAAACATTTTTAAAATATATTTGCTCATGTTTATTTCACATTTGTACTAACATTGCTGAATTTCCTAAATTATATTTTTGAAGGTCACCCCTTTTTAATTTCGATTTTCAGATGGTGAAAATTATTTCAGTTACATTTCATACATCATCTGGGATGTTTGGCACTTCATTTGCCAGATGGAATTTTTCCAGAGGTAGTTATATTTTTGGGATGTTGTTTTTTTTTGTTTTTTACTAGTAGTAGCATTTGAACTGCTTTGACTATCATCAGTACTACTAAAATGTACTTGCAATATTTATTCCGTTGTTGAAGTTTCTGATGTAGAGGTTAAAGGAGTAGTAGTAATAGGTACATTATATCTTTCATTTTGTGTTCCACGCTAGTTTAAAAAGAAAATAATTAAATCCATTTTACAAACAAATATATGCAGTACATAATATGGTACTGTCAAAATACAACATAACAAAAGTAATAAGGAGAAGGCAAATAATTAAGACAGCAAAAGAATTAACATAATAAACATATACCGACTTCCCAAACATATAAGAAAGGAGTCCCTATCCCCTTTAACAGACATAAACGACAAAGCAGAAAACCCACAGTGGGAACAAGAGAAACGCAAAACAAAATGAAGCTGAAGATAAGCACAGGAAAGGAAGTAGGGTTTAGCCAAATCATTAAATCCAGAATCAAACGAAGATTGTAAGGTAACCAAGATGTGTGTAATTAGGCATATAAAGCATTGAAGGTGTACCTTATCAACTGGTATTCCTCAATCAGTTCTCGTTTCGCATATGACACTTTTTCTCTAGCTGACAACAGTAACATATATTGGATCCATTCTTCAAGCTCAGGCTTCCCACTACTCTTCCACTTCTTAAGAATCTTCTTCTTAGGTCTCCCTTGCTATCCCTAAAGTGTGTATTGAAACTCCTGGGCTGTGGCCAGTGCCATATGGCTCTTTGTTTCTGGAGTGGCTGGCTTTCTTGTTCAGGCCTCTTTAAAAAAAACAAGGGGTTCCAGAAGTGTAACACTTGGAGTAGTCACCGTAAACAAGAAAGACTAGGAATAACACATAAATTGTCTTTCTGGAATTCTATACAATAATTGCTAGACTCATTAAAGGTCTGCTGTGTGAGTGTGCTGCTTCCCTGCGCTTCTCTTAATTCTTTAATACACAGTTATGAATCCTCCCAATGGTATGTATTTTGCCAACCTCTGAAGCCTGAAAAGTAGATCCATGCAGGCTTGGCATGTGGCCAACTTTGCACCAGACCTGCAGATGAACTGGCCTTCTGTTAAATCTCAGTTACCAGTTTAATTGTTTCCACTACAGAGTGTAATTTGCTTTCTCACTTTGAGAACATTCAGACATGTAATTGCTAATTTTACTATAGTCGGTTAGATAACTATAGCTGGTAAGATAGCTCAGTGGGTTGAGGTTGAAGGTTCGAATTCCGGCAAGGCCAACTCATCCTTCCATCCTTCTGAGGTTGATAAATGAGTACCTGTAACGCTCACCTGATTCCCGCAGAGGCGCCGGTCTTGACTGGGTGAATGCCGTATCTTCAAAGGTGATGTGTAACACACGGTTGGCTCTTTGGGCTGGACCTCTGTGCACTGTATGTCTGACTCGAAGAGTAAGATGTCTGCAGATAGAAAATATGGGATTAATGAACTGGGGTTATTGGGTGCCTCTCTCCTCTTCCCTTTCTCTTCTCCTGTAGAACCCCAAAGGTTAACACCCTCACCTTAGGTAAGTGAACGCCAAGCTCTCCATCTGCCTCGGGGCAGGGTGCCGTAACCAGTTTCTTCACTGGATAAGGGTGCAGGCCTCTTGACCTCAGAGGACTGCTGTCCGTCGTTAACTGCACGAACGGTAAGTTCTGGGCACTTCAAATGTCTTAAAAGTCTTTTGTAATGATATCTCTTGTTTTGCAGGGTTCCGGCGATGGCGGATGGCGGGCTGATGAGAGTTGAGGATCGAACCCGCGTGAGGAATAGAAGCGCCTGGAAGCACGTAAGTAAGCGCTTGTAGCCTGCTTCACGATGCGCACTAACTGTCCCTTTTATCTTGCAGGTACAAGTTCGGAGCTTTAGAGAAGCTGAAGGGTGCTGGAATATCCACTGGATTCGGCGTGGGAAGGAGTAATGGCACGTGAGTAATAAAGTTGCCCAATGTCTTTAAACGCACCTTCTTTTGTCTTTCAGATGCGGGATGCAGCGCCGAAGGCCTCCGGAGCGTGCGAAGAGCTGGTAAGCTTTTGTCTTTCAGATGCCGGAATGCAGTGCGAAGACCTCCGGAGCATGCGAAGAGTAGGTAAGCCTTTGTCTTTCAGATGCCGGAATGCAGCGCGAGGCGTTGGTGACAGCCGATGGACCAGGTAAGAGATGCGCTGCCACTGAAGACCGTAGTGCTAACCTGTTCTTTCTTTGTCTTTACAGGTGCTGCTGAAGACTGGATTCCAGGATGGTAAGCCTTTGTTCCCTTAGGCCCAGGATCAGAAGCAGAAGACACGATGAGCGTTCTGCTGCAGAGAATGCAGAATAACGCAAAGCAAGATTCATCCATCGGGTGTGGTTTAAATAGCCTCCTGTAGTGCTTAGGTGTCTCCTTCCACAGCCACGCCTAGGTAAGAAAAGAGTTCCTGCTTTCCAGAAGAGTTCCAGTGTTCTGAACCTAGGGAGTGGCTCCTGCCCCACCCAACAGGAAAAGTAGTCCCAAACAGAAGAGGATCAGGGGTTCAACTGGCAGGTAAGTAAGCAGCATGGTCTGCTGCAGGTAAGTCCACCCAAGCATTATGAGCCCGGCGCGTCCAGCGCTGGGACTGGGCATCTTTATGAGCCTGGTGCCACTGGTGCCAGGACAGGGTCCAAAAGGTCCCAATTGGGACTGGCTGGCACTCGGAACCGGGGTTATGGGTCTGCTTCCAAGGGAGTCGGGCAAGTCCTGATCTTTTGGAAGCAGAGATCATGACAGCACCCCCCTCAAGGCCCCTCCCAAACTGGGCTTCTCCGGGGGTTTGGGCTTGTTAAGAAATGTTCGATGAAATCTTTTGATTAGACGAGGCGCGTGGACATTTTCTGCAGGTTCCCAGGATCTTTCTTGGGGACCGTAGCCTTTCCAGTCAATCAGGTAAAATAGTTTAGATTTGGAGATCTTGGAATCCAGGATGCTTTTGACTTCAAACTCGAGTTCTCCATCAACTAGAATAGGTTTTGGAGATGTAGTTAGTCGGGTTTGAGGTTGCACGGGTTTTAATAGAGAGACGTGGAAGACCGGATGTATCTTCATGTGAGGGGGCAAGTCCAACTTGACCGCTACTGGATTTACTATGGTAGTGATGGAATAGGGACCAAGGTATCTTGGGTTGAATGTGCGTGGTCCTTTTAGAGGTAGATATTTGGTGGATAACCAGACTTGATCTCCTACTTGTGTGTCCTAAGGACACCTCCATTTTGATTGCCAACAATGCAAATTCACTTATATTGTTATATAGTTAATACATTTATTAATGTGATTATTTATTGGAATTGTTTTATTTTGATCTAGTTGTGTTAAATTGAAATTATTTATATTTGGAAAAATGGAAATAATTTTGTGACGGCCTCCACCCCTTAAAGCATTCTCTTACCTCCAATTTTAATATGAACCTTTGAAAAAGAGTCCAATTGAAAACACCACATTTTAAAAATTCCAAATACACTGTATTTATGTATAATTGCTTTTATTTATTTTATTTTTTGGATATGTGTAAGGTACCTATACAACAAATGGTATTTCAAGGCACCACAAGACACAGTGTTACTTTTAGAAAAATAATTACAGGTTACTGTACTTATAACAAGAACATTTTTATGTACAATGTTTTCTGGGTTTCATTACCCAGATAACCAGAAATTGAGGATGTAAAAGTAGACATACATTTTATTAATATTAAAAAAGCATATTTGTTTGTTGTTTATTTATGTTGGTACTTTTCAATGTTTTTATTTAGAAGAAACTGTTTGTAATGTTCATATGTTATGTACAGCATAAAGCACAATTAAAAATTACATTAGGTGCTGTGTGCCTTTTTAATATTACTGGCTTCATTATTTTAAATTGGTATAAAATGTATGGGTGGTATCCCTTAAGTGCAGTGGTAATGCTATTACTGCCACATTTAAAGGTCTGCCCAAAAATGGATCTGTCGTGTTTACCCCCAGCTGACAGAAAGGTCTGCCCAAAAATGGATCTGTCGTGTTTACCCCCAGCTGACAGCTGGGGGTAATCCCACCGGACAAATTCCCATTTTTGGGCCCAATTAGTGGCGCGCTAATTGTGCCGAAAATTCACCATTGTGTCCAATGTACCCAATGGGGTATTACAGTTGCTGCCCAACCCTTGATCTGGCGGTAATAGCGCCGGACCGGTGGGCAGAAATGCTATTAGCGTGGGTGGTAACCCAGCAGTAATACTGCCGGGATACTGGCCAACTCATGATGAGGCCCATACTGTTTTGTAAAAAAAAAAGATTTGGTGTCACTAAATATTTACTTTCTAAAAGCATGTCTTAATTGATGTTATTTTAATTTTTTCAGATGAGAAGTGCAGATTTGTTTCTCCTACTGCAATTATTGTTCCTCACTTTAAGCAGCATAAAAAACAATAGGCATACTCAGGATCAATACTTGGTCAATTTAGAAGTGGCACACAAACACCAACATGGTGTTTTACAAACGTATTTGCAGTTCCAGTTTCTATACATTTTCTTTTAGTATTTGTTTTTTGGGTTGTACTAACTACAGGGGAACTGTTTTTTTAATTGAAGTTTATTAGGTAGATCGATTTTTATAAACATTTTTAAAATATATTTGCTCATGTTTATTTCACATTTGTACTAACATTGCTGAATTTCCTAAATTATATTTTTGAAGGTCACCCCTTTTTAATTTCGATTTTCAGATGGTGAAAATTATTTCAGTTACATTTCATACATCATCTGGGATGTTTGGCACTTCATTTGCCAGATGGAATTTTTCCAGAGGTAGTTATATTTTTGGGATGTTGTTTTTTTTTGTTTTTTACTAGTAGTAGCATTTGAACTGCTTTGACTATCATCAGTACTACTAAAATGTACTTGCAATATTTATTCCGTTGTTGAAGTTTCTGATGTAGAGGTTAAAGGAGTAGTAGTAATAGGTACATTATATCTTTCATTTTGTGTTCCACGCTAGTTTAAAAAGAAAATAATTAAATCCATTTTACAAACAAATATATGCAGTACATAATATGGTACTGTCAAAATACAACATAACAAAAGTAATAAGGAGAAGGCAAATAATTAAGACAGCAAAAGAATTAACATAATAAACATATACCGACTTCCCAAACATATAAGAAAGGAGTCCCTATCCCCTTTAACAGACATAAACGACAAAGCAGAAAACCCACAGTGGGAACAAGAGAAACGCAAAACAAAATGAAGCTGAAGATAAGCACAGGAAAGGAAGTAGGGTTTACCCAAATCATTAAATCCAGAATCAAACGAAGATTATAAGGTAACCAAGATGTGTGTAATTAGGCATATAAAGCATTGAAGGTGTACCTTATCAACTGGTATTCCTCAATCAGTTCTCGTTTCGCATATGACACTTTTTCTCTAGCTGACAACAGTAACATATATTGGATCCATTCTTCAAGCTCAGGCTTCCCACTACTCTTCCACTTCTTAAGAATCTTCTTCTTAGGTCTCCCTTGCTATCCCTAAAGTGTGTATTGAAACTCCTGGGCTGTGGCCAGTGCCATATGGCTCTTTGTTTCTGGAGTGGCTGGCTTTCTTGTTCAGGCCTCTTTAAAAAAAACAAGGGGTTCCAGAAGTGTAACACTTGGAGTAGTCACCGTAAACAAGAAAGACTAGGAATAACACATAAATTGTCTTTCTGGAATTCTATACAATAATTGCTAGACTCATTAAAGGTCTGCTGTGTGAGTGTGCTGCTTCCCTGAGCTTCTCTTAATTCTTTAATACACAGTTATGAATCCTCCCAATGGTATGTATTTTGCCAACCTCTGAAGCCTGAAAAGTAAATCCATGCAGGCTTGGCATGTGGCCAACTTTGCACCAGACCTGCAGATGAACTGGCCTTCTGTTAAATCTCAGTTACCAGTTTAATGGTTTCCACTACAGAGTGTAATTTGCTTTCTCACTTTGAGAACATTCAGACATGTAATTGCTAATTTTACTATAGTCGGTTAGATAACTATAGCTGGTAAGATAGCTCAGTGGGTTGAGGTTGAAGGTTCGAATTCCGGCAAGGCCAACTCATCCTTCCATCCTTCTGAGGTTGATAAATGAGTACCTGTAACGCTCACCTGATTCCCGCAGAGGCGCCGGTCTTGACTGGGTGAATGCCGTATCTTCAAAGGTGATGTGTAACACACGGTTGGCTCTTTGGGCTGGACCTCTGTGCACTGTATGTCTGACTCGAAGAGTAAGATGTCTGCAGATAGAAAATATGGGATTAATGAACTGGGGTTATTGGGTGCCTCTCTCCTCTTCTCTTTCTCTTCTCCTGTAGAACCCCAAAGGTTAACACCCTCACCTTAGGTAAGTGAACGCCGAGCTCTCCATCTGCCTCGGGGCAGGGTGCCGTAACCAGTTTCTTCACTGGATAAGGGTGCAGGCCTCTTGACCTCAGAGGACTGCTGTCTGTCGTTAACTGCACGAACGGTAAGTTCTGGGCACTTCAAATGTCTTAAAAGTCTTTTGTAATGATATCTCTTGTTTTGCAGGGTTCCGGCGATGGCGGATGGCGGGCTGATGAGAGTTGAGGATCGAACCCGCGTGAGGAATAGAAGCGCCTGGAAGCACGTAAGTAAGCGCTTGTAGCCTGCTTCACGATGCGCACTAACTGTCCCTTTTATCTTGCAGGTACAAGTTCGGAGCTTTAGAGAAGCTGAAGGGTGCTGGAATATCCACTGGATTCGGCGTGGGAAGGAGTAATGGCACGTGAGTAATAAAGTTGCCCAATGTCTTTAAACGCACCTTCTTTTGTCTTTCAGATGCGGGATGCAGCGCCGAAGGCCTCCGGAGCGTGCGAAGAGCTGGTAAGCTTTTGTCTTTCAGATGCCGGAATGCAGTGCGAAGACCTCCGGAGCATGCGAAGAGTAGGTAAGCCTTTGTCTTTCAGATGCCGGAATGCAGCGCGAGGCGTTGGTGACAGCCGATGGACCAGGTAAGAGATGCACTGCCACTGAAGACCGTAGTGCTAACCTGTTCTTTCTTTGTCTTTACAGGTGCTGCTGAAGACTGGATTCCAGGATGGTAAGCCTTTGTTCCCTTAGGCCCAGGATCAGAAGCAGAAGACACGATGAGCGTTCTGCTGCAGAGAATGCAGAATAACGCAAAGCAAGATTCATCCATCGGGTGTGGTTTAAATAGCCTCCTGTAGTGCTTAGGTGTCTCCTTCCACAGCCACGCCTAGGTAAGAAAAGAGTTCCTGCTTTCCAGAAGAGTTCCAGTGTTCTGAACCTAGGGAGTGGCTCCTGCCCCACCCAACAGGAAAAGTAGTCCCAAACAGAAGAGGATCAGGGGTTCAACTGGCAGGTAAGTAAGCAGCATGGTCTGCTGCAGGTAAGTCCACCCAAGCATTATGAGCCCGGCGCTTCCAGCGCTGGGACTGGGCATCTTTATGAGCCTGGTGCCACTGGCGCCAGGACAGGGTCCAAAAGGTCCCAATTGGGACTGGCTGGCACTCGGAACCGGGGTTTTGGGTCTGCTTCCAAGGGAGTCGGGCAAGTCCTGATCTTTTGGAAGCAGAGATCATGACAGCACCCCCCTCAAGGCCCCTCCCAAACCGGGCTTCTCCGGGGGTTTGGGCTTGTTAGGAAATGTTCGATGAAATCTTTTGATTAGACGAGGCGCGTGGACATATTCTGCAGGTTCCCAGGATCTTTCTTGGGGACCGTAGCCTTTCCAGTCAATCAGGTAAAATAGTTTAGATTTGGAGATCTTGGAATCCAGGATGCTTTTGACTTCAAACTCGAGTTCTCCATCAACTAGAATAGGTTTTGGAGATGTAGTTAGTCGGGTTTGAGGTTGCACGGGTTTTAATAGAGAGACGTGGAAGACCGGATGTATCTTCATGTGAGGGGGCAAGTCCAACTTGACCGCTACTTGATTTACTATGGTAGTGATGGAATAGGGACCAAGGTATCTTGGGTTGAATGTGCGTGGTCCTTTTAGAGGTAGATATTTGGTGGATAACCAGACTTGATCTCCTACTTGTGTGTCCTAAGGACACCTCCATTTTGATTGCCAACAATGCAAATTCACTTATATTGTTATATAGTTAATACATTTATTAATGTGATTATTTATTGGAATTGTTTTATTTTGATCTAGTTGTGTTAAATTGAAATTATTTATATTTGGAAAAATGGAAATAATTTTGTGACGGCCTCCACCCCTTAAAGCATTCTCTTACCTCCAATTTTAATATGAACCTTTGAAAAAGAGTCCAATTGAAAACACCACATTTTAAAAATTCCAAATACACTGTATTTATGTATAATTGCTTTTATTTATTTTATTTTTTGGATATGTGTAAGGTACCTATACAACAAATGGTATTTCAAGGCACCACAAGACACAGTGTTACTTTTAGAAAAATAATTACAGGTTACTGTACTTATAACAAGAACATTTTTATGTACAATGTTTTCTGGGTTTCATTACCCAGATAACCAGAAATTGAGGATGTAAAAGTAGACATACATTTTATTAATATTAAAAAAGCATATTTGTTTGTTGTTTATTTATGTTGGTACTTTTCAATGTTTTTATTTAGAAGAAACTGTTTGTAATGTTCATATGTTATGTACAGCATAAAGCACAATTAAAAATTACATTAGGTGCTGTGTGCCTTTTTAATATTACTGGCTTCATTATTTTAAATTGGTATAAAATGTATGGGTGGTATCCCTTAAGTGCAGTGGTAATGCTATTACTGCCACATTTAAAGGTCTGCCCAAAAATGGATCTGTCGTGTTTACCCCCAGCTGACAGAAAGGTCTGCCCAAAAATGGATCTGTCGTGTTTACCCCCAGCTGACAGCTGGGGGTAATCCCACCGGACAAATTCCCATTTTTGGGCCCAATTAGTGGTGCGCTAATTGTGCCGAAAATTCACCATTGTGTCCAATGTACCCAATGGGGTATTACAGTTGCTGCCCAACCCTTGATCTGGCGGTAATAGCGCCGGACCGGTGGGCAGAAATGCTATTAGCGTGGGTGGTAACCCAGCAGTAATACTGCCGGGATACTGGCCAACTCATGATGAGGCCCATACTGTTTTGTAAAAAAAAAAGATTTGGTGTCACTAAATATTTACTTTCTAAAAGCATGTCTTAATTGATGTTATTTTAATTTTTGCAGATGAGAAGTGCAGATTTGTTTCTCCTACTGCAATTATTGTTCCTCACTTTAAGCAGCATAAAAAACAATAAGCATACTCAGGATCAATACTTGGTCAATTTAGAAGTGGCACACAAACACCAACATGGTGTTTTACAAACGTATTTGCAGTTCCAGTTTCTATACATTTTCTTTTAGTATTTGTTTTTTGGGTTGTACTAACTACAGGGGAACTGTTTTTTTAATTGAAGTTTATTAGGTAGATCGATTTTTATAAACATTTTTAAAATATATTTGCTCATGTTTATTTCACATTTGTACTAACATTGCTGAATTTCCTAAATTATATTTTTGAAGGTCACCCCTTTTTAATTTCGATTTTCAGATGGTGAAAATTATTTCAGTTACATTTCATACATCATCTGGGATGTTTGGCACTTCATTTGCCAGATGGAATTTTTCCAGAGGTAGTTATATTTTTGGGATGTTGTTTTTTTTTGTTTTTTACTAGTAGTAGCATTTGAACTGCTTTGACTATCATCAGTACTACTAAAATGTACTTGCAATATTTATTCCGTTGTTGAAGTTTCTGATGTAGAGGTTAAAGGAGTAGTAGTAATAGGTACATTATATCTTTCATTTTGTGTTCCACGCTAGTTTAAAAAGAAAATAATTAAATCCATTTTACAAACAAATATATGCAGTACATAATATGGTACTGTCAAAATACAACATAACAAAAGTAATAAGGAGAAGGCAAATAATTAAGACAGCAAAAGAATTAACATAATAAACATATACCGACTTCCCAAACATATAAGAAAGGAGTCCCTATCCCCTTTAACAGACATAAACGACAAAGCAGAAAACCCACAGTGGAACCAAGAGAAACGCAAAACAAAATGAAGCTGAAGATAAGCACAGGAAAGGAAGTAGGGTTTAGCCAAATCATTAAATCCAGAATCAAACGAAGATTATAAGGTAACCAAGATGTGTGTAATTAGGCATATAAAGCATTGAAGGTGTACCTTATCAACTGGTATTCCTCAATCAGTTCTCGTTTCGCATATGACACTTTTTCTCTAGCTGACAACAGTAACATATATTGGATCCATTCTTCAAGCTCAGGCTTCCCACTACTCTTCCACTTCTTAAGAATCTTCTTCTTAGGTCTCCCTTGCTATCCCTAAAGTGTGTATTGAAACTCCTGGGCTGTGGCCAGTGCCATATGGCTCTTTGTTTCTGGAGTGGCTGGCTTTCTTGTTCAGGCCTCTTTAAAAAAAACAAGGGGTTCCAGAAGTGTAACACTTGGAGTAGTCACCGTAAACAAGAAAGACTAGGAATAACACATAAATTGTCTTTCTGGAATTCTATACAATAATTGCTAGACTCATTAAAGGTCTGCTGTGTGAGTGTGCTGCTTCCCTGCGCTTCTCTTAATTCTTTAATACACAGTTATGAATCCTCCCAATGGTATGTATTTTGCCAACCTCTGAAGCCTGAAAAGTAGATCCATGCAGGCTTGGCATGTGGCCAACTTTGCACCAGACCTGCAGATGAACTGGCCTTCTGTTAAATCTCAGTTACCAGTTTAATGGTTTCCACTACAGAGTGTAATTTGCTTTCTCACTTTGAGAACATTCAGACATGTAATTGCTAATTTTACTATAGTCGGTTAGATAACTATAGCTGGTAAGATAGCTCAGTGGGTTGAGGTTGAAGGTTCGAATTCCGGCAAGGCCAACTCATCCTTCCATCCTTCTGAGGTTGATAAATGAGTACCTGTAACGCTCACCTGATTCCCGCAGAGGCGCCGGTCTTGACTGGGTGAATGCCGTATCTTCAAAGGTGATGTGTAACACACGGTTGGCTCTTTGGGCTGGACCTCTGTGCACTGTATGTCTGACTCGAAGAGTAAGATGTCTGCAGATAGAAAATATGGGATTAATGAACTGGGGTTATTGGGTGCCTCTCTCCTCTTCCCTTTCTCTTCTCCTGTAGAACCCCAAAGGTTAACACCCTCACCTTAGGTAAGTGAACGCCGAGCTCTCCATCTGCCTCGGGGCAGGGTGCCGTAACCAGTTTCTTCACTGGATAAGGGTGCAGGCCTCTTGACCTCAGAGGACTGCTGTCCGTCGTTAACTGCACGAACGGTAAGTTCTGGGCACTTCAAATGTCTTAAAAGTCTTTTGTAATGATATCTCTTGTTTTGCAGGGTTCCGGCGATGGCGGATGGCGGGCTGATGAGAGTTGAGGATCGAACCCGCGTGAGGAATAGAAGCGCCTGGAAGCACGTAAGTAAGCGCTTGTAGCCTGCTTCACGATGCGCACTAACTGTCCCTTTTATCTTGCAGGTACAAGTTCGGAGCTTTAGAGAAGCTGAAGGGTGCTGGAATATCCACTGGATTCAGCGTGGGAAGGAGTAATGGCACGTGAGTAATAAAGTTGCCCAATGTCTTTAAACGCACCTTCTTTTGTCTTTCAGATGCGGGATGCAGCGCCGAAGGCCTCCGGAGCGTGCGAAGAGCTGGTAAGCTTTTGTCTTTCAGATGCCGGAATGCAGTGCGAAGACCTCCGGAGCATGCGAAGAGTAGGTAAGCTTTTGTCTTTCAGATGCCGGAATGCAGCGCGAGGCGTTGGTGACAGCCGATGGACCAGGTAAGAGATGCGCTGCCACTGAAGACCGTAGTGCTAACCTGTTCTTTCTTTGTCTTTACAGGTGCTGCTGAAGACTGGATTCCAGGATGGTAAGCCTTTGTTCCCTTAGGCCCAGGATCAGAAGCAGAAGACACGATGAGCGTTCTGCTGCAGAGAATGCAGAATAACGCAAAGCAAGATTCATCCATCGGGTGTGGTTTAAATAGCCTCCTGTAGTGCTTAGGTGTCTCCTTCCACAGCCACGCCTAGGTAAGAAAAGAGTTCCTGCTTTCCAGAAGAGTTCCAGTGTTCTGAACCTAGGGAGTGGCTCCTGCCCCACCCAACAGGAAAAGTAGTCCCAAACAGAAGAGGATCAGGGGTTCAACTGGCAGGTAAGTAAGCAGCATGGTCTGCTGCAGGTAAGTCCACCCAAGCATTATGAGCCCGGCGCTTCCAGCGCTGGGACTGGGCATCTTTATGAGCCTGGTGCCACTGGCGCCAGGACAGGGTCCAAAAGGTCCCAATTGGGACTGGCTGGCACTCGGAACCGGGGTTATGGGTCTGCTTCCAAGGGAGTCGGGCAAGTCCTGATCTTTTGGAAGCAGAGATCATGACAGCACCCCCCTCAAGGCCCCTCCCAAACCGGGCTTCTCCGGGGGTTTGGGCTTGTTAGGAAATGTTCGATGAAATCTTTTGATTAGACGAGGCGCGTGGACATATTCTGCAGGTTCCCAGGATCTTTCTTGGGGACCGTAGCCTTTCCAGTCAATCAGGTAAAATAGTTTAGATTTGGAGATCTTGGAATCCAGGATGCTTTTGACTTCAAACTCGAGTTCTCCATCAACTAGAATAGGTTTTGGAGATGTAGTTAGTCGGGTTTGAGGTTGCACGGGTTTTAATAGAGAGACGTGGAAGACCGGATTATCTTCATGTGAGGGGGCAAGTCCAACTTGACCGCTACTGGATTTACTATGGTAGTGATGGAATAGGGACCAAGGTATCTTGGGTTGAATGTGCGTGGTCCTTTTAGAGGTAGATATTTGGTGGATAACCAGACTTGATCTCCTACTTGATATTGGGGGGCTTCCTTCCGATGTTGGTCTGCTCCTTTCTTGTATTGTTCTTTAGCCCTTTGAAGGTGAGAAACGGCTTCCTTAAAGGCTTGGGTGATTGTAGAATGCAGGTGGTCTACTGCTGGTGTTCCAAGATCTTGGAGTGGATCCAACTCCGAGGTTCGAGGGTGACTACCGTATAAAAGAAAAAATGGGGTCTTCCCAGTTCCAGAGTGGACAGAGTTATTGTAGGCATATTCGGCTATCCAAAGGATATCTTTCCAAGTTTTATCAGTTTGTTGTAGCATGCAGCGCAAATACTGTTCCAGAGTTTGATTGGTCCTCTCGGTTTGTCCGACGGTTTGAGGGTGGTGGCTGGTCGAAAGTCTCACATCAATTTGAGCCGACCGACAGCAACTTCGCCAAAAATGAGAAATAAATTGACTACCTCGATCTGAAATTAGAACTGAAGGAAAACCGTGCAGTCGGACGATGTTTTCGAGAAATTCTCGGGCCAGAGTTGCTGCTGTTGGTAAGCCTTTGAGTGGAATGAAATGCGCCATCTTGGAGAATAGGTCCACGATTACTAGGATCGTATTGTATCTGGAGCATGGAGGTAGATCGGTGATGAAGTCCATAGAAAGCGTATGCCAAGGGCGAGGCGGGATGTCAATAGGGCGTAAGAGGCCGGCTGGTTTTTCCTTTTGACTCTTGTTTTGGGCGCATACTCCACAGGACATTATAAAGTCTCTGATATCTTTTTTCCAAGACGGCCACCAGAATTAGCGCTTGATCTTTTCCGAGGTCTTGGTCATACCGGGATGTCCTTCCATTAAAGAATCGTGATAACAAGAGATTACCTTTTTCTGTAAATCTGTGCTGGGCAGGTATAACCGTTCTTGGAAATATAATAGGTTGTCCTTCACCGTAAAGTCCTTTCCCTGCAGATGCCAATTATGTATGTCTGCTGGAGTTACCAGTAGCCTGGCTTTATCCTTAACTTCCTCTATGGATTGTGTGGCGATTACACCTAGAATTCTTTGTTCGGGAATGATAGGTACAGGTTTAGGATTGATCAAATGTTCTTCCACTCCCATCCGAGAAAGGGCATCAGCTTTACCGTTTTTTGTACCAGGTCGATATTTATGAAGTCAAACTCGGCAAAGAATAGTGCCCAACTGAGTTGCCTAGAGGATTGAGCTTTTGCGGTTTTCAAATATTGCAGGTTTCGGTGATCTGTAATCACAGTAACGGTGTGTCGGGCCGCCAGAAGGTAATGCCGCCAAGCCTTAAAGGCGGACTTGATAGCTAGAAGTTCCTTATCAGTAATAGTGTAATTGATTTCAGGAGGCGAGAATTTGCGGGACCAAAATGCCACGGCATGCAACTGATTGGTTACTGGGTCCTTTTGTGATAGAACTGCCCCCATGGCAAGGCTCGAAGCATCAGTTTCAACGATGTAGGGGAGTTCTGGGCGAGGATGTTTTAAGATCGGTGCAGAGATAAATCTAGTCTTCAAATTCTGGAAAGCTTGTTCCGCCTCGGTAGACCATTCAAAACGTTTGTTTTTCTTTAACAAGGCGGTGATGGGCTGGACTATTCGAGAGAATTCGGGGATAAACCTGCGGTAAAAGTTAGCGAAGCCTAACATGCTTTGAACACCTTTTACGGAGGATGGCGATGGCCATTTGAGAATTGCATCGACCTTCTTTGAATCCATACACACTCCGCTAGGTGATAATATGAATCCCAAGAATTCAACTTCAGTCACGTTGAAAACACATTTTTCCAACTTAGCGAAAAGTTTGTGTTGACGCAATCTCTCGAGGACCATTTTCACGTGTTTCCGATGTTCAGTTTCCGATGAAGAATAAACGAGGATGTCGTCAATGTAAACAACAACACACACATCTATGAGTTCTCTGAGGACATCGTTCATAAAATATTGAAAGGCGGCCGGGGCATTGCAAAGTCCGAAGGGCATGACCTGATATTCAAATAGCCCATACTTGGTGCGGAAGGCCGTCTTCCATTCATCGCCCTCTTTTACTCGTACCAAGTGGTAGGCTCCTCTAAGATCCAGCTTTGTATATATGCATGCTTTTCTGACTTGGTCCAGGAGTTCAGGGATCAAAGGTAACGGATATCTATTCTTAACGGTGATCTGGTTCAGGGCGCGATAATCTATACAAGTTCTAAGGTCCCCTTCTTTTTTTGGAACGAAGAACAAAGCTGAGGAAGCAGGGGACTTGGAAGGACGAATAAACCCATTCGCTAGGTATTGATCCAGGTATTGTCAGAGGTGAAGATTCTCAGGCTCGGTGAGGGCATAAATTCTACTACAAGGAGGAGTAGATCCAGGTATCAGGTCTATCTGGCAGTCATAAGACCTATGAGGAGGTAGAGAGTTAGCCTGATCCTTCCGGAAAACATCTTGGAATTCTAGGTATTCAGGAGGTAACTGGGGAGCCTCCGAGGAAATTGCTGCCAGTGCAACACCAGGTCGAGGGTGACAAGTAGAGACACATTCTGGAAACTGAACCGTTCTTGCTCGCCAATCAATCTGAGGATTGTGCTTCTCTAACCAAGGAATTCCTAGAATAATCTGGAACTGAGGGGCCTTGATCACATCGAACACGATCTTCTCATGGTGTCCATCTTGACTTACTAGCGTTACTTCTTGGGTGGTATGCGTTACTGGTCCGGAGGCTATCTCCGTACCATCCACCGTAGTAATGACGTCCTTTACAGCCTTTGGACAAAGAGTCAGATTCATCCTCAAAACCATTTCATGATCCACATAATTGCCGATGGCACCGCTGTCGACGTAAGCTTCAATCGCATGTAATCGATCCGGATGTTCAGGGCTAATGAGGACCATAGGTATCACGAAATGCGAGGTCACGGAACTGGTTTTAACGCTCGGCAAGAGGACCTCTATTCTTGTCGGGCGAGGTCGTTTCCCTGCTCAGAGTTTGTGACCCTGGTAACTGCAGCTCCTACTGCCTTCTTGGCTGGTTTCACCGGACAGTCTCGAAGAAAGTGCCCCGAGTTTCCGCAATAGAGGCATAATTGCAGCTGTTTGCTCCTTTCCCGCTCCTTTCCCGCTCCTTTTGTGTTAGTGGTCCTTTCAGGCCCCCTATTTGCATGGGTTCCCCGGAGTCTACTCCTTTGGTAGGAGTAGGTGGTTTGGAAAATACTCGAGCATCAAACTTGGAACGATCGGCCTTCCTGTTCTGCAGTCTGTGGTCAATTTGAACGACTAAGTCAATATAGTCCGAACAGTCTTGCGGGGGATTCACTACTTGGGCTAACACATCTTTGAGCTCTCCACGTAGACCTCTATAAAACAGCGTAATCCTTTTGTCCTCAGGCCATCGAGTTTCCACTATCAGTCTGTTGAAAGACGCAATATAAGCCAAAAGGTCTTGATTACCCTGTCGCAATGAAAGGAGCTCATTGTCCAAGGCCTGCCCCTGTGAATGTCTTGCAAACAATTTTTCCATACTGAGCTGAAAAGCTTGAAAATCATGGAGAACCGGATCATCTTGATTAACTAGAGGGATCGACCAGTCTGCCGCATTGCCACTAAGGTACGAAAGCACGAAAGCTACCTTAGCTTGATCAGTTGGAAAGGCTGCTGGCCGGCATAAGAAGTGCAACCGGCACTGATTAATAAATACTGCAAACCTCTTTGGGTCACCAGAAAATCATTCGGGCGGCGCCAGAGGTACATTCCCAGGTAGGTTGATCTGCACTGGGTTCGTAGAGGATGTTAAAGGAAAATTTGCCCCTGATGCGGGTAACGGAGTTTGTCCGGCTTGTGACTGTAGCAATTGTCTAGCGAGATCGTCTGTTCGCTCCTTGGAATTAATCAGTTCCCTTCTTAGAGCATTCGTTTCCTGACGGGCTGCATGCACTTCTGCTCTTAGTTCCCCAAGTAACTGGGCTAGCTGGTCGGTATCCGAGGTTTCCATAGCGCCTGGGTGGGAGTTTTGCGATAGGCTTTGCGTTCTGTAACGCTCACCTGATTCCCGCCGAGGCGCCGGTCTTGACTGGGTGAATGCCGTATCTTCAAAGGTGATGTGTAACACACGGTTGGCTCTTTGGGCTGGACCTCTGTGCACTGTATGTCTGACTCGAAGAGTAAGATGTCTGCAGATAGAAAATATGGGATTAATGAACTGGGGTTATTGGGTGCCTCTCTCCTCTTCCCTTTCTCTTCTCCTGTAGAACCCGAAAGGTTAACACCCTCACCTTAGGTAAGTGAACGCCGAGCTCTCCATCTGCCTCGGGGCAGGGTGCCGTAACCAGTTTCTTCACTGGATAAGGGTGCAGGCCTCTTGACCTCAGAGGACTGCTGTCCGTCGTTAACTGCACGAACGGTAAGTTCTGGGCACTTCAAATGTCTTAAAAGTCTTTTGTAATGATATCTCTTGTTTTGCAGGGTTCCGGCGATGGCGGATGGCGGGCTGATGAGAGTTGAGGATCGAACCCGCGTGAGGAATAGAAGCGCCTGGAAGCACGTAAGTAAGAGCTTGTAGCCTGCTTCACGATGCGCACTAACTGTCCCTTTTATCTTGCAGGTACAAGTTCGGAGCTTTAGAGAAGCTGAAGGGTGCTGGAATATCCACTGGATTCGGCGTGGGAAGGAGTAATGGCACGTGAGTAATAAAGTTGCCCAATGTCTTTAAACGCACCTTCTTTTGTCTTTCAGATGCGGGATGCAGCGCCGAAGGCCTCCGGAGCGTGCGAAGAGCTGGTAAGCTTTTGTCTTTCAGATGCCGGAATGCAGTGCGAAGACCTCCGGAGAATGCGAAGAGTAGGTAAGCCTTTGTCTTTCAGATGCCGGAATGCAGCGCGAGGCGTTGGTGACAGCCAATGGACCAGGTAAGAGATGCGCTGCCACTGAAGACCGTAGTGCTAACCTGTTCTTTCTTTGTCTTTACAGGTACTGCTGAAGACTGGATTCCAGGATGGTAAGCCTTTGTTCCCTTAGGCCCAGGATCAGAAGCAGAAGACACGATGAGCGTTCTGCTGCAGAGAATGCAGAATAACGCAAAGCAAGATTCATCCATCGGGTGTGGTTTAAATAGCCTCCTGTAGTGCTTAGGTGTCTCCTTCCACAGCCACGCCGAGGTAAGAAAAGAGTTCCTGCTTTCCAGAAGAGTTCCAGTGTTCTGAACCTAGGGAGTGGCTCCTGCCCCACCCAACAGGAAAAGTAGTCCCAAACAGAAGAGGATCAGGGGTTCAACTGGCAGGTAAGTAAGCAGCATGGTCTGCTGCAGGTAAGTCCACCCAAGCATTATGAGCCCGGCGCTTCCAGCGCTGGGACTGGGCATCTTTATGAGCCTGGTGCCACTGGCGCCAGGACAGGGTCCAAAAGGTCCCAATTGGGACTGGCTGGCACTCGGAACCGGGGTTATGGGTCTGCTTCCAAGGGAGTCGGGCAAGTCCTGATCTTTTGGAAGCAGAGATCATGACAGTACCAACACAGTTTGGGTGATATTGTATGTATTTTTGTTCTATTTAAAGTGTTTAAGCATAAGTGCTATATAATAACACATCATTATCATTTGGCCTTCGATGTCTGCTTGCATTCACAGTAATTTGGTAATATGGGCCTATACACACTGATATTAATGATACATATGGTGATCCATTCTTGTATGAAATGTATATCACCTTACAGTGATATCATATTTTTCGTAGTGCACTTAGCCACAATGCTATGTGATGCCACTTCCTGTTATGTCAAGGGGTGAAAGGTTGTGTTCCAAACTGACATCACTTCCTGTGATGTCATCAGAGGTCAAGGGCTGTGAGATGTCACTTACACTACCCCTGGCATTTTGGTGAAATGACATCCCTGCTTAAATAGTGACTTACATGTGCTACTACTTACAGTAAGCTTGATGATAACCAAATGCCATCTCGCACTATCAGTAACTTGGAAATATTTCCACTTCCAAAGGCTCCCAAACCACTTAATCTATATGAGAGTATCATAATTCCAAGCTAGAATAAGTCTCCAGCCCAATACTGCCAAATTGCCTCCATCAGAATTACTCAAAGGCATTTGTGGCAAATTATACTTACCAGTAGACCTTAATGTAGAAACACTAGGCATTGGATGACCAGTACAGTAATATTTGTTTGTACTAGTTAATGGTGTTCCAACAAGACATACACATTTGGCAACAACTAGTTGACTTAAACAAAGTTAAAGAAATTATAGAGTATCTTAAAAACACATTGAATACTACAAAGATGGAAGCATAGAAGAAAGCTTAATTGAAACAGCATAAATATATGTGGATACATCACAAAATGGCCAATTTAAATGTGTTGATCCTATCACTACAACAAACATTCTTGACCAGTATACAATGCAACCACTACATTCCTGAGACACCATAAATTATGCATTAGAAACATATCAAATGCGTTAAGCCAAAGGGTCTCCAATGAGTATGTAGGGAACAAAGTTTAGAAGCACATTGTTTCCCCCTACTCTTCCCCACAGGAAAAGTCAGGAAGATCTGATGAAAGACCAATACACATCAGATCATCAGAATATCGTTCTCTACTAATGTATTCTGAAGATCCAAGATACCGGCAAAATGTTGAATAAAATGTTCATCTCTTGTTTGAAAGCAAATTAGCAACTCTATGTTAAGTAGTTGTGCGCACATTAAATACAGGATAAAAGACAAAGATGAAGTGTTAGAATCAAGTATTACAAATTTATTGGCAAATATGCGAAGGAATACTGGTTCTGATTTCATGCTAATGTACGCTGCATGGCAAGGAACCTAGGCCCCCCCAACATGGTTTATTACTCCGAGTTCTGCAGAATATGCATGGGATGAGTTGCATGACTTCCTACGCACTGCAACCCCAAATAAAGAAGGAGCAGACATCAAAGGTTCCAGAGAACTCTGTTCTCACTATCGTTTCATTGCCATGTTACACTTCGTCTGTACTAAAAACTGTCCTCCACTTGGAGAAGTAGAACACTTCTTTCAGATAAAAGAATATCAGTCCAGAGGAGCACCACACATCCACATGTTTTTGCAGATTAGAAATGCTCCCAAATATGGCCACGACACTGATTATACTTTTTTTAAAAATATGCAAAGTATATTACCCGTGACATCCCTTCAGAAGACCTACATAATAACCTACAGACACAAATCTTACTTTTCCAATGACATAGTATGGCCATTACTGCTGAAGTCTATTCCCTAGACCAGTTTGTACCAAAGGTCAAGTAAATAGTTTTGCGTTCTGTTGGCAACGAAGTGAAAGGCCAAACTCCCAAAAACACATACAGCATTAAAAGAGAATAAGCATCCAAATACATCAATGATTGCAGTCCTATCATTTCACACTTGTGGAATGCTAACATAGACATTCAGTACATGGCAGACAATTCAACTGCTGTTGCAGGATATGCCACAGCCTATCTCACAAAAGCTGAGAGAACTGAGCCAAAAGATGGCTTATCATCTGACAATACCATAGCATAAACATTTTACAGCTTTGGTATCAAAATGCGTCACATAGAAAGTGGGGGTCCTGTGAAGCTGCAGATCGTTTAACAGTTACAGCCTTGTATGGGAAGTCTGAAAACATTCTCGTGCACAACCTTGGTCTAGCTTCATCGCAAAAGAGTACTAAAATCCTACCAAGAAATCGAATCTATAGCTACAGAAAATCCAAACAGCCAAACCATTTTAAAAAACAATCTGATTTACACATACTATCCAAACAAAAGTACTGCTTTAAAAAACATGTGATTGTTCGATATAGCCCAAACCTATACATACAAAAATTATTTTAGGCCAAATGAGACAACTGGCAAATACTAAATTGTGAACGAAGTCTAGTAAGACTTTCAAAACCCATTCTAATTAACCATGTAAAATTATCATTTAAATCTGCAACGTTAGATAACTTTATTACATGACCCTTCCGCAAATATTCAATCCTTGGAAGAAAGGGAAGAATTGCTAAGTGAAGCTGCATTCAAGGCAAATAAAAACAATATAACAAATGAAAATGTTAAACAGTACAAAGAAATGTTAGACAATCAACGCCAAGAAGAAGAAGAAATAGAAACACAACTAGATAAAGACACTCCAGAAGAGAGTCAACCTTCTGCCGGTACTCAAATCAAAGTTAAATGATGGGCAACTAACCATTTACCTAGAAGCCACTGACGAAATTGAACATGGACTAAAACCTGCAAATAATACTTGGAGTTATAAAATGATCTTGCATGTAAGTGGTGAACCTGGTTGTGGGAAAACCTTCCTAATTAAAACAATCAGAAATGTTTATGAGACACAACAAATAACCTTTTAGATCTTGTAACAGCCCCCACGGTCTTGCTGCTTAAAGCATAGGAGGTGTAGCTATACACTGACTGCTCCTCCTTCAGGAGAACACAGAAACAAATTAGAATAATACAAATTGTCAGCAGAGGCTGCAACTGAAGTATGCAGAATTCTATGACAAATGAAAGCCCTCCTAGTAGATGAAGCAAGCATGGTTTCCAGCCTACTTACTGTAATTCATCTAAGAATGCAGGAAGTCCTACAAACTGCAAAAAGCCGTAGTAACTGGATACGAAGAACTGTTTTGAGGAAAATATGTCATTGCCTGTGGAAACCTCCTACAATTAAGACCAGCAAAAGAGCATCCCATATTTAAGACCGTCTACAAAGAATGCCGTAATGCACTCAGCAGCATAGGCAATGCCAATCTGTGGCATCATTTTCACTACAGAGAACTTGCACATGGCATGAGTCAGTCTGCAGATCCAACATATGCTCACAATTTCAAAAGCATTGGAATTGGTGGGCTTAATGAAGACACAAAGTCATCCTTGAAAAGTAGATGAATACATTAAATGTATGGAAAAGACACATCTACCCCTGATGTAATGGAACCATTAACTAAACAATGTATGTGTTTAATTCCAACACTTGAAAACTGTAACCAATTGTTAGGTAAGATTTTCATACCAGTAATAAATCTTCCTGACCCGAGTCAACCCCAGAACGTTTTGCTGGACTGGTAGATTATTTTTCCCTATACCTCAGTGAGTGGGAACCTTTTTCCACACTCAGAGTCTTTTACTCTTTTTATGGGGGTCATTTGTAAGACTCTCCATTGTGTCTTTTTAATTGTATCCTCGCTGACAACTTTTGGCACATACTTCCTATTGTTGCTGGGTTGCCCTTGGGGCTCCCCTTTTAACTTTCTCTGGCTAACCTTTTGAGAACTACCTTTCCCAAGGGTAGAAAGATCTTTGAATCATTTTTACATTTTATTAGGTAAGACCAGCACCTCCACCTTATGTGGAGTGCTGGGAAGATGCTGAATATCCTCTTTCTCATTTTAAATGTATTATTTATACTACAAGGACAAACCTACCTTTAATGGCTGGTAGCAGTGAAACCTTTTATTAATTCGGTGCACCTTTACCGCGGGCTGTTTCCACAGCCCCGGTAAAGGAACCCATAGGTGCTCTTTTTACCAAAATGGCCCCTGTCTTCTTTTTTCACCATTTTAGTGCTCCTTGTTCTTTCATGTTCCTTCCTCTGACCTCCAGGTGATGAAATTCCTTTGTGTTAACTTTATCTTTGCCAGGAATCCTGTGAACTCCCCACGCAGGCTCCAGAGTGTCTGTGAAGGCAGGAAGTGGGGGAGGAGTCCAAAACTCAGCAGCCCTTTGTCCTCCAGCCTGACTGCGAGAATCAAGTTCAAACTGGGAGGTCCTGAAAGGACTGGCAACCACCCCCCCCCCCCCCGCCCCCCAATTTTGAATGTTGCATGGCTGTTTGATTGGCTGGTTCCCTGCATAAAAGTCCAATCCTGGAATCTGAAGAGGTAGTCGACCATTGAAACCAAAACTGAAGAAGATGAAGAAATAAAGGCTGTAGTGATTTCCAGTGACAGGAGAGCCTGCTATGTAACCGGAGCCTGCTGTAAGCCTTCCTTCTAATTAACCTGGGGATCCCAAAAAAGGATGACCCCCACCCAAAGGCTGATGCGAAGAAGACCTACATTTTGAGCCATCCCATCTCGTGATGTGACCTTGCAGGGCTATAATACCCCAATAGACTCGGACCTCAAGCTATTGTGCGGTGCATGGTCTTCCAAATTCTGAATCTTGCTGAAACTTTGTGGGCATCCTGCTAAACCTCCAGAGATGTGAATCGAGTCTCAAAAGTCCCCTCACCAGAGTGCTGGACCTTTCAAATGACGAGAATACAACCAGCGATATTCAGTCTTCTTCTGGCTCCTGAAAAGGGTGCCAAAACCACAAAATTGCACCCAACTGCCAGGAAACTCTTGCCTGGAGCCTTCTCCTGTGACCCCTGCTGCAAACGTCTCTCCAAAGTCCTGTCTTCCATCTTCTTGACATAGGAATCCATCAACTGGGTTTTTGGCTGCAGATCCTGAAGTCTTCCTGCTGCAGCTCTTCTTCTGTGCTGAGGTACTGTCTTGGCTGGGGTATTTTACCTACTGTAAACCTTTGTGATTTCTGTATAGCTTTGGGGAGTTTTCTGTGATTGGGAGGCCACTCATCCAGTTCACCCAGGCCCACTACGGAATCCTCCAAGGGTGTCTTCTCTGAAGTGCCTGGCCCCTCAACTAACTTTAAAGTGAAATACTTACTTGTTCAAACAGTCTTTCCCTTGAACTCTGACTTTGCCTGCAACTGAACCCCATCTCACCCTGTCTAAAGCTGGCACCTAGACTACTAGGGTCCCTCTACTGCCTCTGAGTGAAGCTAGAGAATAAGTGAAGGGCTGGGTAATTAAAGGGTTCTGCCTTGAAAAGAATATGTGTTCCAAAGTTACTTGTAAAAGAAGTTGGTAGGTAACTGTAACTCTGAGAGTGAACAGTTACGAATGTTCTTACTTACCTTGAATGTTTGTCGCACTTTTCTAAAAAATATATATAAAAGGTTAATTTACTCACCTGTGAATTTGTTGTGCCTCTTCCCGAAAGCAATGCTGTTGGTTTCACTTCACTATTCCTGTCGGATACATGTATGAGTGTCCCCAATTGAGTCTTGCTTCCCTGGACTTGCTGTTAGCCTGTCCACAATAAGTGTGACTTAGGTTATACTTACCTCTTAAGTCTCTGATAGCTCATTTAAAAGGTACATAGGTTGTTACCTTGTGTTAGCTGTGTGCCATCCTAAAACATGTTAAAGAGTTATTTCTTAACTCAATTTGTGTTGCACTGATCTGAAAAGCAACTGTTATAGTATATTACAACATTAGGTTTTCCCTGCCTAGAAGAGCTGTGTGCAATTCTTGAAAATTGTCCTTTAGGTGTAGCTGATCTTGGTTTGCCTGGTGCAGCCAAAATTAGTGTAAAGAGTTCTTGCCTATCTTAGACTGTGCTCCACTGAACTGAAAAGCAACTGTAAATGTATATTACACCAAAAAGGTCTTACCTAGTATAACTGTGTTATCGAAAAATTAGTAGAGGTATATACTGTACCTTCAATCTGTGTTCTACTGTTCAGAAAAATATATTTGCAAGTTGGTTTACTGTGTGATTTCCTTTTTGAGTGTCACTGCATTACTGACAGGGTCTACTACCCTTGAATTACTGTAAAGTAATCTGAAAGTAACTTATGGTTTTACTCCCCAGGAATAAGTGTCACCTATACTGAATATGTTTGATAAGGTCTGACATACCTAGAAATATTGTTCATTTTGTAAATAAGGTCTATTGTTTGGTCTGTGTACTTTAAAGCATAGTGTTGTGTTTTTATAATTATGGTTATATATAATGTGATCGCACTTATTCACCCAAGAATCACCTTGATGTACTTGTATTTAAATAAACCCTTTATTTTTACAATACACAGTGTCAGGTGTTCATGGTTCTAGTAGTACAGAGATTGGTTCTAGTAGTACAGAGATTCAACCTTGCAAACCACAATCAGGTCTGCCTCCGTGACAATGAAAATGTTATGTTAATAAGTATCCGTGTTTTTTACTCCAAAAACACAGTTTGAAGTTCGCGGACCTTATACATGTTTGTCCACAACATCGTATTACAGTGACTTCAATCAGTGTGCCAATGATCGCAAGCAGACCACCATGTCTGTGGTGACAATGATACATTTTTATTTGTTTGCGAACATTACCAGGTGGCCGCGGTCGGTGCAGTGCACCTGGGTGATGTCATGCTGGCGTGCTAATGTTCACGAACACCATGTTGTGTCACGGACCACTGCAAACGTCATGACGTGACTGCGTCTGTGCAGCATGATGACTTGTCCGCAGTCAATGTCTGTGCTTGGCGGACATTTTGAAATTCAATTCAGTTTGCGCCCCCCCTACCAACTCTCCAATTGAAATGTTACCCTTTCACAAATGCTACTAACATTCTTTGTTGTTCTGTGAACTTTGTGCACCTTTTAATGCCCTTGTTTGGCTTCTGAAGTTCGTGAACTGATGCGGAAAACCGCAGCAGTTCCTCAAAGGGGACCCACCCATTTCTCATAGTCATTCTCAATCTGGCAGAGCAGAGGAACAACTTTGTGAAACTCCTACAAATCTTTAAAATGACATAAGTCATGGCCATCCCTCCCCATCTGGGCCACCCCCACCACCTGCAGGACCTGGAAAAGGGAAAAAGGGAAAAAGGGCACTGGAGCAGATGAGCTGCAGTAGAGAAGAGGATGTTGATGCAGTGGAAGGGGTACTTTCTACAAAATAATTCTATGTTTTTTGATCTTATAGTCCATGGACAGTCACGCCTCCATGGACATCAAGGGTGTAAATACACAGGAAAGGAGCTCATTTTGTTTGGTGGTGTAATGTGAATGGAAGGTGTAAATGACTTGAGTAAGGCTTTAACACATATTATTCATGCCACGCTGCATTTTTAATAGTTTGCATGGCAGATAAGAGGGGTGCAACAGAAATTCATTTCTGACACCTTTTTTCCTATCTGCTATACAAATGCTCCAGTATTGCACCAACATGGATTTTAATGCTGATGGAAAAGCTGGAGATTCTTATGGAGTCCGCCTGATTTATGCATCAACATAAAGCAGGCAGACTACATGAGGATCTATTGTGCATTTTTTTTAAATTCTATAGTAGCGCCATGGTTGCCGCCGGTATTTTAACGATTCCGTCATGGTGAATGGCGGAATTACCACCCCATTCCAAGGTTGGCGGGCGGTAATTCCCCATTCACCATTGGCCCTTCCCCATTCCCATTTTTGCCCCCATAGGGCTCAATGGAAATGGGGAAGGCGCTAGTTACGGTACCGCAAATTGCGGTACCGTAACTACCTCCAATGTGCCTTTGCGGGTCCAATTCTTGGTAGGGACCCGTAAAGGGACCTCGTAATTAGGCAGTAAGGGGTTAACGGCACCGCCACCTTTTACGGCGCCGTTAACCCCTTACTGCCTGGGTCGTAATGAGGCCCCAAGACTTTTATAGTGATCTACTTGTCTCACGGCCAAGAAGTATTCGACCATTCTAGTACCATTACCCAGTTGTAGCAATTACCCATAGCACATGCATGCCCTCTTTTCTCTTTCTATTAATACATTGAATTCCATTCGTTTATATTCTACCGGTAGTGGTTTTGGCAGCCGTAATATTATGGTATTTTCCCCCCCTTAATTCTACACCATACAACATACATGGTAATATTGTGCTGTATATAGCAACATCAATGTTCCATTTGACCATCACCCTGCTCCCCTATGAATTTACTTACTGAGTGTGCTATTCTCATACAACTGGCCTGTGTTTCATACCAGTGGGTCATTCAGTTCAATTGGTCATCGACAATTACCCTTAAGTATTTATAATTCTTTACCTTCTCGGCCGTTTTTCTTTTCCTATGGGCCACACCTTGTTAGATTTACTGTTCTTTTTACCGGTAAAAGCAGTGATTTTCATTTTACTGATGTTGATACGCAGGCCATTTGTCTCGGAAAAAAGCACACAACGCATCTGGTGTATGGTCTAGCAGTAACAGATCATCTGCATATCCGAGCCATCCTATTCTCGAGGCCCCGACTTTCATAGGACAGACGTTGCACTTTTTGAATGCCACAACTAGGTCAGCCAAGTATAGATTGAATAACGTAGCCGCCAGTATGCATCCTTGTTTAACTCCGCGAGTGGTATTGAACAGGTTAGATAGGCTGCCCTCAACATTCAGTCGTATCCTAAAGCTTGTTTCCTAGTACATCAGCATCATCATGGTTAACAGGCCATGAGGAATCTTCCAGGCAACAAGTTCTGTCCATAGTCGGTTCCTCATTACTGTGTCAAAGGCTGCGCTAAAATCTATATACGCTCCAGACACCAGCAGATGTCGTTGTGTCCATGAATATTCTACGTCCGATACCAATATAATCAGATTATGCACGGTACTACCTTGGGCTCAGAAATGTATTTGATTTGGTGGCAGTATCTTTGCATCAGCTATCCAGTGATTTAATTCTATTAGAAGCACTCTTGAAGATTTTGGCGAGGATGCCTAACTTCACTAACATTCTATAGTTAGACAGGTCTTTCCAGCAGCCCTTCCTATAAACTGGAAGCATGTTTCTTTCTCTCCAGGTGGTGGGTATGTGGCCATGTTTCCCGACGTATTTGAATACAAGCTACAATGATTGGGCCCAATGTCCCAGAGGCATACTCACTAACCCATTGCATGTGCCGTCTGGTCCGGCTGCGCGGGAGGCATTAAGCTTCTCAATGATGTTGATGATGTCTAGCACTGAGGGTTGGCACCGCCATAATGCCCGGATGTTTATGACACATGCATCTGCTGGGAATTCCGATCCTATAGTTTTACTTATATGAACTCGCCAAGCTTCCTCTAGGACACTATTTATTGGGAGATCTTTCTTCACAGTGCCTGTGATTATGTGTCATAACCCTGTGTTGTTGTTGGTCTTTGCATGAGATGCTAATTGCATCCAGACTTCCTGTGGAGCAGATCTGTGATGCGCCCTAAACCAGAGGTGTTGCTATGGGGGGCTGAGGGCGCTATAGCCACGGGTCTTTTGGTTGTAGCCCCAGATAGGAGCTTAGGGGATACAACCAAAAGGCTAGCTATCCCTGAGTCCTGACAGTCCCCACATTTCCCCCAGATCTTTTCCAGATCTAGCAACACCCATGCTCTCAACCATCTCCTGTAGATTGTTTTTAAGATTTTGATTTGGTTAGCCATTTTTGTTGCCATGTTTTCATTCAAAACCACTGCATAGGTTTCTCCAATATAATGGTGAATTTTCCATTTGGCTGCTTGTATTCTGGGGTCATAGCCATTTTCTTTCCTAGCACCCACATTCCACCTTTCACTCAGGGTTTTGATTTTAGGCATTTTCTTTGTCACATCCCTGATTTCTGCTATTTTTTTTTATTGATTTAATTGTGTTAAATGTAAAAATTGTAACACAATTAAATCAATAAAAAAAAAAAAAAGATTTCTGCTATTGATGATGCGAAATCCAGTAATAGGTCAGGTCCTAAATGTTCCCCATATGTTTTCCATTTGTCTGAGAACAGCGTTCGTTTTCTCTCAGCTACTACCTTGGCTTTGTCTAGATTCGTTTTATGCCACCGTATTACATTGTTATTGTTATTCAAATGAATATCACCATTCTCATCGTATCGGTCTTTGCTCTCCTTAACGATCAACCTGACACAAATAGGCATGTGGTCACTCTCCTCTCTTACGACTACCTCCAGCTCTTCTATGAACCCCAATGCCTTCTGGTTAACGAATACGTAATCTATGGTGGACGCACAATTACCACTTATCCATGTATATGCTTTGTGTGCACCACCTCAGCATTACTTGGTTAAATTCATGTAGCATCGCTGCCCAAACTTTGCCTTGTCGGTTGAATGCTTTGTCTTCAAATTCAGCAGACTCCCATTAGTCTAGTAACCCTTCTATATAGTTACCCATCCGGCCATTAAAGTCTCCCACAACCCAAGTAGGAATCATAGGGTCATGTTTGCCTAGTAATGCTTTTACTGCTGCTACATTTGTTTTGTTGGCAACGCCATTTGGAGGGTTGTATACATTAATGATGACTATCACATCATTCTGCAGGTCGTCACAGGTTATCTTGGCCTGTTGTGGCATGGCATTTGGTCTATTGGTTTCAACTATTTGCCATGAGAGCTGTACAGACATTAATAGGCCACCTTTCAGTCTCCACAGGGGGCGTTTAGTGGCCAGGTTTTGAGTCATACTTTGATCGTCTATCTGCCATGTTTCTAACATCCAGGTTTCTTGCAGTGCTACCACACAAAACATCTGGATGTACTCTAAACAGTCTGCTACTCGCTGACAAGTGTGTAAAACCTCTTTGAGCAAAATAGGCTGGTGTCATCGTAACGTTTGGGCAAAGTGGGTTTTAAAGACATTCAGCAGCCATTGCCAATACCCATCATTCTTCTACAAGGGGATCTCGTTCATGTCAGTGCTTCCCCGTCTGAGTTCTCTGTTGATCTTTCAAGTTTGTTCTCTGATGTAAACACCTATTTCGGTCTCGGCCCTGCTGGCCAAACTGGGTGTTTCTAGCGCTCCCTTGTTTTTCACTGTGGTCATCATATTTCATGACGTAATCCAAGATTAATTCGCAAACCAGAAATTTGATATTATCGTATTTTCGTCTACTGTTTGATCGACTATCCTGATATCTTCGGTAGTTATCCCTCTTAATGGGACCACACAAGGTAACACACTCAAGACTACCGCTCTGTTTAAGGGCGGGTGCCGCTCGGTCACACTTAGAAGGGTCAGTTGCAGTACCTTTCCTCTTTCTAAGCCATTATTACTATTTAGGGCTCGCATGTTTATGGGATTGTTGCCTGTCTTGGGTGCTAGGTACTCTGGGGGCAACCTGGTCTCACCTGTTATTTTCATTTATCCATAGGACATCTCCACAGTCCTGTTGCATACAGTTTTCACTACTTGATCTGTACTCTGCAAGAGGCATTGCACATCTTTTAACACACAGTCTTTCATTCCCACCTGCACTTGTTGCTTTCTCTTTTTATCTTCTATACATACAGCTACAGCTGCTGTACCCTTCCTTGTTCTCTCTCATGCCCTGACCCAACCATGTAGCTCTTTGCACACCTCAATCACCTCTGGCTGGTCATTCTGTGTCACAACGATTCTTTTATTTTATCATGTATTTGTGTTACTGCTTTAGACCTTGCTCTATGCTCTTGTTGGTCACCCTTCTGTTCTATTTCTGTTCTCACCTCTTTACTATTATGTTGTGCTTCACAGCCTAGCATTGCAGTGTTAATTTCCATTAGACTCTTGTCCTTTTCATGCATGATGCAGCTATTTGTCAGAGGGCGTAGTGTCCTCTGGGCATACATCACGGTCTGGCTGATTTGCTTTCCCCTCTTTTTCTTAGCATCTTGTCTCACCCTCGATTGTCTCTTGTGTTCTACTACTGGAATGCTTTTGGTGTTCTGATCACTATCATTGTCTTTATGGACCCGGCTGTTCGTATGTTTGTTTGTTTGTTCTATTTATTTATTTAGGGCTCCAGACCTAAAAGGGCGCTTCGGAACACGGTTACATAGTACATTATATACAGTTTCCAGTTATACATTTATACAGTTTGTAAGTAAAAAGCACAATTAAGGTATAGGCAGTATCATCAGACATAGGAGAGAGAAGATGGTAAATGCTAGTTTTTATTCAGTACCCATCTAATGACCTGTTTCCTAAAAGACTGAAAGGACTCGATAGATTTGCTGTTAAGTGGTAAGGTGTTCCAAAGCTGGGAGGCAAGGACCGTGAAGCTGGATCCTCCAACTCTTTTTAATGTGCATCTGGGCACCGTTAGGCATAAGGTGTTAGAGGATCTAGTAATTTTGGTAGCAGATTTCAAGGTACATTTGTTGGTGAGAAAAGGGGGGCTATATGGTTTAAGGCTTTGTATGTGAGACAGATGGTTTTTAGGTCGATTTTTTGTTGTATGGAGAGCCATTTGCACGATTTTCTGGTGGAAGAGATGTGCTCTCGCCTGGGGATGTTTAATGCTGATCGTAGCACGTTATTTTGGAGTACCTGTAGTTTATTAATTATGGATTGGTTTGCACCTAGGTATAGACTGTTACAGTAGTCCAGTTTGGACTGTATAAGAGACCTGGCCAACGTGAGGCAGCTATTAGAGGGCAAGATAGGTCTGCAGGCCCTGATCATCTTACCCGTGTAGGCAGTGGCTGAGGCAGTCATGTTAATTTGTTTGGAAAGTTTGGTGTTGGCATCAAGATAAAAGCCAAGGGCTTTCACACTTTTAACAATGGGAATGGTGTTACCATTGATGATGCTATTCTAGTTGGGGATGAGTTTCAACAGGTTATTGGGTGAACCGACAAGGAGAAGTTCAGTTTTCTCATCATTCAGGCAGAGGCTGTGTGTGGCCATCCATGCCTGAATGATGGTGAATATTTCGTTAATCCGGATGACGTAAGCATTGTAGTTACCTGAGAGGGTAAGGAGTATCTGGGTGTCATCTGCATAATTGGTGTAGGTGACACCCAGATGGTCCAGTTTGTCAAAGAGTGGCTTTGTAAATATATTGTACAAAGTGGGCAAAACACAATAGCCTTGTGGGACACCACATGTGATTGGGATAGAGTCAGCTGCCGTTACTGGTGAGAAAACACTCATGGTTCTATTTGCCAAGAGGGATTATATCCACATGACAGCCGAGGAGGAAAAGTGAGCTGCGGAAGATAGGTGGTTGCAGAGGATTTTGTGATCGACCAGGCTGCTGAGAGGTCTAAAAGGAGTAGGATGGCGGCGTTACCTTTATCTTTGATTTCATCAATCGGACTTTTAAGGTCAACAAGGGCAGTTTCTGTTCCGTGTTGAGGTCTAAAGCCAGATTGACGTATTCCTATCAGTTGGTTTGTCCCTAGGATTTTTAGCAAGAATGGGACCGTGGTGATGGGTCTGTAATTGGTGGGTATGGCCGGGTCTAATGATTGTTTTTTTAGAAGTGGGAGAACCCATGATTGTTTCAAGTTACTAGGGACTGAATTAGTGGAGAAAGACAGGTTTATTAGTTTAGTGATGAAAAGGGATATATCTCTGGCTGTGTCTTTTATAATCTGGGCAGGGCAGCTGTCCCCTTTGCAGTTGGACGGTTTTAGAGAGGCTATCATTTTTTGTACTTCCGGTATAGTTACCTTTATGAATGTGAAGCCTAAATTAGTGTCAGTGGGTGGTGGTGTACTTGGGATGGTAGACTTGCTACTGGTGAGTTGTTGTCGTTTACCCTCTATTTTGGTTTGGAGCCCTATCATTTTGTTGGCAAGGGCGTTCTGGATACTAGTGCACCAGGGTTTGTATTTCGTGCAAGTATCTGTATGTGGATTCAGATTTTCTAATTCCTTTAGTATATTGAATAGTTCTTTGGTGCAGGATCCTGCCTGATTTATCCTAACGTTGTAGGCTTCTTTCTTGGTGCGAATTATCTAATTTTTATTTAAGGAGGAGATATTCGTAAGATTGTTTTTTTTGTTTTCAGCAGATGGTGCCGTTTTCCATAGTGTTTCTAGTTTAGCTTTCTTTTTTCTCAATAGTTTGAGTTTGGGGGTGTACCAGGAGTTCAAATGAGCTCTAGGTTTTCCTTTGCGCAATTTCAATGGGGCGATGGTATCAATGCAATTGCCATGGAATCATTGTAGGTGTTGACCAATAGGTTAAGGTCGGTAGTGGCCGGAAGTGCGTTGAGAGTGGGAAGGACCAAAGGTATTAGGGCTTCAGCAGTGATGTTACGCTTGTTCTTGGTCGGACAGGCTGGTGCAGTAGGGCACTTTTTAGGATCTAGGTTATTGATATTAATATCTAATGGGATGAGATTGTGGTCAGTCCATGCGAGAGGTTGGGGGGCTTTGCAAGTAATATTGTAATTGAGAACAGCTACCCAGTCGATGATTCTACCTTTCTGATGAGTAGGTTGAGTGCTAAGTTGTGTTAAGCCATGCACAGTTAGAGCGTTCGCGAAGGAGGAGGCTGGAGAGTCAATGGGGTCCTTGTACCCAAGGTTAAAATCTCTGAGGATGATAATTTGTGCTGATGGCTTAGAGTTCTCAGCTATTAGAGAGGTGATGTCTTTCTCAAAGGCTCCAGGATGACCTGGGGGTCTATATATTAAGTGAATTGAGATTGTGCTATTGGGAGAGGTTTGCAACTTGATTGTAAGATGCTTGCATGATTTTAGTGGAGAGGAAGTGACTGATCTGAAGTCGTCTAAGGATGATTTAAAGATGATATCTACACCTCCTCCCCGAGCATTGGGTCTGTCGGCTCTGAGGATGGAGTATTTGTCAGGAATAGCTAAGGTTAAGTAGGGTCCTGCTGCCTCATGTAGCCAAGTTTCTGTTATGGGGAGGAAGTTTGTTAGTCAGGATGATGTCAGTGATTTCTGTAGGATGAGCAACAAGGGACCTGACATTTAGTAGTGCTCCTTTTAGGGGGAGTAAATTGGGCTTGTTAGAGGCTGTATCCTTATTATTAGTCCTAGTGTGGGCTTTGGCAAAAAGCTTACTAATCATAAGGGGGAGTCTGGTGCCTAGTCTACTGTTACGGGCTGTGGGGTTAGGGTTGACTGTGAGTGTGTTTCCTGGAGGCTTGGTTGTGGGGGGCTTAGTACTAGGTTTGGTGTGGTTGGGCTTAATACTAAGATTGGCGCCCCCTGTCAAACATGGAACACTTGGTCTAAGGTGGCACAAAGTTCTATCAGAGATAATGTTGGCTAGGGTGTCAACTGGGCTGTCACTGTCTTTAGTGGTGTGGTTTTGGAGGTAGCTAAGTGGGAAGGGTGACATAGTGGGCAGGAAGGTGTGGGGCAGGGGATGGGGGAGTGTCTCAGGCATCCAAGTTTGGCTAGGCCATTACTGAAAGCTATGTAGTTATTACCGCTGCAAGGTACACTATCTTGCATGACACAGAAAGGGAACATGATGAGTGTGAACCAGGTGAGCATGGTCTTGGCTGAGGTGTGATCTAGGGTGTAGGGCTAAGATAAGCAGATTTGACAAAAAGGTTAAAGATGCACACCGGTAGGCAGATTCAGTTTTGGCTAAAGTGTCCACAAATAGGCAGATTCAACTTTGGCTAGGTGCTCACAAATGGGCAGGTTCAACATTAGCTAGGTGCACACAAATAGGCAGATTCAACTTTAGCTAGGTGCTCACAAATGGGCAGGTTCAACATTAGCTAAGGTGTACACAGATGGGGATGTATACCTACTAAGGTGGCTATTAGAGAGACTATCTCCAGGATGCATGAGTCTGGATACCCCCATGGGAGGGAATCATCAAGCAGTAATGTATTGTGGCCTGCTAAAGCATGAATTTAGGCTCAGTGCAGCAGGACTCTAAACACAGTGGGCACATAAGCACAATACTGTAGAAATGACGTAAGATTAAGGCGCACAGTGGATGGGTATCAAAGGAGCAGTGACACATAAGGACCTGGTGTGTCAGAGGTCTAAATAACACAATGAGTAGGGATCAAAATGTGCAGAATCAAGTATGGCACTAGCCAAGAGTGCATGTCTAGATCGTACCTTAAATGCAGGTGGCGTATTTAAATGCAGCACAACAAATGGTTACCCTATATACAGCATATGCACAATGCTAATGAGTTGTAGTTGCGTCCATGGGCGTCTTTGAAAGTCTGCAGGCCGTAGCAGCAGGTGGGTGGGATAGGATTTTGCACGTTGACTAAGAGAACCGCGTGGATTCAAGCAAAGTGGAACTTATGGTCAATGAGACAAGCGGTAATACAGTGGGAGCCTCGGTATATGACTCATGTTAGGGACGGCATGGGAAAGGCTGTAAAGTTAGATGGCAGCACGCTTACCCAGTCAAGCAGTGTCGGCGGCAGGTGAGCATCACGGAGGGAGCAAGAGTCATGGCCCTAGGCTCGACGGCTCCTGACAGGCTCACGACAGGATATGGTGCCGTAGGAAGTGTGCCGTATTGGATAACAAATGCAAACGGGCAGCCAATCAGAATTGGATGCAGGTTCCTCTGAGGTAGAACCCAAGGAAGTAGGCGAATACATGGCGGGCGGCCATTTTGAAGTGGCTGGAACCTCGTGTCTCACAATGGTGGAGACTCCAATAGTAGTGAAGTAGTGCAGAGCAGATGAAACGGAACTCCATACAGAGATGGGTGACAATTATGGCAATATTATCAAGGCTTAGGTGAAATGAATGCTCGGTCGGCGGAGTTAAGCTGTGGGCATCAACGTTGCAGCAGGGTATGTCAGGGGGCCTACCTTGGAGTCGATCATGCCTCCAGGCATGCCAGTGCTCCTGCAAGTGGATGGGGAGCTCCAGCTCCTTCTCAGGACAGGCAACGAGTGAGTCTCCAAGCTCATGACAGGATATGGTGCCTTCGGAAGTGTGCCTTTGGACCTGGGCCGACTCTGACAGCCGACTGTCTCGTCCTCCCCCACTTGGGTGGCTGATGTATTTTGACTTCATAAATCAGTTTCCTTATCAGTTTAACTGGCCTTTATATTACAATGGTCAGTTCCTTGTATATCTTTTTTCCTTTATTTATACTGTTATATAATAATAGTGACTAGACATCTATCTTCATCTCTATGCCCTCCCATCTTTCAACTAACTTGCTCAGTAGATTTTCAAATACTTCGAACATAGCCGAGGGCAAAATGCTATCATTACTTACATTACTAGTGTTTATTTCATCAGTCCTAGATATATCTCTTTACTTTGTTATTTGTGTTTGTGAACAGTTTCCATTCATTACCATCAGGTCACAACATACAATTCTCATTGTGAATGGGGAGTATTGGTTGTTCTCTAATTCTTGCGGACAACAGTGGATACTGATATCACCCACAGTATCACGATCTGGCAGAAGGGTGGATGCAGTAGGCCCGGTATTATCTATCTCGTTTGGCTCATTATGACCGTGGCTGTTTAGGTTAACACCGGGCTGTCATTCTCTGGCTGGGCCTACTGTATCGTCAAATGTGCTTTAACACATACTATCTACTCTCACACCAGCACTACTCTACACGCCATCATCAACTTCATATACATTGCTATCACAGGCATTATTTTTGTCCACAGGATCTATGCATTCTGTTGCCATAGTAGTAGTTAATTCTGCTGTATGCCTAAATCACATTTTGCTCATTGTGTTACACTTCTGGGTACCTTTAGGATTGTCCTGAGCTTTACCCACGTCAACATGCACTGACACAGGTCCTACTCTGGTGCTGTTATTCTTATCCTTCATGTCCTTCACATCATTCTTTTCAATATGATTATTATTACTTGCAGGATAAAAAACATTTTCCAACAAGTTAGACCCAACACATTGTATGATATGATAGGTTATTTATAACGCGCAATACCCATAGGTTTCTAAGCGCGGACCCGGGGATCGAATCTGTGTTGCTCCGTGTCATACTGCTTCCAAGGCGAGCACGTTGCCGCTGAGCTACCCTCCCGAGACTGCTAAGGACTCATTTAGCGCAGCAACAATCTCTTGTGTCACAATCTCTTCTTCAGTTGTGTGTAACTCGTCTAGGTCATTATATAATGCTCTTACACTATCACGTTTTGGGAAGTTGTTAGTTATTTCTGTACATTTCACTGGCAACATTATTTCACCCGGGGCAGCTATAGTCTTTGGCAGACATGTCTTACGATGCCGCAAGTGGTAACCACACTCAGTTATTGACACTTTGGTTAGCTGACCCCCTGCCACCGTCAGATCTTTCAGAATCTCAGTGCTAGATGTGACAAATGTCTTGGTGGCTATCCCTGATACTGCACTAGACGTTGCTATTGACGCGCCAATGTTGGCACTCCCTGTTGACATACTGGGCCTCATTACGAGTTTGGAGGCAGCCATGCCCTTAACAAGGGCATGGCTGCCTCCAAACTCGGGTCCGGGTCCGAGTTCCCTGAATGGGGAAATACCGGTATTTCCCCATTCAGGGAACCCGGACCCAGACCTTCCCCATTCCCATTTGAACCCCCATAGGGCTCAATGGGAATGGGGAGGGAGCTAACAACAGGCCCATTAATAATGGGCCCATTGTTAGCTCCCTGGTCCCCTCGCGGGACCCGCAAAGGATGTCTGGTGTGACCAGATGTCCAGAGCGGGTCCCGCAAGGGAACCTCGTAATAGGGCGGAATGGGTTTAACGACGCCGGCACCATTACTGTCTTTCAGAAAGATTGCTTCCCCCTTTAAATCCCTCACTAGTCAAAGGTGGATAATCGGTGTACCACAGCATGAAATATAATTAAAATATAATTCACAGTGGACACTAAAACAATGGGGCAGCTTGCCCCTTAACCACTCTAGCACGCCGCTGTTACCTGCTTACTACAACACTCGTCCTATGGCTGAGGTGTGAGCAAGCGAGGGAGATTAGTATCTTAATGTGCTCTGCGCCACAACTCATTAAACACATATTACAACAACTTACTTCTGTAATTTTCCACTTATCCATACCTTCGTCACTGCAGAGTACACCACATGAATTAACGTGTCTTTTTAATGATTTTTCTAACCTCATGCCCTCATTCCATCCCCTCAAGCAGCATACACTACCGGATGCATGTGTGTTGATGCGTGCGGCTGGTTCAATTTATTGAGCACTTCCTGGTTGGTGGGAGGTGCTTGGTTCATCTATTTAAAATACAGAAAAAGGTGTTATATTGGCATCAGGCTAAGTGTATATCATCCAAATGCTTACAGTAAACCTTCACAGTGCCAGAAATAAAGCACACATACACCATTATCCTCAGTGGCCAATATTTCAGAAAAGCAGCGTTATCCAGCGGCTACAGCAAACAGCACTTCGGTCGCACTTGCTGATGCGCAAGTGCTGATGCGTGCGGCCAGTTCAATTTATTGAGCACTTCCTGTTCGGTGGGAGGGGCGTGGGTAATCTTTATCCTCAGTGTCCAATATTCCAGAAAAGCAGCATTCTCCAGCGGTTACAGCGAACAGCACTTCCGTGGCTTTTCCATATGTATATTTAACCTGACGATCACTTCCCACATCCACTGAATTTCAAGGGTTTTATTGTGTTAAATCTGATCACATTAACTATCCCTTAACTAAAGCTTTTTCAGTGAATTTCAAAGGTCTTGCTATACCATAGTTTATTCAAAGCTACTAGCCGTGCCCACTGTGCATGTTCCACCAGTAGGTTTCTTTATGGCCCACTAACCAGGACCTTCAGGCGTGGCCACTGTGGCCACTATGCATATTCTGCCTATATGTTTCCTTAGGGTCCACTTTACATGTTACACCAATTCATTTACTTGGTGCCCACTAACCATGGCCTTTAGCCCGGGACCTTTTTATATGTTGCATCATTATGGTTCTATGGTGCCCACCCATAGGCCTTTGGCTGTGGCCAATGTCCACATTACATCAATAGGTTTCGCTTTACAGGTTTCAGCTCTAAAAAAAATAGTTTTACTCTTTTACAATGCCAGCGGTTATCACCAATGAACTACTCATAACTGTGGTTATAGCGGTCATAACCATGGGTACCAGAAAAAGAGATTTTTCTCCCATTACCCCTGGTCACTCTTCATTTTGTGTGACACACTTTCATTCCCACTCACGCCTTCCATTGTTAACGCGTTTTTCTCACAGGATTCCCACAGTTACGCAATCATTTTTTAATTGTACCTCTATCCCCTAACCACCCACAAATCCCCAATTTCACCTGGTCTCCTCTTGCCCCTCCCCACCTCTATCCTGTTGCAATTTAATTATTTTCCCCCCTCAAAATTGCTTTCCTTTTTTTTCGGCTAACCCCAGGCTACCCGCATCTCTTGCATCGAGCATCCCGTTCTCAGCCAAATATTTTAACAACTACTGGATGGAATAACCCCAGACTCCTCCTGCAAATAAATCGAATCAACGCTTCATGCCCAAGAGGTTTCTTATTTGGTCCAATTCCATCCAGAGGTTTTTGTCTTGCGGCGCGCAGAAATTTTGACTTTTTCCTGAATGGGAAAATGAATGAAAGTAAGCCGAAAACCGCAGTTTTTTGCTTTCTTAATAACTTTTTCTTTTTTTAAAACAAATCTTTCCCAAACGTTCCAGTGCGGAGGCGGTAGACAGAACAAACATTTTGTTTGCCAAATATCAGCCAAATCCGACCTGCAATCAAAAGTTATTAGCATTTCAATTTTCAGGTTTCCTATGAAACTAGCTACACATTTTGACTATAGTGCGGCAAACGTTGCTCTATAATATATATATATTATATATATATATACATATATATATATATATGTATATATATATATAATATATATATATATACACACCCACTTAGATGTCATGCTTAACTTTAGCCTCATCTAGACAGGATTGTGAATGTTAGCATGTGCCACACTTAGATGTCATCCTTAACTTTAGCCTCATCTAGACAGGATTGTGAATGTTAGCATGTGCCACACTTAGATGTCATCCTTAATTCTAGCTTCTGTCACTTCTAAACAGGGTTATAAATGTTAGCATGTGCTACACTTCAATGAAACTGTGAGGGATGACAAGTGCCACACTTGGATGGAATAGTGAATGATAGTGGGCACCACACGTTGACACAATTGCAAGGACAGCAATGACAACTAAATAATGCACTAACAACTTCAGCCCTCCGCATACACCTCTCAAACTCTAACAAACACAGCCACAAGCCTAAATACAGCAATCCGCACAAACTTCACTACATTGCAACAACAAAACAAACCACACATAGACTTGCACAACAGCACAAGATGACTACCGACCGTAAAACACCCCAAGCCAAGCCCAGCCAACTGACCCACCGGGCTGAGGCTGTCAAAAGCACATCACTGCTCTCTTGCACTTTTCCAGCTTATTCCCACTAACCCACCCCCTCTCTTCCCCTTTTTCAGAGGTGCCAGAGCGCCAGGGGACCACTCTGGTGGCGATAGTGCGCAGTACAAATAGCCTTTAACATTAACATTCTCCCCACCCCGCAGGGCATTCAACGGGTCAAAGAGTGTAGATTTTGAGCTTGATGTGACAGCTACCACAATGAGCTGAACACTTTATCTAGTGTGAGCCGACTTCTCTAAGCGCTACACGGAGGCCCCTTGGATGTCAAAGGCCTAGTCCGTTCGGGAAATATCTTGAATTCCCCATAGGCCAGTCTGCCTCTGCAAGTGGTCAAAATCCCCACTGGCTAGCTCTCAGACCCCTCCTTGTTAATTCAGAATTTTCGGACTCGACACATTTTCGAGTCCAGTGCCTTTATTTTATCTCCACCCCCTCGTAGCTCTTTCTTAGCACCTGGATCACTAATATGGGATTCCGGTTCTTTATTCTATCCCAAAAATATCCCTAAAGCAGCGCACGAATCCAGAAGTCATCCTTTAGCAATAGGAATTAGGCAGGGTACAGTGTTAACAGCTAGAAACTGCGGATTAGTTTGTGCCATAAAAGGAAAAATAAGAAATTGTGAATTGTAGAAGTGAGATGTTTGACTGCCACCTAGCGTCGGAATAAGCAGTTTAAGTGTAATTCCACAAATTCACGCAGCAGTGGGGACGTGGCTTTTTTTATTTATTTTTTATCCACGTTTCAAAATGTGTATAATAATAACCTGAATGGGCTATGCCTTCGTATCACAATCCCAAATGAATGTCACCAACAAGTCGCATTCATTCCACATTACTATTTATGCACTTGGAAAGAAACTGGTTCTTCTGTGCCTTGAAACTGAAGGTTACGGCTGAAGAAGGGAGACGCTGCCTAATCTAAATCGCACATGATAACTGAAGACCTGGGTTACAGTCTCAGATTTGTACCTGACGAAAGAAATTATGAGGTTCAGTTGAGAAATATGCTCACTGTGAATAAACATGCACACCTTCTAATAACTAACCGCTTGCTGAGATCTAGTTGCATTTTTTTTTTCTCCAGAGGTCCTGCTTCAGGATATGCTCTTCGAGGTCAAGACAGGATCATTCTCTGGATACTAGGTCAGAACCTCACTGCGGTTTCAAAACTAGGCGGGGGGAGGGGGCTTCTTTCACTACCCTTTCTTCTCCCGTTGACAGCAGCCATCAGCAAAATGCATACATGCCAACCCTGTTGGCATGTATGAAAATGGGCCAATGTCTTGGGTTGGGAGGTGGGTATATATGGTGCCTGTACCTTTAAGGGCACACGCGGCAGAGTGTGCATAGTAAACAGGGCGGTCCTCGGGTCGCCAGTGCGACCATGAGGCCCGGACAGAGAACACTGTGTCGCGTGTGTTACATATGCTGGGAGGGGGGCTCATGGGGCCGCAGGGGCACACCAGCAACTATTCACATTGGCAACGAGGTCATCTGGTCAATCCAACACATGACCCCGCTGGGCTGAGGTGGTGAGATATTTCTTGAGGGTATTTTTCTCATGATTTCCATGCCGCGGAGTCGGCGAGTTCAAAGCGGACAGCCGCCATTTTGCCTGAAGAAGGTTGCAGCTCCACCGTTGGGAGTACTCGTGCACCCCCCACGATAATCTTCGGTCTCCACTCACGCACGGGGTGACAGTTTGTTGCAGGGGAACCCGGATTTGGGAGGTTTCTGGACATTTTCTTTTCAGTATTGAGGTGAGGAGAGGGGTGAGGACCAGGGAAGTTTGTTTTCCTTTTCCCTTGTCCCATCCAGCTCAATTTCTGAAGACTTTGGCCTGTGCACTAGGAGGACATTCCTGGTTGGTTGGACACTATTGGAGGGGTAAACCATTACAGCAAACCTGAGGGTGGAGTGTTGGCTACATTTGCATGCTAAATTTTGGGTGCATTCTGCCAGGTGGCGGGCCATCGTGAGTTGCGGCTCCAGACTCAACATGGGTGGTTGTGCGCTCACCAGCATTGGTGACCAGGATGATGGTGCAGGAGCGCAGGTGCCGGCAGGCCTGTGGCCCCAGTGGATGCGTGTGCGTCAAGACAGCAAGGGGCACCTACACCGATGCCTGAATTTGATGTTTCTGGGGTCCGTCAAGCCTTGGACCAAGGTGGAGACTCTAGTTAGACCGTCTGGACATGTATTTACAATCCACGGTGAGAATGATGATTATAGTAAAGTGGCCATGCTTCTATAGTCGGCAGGCCCGGCAGTGCACAAAATGTTTCAATCTTTGCAGCCAGTGAAGCATGTTACTCAGCAGCCAAGGACGCTTTGCGCGAACACTTCATGACACTAGCCAACGCGGACTATGAGCGTTTTATCATGTGTAGTGCCAAACAGAAAGATGATGAGTCTCTAGACACGCTCTGTGGCCGTCTACACCAGATATTGATTTCATGTGCCTGGGAGCATGCACAGACCATGATCAGAAACCAGCTCATTCAAGGCTGTTCATCTGGCAAGCTGAGAATGCAGGTGCTGCGGGAACTTGGACTCACATTGCCCCATTGCTGGGCCGGTTCCATGAGGTGCCTGAGATGAGGGCGTCGAAAAAGGATGCTGCCATTCGGCCAGGGAAGACTGAAGAGTTGGGTGCCACCACCAGAAAGCAACCGCAGTGTCTGGTACAGGTAAATAAATGAGTTGACAGTACCTGTGCTGGTGGACACGGGGGCATCAGAGAACATGATGACAAGAATGCATTATGACGCCATGGTGGTGCTACCCACATTGCAGAAGCCGAGATCGCGAATCTTAACATTTAGCGGGGAGCAGCCCATCCCATTGGCCGAGGTGTTTGTGGCATGGAGGAACATCCATCAAACCTCAGTTCTATGTGACGAGCGTTAGCAGCAACACTCTCCTTAGCTGTGCAGCGGCTGAGGCATTGGGCATCGTAAGCATCGCATATGCGGTGTATGTGTAGGACATGCAGGAACTTATCACAAAGTAGAGCCAGCTGTTTGAGGGGATAGGCCGCATGGCTGGCAAACCTGTGAGGCTTTATATCGATGAGCCAATACAGCCATTGCACTCAAGCACCCCAGAGTCCCATTCCATCCGAGGGACCTAGTGGATAAGGAATTGGACAATCTGGTGTTGCCAGACATTATAGAGAAGGTGGATGGACCTACCCATGGGTGTCGCCTATAGTCATTGCGTGTAAGCCGAAGCAGCCGATTCCGTGAGGATGAGTGTAGATATGAAGATCCCAAACAAGGCCATAAAGCGAGAGAGACACCTCACACCCACGATTGATGACATCATCGCGGAACTGCAAGGGTTTGGTTCTTTTCGGAACTCGACCTGCGTTCTGGCTATTATCAGGTGGTGTTACTCTAGGACTTGAGATACATCCCTACCTTCACCACAAACACCGGGGTCTGTGCCGTTATAAATGCCTAAGCTTTGATGTTTTATCAGCATCGGAAGTGTTCCAGAACATCATCTGAGGGGCCCTGGCAGATCTGGATGGTGTTCTCAATATCAGCAATGATATTCTTGTGTTCGCAAAGACAGAGGCTGAACATAGGGAACAGTTGGTAAAAGACTCTGTAGCGGCTGCAGGCGCTGGGGCCGACTATGCATAAAGAGAAGTGCGAATTCCTGAAGAGAAAGATAACATTCTTCAGATTCATCTTCAAGGAAGTGGGGTATGTCACCGGACCCCCGGAAGGTCAAGGAGATCTTGGAGACAAGGCCCCCTGAGAATGTAACTGAAGTCCGAAGCTTTCTGGGGATTGTCAACTACTGTGGTCATTTCACCCAGAACCTGGCCTCCAGGTCGGAGCCCCTGAAAAGCCTCCCTAGGAAGGATGCAACGTGGCAGTGGGGCCTGCTAGAACAAGCTGCATTTGAGGAAGTGAAAGGGGCGCCAACATCGTTGTCATCGGAGTTGGTGGTGGACACCAGCCCATTTGGTCTGGGTGCAGTCCTTACCTAGACGGACGCTCAAGGAGAGATCAGACCAATCGCCTATGCGAGCAGAGCACGGTCTGAGACAGAGCAGTGCTATTCGCAGATTGAGCGGGAGGCCCTGGTGGTCTTGTGGGGGTGTCGGCACTTTCAACACTACGTGCTTGACCAGCCAGTGACGGTGGTGACTGACCACAAACCTCTGCTGCCGATCGCGACCGGTTCGTCATCAAAGCCCCCAGCCCGCATTTAAAGTGCTCCTGGAGTATGGGGTCTCGTGGTGTATCGGCCAGGCAACAGCAATGCAGCAGATTATCTGTCACAGAACCCAAGAGCTGGAGTGGAAGAATGCGAAGATATCAGTGGTGAGGAGGCTGACGAGAATGTGCATCTGCTTGTTGAATCGGCAGCCCCAAACTCAGTGCCACTCAAAGAGCTCGAAAAGGCTGCAGCGGCAGAGGATGAATGCTTCCTGATACTGAAGACGGCCCTTCAGCAGGGGTTGTGGAATTCGTTGGTGGACACCTTTGCACAAAGAACACAAGAGGCGCGGCTGATGCTGGAACAGTTGTGGAGGGTGAACGATGAGCTGACGTTTGTCCAGACAGTGCTCTTACTCCGGGGAGAACGCATTGTGGTGCCGACGTGTATAATCCTACAGGTCATGGAACTGGCGCAGCAAGGGACAGCAAGAACGAAAACGAGATTATGCCAGAAAGTGTCATTCCCGGACTTTGAGAAACGGGTGGAAGATTTTGTGTCGGCCTGTGTGTGGTGTCAGGCGGCTGCCCGGCACACGGAGAGCCTCTCGTTGAAGCCATGCCCCAAGGAACAAGACCATGGGAAAGTGTGCATGCAGTCTTTGGGTCCACCGACAGAGACATTCACTTCTTAGTGGTGGTGGACGAGTGGTCCCGGTACCTCGAGGTCGAGTTCATTGAGTCAGTGTCATTTCACAAGGTGGCAATCGCCCTGGAGAAGATCTTTGCCACGCATGGGTTGCCTCAAACCCTGTGCTCTGATAATGGACCACCGTTCCAAAGGGACAGTTTCGCTCAGTTGATGGAAGAGTATGGCATACACTACAGAAATATCACCCTAGTCTGGCCCCGTGCCAACAGTGTGGCCAAGCGGTTCATGAGGACCCTTAACAAAGTATTCCGGATTGCTCATCGACAGAGCCAATGCCTACAATGGTAGCTCTGTACCAGTTTCTGAGGGAGTACAGAGCCTCCCCCTCATGCATCAACTAGAGTGGCACCAGCGAAAGCAATGTATCGACGGTGTCCGAGGGGGTTAATACGTGAAGTGCTGGAGAGAGAACCAGCAGTGATGGACAACGCTCAGGTGGAGCAAGAAAGGAGGTTGAGGACAGAAGGATAGAACATCAGAAGAGGACTCCAATCCCATCACCTGATCCCCAGTGAGGAAGTGTTGAAGAACCGGCATCCACAAGGCAAGCTTTCACTGATTTATGAGCCTAGTCCCATGGACGCGGTAGCTGTGGCTCTATGGTGACTGCATTGAATGGAACTTCCACTGTCACCCCAAATGCCAGTTTCTTTAAGAAGGTTGGGGAGACCAGGCCAGAGGCAACCTTACGACGAGACTGAAGAGGTACTGGACAACGGCGGTGGCCTGGCCAATCCGCGGCATCACCTGGGTTAAGGGGATGCAGGTGAGGAGAGCCCGAACCGGGAGGCGGGCAAGAGGTATCCCCATAGGGCAGGGAGGGGGAAGCCTGCCCAACTCAGTGACTGTATGTTGGACCCCTGAACTGGTGTGCCTGGGCCACGGGCTAAGCATAAACGTTTGGGCCTGGGAGGGAAGTAAATAAAGGGGTCTGTTAAGTTTGTGGCAGAGTGACGCAACTCCGCTGCATGTGCGTAATAAACAGGGCGGACCTTGGGTCGCCAGTGCAATGGTGGATCCCGGGCAGAGAACACTGCACCGCGTGTGTTCCATATGCTGGGGGGGCTCAACTAGCTGGAGGGGCACGTCGGCAACTATCCACAGTAGACAAGAGACACATGAATCCATTATCACATTAAATATTCGGACCGTTGAGACAGATGTAGGTTTAAGATTGTTATTCTCTCATAATAGCAGATACCGTTTTAATATAAAATGGACTTCAGAAATCCCCCAAGTCTCTTCAGTACTGCTCATCGACATTAGTAATCTCCACCGAGATACGTGCCCTTTTACCTCACACAATTGGCCGCATATCACTTGCAGTGCAGTCCTACACTGGCCTCACAAGCTGTTCAGACCAAACCTGATGGGAAAACAATTTGCTGAAGAGTGTCCACTATCTTGCAAGGGCGATTCCAGTTTTTTAGTGTGTGAAGAATGTACTGTACTCCTTCAAATATTCCCTATGTGCATTTAGAACAATGCGCATGCAATGCTTAAATGGTGTTGGATTCGTTTTTTTGAAAATGTGTCTCCCAATTCCTTGTGAGCGTTGTGCAAAAAAAGAATGTTCCTTTTCGTTTGTGAATGACTGCAGAATGCAGGATCACGATTCAGAAATGTAAGGAGCGTTTATTTTTTAATTACTTCTTTTTGTTGCCTTCTTGATGGCAAAACATTAGGGAATTCATTTACTGACTTTGTTTCCCCTATACAATTCAAACAAAATGTATATTTACAACTTAAAGCTTGCATTCGAATCCACTCCTGGGTCCAGCATTTCTCTTTTGCCTAAGCCAGATTTTCCAAAAGTAAAGATATTAAAATCCAGATTTTGGATCAACTTTATACAGTTGCTTTCCCAGCATGCTAAAATATTTTTTTTTTTAAATCAGTGCATCCTTGGCCATTTGGAACAAGGAATTCTAACCAGCAACTAAGAATTTTCTATATAATGTCCTTGTTTTCCATTTCCCCTATGACCTTTAGGGAAAGTTGTTTAATTGGATAAGAATGGGAGTAATCATCAGACGCGCCAACCATTAAGTTCAATATAAATTCTGATTTCCTGGTGAGTCTAAATTCAATTGACACGCTGACTCAGTGGTCTGTTTCCAAATAATATTTCAAATTTATTTGAACGGTGTTACTTCACACCAATTTTAAATAATTATTCAAGCAATGAACAATGTTGATTTTCTCATTTGTTCAGGTCTCTCAACACGTGTTTCCCCATTTCCATTATTAACGGCTCATCACGATAGAATAATTGTCTAAAAAGCAAACCAATATAAGCTAAAGTAAATCAGACTCTATGAATCACAAAAATTGCTTGATATAATTGCTTTAAATTCTTGAAATAGTTTTCCAGTTATCATACATTTTAAAGCAAATTCCATCATTGTTTTACTATTAAGAATTGAATATACATTTAATTCTATTCAAGCAATACATAGTAAAGTGACTCACCCGGATTTCACAATGTCAGAAATTATTTAACAATTTGTCTTGTTTCTTATCACTCTTATTACAAATAGTCCCTGTTGGGAAAATCTTTAAGCTGTCTGTATTCAAACTGTTGCCCCAGAAGGTTAAGTGGAGAAACGAAGACAAAAAGGTATTTTTGTGTAAATCTTTGAGTAAAGAAGTAAGTGAGGAAAAAGATTCTGCATATAGTGCTAGAGCCTAACCATGCTCTAATAGTAGAAAGTAAAGACATAATTGTACCTTTTGATGCTAGATATTGTAAGGCCATGGTAAGCCTGGTGTCCCATAGTTTCCTTTAGGAAGAACAGGTAAAAAATTGATTTTTGCGCTATTTATGTTGCAAAATCAGCGTTTAGCGGGATGAATTCATGCGCAACCGCCTGTTTACGCGCGGCCGCGTCATGATGTCATCACGTTCATCCCAAGGCAATTTCGGTAAGGGACACAAGATAATTCTTCATTTGGACCTTAAACTTTGAAGGTGAAAGAAAGAGTGGAAAGACTATGAAGACAATTGCGTAAATAAATGAATAATGAAAACTAGTGAATCATTTTTGGATATGTTGAATATAGTTATGAACCTGTTTTGAGTCCTGATATTAGTGGTAAAAAATGTGCAGATGGCTGAATTATAAGGGTATAATATATAGTAATTTATTGTCTGATTATAAGGGAGAAAGAAACACAAAATTACAAAATCATGAAAGCAACTAGTGAAAAAAGAGAAAAAGTATATAATGACAATTTGTAAACTGGAAAAAAGAAAGGAAAGGAAGGAATATTTAGGAGTTGAAAAGAGAGCAATATAAGTGGGCATCCCCAAACTTAACCAGCAAAAAAAGAAGAAAGTGAATTATTGGTAGGTTGAAATAGGAATGGCAACTTAATTAGTATATCTTATACCTTGCTTTTTACATATGCATTTATAGCCAGTTGTACATCTCTGGGTCACAATTTAAACCAGTAATGCAGGTATCCATAGTACAAATCCATTTCGATTCCCTTTGTCGAAGGAGGATCTCTTTATTACCTCCTCTTGGTCGCTGTAACACTTTTTCCAGGCCAAATACTTTAAGGTCCTCAATAATAAAATGTTGATGATCTATTATAGCATGTACTGATAGGGGATATCTGAGGTCCTTGTTTCGAATACCTCTTAAATGCTCTAAGGTTCTGGTTTTTAATGTCCTGATTGTGCTGCCTATGTAGGTTTTTCCACAAGTACATTCTATCCCATATATAACGTACTTGGTATTGCAGTTAATGAACTGATTGATTCGCTTTGATTGTACATTTGGTAGAAGGATCTCTTTCTTGCCCTGATACATAAACAGGCAAAGTTGACATTTTCCACAATTTATTACCCAAAATGGGATTTTGATTGAAGATTTCTTTCAGAATTTGGCTGGAGATGGGACTGAGAAAGTTACCAATGGTAGGTGCGCGACGGTAGCAGATGCTGCAATGGTTGTCCAGATATGTGTTTAAACTGGAATCGGTTTGTAGGATGTTCCAGTATTTATTTAGAATTCTCTTGATTTTAGTTGCCTCCATACTGTATGTTGGGATGAATTTAGGAACAATTTCTGTGGTTGTTCTTTTGGTTTTGTCAAGAGATAATCTCTTGAGATTTTTTTCTGCTTTCCACACTGCTTCTTTCAAACTCTTGGGGTCATATCCTCTTTGTTCAAATTTGATCTCTGGTTAAGTTACATTTTCTTGATAGGTAGTTAATGTGCTAAGGATCTCACCATATGGAATATTGTTGATAATATCTCTTGGATGGTGAGATGTAGCACAAAGGAGACTATTGCATGCTGATAGTTTGGAGTAAAGTTTGGTGTGAATCTGGGAGTTTTCCACAGATAGTCCTACATCTAAGAATTCAATGCTATTGGAGCTTACTAGTAAATGTAAGATTGTAATAATTCATGTTGAGGTGACATATATCCATGTCCAGAGGTTTAGCGTCTCCTTCCCAGATAATTAAAATGTCACTGATGAATTGACCCCAAAATTTGATGTTGTTCGAGAATAGGACATGGTTCCAGGCATGCTTGAGTTTGAAGAACCCCATGAAGAGGTTTGCATATAGAGGAGAAAACTTTGACCCCATAGCTGTACCTTGGGGCTGTGTGAAGATGTCTTTGTCAAAACAAAAGATGTTGTTTTTAAGTGAAAAGTTTAACATGGAAAGGATCGTCTCATTCTGCTCTTTATAAGAGACTGATCTTGTTTTTAGAAAATGTTTGGTACTTTCCAGTCCTTCGTTATGTTGGATGCTCGTGTATAGCGAGACTTTGTCAAGAGTTACAAATAGGGAATTAGGTTCCCATGGTATTAGATTGAGCTGTTGAATGATGTGTTTGGTGTCTTTTACAAATGAGGCAAGTCCTGATGCAAAGGGAAAGTAGTCCTGGCTCAAAGTGAATTATCGAAATAGGGACACTTTTAGGGACGCCTAGGACCTTTTTCCAAAATACTCCCTCAAGAATGTCCTGTACAGACATAGGTGTAAACAGCATGGTTTATATGTCAATGTAAGGACTGCTTTCATTTTGTAGAACTGGGAGTAATGAGAAAACGTCCAAACCTACGAAGCAACGCTAACCCTTGAGCCGCTTGCACTTTTGATCTGAGCATAATAACATTCCCATTGTCATTCAGTATAAAGCCTAAATAACAGAAAGTATCCACTTGTGAAACCGGGACTTCATGCAATTACTAAATAAAACTCAATTTCCTGCTCACTCTTGTAAGATTTAATACCATTGTGTTCGTCTTGGCCACATTAATCATCAAATAATTCTGGCCAGCATAGACTTGAAGAGCGTCTAACTGCTGCTGAAGGCCAATGGGTGTTCGATTGTCTGCATACAAAAGCCATTAGATTCGGTACCCATTTTACCGAGGAGTAAAGGCTTGTACTTTCACCAATGCTTCTTTAAGATTAAAAATAAATAAATTTAATAAATCAAGGGCGAGAATACACCCCTGCTTCAGACCTCTAAAAGTGGGACTGCACTTGTATAGCGTTCCCTGTTAGTTTAATCTTACTTGTAAAGACATATTACTATAAAGGTCCACTAAAATCTCTACTAAATAATAATAATAAAAATAATAATAATTTTGCATTTATATAGCGCTACGAACCCTCAGGCATCTTAGCGCTGCTTATTATTACCCACAGTGTGTTGTGCTCATTTATCAACCTCGGAAAGGATGAAAGGCTGAGTTTGGACCTGCCAGGATTCAAACCTGCGTCGACAGGTTCTGCACGAATGCCAAAGCGAGCGCTGTACTCGCTGTGCTATCTGAGTGGAACATAAATATGCCGGACAATTCCACCCTCGAAGTTTAGTCCATAAAAGCTCCAGGGAAACACTATTGCAGGTGTGGCAACATCCATAAACTCAAGATAAATTTCAGTGGCAGTAGCTAAAAGCCTTTTTTAAAATAAATTTAAAATAAAACCGTTGAGACCCGTACCACCTCCCTTTACAAAACCCGTCTGCTGTATATCAAATTTAAAAGTGTCCTTCAATAAGGCTAAAACTAGGGACGCAAAAATCTTTCCCCGAGCATCAAGCAAGGCGATAGGTTTTTTTAAACAGGTTCTACCGTCCTATCGCCTTTTTAAAAAATTGGAATGATCATTGCAGATTTCTAATAAAGAAGGATCTGCTTAGTACTCAAGACATGGCAGAAAATCGTTCATATAACATTTGCCCAAAATTGTTGATGCACTTTTAATATAAAATTGGAAAGCCCATCAGGACCCAGGGCCCGCACATGTTTAGGGCGCATTGACTAGACCACCCACTGTATTTTAAAAGTTCCTCTTTACATCCCAGACTACCAATGGTCTAATATCCAAAATATATACAATCCTTAACAGTCCACAGGAGACATGCCTTCCACATTACAAAGCACTATAGCAGTGATCTAAATAGGAATCTGGACAAAGACAGCTAGTCAAGGCTTCAGGCCAAAAATGTTTCAGTTTCATTTCAGCATGCTTAACCAGCATAGAAGACATTTATGAGGTTTCACCTTACACAAGACCTCACTCAACTTTTTTCTCGAGTTGAATCGTGGCGGTGCTGGGGTTCCAGATGTGGCAATACCATACATTCGATACACAACACGGCTTCTGTTACCAAAAATCCCTGCGGTCTGCGCGTGGGAGAGACGGGTAAAGGAGCTTAGCCCCTGTGACAGTGTAGTAGCAACATGAATCAGAAAGGCTATATTGGTAACACGATTACCAAAGCTGCCCAATGGCAGTCTGATGACACCTCAGACTCAATGAAGTGGATATCTAGAATAAAGGGAATGCATACGTTTGATAAGCTGACTATTGACTCTACGTAAGGTTTTGAAAGTAGGTTGCTTTCCAAGCTCACATTTGAAGGAAGAGCATTCCAGACAAAGGATGCAGAATAGGGAAAATATTTGTCATTTGCTTTCAGCCTCTTTGGGCGTGGGCAGTTTAATAACATGGTGTTGCTTGAATGCAACATTTTGGTAGGTTGATAGATGGCTATTTTCTCTTTAGGTATTCTGGGTCTGCCCCATAGACTGCCTTATGGGGTAAAGACAAGCCATTTTGAATGGAAGTCTAGCTCGTACAGGCAGCCAATGCAGGGACCTTCCGTGTGCTGTAATATGGTTGTCCCGTGGCACGTATTTTATAATGCGAACAGCATCATTTTGGACTACTTGAAGGGCGTGCAAATTTTTCTTGGATGCGCCGCTCAACAGGGGATTACAATAATCTACTCTTAATAGGATGCTAGCCCTGGCCAGTGTGTCGCAATTTTTATATGAAATCAGCAGTCCGATTTTACTTAATAGTTTCAAGTGTATTGTGTATAATGCTGTTCACTTGTGCTTCAGGGCTGACATTGCAGTCCAGTAAAGTTTTAATCTTGGTCTCTGTTTTGATAACACATCTGTTTTTGTATCTGTAATCTAGTTTGGATCTCCTACGGGTAGAACCAAAGAGTAGCAATTCTGATTTGGCATCATTTAGGCAAATCCAATGCTTTGCCATCCATTGTTTTACTATTTTGAAAGTGTCATTTAGTCTAATACTATCCTGGTCATAATTACCCTCCAATCTCAGCAAAAGCTGAGTATCAGCATAATTGGTGAAATGGCTGTTCATGTTCTCAATCACACAGGTGTTTGATATTAAGATTGAACAAAGTTGGGGATAGGCAGGCCCCCTGTTATCTGTGTGGAGGCCCCATAACCTCTCTGAAGGTTATGGGGCCATATTCAGACAGGACCTCACCGCAGTGGATAGCTGAAACCCTATCACACAAGTAAGAGTGGATCCACTTTATAGCATTATGTGAGAATTTACACGTTTTCCCCAATGCTGCCAAAAGAATGTGATCCATTAAATCAAATGCTGCTCGTAGGTCCAAAAGGACCAGCAGTCCACATCCGCCAGAGTTAACAATGTCTAACATGTCTGACTGCAAGTCCAGTAATGTACTTTCTGTACTATTATAAGGCCTAAAACCTGACTGTTTTAGATGGATGACATTTTCATGTTCTAGGAAGTCCTGGAATTGTTTTGTGGACACTTCAACATTTTCAAGAAAAAGGAGTGTTGGTAATTTGTCTTTGGTTAGATATATCGTTTTGATCTTTACTGGCTTTTTTGATGAGGGATGGTGATCGTGACTTGCTTCATATTTCTAAAAACGTCCTCATATCAAAAATAGGAGTTTATAAGGCGAGTCAGGAAAGGACCAAAAATATTTCCATTTGCCAGGATAATCTTGGAAGGAAGAACATCTCCTAAACAAGAAGTGGGATGCATACTCTTCATGATTTCCAAGAACTTCGCCATATTTATGTGTTGAAACAAAAAGTCCTGTTCTTTAACCTCAGTGTTCCTGTGGGGTCACTAATCAAATTACAGTCTCACAGATGCGAGGTTCTCACCCAAAACAGCCGCGGCGGAAGACTTGATCTCATCTTTAGCCCCTAGGACAAAGGCTTGTTGAATTCTAGTACAATCATTTTCAGAAGGTATGAAAGAAATTGTCTGTTGTCTGGGATTTTCAATCTTCTTCGGTATATTAAAGAGTTCTTTAACTCCAATATTGGCCCTCACAATTTGATTTTAGAAGAAGTCTTCCTTGGCATCCTATTTGGCACTTTTATAGGTCTTCATAAGTTCCTTGCAGGTTTCCGTAAGACATATTATGTCTAAAACATGTTCCAACATATAGTCATGTACATCTATCACATGTGCATTTAGAGATCTTGTAGTTAATAAAACTATCTTAAACAGATGCTGGCTTCGAATCTCATTCAGTTGTCCGAACTGCTTGGATTTAATGTCATATACATGATCCGAATTAGTTATGACCTTTGGCTGGCTATCTGTGTTAGTTACAGGGAGGAGATTACTGGTATTGCCTGGGGCATTTACATGGTGCTGAATAGACAGGTTTTCATTCTCTACACAGGGGGAATTAATTTATAAGTTTTCAGCAACTTTGTTATCTGTTCCATGATAATAGGTGATTATAGCAGGTTCCGGAGGTACAGTGCTGGGCTTGAATTCCTGGAGATATTTGAGCACAATGGCTTCCTGTGACACTTTCCGGGCAGCTAAGGATAATGCGAGTGCAGGCAGGCAACATTGTGCTCAACCAATAACTGTTGTGGTACGAGCACAATATACATATAACAGTGGGAATATAAACTAGATAAGGGGAAAAGGATTACCTGGGTGGCTGCAGCATCCTGCAACCCAATCAGCACTAACATGATTGTTGCTGTCGTGTCTGCTGGCAAAGACAGTTTCACGCAAGGGAGTTGTAGTTTGTGCATACGAGGTAGCGAGCAGGCAGTTCTAAAGCAAAGCCCTACTTGCAACTAAAAGGGCAACGGTGCAAATATGATTTTAAAACTCAAAGTAAGATTTCTGCCCACCTGCAAGAAACCACAAGAAGCTGCTAATTTTGCTGGGTAAGCACTTCATTTTGGCGGCCATTGCGCCTGGTGTGACGTTTTTCATCATACTGAAAGCAAAATTGTTTAACATCTTTGTGTAACATGCAGAGCAATCTCTATTCTGTATTTCATCCCAGTTCCTGGGTTTTGCTGCAATTTCGTTTTGGTGCACTGGAGGCTCTTTGTGCTTCGGTGCCTTCAAGATGGTGGCACCACCTTACCTGCAGTAACTGCCTTGGGCTGGCTACTGGTCGCTCCCTCCCATTGGCTGCACACGTCTAGATAGACCAATCCGAGCAACCGGGAGGTGGGAGGTGGGAGCCGGCACCAGCATCCAAGTCCCACTCCGAAGGCCCCTGTCTGCTCCAGTATGCCCCCTGGTCGCCTGTGATGCTGTGTGCTCCCCTACACACACCCCCTCTGGTTGCCTGTGATGCTGTGTGCTCCCCTACCCTCCCTAGTTGCCTGTGATGCTGTGTGCTCCCCTGCCCCCCTGGTTGCCTGTGATGCTGTGTGCTCCCTACCCACCCAGGTTGCCTGTGATGATGTGTGCTCCCCTATCCCCCCTGGTTGCCTGTGATGCTGTGTGCTCCCCTACCCACCATGGTCGCCTTTGATGCTGTGTGCTCCCCTACCCCCCTGGTCACCTGTGATGCTGTGTGCTCCCCTACCCCCGCCGGTCGCATGTGATGCTGTGTGCTCACCTACCCCGCCAGTCGCCTGTGATGCTGTGTGCTCCCCTACCCCCCCCTGGTTGCCTGTGAGGCCGTGTGCTCCCCTCCCCCCCCAGTCGCCTGTGATGCTGTGTGCCCCTCTACCCACCCTGGTCACCTGTGATGCTGTGTGCTCCCCTACCCACCCGGTGACCTGTGATGCTGTGTGCTCACCTACCCCCGACGGTCACATGTGATGCTGTGTGCTCACCTACCCCCCCCGGTCGCCTGTGATGCTGTGTGCTCCCCTACACCCCCACCCCTGGTCACATGTGATGCTGTGTGCTCCCCTACCCCCCCTGGTCGCCTGTGATGCTGTGTGCTCCCCTATACTCCCCCCCGGTCGCCTGTGATGCTGTGAGCTCCCCTACCCCCCCTGGTCGCCTGTGATGCTGTGTGCTCCCCTATACTCCCCCCCGGTCGCCTGTGATGCTGTGAGCTCCCCTACCCCCACCGGTCATCTGTGATGCTGTAATCTCCCCAACCTCCCCCCAGGTCACCTGTGATGCTGTGTGCGCCCCAACCCCCCACCCCCTGGTCGCCTGTGATGCTGTGTGCTGCCCTACCACCCCCTGGTTGCCTGTGATGCTGTGTGCTCCCCTATCCCCCCAGTCACCTGTGATGCTGTGTGACCCCCTTGTCATCTGTGATGCTGTGTGCCCCCCAACTCCCTCTCTTGCCCTTGAGGTCCTTCCCCCTCCCGCATCCCATTCTTCCAAGTCTGATAGTGCCCCCAATTCATTTTGGCATTTGCATGCTGCTGCTGCCGCCCTGCCACATGGGGTAGGCACCATGTATTTACCCATTAAGTTGACATTAGCATTTGTATGTTGCTGCTGCCCTGCAACATGGGGTAGGCACCATGTATTTGCCCATTTCTGGACTCTCACATCTGTGTGCCGCTGCCCCCCTGCAACCTGGGGTAGGCACCATGTATTTGCCCATTGTGGACTCTCGCATCTGTGTGCTGCTACTGCCGCTCTGCAACATGGGGTAGGCACCATGTATTTGCCCATTAATTTGACATTAGCATTTGTGTGTTGCTGCCACCCTGCAACATGGGATAGGCACCATGTATTTGCCCATTGCTAGACTCTCACATCTGTATGCTGCTGTCACCCTGAAACATGGCCCTGCTCCTTCTCTCCCAGCAGCTTCACCATGGGCATTGTGCCTGACAGACATTTGAGGTACTTTTTGGAACTGTGCTGGTTACACCTACTTTATTTCTGCTGTCTATGCAAGTGCATCTTGAAAAAAAGAAATTAAAAATCGTACCGTGCCTTTTTCTTCACTGTAATTTCCACCTAATCATCACAAAAGCAGTAAATGAATTGTTGCTTACCACCAAGCCTCACTGCATTGATCAGCAGCTTTTGAAGCCTTTTACAGCTGCATTTTCACCCATCCACGAGCCATTTCCAATATGGCCGATGGCTTGGATTGCTGTTGAGGCCACTTGGAGTGCCCTCCTTTCGTGCCTCCTGCTGTCCCCATTGAACAGCTGGGTCTTTAATCTCTGCATCCAGGGACCTGCAGGATTTAGCTGGCCCCTCATCTAAGACCCATTTCTAAGGCCCCTGTCCACTGCCAGGATGCTACATGAAGGTACTACGGCAACCTGACCCTCCCTGGTGCTGCCAGTTCACTCAGCCAAGACTCTCATACACCCTCCCAACGGGTTAGTTTACCTCCTTCTGCCTAGCCTTTCTTTTTCCCCTTCATTGACCTTCACTCTTCCCTCTGCTTGCTCCAACTGGTCTCCCTGTAGGCTCTCAAATGCCCTCGTCTCTGCACCTGCCTCTAACTCATTCCTCATTTTTCTCACCTATGTTGCCTTAGCATTGAAATTTGGGTTGTTTGGAAAGTCAAATTTGGGTATGTTTTGTAATTGAAATTTGGGTTGTTTATGAAAGTCAAATTTGGGTGCGTTTTGAAAGTCAAAATGTGGGTGTGTTTTTCACATTACTTTGACCCTCAATTGTAACCTACTAGCCCAGTGACTGTTCCTTACCACTATTCTTGCATATTTCTCATACTGCCTCCTCTTTGTACTTACTCATGGCATTATCTCTTTCTCCAATCTACTCTAACTGCTTCTCTATTAACTGTCTATGGCATTATCTCTTTCTCCTATCTACTCTAACTGCTTCTCTATTAACTATCCTTCCCTTCTCATTAAGTCTGGTAAGAAGACATTCAAAAAGGATATCTTGGCTTCCAACTAACATCTCCCCATCGCCGATACCAATTCCAGCGCCCCTGCCAGACAAACCCTCACTGACATTCTCTTTTTCATTCCTTCACCTGATCTATGGACCCCTCATATGATCTCTGTGCTCTGTCCTGTCTCCTACTCTCCCATTAATGGTGGCACCATCTGGGATGTCCTCATGGATTTCTTTGACTCCTCCAGAGTCATCATTAATGTCTACCTGAATGGCACCGTCATGGTGCAAGGCCCTCAGGCTAATCTCTTAGTCTTTGCTAGACGGTTCTGTTGGGTGTCCTGACCCAAGTTTGAGCTATCATGCTGCAACATTTGGTGCTGTGGGCTTAGAAAATCCAAGATGGCCAAAAAGCCCACATGTACGACAGAATAGGAAAACTGTGCAGTACTGGCATGGAAAACATCATGATGGCCAGAACTTCCCAGAAAATGCACAGGGAAATGCATGAAGAATAGGCTGCCACCCATTTTTGCCTATGTTGTGAGCACAGGAGGGCACTGCCTAAAACCACCATTGGGCTACACACAGTAGCCTGAAACCATTGCAAAAGGGGCAATGCTGATTGCCAAAAGCAACCCACAACTATTTGGAATTCATTCCTTCAACGGGCACAAAATAATTTTACTGCAGAACCACACCAGTGCCATGTGCTGAACCTGGATAATATACTTCCATGTAAAATCTCTTGTTTGGAATGCATTCATTCAAGACTGATCCAAAAAATGGACGCAGTACCGATAAATACCTCAAGGTGGCGCTAGCGGTCTAAACTCTGACAGGGAAACTGCATGTCAGGAGTTGCAGGAGAGGCCTTTACATCAAAGTCTGGAAGTTAATTAAAATCTTAACCACATGCTGTTCCCAGAAGACAATCTGATTTAATTAACAGGCCAAAAGGCTGGGAACCTTTCTCACCTCAGGAAGCCCAGGAAACCACATGATCATACTAACCAAATGCAAAGTGGCTCCCTGGTCTGCTAACCTCAGCCTCCCAGAGACCACACAATAGACTCTTGCACTTGAATAGAATATGCTGATGTTGACTGTTGACTGTACACAAAGAGCTCCCAGCAGAAGAGACATGTGATCACTGACCCACCCAAGTCTTGGAGGCGGACTCCAACACTCTGAGAACTGAATTGAAAGCAAAATATATAGTTTACAGAAACACTGATAACTCTTGGTAACCGGATGACAGAAATGTGAAATGTGGGGAACCTTAAAATGGAAACTTTGCCTACAATTCAAGCCCAAACTCCAATTTGTGTGATGTTCTGGGGCAAAACCCCGCCATTTATTGACACCACAGACACTGTATTTAAGCTAGACAAATGGAAAGTTACTGAGATATGTGTAGTAGGGGGGTGTATATTTGTATACATTTTAATGAAAAACCAATATTGCAAAACCAGTTAAAAAGCGCAAAATGTTGCCATTTCTGAATGCAAGCCCCCAGGAAAAGCAGAGTTTGAACAGAGTATACCTCATGTGATATGTGATGGGTGCATGTAATTTTAAACAACTGCGTATCTGTGCAATATGTATTTGGGTCAAATATAGATTTGTGTGGAAACTGACCAGGGGAGGATCCTCTGACCCATAAAACCTACAGCATCACTCTGACTCACATTTCCTTCCCCCAATCATGGGAGAGGGGAGAATTGGGCCAATGACAAGTAGAGAGGGGCAGGCTTAGCTAGGCCCATGCACACACCCATTTTCAAAACACATAAAAAGAGACTGCTGGGACAGGTAGAGACATTCAAATCCAGTTGCTGCGGAGCGTTTTGCCGGACCACACAACATCCAGAAGATACCAGTTCCAGACTGATTCCTGCTACATACTCCAGAACCTAGAACTCATACTTTAGAACCTAAATCAGAGGCCTAAAACCACAAGCTGAGTTCTCTGCAGCAGGCCTCAAATCATTGCAAGCTACTCACAGCCGGGCGAGCTGCTTGAATCCCTTGCCAAGAACTTTTGCCAGGACCAGTGCAGAGATCCAGGAGCCGTGCAGAGACCGCTGTATCCGGCCAGACCAGACCAGTGCCAGACCAGACCAGACTGTGCAGAACCGCAGACCCAGAGACCAGATCGCTGTGAAGTGCCGCTAGCCTGATTGATCAGATCCGTGACGAGACCCAGTTCTTCCAAATATATTGTGAGTACAGCTAGGACGGGGCAAAACCAAATCTCTTAGTTTAAAGTAATATAATTCAATCTATTAAACCTAAGTAGAACTGCCTCCTAACTGTCACCTGTCATTTGTAAAGCTGCACCACTGTCATTGTCAATTCTGCAGCTGCAAGCTGTCACCTGTCATTTTGAGTTTACTTTAAATCCGAAAAACGACCTTTACAAATTCGTTCATATCTCTGGAACCATTTGGGCTACGAACTTTCCTCTGAAAGCTTAGAATCTCAGCTGTTCTACAAGCCTAGAACCGACTTGCTGCTCCTTATACTTTTGCCGCAATCACGATTCACGCACTCGCAAATTTTACCGCGATTTGCGATTTGGTTAAAAATCCAGCCACGTGTAACCATCAGCAGTCATTTCTTTCCTTGCTAAAAATTTGTTTGCCTCCTAATCACCATCTCTGAATCATTGCTAAAGTGAGCCTGAACTCATCCCAAGTATCTCTCACTCACCCTGAACCTCCTAAAGGGAATTAAAAGCATTTTCAGCATATTTCTCACTTCATTGCCACCACATTTAAAAAGCACTTGGGCCTGGGTTTTAAAACTCATGTCGGTTTTCGCTAAGCTTGCTGGGGGGGAACTGAATTTCGTATTGTATTTATTTGCATTCCTAACAACTGTGTGTGTTACTTCCATCTCCTTCCATTTCTTACATTGCATAGGGGAGGGGGGTAAATTGCCAGAGAAAAAGTGATTATTTTATCTTTTGCTAAAATCATATCAAGTATTTCTGTACTGCATTTTATTCCTCATTGCTTTTCCCTTGAAATCATAAAAGTAGTTTTGGTACTTTATCCATCCTATACTAACTCCTCATTGATTGTAAAGAAGTGTGCTAGTGCCAGATTACCCATTGTTGATCAACATCATATGTCTAAGTGTACTATCAGATATTAATTTATTATAAAAGCGTGGTATCTATATTTTGTTTTATTTCTCAAATAAACCTTTTAAACTTGCAAAACAGAACTACTTCTTGGCTCAGTGGGGTCAGGGGGATTCTAAGAGAGGGGTGTTATATAGGGGTAGTCATCCAGAACTCATGAACTGGACATAAAGATATACCAATAAGAGTTTCTATTCAGTATCCCAGACTAGGCATTGACTTAGCTGTAGTGTTGAATTGTATCTTCTTACAAAGTGGGGGCTCGAGCCGGACATCTGGGTTAGATCTATCACTTGTGCAGCTTATTACAGTGTGCTAACTGACGGGATACATACATCCGGTCGGATCACCACGTTGTTTTACGCTGTAAAGCACTCTTCAAAGGGACACTCTAAGGAAAAGGTCTGTTTTGCAAAAATAAAATACTAATTTCTGTAAGTCAGGACAGAGATCAATCTCTAGAATGACGACCTTGGTAGACATGAAAATAGCGAGGGAGCACCTCTTACATAAGCTATTTGTGAGAGGTGAGTGGACTCACCAGGACCAAACGGTCTGGTTGCAGGCCATCGTGCAACAGGTCACTGAAACAGGGTCAGACATATGGAGAGATCAGGGTCCATTACATGTGGCCCTGAGTGAACTATATATGCCTCCTAAAGCCAAAGATGAACACAATAAGATTGCCAGGATAGCGGCCTACCTGTACCTATATATGGGAGACATGCAGGATAAATGTACTGAAAGCCAAGATCTGGCAAATAAGCGACAGATGGCGTTAGAGAAGGTCCAATCTGACCTGGTCTCTTCTGAGCAGATGCTGCAGAGGAGCCAGGAGTTAGAAAATGATAGTAGGCAGTATATCATTAAAATAAAAGAGGATATGGACATCCTGCAACAGGAAAAGGCTGACCAGGATACCAGATTTCTAACCTTGCAAAAGGAGTACCAAGAAGGTTTGGACTCCATACTACAGAGCCAGAAAAAGCTGGAGCAACAATTAGATTTCAATAGGGTATGTGCTGAGCAGGTAGTCACCCTGCAAAGCCACCTAGATAGGGAAAAGGCAGAAAGCAACAAATTGATTCTGAAAGGCCTGGATACCCAGGCAGAGTTTGATCAGGAGCGCCAGAGAGCTGGTGCCTTCCAAAGGGAAAGGGATGACCTGGCGGCACAAATGCAGACTCTTAGTCAGGAAAGGGACACCTTAGGCCAGGAAGTCTGCCATTTAAAAAGGAAAATGGAAGAAAATCACCTGGCCCTCCAGGGACTGGGTGACCTCCAAAAAGAACACCAGAACTTGTTAGAGCACACAGGAGGGTGGAGGAGGCTCTGGCAAGAAAGGAGCAGGCCAGTAGGGAAGGGACTCAGGAGGTAACCCTCCTGCAGCAAAGACTGGCCCAGTACTCCAGGACCATTCAGGAGGCACAGAGAGAAAATGAGGCTCTCTGTCAGCACAATGATAGGCTCCAACAACAGGTAGCGATGCAGGAGAGACTGATAGAGTCTAGTAAGGCCTTAACTGAGGAACTGAAAGCACAGGCTCTTGCATTGCAACAGGGAGCCGGGGCGGCTAGAGACCAGGTTCGCTGGGAGAGGGAGACTCCTGAGCATAACCTCAGGAGCCCTAGTACCAGAGGCCTTCATATCTCTCAGTCCCTGGACTCTGCCACCCCCATGTCCCCTCGCGCACATGAGCACAGGGCCACAGGGATGGCAGATTAGTATCCAGCTAAAAGAATGGGGCTCATAGGCCAGTACCACCCAGGAATGGAGGGGCGGGCATCCGGGTATGGGCACCCAAGCACAGTGCAATTTAGTGGGGAACCCCAGGAGAGTAGGCCCACTAAGGGCATCCTGAAAACCTCTGCCCAGTTAGGTCAGTGGGGGGGGATACCCAGCAAATCTTGGCAGCAAGGAGGGATCTGCAGACTCCTCTGAGCGGTACAGGAAACAGGAGACCAGGTCCCCACATTCTGCCAGCCATTCCCAGGCTCGCAGAATCCGGGAAAACCTGGAAGATCAGACGGGCACCTATGGGAGCAGTGCTTCTGAGTCAGAGGATGAATGGACCAGGGTTACCCGAACCAAAAAGGCCAATAAGACAAAAAGGGCCTTGCTTAAGGACCCATTGAAGAAAATAAAGGCAATAAGGCGTGTCATCACGCCTTATCATAAGAACGCCAAGTATTCCGTTTGGGAACACTTGTAGCTCTATGAGCAAATGATGGAGACTTTCCATTTGAAGGACAGCAGTAACTGCATCCAGTACGTCAAATGAACATTCTCCCCAGAATACTCCAGTTTCTTTGCAGGGCTGGAGGACCAAAATCATTTAAGATGGTCCACCTATAAGGCGGCCATCTTGAAACATTTTTCTGTTCACAGAAATCCTCAAGAGGCTCGCAAGGCAGCCTACAATTTGCAATGTGGGGAGGATCAGGCCCCACAAGAGTTTGTGCAAGAATTAAAGTGTGCTTTTGCGCAGACCACCAGAAGGGTGCGCACAGACAGCAAAGAGTTTGTCAATACATTTTTCCATGCTCTCCCTAAATACATAATGACCCAGCTCGTGATAGATTTTCATGAGAAAAGATCTTTAGACTGGGTCATTGAACAGGCTACCCAGATCTATGAGGTGCAGAAGCCTATCGAAAATAAAAATAACGTGCCGAAAAACCCCAAAACCAACAGCACCCCTGTTGGGTAAAGGTTGCCCCCGTTTTAGATTTGGAGATGGGGGTTCCTAAAAACCTGCCTGCACCAAATAATTCACAGCCCAGAAGGCCCTCGGGCCAGTCACAGACAGGGAGTCGAGGAGGTAGTCCCACAAATGGGGTCCCCCGCTCCCCTGACTATGTAAGTCCCCGCTATGAGGGAAACCGACCAATCCTTGGTTATGTGTGGACTCCTCCAGCCCAAGGGGGGGGATCCAGCCAAGCACCTAACCCAGGGAACTTCCCTCCCAACTTCCCACAGGAGGGCAGAAATTCTCCAAATCCTGGGCAGAACGGTATCCACCCAATTTCCCGCCCCAAAATCATCCATCCTTCTTTCCCCAATTTCCTGAGCCCAGACAACCTAATCGGGGAGAGGGGAGGCCAAGGGTGGAGGGGTACCAAAATCTTCCCAACCAGGGGTACTACCAGAGAAGGGATAGCTACCCTTCCCGGGATCAGCCCAGGGGAGAAAATAGAGCCCCGTATCAGCCTGAGCGGGTTTCACAACTTGAGCGCCAGGTCCAAAATATGGCACGAGATCTGGGTCACATACTGAGGGCTCAACAGAACCCTCAGATGAGCATGCCACTGCAGAGTGCCCCAAACTCTGGACCTGGTGCTCCAGAAAAATGACGGGGGCAGCACCCCGATAACACACCGGTTCCCAGGGAGGAGGCACAAGGGGAAGGGGGGTGTAAAGCCTTGGAGGAAGCTTCCTTCCTAACTTGTAAACAGCCCCTGGAAAACCAGGAACCGGAAACAAAATCTCCTACCCCTGAAAGCCTGCCTCCCAAGGAGCAGAGGGGTGGTAGGAGAAACAAAGGACCCAAACAGACCCACTTTGTGGAGGAGGTACAGGTCTTCCAATTTGAGGGAGAGGGATCCTCAGAGGATCCTGGGGAAAGGATCTTCTCCTTCAGAGATGGGGGGGGGAACTCCTCCCAAGGAAAAATGGGTCCCAAGGGATGCCAATTCAGACTGGGGAGATGTGGAGACTGAGCTACCGCCGCCCATCATCTCATCCCAGAACCGACAATACCAAAATCCCCTGGTTCAAACCCATCCTGGTGACTGCCTCCAAAAGGGGGGGGCGGCCCAGAACCGGAACCAGGGGAACCCACAATGGCTCTGATCTCCAGTTACCAACTTTTTCTTTCAGATTCCCCAGGCTCTCCACAGAATTCTGCCCAAATCTCTTCGCTAGCAATGACCAAAACCAGAAAGTTAGCCCACCAGTTGTCCAAAAATGTGCATTATCTGTGCCCCCTTGAGGAGAAGAAGGGAAGATACCATGCCCCGGTACAAGTACAGGGGCAGGGTATAATTTTGGCACTGGTGGACACTGGATCCCAAGCTACCCTTCTGTCCAAAAGGGCCTTTGATGAACTAAATGCAGGAAGGGGGAGAATTACCGTATTCCTCTCACCTCTCTTCCTGGACAACTGCAGAACCTTGACGGGACGGAAATTCCTGTCGAGGGGACTGCAGATTTGGACATCAAAATTGGGCGACACAAGGTGAAACACCCGGTCATAGTAGTGACTCCAGAGGACACCCCTTGTTTGCTAGGGAATGACCTCCTGAGAAGGTTGTCACCCCTAATAGATTGTGTAAACAAGGTCCTCTGGACCCAGACTAGCCGACCAATAAAATTAAAACAGAGTGTCAACCATGTTAGTTTAAACGGCACCTGCCACATGGTTGAACGAAAATCTGACCAAGTAGAATTTCACTTCCAGAACAACCAAACTCCAGACGTGACAGTAATAGCAGTAGGACAACAGACTGGTGATGGGGGGTCCTCTCTATTTCTGAAAATCAACCTTCCTTCCAGTTTAAGGTGGTATTCCACACTGGAAGGAAACACTCTGAAATTCTTCACCAATCCACAATCAGAAACTCCCACTCCCATAGTCCAGAAAGATGTGAAATCAGCTCAGAGCCTGGCTGATATTCAGCAATTTGGAGAGCAGTTGTTCATCCCTGTTCAGTTAAATGATGGGAAGGACTCTGTTCTCGCTCGAGTGTGTGTGAACAATGGTAAGAGCTTCATCAGCGAAGCCATGTTCCGCCAACTCCCAAAAGATCCAGCCATTCCCACATTCAAACTGATAGACAAATGGGAAATGGACCTGGAAGCACCTAATTCCAAACATCTCCTGCCAAGCAGGTGTATGCTCAAAATCTCCATTGGCAACAAGAGCATAGTCCATAATTGTTGGGTCGTGCGAGACGTCACTGCGGCCTTTTACTTAGGCAGTGACATTCTCAATCGCTTTGCCATTAGTTTGGACCTAATAAACTTCAAAGCTTGGTCCCGATTAGCGGATAATCCCATGGGCTTTGATGATCCAGAAAAAGCATTTAGGTCAGCTCAATTGCTACCTTATGCAGTTGAAATTCAGATTAAAGAGGAAGTCACCATCCCAGAAAGGACCCGACAATAATCCCTGGAAGTGAAAGTTAAAAGAGGACAACATTTGAAAAACCCTGATGCTTACATACATCCAAACGCTTCTCTCCAACAGCAAGGGTTGGGGGTAAACCCAACTCCATTAGTCAACATAGAACATGACACCATTCCAATAGAGGTGGATAACAGCGACTTAAAGAGTATTACTCTAGCCGCAGGCACCATTATTGGAATGGCGGTTGATGACCGCCATTTTTCCATTGATTTAGGAAATGAACTGTTAGGACCAATCCCCAAGGACTGTTTTGACAGTGACAGTGATGACAATACAACACCAGACAGGATTTTTACCCGGCATGGGGGAACTTCCTGGTGTACACTTCCTGCCCCTATGGTAAGGAAGATGTGACTTGTGACTTCAGGAGGGATGAGGTGATTTTCCAGGTCCTTCAGGGTTGCCTTTCCCACCTGAGGCCTCCAGTCCAAATCAGCACTCTGACCAGGGACTTCTCCACCCAGCTGGAGGAGGCCGCTGAGATAGCCAAACCAGAAGTCTTTCCAGGCTTCAGGCAGATGGTGGAAGAGAGAGTCAACCTAGCTGATGCCTGTGTGATTCTGGAACAGAAGCAAAAGTTGAAACAAGTTTTCTTGGATTTCCAAGATCTCTTTGCGGTAGACTCATATGACTGTTGTCGCACCGACATCCACACAACAACAATCCCCACGGACCCTGGAATGACTCCAGTGTTTGTGAAGCAATATCGCTTGCCTCTTGCATCCATGGAGTCCCTTACTGAAATAATTAAGAACCTGGAGTCCCGGGGAATAATCCGTCCAGTTCACAGCACCTTCAATAACCCGGTGCTGGGAATATTGAAGCCAAACGGCCAGTGGAGACCCTGCGCCGACCTCAGGGAGCTCAACAAACGGGTCCATACTTCCCCGATGGCCTCTGCCCTACATTGACCAAGGGCTGGCCCAGATCAGGGGTCACAGGTATTCACAGCAATAGACCTGACCAATGGATACTGGACCGTGCCTGTCAGTAGGGAGGACCAATACAAACTGGCTTTTACCTTTGGGGGCCAGCAGTACACATGGACCCGGTCTCCCTTCGGATACCTCAACTCCGGCAATGACTTCAACATTTTCCTACATAAGGCCATGCCCGACCTGGGTGCAAGGGGTAACCTGGCTTATGTAGATGATGTCCTCATCAAAAGTTCATCTGTGGAGGAACACATAGCGGAGATCCGTTATGTTCTGACCCAGTTGAGGGCCGCCGGAGCAAAACTTTCCTTTCAAAAAGCACAGTGGTGTAGAACCCGTGTTAATTTCTTGGGGCATGAGATTACTCCTCAGGGTCTCTGTCCCCAAGAAAAGAAAGTGGAAGCACTCCAGAAACTGAAAGACCCCACAACTCTGCGGGAACTAAGGAGCCTCCTTGGACTGACTAATTACAGCAGAAAGTTCATTGAGGGCTACGCAGAGATCACTAGACCCCTGATTCATCTCCTGAAAGGGGGGGTCAAGTGGGAATGGGGTCCAGAACAATCCGAGGCAATAAGACAACTCAAAAGAAGCCTCTCACAAGCTCCTTGCCTAGCTTACCCTGTCAGAAACAAGGAGTTCTTCCTGGAGACGGGGTTCTCGAATACGTGCTTGACGGCAGTATTATACCAAAAGCATGACAAAGTCAATAAAGTAATCTCCTATGCGAGCAAAACTTTATCCTCTGTGGAGGAAAAATTCAACGATTGTGAGAAGGCACTCCTGGCAACGGTGTGGGCATTGAAGAATTATCGCCCGTTTATCCAGGGGGGAACACATCATAGTGGAGACTCCAGACCAGCCTCTGCAATATCTCCAAAGTGACAGAATCCGGGCCGGAAATGTGAGTAATTCCCGAATTACTTCCTGGATTCTGTCAATGCAAGGCTTTCCTGTGGAGGTCAGATATGGCCAAAACAAGAAGAGTCCCCGGGCGCAAGGTCTAGCTGACTTGCATGATTGTGCCAGAGAAAACTGTCTCGAGGACGAAAGTCTAAAAATCAAGGACAACATGGAGGCATACCTTAATTCCCCACACAAAGTCTTTGAAGAAGACAAGTGCGAGGGAATGCCCACTGTCTATGTGGATGGATGCTCTTACCATGTTGACAATGACGGGGAGAAAGAACTGGTGGCTGGCGTAGGGAATGCATGGGTGAAGGAGTTCCCAGAACCCTCCGCTGGATACAAAATTGGTCCCCGAAGTAATCAGGTGGCAGAATTGATGGCTGTGCATCAGGCCATCCTCACTGCTGTCCAACATCAACTCCACGAACTGGTCATAATCACCGATTCGGATTATTTACGGAACGGGTTCGTGGAGCACCTGGTTAATTGGAAAACCAGAGGCATGTTATGTGCTAATAACAAACCCTTGAAACATGGGAAGTTAATCCAAAACATTGATGATCTGGTCACATCGAATGGGATGACCATCTACTGGAAAAAGATCAAGGGTCATTCCAAAGTAGAGGGACCAGACAAAACTGGAAATGACTTAGCTGATCAGCTGGCCAAAAACAGGGCCATCCAAGGGGATCTAATCGAAATAGAGTCCTAGTTGGGGGAAATCAAGGTCACCGCTATCACTAGGTCCCAGACAAGTGCTCACAATGATCTTTCAAATGCACAATGGAGTAAGGAGACCCCTGATGCTGATTTAATTACAGCTCAGAAGGGGGATCCAATTATTGGTAAGTTTTACCAACACCTTGAGGACCCTGAGAACTTTCCCCTGACGGATACCGATTACATTGGGAAAGAGGACCTAAGAGTGTTGATGAAATGTCCAAAAATGTTCCGATTCCAAGACGGTTTGCTGGTAAGGAAATCCAAAGCTGGCCACGATCAGTGGGTGGTTCCGACCTCATTCCAAAGCCTGATGTTAAGTCACGCCCATGATGCGGCCACCGCCGGTCATAGGGGGTTTCACACAACACTGGAAATCTTAAGAGAGGTTGCATACTGGCCACACGTGGGGCAGGACCTCGACCAATACTTGAAGGGGTGTCTTGTGTGTGCACAATTTCAGCCATCATCCCTCACACACCGTGCTCCTCTCCAAAAGAGGGGGATGACACTGCCATGGTCAGATTTGCAAATCGACTTTGTAGGCCCTGTGATTCGCTCGTCTAGAGGAAACAAGTACATGTTGACCGTTACATGCTTGTTTACCAAGTGGGTGGAATGTCTCCCAGCCCCAAACTGCAAGGCAGAAACAGCAGCTGGCCTGATGATTAACCACATCTTTTCCCGTTTTGGTCTACCTCAAAGGTTTGAGTCAGACAGAGGTAGCCACTTCACCAGTGAAGTGATGACAAAGATGTGGGAGATACTGGGGGGTCAAAAGAAAGCTACATATTGCTTACAGGCCAGCTTCTTCTGGAGCAGTAGAACGTTACAACCGGACAATTGTGAGCATCTTAAAAAAGTGTGTGGCAGATTCTGGGCCAAGTTGGGATATCCGATTACCTCTGGTCCTAATGGCCATCAGATCTACCCTTTCATCTGCAACCAAAATGTCACCATTTGAGTTGATGACTGGACGCAAGTGCTTCCCCAGCATTTGCTCTACAGAACCCAAGAGCAAACGTTGATAAATGCCTCCACAACTCATGAGTATGTGGAGAATTTAAGGAAACACCTTCAACATGCTTTTGCCTATGCTCAGCGGAATCTAGAAAGATCAGCCGAGAGCATGAAGACCCACTATGATTTAAAAACTACCCGAAAGGAATATAAGGTGGGTGATCGGGCCTATCTATACAATTTCCAAAGGAACCAGGCCAAAAAGCGAAAATTCTTGCCTACATGGAAGGGACCCTTTGAGATTATAGACAAGATCTCCCCTGTGGCCTTCAAGATCCGCATCCCCAAAGGCGGTTTGGCAGAGGGGGAAGACAAGTGGGTCCACATAAACCAGTTGAAGTGTTGCCATCCCAGGCACACTTTGCAGCAACTGGAGGAGTCCTCTGTAATCCCAGAGGGTACCGCTCCAGAGTAATTCAATTCCAACCCTAAAATATCCTACATATAGCCTATCAAATTCTGTGTTTCTCAAGTTTATGTGTTCCTGTCGCTTAATTTAAAAAAATGTGCATGTTCAGATCTGTTGAGTTCTAAAATATATATGCCACCCCACTATATCAATGGTGGGGGAGAAATGTCCATGAATAGGTATTGCCGCTTTTCCTTTGTCGTCCTAGGAGAAAGAAAACCTGGAGACTGGCCAAGGAGGACGATCCGGAGACCGGGAGCAGAGACCCAAGGGGCCCGGGGTACCGTCCAATATTCCCAACAGAACCGGCGAGGAGAACCGATCGATCAGTACCGGATGGAGGAAAAGATGCTGAACTGTGCCATTTGCAGAATTGGAAGAAGATTATGCGGACATACCAGTGCATGGGTCAAAACCTTCTGTGCACCCGACTCCCCATCGACTCAAATTCAAAGTGCAGTCGCGTGGGGGGGCTTTGTTGGGTGTCCTGACCCACGTTTGAGCTATCATGCTGCAACATTTGGTGCTGTGGGCTTAGAAAATCCAAGATGGCCAAAAAGCCCACATGTACGCCAGAATAGGAAAACTGGGCAGTACTGGCATGGAAAACATCATGATGGCCAGAACTTCCCAGAAAATGCATAGGGAAATGCATGAAGAATAGGCTGCCACCCATTTTTGCCTATGCTGTGAGCACAGGAGGGCACTGCCTAAAACCACCATTGGGCTACACACAGTAGCCTGAAACCATTGCAAAAGGGGCAATGCTGATTGCCAAAAACAACCCACAACTATTGGGAATTCATTCCTTCAACGGGCACAAAATTATTTTACTGCAGAACCACACCAGTGCCATGTGCTGAACCTGGATAATATACTTCCATGTAAAATCTCTTGTTTGGAATGCATTCATTCAAGACTGATCCAAAAAATGGACGCAGTACCGATAAATACCTCAAGGCGGCGCTAGCGGTCTAAACTCTGACAGGGAAACTGCATGTCAGGAGTTGCAGGAGAGGCCTTTACATCAAGGGCTGGGAGTTAATTAAAATCTTAAGCACATGCTGTTCCCAGAAGACAATCTGATTTAATTAACAGGCCAAAAGGCTGGGAACCCTTCTCACCTCAGGAAGCCCAGGAAACCACATGATCATACTAACCAAATGCAAAGTGGCTCCCTGGTCTGCTGACCTCAGCCTCCCAGAGACCACACAATAGGCTCTTGCATTTGAATATAATATGCTGATGTTGACTGTACACAAAGAGCTCCCAGCAGAAGAGGCATGTGATCACTGACCCACCCAAGTCTTGGAGGCGGACTCCAACACTCTGAGAACTGAATTGAAAGCAAAATATATAGTTTACAGAAACACTGATAACTCTTGGTAACCGGATGACAGAAATGTGAAATGTGGGGAACCTTAAAATGGAAACTTTGCCTACAATTCAAGCCCAAACTCCAATTTGTGTGATGTTCTGGGGCAAAACCCCGCCATTTATTGACACCACAGACACTGTATTTAAGCTAGACAAATGGAAAGTTACAGAGATATGTGTAGTGGGGGGGTGTATATTTGTATACATTTTAATGAAAAACCAATATTGCAAAACCAGTTAAAAAGCGCAAAATGTTGCCATTTCTGAATGCAAGCCCCCAGGAAGAGCAGAGTTTGAACAGAGTATACCTCATGTGATATGTGATGGGTGCATGTAATTTTAAACAACTGCGTATCTGTGCAATAAGTATTTGGATCAAATATAGATTTGTGTGGAAACTGACCAGGGGAGGATCCTCTGACCCATAAAACCTACAGCATCACTCTGACTCACATTTCCTTCCCCCAATCATGGGAGAGGGGAGAATTGGGCCAATGACAAGTAGAGAGGGGCAGGCTTAGCTAGGCCCAGGCACACACCCATTTTCAAAACACATAAAAAGAGACTGCTGGGACAGGTAGAGACATTCAAATCCAGTTGCTGCGGAGCGTTTTGCCGGACCACACAACATCCAGAAGATACCAGTTCCACACTGACTCCAGCTACATACTCCAGAACCTAGAACTCATACTTTAGAACCTAAATCAGAGGCCTAAAACCACAAGCTGAGTTCTCTGCAGTAGGCATCAAATCATTGCAAGCTACTCACAGCCGGGCGAGCTGCTTGAATCCCTTGCCAAGAACTTTTGCCAGGACCAGTGCAGAGATCCAGGAGCCGTGCAGAGACCGCTGTATCCGGACAGACCAGACCAGTGCCAGACCAGACCAGACCAGACTGTGCAGAACCGCAGACCCAGAGACCAGATCGCTGTGAAGTGCCTCTAGCCTGATTGATCAGATCCGTGACGAGACCCAGTTCTTCCAAATATATTGTGAGTACAGCTAGGACGGGGCAAAACCAAACCTCTTAGTTTAAAGTAATATAATTCAATCTATTTAACCTAAGTAGAACTGCCTCCTAACTGTCACCTGTCATTTGTAAAGCTGCACCACTGTCATTGTCAATTCTGCAGCTGCAAGCTGTCACCTGTCATTTTGAGTTTACTTTAAATCCGAAAAAATGACCTTTACAAATTCGTTCATATCTCTGGAACCGTTTGGGCTACGAACTTGGTTTAACTTTCCTCTGAAAGCTTAGAATCTCAGCTGTTCTACAAGCCTAGAAGCGACTTGCGGCTCCTCATACTTTTGCCGCAATCACGATTCACGCACTCGCAAATTTTACCGCGATTTGCGATTTGGTTAAAAATCCAGCCACGTGTAACCATCAGCAGTAATTTCATTCCTTGCTAAAAATTTGTTTGTAACGCTCACCTGATTCTCGCAGAGGCGCCGGTCTTGACTGGGCGACTACCGTATCTTCAAAGGTGATGTGTAGCACCCGGTTGGCTCTTTGGGCTGGACCTCTGTGCACTGTATGCCTGACGTGTAGAGTAAGATGTCTGCAGATAGAAAATATGGGGTTAATGAACTGGGGTTATTGGGGTGTCCCTATCTCTTTCCTCTTCTCCTCTCCTGTAGACCCCCAAAGGTTAACGCTCTCACCTTAGGTAAGTGAATGCCGAGCTCTCCATCTGCCTCGGGGCAGGGTGCTGCAACCAGTTTCTTCACTGGATAGGTAGCGCAGGCCTCTTGACTTCAGAGGACTGCTGTCCGTCGTTTACTGCACGAACGGTAAGTTTCGAGTCATTCAAATGTCTTTAAAGTCTTTAGTAATGATGTCTCTTGTTTTGCAGGGTTCCGGCGATGGCGGATGACAGGCTGAAGTGAGTTGAAGATGGAGCCCGTGTGATGAATAGAAGCGCCTGGAAGCACGTAAGTAAGCGCTTGTTGCCTGCTTCACGATGCGCTCTAACTGTCTTTTTATTTTGCAGGTACGAGTTCGGAGCGGCTGCAGGGTGCCGGAATACCCACTGGATTAGATGTGGAAAGGAGTAATGGCACGTGAGTATTAAAGTTCCCCAATGTCTTTAAACGCACCTTGTTTTGTCTTTCAGATGCGGGATGCAGCGCCGAAGGCCTCCGGAGCGTGCGAAGAGTTGGTAAGATTTTGCCTTTCAGATGCCGGAATGCTAACCTGTTCTTTCTTGTCTTTATAGGTGTTGCTGAAGACTGGATTCAGGATGGTAAGCCTTTGCCTTTCAGATGCCGGAATGCTAACCTGTTCTTTCTTGTCTTTATAGGTGTTGCTGAAGACTGGATTCAGGATGGTAAGCCTTTGCCTTTCAGATGCCGGAATGCTAACCTGTTCTTTCTTGTCTTTATAGGTGTTGCTGAAGACTGGATTCAGGATGGTAAGCCTTTGCCTTTCAGATGCCGGAATGCTAACCTGTTCTTTCTTGTCTTTATAGGTGTTGCTGAAGACTGGATTCAGGATGGTAAGCCTTTTTCCTTAGGCCCAGGACCGGATGCAGAAGACACGATGAGCGTTCTGCTGCAGAGGTTGCAGAATAACGCAAAGCAAGATTCATCCACCGGGTGTGGTTTAAATAGCCTCCTGTAGTGCTTAGGTGTCTCCTTCCACAGCCACGCCTAAGTAAGAAAAGAGTTCCTGGTAAGAAAAGAGTTCCTGCCTTCCAGAAGAGTTCCAGTGTTCTGAATCTAGGGAGTGGCTCCAGCCCCACCCAACAGGAAAAGTAGTTCCAAACAGAAGAGGATCAGAGGCTCAACTGGCAGGCAAGTAAGCAGCATGGTCTGCTGAAGGTAAGTCCACCCAAGCATTATGAGCCCGGCGCTTCCAGCGCTGGGACTGGGCATATTTATGAGCCTGGTGCCACTGGCGCCAGGACTGGGTCCAAAAGGTCCCAATTGGGACTGGTTGGCACTCGGAACCTGGGTTATGGATCTGCTTCCAAGGGAGTTGGGAAAACCCTGACCTTTTGGAAGCAGAGATCATGACAGTACCCCCCCTCAAGGCCCCTCCCAAACCGGGCTTCTCCGGGGGTTTTGGCTTGTCAGGAAATGTTCGGTGAAATCTTTTGATTAGGCGAGGAGCGTGGACATATTCAGCAGGTTCCCAGGATCTCTCTTGGGGGCCGTAGCCTTTCCAATCAATTAGGTAGAATAGTTTAGATTTGGAGATCTTGGAGTCCAGAATGCTTTTGACTTCAAACTCGAGTTCTCCATCCACTAGGATAGGTTTTGGAGATTTGGTTAGTCTGGTTTGAGGTTGCACGGGTTTTAATAGAGAGACGTGGAAGACCGGATGTATCTTCATGTGCGGGGGCAAGTCCAACTTGACCGCTACTGGGTTTACTATGGTAGTGATGGAATAGGGACCAAGGTATCTTGGGTTGAATGTGCGTGGCCCTTTTAGAGATAGATATTTGGTGGATAACCAGACTTGATCCCCTACTTGATAGTGAGGGGCTTCCTTCCGATGTTGATCTGCTCCTTTCTTGTATTGTTCTTTAGCCCTTTGAAGGTGAAAAACAGCTTCCTTAAAGGCTTGGGTGATTGTAGAATGCAGGTAGTCTACTGCTGGTGTTTCAAGATCTTGGAGGGGATCCAACTCCGAGGTTCGAGGGTGACTGCCGTACAAAAGAAAAAACGGGGTTTTCCCAGTTCCCGAATGGACAGAGTTATTGTAGGCATACTCGGCTATCCAAAGGATATCTTTCCAAGTTTTTTCAGTTTGTTGCAGCATGCAGCGTAAATACTGTTCCAGAGTTTGATTGGTCCTCTCGGTTTGTCCGTCGGTCTGAGGGTGGTGACTGGTCGATAGTCTCACATCAATTTGAGCCGACCGACAGCAACTTCGCCAAAAATGAGAAATAAATTGACTACCTCGATCCGAAATTAGAACCGAAGGAAAACCGTGCAGTCGGACAATGTTTTCGAGAAATTCTCGGGCCAGAGTTGCTGCTGTTGGCAAGCCTTTGAGCGGAATGAAATGCGCCATCTTGGAGAATAAGTCCACGATTACTAGAATCGTATTGTTTCCGGAGCATGGAGGTAGATCGGTGATGAAGTCCATAGAAAGCGTATGCCAAGGGCGAGGTGGGATGTCAATAGGGCGTAAGAGGCCTGCTGGTCTTTCCTTTTGACTCTTGTTTTGGGCGCATACTCCACAGGACATTATAAAGTCTCTGATATCTTTTTTCCAAGACGGCCACCAGAAGTAGCGCTTGATCTTTTCTGAGGTCTTGGCTATACCGGGATGACCTTCCATTAAAGAGTCGTGATAACAAGAGATTACTTTTTTCTGTAAATCTGTGCTGGGTAGGTATAATCGTTCTTGGAAATACAATAAGTTGTCCTTTACTGCAAAGTCCTTTCCCTGCAGATGCCAATTCTGTATGTCTGCTGGAGTTACAAGTTGCCTGGCTTTATCCTTAACTTCCTCTATGGATTCTGTGGCGATTACACCCAGAATTCTTTGTTCGGGAATGATTGGTACAGGTTTAGGGTTGACCAAGTGTTCTTCCACTCCCATCCGAGAAAGGGCATCGGCTTTACCGTTCTTTGTACCAGGTCGATAGGTAATTATGAAGTCAAACTCGGCAAAGAATAATGCCCAACGGAGTTGTCTAGAGGATTGGGCTTTTGCGGTCTTCAAATATTGCAGGTTTCGGTGATCCGTAATCACAGTAACGGTGTGTCGGGCCCCCAGCAGATAATGCCGCCAAGCCTTAAAGGCAGACTTGATAGCCAGAAGTTCCTTGTCAGTAATCGTTTAATTGATTTCAGGAGGCGAGAATTTGCGGGACCAAAATGCCACGGGATGCAACTGATTGGTTACCGGGTCCTTTTGTGATAGAACTGCCCCCATGGCAAGGCTTGAAGCATCAGTTTCCACGATGTAGGGGAGTTCGGGGCGAGGGTGTTTTAAGATTGGTGCAGAGATAAATTTAGTCTTCAAATCCTGGAAAGCTTGTTCCGCCTCGGTAGACCATTCAAAACGTTTGTTTTTCTTTAACAAGGCAGTGATGGGCTGGACTATTCGAGAGAATTCGGGGATAAACCTGCGGTAAAAGTTAGCGAAGCCTAACATGCTTTGCACACCTTTTACGGAGGATGGTGATGGCCATTTGAGAACTGCATCGACCTTCTTTGAATCCATACGCACTCCGCCAGGTGATAATATGAATCCCAAGAATTCAACTTCAGTCACGTTGAAAACACATTTTTCCAACTTAGCGAAAAGTTTGTGTTGACGCAATCTTTCGAGGACCATTTTCACGTGTTTCCGATGTTCAGATTCCGATGAAGAATAAACGAGGATGTCGTCGATGTAAACAACAACACATACATCTATGAGCTCTCTGAGGACATCGTTCATAAAATATTGAAAGGCGGCCGGGGCATTGCAAAGTCCGAAGGGCATGACCTGATATTCAAATAGCCCATACTTGGTGCGGAAGGCCGTCTTCCATTCATCGCCCTCTTTTACTCGTACCAAGTGGTAAGCTCCTCTAAGATCCAGCTTTGTATATATGCATGCTTTTCTGACTTGGTCCAGGAGTTCAGGGATCAAAGGTAACGGATATCTATTCTTAACGGTGATCTGGTTCAGGGAGCGATAATCGATACAAGTTCTAAGGTCTCCTTCCTTTTTTGGAACGAAGAACAAAGCTGAAGAAGCAGGGGACTTGGAAGGACGAATAAACCCATTTGCCAGGTATTGATCCAGGTATTGTCGAAGGTGAAGGTTCTCAGGCTCAGTGAGGGCATAAATTCTACTACAAGGAGGAGTAGATCCAGGTATCAGGTCTATCTGGCAGTCATAAGACCTATGAGGAGGTAGAGAGTTAGCCTGATCCTTCCGGAAAACATCTTGGTATTCTAGGTATTCGGGAGGTAACTGGGGAGTCTCTGAAGAAATTGCGGCCAGTGCAACACCAGGTGGAGGGTGACAAGTAGAGACACATTCTGGAAACTGGACCGTTCTTGCTCGCCAATCGATCAGAGGATTGTGTTTCTCTAACCAAGGTATTCCTAGAATAATCTGAAACTGAGGGGCCTTGATCACATCGAACACGATCTTCTCATGGTGTCCATCTTGACTTACTAGCGTCACCTCTTGAGTGGTATGCGTTACTGGCCCGGAGGCTATCTCCGTACCATCCACCGTAGTAATGACGTCCTTTACAGCCTTGGGACAAAGAGTTAGATTCATCCTCAAAACCATTTCATGATCCACATAATTGCCGATGGCACCGCTGTCGACGTAAGCTTCAATTGCATGTAATCGATCCGGATTATCAGGGCTAATGAGGACCATAGGTATCACGAAATGCGAGGTCACGGAACTGGTTTTCACGCTCGGCAAGAGGACCTCTATTCTTGTCGGGCGAGGTCGTTTCCCTGCTCAGAGTTTGTAACTTTGGTAACTGCAGCTCCTACTGCCTTCTTGGCAGGTTTCACCGGACAGTCTCGAAGAAAGTGCCCTGAGTTTCCGCAATATAGGCATAATTGCAACTGTTTCCTCCTTTCCCGCTCCCTTTGTGTTAGAGGACCTTTCAGACCCCCTATTTGCATGGGTTCCCTGGAGTCTACTCCTTTGGAAGGAGTTGGCGGTTTGGAAAATACTCGAGCATCAAACTTGGAACGATCGGCCTTCCTGTTCTGCAGCCTGTGATCTATTTGAACGACCAAGTCTATATAATCCGAACAGTCTTGTGGGGGATTCACTACTTGGGCTAAAACGTCTTTGAGCTCTCCACGTAGACCTCTATAAAACAGCGTAATCCTTTTGTCCTCAGGCCATTGAGTTTCCACTATTAGTCTATTGAAAGATGCAATATAAGCCAAAAGGTCTTGATTACCCTGTCGCAACGAAAGAAGCTCATTGTCCAAGGCCTGCCCCTGTGAATGTCTTGCGAACAGTTTTTCCATACTAAGCTGAAAGGCTTGAAAATCATGGAGAACCGGATCATCTTGATTAACTAGAGGGATCGACCAGTCTGCCGCATTGCCACTAAGGTACGAAAGTACAAAAGCTACTTTTGCTTGATCAGTTGGAAAGGCTGCTGGCCGGCATAAGAAGTGCCACCGGCACTGATTGATAAATACTGCAAACCTCTTTGGGTCACCAGAAAATCGTTCGGGCGGAGCCAGAGGTACATTCCCAGGTAGGTTGATCTGCACTGGATTCATAGAGGATGTTGAAGGAAGATTTGCCCCTGATGCGGGTAACGGGGTCTGTCCGGCTTGTGACTGTAGCACTTGTCTAGCAAGATTGTCTGTTCTCTCCTTGGAAATAATTAGTTCCCTTCTTAGAGCATTTGTTTCCTGACGAGCTGCATGCACTTCTGCCCTTAATTCCCCAAGTAACCGGGCTAGGGGGTCAGTATCCGAGATTTCCATAGCGCCTGGGCGAGAGTTTTGCGGTAGGCTTTGCGTTCTGTAACGCTCACCTGATTCTCGCAGAGGCGCCGGTCTTGACTGGGCGACTACCGTATCTTCAAAGGTGATGTGTAGCACCCGGTTGGCTCTTTGGGCTGGACCTCTGTGCACTGTATGCCTGACGTGTAGAGTAAGATGTCTGCAGATAGAAAATATGGGGTTAATGAACTGGGGTTATTGGGGTGTCCCTATCTCTTTCCTCTTCTCCTCTCCTGTAGACCCCCAAAGGTTAACGCTCTCACCTTAGGTAAGTGAATGCCGAGCTCTCCATCTGCCTCGGGGCAGGGTGCTGCAACCAGTTTCTTCACTGGATAGGTAGCGCAGGCCTCTTGACTTCAGAGGACTGCTGTCCGTCGTTTACTGCACGAACGGTAAGTTTCGAGTCATTCAAATGTCTTTAAAGTCTTTAGTAATGATGTCTCTTGTTTTGCAGGGTTCCGGCGATGGCGGATGACAGGCTGAAGTGAGTTGAAGATGGAGCCCGTGTGATGAATAGAAGCGCCTGGAAGCACGTAAGTAAGCGCTTGTTGCCTGCTTCACGATGCGCTCTAACTGTCTTTTTATTTTGCAGGTACGAGTTCGGAGCGGCTGCAGGGTGCCGGAATACCCACTGGATTAGATGTGGAAAGGAGTAATGGCACGTGAGTATTAAAGTTCCCCAATGTCTTTAAACGCACCTTGTTTTGTCTTTCAGATGCGGGATGCAGCGCCGAAGGCCTCCGGAGCGTGCGAAGAGTTGGTAAGATTTTGCCTTTCAGATGCCGGAATGCTAACCTGTTCTTTCTTGTCTTTATAGGTGTTGCTGAAGACTGGATTCAGGATGGTAAGCCTTTGCCTTTCAGATGCCGGAATGCTAACCTGTTCTTTCTTGTCTTTATAGGTGTTGCTGAAGACTGGATTCAGGATGGTAAGCCTTTGCCTTTCAGATGCCGGAATGCTAACCTGTTCTTTCTTGTCTTTATAGGTGTTGCTGAAGACTGGATTCAGGATGGTAAGCCTTTGCCTTTCAGATGCCGGAATGCTAACCTGTTCTTTCTTGTCTTTATAGGTGTTGCTGAAGACTGGATTCAGGATGGTAAGCCTTTTTCCTTAGGCCCAGGACCGGATGCAGAAGACACGATGAGCGTTCTGCTGCATAGGTTGCAGAATAACGCAAAGCAAGATTCATCCACCGGGTGTGGTTTAAATAGCCTCCTGTAGTGCTTAGGTGTCTCCTTCCACAGCCACGCCTAAGTAAGAAAAGAGTTCCTGGTAAGAAAAGAGTTCCTGCCTTCCAGAAGAGTTCCAGTGTTCTGAATCTAGGGAGTGGCTCCAGCCCCACCCAACAGGAAAAGTAGTTCCAAACAGAAGAGGATCAGAGGCTCAACTGGCAGGCAAGTAAGCAGCATGGTCTGCTGAAGGTAAGTCCACCCAAGCATTATGAGCCCGGCGCTTCCAGCGCTGGGACTGGGCATATTTATGAGCCTGGTGCCACTGGCGCCAGGACTGGGTCCAAAAGGTCCCAATTGGGACTGGTTGGCACTCGGAACCTGGGTTATGGATCTGCTTCCAAGGGAGTTGGGAAAACCCTGACCTTTTGGAAGCAGAGATCATGACATTGTTTGCCTCCTAATCACCATCTCTGAATCATTGCTAAAGTGAGCCTGAACTCATCCCAAGTATCTCTCACTCACCCTGAACCTCCTAAAGGGAATGAAAAGCATTTTCAGCATATTTCTCACTTCATTGCCACCACATTTAAAAAGCAATTGGGCCTGGGTTTTAAAACTCATATCGGTTTTCTCTAAGCTTGCTTGGGGGGGAACTGAATTTCGTATTGTATTTGATTGCATTCATAAGAACTGTGTGTGTTATTCCATCTCCTTCCATTTCTTACATTGCATAGGGGAGGGGGGTGAATTGCCAGAGAAAAAGTGATTATTTTATCGTTTGCTAAAATCATATCAAGTATTTCTGTACTGCATTTTATTCCTCATTGCTTTTCCCTTGAAATCATAAAAGTAGTTTTGCTACTTTATCCATCCTATACTAACTCCTCATTGATTGTAAAGAAGTGTGCTAGTGCCAGATTACCCATTGTTGATCAACATCATATGTCTAAGTGTACTATCAGATATTAATTTATTATAAAAGTGTGGTATCTATATTTTGTTTTATTTCTCAAATAAACCTTTTAAACTTGCAAAACAGAACTACTTCTTGGCTCAGTGGGGTCAGGGGGATTCTAAGAGAGAGGTGTTATATAGGGGTAGTCATCCAGAACTCATGAACTGGACATAAAGATATATCAATAAGGGTTTCCATTCAGTATCCCAGACTAGGCATTGACTTAGCTGTAGTGTTGAATTGAATCTTCTTACAGTTCCCTCGCCTCATCAACTTTCTACCATCTCCATCTGTCCCCAACACTCCTCCCATGGCTACTTTGCCCTCCTTTCCTTCCACCCCTGCCCGATCTCACGCTCCCTCTACGCCTCCACAGGACGTACCCCTGATTTGTACCCCTCCCTGGAAGGTTTTAAAGGCGGTCAACCGTCTTCATCTCGCCACTCTCAACTCTTGCTCGGCTGTCAAACAATCCTCTGACCTCTACCACCTCCTCGAAGAACATGACCTTGATGTCCTCGGTTTTACAGAGATTTGATTCACAGCCAGCTCTGTCACAAATTTTGACACTCTCCTCGCTGATGGCTACAAGATCCTCTCCGCCCCAGATCCAACCGGCCTGGATGGGCTGTAGCCCTGATCCTCCCTGAGTGGATTCCTGCCTCTATCATCCCCACTCAGACTTACTCTTCTTTCGAATGCCTTGTCTGAAGGCTCTCTCTCTCCTAGCCACTCTCTCACTGTTGCTACTCTCTACCGCCCCCCTGGTCAAATAACCTCTTTTCTCTCGGAGTGGGCAGACTTCTCCTCTTCCCTCCTGTCCTCAACCACTCACCTCCTCCTCATTGGTGACAACATCCATCTGGATTTTCCGTTACTCATCTGTGCTTTTTCACGACCTCTGCGATTCACTCTCCCTCTCTATCCTCCCCTGCAGCCCGACTCACTCGGCCAGTCACACACTTGATGTCTTGATCTCCTCCGGCCTCCCCCTCTCTACTCTCCTCACCATTCATCTCTCCTGGATTGATCATTGCCTCATCTCCTCTCATATTTCCATCTCCTCCCCCCAAGCCTACCACAAGATTGCCACCCACCTTCTCGGACATCCAGCCTGTGAAGGGGTGGCAGTCGAAGCTTTTGCTAGCACCTTCTCTCCCCCCCTCCTCCTCCACCTCTGGGCGACTCACACCCTGACACAGCCCTGTCCCTGCTCTACTCTTCTATTTCTGCTACTCTTGATGTTCTTGCCCCTGTCATAAGGATCCGTTTGACGGCCAAAGCCAATTGTAACCCCTGGTATGACTGACCTAGCTACACATAAACATAAGTGCAGGGCAGCTGAGAGGCAATGGAGGGCTTCCTGCTCATCCTCTGACAAACTGGCCTGCCGCCTGCTCCAAAGGCAATACTGTCTTGCTGTCGGTTAGGGAGAATTCTCAGAAATGTGCTAATTCCTCTCTAGCTTAGAGACCCCCAGCAACTTGCTGGATTGTGAGGACTTGAATTGTTTACCTGGAGAGAGTGAGACCATTTTCTACCCCACTCTCTCACGTATTTTAATGTGATTTTGGACTCTGTTTCTTTTGGTTGTGGAGTCTGTCAAACTCCATAGGCATCATCTTTTTACATTGTGTCACACAGCACCTTCAGTGCAGTGACACAAGGAAGTCTTTTAGATTTCCAAAGGTTTAATTACCTCTCTTGGATAAACTACTGTTTCCAAGAGCAGTGAAGTGAAATTGACTTTACTTACACTTGTAACTTTCGAGACCCAGCACACACTATCTTAAAATGGGGTGCTGGAGGGGTTACTTAGTATCCCCTTTGTCTAGCTTCTCATGTAACAATTTTATGTTACCCTTTCCTCAACAAATGGCCGGTGGCAGTGGTTTACTTTTAACTACCGTGGTGTGCATTTACCACGAGCTGCGTTCGCAGCTGCATTAAAGCACCCAAGAGTGCCATTTTTGTCAAAATGGCCCCGGTCTTATTTCGCCATTACTGGCCTCTGGCTCCAGGGTGTCTGGCAGTGTCTGGTAGTGGGCAGGAAATGAGGGAGGTGCTGAAACTCCCTGTGCTTATTCTCCTAGGAGACAGGAATGCACTCTTAGTGATTAGCCGGCTGGCTGCTCCAAAGTAAGCCACCTGGACATTGTCTCGGAGCTTGTGGAAATTCTACTGCAGTTGCTGCTGCAACCGAATAGCCAGGGAGAGGAACACCAGATTGTGTGCTTTTAAGCTGGCCAAGAGCTTCAGGAAGATCCTCCGGAATCCCATGAATCAGGACTGACTGAGCCTGAGCAACCTCAACAGAGTGCTGGACTCCAGACGCAAGGAAAGCCCATCTCGACAGCCAAGAACCGCAGTGTTATTTGCGGTAGACGCAAAGAGCTGAAACACCGAAGTGCCACTTGTTTGAAGATTGCCAGTTGCGAGCGGTGACCATCCCATTGCAGGAGTCCCCCAGAAGTCCTCCCTCTTGTCCCCACGACTGAGGCCCAGGAACGCAAGGATCTGCAGAGCTGCACAGGAACAGAAGCCATATGCAGCACTTTTCTTCAACCTAAAAAGGTACTGTATAGTCGAGAACTTACCTCTTCTTGTGTTACCTCACTTGTCCTCGTTGGAGACTTGTTTTGGTTTAATTTGTAGTGTTCCTGCCAGCTTCTTTACCTCACAAGCCTAATAAATGTGTGGCCCTACTTTGATTTCTCCTTATTCTACAAAGATTTCTAAAACATTGTGCAAGACTTTTACTTACCTGCAATAAGTGTTTCAGCTCATCTTGACTTTTGCTATCTTAATATTGGCTGGCCTGGCTCCCTGAATGACTCCTCTCTGCATAGGTGCTGTGTCTTCCTTCCAGGAAGGGGTTAACTGACTTTGCATTTGGGGTTATTTTGAAAGTACTTACCTGCTTAAGAATAATTGTGTGAATACTTGCATTATTCTGGAACCTCTTTTCTTTGACACTCCTCCGTAGAGTTTTCTAAATGCAAACAGTGATATATTAATGTCCCCAGCACCCTAACTAGTGAGGTCACCTGAGGGTGTAGTTAGTGTCTGTGGACCATCCCAAAAGCATACTTACTGATTTAGAAATATTAAGAGTGTGTATTTTTTAACTGTATTTGAGTGTTACTATTATATTGCCCCCTGACCGTTAAATTAATAATTGTTTAATCAAGAAACCTTGTGTGTAAGAGTTTAATTGAATACTTGTCACTGTGAATCTCTGTGTAACTCCCCTACAGCTCACATTGATCCCTCTTGAGCTAATCCTGGCTGCTCAACACACTACCAACCTGTGTAGTACAGACTTATACCAAAGGTTGGGTTCCTATTGCCAGGAGATCAGGGTTGTTGTAGTGCACCCAAAGGGTACTGCATACAATCGTGGTGGCAGGCGGTGGGATCTATTGTAGAGTTGTTACACTAAGAATCTACTTTGCTTTTGTTCAACTAAAAACCTTCACAAGGCTAAGCTCCACTAGAAAAGCAATTTTAACATGCCAAATATAGATAACTTCAGTCAGAAAGCCCTGATAATTTTGACAGTAGAGCAACTGAAAGAAATGTGTAAAGTCAGGAATCTCCCTGTTAAAGGACAGAAAAATGAACTAATTGCAAGATTGTTGAATCATCAAAGTCTGGGTAGTAGGCGTGTCACACCTACTAACCCAGGAAATTTGGAAAATTATATGGGGGATGATAATGCAGAGACTAACTCTGATGTCTTAGATGAGTCAGGAGAGGAGTCTCAGGAAGAGAGCCCCTCTTTGCCTCAACAGGCCCTTTTGCCTCAACCTTTAGCCACTGGGACCCCACAAGGTCCATCACTGAGTCCGGAATGCGTGTCTCTTGAGAAAACGAGACTCGAGTTAAAATTCAAAAGATTACAGATCCAAGCTGAAACCAAACATCAGGACATCAAACTAAAGAAAATGGAAATGCAACATGCTCTTGAAATGAAGTAATTGTCTCTTGAAAATGTTTCTATCCCAGAGTCTTCCAGGTCTTCCAGTCCAAAGACACCTTGCATGCCTAAAGAAGCATTGAGTATGTATAATGTGAAACTTGATGTTTTGGGTGCTTTTGAATATAACTATGGGATTAATGGTTTCACATGGAATCGGTTGATTCATTTTTTTTGTCTAGGCTCCCCCAGGTTGCAACTGATGCTGTAATGGAGGTGGGGGAACTTGAAAGATTGGAGTATGAAAATGTGAAGCTAGCTTTGATAGATTTGGGAAAACTCCTTCCCAGTACCTGAAGAGGTTTAGGACCCTCAAAAAGACTGGTGGTACCCCTTGGGCTACCTGGGTGTGTGAATGTTTGAAAATCTTCTTGTTTGATCCCAAGAAGCTAGCAAAAGCTGCTGACTTGTGGGTTGGCAACAGGGCCACTCACAAGGATTCTGGGGCCACTCACAAAAAGGATGAGGGAAGCAGCACAAGAAAGATGACAAAGAGAATTAAAAAACCTCCAATCCAAAAGAGGGCCACAAACGTAAGGGTATGCCATTTGAGAAACCAGGTCAGTTTAGTGAAACCTCTGGTGCCAAACCAGAGGGAGGTCAGCAGAAGGCCCCATTTGTCAAACGATTTGGTAAATGTTATGCTTGTTGGTCAACTGACCATGTGAAAGGGGATCCCAGATGCAAGGGTAAACCTTTATGGGTCCACGTTGCCTCCTTAGCCTTCATCCCTGAGGGAGAAGTTCATATGGCTAGTGGAAACTTTCATCTATTGGCTGAAGATCCCATTGAAGTCTCAGTCAGTGTTTCTTTAGTGTCCTTGGGTCTCTGGAAACAGCAGAATTTAGATGTGTATTACTCTAGACCAGATAACACAAAAGAATACTACGAGGACAGTGTACTTGTGAATGGACAGGAATCCCCTGCCATTAGAGACACTGGGGCCAGCATCACAGTGGTGGATGAAACCTTTTTCAAACCTGAGGATGTTGCTAAGGCACCCAAAAGCCCCACTAAGCTTGCTGGAGGCCCTATCCAGATGGTTCCAATACTACCAACTCTACTCCAGTGCAACAATATGACTAAGGATACCTGTCAGTGTACAGAGTGAGGTGCCTGGGAGAGTCCTGCTGGGGAATGACTCAAAGACTCTTGGAGTTGTATCAAGCACCCCCAGGCCTCCCAGCAAAAGGAAGTAGGACCACACTAAGAATGCCAGAGAGCTCACTTTAGAGGACTCTCATGAGCCGTTACAGAGGAATCTATAACACCCAGTCCACAGGGAGTGCAAATTTCTACTTCCAGGAAAAAGGGGAAACCCAAGGTCTCAGGAAACAAAAAAAAAGACACTCCACAGTCACACCTGTGACTCCTCCACCAGCTGAGTGTGAGGTTCAACCAGAAGATGGTGAATCAGCTACTGATGACACAGAGCTGGGAGAAGACCTCCCCCCTGTTGGAGATCTGGATCCTAAAGACCATTCTGAGCTGCAGACTTTACAATTATCACTTTTGTTATAGTGTGGTCTACACTGTCTTTTCTGATCATGCATTCATCTCTGTTCACACTGAAGGTTTTTATGACCAAAAATAAGCCACACTTTCTATGTTATTTCTGTGCTTTCAAATAAGAACATTTATTGGATCAACTGATGTTTGGGAGAATTCTCATAAATGTGCTAATTCCCTTCACCTTCGAGACCCCCAGCAACTTTGCTGGATTTTGAAGACTTGATTTCTTTTACCTGGAAAGAGTGAGCCTTTTTCCCACTCATGTATTTTGATGTGCGTTTTACATTTGTGTTCTTAGAAGCGCCTGGAAGCACGTAAGTAAGCGCTTGTTGCCTGCTTCACGATGCGCTCTAACTGTCTTTTTATTTTGCAGGTACGAGTTCGGAGCGGCTGCAGGGTGCCGGAATACCCACTGGATTAGATGTGGAAAGGAGTAATGGCACGTGAGTATTAAAGTTCCCCAATGTCTTTAAACGCACCTTGTTTTGTCTTTCAGATGCGGGATGCAGCGCCGAAGGCCTCCGGAGCGTGCGAAGAGTTGGTAAGATTTTGCCTTTCAGATGCCGGAATGCTAACCTGTTCTTTCTTGTCTTTATAGGTGTTGCTGAAGACTGGATTCAGGATGGTAAGCCTTTGCCTTTCAGATGCCGGAATGCTAACCTGTTCTTTCTTGTCTTTATAGGTGTTGCTGAAGACTGGATTCAGGATGGTAAGCCTTTGCCTTTTAGATGCCGGAATGCTAACCTGTTCTTTCTTGTCTTTATAGGTGTTGCTGAAGACTGGATTCAGGATGGTAAGCCTTTGCCTTTCAGATGCCGGAATGCTAACCTGTTCTTTCTTGTCTTTATAGGTGTTGCTGAAGACTGGATTCAGGATGGTAAGCCTTTTTCCTTAGGCCCAGGACCGGATGCAGAAGACACGATGAGCGTTCTGCTGCAGAGGTTGCAGAATAACGCAAAGCAAGATTCATCCACCGGGTGTGGTTTAAATAGCCTCCTGTAGTGCTTAGGACTCTCCTTCCACAGCCACGCCTAAGTAAGAAAAGAGTTCCTGGTAAGAAAAGAGTTCCTGCCTTCCAGAAGAGTTCCAGTGTTCTGAATCTAGGGAGTGGCTCCAGCCCCACCCAACAGGAAAAGTAGTTCCAAACAGAAGAGGATCAGAGGCTCAACTGGCAGGCAAGTAAGCAGCATGGTCTGCTGAAGGTAAGTCCACCCAAGCATTATGAGCCCGGCGCTTCCAGCGCTGGGACTGGGCATATTTATGAGCCTGGTGCCACTGGCGCCAGGACTGGGTCCAAAAGGTCCCAATTGGGACTGGTTGGCACTCGGAACCTGGGTTATGGATCTGCTTCCAAGGGAGTTGGGAAAACCCTGACCTTTTGGAAGCAGAGATCATGACAGTACCCCCCCTCAAGGCCCCTCCCAAACCGGGCTTCTCCGGGGGTTTTGGCTTGTCAGGAAATGTTCGGTGAAATCTTTTGATTAGGCGAGGAGCGTGGACATATTCAGCAGGTTCCCAGGATCTCTCTTGGGGGCCGTAGCCTTTCCAATCAATTAGGTAGAATAGTTTAGATTTGGAGATCTTGGAGTCCAGAATGCTTTTGACTTCAAACTCGAGTTCTCCATCCACTAGGATAGGTTTTGGAGATTTGGTTAGTCTGGTTTGAGGTTGCACGGGTTTTAATAGAGAGACGTGGAAGACCGGATGTATCTTCATGTGCGGGGGCAAGTCCAACTTGACCGCTACTGGGTTTACTATGGTAGTGATGGAATAGGGACCAAGGTATCTTGGGTTGAATGTGCGTGGCCCTTTTAGAGATAGATATTTGGTGGATAACCAGACTTGATCCCCTACTTGATAGTGAGGGGCTTCCTTCCGATGTTGATCTGCTCCTTTCTTGTATTGTTCTTTAGCCCTTTGAAGGTGAAAAACAGCTTCCTTAAAGGCTTGGGTGATTGTAGAATGCAGGTAGTCTACTGCTGGTGTTTCAAGATCTTGGAGGGGATCCAACTCCGAGGTTCGAGGGTGACTGCCGTACAAAAGAAAAAACGGGGTTTTCCCAGTTCCCGAATGGACAGAGTTATTGTAGGCATACTCGGCTATCCAAAGGATATCTTTCCAAGTTTTTTCAGTTTGTTGCAGCATGCAGCGTAAATACTGTTCCAGAGTTTGATTGGTCCTCTCGGTTTGTCCGTCGGTCTGAGGGTGGTGACTGGTCGATAGTCTCACATCAATTTGAGCCGACCGACAGCAACTTCGCCAAAAATGAGAAATAAATTGACTACCTCGATCCGAAATTAGAACCGAAGGAAAACCGTGCAGTCGGACGATGTTTTCGAGAAATTCTCGGGCCAGAGTTGCTGCTGTTGGCAAGCCTTTGAGCGGAATGAAATGCGCCATCTTGGAGAATAAGTCCACGATTACTAGAATCGTATTGTTTCCGGAGCATGGAGGTAGATCGGTGATGAAGTCCATAGAAAGCGTATGCCAAGGGCGAGGTGGGATGTCAATAGGGCGTAAGAGGCCTGCTGGTCTTTCCTTTTGACTCTTGTTTTGGGCGCATACTCCACAGGACATTATAAAGTCTCTGATATCTTTTTTCCAAGACGGCCACCAGAAGTAGCGCTTGATCTTTTCTGAGGTCTTGGCTATACCGGGATGACCTTCCATTAAAGAGTCGTGATAACAAGAGATTACTTTTTTCTGTAAATCTGTGCTGGGTAGGTATAATCGTTCTTGGAAATACAATAAGTTGTCCTTTACTGCAAAGTCCTTTCCCTGCAGATGCCAATTCTGTATGTCTGCTGGAGTTACAAGTTGCCTGGCTTTATCCTTAACTTCCTCTATGGATTCTGTGGCGATTACACCCAGAATTCTTTGTTCGGGAATGATTGGTACAGGTTTAGGGTTGACCAAGTGTTCTTCCACTCCCATCCGAGAAAGGGCATCGGCTTTACCGTTCTTTGTACCAGGTCGATAGGTAATTATGAAGTCAAACTCGGCAAAGAATAATGCCCAACGGAGTTGTCTAGAGGATTGGGCTTTTGCGGTCTTCAAATATTGCAGGTTTCGGTGATCCGTAATCACAGTAACGGTGTGTCGGGCCCCCAGCAGATAATGCCGCCAAGCCTTAAAGGCAGACTTGATAGCCAGAAGTTCCTTGTCAGTAATCGTGTAATTGATTTCAGGAGGCGAGAATTTGCGGGACCAAAATGCCACGGGATGCAACTGATTGGTTACCGGGTCCTTTTGTGATAGAACTGCCCCCATGGCAAGGCTTGAAGCATCAGTTTCCACGATGTAGGGGAGTTCGGGGCGAGGGTGTTTTAAGATTGGTGCAGAGATAAATTTAGTCTTCAAATCCTGGAAAGCTTGTTCCGCCTCGGTAGACCATTCAAAACGTTTGTTTTTCTTTAACAAGGCAGTGATGGGCTGGACTATTCGAGAGAATTCGGGGATAAACCTGCGGTAAAAGTTAGCGAAGCCTAACATGCTTTGCACACCTTTTACGGAGGATGGTGATGGCCATTTGAGAACTGCATCGACCTTCTTTGAATCCATACGCACTCCGCCAGGTGATAATATGAATCCCAAGAATTCAACTTCAGTCACGTTGAAAACACATTTTTCCAACTTAGCGAAAAGTTTGTGTTGACGCAATCTTTCGAGGACCATTTTCACGTGTTTCCGATGTTCAGATTCCGATGAAGAATAAACGAGGATGTCGTCGATGTAAACAACAACACATACATCTATGAGCTCTCTGAGGACATCGTTCATAAAATATTGAAAGGCGGCCGGGGCATTGCAAAGTCCGAAGGGCATGACCTGATATTCAAATAGCCCATACTTGGTGCGGAAGGCCGTCTTCCATTCATCGCCCTCTTTTACTCGTACCAAGTGGTAAGCTCCTCTAAGATCCAGCTTTGTATATATGCATGCTTTTCTGACTTGGTCCAGGAGTTCAGGGATCAAAGGTAACGGATATCTATTCTTAACGGTGATCTGGTTCAGGGAGCGATAATCGATACAAGTTCTAAGGTCTCCTTCCTTTTTTGGAACGAAGAACAAAGCTGAAGAAGCAGGGGACTTGGAAGGACGAATAAACCCATTTGCCAGGTATTGATCCAGGTATTGTCGAAGGTGAAGGTTCTCAGGCTCAGTGAGGGCATAAATTCTACTACAAGGAGGAGTAGATCCAGGTATCAGGTCTATCTGGCAGTCATAAGACCTATGAGGAGGTAGAGAGTTAGCCTGATCCTTCCGGAAAACATCTTGGTATTCTAGGTATTCGGGAGGTAACTGGGGAGTCTCTGAAGAAATTGCGGCCAGTGCAACACCAGGTGGAGGGTGACAAGTAGAGACACATTCTGGAAACTGGACCGTTCTTGCTCGCCAATCGATCAGAGGATTGTGTTTCTCTAACCAAGGTATTCCTAGAATAATCTGAAACTGAGGGGCCTTGATCACATCGAACACGATCTTCTCATGGTGTCCATCTTGACTTACTAGCGTCACCTCTTGAGTGGTATGCGTTACTGGCCCGGAGGCTATCTCCGTACCATCCACCGTAGTAATGACGTCCTTTACAGCCTTGGGACAAAGAGTTAGATTCATCCTCAAAACCATTTCATGATCCACATAATTGCCGATGGCACCGCTGTCGACGTAAGCTTCAATTGCATGTAATCGATCCGGATTATCAGGGCTAATGAGGACCATAGGTATCACGAAATGCGAGGTCACGGAACTGGTTTTCACGCTCGGCAAGAGGACCTCTATTCTTGTCGGGCGAGGTCGTTTCCCTGCTCAGAGTTTGTAACTTTGGTAACTGCAGCTCCTACTGCCTTCTTGGCAGGTTTCACCGGACAGTCTCGAAGAAAGTGCCCTGAGTTTCCGCAATATAGGCATAATTGCAACTGTTTCCTCCTTTCCCGCTCCCTTTGTGTTAGAGGACCTTTCAGACCCCCTATTTGCATGGGTTCCCTGGAGTCTACTCCTTTGGAAGGAGTTGGCGGTTTGGAAAATACTCGAGCATCAAACTTGGAACGATCGGCCTTCCTGTTCTGCAGCCTGTGATCTATTTGAACGACCAAGTCTATATAATCCGAACAGTCTTGTGGGGGATTCACTACTTGGGCTAAAACGTCTTTGAGCTCTCCACGTAGACCTCTATAAAACAGCGTAATCCTTTTGTCCTCAGGCCATTGAGTTTCCACTATTAGTCTATTGAAAGATGCAATATAAGCCAAAAGGTCTTGATTACCCTGTCGCAACGAAAGAAGCTCATTGTCCAAGGCCTGCCCCTGTGAATGTCTTGCGAACAGTTTTTCCATACTAAGCTGAAAGGCTTGAAAATCATGGAGAACCGGATCATCTTGATTAACTAGAGGGATCGACCAGTCTGCCGCATTGCCACTAAGGTACGAAAGTACAAAAGCTACTTTTGCTTGATCAGTTGGAAAGGCTGCTGGCCGGCATAAGAAGTGCAACCGGCACTGATTGATAAATACTGCAAACCTCTTTGGGTCACCAGAAAATCGTTCGGGCGGAGCCAGAGGTACATTCCCAGGTAGGTTGATCTGCACTGGATTCATAGAGGATGTTGAAGGAAGATTTGCCCCTGATGCGGGTAACGGGGTCTGTCCGGCTTGTGACTGTAGCACTTGTCTAGCAAGATTGTCTGTTCTCTCCTTGGATATAATTAGTTCCCTTCTTAGAGCATTTGTTTCCTGACGAGCTGCATGCACTTCTGCCCTTAATTCCCCAAGTAACCGGGCTAGGGGGTCAGTATCCGAGATTTCCATAGCGCCTGGGCGAGAGTTTTGCGGTAGGCTTTGCGTTCTGTAACGCTCACCTGATTCTCGCAGAGGCGCCGGTCTTGACTGGGCGACTACCGTATCTTCAAAGGTGATGTGTAGCACCCGGTTGGCTCTTTGGGCTGGACCTCTGTGCACTGTATGCCTGACGTGTAGAGTAAGATGTCTGCAGATAGAAAATATGGGGTTAATGAACTGGGGTTATTGGGGTGTCCCTATCTCTTTCCTCTTCTCCTCTCCTGTAGACCCCCAAAGGTTAACGCTCTCACCTTAGGTAAGTGAATGCCGAGCTCTCCATCTGCCTCGGGGCAGGGTGCTGCAACCAGTTTCTTCACTGGATAGGTAGCGCAGGCCTCTTGACTTCAGAGGACTGCTGTCCGTCGTTTACTGCACGAACGGTAAGTTTCGAGTCATTCAAATGTCTTTAAAGTCTTTAGTAATGATGTCTCTTGTTTTGCAGGGTTCCGGCGATGGCGGATGACAGGCTGAAGTGAGTTGAAGATGGAGCCCGTGTGATGAATAGAAGCGCCTGGAAGCACGTAAGTAAGCGCTTGTTGCCTGCTTCACGATGCGCTCTAACTGTCTTTTTATTTTGCAGGTACGAGTTCGGAGCGGCTGCAGGGTGCCGGAATACCCACTGGATTAGATGTGGAAAGGAGTAATGGCACGTGAGTATTAAAGTTCCCCAATGTCTTTAAACGCACCTTGTTTTGTCTTTCAGATGCGGGATGCAGCGCCGAAGGCCTCCGGAGCGTGCGAAGAGTTGGTAAGATTTTGCCTTTCAGATGCCGGAATGCTAACCTGTTCTTTCTTGTCTTTATAGGTGTTGCTGAAGACTGGATTCAGGATGGTAAGCCTTTGCCTTTCAGATGCCGGAATGCTAACCTGTTCTTTCTTGTCTTTATAGGTGTTGCTGAAGACGGATTCAGGATGGTAAGCCTTTGCCTTTCAGATGCCGGAATGCTAACCTGTTCTTTCTTGTCTTTATAGGTGTTGCTGAAGACTGGATTCAGGATGGTAAGCCTTTGCCTTTCAGATGCCGGAATGCTAACCTGTTCTTTCTTGTCTTTATAGGTGTTGCTGAAGACTGGATTCAGGATGGTAAGCCTTTTTCCTTAGGCCCAGGACCGGATGCAGAAGACACGATGAGCGTTCTGCTGCATAGGTTGCAGAATAACGCAAAGCAAGATTCATCCACCGGGTGTGGTTTAAATAGCCTCCTGTAGTGCTTAGGTGTCTCCTTCCACAGCCACGCCTAAGTAAGAAAAGAGTTCCTGGTAAGAAAAGAGTTCCTGCCTTCCAGAAGAGTTCCAGTGTTCTGAATCTAGGGAGTGGCTCCAGCCCCACCCAACAGGAAAAGTAGTTCCAAACAGAAGAGGATCAGAGGCTCAACTGGCAGGCAAGTAAGCAGCATGGTCTGCTGAAGGTAAGTCCACCCAAGCATTATGAGCCCGGCGCTTCCAGCGCTGGGACTGGGCATATTTATGAGCCTGGTGCCACTGGCGCCAGGACTGGGTCCAAAAGGTCCCAATTGGGACTGGTTGGCACTCGGAACCTGGGTTATGGATCTGCTTCCAAGGGAGTTGGGAAAACCCTGACCTTTTGGAAGCAGAGATCATGACATTGTTTGCCTCCTAATCACCATCTCTGAATCATTGCTAAAGTGAGCCTGAACTCATCCCAAGTATCTCTCACTCACCCTGAACCTCCTAAAGGGAATGAAAAGCATTTTCAGCATATTTCTCACTTCATTGCCACCACATTTAAAAAGCAATTGGGCCTGGGTTTTAAAACTCATATCGGTTTTCTCTAAGCTTGCTTGGGGGGGAACTGAATTTCGTATTGTATTTGATTGCATTCATAAGAACTGTGTGTGTTATTCCATCTCCTTCCATTTCTTACATTGCATAGGGGAGGGGGGTGAATTGCCAGAGAAAAAGTGATTATTTTATCGTTTGCTAAAATCATATCAAGTATTTCTGTACTGCATTTTATTCCTCATTGCTTTTCCCTTGAAATCATAAAAGTAGTTTTGCTACTTTATCCATCCTATACTAACTCCTCATTGATTGTAAAGAAGTGTGCTAGTGCCAGATTACCCATTGTTGATCAACATCATATGTCTAAGTGTACTATCAGATATTAATTTATTATAAAAGTGTGGTATCTATATTTTGTTTTATTTCTCAAATAAACCTTTTAAACTTGCAAAACAGAACTACTTCTTGGCTCAGTGGGGTCAGGGGGATTCTAAGAGAGAGGTGTTATATAGGGGTAGTCATCCAGAACTCATGAACTGGACATAAAGATATATCAATAAGGGTTTCCATTCAGTATCCCAGACTAGGCATTGACTTAGCTGTAGTGTTGAATTGAATCTTCTTACAGTTCCCTCGCCTCATCAACTTTCTACCATCTCCATCTGTCCCCAACACTCCTCCCATGGCTACTTTGCCCTCCTTTCCTTCCACCCCTGCCCGATCTCACGCTCCCTCTACGCCTCCACAGGACGTACCCCTGATTTGTACCCCTCCCTGGAAGGTTTTAAAGGCTGTCAACCGTCTTCATCTCGCCACTCTCAACTCTTGCTCGGCTGTCAAACAATCCTCTGACCTCTACCACCTCCTCGAAGAACATGACCTTGATGTCCTCGGTTTTACAGAGATTTGATTCACAGCCAGCTCTGCCACAAATTTTGACACTCTCCTCGCTGATGGCTACAAGATCCTCTCCGCCCCAGATCCAACCGGCCTGGATGGGCTGTAGCCCTGATCCTCCCTGAGTGGATTCCTGCCTCTATCATCCCCACTCAGACTTACTCTTCTTTCGAATGCCTTGTCTGAAGGCTCTCTCTCTCCTAGCCACTCTCTCACTGTTGCTACTCTCTACCGCCCCCCTGGTCAAATAACCTCTTTTCTCTCGGAGTGGGCAGACTTCTCCTCTTCCCTCCTGTCCTCAACCACTCACCTCCTCCTCATTGGTGACAACATCCATCTGGATTTTCCGTTACTCATCTGTGCTTTTTCACGACCTCTGCGATTCACTCTCCCTCTCTATCCTCCCCTGCAGCCCGACTCACTCGGCCAGTCACACACTTGATGTCTTGATCTCCTCCGGCCTCCCCCTCTCTACTCTCCTCACCATTCATCTCTCCTGGATTGATCATTGCCTCATCTCCTCTCATATTTCCATCTCCTCCCCCCAAGCCTACCACAAGATTGCCACCCACCTTCTCGGACATCCAGCCTGTGAAGGGGTGGCAGTCGAAGCTTTTGCTAGCACCTTCTCTCCCCCCCTCCTCCTCCACCTCTGGGCGACTCACACCCTGACACAGCCCTGTCCCTGCTCTACTCTTCTATTTCTGCTACTCTTGATGTTCTTGCCCCTGTCATAAGGATCCGTTTGACGGCCAAAGCCAATTGTAACCCCTGGTATGACTGACCTAGCTACACATAAACATAAGTGCAGGGCAGCTGAGAGGCAATGGAGGGCTTCCTGCTCATCCTCTGACAAACTGGCCTGCCGCCTGCTCCAAAGGCAATACTGTCTTGCTGTCGGTTAGGGAGAATTCTCAGAAATGTGCTAATTCCTCTCTAGCTTAGAGACCCCCAGCAACTTGCTGGATTGTGAGGACTTGAATTGTTTACCTGGAGAGAGTGAGACCATTTTCTACCCCACTCTCTCACGTATTTTAATGTGATTTTGGACTCTGTTTCTTTTGGTTGTGGAGTCTGTCAAACTCCATAGGCATCATCTTTTTACATTGTGTCACACAGCACCTTCAGTGCAGTGACACAAGGAAGTCTTTTAGATTTCCAAAGGTTTAATTACCTCTCTTGGATAAACTACTGTTTCCAAGAGCAGTGAAGTGAAATTGACTTTACTTACACTTGTAACTTTCGAGACCCAGCACACACTATCTTAAAATGGGGTGCTGGAGGGGTTACTTAGTATCCCCTTTGTCTAGCTTCTCATGTAACAATTTTATGTTACCCTTTCCTCAACAAATGGCCGGTGGCAGTGGTTTACTTTTAACTACCGTGGTGTGCATTTACCACGAGCTGCGTTCGCAGCTGCATTAAAGCACCCAAGAGTGCCATTTTTGTCAAAATGGCCCCGGTCTTATTTCGCCATTACTGGCCTCTGGCTCCAGGGTGTCTGGCAGTGTCTGGTAGTGGGCAGGAAATGAGGGAGGTGCTGAAACTCCCTGTGCTTATTCTCCTAGGAGACAGGAATGCACTCTTAGTGATTAGCCGGCTGGCTGCTCCAAAGTAAGCCACCTGGACATTGTCTCGGAGCTTGTGGAAATTCTACTGCAGTTGCTGCTGCAACCGAATAGCCAGGGAGAGGAACACCAGATTGTGTGCTTTTAAGCTGGCCAAGAGCTTCAGGAAGATCCTCCGGAATCCCATGAATCAGGACTGACTGAGCCTGAGCAACCTCAACAGAGTGCTGGACTCCAGACGCAAGGAAAGCCCATCTCGACAGCCAAGAACCGCAGTGTTATTTGCGGTAGACGCAAAGAGCTGAAACACCGAAGTGCCACTTGTTTGAAGATTGCCAGTTGCGAGCGGTGACCATCCCATTGCAGGAGTCCCCCAGAAGTCCTCCCTCTTGTCCCCACGACTGAGGCCCAGGAACGCAAGGATCTGCAGAGCTGCACAGGAACAGAAGCCATATGCAGCACTTTTCTTCAACCTAAAAAGGTACTGTATAGTCGAGAACTTACCTCTTCTTGTGTTACCTCACTTGTCCTCGTTGGAGACTTGTTTTGGTTTAATTTGTAGTGTTCCTGCCAGCTTCTTTACCTCACAAGCCTAATAAATGTGTGGCCCTACTTTGATTTCTCCTTATTCTACAAAGATTTCTAAAACATTGTGCAAGACTTTTACTTACCTGCAATAAGTGTTTCAGCTCATCTTGACTTTTGCTATCTTAATATTGGCTGGCCTGGCTCCCTGAATGACTCCTCTCTGCATAGGTGCTGTGTCTTCCTTCCAGGAAGGGGTTAACTGACTTTGCATTTGGGGTTATTTTGAAAGTACTTACCTGCTTAAGAATAATTGTGTGAATACTTGCATTATTCTGGAACCTCTTTTCTTTGACACTCCTCCGTAGAGTTTTCTAAATGCAAACAGTGATATATTAATGTCCCCAGCACCCTAACTAGTGAGGTCACCTGAGGGTGTAGTTAGTGTCTGTGGACCATCCCAAAAGCATACTTACTGATTTAGAAATATTAAGAGTGTGTATTTTTTAGCTGTATTTGAGTGTTACTATTATATTGCCCCCTGACCGTTAAATTAATAATTGTTTAATCAAGAAACCTTGTGTGTAAGAGTTTAATTGAATACTTGTCACTGTGAATCTCTGTGTAACTCCCCTACAGCTCACATTGATCCCTCTTGAGCTAATCCTGGCTGCTCAACACACTACCAACCTGTGTAGTACAGACTTATACCAAAGGTTGGGTTCCTATTGCCAGGAGATCAGGGTTGTTGTAGTGCACCCAAAGGGTACTGCATACAATCGTGGTGGCAGGCGGTGGGATCTATTGTAGAGTTGTTACACTAAGAATCTACTTTGCTTTTGTTCAACTAAAAACCTTCACAAGGCTAAGCTCCACTAGAAAAGCAATTTTAACATGCCAAATATAGATAACTTCAGTCAGAAAGCCCTGATAATTTTGACAGTAGAGCAACTGAAAGAAATGTGTAAAGTCAGGAATCTCCCTGTTAAAGGACAGAAAAATGAACTAATTGCAAGATTGTTGAATCATCAAAGTCTGGGTAGTAGGCGTGTCACACCTACTAACCCAGGAAATTTGGAAAATTATATGGGGGATGATAATGCAGAGACTAACTCTGATGTCTTAGATGAGTCAGGAGAGGAGTCTCAGGAAGAGAGCCCCTCTTTGCCTCAACAGGCCCTTTTGCCTCAACCTTTAGCCACTGGGACCCCACAAGGTCCATCACTGAGTCCGGAATGCGTGTCTCTTGAGAAAACGAGACTCGAGTTAAAATTCAAAAGATTACAGATCCAAGCTGAAACCAAACATCAGGACATCAAACTAAAGAAAATGGAAATGCAACATGCTCTTGAAATGAAGTAATTGTCTCTTGAAAATGTTTCTATCCCAGAGTCTTCCAGGTCTTCCAGTCCAAAGACACCTTGCATGCCTAAAGAAGCATTGAGTATGTATAATGTGAAACTTGATGTTTTGGGTGCTTTTGAATATAACTATGGGATTAATGGTTTCACATGGAATCGGTTGATTCATTTTTTTTGTCTAGGCTCCCCCAGGTTGCAACTGATGCTGTAATGGAGGTGGGGGAACTTGAAAGATTGGAGTATGAAAATGTGAAGCTAGCTTTGATAGATTTGGGAAAACTCCTTCCCAGTACCTGAAGAGGTTTAGGACCCTCAAAAAGACTGGTGGTACCCCTTGGGCTACCTGGGTGTGTGAATGTTTGAAAATCTTCTTGTTTGATCCCAAGAAGCTAGCAAAAGCTGCTGACTTGTGGGTTGGCAACAGGGCCACTCACAAGGATTCTGGGGCCACTCACAAAAAGGATGAGGGAAGCAGCACAAGAAAGATGACAAAGAGAATTAAAAAACCTCCAATCCAAAAGAGGGCCACAAACGTAAGGGTATGCCATTTGAGAAACCAGGTCAGTTTAGTGAAACCTCTGGTGCCAAACCAGAGGGAGGTCAGCAGAAGGCCCCATTTGTCAAACGATTTGGTAAATGTTATGCTTGTTGGTCAACTGACCATGTGAAAGGGGATCCCAGATGCAAGGGTAAACCTTTATGGGTCCACGTTGCCTCCTTAGCCTTCATCCCTGAGGGAGAAGTTCATATGGCTAGTGGAAACTTTCATCTATTGGCTGAAGATCCCATTGAAGTCTCAGTCAGTGTTTCTTTAGTGTCCTTGGGTCTCTGGAAACAGCAGAATTTAGATGTGTATTACTCTAGACCAGATAACACAAAAGAATACTACGAGGACAGTGTACTTGTGAATGGACAGGAATCCCCTGCCATTAGAGACACTGGGGCCAGCATCACAGTGGTGGATGAAACCTTTTTCAAACCTGAGGATGTTGCTAAGGCACCCAAAAGCCCCACTAAGCTTGCTGGAGGCCCTATCCAGATGGTTCCAATACTACCAACTCTACTCCAGTGCAACAATATGACTAAGGATACCTGTCAGTGTACAGAGTGAGGTGCCTGGGAGAGTCCTGCTGGGGAATGACTCAAAGACTCTTGGAGTTGTATCAAGCACCCCCAGGCCTCCCAGCAAAAGGAAGTAGGACCACACTAAGAATGCCAGAGAGCTCACTTTAGAGGACTCTCATGAGCCGTTACAGAGGAATCTATAACACCCAGTCCACAGGGAGTGCAAATTTCTACTTCCAGGAAAAAGGGGAAACCCAAGGTCTCAGGAAACAAAAAAAAAAAGACACTCCACAGTCACACCTGTGACTCCTCCACCAGCTGAGTGTGAGGTTCAACCAGAAGATGGTGAATCAGCTACTGATGACACAGAGCTGGGAGAAGACCTCCCCCCTGTTGGAGATCTGGATCCTAAAGACCATTCTGAGCTGCAGACTTTACAATTATCACTTTTGTTATAGTGTGGTCTACACTGTCTTTTCTGATCATGCATTCATCTCTGTTCACACTGAAGGTTTTTATGACCAAAAATAAGCCACACTTTCTATGTTATTTCTGTGCTTTCAAATAAGAACATTTATTGGATCAACTGATGTTTGGGAGAATTCTCATAAATGTGCTAATTCCCTTCACCTTCGAGACCCCCAGCAACTTTGCTGGATTTTGAAGACTTGATTTCTTTTACCTGGAAAGAGTGAGCCTTTTTCCCACTCATGTATTTTGATGTGCGTTTTACATTTGTGTTCTTTTGACTTTGGAGTGTTAAGATAACTCCAAAGGCATCTTTTCATGTGTGTTACACAGCACCCTCAGTGCAGTGACACAGGGATGTCTTTTTTAGACTAATGATTCCCAGAGAATGAAAAGTGAAATTGCCTTTAATAGTCTTTCCATATCTTAGACTCAGCATACACCATCTTACAATGGAGTGCTGGAGGAATTGCATAGAATCCCCTGTGTCTAAATACTCATGTAGCAGTCAAATGCTACCCTTTCCGATTGAAAAGGCTGGTGGCAGTGGTTTTACAACGAATGACCATGATTTTTCCCGACCGCGAACACCAGTAGCTAAAATTCACGGGAGCCATGTTTTTCAAGATGGCGCCGTAAGCCCCTTTGTTTAAACAGGTCTCGTTCCTTTTTTGCCATTTCATTTTGGAAAGGTCCTTCGAGAGTTTGTCTCTGTGTGCCAAACCAGATCTGGTCCCTTTGTTCGTGTGCCTTTTGTGGGCTTCAGGACTGAAGACCGCCTCTGGCACCTGAGTATCTGGGGTGGGCAGGAAGTGAGGGAGGTGCCCGAAACTCCCTGTGCTTAGTCTCCTAGGAGACCCAAATGCACTCTGGCGTAATTGGCTGGCTGACTGTCCAGCAAGGACAGCACCCTGCTGGGTGAGTGACAGCTAGGCTGGCATGAATCGGAAAAAACTGTTTAAAAAGCGAGTCTCCAGGACTGGAAGGCCGAGTTGACCACTGGAACGAAAGAACCAAAGACGAGCTGGAAGAGGACAGGTGCTGCAACTCCTGGACCATTGGTTTGCCCGGTGAAGCCTGCTGCAGGTCCGAATTGCCAAACTTCATTCGACAGAGACGCTCCTTCAAGGACGGCTTCTTCCTTTGAGTTGGTGGGACCAATCAACTCATAAGGCACCTGGATACCATTCTTATGGCTGGTAAGGATTAACCAGGGAGGGGGACACCAGCTTGTGTTCTTGAATCTACAGCTACTGGAACTGAAGTGACTCCACTTTGTTTGCTTTCTTCAATGATCCTGTGCAGTCAGGAGTCCCCCGACGTCCTCCCACTTGTCCCCATGACTGAGGCTCAGGAACAGTGAGATATGCAGGACCTGCCAGGAACCACGACTTCAGCAACATTTGTTTCTTCATGCAAAGGTACTCTGCCAACCCGATTGAGAGAACGCCACTCTTGCGGTGAAAGTTTGTGAAACTTTCCCAACTTGCAGGCCTAATCAGCTTGTGATCCAACATACGATTCTTTTTCGCCTAAACTACTTCTAAAAACTTTCGCAAAGACTTGACCGTTTGATACCAGAATTGCTCTTTCCTATTCAGAACACTAGCCCATTCACTTCGGCCTGGCCTATTGACTTGAATTGAACTCCTCTGGTGAACAAACTATTTGCACTGTCTAAAAAGTATATATGATCTATTTTACTTACCTTGTGCCTTTTGCTCCTTTCTAAGTACTGAATTGCTATTTGGCTCCTATTTCAGGGGAGCTCAAACTGTCTCAAAACCTTAGAATTTTGTATTGAAGTGTCTTGGTTTATAATATTAAGTTGCCTTCTCCTTTTGAAATGTTTTCTAAATGATTGTGTAATAAATTAATAAGTGTTTTTACCAAGAAACCTCATGTATAAGTGTTTACTTGTATCACTGTGATTGAAAGTCCTTTGTGTAACTACTTGTACTGCTCACATTCACTCTTGAAATACACTTGGCTGCTCGGCTCGCTACCAAAAACTGTGTGGTACAGCCTTATACCAAAGGTTGGTTTGTCTAACACCTTTAGTCCTAATTGTGTGTAGTGGTCCCAGAGGGTACTGCCTGCAATTCTGCCTAACAACTGACAGAAGCCATGTTCAATCTAATTACTATCATGTATATGTGTTTAATGAAACAGGGCTATACTAGTGTCCACTAAAATGATCACACCAGCCGATGGGCTCCACACTGATTTACATGAATTGCAGACCGATTGCCTAACAGGATGTTCATCCACTGCCTAGAGCTCTGTGACCTTTGTCTGTTGTCCACAATACATGCCCAAAGCTGCAATTTGTACACCAAGGTTTCTCCTAACTTTGTAATTAAATCATGATTTTCACAAAAGGGCCGGCAGGGATACACAAATGTGCAATTATTAAAAAGGATCAAGGCCACCATACGAACGTCACCTACACAATTAGCGCAATTGGACCATACAGATTTTTATCTGACCATGCAAAGCGCTACCATTTTAACCACACCACCTGCCTAAATTAAGTATGCCAGACCCCAGCTTTCGCATTTACCATCAGGGCGTTTTTTTCTCCACTCATAACGCAGCCCAAGAGAGCCGTTTCATACATGCGTTGTCCGAGCATGCGTCTATCCCAGACACTATCAGGAACGCTACACGAGCTCCCATGGCAACAAGACAATCACCAAAATGACCGCCAGCCACATAAAACAAAGCAGTTGCCCAGACAACCATAGACTGCATTGGGTACCTGCTGCCCAGGAGCAGCGACACAGGAGTTGTGCTGCCTCTGATCTCTAACACGGCATCCAGCAATTTCATAAGGTAAGATGCCAGTTTTATATGACCATTGAGTCAACCAATTATGCCCACCTCCCAGCGCATGATACCATCAGATAGCCGCTCTGCTTCAAGCAATCGCGGCAGTGTGTGCGGTCCCATTGTGCGACACGTCCTTGGAAAGCACCAACAGCTTCCCCCCCTTTTTTTCATTCTCAGCTTTTATAGCACGCAGATTAAAGTTATACTAACACACAAGGGGCCCTACCCATGAACTCATTGTTCAAAAACAGCATTTTAATGATCAATGCTTTTTTTAATATACTTTTTTTAATATACGCAGAGGTTGGGACACTTAATCACTGCCTTCACAAAACCTTTTTTCCAGCCATTTGAAGGCGTTGTGACCATTCAATCTGCAGAAGTGATGGTCCTCTCAACCCAGTAGTAGGATTTTGAGACTACTGGATCAAGAAAATCCTGTACCTTCAAGTCAAAGAATGAAGGTACACATTGCATTTCTCAATTTTCATTACCAGAGAGAATCTAGAAGGGTCAACAACCACTAATCTATTGTGGGCACACTTGTGTATTTGTTTAACCATAGACTTGCGGGTGAAGTAGCATAACACCCACGTCCAGGTTCTCCCAGATCCAGTACAGGAGCACCGCAACCAATCCAGTCCGTAGCAAAGTCATGCATACAGTAAGATTAGTGACCCAAACCTTAGGATGAGGCCCCTTTTTGCAACAATAGAGCAGCATTCATATGCCTCCTTAAATTAAATCAAACAATTTCTAAGTTCACACACATTTTAAGAATCACATATCTGTTGTCTTTTTAGGCAAAGAATCGTAGGACACCCTCAACTCTACCAGCTTTTCCATCCTGATGAAGGCCTACCATGTGAGCCTCACTAAAGAGCACAACACTGGCCGAAACACAGTAGTGTCGACTACCCATTTGTGTATATGTGTGTGTATATATGTATATATATATATAGTACTGTTTAAACTATCAATTCAGCACAGTTTCATTTCTGTATTTCACGTACATGTCATTTGTTCATCACGCCCCTTCATTTAATAAGGGACAATACATGTTTTCTCTGCATCTCAAACCAGCAACTTGAACTGGACAACAAACAAGTTTATGTATTATGTACAAAGTCTATGTTATCAACGTGTGTCCTATCCCACAAATGTAATTGTTAAGATCATTTTTATGTATTAATAAACATTGGAGCAAAACACAGGTGTTTGCCCACAATCTCACCAAGAGCAATATCCTCTTTTGGCCTGGTCAACTTGATGAATGTGTGTGGTTCTTTGTCACCCTGATCCCTTTATTGTATAGAACCCACATAAAGGAAGAGGTCAAGAAGATGCATGATCTTGGGGTAATAGAGCCCTCTACCAGTCCATGGGCTAGTCCTGTTGTACTAGTACCAAAGGCTGGATCCAAGGAGTTGAGATTCTGTGTGGACTATAGAGCGCTTAATGTAGTCTCCACAACTGATGCCCAGCCTTTACCTAGGACAGATGAGCTGGTGGACAAACTTGGTTCAGCCAAGTACCTCAGTACATTTGACCTGACATCAGGCTATTGGCAAATAGCTCAGACTAACCATGCCAAGGAGAAAACTGCATTTTTAACCCCAGGAGGCCTATACCAGTTTAAAGTCATGCTCTTGGACTAACGAATGCACCTGCTACATTCCAAAGGATGGTGAATCATGTCCTGAATGGGATGGAGGACTTCTGCATGGCATATTTAGATGGCATTGCAGTGTTCAGCCCTACTTGGAAGGAATATATTGACCACTTGGGATATGTATTGCAGGCTCTTGAGCAGACCAATCTGACCATAAAGCAAGCAGATGTCAAATTGGCCAGAGTAAAGTTGTCTACCTTCGACATGAGATAGGAGCAGGTGAAATAAGGCCATTGCCGAGCAAGGTACAAGCTGTACAAGTCTGGGCCACCCCCTACTACTGAAACCCAAGTGAGAGCCTTTCTAGGTCTCACAGGTTACTATAGGAACTTATTTGAGAACTATGGTATCATAACTTCTCCCTTGAATGTGATCTCCTTCCCCAAGAAGTCCAGGGGGAATGAGGAGTGCACCAAGGCATTTGAAGGACTTAAGAAAGCCATTTGTCAAGCTCCAGTCTAAAGAGCTCCTGACTACAACCAATCCTTTATTGTAAAAATGAATGCTTCCAATACAGGTATAGGCGCAGTTCTGAGTCAGCTGGACGAGAAACCCAGGGAACACTCAATCGGCTTCATCATTAGAAAACTGAACGACCCTGTAACAAGGTGGGCAACCATAGAATGTGAATGTTTTGCCATTGTGTGGTCTTTGAATCACAAAAGTAGATCCATACGAGTATGGTCTAAACATCTTCAAACAGACCGTCAACCCTTGAGATGCTTAATGCAGATGAAGGGAGGGAAATCCTAAATTGTTAAGATTGTCAATCAGCCTACAGGGGTTTGATTTTACCATAGAACACAGGTCAGGATGTAATCACCAAAATGCTGATGTTCTCTCCAGAAAGGATGACCGTCTGGAGTAAGGCGATTCATCCAGGGGTGGATTAAATCCTCCTGTCCCGTAGTCAGAGGGGGGGCGGGGGGGGCGTGTGTTAGGGAGAATTATCAGAAATGTGCTAATTCCTCTCTACCTTAGAGACCCCCACTTTGCTGGATTTTGTGGACTTGAATTTTTAACCTGGGGAGAGTGAGACCCTTTTTTGCCACTCTCTCATGTAATTTAATGTGTTTCTTTTGGTTGTGGAGTCTGACAAACTCCATAGGCATCATCTTTTTACATTGTGTCACACAGCACCTTCAGTGCAGTGGCATAAGGAAGTCTAAGATTTCCAAAGGTTTAAATACCTTCTCTTGGATAAACTACTGGTTCCAAGAGCAGTGAAGTGAAATTGTCTTTACTTACACTTATACCTTTCTAGAACCAGCACACACTATCTTACAAGTATCCCCTTTGTCTAGCTTCTCATGTAACAATTTTATGTTACCCTTTCCTCAACGAATGGCTGGTGGGCAGTGGTTTACTTTACTACCGTGGTGTGAATTTACTGAGATGCATACGCAGCTGCAGTAAAGCACCCAAGGGTGCCATTTTTATCCAAATTTCCCCAGTCTTCTTTTTTCGCCATATCTTTGTGGAAAGGGCCTTCTTGAGATTTACTCTGCGCGCCAAACCAAGTTTGGTCCCTTTGTTTGTTTTGCCTTTGGCGTGATTCACAAGTGAAGCCCCCCTCTGGTCTCTGGCTCCAGTGTGTCTGGCAGGGCCAGGAAGCAAGGGAGGCACCCGAAACTCGCTGCGATTAGTCTCCTAGGAGACAGGAATGCACTCTTAAGTGATTGGCCGGCAAGGACAGCAACCCTGCTGGGTGACTGACAGCTAGGCTGGAATGAATGGGAGAAACCTACATTTTCCACTCCAGCACTCAGGTGAGCTTTAGTGTGGTGGTCCCTGCACCCCCTTGTCCCATCACAGCGCTTTTATTTCCAGCATGACCCTCGCAGGCCAAGAGACAGCATTGCATGCTTCCCCTGCTTAATCCCGCCTCCTACTTCATCCCATGGTCCCTGATTGGCTGAATGCATCCGTGGGTGCAACAAGGGCCTAACCCTCTGCACACCAGCTCCCTGTGCCATTTCCACTCCGGGACTCAGGTGAGCTTTAGTGTGGTGGTCCCTGTGCCCCTATTGTCCCATCATGGCGCTTGTATTTCCAGTGCAACCCTTGTGGGCCAAGAATGAGCATTGTAGGCTTCCCCTGCTGAGTCCCGCCTCCCACTCCATCCCCTTGGCCCTGATTGGCTGAATGTATCTGTGGGTGCAACGAGGGCCTAACCCTCTGCACACCAGCTCCCTGTGCCATTTCCACTCCGGGACTCAGGTGAGCTTTAGTGTGGTGGTCCCTGTGCCCCTATTGTCCCATCATGGCGCTTGTATTTCCAGTGCGACCCCTGCAGGCCAAGAGTCAGCATTGCAGGCTTCCCCTGCTTAGTCCCGCCTCCCACTCCATCCCCTGGGCCCTAATTGGTCCACCTCCCCTTTATCCTCGACTTTCCCAGGGCAGCCCTCTGCCCGCAGCCCCTGCGGCTAAGGGCCCCGAGGCAAAGGTGGCTCCTACATCGGCAGCTCCAAGATGTGTCTGCAGGTGTCCGCAGAGGAAGATAATGAAGCCAGCAGTGAACAGACACCACAAAAACTAAGTATGGCATGGGTGGGGTGTAGAGCAATTACTCAACTCCAGAAAGCCCCCCTACTCTACCTTACCTTTCCATAACGTAGACTGCCATAGACTTTCACCATGCATACTTAGAGAGATGTGACCACCAGCCTAAATCTATTTAAACCCGCTGCGGAGACAAGGGTGCCATTGTCTGCTGTTTCCCGCTGTGAGTGGATGCCTCAAGTTTCAATTGTCGAGCTGCACAGAGAGTTAAATTGACTTTCTCCCTACCTGCAAAGGTCCCACTCCGAATCACGTAAGCCTGTGCCCCTGCACAGCAGTTTGAAGCGAGCACTGAGTTCTTCCCTCGACCACAGTCACGCAATCAGAGTCACGTGAGAGGGCGGAAGCCCTACCCCCAGGAAGCCGGTACAAAAGTAACATCCAGCTGCCCTTGCAGCGTTAAGCCCACTGCAGAGACAAGGGCGCCGTTGTCTGCTGTTTCTCGCTGTTTACGCTGGATACGCACTAAGTCAGTAACATCCTGCTATACTTTCGTTTCGTGATATCCAACAAAATGGAGAGTACCAAACCCAGAACATGCCTCCAAGAAAAGCTAGAAGAAACCTTTGCAAACATCCCCAAAAACACCATAATGATGAACCTCCAGGCCACCGTATCAAAAGAATCAAGCAATACCACAGACAAAACAAAGCCCACTATCACAACAGACCTAGAAGACAAGAAACAAAAAAGGACCCGAACAAAATCAGGCACCACCTGATAACCTTCACTCAACACCCAACCCAATTCCTACCCTTCACAATCCCCCACAAATCCTCAACATCAACAAAGAGAAATACTTACTCCCTCATCCCTATGCATCAAGAACCACCCCCAAAATCAACCATTGCTTCACCAAACATTTCGACATGCGTATCCAGTTATGCTGACATAGAACTGATGAACCCTAAAGCCACAACTATAGAAAAAACTTTGAAGGATGAGAAAAGCCAGAGAACAATGTCTAGTCACACAGCAGAAATGCCTTTCAAATCATCTCCACTAGCTTCTGCAAAAAGAGGCTCTACCTCTTCATTTCAACTAGACCTCCAATTCCATACTCCTCAAAATAATACGTCGAAAGAGTTGACGTTCAATCTAACATTACGACAAAGAGCGCTCATAGCAAAACAACAATGGCAATCAACTTACCACCTTACAGACACCTCCCAAGGCAAATCCTCAAATCGAGTATCTCGACCTTCACTTGATATTACAGAAATAGATGCCATTATGGACTTCCAGGAGCAGAAGAAAGTGAAAGTCCTCACAAACGACCACAAGGACAACATTGATGCAATATCTAGCACATTGACACCACTTTCCACTAAAGCAAATTTGTTCTTTCCTAAAACTTTTCCGGAAGAGAACAAACCGAACGCAACGACAACTGCCTTAAACCAACAGGAGTCAGATCACCCTCAACAAACAGCCGAGAAAACACCAAACACTCCAGAATCCTGCAAACGAATTCCAACTACCATGCTAGATCTCCAAAAGACGCTAGTGGCTGTTCTATCACTAGCAATGGTCCCCTTCTTAAAGATCCAAGAAGCAACAGTCAATGCCATCAAAGATCAAGCCACTCTGCTTGCAATGATCCTGACAAAACAAATATAGATAACTTCAATTCAAGATCGCTTGAATTACGAAGCAGAACCCACAAGAATATGGCAGAATTGGCTAGCCAAAATAGAAAGAACTGATCGACATGACAAGCAAACTCCGATAGAAACATTGGCAACTTTTACCAACAAAATTATGGATGACAAAGTTAAGACACCTACAGGTAACCACGCCCCAAGACGAAGGCATAAGGCGCCCACAGACGGAACACTCCGCAACAAAAGGCGATTCTATGAAAGATCAAACAACCCAATATGAACTCCAAACCCACAACTTACCAACTCAATTCAATACTCCCAGCGCAGAACCTCCAGCATGTACCATGTTTGACATTTTTGACAAAACGTAATCAGCGGAGCAAATCAACAACAACAAAAGAAACAACCACCAGAAAACGTCAAACAGGCTCACAAGCTTTTCTGAGAAAACTGCAACTTAACCCAGAGTGACATTCCCAATCCTGCTCCATAACAACAAAAAAAACATCATTAACAAAAATGAAACAAGAACTAATCTATCCATCAAGGAAACGGTAAAGATAAATACAAAGAACAACAAAAAACAGATATCTCAACCACAAGGCGAACTGATCTCAATTGAAGAGCACGAACCACTAGACGCAATAGGCCATGACGTCGAGCCTAAATCACCAATGTGTGCAAAAATCATCGTCCATCTCGTCCCCGCTCCAAACAAGCAATAGAGAACATGACTCCCAAGAAGATTCAATGATCATAATAGATTAATATTGCGAGATCTCTTCAACATCAATGTACATGAACATCACCGAATCAACAACAAACATGTTGCTTGTCTACTCATCAATATCAATTGAGGAATCTTGGTTCTCGCCAGATCTTGATACCCTTTCGGATACTACGGAAAATAGAACAATCAAAGCAAACATCTCCAACCAGACCTACGTTTATAGATCCACGAAAGGAACCAAATATATCTAGACATTCACTAAGTGCTTCAAATTTAAAACCGGACGAAAAACTAATCTTGAATAGAGCAAACATCCTTCATCTATTCAACGCTATCCCGACATTGTCGAAGATTTCTACACAAGACATCGACGTCATACATTTTCCGAACAAGAAACAGATGGAAACAGTCCACATTGACTTTTATCATAACCAAACGATCCAACTAGTCATTGCTGCAAAAAAAAACAATTTGCCAAATGGGGCTTCATCACAGAAGAAATCCAAGTAACAAGATTCATGGCCATCAAAGAAAAGAAAATGGATATTAACATCTAATATCAAGTTGGCCCGATTCATCGCAAATTCGACCAACGAACTTCAAGTAGACCACGAGTGACCAACGAACCGTATTAAAAAAGAAAATGATAACCAGACCAGGCAAACAAATTTATACCAGAAAAATAGAATGGCAGAAGTACCAAGGGAGTCATTCTCCCCAACACATGACAATAGAAATTAACAAACTGGAAGCAAACATCAAAGCACACAAAGGAAGACTTTTCTATAACAATCAACCTCTAATGGAAATCCAACAAACGAGATTATATTATCTTCATGGAATACGAGAGGATTTAAACATCTGCTCTCAGACGGTGCTACCAACTGAAAAGAAATGTGTTTGCGATGGGTTTTCTACTTGCATGAATCCGGCGATCACCATACAACAAGGTAGACCATCTTCCGGTATGATAATCATGACTAATATAGATCCCAACTGGTCAATAGGAAAAAAGAAAAATATCCACCCCTGGGCCCAATACATTGTCATCTGTATCTTGACCCCGACATCGGAATTAAATCAACGCCCAAATAAAAAACACTTAATCTTCAACATCTATTGGAATGCAACAGCAATGAATGATAATAAGTTCATAGACTCCATCTGCGACGAGTTCGACAAAATAGCAAACTCTTTCGCGCAAACTGAATTTGTAGTCGCCGGTGATCTAAATATCCACCTTTATAACTCTGTAGGCTTCCGACTAGACATCCAGAAAATATCCCCAAGAGCAAGAAAATGGACTAAAGAGACTGACATCCGCAAATGAACTCTAACAGAACAACCGCTAAACACACATGGTCAAATGCCTCCAACATGGTCCAGTGATAAATCCAAATCGATTATCGACTACATTTACATCTCTGATGGAATAAAGAACAATCTAATTGTTCTTATCTTTAGCCTGCCTCACATCTAGATAGGATTGTGAATGTTAGCAGTTGTCACACTTAAATGAAACTGTGAATGTAACCAAGTGCCACACTTAGATGGAATCGGGATCACTAGCCTGCCTCACATCCAGATAGGATAGTGAGGATTAGCAATTGCCACACTCAGATGCAATAATGAATGATAGCAAGCATCACACCTAGACATAATTGCAAGGACTGCAATGCCAATTAACCAATCCGCTAACAATTTCACACCTCTGCATACACCTCTCAAACTCTAACCAAACACAACCACAAGCCTAAAACACAAACTTCACTACATTGCAACAACAAAACAAACCACAGACTTGCACGACGACTACCGACCGTAAAACACCCCAATCCCAGTCAACGGCCCCACTAGGCTGAGGCTGCCAACATCACATCACTGCTCTCTTGCACTTTTCCAGCTTATGCCCACTAACTCACACCCCCCTTCCATTATTCAGAACCGCCAGAGCGCCAGGGGACCACTCCGGTGGTGCTAGTGCTCGGTACAAACCTCCTTTAACATTAAGATAAAAGGCGAGATTTTTTGGCTTGGAAGGCAGAGTCGACCACTTGACGAAGGAATACGAAGAAGAACTTGAAGAGGACGCCTGCTATAACTCCTGGACCGTTGGTTTGCCCTGCTGCTGTGCTGAAACTCCAAATTCGTATCGACAGAGAAACCCCTGCAAGGATGACTTCTCCCTTTGAGTTGGTGGGACCAATCAACTCCAAAGTAAGCCACCTGGACATCCTCTCGGAGCTAGTTGAAATTCCATTGCAGTTGCTGCTGGAACCAAATAGCCAGGGAGAAGAACACCAGATTGTGTGTGTTGCTTTTAAGCTGGACAAGAGCTCCAGAAAGATCCTCCGGACTCCCAGGAAGCAGGACTGAGAGCCTGAGCCACCTCAACAGAGTGCTGGACACCAGATGCAAGGAAAGCCCATCTCGACAGCCAGGAACAGCTGTGTTGCTATTTGCGGCAGACGCGAGGAGCTGAAACACCAAAGTGCCACTTGTTTGAAGATTGCCAGTTGCGAGCGGTGACCATCCCATTGCAGTGCAGGAGTCCCCAGAAGTCCTCCCTCTTGTGCCCACCACTGAGGCGCAGGACCACCAGGATCTGCAGAGCTGCACAGGAACCGAAGCCATCTGCTGCACTTTTCTTCAACCTAAAAGGTACTGTATAGTCGAAGAACTTACCTCTTGTTGTGTAACCTCACTTGTCCTCGTTGGAGACTTGTTTTGGTTGCATCTGTAGATTTGCTGCCAGCTTCTTAACCTCACAAGCCTAATCAGCTTGAGGCCCTACTTTGATTTCTCCATATTCTACAAAGACTTCTAAAACATTGTGCAAAACTTGTACTTACCTGCAAGACGTGCTTCAGTTCACCTCGACTTTTGCTAACTTAATATTGGCTGGCCTGGCTCCCTGAATGACTCTTCTCTCCTCTGCTTAGGTGTTGTGTCTTCCTTCCAGGAAGGGGTTAACTGGCGTTGCATTGTTTTTTTTTTTAAAGTACTTACCCGCTTAAGAATAATTGTGTGAATACTTGCCTTATTCTGAAACCTCTTTTCTTTGACACTCCTCTGTAGAGTTTTCTAAATGCAAACAGTGATATATTAATGTCCCCAACACTATAAATATTGAAGTCACCTGAGGGTGTAGGCAGTGTCAGTGGGCCATCTCAAAAGGGTACTTACTGATTTAGAAATATTAAAGTGTGTATTTGAGTTTTACTATTATATTGCCTCCTTCTGAAGAAGGCTTACGCTGACTGTTAAATTAATAATTCTTTAAATCAAGAAACCTTGTGTGTAAGAGTTTATTTGAATACTTGTCACTGTGAATCTCGGTGTAACTCCCCTACAGCTCATATTGACCCCGCTTGAGATAAGCCTGCTCAATCGTCTCTGTGACAACCTGGGCATCACCGATCAGGCTCTGGCATGGCTGACCTCTTTCCTTTCCGATCAACCCTCTCAGGTACAACTTGGGGCCTTCCAATCCTCTATGTCCCGCTCTACCTGTGGTGTTCCCCTGGGGTCTAACCTCGCGCCCTGGCTTTTAAACCAATACCAGGCAAATCCCGCCTACTGCATTTTCATTTTCTGCTCAAACTTCCAGCGCTATGCTGATGACGCCCAACTCATTTTCAGGCTTCCCTAAAACCCCTCCGCACCTTCCCTCATCTCTGATTGCCTAATAGCTATTCACAATTGGTGTGCCACCAACAATCGTTGTCTAAATGCCAACAAGACAGAGCTCCTCCTCATTGGTACACCTTCACCACCCTTTCCCCTCACTCTCTGGCCTGCCTCCCTTGGCCCTCCTCCTACCCCTACCTGCGAGGCCAAAAATGTTGGGGTCATCTTTGACTCCACACTTTCCTTCTCTGCACACATCTGACGTCTATAAAAAGTCAAACTTCTAACTGCACCTCCTTAGATGTACCTTTCCTCTCCTTCCCTCATAAGCTCACTGTCTCTCAGTTTCTGGTTCTCTCTAGGTTGGGCTACTGCAAGAGCCTCTTTCTAAATCTACCTGCCTCCACTCTCCGCTCTTTACAACTAATCCAGAACAGGACTGCGAGATTTCTTGGCCTCAAGGCCTGGGATCGTATCTCCCGAGCTCTGAAATCACTTCATTGGCTCCCAGTGGATGCAAGGAATGCATTTAAAACCCTCTGCATTGTACACAAGGCTTTCTGGTGCCTGGGTCCAAAATACCTTCAACTATCCCTCCGTAAATACCTTCCCTCTCGAGGCCTAGGCCCCCCCGACTTCTTAGGATCTGTTATTTTTCAAAGAGCTGAGGGCAGATCTCTGTCTTCGGCTGGGGCCTCCCTTTGGAACAGCCTCCCGGCCACCTTGAAACTTGAGAACCATCTCCGGTTCCGGAAGCACCTCAATACCTTCCTCTTCGCTTCTGCCTTTGCCCCTCTTCTCCCCCGCTGATCCATTTTCTCTCTTGGCACCATGCACCTGGCCACCCTCTCCCCTTCGGGCCCAGGTACCTGCTCACCCTGTCACCCCCTTGCACTGGGATCTGTATCTCTACCCATACAGTCCCCCACTTTTCTTATGCACGTATCAGCTATACCCTATCTGACTAATCATGTACTAGCCACTTGCTGGCTGCACTACATTTTCATTGCCTGTATTTATTTCACTTATTTATTCTGTTCTCTCCTCTGTTCCGCACTTTCCACTTCTCCCCCATTCACGCACTTTCCCTCTTTCCCCTTTTCCATGCACTTGCGCGTTATTAATGTCACTGGGCCTAGTAAGATTGTTGTTTTTTTTCCCCTCCCTTTGCTTGGTCGTGCTCTGAAACACTTGAAAGTGCCTAGATGCCTCTGGGCTTTGTGCGCAAATAAATTAAATAAAAATAAATATTAAAAAAATTAAGTGGTCAATTTCATTTATACTAAAATTGGCAAGTAACAATGGTGTGGTGGGAGAGGGGATTAGATAGTTTATTGCATAAAAATAATCCATAAAATTAACTGTTTGTCAATCTTTCAAAATGAATGCATGTAATCCTTCCTAAAAATAGCTTATAAATAAAAAAAGTAATGTCCACTCATGTCCTCTGCAGTCTGTTGAAGGTTGTCAGTGCACTTTGTTACTTTGCAAGGAAAATAAACACATGCATTCTGTCAATCCAGAAACACGACAGACATTTAAGAAAATAGTTTTTTCGGGTCCACTCCTCAGCATCAGTTTTGATAGACTTAAAATGTTAAGTGATCCGCATTCCTTTGCACTTATTCACTTGTACCTTCAGAATAATATTTTAATGCGTTTCTGCTTTTATTTCACTCCACTAGATTTTTGACAAGGTTTTTGTGAGACTTTTCAATTCACTTTACAAGATGTGTGTTGCCCTTGATCGGCTAGTCTTATAGTCTAAAGACTGGCTACGTTCCGCGCTTTTCAAATTGTGCTGTGTGCAGTGATTCGTGCCAGACTAATCCTGTGGTTTTCTTTGTGCACACCATAGGCTCCATAATTACCAAGTGTCGGGTAAATAAGGTAACACTAAAAATAGAACATGATCAGTAAATTTAAAATACACACGGTAGTCTCGATAAGAAACCAAAACATCTTTAATAGAAATTCATAGGCTGTATATGTAGAGTGGAGGAACACAGAGTTTGTGCTCGACCTGTAAGAATTGAAGTACACAACTTTTGATGTTTCAAATACAAAAATCTAGGCACAGATCTTTAGAGGCACAAGGTGAATTTTTTCTAACAGACACTCCTGCATTTATCGATTCATATTGCACGGTCGTAGATCTTTGGTCAGCTGTACAAGGGGTTTGCAACAATACAATGCAAGAGTGGCTCAAAGGGGCATTCTTCAACCCCTACACAATCCCAACCTGCAATGTGTCCCCAATCAACAGCTGCATGTTATTTTGGTCACCGCTTCATGATGCACACCCATAAACGCTGCTGGGATTGCCGTTGCCTATTGAGAGGGGTCACATGGACACCTTGTAAAGATCAATGCAGAGGTCTTCAGCTAGAAGGAAGCCTTGTCCCGGTGTTCACAGCTGTAGGTTCCGTTGCAACAGGTCTTAAAAAGGCTGGTTTTTCCCAGCACCAGATTAGTGCATCCATTGCTGGCCAAAGTATGGTCGCCATAACATAACACTCCAAAAGCCTAAGGCCGAGACAGCCTTGCTCTGAAGACGCCCTCTTCAGTGAGCAGCTTCATGATTGGACATGGACATGCCTTGATTGAAAATGCCCTCATTAAAAACATGGCAGCACAGAAAGAAAAATATTCAATTTACCAGTTTAACATGTAGAAGGTTACATAACTAGGTTCCACACATTTTATGTTTGCTACATGGAGTATGAAAAACAGAAACGACCCTAACAAATAAAAACAATAGGTTATCATTTGTAGAAAGATGTAATCATGTAGCTGTAAACTGGTATTTTCTCAACATATAATTCATGTCACATGCACGCAAGCAGAAACCATTGTACATTTCATGATCATACGTATTTAAGCCACTGAAACAATCTGCTGCATTTGAAGCATGTGTTAAGATTGGGGCGGCAGATTGTAAAGTATACATTTGAAAATATTTATTGTACAGGCCAACTTTCACAAAGCGCAAATGGCTAATTCCTCAAAGAATGTGATCAAGAAGGACACTGTCTTGAGGAAGCATCTAAAAACAAACTGATCATTTAAAGGTTCAGAATTAACTGTTCTCCATCTCTGAAAGCGATAACCTGAGAACAAGGTGTGATCGGGAGTTCCAAGTCCAGCCCTCAAGACTCCTCAACCGCACCCGACTAAATCATTCTCTTTTTCAATCATTCGATTTGAATATTTTGTGTAGATCTCCCCTTCCAAAAAAAAGGCCTTTGGGGAAGTGGGACTTACAGAACCCATAGTGTATGTAAACAATAAGCCACAGTGGAAATCCATTTGCAACATTTTCAATTGTTCATCTGAAGGGAGTTGTAACTACTCTTACAGTGGAATAGGGCCCAAAGATCGGGTTGGACGGTGTAATTTTTTCTTTATGTACAGCAAGCTAATAATGGCCTTGTGTTTAAGCCTAAAACTATGTACCTTATGAATGCACAGGTCTTATTAGGTCTACTCCATGTTCGGGATCAAAACCTGCAGAAAAATTTCAGGCTGCAGAATTTGAAAAAGAACAAGGAGGAGAATGGACGACCGCGGCAAACTATTGAGGCACGGTTCGAAGTTACATACTGTGATCTGGCATCTGCAGGACATCCACCTTCGATAGGCCTATGCGTTCGACATCAAACCAGACAACATCCTAAAGGCCTAATATTGAAGCTTTGTGTACTGGGGACACTGGGTAGTTCTTCTGCAGGGAGTAAAGATTGGAGGCAGATCGAGTATGTTTATAGAGGAGGGAAGCATAAAGTTCCAAATGCAGTAATTATGAAGTGGGACGACACCTACAGGGATACACGGTGAAGCATATTACAGAGTGGAAGATGGGTGTAAACCCCAAATTCTTCTTTCCGCAAGTGAACACATTTCCCAATATGGGCAAAGAATGGCATCACTGCCGAAAAACTAGGGAATGTCTGGTGGCTTGATTTAAGAGAAAATCCATTTACCATAATATCAGTTGCATTTAACTGGTTCTATGGATGTGCCTTATTATATTTAGCAGTACCCTGATTTCCGAGAGTCATGGTTCTCATACATAAAAAGCAACGCTTATGAATTAATACACGTATATTTAAAAATTGGTAGATGGACTTTATGTCCAATGAAAAAGATTGTACAAGAAAAAAAATCATGCCTTCATTCACATGCTAATATTTGGCATCAGGTAAAGAAGGCACAAAGGTCTGTGTTCAAAAGACACTTTGCACACAAGTTCTTGACAAACATGCATGAAACATTTTAAAGTTGCAGCATTGGCAACACGATACACAACTCTTTGCAATGGTAGTCACCTCTTTTCTGGTCTTAATATGAAGGTCTGGTTTCTTATTCGCTGCTAAATTGTTTTAATAATTCTGGGAATACATTAGAAGACTTTAATTCTTTCCATAAATCGCACATGAGAGTTCCGGCTCTGGGATTCTCGTTTAGGTGCTCATATTGCCATTTTTTGGACGCCTCCTGCGGAGGGAAAGTACACTTTTCTTAATGTAGCACTGCAGTAAGAATCAAAACATTCTCACAAACCTACACATCAAGGTGGAATAGAGCTATAGACATAAATCTTGGCAACACGTTGGTCTGCAGCAATTTGGCACGCTGCAATTTTGGTAGTATGTCCGCTTCAAAAGTGGCACGTGAGCGGTTGTGCCAATCCAGACTCGTCAACATAAATTAGAAGAGATTAACATTTTCTTTGGTTTACTTGAGAACTAGATTCGAAAACATAGGAGGAACACTTGCAACAGTGCTTCAATTAGCAGCACTGAAGAGCACAAGCGGTTAAGTGAGGTGTGGAGTCTTATGTAAAAAGGCAACATGGCAGCCTGGTGAAAATGCTGGACTGATGAGATCACCAGTCACGACTCAGTCCTTTACCTCTCGATTCCCGACATCTATTGAACCCCAGTAATAAACGTATAATGCGAAAAGAGCTCAATCTGGGTACAGCATGAGAACGAGACAACCAGTATCCCGCACCAAGAATGTTGAGGATATCATTTTGCTGTGCTGGTATACCACAAAACACATGAACTCAGTTCGGATACCTTCCTAGATGGTTCTCTGTATGGAAAGGCCTGCTATTCTGTGCAGCGTCTCCAGGGCACTCCTATTCCACCACAGTTACATGGAAAATAGACCAGGACATAACTTACTAAAATGCGCCACAATTTTGTTTTACGTCAGTTAAAACTTGTCAAAAAAGCAATGTAATTCACAACAGCTGACTTGGCAGTGTCATTCACGTGGTGGCATAGAATGAGTGTACAACAGATCACTGGATATCAATGGAAATAACATTCATGTTGCAAGGCGGTTAGTAAAAAAATGACGAGGCCTAGTGAGAAATACATCTGCCCAACCATATGCTTGTGCATTAGTGCCAGTTGAACAAATACATTAAAAAACAAAGGTGACATTTCATACTTTTAAATAATGAAAAGAAACAGGCTAACTTTGGCAATTAACATTTTAGGCTTCTTAAACTGACATTTTACATCTAAAGAAAATATACATCAGCCAGTGCCGTGTAAAGGGCAGGCAGTACATTAGAATATAGGTTTTCAGATGCAACACGTTCCATTGCTTCTGTTGACATTTTCTTCTGTTAAACAAAGTCAGGGGTTATCTTGTTCAGTTGATTAGTTTTGTGTTGCCTATTGGAACGTCTTTTGCTAGGACCTACTAGTTAAACTTCTTCCGTTCTAGTCTTCAAGATGCCCTCACCGGACCTGTTGGCGCAGATTTCCTTTATGCATTTATGTGACAAGCCGTTGTAAACTCATAATAAAATCAACAGATTTCAAATGAAACAGCATTTTATATATTTTCTTAAAAGTAGCTAGGATTATTTGCTGGGTTTTGCATTTAACACAGAACCATCATAATTGAAACCAAGTATAGTTTAACACTGAATTCAAGTAGTGGTGTGCAACAAAGGGTGCAGAAAGTGATTTGTCACCACAAGAGTGTTCTAAAACACAAAATGAGCACCCTTGATGGAGGCATGGAATCCTGGGAGACAATCAAGATCCAAAGCTTTTGAGCAATAATCTCTGGTGCACCCTTGGATCCAGCTGGCTCATAGGATTCCATCTCCCATGCCAGGCACTGCCGCTTCCCCGCTCCCCTTGCCCTGATGACCACCGTCCTTCCCCTTACTTGCCGTACCTGGGCCTGCCTGCTCTCGATGTCTGCATCTCTGCTGCCGCTGGCTCTAGCAAGGGCTCCCACCCATTAGTGTTGTGCACATGAATGCATATCCTATCCTTTGCTGCCCCTCCCACAGCAAGCACAAAAAGTAAGAACTGCACAGGGAGGCCGCTGAGAATATATTGCTTGGCAGCCAAGTTGCAATGGGGCCTGCTTTGTTCCTTCTCCCCTTTTGGGCCCAACTGGTGCTCTGCCTACAGAAGCCAGTAGATCTGGAAGGTGCAAACAGCATCCTTGCAGGTGATCTAGGCAATTCCCCTTGTTGAGAGCCTTACCCCCCTACCACACTACCTTGCTGCGATTGAGACGATCAAGTCAGGCTTTTAGGCTCGTATCAAATAATGTTGCCAGTGCCTTCACACAGTAATGATTAAATGGGACGCAGTTTCAGGCAACGCAACAGTAGCATGGCAAAATCCATCCACCCGCTCATACATTTTGCCTAGTTCCAGTGGTCAAAGTGGGCGGGAGCGGCGCTCCTCTACTTCTTTTAATTAAGTTTTACCATTCCTATACTTTTATTTTAAAAAGAAACCGTTCCTGAACGGTTTTGTTTTAAAATAAAAGGGTAGATAGAAGCTGAAACTTGCACTTTCAGTGCAATGCACTGAACGTTCCCTTAAACAGCAGGCACATGTGTTTTGGGATTTGTATTGTGCATGGCAAGCAGCATGGCAATGGGGTTTGTGGCGGTGCAGACCAGTAGAGAACATAGTTCCACTACTTCTTTTCGTACACTTCGACCACTGCCTAGTTTAAGGTTTTGCATACACCAAATAAACTACCAAGATGGTAGCAATCGCTACTGAAAGACAAATGTCATCTAGTGTTAATCTACCATATGTGAGGGGTGGGTGGAGGCAACATTTCCTAAAGGAATACCATACACGATTTGTCTCCACTGTACTACCACACACCACTGTGCAAGTGTGCATATTGTTTAAAAAAAAAAAAGAAAAAAAAAAGCATTATCCTCTTGGCTGAGTATCACAGTAGGACCTGCCCTTTCAAAACCTGAAGTCACAAATTTTTTAGATAACTTTTAATCTGTGGAGCTACAACCCCTCATGTGTCTGGAAAAAGTGTCCTTGCCTATGTGAACTCAAATAATTACACAACTATGCCAGTGTTTCAATCCTGATTCATGAATGGATGTAGTACATTTATTTAATTGATTTTTTTTATAACGCACCTAATAACCGTACCAGAGTTCGGTTTCTAAGCGCGGATCCGGGATTTAAACCTCTGATGCTCTGCGTGGTCTTCCAAGACCAGCGCGTTGCCCCTGCGCTATCCTCGGCTCACCATATTTTAGAGTTCAGGGATCATAAACAACCCAACAAAATCGTTTCTAGTAATACTGCACTCCGTAAAAGTCATAAAGCAAACTGTGAAACAAGAAACCTGCACATGCTCTGGTCCTTCACAAGCAAGCAGAGACCCCAATACAACAGTAACGAATAGAGGCTCCAGCCGCTTCCAATGACTGGAAGCTATAATGGCACATCCTGCATTGTATTTTTCCTTATAGACTCATTTTCAGTGCAAGACAGGAGAACACACGGCCTGAAGCCCATACTTCACAAAATTGCCTCTTCCCCAAGGTTCTTGACATTTTCAAACTGTGATGGCGTTTGCATTTTCTGTCGGCAGCAGAGTGCACACTCTCTGTTTCTGCATTACCCTTTGTCCATATGACATGCGAGTTGAGCACATGTGATTCACTGACCGTAATACGCTGCTGCACATTGTTCGTCGTTTGATCGTTTCGGTTTTCGATTTTGTCAGCTTGTATTTAAGATTTCTCTGGAACATGATATTGAACATTACTCCAAATTAAAACCTTATCCCCGTAGTTATAATGGATACAACAAATGTGTACTAGATCTTTCAGAAATTTGATTTCAACATATACGAGAGCAATAAATCAGGAAAATGTTTTTTCAGTGATTTCGTAAAGTCCTCAAACTTGTAGCCAATGCCACATTCACAGTGGTGAAGAAAATATAGAAAAACATTTAAATAGCTACAATGAATTGTTCTTTAGGAGACGAGTTTTTCTCGGACTAGAAAAAAACAATATAGGGTACATAACATTTTGTTTGAAAACCAAAATAGCTGCAATTGAATTGATGTAGAATAGGACTTTGGTTTAGGAGTCACGTGCTGAAGACGATTTCCTCTATTTTGACGACACTCCCATTCGCTCTTTCATTTTCTCATACACGACATAGCTAATGCTGACTGCCGGAAGCACCTTCATGAAGTTTGGAGTGATACCCCGGTAAAGTCCAAATAGCCCTTCCTTTTCAACTATTTGTCGAAAGAGACCAACCATGTTGAGTTGCGGGGCACCTTCGATTGAAGCTGTGAAATATAAATAACATCATTAATACATTCAAAATCAAAATCTATTTGTGCAAATAGGAGTCCTAAAAAACATGGTTATTCTAATAAAATCTGGAGATGGGATACTTTACACGGAGCAAAATCATATCAGAATGACTTCACAAGACTTATGCCACCACTTTGGTGTACATTTATTTGTCCCTATTAAACAAGATCATCAATCACCAAGCCAAAACCCATCAATAACCAACCAAGAGCATCATCCATATGGCTATCAACTAAATCCAATGAGAGCTGGCCAGACATTTCCAGCTTCTTATAAATTTGTCCACCATCTCATAGGGAGGCTTCCAATCCCTTTTTCATAACTAACGCATCAGCTTGGGTTGGTTTGGTTAATATTAGACCCTATGGCTCTACCAAGAAGCTTCAGTGAGGGAGGTTGGTGCCATTTTGTCACTTTTGTGATTCCATGGGGAGCCATCAACCAAGGATTAATGTGTGAACAAGTTTTTTGAAATTACCCGCCTGGCGGTTCCCTTTATCTCACAAGGGATCCTTCAGCTTCCACTTCACCTACAGGCCACATCATAGGCGTGGATCTCATTTATTTTATTTATTGGGTTTTTATAATACGCCTATACACAATGTGTTTCAAGGCACAACAAGAAAAGAGGGTGGGGAGCAGGGAGGACAACATTTTTTTTAAATGATCAAACTAGGCCTTGTGACATTCAGATAGTGCAAGTGCAGTAAGAGAATTGGGGACGGGCTGTGAGAAAAAGCGAATGCCAGGGGAGGCCAGGTGGACAGAGCCAGAAGAAAGCAGAGAATGTAGGGGAAGAAAGCTCCACAAGCTAAGTGCGAGTTAAGGGGTTGGAAGGGCTGCAAGGGTGCAGGACATCCAGGCTAGTGTGGGGGAACACACCCGAAGGGCAAGTGCAGGTTAAGGGGAGTGGGGGAGGTGAGGGGAGCATGGGTAGACTGAAATTGGGGTTGGGGGTGCTGGTACTCTGTTAGATTCTGAATGAACCAGGTGGCCAGTCAAGAGGCAGGCGGGGACAGGAACCAGGTGGCCAGTCAAGAGGCAGGCGGGGACAGGAACCAGGTGGCCAGTCAAGAGGCAGGCGGGGACAGGAACCAGGTGGCCAGTCAAGAGGCAGGCGGGGACATTAGCAGGAGAGAGTGAAAGGAGAAGAGAAAAGGAAGGTCTTGAGTAGCTTGTAGAACTTCGGGAGATCTGGCCCAAGTCAGAGTGGCAGGGAGGCCATTCCAGAGGGAGGTACCTGCAGAGGAGAGAGTTCTACCCCCACTCTCTGCTCGGAAAAGCATCTGATCTGCAGAGAGTTAGAGCCAGACGATAGAAGGGCTCTAGCAGGGAGGTATTATGGGACAGAGAGTTGGATGAAGAGGTGCCCCAGGCCCCAGAAAGCTTTGTGGATGATGCAAAGGGTCTTGAACTTGATTAGTGCAGCAACCAGGAGCCAATGTAGACTTTAAGGCTGGAGAGAGGTGGTCCCTGAGCTTGAGGCCAAGGAGAAGTCTTGCAGTGCTGTTCTGGATTAGTTGAAGGTGACGAAGGGAGGAGTTATGCAGACTGAGAAAGAGGCTGTTGCAGTAGTCCAGCCTGGAGAGAAACAGAGCTCTGGAGACATAGAACTTCTGGGGAAAGGTGAGGAAAGCGGGAATGCCTCTGAGGAGGTGCAGCTGAAAATGCGCCTTCTTGGCAAGGCCTGTGATGTGTGGAGAGAAGGGAGTCGAAGATGACACCAAGGTTTCTTGCCTCACAAGAGGGTGAGAGGGGGTGGCCCATGTCAGGGGCTGGGGGGAGCAGAAGTCTCCATGAATAGTATCTCTGTCTTACTGGCATTAAGGCAGAGGTCATTAGCAGTGCACCATGCCTGAATAGCAGACAGGCAGTCAGGAATGAGAGAGGAAGAGGCGGGAAGATTGAAGGAGAGCTGTGTGTCATCCGCATAACATTGGAAGTTAGGAGAAAAGGTGGAGATCAAGTGAGCTATAGTGGCCAGGTAGATGTTGAAAAGTCAAGGCAAGAGGATAGAGCCCTGGGGGACACCTCAGGTGGAAAGTGAGATGGAGGAGAGAAAAAGGCCCAGTTGAACCTAGTAAGGTCGGTCAGAGTGGAAGGAGGTCAACCAGTCCAGAGCCAGGTCCGTGATGCCAAGGGTTGCATGATTGACCATATCAAAAGGCAGAGGAAAGGTCAAGAAGGATGAGAACAGAAGTTCAATTGGCTTTCAGTCAAGGACAGAATTCACCTTAAAACAACTTCCTTCGACCCATAAATGTCTCAATAACTCAGTGCCAAAATATCTAAAGGAAAAAATGGTAAATAAATTCTTCAACATGCCCTATGAGGACTGTCAATTCCTTCCGCCTAAACGTCCCTAGATTTAAACTTAAAAAAGCAGGGGGAATTAGTTTTCCAGTTCTCGCAGCCCAGTTGGGAGAATTCTCTACCTGTAACTTTGAGAGCCAATCAGTCTTTCTACAGCTTTAGAAAACGTACCAAAAGCTGGCTGATTATGAAAGACTCAACTGCAACATAAGCCTTTCCTTTTGTTCTGTACAGACCTCAATCTCTTTCTGGTTATCTTTGTAAATGGCTCACATGTATATATCTTATGTATCATACACCTAGCTTTGTTTTAATAAAGCATCATTTCCCTGTATTGTTCTTGCAACCATTGTGTACCTGTCCATATGTAACTTGAAAGTAAATTTCATATGTAACGCGCCCCGATACCGTCGGGTTTGGAGCGTTATATAAATAAAGAAACAAACATTAAAATGTTACATGAGAAACTAGACAAAGGGGTTACTAAGTAACCCCTCCAGCACCCTATTGTAAGAAAGTGTGTGCTGGGTCTAGAAAGTTACAAACGTAAGTAAAGTCAATTTCACTTTACTGCTCTTGGAAACAGTAGTTCAACCAAGAGAAGGGAAATCTGGAAGACTTCCCTGTGTCACTTCACTGAAGTGCTGTGTGACAATGTAAAAAGATGATGCCTATGGATTTTGTCAGAGTCCAGAACCAAAAGAAACAGTGTTCAAATCAATGAAAAATACATGAGTGAGGAAAAAGGTCTCACTTGCTCCAGGATAAAAATTAAAAGTTCTAAATCCAGCAAAAGAGCTGGGGGTCTCTAAGGTAGACGGGAATTAGCTCACATGGTGTCAGTCGTCACCGCAATTACCTAGCCATCATCAGTCACAGATATGGACTGCCTACCTTACACTCAACCAATCCATAACGGGATTCATCCTAACCTATCCCCCTGCTAACAACTTGTCCAACAATACCTCAATGAAATATGCCACAAGGATTTGATGCGCAACACTCCGATTCACCATAATCTTTAGGCTTCACCACTGACAGCACACTGATGGTCTTTCCAAAAGAAACATAGCCAAGAAGGCTCCAACAGCCTGGCTCCAAGTCCCAGACCTTCAAGAAATCAATCCTTTCATCCTGCCGCAGGACATCTGAAACTTACTGCAGGCCCTTGTGTCTCCAAAATCGATGGGCGAAATTCCCTCCTGGCAAGGATGCCAAGCGGTCACATGGCTCCTCTAAAAGCAGTCCACCATGCTGCAGCACATCTTATTTTGGGTGTACAAAAAATTGACTGAATCACCCTCGTCCTATGCGAACTACATTGGCCTGCTCTCCAAGCCAGGATACTCTTGAAGAATGCTTGCATCATATACAAAGCAGTCATGAGTAGCACACCAGCTTACCTGGCGACTACGCTCCACATATCTGGTGGCACACTCCTCGTGCGGCATATCGACCAACTGGCCTTAATCACAACTCAATTGCAAAGAGAGGACCCACAAACAATTCTCGTCTTGACAAGCACCCACCCTCTGTAACTCGATCCTGGCATCGGCTCCGAATACCCCCACAATTCTCCAATTTAACAAATCTCTCAAAACATGGCTTTTTCAACAATACCTAACCAAGGACTAATCCGACTGAGCAAACAGTGATGCACAGACCACAACTCGCAGTACTGCACTACTGTTGAAGATGCCAGCCCCAATGCTGGCTGCCCACACCTCGTACAACGCTCCACTGTTCTCTTGTGATAGGTATGCCCTTTAAACAATGTGGGTGCAGAAAGCTCACTTCTACAGTGATTGTTGCTGTACTGTGAGTGAGGTAAACTGATGAGACCATACAAATCGCAAAAGCAGGTGAAGAGGTTGATCACCTACCATTTAGTTAGGAAGGTTAGGCACACAGACCAATGTGACCAGGTTAATGTCTCCAGATTCCAGCACCTACAAATGGAGAAGTCTACAACATCTTGATTAGCTGAGATCTTCCATCTGAATAAAGGCTAACAGACCGCCACGCTAGGAGTCTCACCAATCTGTGAGATGTTGCATGCTCATCTGGCTGCCCAAATATCACTCTTGAAACCCCTTGTATCCTCTGCTTACCTTAGAAATGTGGTAATACACCCTTCTCTGGCGTCTTGCACACCTTACATAGTAGTGCTAGCTTTTTCTGGTTCTCATGCCCCACTGGTAACTGGCCTTCCAACCAGCTCAGTCTTCCCCAGCTTGATGTAGGAGCACTAGCCCCACACTCTCCCTGTGTCTTCCATATGTTCTGTGTAAACTGTGCTCCTACAGGGACAAAATGGTCCACTTTCATGGCGCAACCAACTTTGCCTCAGATCTCATATTTTAAGAACGTTCACTGGCCCGAAAGTGGTATGACAAGTGCAAGAGACTAGGTCATAATAAGTAATTCAAGAAATGGTGGATTAAACATATTTGAGAATGTCCTCAAGAACAGAGGTTGGTCTTTGTTTAATTATTTGGCCAATCACTTATTTCTTTGGCGACCGAGCACCCAATGACGTAAGTTTCATAGTTGCAAAATTCAAGCTCTGGGCATTTGCATAAAATAGATAAACTAAGCTAAAACATTCATCATTGTCTGTGCAACGGTCAGGTGTACGAATTCAACCATCTTTAATACACAGAACATTGGATCGCAGATGTGGAAATATGTTCTAGTAGTTTTTTCTATCACATGCACCAGTTTTTGGGCCAATTCATGTATCATGAGAAACTCTTGCAACCCTGAAAAATTAAATAAATTCAGTCTGAGCACAAGTTCAGCTGTATGATTGTTAGGCATAGCTTGCATGCAGTACCCTTTGGGACCACTACACAACTATGACAACAGGTGTAAGCAAAACCAACCTTTGGTATAAGTCTGTGCTACACAGTTTTTGGTAGCGGAGCTGAGCAGCCAGGCTCATCTCAAGAGAGAATGTGAGCTGTAATGAGGTTACACAGAGGTCTACAATCACAGGTATTCAAATACACTATTACACTCAAGCTTTCTTGGTAAACACTTATTAATTTATTCTAGTCAGTTATAAAACATTCACTAGAAGGAGGCAGTTAAATATCACACAAAAATACACTTCAGTACTTAACTCGTTAAGTTTCTGAGGCATTTGAATAAGAAGCAAAATGACATTCAGAATACTTTGAAGGAGGAACAAAAATGAATAGGTTCAGAACATAAAAAAAATTACAATTATTCTTAGACAGTGCAGATACTTTGAGTTCACCAGAGGAGTAAATGAAATTCAATCGGTTAGGCCAAAGTCAATGGACTAAAGTCTTGGATAGGTAAAAAACGGTTCTGGTAAGTAAACGGTAAAGTCTCTGTAGCAGTTCTCAGAAGTTGTTTGTAAGAAGAAGAAATATATGTAGGGTCACAAGGTGATTAGGCCTGCTAGTTACAAAAGTTTCAAGCACTTTCACGGCGAGAGGTAAGTACTCTGCCTCATTTCACAGTACCTTTCAAATGAAGAGAAAGATGCAGCTGAAGACTTCTGTTCCTGGCAGTTCCTGCAGATCTCGCTGTTCCCGAGCCTCAGTCGTGGGGACAAGAGGAAGGACGTCGGGGGACTCCTGCACTGCACTGGAAATGATCAAAAAGCTGGCACAAGCAAATCTTAAATTCTGGTAGCTGCAGTAAAGCACACACACTGGTGTCCCTCTCCCTGGTTATTCGGTTAACTGAAGCACTGAAGAAAATACAACCAGCTCCGAGAATGCATCTAGGTGGCTTAGTGTCGAGTTGATTGGTCCCTCCAACTCAAAGGGAGAAGTCGTCCTTGCAGGGCTTCTCTGTCAAGATGAACTTAGCGATTCGGACCTGCAGCATGGCTTTACCGGGTAAACCAATGGTCCAGGAGTTGCAGCAGCCGTCCTCTTCAAGCTAGTCTTCGTTCTTTCTATCCAGTGGTCGACTCTGCCTTCCAAGCCAAGAGACTTGCCTTTTATCCCAGCCTAGCTACCACTCACCCAGCAGGGTGGCTGTACTTGCCGGACAGTCAGCCAGCCAATCACGCTAGTGTGCATTTGGGTCTCCAAGGAGACTAAGCACAGGGAGTTTCGGGCACCTCTCTCACTTCCTGCCCACGCCAGACACTCGGGCACCAGAGGTGGTCTTCAGTCCTGAAGCCCGCCAAAGGCGATGGAACAATGGGACCAAACCTGGTTTGGCGCGTAGAGACATACTCTAGAAGGACCTTTCCAAAAAGAAACGTCGAAAAAAGAAGACCGGGGCCTGTTTAAACAAAGGGGGCTCAGACGCCATCTTGAAAAACATGGCACCCACGATTTAACGCTACTGGTGTTTGCGGTCGGGAAAAATCATGGTAGTTTGTTTTAACACCACTGCCATCGGCCATTTCGAGAGGAAAATGTAGCATTTGACTGCTACACGAGTAGCTAGACACAGGGGATACTAGGTAACCTCTCCAGCACTCTATTGTAAGATGGGGTGTGCTGAGTCTAGGAATGTAAAAAGACTAGTAAAGTCAATTTCACTTTACTTTCTCTGGGAAACAGTAGTTTATCCCAGAGAAGGTATTTAAACATTGGGAAAGCCTGAAAGGCTTCCATGTGCCACTGCATTGAGGGTGCTGTGTGACACATGCCTATGGAGTTGTCTAAAACTCCATTACCAAAGAAAACACAAGAGTAAAACACATTTCAAAACACGAGAGTGTGGGAAAAAGGGTCACACTCTCGAGGTAAAATAATCCTCCCTATGAAACACTACTGGTCCACGTGTATAATGTGCGAGAAATGCAGGAGCAAGCAGTCCGCCAACACCTTAGCAAAAATGTTTGTGTCAAGATTCAGCAAGGATATTGGGCTGTACGAGGGGCATTCAAAGGGGTCCTTATCTGTTTCAATATTAGCAGTATTACCGTTTTGCCCATTGTTGGGGGAGCCACCCCACCTTCATACTCTCGCCCCACACCGATAGCATATGCTGAGCCACGTTGGGACCCCACTAATTGTAGAACTCAGCCGTTATCCCTTCCGTGCCCGGCACTTTGGAAGAGGGCAGGGCACGCATTGCTAGGAGGATCTAGTCAAGTGTGATAGTGCAGCCAGTGCTTCCACCGCCACCTCACTCAGCACAGGCAGGGTTGCCTCCCTGAAATATTCCTCTAGCTCTACCATACACAGCGTCCCCCGTGATGCATATAGTTTCTCGTAATAATGTCAGAATGCATCCACTATTGCCTCCGGCCTCACCACCACCTCTCCCTCTGATGTCCTCGTCGCTATTTCCTTGTTCTCACTTGCCTGCTAGTATTATGCCCGGCCTTCCCTCCTCGCCATACCTATCGGCCATTGTTGTGTGCACCAGGTATTTAACCTCATGCTCTGCAATGTCGTTAAAGCAGTCCAGCACTTTCCTGAGTTTAGCCATAGATCCAGTACCACTTCCCTCATCCGACTCCCTTTCGTATCTCTTGGCTTCCAGCTCAGTTTCATTCACCCATCTACAAATCAGTTTTAACAAGCCCAATTCCAGAGAGGCAACCACCCTGAAGCACCACCTTGAACGCCTCCCATGCAGAGCTCCAGATTCTCACAAAATTAAGCCTTAACCAAGTCATGCACTTCACTCTTAAACACTATGTCCAACAGTGCTGCAGGCTTAAACCTCCAAAAGGGTAGAGAGAATACCTCCTGTTCCAGACACACTGACCAAAGGACATGTGAATGGTCAGAAAGCGTTCTAGGGAGAAGAAGACAGTCAAATGTTCGGTGCACGGGGGGGGCTAACCAAGGTGTAATCCAATCGCAATGAGGTACCATGCACCGTCAAGTGAAACGAATATTCCCTCCCTTCTGACCGGAGCAGCCTCCAGGCATCCAACTCAAGCTCACGCATGTCACTCAAAACCGCCTCTGCTGCCCTGGAGCGATGTCGCTCCCCCCCCCCCAGCCGATCTCTCTCCTCGGGTCAAGTGCGACATGGAGATCACTAGCCCACACAAAACTAGTATGGAGGAATTTGTGGAACCTACTTACTAAGGCCTCAAAGAACCCAGAGTCGTCCACATTAGGGCCATATAAATTGATAAATCTAACCATTGTGTTGCCCCAACACCCCGAGACGATGACATATCTCCCTTGCAGATCAACAATGTTGGTTGTGGGGGCGTGGCCAGAGAGCGTACGATGAGGACGGGATTCCTCTCAGCTCCCGGGGCCGCCAGCTACATCCTGCATTAATCCTGTGATTTTGGGTGGATATCCGAACAATAAAGACAGCTCAAGGGCGGCGAAACCTTGCTGCACCAGAGTGCTGTGCAGGAGGACTGAATCGGAGCACAGCCGACGAGAAAATCCCTGCTGAAAGTAACAGCGTGTGTGGGCCGTGCAAACCCAAAATGGCTGCCGCGCCTGGTGAGGGGAAGGAGGCGGCGTGGGGGAAGTGAGGCGCTGCGGCCGGTATCGCATCCAGACCGGCCTCCTTACTGGGCGCTGAGGCCACGAGGAGAAAGCGCTGTGCGGGGAAAGGTGCGAAAGTGACAAGCCGATAGTGTCCACCAGCCTGCAACCCACACTGAAAGCACCGGCGGAGACGGGCTTGGAGGCGGACTGGTCGGGAGCAAAGCCCGGCCTCCTTACACGCACGAAGCGGGATCCGCTGGTGTGGTGCTGCGCTGCCTGCCGGGGCAGAGGCAACATTGGACTGACCGCGGCTCTCTAAGTGAGCGGAGCCCGAAGAGCACCCTAGAGCGACGCCCCATGGACCTACCTGCCTGCTCGCCCAGTCACCCGCTGCCTCGCCACCATCGCGGGCGGACGAGGTTGAGACGGGCAGGGTCACGCGTGGACAGCGAGGCCCCAACCGGAGACACAGAGGACCCGCAACGGCCCCGTGCGATTGAGCTCCGAAACCCCTTCTCAATCGGAGCGCGGCTGGAAGGTAGCGGTCTCGGACGTGGGCAGACCACGCCACAGCGTCGCTGCCTTCTGCTCATAAGCAGACATTTGCGGGCGCTCCGTATATCGTAGAGCGCCCGCCGTCACCCGGTCTCACCCAGCAAGACACGCCGGTAAGGAGAGGGGGAGGTGGGGCAGGGCATTGAACCAAAGGCGCCACATTACGGGAGGGGAGACTGGACCCCCCTAGCTCAAGCTGAACACGTGGGCCTAAAGCATCGGCCATAAACCCACCCCACTAGACTGTCAGAACCGGGAACTGGGCACAAAGGTGAATCCTGGAATACAGGAAATGAATACCCCGAAAACGAACTGCCAATGAGGCAAAAGGCAACATAAAGGGAACGGAATCCAGCCACTGTGCAGAGGGTCTGAACAGGAATTGGTTTGGCCATTTGGGAAGGAAATAGATCCCCCCACACCCAGCTTGTGGCCGAAATATAGGGAAAGAGAGAAACGGAGAACCAACCCACCAGCCGATGACATCCACTGGTAGTGCGGTGCAATGCCACGAACCAGCAGAATATCATTAGCAGAGGTGTCCACGCAAAGATTAGGCACTCGCACAGTGAACTGCTTGCCCGGGAAAGCAACCTCCTGACAAAAGCAGCACCAAACGAACCACCCCAAAAGACGACCCAGAACTCTAAAAACTGCGCACTACATAACTACAACAAACCAGCAGACAGCTGCTGCAATGGGTAAGGATAAGGCACTAACCACCAAAAAGGGGGCCAACCAGAGCACCATGGAACAATTCACGACCACTACTCTGCCCCCACCAACAGATTCAGATAGACCTGAAGAGACACAAAACCCTGAAGAGTCCCTATCCCTAAGGGATGTGATGAATGCCATTGCCAACTCGCGATCCTCTATGGAAGTCAAAATGGATGGCATCACTACAGAAGTCTCCCTATTGCGACACGATCTCCAGAAACTCTCATCCCGCACTGGCGAGGCCGAGACCATATATCTGTTGTAGAGGATGACCTGAGAAGTATGGGCCAGCAAATGAACAGAGCGCTAGAATGCATTAAAGTACTAGAGACCAGGGTGGAGGAGTGAGAGGGCAGGTCAAGGAGAAATAATATACGTATTCTTGGGCTGCCTGAAAAGACTGAAGGGGATTCCATGGAGCTCTTCCTAGAAAAATGGCTGACCGACCTATTTGCTACCAAGACCGTATCGACACTGTTCTCAATAGAAAGGGCACACCGAGTCCCAACAGGCACACCAATACCTGGCAAACAACCGAGAACGGTGGTAGCGAAGGTCCTCAATTACAGAGATCGGGATGCAATATTACAAATGGCCAGACAAAAAGGGGAGATAACATAACGGCTCCAGAATTGGATTCTTTCCAGACTTCACTAGGGAGGTACAGAAGATGAGACAATCCTTTGACCCTCTCAAGAAGCGCCTACAGACACTGAACGTGAAGTATGGCCTCCTGTTCCCTGCGCAATTGAAGATATACCACAATGGCACCACAATACACTTTACTGATCCCAGAGAGGCATGGGCTTGGGCTGAGGGGCATCTGAAGGGAGAATGGAACGCATGCAAACGACAAGAAACAAGAAGGAACAGGCCACGCCTGAATGAGCCACCAAACGGGCTACCCCATCAGGAAATAGAAGCGAGACCCCAGAGAGAAAATGATTAACTACAAACATGACTGAGAGTTGAAAGAACTCATGACACCTGAGACCCATGCAAAAGATGTGAGCCGAAGGGAAATGGACCAAAGCTAAACGAACCCCCACAAGAACTATCCTACCAAGATATGGAAGCGATACCACAAAGTTAAGGCGAATAAATGAAAGAGCGGACAAAAGAAAATCAACGGAACGTAAAATTAAGCGATGACCACCTAACAATCATAACATTTGGCGAAATGAATGCTGGCGGCCCAAAACCCAGCATGGCACAACCCCCCCGAACAATTACGAAGTGCACACTGTGGTATTCCTAATACCAAAGACTACAAGTTGATAAATGTTTTGTTTAATAGATGACAGATGCTTCAGTTGGGGAAGGAGTATGGGGAGGGGGAATCAGGAGTTACACAGGTATCCAAATGACACCTGGCCCATCAGGACCACTTCATACAAGACATACTTGAAAATGGCAAGAATCAAACACCCACATATGGCAAGGAACTCAGTGAGCAATGGCTACAGCTGGACTTAGGGAAAAAAAGCTTGCCTTCATGACATGGAACATGAATGGCCTGGGAAATAGCATAAAGAGAAGACTAGTAATGCAATATATTAATCGACATGATCCGGATATAGTGATGCTAACCGAAACACACCTGGCGGGCACGAACTGCCAATTCTTCAAGAGAACCAAGTACAAAACAGCAATCCATGAAGGCTTCTCCATGGGCTCGAAAGGTATGGTGATACTGATAAACAAAAGAACCCCGATAGACATAACACACATAATTCAAGACCGGGAGGCAGATTTGTGTTTATGCATGGCACATTATGGAACCAAACCATAGCTACAATAGCGATCTACTCGCCCCCAGCAATAATGGCCCCTCTACTCGAAGAAATCACGCCGATAATAGTAAATAACCCAGCGGATACACTGGTGATGGGCGGGGACTTCAATGAGGTGATGAGCAGAATTGAGGATCGCACACATCAGAGAGGAGGAAATCCGACACGACCAACCAAGCTGGCCAGCTTTGCTTCGGCATTGGGCCTGAAAGATGCATGGAGGGACCTCCACCCAGGCGAGAAACAATTCTCTTTTCACTCGGGTGCACACGGATCGATGTCTAGGATAGACTATTTCATCCTCCCTGGTGTAAACATGCACAAAGTAATTGAGTCAACGCTGCAGCCCCGAGGAATATCGGATCACTCCCCACTCACGATGCTGCTTGAGACACAAAGGCTACAGCCCCCACCGAAGTGGCGATTGAATGTATACTACCTGGGATTCCCAGAACTAACGGAGAAAATCCAAGAAACAACCGCAACGTACTTTGAACTAAATCAGGATTCTGTGGACGATGCTGGAATATTATTGGAAGCATATAAGGCAACTTTAAGGGGTGAAATACTGAGCTGGACCTCAGCACACAATCACACCAGCAAGAAGTAGTAGAAGCAGACGCGAGACGTGCTGAGGAGAACCTCATAAGATCAGGAACGACAGATGACAATACATCTCTAAAGGTGGCACAAAAGAAACTATACAATGTGGCGCTGACATGCGCAAAACAGGCGCACAGAACTACACGAGCAAGGATATATGAAATGGGAGACAAAGCCAGCAAAATGCTGGCATGGTTGGAAAGGAGGGAGGACAGCCACCTCCAGGTACGGCAGATAGGCATCACAAACACTGAATGGGCCTCAACGGACTCAGGCATAGCGGAGGCCTTTGCAACTTACTATGAAACACTATATGCCCCACCGACGAATCCGCTGGACGCCACCATATTGGACTCAGCGACCATCCCAGCACTAAACGAAACCCAGAGGCTGAATCTCGAAGCTGCAATAACAGAGGAAGAACTGACGACAGCCATTTCCCAGCTACAGAATGGAAAAACCCCAGGGCCGAATGGCCTTCCAGTAGAAATATGGAAGAAAATTGGCACCGGAGAAGTGGCGCAACACATGCTCAAAATGTTCCTACAGACAAAGGAGAAAGGCATCCTACCACCGGACCTAAGAAAAGCCAGCATAGTAGTAATACACAAAGAAGGCAAACCTCCAGACGCATGCAGCTCGTTTCGCCCAATCTCTCTCATTAACACGGAAGCTAAAATATTGGCCAAAATACTGACCAACAGACTGCAAACAGTGATAACCTCCCTGGTCCACTCGGACCAATGCGGCTTCATGCCACAAAGATCCACGCGAATGAATATACGCAGACTTTACTCTGCCATTGAAAGATCGGCCACTCTACAGGACCCATTGGCACTGCTTACTATTGACTTTGAGAAGGCCTTCCACTCGGTCCATTGGGAGGCCCTGTGGCTCATCATGGGCAAAATGGGATTTGGAGAGCAATTCACAAACTTGGTCAAACTCCTATACAATGCCCCGATAGCAGAAATCAGAGTCAATGGCTGGTCCTCACGAACCATAAAACCAGGCAGGGATGTCCCCTCTGGGCAATGTTATTTGCACTCGCAATTGAACCACTGGCGATAACGCTGAGGGAGTCCCTAGATTGGGAGGGGTTCCACTGGGCACAGGACTGGGAGGACAGGGTGTCCCTATATGCAGAGGACCTCCTAATCTACCTTAGTGACCCAGCGATCTCCTGTCCCACTGTAACCAATATACTAAGTACATATGGAGCCTTTAGCGGGTTGAGGGTAAATTATGATAAATCCCTGATCTTTCCAATAAAGGGACTCGATGCAGCGACCTTAGCTAATAACCCATTTAAGATCGAGAAAGAGCAGTTCCGATATCTGGGGATACAAATCTCAACAGACCTAACGCAGTATATAGGGAAAAACCTGCACCCAGTAAGAGATAGATTCGTAAATGACGTAAAGCAATGGATGGCCCTTCTGCTCACCCTACTGGGAAGAGCTGCTTTATTTAAGATGTTGGCCCTCCCCCGGTTTTTATATGCCCTGCAGAACGCACCGCTATATATACCCCAAATAGAATTTCACAAAATAGATGAATCACTCGGGAAACTGCTATGGGGAGTGGGGCACCGACAAATTGCTCTCAGAACCCTACAGCGTTCAGTGTGGGAGGGAGGAATCGGACTTCCACACCTGCAGACGTATTACTGGGCTGCCCAAATGTCGGTGGTGGATGATAGCCTGCATGCCGCCGATCCAATGATACCATACAACAGAGCAGACGCCCAGACGGACCATGGAATCACCCCGCTAGAAAGCCTTTATCAAAAGAAAACCCGACAAGCCACACCCACAATGGTGGCTCAGAGAACGCAGATTTGGATGGATGCGCATAAATACCTGGGGTGGGAAGGGAAGGTCACATTGAAACAACCCCTGTGGTGGAATAAACACCTCCCGGACTTAAAGACATTCCCAAATGGGTAGCCTGGGAGGAGGCGGGGATACAGACATTAGAAGACCTGGTACAGGATGGCGAAATCAAGACATTCCAAGTCCTGAAAGACTAATTCAACCTTCCCATCACGGAGCACTTCCACTACATACAGATAAGGCACGCACTTACTGCAAGCGAAATAGACCTCCCAAATGTGCCAGAATGCACCCCGATCGAGAGGAACATAGTGATGGAACGAATTGGACACAAAGTAACATCCACAATGTACAATGCCATCAACTCGTTTGCCACGAAAGAACTCACGAGACTTAAAGAGAAACGGGAAAGAGATGTGGGTCAAATACAAGCAAAGGACTGGACAGTAGCACTTATGTACCCCCGGGAATCAGCAATTTCAGCCAGAATCAGCCTGTCCAGCTAAAAATCCTACATAGGATTTACTATCCTAGAGAGGCCTTGCACCAATGGGGAAGGGCGACGGACCCTAACTGCTTGAGATGTCACCATCTGAGAGGAACCTTCTTCCACATCCTATGGGAATGCCCGCGGATACAGGACTTTTGGCAACAATGCTGCGATAGGCTCGCAACAGTACCTGACCGTGAAATACCGATGGACCCCAAACCTCCTGATACTGGGAATAGATGCGGATATAGAGCTATCCAGATTTGAAAAACTAATGTTTGCAACGACTACGAGTCTCGCAAAAAGAAACATAGCCCAATTATGGGGCTCGCCCACACCGCCACAGTACGCCAAATGGGTAGTGGACGTGGACATGTGCGTCCCAATGGAGGCGAGAGTGTACACCACAAGAGGATGCCCAGAGAAAGCGGCCAAGATATGGCAAAAATGGGAGGACAACTGAAGGCACGCAAAGAACAGACTTAGGGACACTGAGCGCCGAACAGTGAACTGATATAAGCCATTGGAACGATCTCAAGAAACTCTAGATGTAACAACTTTACAATATATGCAAACATAAACCAGATGCCGGGAAGAAATGTATCCCTGTGTGTTTAAATGTTTAAATGTTTACATGGTTATGTGTAGGGACCAATTGTCAACTACTTATTGTGGTTGTGCTTGTTTATGTCCACAAAACAATAAAAATGTTATATAAAAAAAACAATGTTGGTTGTGCGGAAGCCCACGGATATGTGCACCAGCGTCATCACCCCTGCTGAGTATGACGAGTATGAGGAGTATGAGGTGTAGTGTTTAGTTTCCCGAGCTCCTAGCAAATCCCTCATTCCCCCCTGCCCACCAGATGAGTTTACTGCAGCAAGACTACCTGGCCCAATGCCCTTCACAGTACTGGACCAGCTTGCGGGACTTGCATGGGTTGTTGAGTCCTCGCACATTCCAACTGATCACTCTACTCGCCATTGTTAGGCTGGAGGCTGTTCAAGGGGCCTTGCCCTACCCACTTACTCGCCTGATTCATACGCCTGCTGCTGACCAATCTAATGAGGCGTGAATCTTTTTGAACTAACATAACCCAACTTCCTAAAAAACTGCCCACACACTTTCCCTAAATTCCCCCGTCCAACCCACCCCCACCCACACTGCCTAACCCCAATTTGCAGTGGCTTGTGCCCCCCCCACCCATTTACCCTCAATGACCAAATTACCATGGGCCACAGCCCAGGGGCGCCAGACTCTGCCATCCAAGTGACCACCACCACCCAGACCTCGAGGGGAGGACCTCCAAACACCACTTTAGTATGCAGCGGGACTGATGTGTTACAGTTTCAAGCGAACATATTGTATACCCATCGGGGAAAACACGCTAATGCCACACATTTAACCAGGGACCGATCCGGTCCAGCTCCCGAGTGGTGTGGGAGCTCCCCCCCAGCTCCAATCACCAGCCCCTTACTTGAGAGGCCCAGCAAGTTACTTGAGCGGGGATTCGAGAATGTCTTGCACCGCACCAGGGTCTGAAAAAAAGTGCTTAACACGCAGCTTTGACGACGGATATATCATGGAATATTGCATCCCACGATCCCAGAATACTCTTTTTGCCACCAGGAAGGAGAGGCAAGCTTTCTGGACAGCCGGCGGGAAGTCCGGGTAGAATGATACTCTAGCATTCCTGTAGGTAAAGTCCCCAAGGTCTCTTGACCTGCATTCCCGTAGGTAGTGTCCCGGTCTCAATAATTCAACAACATAGCAATTATCGGGTGAGGATTTTGACCAGGTCTAGGATCAGCCTGTAACACCCAATGCGCTCTCTCGAACAGGAATTGAGTAAGCAGTGGGACCCCCTGCAGAACCTCCTTGATAAAGTTTTCCATGAAGACCTACATGCTCTGCTGTGGGATAGATTCTGGACCCCCACCACCCGGATGTTGTTTCTCCGTGATCTTGCCTCCAGAGCCTCATTTTTATCCTCTATGGCCTTCACTTCCCTCCACAGCTCCCGGATCACCAGTGTCACTTCACTGCTTCTGTCCTCCAACGTTCTCACGCGATGCTCAACCTCAGAGATTTTCCCACTCTCCTTCTCTATGCGTTCCTGCATTCTGTCAACCTTGTACACCATCCCGTCCAGCTTTGTGTTGATGGATGCAAAGCCTGACCTCATCTCTGCCAGCACCAGGCCGAGCTCCAACGACATTTGACCCTGAGGGCGTCTCCTCTCGTCGGGCCTGAGAGGGGTGACTTATCAGTGGTGTCCCTAGACGCATTATCTTCTCACTCTTTTTTCAGCCCTTCCTTCTGGGTGAAAGTTAAGCAGGACTGCCACTTGTTTTGCTTAGCAATATAGCTCTCTGTAGGACGTGTCACTGTGGTTAAGTTCAATTTAGAAAGTATTCCCAACATCATTGAGTGTGCCTAATAGCGTCACTGTGGTTAAGGTCAATTTAGAAAGTATTCCCAACATCATCAAGTGTGCCTAATAGCGTCACTGTGGTTAAGTTCAATTTAGAAAGTATTCCCAACATCATTGAGTGTGCCTAATAGTGTCACTGTAGTATAGTTACATTTAGAAAGTGTCCCTAATATCATCACTGTGCTAAAGTTTAGTGGATGGAGTGGATATATCTCTATCTCCTATTTATGCTATGTATATGCTATTCATGCTATGTAGCTGTATCCCCATGCTAGCTGTATCACATATTTACCCTATCCATCCTGCTGCTTTATATACGTAAGCCGCTATGTATGCCCCCGGTCCTGCTCTCGTGCTTGGTCGCAGGCGCTTTACTGATAACCACCATATCACACTACTACGCTTACTCTCTCCTATACACCATCACTAAACTAGAACACAGCCATGCTATGACACATTCGGCCTAGCTTTTCTCATACTAACATGACCCCCACAAACACATCATCCTAATAAAATGCAGCTAGCTGAGTACATCCCGGCTAGCTAAGGAGTCTCCTCAGGCCTAACACAGCCAGAACTCAGTCTGGGTGTCCACCCTCCAGACCAAACACATCCAACTGATTTCCTCAGCGCCACACCCACTGCTAAGAAGCGGGTATCATGCAACAACCACACCAGCTGCACACATATTCGGTGCACCCACGCACCATACAACACTCTCTCTACTGACTTGAACTGTGGTTCCCGAGGAAGTTCAACCTACCAGCGCTTTGAGATCATACCAATGATACATACGGCGCTATATAAATGCCAAGTAACATAACATTTGGGGAATCTTGGATCCTCACTGAAGACCACAAGCAGTGCTTACCAGATCAGCAGAATATGGCCTCCTTCAACCCTATGTGAGTTTTAGGCTTCCTAACGGGCAATCCAATAGCTGCCTTCCTCTGCATCAACTTCCCAGGAACTACTGCACTCACAGTTTTTCCCCATCATGCGAGTCTGGAATACAAGCTTCTGCTCCCAGGTCAGGTTTGCATTTGCCTCCAAGTACCTTGCTACCTCTGGTAGGGTGGCAGCTGTGACCAGGTCTGTCCCATCTCCAAAGAACAAAATCCAGCAAGTGAGATAGATGCGGACTCCTGTGAAGTCTAAAATACTGCGGCTCCCAAGATAGCTCAGGCAGGAGCACGCAGCGGCTGATGGTGGGAGAGGCTCGCCAGCTACTCACGGATCTCCCGACCTCCTGATGCGGCTCTACACTGCGGAGGCGGGGCTGCCACTGATCACTCGCACCAGTTATTCTCCCCAAGTTCCAACAAGACAGCTCTCATAGTGTCGGTCTAGGAAAAATGGACACCTCTCACGATTGACGGCAAACGTATTTTGGTGGCCGAAGGCCAACCGTCTCATGTACGTAACGATAGAAATACAGGTTTCCGAGTTTGACCAATGAACGGCCATTATGATGTAACAAGGATCGCCATTTTATTTTCTAACGATTGCTCATTGCTTTCTGTTCCAATTGCTTCGCAGCACATTTCTGCTTACACTGCTCGACTGTTAACATTGTTGTCTGAACGTGAAAGGACGAGGCCACGAGGCTAATAAGAGTTCATTGAAACACAACGTAGGCAGCTACGGAGAGGAATGCCCGGCTCCCTCCCGAATGCAGCCTTGAAGCAGAGCAAGGTCTGGAATGTGACTTTCCCCGTATGTAGCTCGCTTACAAGTACAGAAGCACTGTGTTCAGTTCAACAAAGAAAAGACGTCTCTGCACTTGCAAGGTTGCATATTGTTACTATAATAGATATTTGAAGGTGTCATATTCGTCGGAAGTGTCCATCATCAAACAGAGTTCAAAGAAACCCAATAAAGGGGGGTGTTAAACAGGTCACAGCGGATTGTATGATATGCATTTTGTATATATGTAACTGATGTACGTAATTCACTCTCTTGCGTCCCTCGAGGTCTAGAGATACATGTCGCGGGGCGTGAGACCGAGTTGGCCAACTGAGACTATTTGCTTTGCAATAAACCCTAGCTTTTGGAATACAACCTCGTGTCTGGCGTATATCGTGTGTGGTGACTTGCCTTGTTTCCATAACGCGAGGGACCCCTAGGGGCCGCTTTCAATAGCTGCGGGAGGCGCAGGCATAGCAGGAGGGATAGGTCCTCCACAGTCTCCCCAGTATCCACAGCCACACTCCTTGTTAGGGAGAATCTTCATGAATAATTCCCTTCACCTTAGAGACCCCCAGCAACTTTGCTGGATTTGAGGACTTGATTATTTACCTCGTATTTTGAGGTGTGTTTTACTCTTGTGTTCTTTGATTATGGCGTTTTAGACAACTCCATAGGCATCTTTTCATGTGTGTTACACAGCACCCTCAGTGCAGTAACACCGGAAAGCCTTTATAGGCTGTCTCAACGTTTAAATACCTTCTCTGGGATAAACTACTGTTTCCCAGAGAATGGAAAGTTAAATTGACTTTACTAGTCTTTTTAAATTCCTAGACCTAGCACACACTATCTTACAATAGAGTGCTGGAGGGGTTATTTAGTATCCCGTCTGTCTAGAAACTCATGTAGCAGTCAAATACTACCCTTTCCTATCGAAATGGCTGGTGGCAGTGGTTTTAAAACAAACTACCATGATTTTTTCTGACGGCGAACACTGGTAGCTAAAATTCACGGGAGTCATGTTTTTCAAGATGGCGTCTGAGCCTCCTTTGTTTAAAACGGGTTCCGGTCTTCTTTTTTTGCCATTTCATTTTGGAAAGGTCCTTCTAGAGTTTGTCTGTACGCGCCAAACTAGGTTTGGTCCCTTTGTTTCTATACCCTTGGCAGGCTTCAGGAATGAAGACCGCCTCTGGTGCCCGAGTGTCTGGGGTGGGCAGGAAGGGAGGGAGGTACCCTGCTGGGCGAGTGGCAGCTAGACTGGAATGAATGGGAGAAAACTGTTTAAAAGGCTAGTCTTTTGGCTTGGAAGGCAGAGTCGACCACTGGAACGAAAGAACCGAAGACAAGCTCGAAGAGGACGGCTGCTGCAACTACTGGACTGTTGCTTTGCCCAGTGGAGCCCTGCTGCAGGGTCCGAATCGCCAAGTTCATCTCGACAGAGAAGCCCTTCAAGGCCAACTTCTTCCTTTGAGTTGGTAGGACCAATCAACTCATAAACCACCTGGATATTATTCTCAGAGCTGGTTAGGATTAACCAGGGGGAAGGACAACAGCTTGTGCGCTTGAAGAACAGCAACGGAATTGAAGATTTGCCAATTTGCCAGCTTTGCGACCAGTCCCCGTGCAGTGCAGGAGTCCCCCGACGTCCTCCCTCTTGTCCCCACGACTGAGGCTCAGGCACAGCGAGATCTGCAGGAACTGCCAGGAACAGAAGTCTTCAGCTGCATCTTTTTCTTCAAAATAAGGTTCTGTGAAAACCTGACCGAGAGAACTTGCCTCTCACTGCGAAAGTGCATACAACTTTGGCAACTTGCAGGCCTAGTCAGCTTGTGACCCAACATAGCATACTTTTTTTAATTATTTTTTTTAATTTTATTTGAAAAAGAAACCGTTGCGGAATGGTTTTGTTTTAAAATAAAAGTGGAAGAATTAGTTGAAACGTGTACTTCAGTGCACTGCACTCAACATTCCCCTAAACAGTAGGCGCATTTGTTTAAGGGTTTCTATTGCATGTCCGAGGGGGCTTGTGGGAAGCGGGGACAGGCCAGCGGAGAACATAGTTCCAGTTCTTCTTTTCGTACACTTTGACCACTGGTTTAACTGGGTATTTTTCCATTAAGGTGACAAACTCAGACACCTTGTCCATTGTTCGTTCAAATCAGGTTTTCGTTCATTTGCCTGTCCTTGGGGTTTCAAGAAGAGGAAACACAATGTCCTCCATCTCTATAGTTCTTGTGCAAAGCAGGGATTTGGACAAAGTCGCAGCAGCGTTTATTTACTTAGAGGAAGTTAGTGGAGTAGCAAGAGGAGACCTAGAAGTATGTGTAGGTATCTCTTGTGTTTGTGTATGTTTGTCCCCATATTTGGACTTTGAATGATGTTTCGATGGATCAGAAACAGCAGTCTGTGTGGCAACGTGTGTTTCCTTTGTTTTAGAGTCAAGCGCTGAGCACAAGTGCAAAAGCATAGATGGACTCTAATGTGCAGGTTCGATAGCTATTTTGACGGATGTTTCGACGAAAGTGTATTTTCCATTGATCCTGTCAAAGGTTGGCTTGGAGTTGTGTGCTTATGGGAGTGCAAGTGTGTGTCCTTGTAGCCAGAGGTCTTCCCCATAGCCAAGCTTTCAGCTTGCCTGGTGGGGCTAGGGAGGGACACACGGGAGTCTAATGACTCCTCTTAGGTCTTTGGTGTCTGAAATGGAGTCATAGATGCCTAACTTCCTCTACTGAGGCAACAGCACAGGTGGAAGAAAGGGATTCACCTGCATTGTGTAGGCAGCCCACCGCTTAGTGCACCCTTCTTTAAGCGTTTTGGGCCTAAATAATTTGCAGGACTTGCAACACTGTTCCAAGTGAACACGTGGAAGGCAATTAGTACACACTCGGTGCGTGGCTTTCCAAGGACATTTTTGTATTGCAGGAAGGACAGAACTTAAAGGGCGTCCTTTCCATTATTGTATGGAAACCTAACAGCAGCCAGACAAAGAAAAGTAGAAAGGGAAGCGAAAAGGGGGATTCTATAAGAAAGGGTGTGTGTGAATGTCATAAACCATGCTCTCCCTACTGTAAAGGCCGAAGCCCAGTGAAGGCCGCAGCCAGCCGTCGAGAAGACCAAGTCCACCAAAGTCTTTAGACGGTAGTCGAGTCGATGAGCAGCTCAATGAAATGACCATCAAGATGATAATGGTGATATAATCTGAATCATTTTAAAACATAAATGTATATCTAGTAGCAATATTACGAACTCTGCATGAAGTGACTGACCGCTATGGCAGAAAAATGAATATGATGTGTGAAGGATCATAGGTACAATACGCCTCACACAGGGATAGTACTACAAACACGCCCAGTCAAAGTCCTTTTTCGAAGTTAGAAAACATAATGCAATACTCTGCACCTACAACTAGATGTCAGTCTATGAACAGCATGCGATTCTAAGCAGATCCACAAGCCTCAGAAATTTATTTATAGAACCTTGATTGGACATTTTGTACTGTTGTACTATCGCTGTTTGGGTTGTGTGAGAAATCAGAAGGTGTCTCACCCGCTAGTTCCTGGGAATCTTTCTCCCAGGTGGCCATAGCTCGGCCATCACCTTAGGATCCAGACCCTGGGAGTTGAAAGAAACCTGATGGTGTCTACCCAACTAGTCCCTGGGGATCTGTCAGGCAGGTGGCCAGGACACGGCCATCGCTATGGAGACCAGTTCCTGGGGGCGGACCAGTGAAGGAGGATCACCTGGAAGGGGGGGTGGGGGGGTGGGGGGGCTGGGGAAGTGGAGCAGCTACACTGACGGGTGTGATGAAGTATTCCCCTTCTTTTAACCCCTCTTTCCTATCCTATCCTATTACATACAACACTCAACTTCTCTACCCCCCCCCTTTCTTAGACAAACACTTTCATACACCACGAAAGACAACAGACTAACGTTAGGGCACATTACCAGACATGTCCCAATTCGAAGGTCATGCAAAAGTCAGGCAAATGACCAGAATCACTCACACCGGTTAGCCCTTTCCCTTCCCCACAGGGATAAAAGGCGGAGCATGAGAGCACACTACGAACAAGGCAGTCCGAACGACAAGAGAGCTAACTCAGCACGGCAATGCAAGAGGAGGAGAAAGAGGGCACAAATCGAGAGGTTACCAATGACAGAAGTGACCGTGCCCTTTTCGACAGACGTGTCCAGAGAAGAAATGGTAAGACTGCGAACAATCGCCAGCGTGTGTTGCAACAGATGTCAATGGTACCTGGGCGCCTCCTCCGCTGACAGCCAAGGTGGGGAGAGACGCGAGGCCCAATGGTACCGGACTTGACTCCACAGACAAGAAAGCAAAGCAGTTCATCACAGTCGGTGAGTCGAGGGGAGAAAATCCTCTGTACAGTTGAAAGCCTTTGACCAACAGATGATTGTGAAACTAAGGGAAGCGAATCCCACATCTTAGAGTGAAACCTGATCGAGGGATGCTGATACAAGAGGGGGAGGAGGGTTTACTGAAGTCCCGATCAACAATCTGTTGACAAGTGTGAACTCAGCAGAAGGGTGTCCACAGTGAACTGTTTAAAAAGACATTAATAAGTACTGATTAAGTGTGTTGGCAAACGTGAACCCGACAGAGGGATGTTGTGAGAAACCCCGAGGGTATTCTCCAGAGTAAGCCTCGGGAATCCCTTATTCAGGCGATGGCCGGCACTCTCAGATCCCAACCCTGGGGGTGAATGAGCGAGGATCACATGGGTAGGGGAGACCAGGGGTATGCTTGGTGAAATACCCCAGGTGAGACACGGTACTACATTGCGGAAGAAGGAGAGCAGGACATAGTCCCTAAGATTGTCTTTGGGTATTCCACATCTGCCTCCCTTCCACCCGAAGAAGCTCCGTTAATAAAATCCAACCACCCATACACCTCTGGTAAACCCACTAGGAGCCCAACCCGTTTCCCTCGAAAACCACAATACACAGATCCTTGGTTTTCTGTTGCTTACCCGAATACTCCTGGTCATTCCTTTTCCTGTCCCTCTGATTATAATTTTCCACACTCCCAAACTGCTCATGACAAACCCCTTCCCTTTTGACACGTACACTTTTGAACCCTGTAGAATTAAATGGACGAATACTAAAACCTTTTACCGGATATGTCCCCAACCCAAGGGTCCGGCATGTTCTGGCAATTGAACGGAATCACACACACCTGACTGCCCTTGCCCTTCCCGACAGGGATAAAAGGTGGAGAACAAAAGCAGAGGACGAGCAAGACAGACCTCACGACATGAGAGCTAACTCAGCAGGGCAGTTCAAAAGGAGGCAAAAGACGGTGCATACCTAAGGGGCGATAAGGAGAGAAGCGACCTTGCCCTTTCCTAACAAGGCCTGTGAAACCCCTGCTGATGGAAACCTAAAACTGAGAACAGTCAGTGTATTGCAAAATATGTCACGGTACACAAGACCCTCCTCTGCTATTACCAAGCCGGGTAGAGATGCTCGTCTCTGAGGTACCAACCTTGACTCCAAAGAGAAGAAAGCCAAGTGGTTCATCACAGCCGGGGAGTAGGGGGCGACAGTCAAAAGGAAACAGAACTGTGTTGAACGAAAAGAAGCAAACAGCTAATTTGAACTTTGAAAGGTATAAAGGAACTATTAAGAAAAGAAAGGGGAAAACCTGCAACAGAGGTGTCCGGCACCACGTGGGTGCTCACGCAGGAAACTCTGGGTGATTACCCAATGGTAGACACTACAGTAACCAGAAGGCCTTCGGAAGAGGCAACGAGAAGTCAAAGTGGTCAGACAGGGGTCTTGTAAAATCCTCTGTACCGTCAAAAGTCTTTGACCGACAGATGATTGTGAAGCTAAGGGAAATGAATTCTGCATGGTGAAATCATTATATGAACTGTGTATCCTAAAGGTTGGCAAGAGCGAACCCAGGAGAGGGATGCTAATGAAAGGGGGCGAAGCCTGAAGTTCCTGTGAACAGTGTGTGGACATGCGTGAACCCTACCGAGGGATGTCCACAGTGAACTGTTGTGCAAAAGGTGGCCAGAGTGAACCCGGCAGAGGGAGGTCGACAAACAAGGATGAATCTTAAGGAGCGGTTTAAAAAGACATTAAGATTTGTGAAAGCAAGAAGTATTGCAAGACAAGGGGAAGTGAAGTGTCCCCATTGTCATTTGGGGTCTGAGCCCAGCGAGGGAGATCCAGGGGTGGAACGTCGGCACCCAAAGTTCACTGAGAAAGGAACTGTTTTCTTGAATACGACTTGAGGGGTCTGCACCCAGAAGAGGGGGACCCAGGGGTGAAACCATCCCCAAACATATTAATGAAACAGAACTTTGTGTTTGTTTAGAATATCAGGCCTCGAAGACAAGAGACTTTTCTTGTTAAAAGAGACTTCACCATCGAAGAACCTGATCGCTTGTGCAGAACTGTCGGTTCGTGATGGGAAAGCTCAAGCGTGTGCTGTGCTCAGGAGATCTGCACTGTCCTGTGATCAAAACGTGGGGCAGAAAGAACCCTGGCAATCATATCCCGACTTATTTGTGAACACTTCTTTCTTGAAATCCTGTCCCACACTCTCTGTAATTAGTTGTAAAGAATTGACAATAGTTTTCTTTTAGTATAGTCCCTTTGACAGGACGGAACAAGGGTTGCCTTTTCTTTCATTTGATGGTCGAAGCTTGCTCCCATTTAAGGTTTAGGTTAGGTGTTTTTCCCTGCGGCCTTTACAGTTTTATAAACACACTTGGACTGATCACTTGTGTCTGTCTTCACTGTTGCCACCATGAGTTCCTTAAAATGTCCACAGTGAACTGCTTAAGAGGACAGTTGTGAGAGTTACAGATGAAGATTGTGTTGAAAGCCATAGTGAAGCCGGCGGAAGGAGGCTAACAATCGAAAAGGGGCAGAACCCGAAAGAGGAGGAACCAGGGGTGAAGAACTATCACCCAAATGTAAATAAAGACAACCAAAGAAGAACTTTGATACCAGTAATGACGTTTTTGTTTTTCATTTTGAGAGTTCATCAGACCCTCGGAAGTGAGAAGCTTGATTGCTGAAGGGCTTGATCCTGATTGGAAACTTCTTGTGGGTCTGAGCCCGAACATGGGGGATCCAAGGGTGAAAAAGTATCACCCAATGTGCAAGCTGAAAGGTACTTTAGTTTGTCATTTTTTTTTAAGACATCAGATACTTGGAGGCAAGAGACTTTTGTAGAAAAGAGACAGCCACCGAAGACCCCGACAAGCTGAGAGCAGAACCGTTCGCTCATGCTGGGAAAGCTTGAGCGTTTGCTGTGCTCCGGAGTCCTACCTTGTACCGTGCTCAAAACGTGGGGAAGGGAGACCCGACTACCGCATCCTGACATTATTTGTGAACTTTAAAAGACTCCCAAGTATCTTAAGCTTGGGAAGGGAGCCGATGCCAAGTTCCCAAGCTATACCCGACATTCTTTTTAACACTTCTTTCAGTTATTGTGAACATTATGGTTTTACCCAAATTGACCTTTTACAATTGACCTTTTGCACAATTGACCCAATTATAGTGTTCCTAATTGACCTTCAGCACAATTGACCTTGATATTATTTTAGTTCCTTTATGTATGTATTGGGTTGGTTTTGGATTATAAATAATATAAGGGGATTGGGAGGGAGTTGCAGGGGGTTTTGGATTGGGTGGGGGATTGCAGGGGGTTTCCCCCCACATATATGTCCTAACTGACCTTCTAAATTAGGTAAATTCTCCCGAGGTCAATTCTCCCGAAGTCAATTGTGAAAAGGTCAATTAGTATACAACCAACATTATCCCTGTTAGGGAGAATTCTCAGAAATTTGCCAATTCCCTCTACCTTCGAGAACCCCAGCAACTTTGGTGGATTTTGAGGACTTGATTTTTTTTAACCTGGAGAGAGTGAGACCCTTTTTCCCCCCACTCTCTCGTGTATTTAATGTGATTTTGTACACTGTTTCTTTTTGGTTGAGGAGTCTGACAAACTCCACAGGCATCATCCTTTACATTGTGTCACACAGCACCTTCAGTGCAGTAACATAGGGAAGTCTTTCAGATTTCCCAAAGGTTTAAATGCCTATCTGGGATAAAATGTTTCCCAGAGCATTAAAGTGAAATTGACTTCACTTACATTTGTAACTTTCTAGACCCAGCACAGACCATCTTAAAATAGGGTGCCAGAGGGGTTACTTAGTATCCCCTTTGTCCAGCTTCTCATTTTACATTTTTATATTTGACCTTTTCCTAACTAAATGGCTGGTGGCAGTGGTTTACTTTTTACTACCATTATGGGATTTTACCGCGGGGTACGTTCACAGCCACGGTAAAGCATCCATGGGTGCCATTCTTGTCAAAATGGCCCCGGTCCTTTTTTTCCCCCCCATTTCTTTGTGAAAAGGTCCTTCTTGTGATTTACTCTGCGCACCAAACCAGGTTTGGTCCCTTTGTTCGTTTGGTCTTTAGCAGACTTCACAAGTGAAAGCGCCCTCTGGCTCCAGGGTCTCTGGCGGGGGCAGGAAGCAAGGGAGGTGCCCGAAACTCCCTGTGCTTAGTCTCCTAGGAGACAGGAATGCACTCTTAGGCGACTGGTCAGCTGGCTGTCTGGCAAGGACAGCCACCCTTCAGGGTGACTGACAGCTAGGCTGGAATGAATGGGAGCATAAAAAGGCGAGGCTTTTTTGGCTTGAAAGGCAGAGTCGACCACTGGACACAGGAATACGAAGAACTTGAAGACGCCTGCTGCACCTCCTGGTCCATTGGTTTGCTCGGTGAAGCCCTGCTGCTGTGCTGAAACTCCAAATTCTTATCGACAGAGAAGCTCCCGCAAGGACTTCTCCCTTTGAGTTGGTGGGAACAATCAACTCCAAAGTAAGCCACCTGGACATCCTTTCAAAGCTCGTCGAGTATCCACTGCAGTCGCTGCTGGAACCGGATAGCCAGGGAGAGGAACACCAGTTCATGTGTGTTGCTTTTAAGCTGGCCAAGAGCTCCAGGAAGATAATCTGGACTTCCAGGAAGCAGGACTGACCAAGCCTGAGCCCCCTCAACAGAGTGCGGGACCCCAGATGCAAGGAAAGCCCATCTCGACAGCCAGGAACCATGGTGTTGCTATTTGCGGTAGAAGCGAGGACCTGAAACACCGAACAGCCACGTGTTTGAAGTTTGCCGGTTGCGAGCGGTGACCATTCCATTGCAGTGCAGGAGTCCCCAGAAGTCCTCCTGCTTGTCCCCATGACTGAGGCCTAGTAACAGCGAGATCTGCAGAGCTGCACAAGAACAGAAATCATCTGCTGCTTTTTCTACAACCTAAAGGTACTGTAAAGTCTAAGAGAACTTACCTCTTGTTGTGCAGTGTTAGGGAGAATTTTCAAAAATGTGCTAATTCCTCTCTAAGATAGAGACCCCCAGCTATTATGCTGAACTTTGGGACTTTGTACTGTTAATTCTATTTGTTTCTGTGTTTGTTTCTTTGGATTGTGGAGTCTGAAACTCCATAGGCATCTTTTACATTGTGTCACACAGCACCTTCAGTGCAGTGGCACAGGGAAGTCTTTTACATTTTCCAAGGTTTAAATACCTTCTCTGGGATAAACTACTGTTTCCCAGAGCACTAAAGTGAAATTGACTTTAGCATTGTACTTGCTAGACCCAGCACATCCTACCTTACAATAGAGTGCTGGAGGGGTTCCTTAGTATCCCCTGTGTCTAAATGCTCATATACCATTTTTAGGTTATCCTTTCCTCACAGAATGGCTGGTGGCAGTGGCTTAGTTCCAAACTACCATGGTTTGCATTTACCACGGCTGTTGGCAGCTCCGGTAACACTAACTGTAGGAGCCATCTTTTTCAAAATGGCGCAGAACCATCTTTGACACAATGGTCCCTGGTCGTCTTTTTTCGCCACGTCTTTGTGGAAAGGTCCTTCTAGAGATTTTCTCTGCGCGCCAAACCAGGTTTGCTTTGTTTGTTGATTTTGCCTTTGGCAGGCTACAGGGGTGAAATCAGCCTCTGGCTCCAGAGGGTCTGGGGTGGGCAAGAAGTGAGGGAGGTGCCCGAAACTCCCTGTGCTTAGTCTCCTAGGAGACCCAAATGCACTCTGTGGTGATTGGCTGGCTGACTGTCCGGCAAGGACAGCCACCCTGCTGGGTGAGTGACAGCTAGGCTGGAATCAATGGGAGAGGACTGAATAAAAGGCGATCACTTTGGCTTGGAAGGCAGAGTCGACCACTGGACGAAGAAACCGAAGAAGAGCTTGAAGAGGATACCTGCTGCAACTCCTGGACCGTTGGTTTGCCCAGTGAAGCCCTGCTGCAGTGCCGAAATGCCAAATTTGCAGCGACAGAAGCCTCTGCAAGGAGGACTACTCCCTTTCAACTCCAAAGTAAGCCACCTGGACACCCATCTCGGAGCTGGTTGAATTTTCTCAGAGTTGCTGCAGGAAACTGTATAGCCAGGGAGAGGGACACCAGATTGTGTGCATAACTTTTAAGCTGGCCTAAAGCTTTTGGAAGATCCTCCGGACTCCCACGAAGCAGGACTGACCAAGCCTGTGCCCCTTCAGCAGAGTGCGGATCCCCAGAAGCAAGGACAGTCCACCTTGATGGACAGGAACCGCGTTGTTGCCATTTGCGGTAGCTGAAATGCAAAACAGCCACTGAAAGCGAAGTTGAGTCCCCAGACGTCCTCCCTCTTGTCTCCACAACTGAGGCCCAGGAACAGTGAGATCTGCAGAGCTGCACAAGAACAGAAGTCATCAGATGCATCTTTTCTTCTTTACCAAGAAACTGTAAAACAAGTCTAAGAGAACTTACCTATTACTGGAGAAGTGCTTGTAACTTCCACAACTCCCAAGGCTAATCATCTTGTGGCCCTGCATTTCATTCTTCTTTTCATCAAAGACTCCTAAGAACTTGTGCAAAGACTTTCCCATTTACTTACCAGAAGTGCTTTATCCTATCCAAGGCTTTTGCCTATTGATCTAGGCTTGAATTGAATGACTCTTCTTGTGAGCTCTAAAAGTATCTGCACTGCTTAAGAATATTTGTGGTCTCCTGTTTTCTAATATCCTTTGCCTTTTACCAACTTTTAAAGAGTGTTCTGAATGCCAACAGTAGGATATTAATGTCCCCAGCACCCTTCTTACTGAAGTCACCTGTGGGTGTAGGCCATCCCAAAAGGGTCTTGTCTGATTCAGAAACACAAAGTGTACAGTATTGAAGTATATTTGTGTGTTACTATTCTATTGCTCCCTTCTAAAGAAGGCTTTATAACTGACTGATAAATACATTTATAATTGTTCATGCAAGAAACCTTGAGTGTAAGAGTTTATTTGAATACCTGTAACTGTGAATCTGTGTGTAACTCCACTACAGCTCAAGTTTCCCCTCGAGATAAGCCTGGCTGCTCAACAAGCTACTGTTGGTAGTGTTCCCAGAGGGTACTGCATTCAAACGTTGCCCAACATGTAGCCACTTGTCCTTGTTGGAGAGTTGCTTGGATGCATGTGTAGAGTTGCTGTCAGCTTCTTTACTTCACAAACCTAATCAGCTTGTGGCCCTACTTTGATTTTCTTCTATTCTACCAAGACTTTTTAAACATTGCAAAAGACTTTCTACTTACCTGCAAGAAGTGCTTCAGTTCACCTTGACTTTTGCTAACTTAACATTGGCTGGGCAGGCTCCCTGAATTACTCTTCTCTCTTCTGCTTATGTGTTGTGCCTTCCTTCCAGGAAAGTGTTCACTGACTTTGCACTGGGGGGTGGAGGATTAGGGGTCGTATTGAAACTTAAGAAAAACTGTATGAATCTAAATGCAACAGTGATATATTAAATGTCAGCAGCACCCTAGCTATTGAAGTCAACTAAGGGTGTAGGTGGTCCCGGTGTGTCATCCCAAATGGGCATTTGCTGATTTAGATAACAGAGTGTATTTTTGAAGTGCATTTGTCTGGTGCTTTATATTGCTCCCTGAAGAAGGCTTATTCTAACTGACTGATGAATACATTAATAATTGTTTTATCAAGAACCCTTGTGTGTAATTGTTTATTTGAATACTTGTCACTGTGAATCTCTGTAACTCACATTGACCACTCTTGAGATAAGCCTGGCTGCTCCACATGCTACCAACCTGTGCAGTGCATACTTATATCAAAGGTCCGGTTTCTATTGCCAGGAGGTCAGGGTTATTTTAGTGCACCCAAAGGGTACTGCATACAATCTTGCCTAACAATCCCACACTCCTTGTTTGTATTTAGTGTAAGGATTGGCAATAGGTTTTTTAGTAGAGGCACGTTGATTTGGACAAGACGCCACTAGGGTTGGATTATTTTTATTTGATGGTTGCAGCTTGCTCCCATCTTAGATTTACATTAGGTGTTTCTCCAACCCATTTAATATAGTTTAATAAACATCCTTGAACTGTGATCACTTGGGTCTGTCTTTACTGTTGCCATCATGAATTCCTTACAGGGTGGACCAGTACTGGAGGATCACCTGGCTAGGGGGAACTCAGGGCGTGGGACACCTGATGGTGAGACACGGTATCCTTCCCTGCAACATCTTTATCCCATCCTACCAGTTAGGATATTTAGAACTCCGCCCCCCTTGCCCCCCTTTCCCTACATGAACACTTTCACACAGACAGCCCTGCTCTGGGAGAAAGCAGACTCACACCTGAGCATTTTACCTGGCATGTCCCACTACTATGGTAAGGCAATGTCAGGCAATTAATGGTAATCACTCACACCTGACTTACATTAAGCTTCCCCACACGGATAAAAGGCGGAGCACAAGAGCACACTCTGAGCGAGACAAAGTAACAGTGAGACAGCAGCTGAGTGAGGGGAGAAAGACGGCAGAACAAGAAGGGTGCACCAGAAGGGAGATGCCCTTGACCTTTCCGGCGGAAAACCGTTACTTTCAAAGGTCCTTTGGGTTGAAAAGGAGTAAGGCAAGAAACAAGACTGAATAACCCTGCATTGTGTGTCCGAGATACCTGGGGCCCTTCTGCATGGCTGGTCGAGGAGGATCAGAAGCTGTTGTGGTACCGTCCTTGGCTCCAAGATTAAAGCAGCACCAGTAAGATTAACACAACCAGTGAGTTGGGGAGATCGATGCAAGACCGGTCTGTATTGAAATCAAGGTTACAAGCGGCAACATTGTATAAATAGCGCAAGAGGGTAGATATGTAACACACTATGAAAGCGGAATTGCTGATGGATGTTTGAACTAAGGAGAAAGATACAACACCTGTGACTGAGTGGTCTTGCACCGCGAGGGTGCTCAATGGAAGGTCTCTGCAAGGTGTCCAGCTAAAAGTGATAAAAAGTAAAAGGCAAGAGTGGGGAATTAAGTAAATTGAAGTGGTCCTGCAATGGTTTAAGCTAAATCCATCGCACAATCCAAAGTCTTCGATTTCCGCCATGGTCCAAGCCCAAATGAAGGAAACCAATTGAGAACACTGTGAAAAGGGATCAGAACCCGAATGAGGGAGGTGCATGGTTCGAGCCCGATTGAGGGAGACCAACTGAGAACATTGTGCTAAAGGGGGTCCAAACCTGAAGGAGAGAAACCCATGGTGAATAGTGAACCCGAGAAATTGTGAATGAAAACATTTGGAAGGGATTCCAAGATGGCCGCCGGCACTGAGTAGACGTGCCGGCGGCACTATCCGGACCCAACTGAAGCGAGGTGCCCACCGCCCCTTCAGCAAGCTTTTGCAGTGGTCAGGACGGACCCTCAGCGTGCGAGGACGGAGTGGGAATCACCCGGAGTCAGCGGGCACTGGTCGCGGGTCCTCGGGAGTGGTGCAGCCGGGGTGGGACCAGAGGCGGCCTGCGCGGCGGACAGTGGGAGCTCCTGAGGAGGCGCCGAAGCAAATCGAGGCCGGCAGCGTGTAGAGCCTGGAGGCTCGGTGAAGAGCGGTGCTACAGAGTATGACGTGCAAGCCCGACGGGACTCCAAAAGTGGGCTGCAAGCATAGACGAACGTGCGGAGCTTGCACCGCGGCTTGCCCATCTCCCCCCCCCCCCCCCCCCCGAGGCGAAAGGGTGCGGAGTGCCGGGAGAAGTTGCTGCGGCGTGGGGGGCCGCTGACCACAAGTCGCAGGAGGTGTCCGGCAGAGGAGGAGGTGTGGCGAGGCACTGGAGGGGCTATTCGTGTGCAGCTGAACCTGTGGAAGTGCTGCGGGGACGCTCCCGCCCCTCCGGACCAGGCGCTGCAGGCTTGGAGACCGCCGAAGCCGGGCTTCCTCCGAGTCCCCACCAGGTACGCGGGAGCACGAAAAGGAAACGGGAGTGAAGGTAGCCGGGGGGAGCTGCGGTGGCGTGGGATGGCCTGGGAGCGAGTAAGTCGCCAGAGGAAGAGGTGCCCTGGAGTGCCAGAGGGGCTGAGCTGCTGGAGGCGACGTGGGAGCGCCCAGGCCTGGTGCCGCAGATCTGGGAGGCCCGCCGTTGCCCCATCAAGTGAGCAGAAGCGCGGAGGGAGAACGGGAAAGAAGGGGGAGGCTACGGGACTTTGAAGGTGGCTGGAGGGCTGCTAAATCGCCCCGGGCTGAAGGAAAGACTGCACACTTGGTACCTGGCCCTGGTGGCCCTCCGAGAACCCTTCAAATTTGGGGTGGGCGAGTGGGCCGCCCCCCCACTAAGTGAGGAGTACTGGAGAGGAGGGGTCAGAGGGGCTAGACTGGGAAGGAAGTGGGGGCTGGGGCAGCCTAGTCAGCCCCCACTGAAGATTCAAGTGAGTCTTTCATCGGGATTTCCACCACCTTTTCCCAGCAACGCTCAGAAGGCCACGTATCCACGGAGGATTGCAGTGACTGCGCCCCCCGCCTCTTGGAGTCGAGAAACCTCAACCCTTCCAGGTACAGAGGGAGGTCTTCCATCCAGGACAGCCAGAAAGGTGCAAAATTCAGGGGAGTGCGCGACATGAGCACCAAGAGCAAAAATAAAGGGGGAGGGCGGCCCCAGCCCCGGGCGACACGACGGGCACGCTCCTGGCAATCTGGCCAGCACAGTCTTTGTGGGAAGCCTCTGGGTCCTGTCAGGAGGAGCCCGGGGAGGACTTAGACCAGGGAAGCTCGGAGGAACAGGCAGCGATGTCCAGACGGGAATTTCGGGGGGAGTTGCAGGCTTTACAATTGAAACTAGCAAAGACATTTCAGGAACAATTTCAATTGATGAGGGCTGACCTAAATGAAGCATTGGGAGAGATTAGACAAGAGCTGAGGCAATTGAGTGAAAGAACTGACAAGCTGGAAAAAGGTCTCCAAGAAGTAGAGGATGACACCATAGCTAACAGCGAGTCTATAGAGAAGATCGACGTAGCAACACGAAACTTAGAGGCTCAGATGGAAGATTTAGAAAACAGATCCCGAAGGATCAACATTAGAGTGAAACTTCTGCCGGAGTCAGTGTCAGAGAAGGACTTGAAAGCAGTCCTCCAGGGCATTTTTGCTGACATCTTAAATGAAGAGCGCCCTGAGAAGGTTGAACTTGACCGGGTGCACAGAACGGGGCGGTTGCCCAAAGGCCAGATGGCGAGGCCTAGGGATGTCCTAGCTGCTTTTACTAGATTTGCCCAGAAGGAGGCGGTATTGCGCGCGGCTCGGTAGCGGGAGCACATTACATTCAAAGGTCAGCAAATTGCGCTGTTTCAAGATTTGGCAAGTAGCACGCTTCTAAAAAGATGACAAATGGGCCCGTTGCTAAAGGTTCCCAACGAGAAGGACATACGGTACAAATGGACTTTCCCATTTGGCCTGATTTTTGAGTTACATCTCTACAGGAAGGGGCTGATCTCCTACACATGGACTTTGAGGAAATTCTTCGAGCTCAGGGTGGGAAGGTCCACCCCAGGCAGAAACCCTGGGGATGGACGACAGTAGGAGCGAGCAGGAAAAGAGGGTAACGAAAGCAAGAAGCAGCGAAAAGGAAACCCGGGCGAGGACAGGAACGGGTCACTAGTCGACTCCTGATTTCGAGAGCTGTAAAGGGGAAGGTGGGCCTCTAACAAGGGACTTGAGGAAATGGGTCTTAGGAGGAGCAACCATTTTGGGAATGGAAAGGGCGGTGATGCCAGAGTTTGGAGTGGTGAGTGGACTGGAAGGGGGATGTCCTTTAGGGAGAGGGTTTGGGGGGGAAATGGGGGTGTTGGGGGGAGTGGGTCAAGGGGTGTGGGTGGACGAGTCATTCAGAGGAGGGAGGGGAGAGAGGACAGAAGCTTATGGCGTGGCCCAAGTCGCAAATCATGGCTCCTTAAGTGTTAACGCATAATGTGAGAGGGCTAAACTCCCCTCTAAAGAGGAAGAAGTTGGAGCTCTTCATGAGAAAAGAGAAACCCGATGTTATGGGACTTCAAGAAACACACTCGTTACACAAGGACCAGGGTAGACTGAAGCTGCGTGGATTCGCTCAGATCTTCCATGCCTCAGGGCCGAGTAAAGCAAGGGGGGGGTCGCTCTTGCAAGTAGGAACACTGTTGACTTCGTTGCTGAAGCAGTTATGAGAGATAAGGAGGGGAGATACGTAGTGGTCAGGGGAAAATACCAGGATACCCCATATACCTTTGCGGTTATATATGGCCCCAATTCCGGTCAGGAACAGGTCTTGCTGCAGGTTTTGAAAATATTGGAGGAGCATTCTAGGGGGCAGATTGTTTTGCTGGGAGACCTGAACATCGCTTGGGATAGGGAGAGGGACAGAAATGGTAAGCGAGTGAGCGGGGGGGGGGGGGGGTTGTGGGGAGTAGGTAATGTCGGTTGAGTTGAAGGAGAGGTTTGGGAGGTTGGGTCTGAAGGACGTGTGGAGAGAGTTGAAGGGGGGAGGAGGAGGGCTACACATTCTTATCGGGAGTACATGGATCGCAATCCAGAATAGACTATATATAGGTTTCGGTGGGACTGGTGGGAGGTATTCGAGAGGTGAATGTGGGTCCGATAGGGATAGCGGACCATAAGAGTCTCAGCGGTTCTAGACCTGGGTAGAAAGGTGAGGGGAGTGTGGGGCTGGAAATTTCCATGAGCAGTCCTGAGAGACCCAGCTGTTCGCTGCGACATAGAGGAGAGGATTGGGACCTTCTTCTCTTTTAATAGAAAGGAGGATACGGGAGAAGGGGTACGCTGGGATGCGTTTAAGGCCACTATCAGGGGGGACTTAATTGCTGCAACTGCTCTCCGTGTGAAACAATTGAAGGCTTTAGAGGCTAAACTTGAATCTGAGGTGGAAGCGGCTAAGCAGGCGGCAGGGATGACCCTGCCCGGGTGGCTATGCGGGAATATAGGAAAGCAGTAGGCCAGCTGGAACTCCTGCGTACCAAAAAGGCTGAGGGGGCTTTGCTAGCAGTAAGACAGAAATTCTATGCGATGGTTGGCACGTCTCCTTAGGGGAAAGAGCGCAGAACGCTATAACTGCGCTGAAAGTGGGCCCGGGGCTAAGCGTCACCAAAAGGGCAGAATTACAGGAGGCCATAGCGGGGTTCTATGAGTCCCTATATGCATCCCAAAACCCCCCCTGGTGATGCGCAGGACAGGTTATTACAGTTGGTACAATTAAGGGAAATTGATAGGGAGTCGAGAGTCGCCCATAACCGAGAAATTACAGTAGAGGAAGTTCGAGGGATGATTAGAGCCCTCCCGGAAAATAAGGCCTCGGGTCTGGACGGTTTTCCACAGCCTTTTACAAGATGTTCATCACGCAGCTGGCCCCTCACCGGACCTCTCTGTTCAATTTGTTTCGGCAATTGCATAGAATTGCCCCGTCCATGGAGGAAGCGAAGGCGACCCTTGTTCTCAAACCGAATAAGGACCCAGAAGAGAGAGCAGCCTATCAACCTATAGCCTTAATCAATGTCGATGCCAAGACTTATACAAAAATCTTGGCTAATAGACTGGATGCTATTCCCCCCATCTCTGATCCACCCTGACCAGGCGGGCTTCGTCAGGGGTCGGCAAACGGCCGATAACATCAGACGGGTGGCTCATTTGGTAGAAAAGGTCCAGCGAACAAACACTCCTGCGGTCTTGGTAGCATAAGACGCGGAAAAAGCCTTTGACCATGTGGAGTGGTCCTTCTTGTTCCAGGTAATGGAAAAGATGGGCATTAGGGGGGAATTTCTGACCATGGTGCAGGCCAATTATCAGGCTCCCTCGATTAGAATAATGGTCAATGGGTTAGCCACTAGGCAGGTCAATCTCCAGAGGGAACGAAACAAGGTTGCCCGCTATCCCCAATCCTCTATGCGATTTATTTGGAACTGTTGTTGCAAGAAATTAGGGAAGTGGTGAACATACGGGGTATCCCGTTTGGAGGGGACCAGCACAAGGTTGCAGCCTTTGCGGACAATATGCTGCTTATGCTGAGAGCCCCGCGAGCATAGCTACAAGATAGTTTGTCCTTGCTGGAACAGTTTGGGGAGGCCTCAGGATTAAAAGTTAACACTACCAAATCAGAGGTCCTGAACTTGACCCGGAGGGGAAATGAACGGGACGAGCTAAAAGGGGGCACTCATCTCATGTGGAGTCCGGGAGGGGTCAGATATCTAGGGGTAAGGATTACGGCGACTCTGTCAGGGTGGTATGCAGCGAATTTTCCCCCTCTCCTCAAAGCAATTAAACAGGATTTCCAAAGGTAGAGGAGTCTTAGGGTCTCATGGTTAGGGCGATTAGCAGCGGTAAATATGGTAACACTCCCGCGACTTCTGTACTTAACCAAGCGGTCCCTCAACCGGTTCCCATGAGTTTCTTTTAAGGATTTAGGGACCCTGACCAAAGAATTTATTTGGGAAGGGAAGAGACCTAGGGTGGGTGGTAACTTGCTGATGGCTCCCAAGAGTGAAGGAAGCCTAGCACTCCCAAACTTTCGATGTTATGAGGCTACTCAGCTGCGCATTATTAGAGAGTGGTTGATGGGGGACGAAAACCCAGCAAGATGAGCTCTGGGTGAAAATGGATAGGGCAGCTGCTCACCGCGCTTTATCGGAAGTGCTTTGGCTCCCCAAAGAGCATAGGCCACGGCACCTTTATGAAAGTACCATAACTAGACTAATGGCAAATACTTGGGATAGGCTGGTGGGCTCCAAGGGTGTCACTTCGTATCCATCCCCTTTTACCCCCCTCTTTGGTAATGGTAACTTCAGGCCTGGAGAGGGGTGCTTTCGAGAAGTGGCGGGAAGGCGGCTGTGAGAAGTTATGTGAAATGTTTCGTGAGGCAGAAATATTGTCGTTTGATGATTGCAAACATGAATTTGCTATACAGGAGAGGGAAAGATTGAGATATGCACAGATAAGGCATTGGGCACTACACCCGGGCGGCAACTAGGGAACCGACACTTTTTGAAAAGTTCCTTCTAACCAATGATAGATCGAAAGGCCTTATCTCTAATATTTACAAGATTTTGAATAGCTCTCCTTTGGATCCTCAGTGGGCGTACATGCTGGAATGGGAAAAGGTTTTAGGGAGAGTCATCAGTAGGGCAGAGTGGGAAAGATTGTGGAGACGGATACCTAAATTGGCTAGGGCGACACAGCTTCAGGAGGCATGGTATAATATTTTATTTGGCTGGCATTATACTCCTGCCAGGCTGCATAGGATGTTCCCCACAGTATCGGGTAATTGCTGGAGGGGATGCAATATGGCAGGCACTGCAGAGCATATATGGTGGAAGTGCCCCAAGATTGCACCCTTCTGGGAGAAGGTACAAAGGGAGCAGAACCAGGCTTTTGATCAGGAGGATGTACGAACCCCAATGCAGATTCTTTTGGGCATTCGAGAAACTCCCGAAAAGGGGAAAAGCAGAGGAAAGGAGAAAGCGAAAGTGATCCTGTTGCTTGCAGCAATGTTGTTGATAGCGCAAGGTTGGAAGGGCCATGAGATCCCCCGGAATTCAGAATTGGTTACGGAAAATCTGGGAAATAGTAGCTATGGAGTGGGCAACTTACGCCATGGAGGATAAAGTGCAAAACTTTGCTGCGGAATGGGGGGGAGGTGATGGCCTTTCTTAAAAATGACTACAGAGTGATGTGATGCTCGCAGCGCCTGAGACTACTTGAGCTCCAATAAGGTGGAAGAACTGGCTTGAAGAAAGATGATTTGGGTCTGGATGGCTCGTTATAAGGGATTGGGGGGTGGGTGTGGAGGGATGGGAGGGAATGTTTTACTTCTCTGTTTCCGTCTTGTTGCAAAATTCAATATAAAGAGTTTACAAAAAAAGAAAACATTTGGAAGAAAGTAACTTTAGTGCCGTTTTCTTTTTACGTCAGGCCCTCTGCAATAAAGAGACTTTGAATGGTGAAGAGACTTTGGCACAGCAGGCCCTGAAACCTATGCTTTCAACTGTATCCTCGTGGCAGAGAAGCCAGAGTGTGTGAGAAGCTTGAACGTGCCGCCTTGTCCCGTGCTGAAAACGTGGGGAAGGGAAGCCAACTGCTCAACTAACCGCACATATTCTTTCTCGAACACTTTCCTTTTGCATACATTATATATAATAGCAGGTCCAATAGCACAGCGAGTGGAGCGCTCACTTTGACATCTGTGCAGAGCCTGCTGATGCAGGTTCCCGGCAGGGCCAAACTCAGCCTTTCATCCTTCCGAGGTCGATAAATGAGCATCACACACCATGGGTAATAATAAGCAGCGTTCAGATACCCGAGGGTTCGTAGCGCTATATAAATGCTAAAATTATTATTGTTATCCCACACCATTTTGTATTTAGAAGGACTGGCAATAGGTTTATTAGTATAGGCCTTTTTTATTTTGACAAAGCCTCCACTAGGACTGTGTTATTATTTGATGGTTGTAGCTTGCTCCCATCTTTGGATTTAGGATTAGGTCGGTCTTTAACCAACCCATTGAAGTTCAATAAACACCCTTGAACTGTGATTACTTGTGTCTGTCTTCACTGTTTGATACCATGCCTTCCTTACAATTACTTTATCACATTCTCACCCCTTCTAAGAGTATAGTCTTCCCATGCCCATTTACGATTGGGATCAATGTTGTTTTGTAGAATTGTGAGGGGCTGAGTAGGTGGTTTAGCCACTCCTCATCTTTGTACTCTTGCGGGGCAGTAGTCATTCGTCACAATGAAAAAGAAGGTTATCACTCATATCAAGTACAGTGGTCACATTCCTTCAATGTGTTCAAGATAGAAGGTGGGTATGTGTCAGTGTATTCATCAAGGGGGAACATATCCAAATGCGTCGGGGAGATTGTGAGACGTACATAGTAACTGAGACTTGCCATGCCTATTTTGTGGCTATAGTCAGAAGACTGAACAATTTAAAAGAAAAAACACAATGGCACTTATGTTTGTTCAAAGACTGAAGCCTTTCCGTATGAACCACCCCATTAGGAATTGAAATTGGAGTTTTAAACTTGCTGCATTTGATCCCACAAAAAGGATTTGAATAGTTTCAATAAGAGGCAATGTTATCATGGTTAAATATAGCAGATTGTGGCAAGGTAATTTTGATGCTTTAAATCCTCTTCCAAATATTGAGGAAGATATTTCCATTTTGTATAGTCATGGCATAATTTACTAACGGGAGGTCTTTTATCAAGTTCTAGAATGCTTTAAGTGCTGCTAGATATTTTAATATCCAAGTAAATTAAATGTTTAAAATGGTAGGTGTCAAATATGGCGCCACATTATATCAATCATCAGTCATCTCCTTCCATGTAAGAAGGAAGCCTGTAATTCTCCCTTGCATTGGGATACTGAGGGGCACGGCAATCGGAACAGAGTTATTATGATTTAGCAGATCTTGTGTAATATCCCATGAGAACGAATGGCAGTGTGGTTACGGGCCCTTTTCTACCCCTTGCTTTATATATTTAAAGCTCTGTCCCTTTGGTGTTTATAGGCACACTGGCAGCCAGGATGTAGAGACCATCAATTTACTGTACACCCTGCCATATGAGCGCAGCACAACTGAAAGAAGGCTTGTTTGTATACCTTCTCCCATCTGCCTTAAAATCTCTCCTCCAACGTTACCCACACCCGAAAACAAGCATTAATTTGTTAGGGAGATTTTTCCATAGCCCTCTGGCGAGAGGTGTGAAACTATCTAGTCTAAGGCAAAACAGGGATCCAACCAAAAGGAAAAGATCAGATCACTCATTAATGGCAGTTGTGGCAGAGTAGTCCTGCTTAACTCAGGTAGGGGTGCTGGTAGTGAAGTACAGTTAATCCCCAGTTTCCCCAAAAGAATACACAAAGCTGAAATACAGAAAAATATACACTTTTATATCAAATTAGACAAATAATCTATATTAGGTTACACACATACTTTGAGTTAAACATAACATATAGCAATAACACAGTCTAGATATAAAACCAATAATGGTCACTTAATACTCAATGCACTCAAACTATAAGTGTTGCCCACTACCTTGGGGTAGGCACAATAAAAGGCTAAGGGGTGGAAAGAAAATCGAACTCTAGGCACGGTAGAATAATGCATTCACATAGTTATGGTCTGGACCCAAAATACCAATGCAGAAAATATTAACAGTAATTTCTAGCCCTCTGGTACTTCATATGAATGGCTCAAATGGACACCATAAATTAAATACAGGGCATATATGGAGGAGAGATGGTTAATGCTTTAGAACCCAGCCAAGAGGGCCTCCAAAGGCAAGTTTAGATTAGGCCAACAATACAGGGGCCCTACGCTCTTATTAAACACCTTGAAAATAGATACATCAATAACCAGCAGTATTGTAACTTGGCCTTTTCAATAGACAGGAGTGGAATGCCAAGTAAATAAATGCTAAAATGAGAGTTGTTTGGCCTAAAAGTCCTAAAGCCCAAGGTCGACCCAGAAAAAATGTCCAAGTAAAGGTACTATTACAGTAATTTTTAGAGATTTAGGTAAATTCAAAGGTTCCACATAGGAACTAATGGGACAAAGTCTGTTAGCAATGCCACAGGTTATGAGGAAAAGTCAGGTAAGTTTAACTTATATTGCAGAGGTGCAGCAAACTACTCCTGGGGACGTCGGAGCAGCCTCTCAAGAAGAGTTCCAGTCCGGGATTTGAAACATAGGCGCCCCAGAAAGTAAGTAAACATAGCAGGATTCATGCCAATGCAAGTTAATGGAAAGGTGTGTTTGAAAGGGGGCCTGCGGAAACCAAAGATCATGAACCTGTAGGGTCCCAGAGTGTGAGAATTTTGAATAACCCGCCATCCCAGTGCCGACAGACAAGTACTCAGAGTGGCATTTCCCAGATAACAAGGACCAGAAACATAGAAAATACCCAGTGAAGTTTCTTGTTTTTCAGGTTGGGTTGCAGGATCCGGTCACCCAAGGACTTAACCCTGGACCAACGCAAATCATACAGAACAATGCCCTCCGCGCTGCCCAAGGTATCACAAAAAGAGAACACATCTCTGAGGCCAGAAAACTAGCCCCCTGGCTACCAATAAGGGAAAGAATCATCCTCAAAGCTCTGACACTGACCCACAGGTGCATCCACCTCACCGTCCTGGTTTACCCCTCACAAAGAATCCACCCCGTCTCCTCCACAAGGCCAACCAGGTCACCATATACCAACATGCTCTGTGTGCCACTAGTAAAAAGAGCCAGAGCTGGAGCCAGCTTCCCTTATCTCGCACCATCACACTGGAATACCCTACCTCCCACAATCCGAGGTGAGCCCTCCCTCATTGCCTTCCGGAAAGCTATGCAAACCGTCCTCTTCACATAAGGTCTCTCGCAGCATCATGTTTGCCAATAAACTGTCTGTAATGTAATAAGCAAAGATGCATGAGCTGTAATGACTAATCTGTTTGTAGCAATCATAATGTGCCAACGACTGCTACCAATCCTGTACCCCCTGTAACTAAGTTCCTGCAAGTAACAGCACCACAATGCCCCTGGGCTGTCTGCACGCTATATAAATATAAATAAAATAAACTCCAACAACCCAAAAAAACAACAATCTGATTTCCTTCGAGTGGAAACAATGGTAATGATCATGCCAAGAAGAGGTATCGGAATAAGAAGATACTGATGTCTCAAAGGGCAAAGAAGGGCAGACAAGCCAGCAGAAAACAGTCCCACAAAGCAAACCGTGGAGGATACCCACGAGATGGCACAAACAGTAGGATTAGTGGTGTCCCACAAGCCTTCCGGCTGACTGCGGCTTTCAATCCCAAAGCTCACCACAAAAGGGAGTAATTTGGGAAGGCTGTGACTAAAATTGCCCTGAAACAGACCTAGCCCACTCAGTGAGGAAGTAGACAGGGAGCACAAAGACAGCCTCTGAAGAATATCCAAAAACGTAAAACCATAACTGGAGCTGTATGAGACACAAACCTGGTCCCACAGGTTTGATGGCATCACCTCCATAGCAATATCCTCCAGCAGATAGGTGAAACCTGCAGAAATCTTTGAATGGAACCAGCAAGGCAGGGTTAGGGACACCCTTAGACATACACAGGTTAACCAATGCTAGTGTCCCAATCACACACAGGGGCATTCACACACAGGTTTTAGTTGCCACCCAATCAGGATGGCCACAAATACTGACAAACACCCATGTCATAATACACAGTATGTGTATTGACCTGTCTAGGGAATGGTTTCAACGGTTCATAGTACATTTTTTGACAGTCAAAGTTTCGAATGGTGAAACTTCCGACACAAAAATGTCGGAAAAAAAAGTTTTGAATTATTTTTATGGGTTTTTTTTTTTAAACACTATTTAACTATAGCAAATTAAAATAAACCTGTTACCATTTTTAAAAAAAGATTAAAAACTTTTGTTTTTGGCACTTTTTGTGTCGAAACTTTTACCTGTCTAAACTATTTTTTCGAAACTTTGACTGGACACCATTTCAACCAGTCCAAAATCACTACTGACTGTTTGTACATTGGCCATTTCTGGCCTGCCTTCCAACATACAATGAAATGTGGAAATAACAAAATAGAGAGCAGGAATTAACATTAGTACCGCAATGGCTTCCAAAACAGTACATTGGTCAACTAAATCAAACTCAAACGTTTAGGGAGCTCTAATGATCTGTATTGCGATTTGAGTCTATAGAAGCTCCTTATATGTTGCTTTTAGTGTTACTTATTTGAACTTATAGATCCAAGCTGCACATGGTATACATAGACACTGTACCTGTATGTGTCAATAAATGTAATATTTAAATCTCAAAACAGATGATATCCACCACACACTAGATAATTTTAGATCATTATGAATTGTATTCTATTCAAATAACTCTGTGCCGTCCACCAGCAATACGCCTTTCTCTTTATAGGTCCTTATACATTTATTCAGACCAATTGTGAACTTAGTTGTGGTTGTGTGATCGGCGTGGTCAAGCAGTGCGTGGACGCATGGAGGCTTGTTGTGGTATGTAACCGGGTATTCCCCCAAAACCAGCACCAGTAGGTTTATCCAGGAACTGCTGAACCATTGTCCATAAGCAAGGGCAGTGTCAAGAAAGAGCAGAAATGTAAGTGCAGAAGGATGAGGAATCAAGCAAGAATAAAAATAGATGGGGTACATAGCGCACAGAATTCACATGCCATACTTAAGTTGCCCATCCATCATAAAAGAAAGCCCATCTGTGGGCGTGGTGAATATCATTATCAATACATTTTCTTTGCTGTCCGGAGCAGAAGCCCCACTTACCTTGGGCTTGCATCCGTGTTCTAATGAGAGCGAGAGGGTAACTTGCTAGCTGACCACAGGTACTGGAGATCGTTCCACATGCTAGTAACACCAGAATACCAGGATTAGCAGATTCTTTCGCATACTTGTTCAACCAAGCATTTTTAAGCGTCTGAGGAGAAAAGGATGATATGAAATGTTTCAGCAAACATAACAACTGCAACCATGGCTGCATCATTTTAATGAATTAATTATGCCCTATATACCTGTATCTCAAGCACTAAAAATATAGAAACATACAACCCGACCATTTAAAAAAAAGGGACAGGCCGGTCAATTTAATCTGCCCACTGCTTGACTGCTGTATCTATGTGGCTGCCTAAACAAAAAACAGAATATGGACCGATAGGTTCAAAGATAACAGGACATTAAGTGTCAGTACATTATGAAGATAACAGGTTTAGTTGAGAGATGTAATTAGTATCCCTATTCTGTAATTCTTTTAGATTGAAAGGCTCACGAATCCTATCAAGATACCACACGGACTGGAGTGTTGTATCTCGTCCTGAGGAAGGTTGGCTAGAACTGTTGGGGCTAAACTGTGCACGCCCCCATCACATCACAACCGAAACACGTGTAGACGATAAGAAAACTCTCTATAATAAGAATAGGAGGGTCACATCTAGAAGACAGAAGAGTGTTGGACTTGACATTATGAACCATTTCTATGTTGGGTAGAATGAACACCCATGTTTGTTGAAATAGTATGAGTAAGAAGATGACTTGTATGAATGAAGTATGAATGGAATGATGGGAAAAGTCTTGTAAGGTCGAGCCTATTTTTAGAGCATTATTGATATATAACTAAATACCTAACATTTTCTGTTATGTGAAATAAATACCATATCAAAGGATTATTTTGAAAAAGTCATAAAAGATTCTGGTTATCTTTGAACCTATCGGTCCATATTCTGTTTTTTGTTCATGTATACTTACCTGGAGGACCATAGGGAACGACCAGGTCCCTTTATTTTTTTATTCTATGTGGCTGCCTCCAGCATACCCTGGTCAACCTCCCTAACTTTCACTGGGCCTTGTGGTCAATTGGCAAATCGGTCCTTCCACAACTTCAGAATGCAAGTCACTAGTAAGGCATCAGGGTAATGTAAGCCTGTCTCAAAATTGAGTTTTTAGTTCTATTTTATCAATTTCATTATCGTAAACGAGGAGATCATTCTCCTTTTTAAAATAATATGTTTTACTAAAAAACAAAACTATATGTACTTACCTTTCCCGCCAAGACAAACTTGAAAGTGGGAGAATCTGGCGGAATAGCTCCTGCTGCCAATAAAGCAGGGCATTATGGGACCAAAGCGAGAGCAGATCACAAAAGACACAGAGTGCCGGGTGTGATCTGGCCAATGCCTTCATAGCAGCGCATCAGATGTTCTGGCCATTTAGGGGGAAAGAGTTTAGCCATGACATGTGAAAAATGACCTTGCTGGAGGAAAAGAAATTAGCAAATGTAACTTTGCTTTTTCACAGACAAATCCAGAGTGGCAAAACGTGAGATCGTGTGAGACCATGATGTACATGGGCTAAACATTGTCACAACGCCACAAAGTGTAAGCGCATAACACATGCACTGTGCCAGAGATATTGGTCATTCTGGGCACTGCAGTTATAGGTATTGGGCATAGTGCCAGGGATAATAATCAAAGTATATCATCAAAAAACCAAACACATTTCCTCCAAAAATCCTTGCTAAGAAGAAGATCCGGTTTTCTACCAAGAAGTGATATTAACTAGAGCAAAAAAATAAAATAATAAACACTGACATTGTCAGCCCCTAGGAAGTGATGTAGATGAGGCTTGCAAACAATCAGGGAGCTCAGAATGCAAGCCTCATGTATCGGCCCGCTTTCCGAGCCTCCTGAGCAGTGGGAAGCCACCACCTTGCCTTCCTTTTGCCGGGAACCTCTAGCCCTTTCCACAGTCGTCCCTCCTAAACCCCAAACTTCCCACTCATCGTCCCTCCCTTCCCCTGCACCCACCTAGCCTCCTTTCATCTGTCCACGCCCAGATGTGCTCACTGCTTGCCAAGCTGGCCCACATCTTCCCGCAATGGCCTTCAATTGAAGTCGAAGGCAAAATAGCAGAATATTTTGGAGTGTTTAAGTTAACCTGTGTAATGGTTGCTGATCTTTTTTTAGAACTATACTTTTGGCACCCGGGACAATATACTGGTGTGTGAATAGTTATACAACCCCCATGGTGGGGTAATACCTGCACACGGCTCTGTTGCAAGGCGGTCATGTCCCCCCACCTCACGGGTGAATATTGTGTCAATGAAAATCTAAAAAATTATAAAAATCAACTACCTCTGGTTAGCTATGTAACCACATCGCACCACCTAAAATGCACATATTCCTACTCCATGTGAGGTCACAGATCAAAACACAAGACCTATAATCAGTGCATTGACATAATTAGTAAGGTCGTACAGGATGTCACCAATGTCCAGTTGAAAATAATTTTTCACTATTAGAACTGTGTTTAGAAAAGAAGCACATTAAAATGATATGTTGTGGTTGGCAGCAAAATTTGCTGCGCACACACAAACCAGATATGTATGAAACAACAGTGATAAAGGATGGTAGGTTGTACATAGACATAGTAGGTTGTACATAGACACAAATAACTGAAGTGTGAAGTTATAGTAACATTTAGTTTGAGTTCCTACAAAACATTGCCTCTGTATCAAACACCTGTAAAAAATATAGCAGGGATTTCATGAATGTTCTCTTCACAAAGAGAACCCACGAAGACACTGGGGTTTACCATGGCAGCAGGTGGAGGATAGGGGAAGAGGCAGGGAGGCAATATAGCACATTTTTAAGTTTTTCATCAAAATCATATCCCATGAGCTTAAGTTTCTTTTTCAGGGAAATGTACTTCTTTTAGTTGACCATATTTGACTTTTTACAACATTTCTAAGTGACTGTTAAGAGCACCTAAGCACACAATGCACATGTTCCAAATACAAAGAGCATTATTCTGCATTTAATACAGGCTTGGCAATTTTAATTGAGATTAGCGAAAACCTCCTCCATGTTGTTTAAAACCTTTGCATTTAATGTTGTCATTATTTAGGCTGACGCTTAGTAAACTTTAGCAGGGCTTACACAGATTAATTAAAAACTTGAATTAGCGATATGAATAAGGCACTACTTAAATTCAATTGTAGATTTAGAGGCAGCTGCGTATGTTTTTTTCATCTATTCACGGTATGCACCCTTCAAACGTCAGCGAGTTCCTCAATTTGGAACTGAGGATCGACCAAGTGTGATCCAGTAGCAGGAAGATCACTTTAATTCCCCATAAAGATATGGGCAAGCCATCAATCCATCTTGCCACAGAAAAAGCATTTAACCAAGGTCTCTTCAGGAAATTCTATACCCTGTGTTTAACATAGAGTATCATCACAAAGTGTTGGGCGGTTGAAAGCTGATTTGACATGCGGTCCGCAGTAGTGCGTGATGCTTGCTATGTAATTATAAGGTATGCATTCAGACTCATCGCACATGTGAACAGTTGTGAACCATGTTAGGGAGAATTCTCTGTTTAGGCTGAATTTCCTAACCTAGCGAGACCTCCAGCAGCTTTGCTGGATTTCTGGAGTTTGTTTTTTTCCAACCTGCTAAGAGTGAGACTCTTTTTCCCACTCTTGGACATGTATGTGGTTAATTCCTTTGAAAATCAATGTGTTCCAGGGGCTATGGGGTCTTTTACTCCATAGGGTCTCATATGTTTTTCTATGTGTGTTACACCGCACCCTCCGTGCCGTAGTACAGGGGCGTCCTAGCGGACCTCCATCATAGACTCCATACCCGGGGACTGACTACTGTCTCCCCGGGCATGTAAAGTCACCATTGGCTTTACTAGACCTAAATTTACTAACAGAACTAGTGCAAACCATCCTATTGTGGACGTACTGGTAGGGGTAATTCGATTACCCCTGGGTCTGTTATTCGAGGGGGCACTGTCCCGTCCCCCCTCGTCGAGTTTTGGCTGGTGGCAGTGGAAACTACTTGTTATATTCGACCCCGAATATAACCCTATGGGATTCTTCCCATTGTTGGAGGTTGATACTTTTTCTCGTTAATCTCTAACATACCACCGGTTTATTTGTCTTAAACAAATCTATCGGTTGGTATTTTCTGCCAGAACTCGGTTTTTAAAATGGCGTCTGTGTTCGTCTCTGTGACTCCTAAACCAAAGGTTGAGCCCTTTGTTCCACTTTTGGCGGGCTTCTGTACAGAGGCCCTCCAAAGTGGTGCCATTCTGTCTGGGTACCACAGGGGGTGTGGGAGGGGGTTTAGGCACCCTGGACTGAGTTGCCTTGCCAACTCAAGTCGCACTCTGGTGTGATTGGCCCAAGTGGTGAGCCACCCCGCTCACCACTTCGCGTGTTTTGATTGACAGCTAGGCTGAATGAATGGTTTTCTGCATAAATGAGAACAGAATAAGTTCCCCATTAGGGAACTCCCGTCCCCTGCACACTATCTGGGGCTTATGGAGCCAAAGTTTTCAAAGAGTATCTGATATGAATATTTAGTATGGTTTTTGGTTAGACTTATACCATGCGTTAATTGAAGCAGGTGTTTTTTTTGCCTAACATAGTTAGAACATAGAGACAGTCGTAGATTAAATATTCACTTAAGTACAAAAGACAACTTGTGACTTGATCTTTAGTTCAGGATTTATTTGTCCAAAACAGGATTGACCAACGCGTTTCGAGAGTTATTCTCTTCTTCAGGGGCTATATGCAATTCAAAACTTTAAATCTATTAAGAAAAAGTTAAACAATGTTCTAGATTAGTTGAATAATTGATATTCATAATTTACATTCAATTGCAATATTCATTTTTACAAGAAGATATTCATTAGATAATAGAAAACATCATTATTTACAATTCCAGTATAAGCATTGATTATCGTGTAACAGTGATCCCACTGTCAGATATGTTCTCAATTTGGGAAATTAAAACCATATAAAACCAAAAGAGGTGTCCATAATTCTTATGGGAAAAAAGGATTTTGTTCATTGAAACCCAATGGTTTTTTTGGCTAATATTAAAGTAACAGAAAGAGAAAGCACTAGTTAATCGCCATTTTCAGAAAGAACGACAGAGTAATTCCTAATTACATATTTTATCATTTCAACATGAGATGTCAAGGTGGTAAGGAATAGTGGTTGGCTTACCCTGTTTTTTATGTTTTAAACATTAGAATAAGAAGGATGATCCATGATTATGGGTCTGTAAAATATTTCACATCGACAGTTTCATCATGAGTCAATACAGTGTTTTAGCCTGTGTAAAATAAAGTTATGGACCAGTCAGTATATTGGTATAATTAAATACACAAACAATCTAAACTGAGATGTTCACTAATGGGGATACATAATGAACTTACTTAATGGAGTTCAATCTCTAGAGATGTGGGAAAGATGGTCGTGCTCAAGGTCTGTAGGCATACTGCTACGTTACCGTAGTATCCACAGATAAGGAGGAGAGAAATGCCGGTGTGGCTTTTTTCAATAATCTGGGAAATCGAAGAAACCCAGTTAGGATCTAAAAGATTCTCTTAAGGTAAAAAAAGTTCTGGCTGAGGGCCATTGTCAGCATACTTACAGGTTTCTGACTGTATGACTCGACTGGAAACAAGTACCGTCCGGCTCCGTACGCTAGGAAATACAGAGTAGGAGTCCTAGCTACAAGATGGCCGTATTTGTGGATAATGTAAACATGACGTCATCACGTGGCGTGCATGCATGACGTCACAAATGTAAACAAAGACGGGTGCGTGACGTTGAGAAAGGATTTAACAAAACAAAATAATAGATTAATATCTTAATACCGTGGTGTATAATACATGAACATTAAAAACAAAGGTAAAAAATGAAGGTAAAAAATGGCGGACATGGTCTGCTGAGATACAACTCTTAGATGAAGAGGACCAACTCTTAGATATGAAGAAGTTAGTTGTAGTAGCTTTGTCTTGAGGAGAGGAGAGCCATATAGCGATGCAGTAAACTCAAACAGAATTTATTGGGAAATGTGGGAGCATCATGTAGAGTAAACATGTAATTTGAGGAATGAAGACAGAAATTAAACCTTTCGTCAGATATTTTTACTGTGATATTTTTAAAGAAAAGGAGGGGTATGGTCCGCTTAGCGAATAATGGTAGACAGGGCAGGTAACAAACAAGGTGCAAAATTGACACATATTTGTAATTATTCAGCTGCCTCATTCAGAGTTCACAGTCTCTTTGTTTGGACATGAAAGAATGTCTAGTTTCATCTTAGTTGTAACTAAAACTGGTACAATTCTTGTACATTTCTTTTGATGCTTTTATACATTTCTAGGCAGCGTCCTGTAGTAGGAAACTCAACATGATGTTAAGAGGAAGATTTTGCAAAAGAAGGGTTTGCAAAAAAAGGTTTTATAGATAGGGTCCTAAATAGTATTCCTCATTGAGCCCGTGGGGTGATTAAGCATCACGTTTATGTATCCAGAATAGTTCCCTTTGGGATAGTCTTTTGGCTAGGTCTCCACCTCTTGGAAGGGGGTGGATTAATTCCAGGATTGCCCATCTAAGTTGGGTAATGTTATGTCCATTCTCTTTGAAGTGTCTGTATACCGGTGATTTGGTATTGCATGTCCTGATGTTGGATTTATGTTCCGTCCAGCGTTCCTTTGCCTTTCGGATTGTTTTGCCCACATAATATTTCCCACAGGGGCATCGGAGTGTGTAAATCAAGTTTTTGCTGTCACAGGTCGCAAAATCATTCAGAATAATTTTTTTACCACTGCTGGGGTGTCTTATGTGGTCACCTTATATGATGTTAGCACAATGCTGACAATTCAAGCATGGATATGTACCGGTTTTTTGGTTTCCTCAATGTCGTTTGGGCAGATTTTTTGGGTCTTTCCGCTCTGATGAGAGTCCGAGGTTTTTTCCTCTCTTATAAGCAAGCATTGGTGGTTCGGGGAACAGTCGATTCAAATTCGCATCTGATTTAATGAAGTCCCAATTTTAACTGAAAGCTCTGACTAGAGAATTTCAGAGTATGAATTAGTCTTGTCGTTTTTTTGGGTTGTTCCTCTAGAAGTTTAGTTCGAGATATCTGTACTGTTCTTTGGCTTGCTTTGTCTAGTATTTCATCTTGGAATCCTCGGTTTTTGAATCTTTGTTTCATATCTTCATATTCATTCTGGAGATTGCTGGTGTCTGACGTGATCCTTTTAAATCTGGGTAATTGGCTATAAGGAAGGTTATCCTTTAAGTGTGTCGGATGAAAACTCCCAAACTGGAGCGTGTTGTTTGTATCTGTAGGCTTTCTGTAGATGTTGGTAACCAGATCAGTGCCCATTCTCGTAATGTTAACATCCAAAAAATGTATATTTGGTTGGCCGATTTCCAAGGTAAAGGTAATTCCTTTGTGACATTTATTTAGGTAATCAAAGAATTGTTGAAGTTCTTCTCGAGTCCCCTGCCAAATCCCAAAGATGTCATCTATGTAGCGTTTCCAGCAGATAATTTTGTTTTTCCATGGTTCTTTATTCAGTATTCGTGTTTGCTCCAAGTGAAACATAAAAATATTTGCGTAAGCAGGGGCTACTGCTGACCCCATAGATGTCCCTGATGTTTGTAGGTAATATTTGCCTTCATATCGGAAGTAGTTGTTATAGAGGATAATGTTTATCAACTCTATGGCAAATACTTTATGAAACAGGATGTTGTGGTGGTTCAAAAGAAACCATTCAAGTGCCTCTATCCCCTGATTATGGGGAATGGATGTGTATAGACTATTTACATCTAGGGTAAATAGAATCACTCATGGGTCATCTATTTCCATTTCTTTAAGTAGTCTTAAGAAATGAGCAGTGTCTTTCGGGTATGTAGAAGTTTTTTGCATCAAAGGTTGTAGCGCTCGGTCTAGATAAATTGCCAGTGGGTGGCATATGCTTTCGGTTCCTGCTACTATTGGTCTGAAAGGAGGATTCATCTTGTTTTTGTGGATTTTTGGTAATGAGTAAAAAACAGGTGTGACTGGAAATTTGTTGATAAGAAAGTCACTGGTCTGATCTGTGATCCAATCCATTTCAAGATGGTTTTCTTGACTATTTCTTTGATGGATAATATTGGGTCAGAGTCCCAAACTAGGTAGGTGCTTTGGTCATTTAGTAAGTTCAAAAATCCTTTGTTGTAGAATTCAGTATCCATTAGTACTAGAGCTCCCCCTTTGTCTGCTGGTTGAAGTGTCATTCATGGGTCTTCTGCTAATTCTTTAATTATTTTGAGTTGATGTTTTATGATATTCATTCTGTTGTTGGAAGAGTATTTGATTCGTCTGAGGTCTTTCGTAGTTTTGAGATTGATTATAGGATGATTGATATGGGGATGGAAAGAGCTCTTGTTTCTTAGTTCCAAATAGTTACATGTTTTCCTTTTTTCTGCTGTTTCTGGAAGTGAATCGAAGAATACTTTCAGTTCCATTTTTCTTATAAGTTTGAACAGATTGACTTCTTCTTCAAACATTGTAGTATTGTTAGTTGGAACGAAAGATCGGCCCAAATTTGGGGTATCTATTTGAGTTTTTGTTAATTGTTTAGATGAGATGTTAAATACAATTGTTTCCGTTATTTGTTCTTCGTTCTTTGTTTTCTTTTGCCCTTTTCGGGCCTTCCTCCTCCTAAAAAAGGAATTTCGGGAGTTGGTGTAGGTGCTGTGCTTGGGTGTGTTGATGCTGGCGCTTCTGTCTCAGTGGTCGGGGCAGTTCGGCCTGTGGAAGGGGTCTGGGGTCTGGGTTTGTTTCCCCCACTTGTGATGTCACTGCTTTCAGTATTGTCTGCTGGTTCCGTTGGTCTTGGTGGTCTTGTAGGTGCAGGTCTTTGATTATTGTAGAATTCTTGCCATGTATACACAATGTCACGGGCGTAATCTAATGTGTCACCCGGAATTTTCTGATTTTTCTTTGTTCGATCTCTTTCTTATATCTGTCAAGTTTTCTATTTGTGTCCAAGATGTTGCTTAGGTCTTCCGCTGATTTGAGTTTGGACAATTGTTGTGCCAGATCTTCAATCTCTTCTTTAATTGTAGACAAGGATTTCGCTAATTCTTCAATGGTCAGAAGAATTAGATCTAAGGAACATTTGTTAAGGATTTGTTCCCACCGTTTCACAAAGAGTTGGTTATCTTTACATAAAGTTGGTCGTAGGTAGACACGATAATCAATGCTTATACTGGAATTGTAAATAATGATGTTTTCTATTATCTAATGAATATCTTCTTGTAAAAATGAATATTGCAATTGAATGTAAATTATGAATATCAATTATTCAACTAATCTAGAACATTGTTTAACTTTTTCTTAATAGATTTAAAGTTTTGAATTGCATATAGCCCCTGAAGAAGCGAATAGCTCTCGAAACGCGTTGGGCAATCCGGTTTGGACCAATAAATCCTGAACTAAAGATCAAGTCACAAGTTGTCTTTTGTACTTAAGTGAATATTTAATCTACGACTGTCTCTATGTTCTAACTATGTTAGGCAAAAAAACACCTGCTTCAATTAACGAATGGTATAAGTCTAACCAAAAACCATACTAAATATTTATATCAGATACTCTTTGAAAACTTTGGCTCCATAAGCCCCAGATAGTGTGCAGGGGACGGGAGTTCCCCAATAGGGAAACTTATTCTGTTCTCATATTTCCTTCAACCCATATGCCAGGGTTGCTATTTTTCTCCCCCGCACCTTGACTTTAGATAACGTTACATAAACACAATATATATAAAAAAAACGTACACAAGTGTCTAGATATATTTAGGTGTGCAAAGGTGTCCATTTCTCCTTTGGTTTTCTTCATAAAAGCAGGGCTTTTGGGACTGGATCTTCAGAAGTCGCCACAGGACCTAGGAATCCGACGAGGGTAAAGCTGAGCCGACCTGCAACGACGACATCTCCGGTGGAGCCCTGCTGAACCGACTCACCACTTCCCGACGACAGAGGAGATCTCCCCGCCGGAGAGTCTCTTCCCCTGACTGGTGGGAACAACCAGTCTCCTTTGCTTTTTCTTCGTTCCAGGACGCAGTGGTCGAATTGCCCGTGCAGAGCACCCTGGCAACCGGATAGCCACTACCCCGGTACCGCGACCAAAAGGTGGTGCCTTGTGACAGAGCACTCCGCGGCTGGTCTCTTCCCTGGTGGTGCAACGATCTTCAACTTTCCTTCGACAATGAGATCATCTCTTCTCTTGGCAAAGACCTGACGTGCATCCACCACCAGGAACAACTGCCCCCGCTGGAGCTGTCTCTCCACAAACAAGGTACCGTGTCCGCCTGGCTTCCCTTTCTGCCGGATAGAGCGAGGTGTCTTAATCCTCACCTCTCCATTGGGTCGCCTCCAAGCTTTCTCAACTTTCTATTCTGAACTGGTCCAATCTTTCCATAACAATTTACAACAAAGACTTGAAGTGCATTTCCACTTTGATACTTTTTGGGACATATCGCCTTGCCTCTCTCCGAGTGGGCCTGGCCTCTGACTTTGCGATCTACAGTAGACCCTGCCTTGCATTTGTTTGTAAAAGTGTTGGTACCGAGTTGATTTCATACCCTGCCTTTTTCTCTCCCATCCTAACGAATACTAGAGTGCCATCTAGGTTAAAGCATTCACCTCTGTCTGCAAATAAGTGGTGCCGTTGAACCTAGACTTGTCGAACTATTGTTAGGGGGATTGATTTTTCTAATAGTAATTGTACTTGAAGTGTTTACCGTATTAGTGCTAGTGTGTTTTCAAAGATGTGTTTTTATAAATAAATAACTATATATTTTTACACCGAAGCCTTGTTCCGTGTTTGCTTGTTCTACTGTGTAAATTGCCCTATTTTGTATACTCCACATACCGCCTAACTCTTCTTGAGGGAAGTCTGACTGCTCAGCCACAGCTACCAAGTGAATCTGTGTGGTACAGACTGCTACCAAGTGGGTTTACTGCCAAACACCTGTAGTCCTAAATCTTTTGCAGTGGTCCCAGAGGGAACTGCACAGGTTTCCGCCTAACAAATCACATCAGTAACTTATACTGTGTCTAATATGGAACCACTTTTTAAAAGCCCCAGTTAACAAAAACCATGGAAAATGATTAATACAATACAGATACATCAAAAGAGAAAGCTTATGCATAATATGGACCTGCTAAAGTGCCATTTAAGATGCCATTTAAGACATCTCATTGTTTCATTAATCTCCTTTGTTTTACTTCAGGAAGGTAATTTACTTCGCTCCACACTCCTTTAAGTTCATTTTAAACACTATAAAAGGCTCTTTGGCAAATTACATCAGAATACAGAGCTTATGGTAAAAGGCATTGACATAACTAGTATGCTACAAATTCTATCATTTTATATTTGCATTTTCATTTATTTCCTTAAAACACATTATGTTAACTAAGCTAACTGTTCTTTTGATGGAATTGGCAAACCTATGATTTTATGTCATAAAAAAAACATTTAATTTGACAATTGTAGCCATCAATCGATTATGCAGCAATGCACACTTGCCTGGCACAAAAACACTCCCAGGAGTCAAACTGTACAATAATGTATATCTTCCTGACATTCCACCCAATAGGGATCCCCACTGCCTTTACCAAATCTGTAACTGATGCTCACCTCATATATAGCCAGGTCAATGCCAGCATAGGGGAGTATACCCAATATGTTTGGCACATATCCCTTATAAAACGCTTTCACGCCTTCTTTTTTTAAAATCTTCTTGGCACAGTCAAACATTCCACTGTATTGTCCGGTCTTGCCAACAGCCAGTCGCGTCTTCAAAACCTAATATTATGAGAAAGGGCAAAAGAGAAACTATTTTAGCAAATGACATGTACACACTCGAAAGCGGTTACAAGAATGTTAATAATAAAAGCTGCAACTTCGATCACTGATTGTGTTCTCTGCGCTATTTGATCTATCTACTTACTGCAGTGCTCCGACGTAATCCTGCAAGGTGCTTGAGACAGAATGATATGGCCAAGGCATTCCAGTGAAGTGCTGTACTGCTCTAGGGTTCCGGGAGAGTTGTGGATATGCAAGCATCCAGTGTTTGTTGTGTAACCTGAACAATCAATCCATTGAAGAAGAATCTCAGCGTGCTGGCATCATTACATAACACTTACCTTTCTGGGCGGACCACTGATCTGATTAATTATTCTAGATTAATGGATGGAATTTAGACTAGATCAGCTGCCAATCAAGATAGGGAGCTCATTATGTGTGCATGCTTATGTTAAAAGTGTTGTGAGAGTGTAGGAGTAAGATTCAGACACAAAGGTAGTATGGTGTTTGGCAAAGACTTATTTAACAACAAAAAACGGGGGCTGGAGAAAGGTTCTAACTTGGCCTTACAGAGTTTTCCCAGTCTCAACTAAACTGTGTCTGTGTTAGAATATCCAAAGTAAAGTTGTCCATCCTGTGTCCAAATTCTGATCTTTTCCTCACAGCTAAACATAATATAAAGTAAAAAGGCAGCATCAAAAAGAGCAAAGTTCCATAAGGTTAAGAGCAAGAAATTGGTTTTCTTTCCCTGGTCATTCTCCAGTGTGTGTGTGTACATCAATAGCCTGTCCTTCTCTCAGCAGAGTTGTCAACTCTCTGCCTGCATGAGTCTAAGATCCTGATTTTTTCTTCTCATCTCTGCCTTCTTTTCGTCTCCCTTAGTGGCAAAAGACTGCCACGAGGAAGAAGATTCGTGGTTATTCTTGCCACTTGGTTTTATGGGTATTTGCCTGGTTCTTTCATAGTTTGGTGAAGTGATATTCCCAGCTTTCATTGGTTGCCTTCATGGTATACTGGTTTACTCGCCTGCCTAGTATCCCTGGTCTCCACCCCACTTTCACACTACGATGAAGAGGCATTTTGCTGCCAACTGTCTAGGTTGCCAGGGTGCCGCTTCAATCTTTCATCATCCTTCGATAGTTTGGGTCACTCTCCAGCCCAAAGATACCAGTCAGTTCTCACGTAGCAAATACAGGTTTTACAATTAAAGGTTTCCTTTATTGCCACCAGCAGATAAGCGCTGTTCCCTCCAGTCCCGGGAACCCTCCTCTGCAGGCAAATATCTGTTTAGCACTTTACCTGCATAAGATGTGGTATTCATGTCTGGCTCAGTGCTCACAGAACCCAGAATGCCCCGCTGCACTTCTTCGCACCAGTGTGTCGACTAGTCAGCAAAACTTCCCTTGCAAACACCTTCCACATTCAGGTACCGGTCTGATTCCCTTCTCAGAGGTTGTGGTCCGGTCTGACTGAAAGCTTTCTGCATTCAGATACCGGTCTCCCACCTTCGTTAGAGGTTGCAGATCGATTAGATTCTTCTCACATTCTATCACGTTGTCTTCGGCTAGCCCTTTGCAATCGACTGTCACTGCTTCTTCAGCACCGACTACTGCTGCTCCATGTCCGACTATTGCTGCGGCTGCTGCTACTGCTTAGCTTTTTGCTTTGTACTCCTTCTCTTCATATTCTCAGACGGTTTTTAATTATTGAAGGACAACTAGAACGTTGATGGTGGTTCTCCCATCTGTTCCTAGAATCCCTATGCTATGCTGTGCTATGCTATGAAGCCTCCTCGTCTCAGTTTGATTATCACATGGCAGACCCCCTTTGACAAAGAATTTTTCAAAATTTAGGACATAAAATGTAATGAGATTAATCTGATGTACTGTTGCATAAATTTAAAGGTTGAAAATGTTTTCTATTTGAATCTATCTAATTGAATGCATCTGTCACCAAAGACTACATTTAGGAACTTTGATCGCCCTCTTCAGATGTAATTTCACCTTCTCATTTCGACACATTTTCTCAGAAATTCTAAGAGGGTTGATGTTACGAGTACCACACAAAATGTCAAAGCCTTTCCTTTTATTGAAATAATGTCTGGTATTTGGTTTACGTGCCTCTTTAGGAAATGTCCATACATCTTTGAGGCAGCTGAAGATGCCAGAACACTATGACCTCAGGACCAGGCTGCTAGGTTGAGAGTTTTAGGGCTTGGGTGCAGTGTTGTCCCTTGATCTTCGGATAGGATGTTGTAGGGGCAGAGCAGATTCATTGGAGGGCAAAGTGACATCTTCATGAGATGCGAGAACCATAACTGACATGCCCACATTGGTGCTATTAGATCAGTGTGATTTGTTCCTGGTACATTTTGTGAATTATCCTGTTGAAGAGGTGAGCTGGAAATCGGGGGATCGAGGGGGGTGGGGGGGATAAGCAAATCTCCCTGACCATTTGATCTAGAGACCTTTCCACTTTAAAAAATGTTGGGGATACTGGAGGTGTAGTCTGGGCATTGTGCGTTCTCCAGTGTTGCAAACAGGTGAATGTCTGGATTTGTATTTTATTTGTCTTTTATTAAAGCGCCTTAAGCCAAAGCATTGAACATAAATACGAGTAACGGTACAATAAAAAGTGAATAAGCAATTAGGTCCAGAAAACAATCACTCAGGAATGTTGAAGTATATGAGATTTTAAAGAACCACGGAAGAGAGAGTAGACAAAGATAGAACGAAGAAAAAATGGAAGAGCATTCCACTGAAGGGGGGCAAGAAGGTCAAAAGATCGAAAAAGAGACTGAGCACAGGGAGGACGAGGAACTAAAAGTCAGAACTGAGAATTAGACCGAAGAGAGCAAGAGGGAATGTAAAAAGATATTAGTGCAGCAAGGTAGCTAGGGGCAAGACCATGGAGAGACTTTAAAACAAGACAGTGAAAATTTAATTTTATTTGAGAATGAAAGGGCAGCCAGTTGAGTGCTGCAAGAGACGAAGAAATAGAACCCTGATAAGTGAGAAGACACAGTAGACGAATAGTAGAATTAAAAACTGATCTAAGAGGAGCAAGACGAGAATTAGAGAGCCCAAACAGAACAGTAGAACAGTACAAAAGTCAAGAAAGGAACATGTTACTTACCTGTAACTGTTGTTCTCCAGCATGGGTCTGGCATGGATTCACATGCTCAGGAATATTCCCCGTCGTCAGGCTGGGAATCCTCAGTAAACAAAAAAATCAGTATCAGTTTCGTTTCTGATCTGTCTTTCTTAGTAGTAACCAATCACTGGTCTATGGGTCATACTGCCCCCAGCCAATGACTGCCCTCTCCCAAAGCCCCGCCCTCGGCAGCCACCGTCAAATTTGGTAGCACGTAAAGTGGCAGTATGACCAAGTGAAGAGCTGCAGAGGGGACGGAGGGAGGGTTCGCATGTGAATACATGACAGACCCATGCTGGAGAACAACAGTTACCAGTAAGTCACTTGTTCCTTCTCCAGCATGTGCTCTGGTATGGATTCAGATGCTCATGAATATAAGAATACATAGCAGTACACGCATGCACAACCACGGGAGGTGGCAAGGCTGAACATTAAGCATTACATTAAACTCAACATTAAGCATCTCTTACCTCCTCACCAGGCTCACCTTAAGCGAACAGGTTGCGCAGCACTGCCTGGCCGACTCTGGACTCCTCCCTGGAATCCTGGTCGACGCAGTAGAATCTCGTGAAGGTGTGCGTCGACCTCTACGTAGCAGCCCTGCAGATGTCCAGCAGGGTCACACCAGACGAGAACGCCGTGGTAGCAGCAATAGCTCTGGTCGAATGGGCTCTCGGACAGCCGGGCAACGGTTGGTTTGCCAACCGTTGACAGTGCATGATGCAGCCAGAGAGCATCTGGAAATGGAAGCCTTCGAGAGAGCCTTCCCTTGGTTCACAGGTCCGAAGTTCACAAACAGCTGTGATGTCTTCCGAAAACTCTTCGTTCAGTCCATGTAGAACTTCAGCACTCTAGCTACATCCAGCGAGTGCAAAGTCCTCTCGGCCGGCGACGAAGGCGACGGGAAAAAGACTGGTAACACCAAGGGCTCGTTGAGATGGAAGTCCGACGGCACCTTGGGCATGAAGCAGGGGTGCGTCCTCAGCACCACCCTCGTCACGTGGAAAGTCAAGTATGGAGGCTTGCAGGAAAGGGCCTGAATCTCTCCCACGTGTCGTGCAGAGGTGATGGCCACAAGGAACGCTGTCTTCCACGACAGAAACTTCAATGGAGCCGAATGCAAGGGCTTGAATGGCGGGCCCATGAGCCTTGTCAGCACCACGTTGAGTTCTCATGCCGGGGCTGGAGCCTTCACCGGCGGGAACGATCGGAACAGTCCTTTCATAAACTCCTTCACCAGGCGATGAGACCACAGGGACGACCGTCCTGCAGTTCTGGTGTATCAGGAAATCGCTGCCAGATGCATCTTGATGGAAGCGTGAGCTAGTCCAGCATTGGCCAGTAACAGTAAGTACGGTAGCACTTGAGGGGCTGTAATCCGTAGAGGGTTAATCTTCTGTGCACGGCACAAGACAGAGAACCTCTTCCACTTGTGTCCGTAGCACTTGAGAGTTGAGGACGCCCTGGCCTTTGCAAGAACCTCTCTGCAGTCAGCCGGGATATCGTACCCTCCAAACTCTAATGCGGCAGGAGCCAGGCCTGCAAGTTCAGAGACTCTGGGTCGTGATGAAGAATGGCGCCTGCTTCTCTGGAGAGAAGAAGATCTGCGTCCGTCGACAGTTTGACTGGTGGGGACGCTGACAAGTCCAGAAGGTCCGGGAACCATATCTGTCTCGGCCACCTCGGTGCGACGAGGATCATCCTGCACCGGGACCTCTTGAGTTGGTTGAAGAGCCTGAGCAGCAATGGCAACGGCGGGAACGCATACAGGAACAGGCCGTCCCAGGGGAACGAGAAAGCATCGCCCATGCTCCTCGGCTGGAGGAACCTGCTGGCGAACCTCTGGCACTTAGTTCGTCGCCGTCGCAAACAGGTCGATTTGGGGTTTGCCCCATCGCCGGAAGAGTTGATCCAGTTGATCCTGGCTTAGTTCCCACTCGTGGCAAGAGCGCAGCTCCCTGCTGAGCGGCAATGGTTTTTATCCCCGCTAGATGAAAAGGCACCAGAAACATCCCCTGGGCAACGGCCCAGTGCCACAGATCCTGGGCCTCCTTGGATAGGGCTGGGAATCTGGTTCCTCCCTGCTTCCAGATGTAGAATATCGTGGTGGTGTTGTCGGTGAAGATCCTCACCACCTTGCCCTTGAGGGACGGGAGGAATGACTTGAGGGCCCAGAACACTGCTCGGAGCTCCAGTATGTTTATGGGGAGTGGCCTCAGCCACAGGCCTCTCGCGTGAAGATCTCTGGTGTGCGCTCCCCACCCCTCCAGGGAGGCATCTGTCGTCACCGTCACCTGGTATTCTGGGGTCTAAAAGTCTGTGCCCGCGGTGAGATGCGCGCAGGTGCCCCACCATCGAATTGCCTGGCGGAATACTTTGTTGAGCAAGATCTTGTCCTCGAAGCTGTCTGTCACTTGTGTCCAATGGGCGTCGAGGAACTCCTGCAGAGGACGCATCCAAGCCTGCACAGGCGCACCAGATAGATGCAAGAGGACATCATCACGAGAAGGGACTTGATGGACCTCACTCTGGCCACGTCCGTGGCCAGCAGACGCTGTACCTTGCCCAGGATGGCCTGCGTTCTTTCCTCTGACGGCGAGGCCAACTGCGCTACTGTATCGAGTTTGGCTCCCAGAAACAGCGCAACCTGCGATGGAACCAGGTGGGATTTGGGGAAGTTGATGGAGAATCCCAGGTCCGTGAGCAGCCGGACGGTCTTTGCCGTGTGTTCGACGGCGAGTTCCCTTGTCCCTGCTCGGATGAGCCAGTCGTCCAGGTAGGGGTAGACGTGGATCCCCTGCAGGTGCAGCCACGCCGCCACTGGTGGTACTTCAATCCGAATGGGAGGGCCTTGAACTAATAGTGCCGCCCTTGGACTACGAACCTGAAAAACATTCAGTGTCCTTTTAAGATGGGGATGTGAAAGTATGCATGCTCCAGATCCAACGACGCTAGGAAGTCGCCTTCCTCCAGCTGTCCCAGCACGTGCTGGAGGGTGACCATCCGGACCTTCTGTGCCTTGATGCATTTGTTTAGCCGACGCAAGTCCAGGATGGGACGCCAACCTTCTGTCTTCTTTCTGACGAGGAAGCATCTTGAGTATACTCCGGAGCCCCGGACCTGGAGCCTCTTTAGGACGAGCTTGATGGCTCTTTTCTTGAGCATCGCCCTTACCTCTAACAGCAGTTGAGGGATGTGATTTTCCTTCCTGGCCACGGGCAGAATTCAGGGGCACTTCTTTAGAAATTCCAGTGTGTGCCTGTGGGCCAGAGCTTCCAGCACCCAACGGTTGGTGGAGATGGATTCCCACACGCTGACTAACTTTGTCAGCCAGCCTCCCACTGGGGTGCTTCGGTGGGGGCCCGACGCAGCGGCCGGTTCAGTCTTGCTTGGAAGCAGCCTTGCCGCCTTGGCCTCCCTGGCGATGCCGGCGAGATCCACCTGACTTGCCTCGTCCCCTGTAGGCTTCTTGCGACGAGGAGCGGGCCGCCTGACGGTAAGCCGAAGAGCCGCCGCCGAATTCTTTGGAGGCAACTTGCTTGCCTGCGGAGTTCCGAAAGGGTGGCCGACGCAGAACTCTCAAGGCCCGAGCAGTCTCCGTGATGGTCTTGATGGCCTGTAGCGACTCATCCACAGTCTTTCCAAACAGATTGTTCCCGTCGAAGGGCATGTCCAAAACCTTGGCTTGCATGTCCTGGTGTAAATCCGTTGCCTTGAGCCACCCCCACCATCGAAGGCAAACGCCGTTGCTCAACTGGCGGAAACCGGTGTTGGCAATGTCCGTGGCCACAGTTATGGCGTGGTCCAACACCACCTCACCCTCCTGTAGGATCGCCAGGGCCTCTGCCCTCTTATCGTCCGGGAGGAAGTCCGACAGGGGAGCGATCTTGTACCACAATTCCCTGTCGTAGCGGGCCACAATCGCTAGGGCATTGGCTGCCTTAATCGTCGTCGCCACCGACGAGATGACTCGTCCCATGGCATCCAGCTTCTTTCCCTCACCGTCCAGTGGGGAAGTTGAGGATGAAGCCGATGCCCCCCCCCCCGCTTTCTTCTTGGCTGCTGCAGAGACGACCGAATCCGGGGTCGGCTGAGCCCTAAGGCACAACAGGGCGGCGTGGGGACCCGGTACTTCTTCTCATACCGGTCCCTCTTGGCAGGTGTCGTGGACGGGTTCTTGAGGAGGGCAAGTCCCTTGTCCCAGATGTCATCCAGCAACGGCACTGCGAGGACCGTCTTCCTCTTGGCCTGGCGTGGTTGGTAGAGGAAGCCTTCCTTCTCAGGGCACAGCTAAAAAAAGCTTGGATGCCCTGGCAATCATGACATCGAAGGAGCCAATCTCGTTGGGCGGGGACGCTCGAGGAATCGGAGACGGGAGGCCAGTCGCGTCGTCACCGCCGTTGTCATCTGTCCCCGTCGTGGCCGTGTCCGTTCCTGTGTCATCCCTCAGGATCGGGGAAGGCGACAAAGGCCGAGAGGGCCGTGAGGGCTGAAGGGGCACTGGATGAATTCTCCTCCTCTTGTTTGGAGGGCTTCCCAACAGACCCGGCACTGCTGGGTCGTTGGCTGGGGGTAGGGGCAGTCTCGTCCTTATCTCCGTGCATAAGGCTTAGATTGCCGTCAAAATGGCCGCCGGGTTGCAACGGTCGTGCCGGGAGCGACGGTTGTTCCTCCACGGAACAACCGTCGTCGTTGCCACCCTCGCTCTCGTCATCCCCCTCCTCAGGATTCCTCCTGTGGGGCTGGGCCTCTTCCAGATTCTCAGCCAGCTCCTCCTCGGAGGCTGTGTCCGTGTGCGTAACGGACACCGCCTCCCCCCCGCCTTTTCCACTGGGGTCTTCACGGGGGTCTTCTCGATGGGCTTAAAAGAGGATTCCCTCCCCAGAGGCAGGGAAACTCTGGGCCCCGAGGTCGCCTCCACTGGGATAGCCTCCACAGGCTTTGCCAGGGCCACAGCGACTCCCTCGATAGAGGCCTTAGCCGGGTGGATCAGGGCCTTCACCGCCTTAGGTGCGCATGAGGCCTTCACCTTAGGGGGAGGGTCACCGCCTCGCTCTCCCTCGGCCGGTTCCTTCAAGATCAACCTGGGCTTCGAGAAGCTTAGCCGGGTTCTAGGATTTTCTCTTCCCCGAGCCAGAGCGTTGGCTCACGGTTGATGGCGTCGGTGAAGGTGTGCCCTGCCTGGCAGCCAAAGAGTCCGACCGTTCGGCGCTCCTGGTGCCTGCGGACTGGCGGTGCTTTGCCTTCTGTTGGGCCCCTGTCGCCGGGGCGCCCTCACAGGACAAAAGACCGCTCAGACTTCTTCTCACCTGATGGGCTCTTGCCTTCCAGCCAGTTGGAGAGGCGGGTCCGGCGATCCCTCATAGTCCGATCCGACATGTTCATGCAAAATGCACAGTCCTTCTCCACGTGCGTTTTGTCCTCGTGGAGGCAATAAAGGCATTTTGAATGCTCGTCCTCAAACACATTTTGTAGGTTGCATCCAGGGCAGATCCTGAAGAGTTTGCAGGGAGTCGAGCTTTCCTTATCCTGGGTCATGTTCTTCTCGTCCACGAGGTAGGCCTCAGAAACTTCTGGAATCCTCCAAGAAGCGTAACTCGACGAAAACTTCACCCTTCAGGGGCGTAGATAAATCCGAAACAGGTCCCCGTTGATCGAAAGTAGAAACGGTGGAGCTTGAGGCTCGATTAGACCGACAAATGAGATAAATCTCTTTGAAAAAGCCCAAAACGCAGTAAAAGCTCGAGCGCTATAGCACGAGGACTCCCAACACTTGAGTGTGCGGTAAAGATCTGAGGATGGCTGCCGAGGGCGGGGCTTAGGGAGAGGGCAGTCATTGGCTGGGGGCAGTATGACTCAGAGACCAGTGATTGGTTACTAATAAGAAAGATCAGAAACGAAACTGATAATGATTTTTTACTTTACCGAGGATTCCCAGCCTGACGACGGGGAATATTCATGAGCATGTGAATCCATGCCAGACCCCATGCTGGAGAAAGATTAAAGAGATTAAGAGTTTAGATGCTTAAAATGTGAGAAACGGGTGAGCCTTATGTTACGCTCACCTGGTTCCCACAGGGGCGTCAATCGGACAGCTGCGGTCTCCACCAACGTGATGCGTAGTGCAGAGATGACAGTCTGGACTGGCCCACCTAATCTTGTCTGCTGGACTCGTAGAAGTATTCTCCTGCAAGTGGAGAAAGGGATTTAGCCACCCGTGGACTTTAGTGATGGCCCTCCAACTGTTCTCGTTCTCCCCACTAATCACCTACGATATCCCCTCTTGGTAACCTCACCATATGTTTTTAAATGATGAGCTCTCCATCCTGCATGGCATGCAGGGGCGCGTAGTTAACAGTTACTTCACTGGTTTGAAGGTACTGGAGGAGTTCCGGAGGAATATTGACTCCAGTGTCTATAAAGTTCAAAGAGTTCAATATGTCCGATGTTCACTCTTGTTCCATTCCCTCGTTAGGTTGCAGCTGGGTCCAAAAGAATATTGCCTGTAGGCAGCTGATGGCGTTCAGGTAAGAGTCTGTATTACCAAACACTGTCCGGTAAAAGTTGCATGAGTTTAACTTGCTGTTTTCTCTCCCTTTTTAGGTGCAGCATAGAAAGATGCGGCGAATTAAAGGATAATACCTCCGGTGGTAAAGCAGGTAAGCCTATGGTGGCAAGAGATTGTCTTTGTCGGTTTTCTCGGCTTACCTGGTTATTCCTTTCGTTCCCCCCCCCCCCAGGTGCTGGGTTTCGACAAAGAAAATGAAGGAGGCAGCGCCGAGTCGAAAGATGCGGTGGACTGGTGAGTATAATGTGGCGTTGCTGCTGGCGAAGCAACGCGTGCTGAAATAATGTCCTTTCCAGGCTCGGAGCTGTGCTGGGTCTGGAATCAGGTAAGGAATCAAATAATGTCCGTGATCTAACCTCTTCTCCTATCTTTTCCTTTTGTCTAGGAGCTCCGGATTCGAGACGGGCGTGGCAGAAGACTGGATGCTGACTTGCAGACACGGTGAGCATTACGCTGCTGGATGCAGAATAACACGAAGCATGGGCTGCTATTCGGGTGTGGTTTAAATAGCCTGCAAAGTAGTCCCAGGTAAGAAGTTCCCCAGAACCACAACTGAGTGAAAAATAGTCCCTGTAATAAAATAGTCCCATCCAGGCCTCATGTTGGCTTGGACTCATTTGCAGCATGGTCTGCATAAGGTAAGTGAAGTCTACGAGCCTGGCGCCTAATGCGCCAGGACGGAATCCAAACAGCCCCCAGCCGGGGCTGTTGGGGTTTTAATACGTATCTGAATGCCTGCTCCCGGGGCTGATGGACTCGATCCGGATGCCCGGGGGTAGGCATCATGACACTTTACGGATGTTGTGAAGATGAAAACGACAAGAGCGAGAGGTTAGAGAAATGTGATAAGAAGGGGAGAGATTTGAGTCAAAGTAGAGACCAAGATTACTAGCCGTAGATGAGATTGGGAGTTTAGAAGGAGGAAAAGATATGAAAGAAGTTGTAAGAAGGGGAGGAAGAGTGTTAGCAGGAATAAACAGTACGTAAGTTTCCGCAGCATTAAGAGCAAGAAAGTGGGAAGACACTGATTTAATAGCAACTAGGCAAGCCAAAAAAAGAGTGATTAATTTCAGGAGAAAAAGAAGAAAATGATAAGGCACAGTTGAGTGTCATCAGCATAAAAGTGATGGGGTAAGCCAAAAGGGGAAATAATAGCTGTGAGATACGATGTGCACAAAGAGAAGAGAAAGGGGCCTAAAACAGGCCCTTGAGGTACCCCATGAGCAAGCGAGAGAGACGTAGAGGACCTGCCCGCCCTGGAGACAGAAAACTTTTGATTAGACAAATAGGAGTGAAACCAAGACAAAACATAACCTGTAAGACTGAAAGAAGAAAGTGATGCCAGAAGTAAAGAGTGATCCACAGCGTCAAATGCAGCAGATAGATCTAGAAGAATAAGAAAAGATGTGTTTAGAATAGCAAGCAGAGAGAAGAGAATTTAGTACGGAAACAAGCAGTTTCTGTAGAATGAAAGGGACGAAAACCAGATTGAAATTTAGGAAAAACAGAAGAATTAGAAAAAATTGAAGAAATCTGGGAGTAGACAAGGCATTCCAGTAGTTTAGAGAGGTATGGTAAGAGAGAAATAGAATGAAAGTTGGACACAGTCAAAGGATTGGCGGTGGGTCTCTTTAGGATGGGGTAATAGATGTGCGTTTAAAAGATGTAGGAAAAATCGAGGTAGAAAGACAGATGTTAAAAACGGAAACAAGGTAGGGTCAAAGAAGAGGATAGACCTTAGGGATTAATACAGAAGGGATCGGGTCAATAGGAGAAGCAGTAGGGTGGGCTTTAGCTAGTAAAAGAACATCAGTATTAGAAACTGGAGCAAAATTAGCAATGAAAGCATGTGGAATGGACATGAGAGGAGGCAACGCATTGGGTGGAAGAGATGCCATAATGTCACGATGAAGAGAAGGAACTTTAGAAGAGAAGCAAGGTCAGAAGCAGATACAGCGGAATTAACCAAGTGGTCAAGCGTAGGAGGAGAAAGAAGTCGTCCAAGGGTTCGGAAGAGATGCCTAGGTTGAGTAGATTGAGTATGCAAGAGATCAGAAAAATGAAGATGCTTTTGCGGAAAATCAACATTTATCATAAAGAGCATGATAAGAAAAGTAAGACGACTGATCAGGCTTTTATTTAGACTTCAGCCAACGCCATTCAAGAAGGGCGAAGAAAACGATGCATAGAACAGAGATGAGGGGCTGTTGGGGAGAATTCTCAAAAATGAGCTAATTCCCTTCACCCTAGAGACCCCCCAGCAACTTTGATGAATTTTTAGGACTTGATTTTTTTACCTGGACAGTCTCTCATGTGTTTTGAAATGTGTGTTACTCTTGTGTTTTCTTTGGTTATGGAGTTTTTAGACAACTCCATAGGCATCATCTTTTCATGCGTGTCACACAGCACCCTCAGTGCAGTGGTGCAGGCAAAACCTTTTAGGCTTTCACAAGGTTTAAATACCTTCTCTGGGATAAACTACTGTTTCCCAGAGTAAGTAAATTGAAATTGACTTTACTAGACTTTATAAATTCCTAGACCCAGCACACCCTATCTTACAACAGAGTGCTGGAGGGGTTACTTAGTACCTAGATACTCATGTAGCAGTCAAATGCTACCCTTTCCTCTCGAAATGGCTGATGGCAGTGGTTTTACAACGAACTACCATGATTTTTCCTGACCACCAACACTGGTAGTGTTAAATCGCGGGAGCCATGTTTTTCCAAGATGGCATCTGAGCCCCTGTTAGGCAGAATTGCATGCATTACCCTCCGGGACCACCACAAAAAATTAGGACTACAGGTGTAACCAAAACCAACCTATGGTATAAAACTGTACTAAACAGTTTGTGGTAGCGAGCTCAGCAGCCAGGCTGATCTCAAGAGGGAATGTGAGCAGTAAAAGGATGTTACATAGAGGTCTTACAATCACAGTGGTTCAAGTAGACACTTGCACACAAGGTTTCTTGGTAAAACACTTATTAATTTATTACAGTCATTTAGAAAACATTCACTAGAAGGAGGCAACTTAATATCATACACAAATATACTTCATTACCAAACTAATAAGTTTGAGTAAATTAGGCTCCCCTGAAATAGGAGCAAAATAGCATTTTAGTTACTTTCAATGGGAGTAAAAAGGCACTAGTTAATAGAATAGAACACATACTTTCTTAGGCAGTGCAAATAGTTTCAGTTCGCTAGAGGACTCGATTCAGTTCAATAGGCCTAGGCCAAAGTCAATGGACTAGTGTCTTGGATAGGAAAGCGCAGTTCTTGTAATAAACGTCAAAAGTCTTTGCCAAAGTTCTCAGAAGTAGCTTGTACGAAAAAGAATCATGTTGGGCCACAAGCTGATCAGGCCTGTAAGTTGGGCAAGTTTCACGAACTTTCACCGCGAGAGGCAAGTTCTCTCAATCAGGTTGGCACAGTACCATAATATGAAGAAAAAGATGCAGCTGAAGATGTTGGTTCCTGGCAGTTCCAGCAGATCTCGCTGTTCCTGAGCCCCAGTTGTGGGGACAAGAGGGAGAACGTCGGGGGAATCCTGCACTGCACGGGGCCGGGTCAAACAAGCTACCAAAATGGAATATCTTCGGTTCGAGTAGCTGTCGTCAAGCACACAAGCTGGTGTCCTTCCCCCTGGTTAATCCTAATATGTCTAGATTAATTTGGCAATTCGGATCTGCAGCAGGGCTTCACCGGGCAAACCAACGGTCCAGGGGTTGCAGCTGCCATCGTCCTCTTCCAGCTCGTCTTCGGTTCTTTCGTTTCAGTGGTCGACTCTGCTTTCCAGTCCAAGAAACTCGCCTTTTAAACAGTTTTCTCCCTTCATTCCAGCCCCAACAGGGTGGCTGTCCTTGCCAGACAGTCAGCCAGCCAATCACGCCAGAGTGCATTTGGGTCTCCTAGGAGACTAAGCACAGGGAGTTTTGGGCACCTCCCTCACTTCCTACCCACCACAGACACTAGGCGCCAGAGGCGGTCTTCAGTCCTAAAGCCTGCCAAAGGCACAGAAACAAAGGGACTGGTTTAAACAAAGGGGCTTAAGGCGCCATCTTGAAAAATATGGCTCCCACGATTTTTAGCTACCGGTGTTCGCGGTCGGGAAAAATCATGGTAGTTCATTATAAAATCACTGTCACCAGCCATTTCGATAGGAAAGGGTAGCAGTTGACTGCTGCATGAGTTTCTAGAGACATGGGATACAAGGTAACCCCTCCAGCACTCTATAGGAAGATAGTGTGTGCTAGGTCTAGGAATTTAAAAAGACTAGTAAAGTCAATTTAACTTTACATTCTCTGGGAAACAGTAGTTCATCCCAGAGAAGGCATTTAAACCTTTAGGAAGTCTAAAAGACAACCCTGTGTCACTGCACTGAGGGTGCTCTGTAACACACATGAACAGATGATGCCTATGGAGTTATCTAAAACTCCATAATCAAAAGAAATAAACACAGAAAACAGACTTAAAAAGTTCAGAGTCGAAAGGTTCAGCAAAAGAGCTGGGGGTCTCCAAGGTAGAGAGGTATTAAGACATTTTAAGAATTCTCCTTAACAGCCCCCTCTGAAAAAACAGGTCGTGGTCTTCTTTTTTCACCATTTCCTTGTGGGAAGGTCCTTCTAGAGTTTTGCTCTGAGCGCCAAACCAGGTTTGGTTCCTTTGTTCATTCGCCTTTGGTAGGCTTCAGGAGTGAAGACCGCCTCTGGCGCTTGAGTGTCTGGGGTGTGCATGAAGTGAGGGAGGTGCCAGAAACTCCCTGTGCTTAGTCTCCTACGAGACCCAAATGCACTCTGTGGTGATGGGCTGGCTGACTGTCCGGCAAGGACAGCCACCCTGCTGCGTGAGTGACAGCTAGGCTGGAATGAATGGTAGAGAACTGAATAAAAGGCGAGTCTCTTGGCTTGGAAGGCAGAGACGACCACCGGAACGAAAGAACCGAAGACGAGCTGGAAGAGGACGGCTGCTCCAACTACTGGACCGTTGGTTTGCCCAGTGGAACCCTGATGCAGGTCTGAATAGCCAAGTTCATCTCGACAGAGAAGCCCCTGCAAGGACGACTTCTTCCTTTGAGTTGGTAGGACCAACCAACTCGTAAGCCACCTGGGCACCATTCTCGGAGATGGTTGTATTTTCCTCAGAGTGCTGCAGGAAACCGAATAACCAGGGAGAGGGACACCAGTTTGTGTGCTTGACTACAGCTACCGGAATTGAAGATTTGTCAGTTGCCAGCTTTTTGACCAGTCCCAGTGCAGGAGTCCCCCAACGTCCTCCCTCTTGTCTCCACAACTGAGGCCCAGGAACAGCGAGATCTGCAGGAACCAAGGTCAGCAGCTGCATCTTTTTCTTCATTTGTAAAAGGTACTGTAAAAATCAGACAGAGCAGTTACCTCTCGAGGTGAAATTGCTTGAACCTTTCCCAACTCAAAGGCCTAATCAGCTTGTGACCCAACATACGATTCTTCTTGCTACAAACTATTCCTAAGAACTGTTGCAGAGACTTTTCTGTTTGACTACCAGAACTGCTTTACCCTATCCAAGACTTTAGCCTATTGAATTATTGACTCTTCTGGTGAACCCTAAATATCTGCACTGCCTAAAGAATAACTGTATTCTTTCTATGTTCTAATAACCTATGCCTTTTTGCTCCTCCTTCAAGGTATTCTGAATGCCTCAAACTTGAGTGTACAGTACTGAGGTATATGTGTGTTCGATTATATTGCCTCCTTCTTATGAATGTTTTATAACTGACAGTTAAATAAATTAATAAGTATTTAACAAAGAAACCTTGAGTGTAAGAGTTTATTTGAACACCTGTGATTGTAGACCTCTGTGTAACATCATTACAGCTCACATTCGCTCTTGAGATAAGCCTAGCTGCTCAGCTCCGCTACCAGAAACTGTGTAGTACAGACTTATACCAAAGGTTGGTTTTGCTTATACCTGTAGTCCTAGCTGTGTGTAGTGGTCCCAAAGGGTACTGCATACAAATTTTGCCTAACACTGGTGGCAGATGGTGAGGATAAATTGTAGAGTTGTTACATTGAGAGTTCTGCTTTACCTTTGTTCAAATAGTAACCTTCACAAGGCTAAGCACCACTAGAAAAGTAATTGTATCATGCCCGATATAGATAACTTCAGACAGGAAGCCCTGATCATTCTAACAGTAGATCAACTGAAAGATGTGTGTAAGGACAGGGATCTCCCTGTTAAAGGAAAGAAAAATGAATTTGGAAGATTGTTGAATTATCAAAGTCCAAGAAGTAGGGCTGTTACACCTACTCCTTCAGCAAATGTGGAAAATGATGAGGATGATCATGATTCAGAGTCTAACTCTAATGTTATTGAAGGGTCTGAAAAGTTAGGAGTCCCGGGATGTGAGCCCCTCTGCACCTCAACAAGCTCTTGGGCCTCAATCTTTAGCCAAAGGGAACCCTACTAGGACCAGTACTAAGTCCAGAATGTGTCTCTCTTGAAGTAATGAGACTTGAGTTAGAGTTCAAAAGGCTCCAAATGCAAGCAAAGTAAACATCAAGAAATCAAACTCAGAAATGGAAATGCAACATGCGCTTGAAATAAAGAAATTGTCTCTTGAAAATGTTTCTATCCCAGAGTCTTCCAGTCCTAAGAGACCTTGCATGCCTAAGGAAGCTGCGAGTATGTAGGAGGTGAAACTTGATCTTTTGGATTGGTTGGGTGCTTTTTAGTATACCTAGGGGATTCAGGGTTTCACAGGGAATCACAGGGAATCACTCGATTCCTTGGCTTTTGTCTAAGCTCCCCCTGGTTGCAACTGATGCTGTAATGGAGGTGGGAGAACTTGAAAGATTGGAGTATAAAAATGTGAAGCTAGCTTTAATAGCTAGATTTGGGAAACTCCTTCCCAGTACCTTAAGAGGTTTAGGACCCTCAAAAAGAATGATGGTACCCCTTGGGCTACCTGGGTATGTGCTTGTTTGTTTATTTATTTGTATAGCGCCGCCTGCCCTGTGGATGCATGGTTACAATCATTATCAGTCAGTATATGAACATTACAAGGTTGTACTGGCATTGTATGGCATTTACAGGGTTAAAATAATTCATAGAATATGCAGGCAGTATATGAGCATAAACATTGTTACTGAAGTCCTTGCATGGCATTTACAGGTTCTTACAGTATATACAGTTATATACAATCAAATATATACAGTCAGTTATATGGCTAGATATTTTGGATATCTTAGATATATGCTAAGTAATTGAGAAATTAGTATTTGCAGGTTGTGGTGGCAGCATAAATATACATATATGTACATAAATCAGATGATAGCGAAGGTTGTGGGCTTAGGCTTCTTTAGCAAGTAGCCATGTTTTGACACTGTCTGAATCGGTGAAAGGATGGGTTGGTTCTGAGATTAGTTGGTAGGAAATTCCAGAGTTACGTGGCGAGCACTGGGAAGCTTGTACCGCCCACTCTTTGGTGCTTGAATCTGGGGACATTTAAACAAACAAGATACTTTCTTACCTGGTAACATTCTTTCGATGGGATGTTCCAACAACGTATTCCACATCTATGACAGGTAATCACCATAGCTGTGCTGCTTCGGAAAAGTTTTGGCATCTGCGTCCTGCGTCGATGACGTCGATATGCCCCTTCAAGGACCTCCTTCGATGGCTGACGTCACCCGATGTTATATGTAGGACGCACGACGCCCGTAGCCTCAGTTGTAGTTTTTTCCCCAGAACGTGTGGCACCAATCTTCTGCCAGTATTACTACAGAAAGCCTTGCGGAAACGAAAGCTGCAATCGCATAAGAAATTCTGTAGAGGGGCAGGCTGGGAGGGTTCGATGTGGAATAAGTCGCCGGAACATCCCATCGAAAGAACGTTACCAGGTAAGAAAGTTAACTTGTTCTTCGAGGGGATTGGTTCCTCTGACGTATTCCACATCTATGACAGACTCCCAAAGCAGTACCAACATATGGAGGCGGGAAAAGAATTTAGAATGCCCAATCAAATTGCAGAATAGAGGACTGCCTTACCAAAGGCCAAATCTTGCCCATGGATAGAATCCAGGGAGTAGTGTTTGACAGAAGTATGGACAGAGGCCCATGTGGCTGATTCACAAATGTTACGAATGGGAACACCCCTCTGCAGAACAGTAGAGGCAGCCACACCCCTAGTAGAATGGGCCCGTAAGCCTACTGGAGGGTCCTTACCCGCCAAACGGTAACATTCAGAGACTGTCAAGATAATCCATCTAGACAAAGTCTTCTTAGTAACAGCTTGTCCCAAACGCCTTCCAGCGTAATCTACAAAGAGCGGATCCTCCACTCTGACCCGGGACATGCGTGAAATGTTGAAACTTTAAGCTCTCCTAGGATCCAACCTATGGAGCCTCTCCTCTTCCTTACCAGGATGCAGAAGAGGATAGAATGCCTGAAGAATGACCTGGCTCAAATTAAACTCCGTCACAACCTTCGGAAGAAAAGAAGGAGGAACCCTATGGACAACCCTGTTCTTATGGAACACTGTGAAAGGTGGCTTGGCGGATAGTGTCTGCAACTCACTCTGCGAGCGGAAGTAACCGCAATAAAAAATACAGTTTTAAAAGGTCAGCAGTCTCAAAGGACAAGAATGTAAAGGCTCAAAAGGAGCTCCCATTAGGAATTTCAGAACCAGATTCAGATCCCAACCGGCACCTGGAAAGGCGACTGGAAACACATTATTGAGCCCTTTCAAAAACTGAGAAATCAAAGGAATCTTAAAATAAGAACACACCTCAGACGAGCGCTTAAATATGGTCAGCGCCGCCAGGTAACCTTTAACGCTACCCACTTGCAGGCCCTTGTGGGCTAATGAAAACAAAAAATGACAGAACCACAGGAATGTTACATGAAAAAGGATCCACATTCTTAACCCTGCACCAATCGCAGAACTTTCTCCAACGGCAAAGGGACTTGTTGCGGGCCTTCTGGCCGAAAGCAACACCTCCATCACTTCTTCAGGGAGGTCCCAATCCTTATACCTCAACCTTTCAGAAGCCAAGCATGTAGGTTGAGGGACTTGACCTCTGGATGTAGAACCTGACCGCCCTCCCATGAGAGCAGATCGTCTCGGTAGGGAAAACGGCGTGGAGGGCAGATGGACATGTCGAGAAGGTCTGGGTACCATGTTCTCCTGACCCATGTCGGAGCACCGAGGATCATTCGGGAACTGAACCTCGCAGCACTTGCGGAATGACGGGGACTGGAGGAAACGTGTACAGCAGTGGGAACGACCACTCCACTATGAACGTGTCCCCCCAAGGCTCCTCTTGGAGGAAATTTGTGCGAGCAGCATCTTTCGCACTTCCGGTTGACACTGGTGCCCAAGAGATCCACTTGTGGGGTCCCCCAAAGGGCAAAGATCTCCAGGAGAATCTCTTGAGCCAGCTCCCACTACCGTGCTCTGCCTGCTCAGATCGTCTGCCACCACGTTTTCATCTCCGGCCAGATGAACTGCCGAGATCGAAATTTCCTGCTGGATGGCCCAGAACCAGAGCTGCATCACCTCTCTGTACAGAGGGAGAGACCTTGCCCCCCCCCCTTTTTGTTGAGGTAGTGCATGGCCACTGTATTGTCCGTCAGAATCAAGACATTCTTTCCCCGCACAGCCTGCAGAAAAGCCTTCAGGGCTAGCCTGACGGTCCTCAGCTCCAACAGATTGATACAGAGTTTGGACTCCAACGGAGACCAACGACCGCTGTCAACTCGTTGGCATGAGCTCCCCATCCCGTGAGGGATGCGTCCGTCACGATCGTCACCTCCAGCCAGGGTAGCCAAAATGGAGCCCCTTTCATCAGATTGCTTTCGACGACCCACCATAGAAGATCCTGTGCGATCGAGGGCGGCACCTGTACTGGATCCGACATACTGCCGGAGGCCTGCGACCACTGCATCTTGAGAGCCCACTGCAAAGATCTCAGCCGCAGCCTGGCCTCTGGCACCAGAAGAATGCAGGATGCCATGAGGCCGAACAACCTCAAGAACTCGAACGCCGGGAGACTCTGGGCACGTTGAAACTTGTCCACCATCTGCAGAATGTGATGAGCCCTCACCTGGGGAGGCCAACACTGCCCCAGAGATGTGTCGAGCACTGCTCCGATGTACTGGAGCCGTTGGGTAGGTGTCAAGTGGGACTTCTTTAAGTTGAGGGAGAAGCCAAGTTTGTGAAGGGAGTGGCAGGTGACTGACAGATGATCCAGGACTTGCTCGGGAGTGCACGCCCTGATCAACCAATCATCCAGGTAGGGGTAGACGTGAATCCCCCTTTCCTGCGATACTCTGCCACCACCACCGTGAGCTTGGTGAAGACCCTCGGGCGGAGGTCAATCCGAACGGCAGGACCAGAAACTGAAAATGCGAGTCGCCAAAGCAAACCTCAGGTACTTCTTGTGCTTGGGGTGAATTGGCACATCAAATTAAGCGCCCTTGAGGTCGAGAGACACCAACCAGTCCTGAAGTTGAAGGGCCTGGAGGACTTGAGAAAGAGTTACCATCTTGAACTTGTCCTTCCTGAGGAGCTTGTTCAACCCAGGCAAGTCCATGATGGGTCTCAATCCCCCGTCTTTTTTCGGGATCAAAAAATATGGGGAATACCATCCCTTGTTCCTCTCCGCTACAGGCACCAGTTCTATGGTGCCTTTCTCCAGCAGGGATTCGATTTCCTGCGCAAGGAGCGGATCCAGAATCTTCAAAGAGAGATTCCCTGGTGGATTGTCGTGAGGTCTCTGCCGGAAAGGAAGACAGTAGCCGTGGGCCATGATCTCAGTGCCTGAGGGCAAAGAGGCATCTGCCCGAGTGGCTTTGGCACCTCGAGTACCTTGTTTTACACCTCTGGTACTCCTACGTCGGCCCCTTCTGACTGGCTGCTCCCCTGCGCATCACGGTGCTCGCAGCCATGGACCGACTGACACAGTCTGCCATGTCCAGACCCGACTGAACGGATTCACACATGGCATCCTTGCCATCCTGAATGAGGGCAAGAAAACCATCCCGTTCCTCCCCTTCAGGAATATGTTCAGCCGCCAAAGACAATTCCACAGAGTGTGAGTGAAACATGCTAAGGCACACATGGAGTTGGCTGCCTGTAAAGCCATACCCCCTGAAGAAAAAAACACTTTCTTCGCCCCAACCATCAAAACGTTTATCGTCCCTATCAGGAGAGATGGTAGGGTACAACGCCTGCTTTGCCGGGGCCGGGGCCGCCTGCATCACCAAACTCTCCGGAGTGGGGTGCATTGTCAAGTAGCAGGGGTCACTACTGGCTGGACAGTATTTTTTCGGCAACGACTTGCTCATTGCCGGGAGACTCTCCGGAGCAGTCCAAGCCGCCGCCACCCTTCTCTGTAAAGCCACCAGGTCAGTGGGTGGACCTTGGTCAAGGATATCTGTCAGGTCATCCTGCAGAAAATCCACTAGTGACACAGACCACCCCAAGTACTCGGTCACCCTCGAAATGAGACGCCAGTATGAAGACTCGGCGTGCGTGTCAGGCTCAGGCCTACCGAACTCAACCTCCGGAGAGGTGTCCAGACCACTAGCGTCGTGCAAAGACTGACGCAGGTCTTCCCACTGGCTATGACCAGACAAGAGTTTGTCAGGAACCAAACCGTCATCAGACCCTTCATCCACCTCAGAGATTTTTTTTTAATTTTTTTTTAAATTAATTTTATTGGTTTACTTACAAACCTTTAAAATAACATTCATACACTTTACATCTTTTTACAATATAACCATCTTTCCACACATCACACAAGTCCTCCATTGATCGCCACACGGGGGTACCGCCCTCTTGGGCACGGGTTTACGTGCCTATCACAAGAATACATAATTTACTCCGCTAGCCATTTTTCAATTGTCGCCAAAAAATGTGTTAGTGGCAATATGAGTTTCTTATCTGTTCCATCAAACATTTGTTGCCACCAATCATCTACGTTAAGCGATGGATGGGCATCGTTCCAGCGGCCCAAGTGTTTTCTGTTCGCAAGTTGGTACAAAATAACACTAGATGCTTTAGCGTTTCAGTTTGTTGTGAGCAACAACGGCACATTGGATCCAGTTTCTCGTTAACCGACCATGCTCTTAAGCGTTCTTTCGTTTTGAACATGTTGAGTCGGAAGCTCATGAATAATCGACTAGCATTTGGATCTGGAAATAGTTCGATGTATTTTTGCAATTTGTTGTAAGCACGGACTTCCAGTGGGACCTCGCTCATTAGTTTCAAAGCTCCCCTTTTTGCGCAAGTCAACTCCCAATCCATCCTCCAGATTTTTGTTTTTGCTGCATCAGGATTACCATGAAGCATCTCTGGAGTGATGTCGTATTCTGCCATCAAGTTTTCGCATCGTTTCAGCCACATTGCCAGAAGTCCTTGGGTCATTGAGGTGGCGTTGTGAAGGATTTTAAATTGCGGAATTTGTTTGCAAGCTTTTGTTTTCCGGTATAACGATAAGAGATTCCAACACACTTGTGCGTGGATAGATATTAACGAAAGTTCATATCGGATCACCGCAGTCGCTATTCCTTTCGGTAACCCCAGTACTTTGGTCCAGTAGATGTTCTCCAACGTGGACTACATCTCCCACGAACAACCCAGTGCATTTTCCGCCCCGTACGTTAAGACTGGTATTACCTTTTGTTGGTAAAAACGAGCACTGCTTTCAAAGAAAAAAACTTACCAAATTTCTTTTTTAGCACTAAGCCCTGAATCGCCAGTTGTTTACATTTTTGCTTTGTCACAGTGGTCCATGGCTCATCGTTGAGACAAGCACTAATGGTCATGCCGAGATATTTAACTCTGGATACTGTCTGCAATTTTGCTTAGAACGTTGATGCCTTCTGTCAGCGCTGGTTCTGTTTTTCCTGATTTTCAGGAAAGGACGTTCCATCAGTGAGGAATCAGTGGTCTCCTCAGAGTCAACCTCGGACTCGTCAGAACTCGATAATTGTGGCATTTTAGTTTTTACAACGTTGCGCACACTCGCCCCTTTCTTAATTGAACCGAGTCTTTTCTGAGACAAAGTCGGTAAAACCGATAAGTAAAGGGGAGTCCCAAGGTGCACACTTAAGTCAGACATTTTTGCGCGTTTGTAAGGGACATTCAATACTGACTTTACCTAGCTGTGTTAGTCTCGTATTATTACGTTTCAATGAAGTCTTGGTGCCACCATTATTATTTGCTGATGTAATGTCGCAGGTGTTATCCTTACAAGCTTTGTTCATTGCAAGTAGATTTTGCAAGACATTGTTTGCAATTTCCAACGAATCGCTACGCCCTTCAAAATTCTTGGTTATTGCCAATGTTGCAGTGTCTACCAACACGCCTGTGTGCTGCCCCATATTTGTTTTCTCGAACCAACCTCCAAGAATAACTTCCACCGGCTTTGATATAATTGCGGCTTCCCCTCCGCACACTGTCTTCCGTCGAGGCCCGAGCATTAGAAGCCCCACTTTCATCGGTCACACCCGGCGAGCTGGCTCGCAATGGATGTGCAATGCCTGATCCAAACTCGATCATGCAGTGCTCGATTACTTCAGCCTCACACGTCGTGCGTGTCGGCTCCTTCTGTTCCAGCAGGCATTCATCGTTGCTCGCCGTCAATGCCCCCAGAGGCTCCGCACACACATCCGCGGCCGCAGTCCTCACGGCAAGTCCTCCAGCGCTGCCCAATATAGGTAAGGGACTTTGTGTTTGAATGCAGAGTGATTTAGAAATTTCGGGGTTTTGTAATGTTTGTGGTGGCTCAATAATCTCGCATGCCATTTCATTTAGTTCCGCTACGCCATCATGTTGATTTGAGCTGCCAACTTCAAAGACCTCAGGGAATACATTGTCTTTATTGCTTGTGACGTTCGCAGTCGCATTAGCATTGAACGCACTAGAGTTTGCGAGTGAATGCGTTAGAATAGCTACTTGACTAGCTTTGCCAGTGGACACGCACGAGTAATACTGGCTTCCCTTAGGTCGCCGATATTGGTGAGGCACTGTGATTCTGATCCCTTAGCCCCATCAGACAACAGTGTACTCACGTTCTTTCTGTGCCCGTGTTCTCAGCTTGGCTTTAGATGTCGATGTAGTTGTCGCCGACTGACTAGATTTCGACATGGTCTGGTGGTCGCTCGCTACGCCACTCGCCAAACAGCCCAACAGCACGTCCTCAGCACTTTGCACCACAGGGCTTAGCGCCGCAAGGGCATTGGAGGCGGCCTTATGTACCTGGCGACCAGGTGTCCAGGTCCACCAGGTTAAAGCACAGGCACATGCACCTCTTTCTCCAAAGCAAGGAGTGGAATCTTCCTCAGGTAAAGCACAAGTACACCCCTGTACACTCGCCACAGCCCAACAGCACGTCCTCAGCCCTTTGCACCACAGGGATTTAATAAAGAGGCTGGAATAAATCCCTGGATGAAGGCACAGAAAAAGGTTCCAATACAGGCCTCACTGACTTCTTCAGGGCCTTCCTCATTGTTTCCACCAATGCACGGGGTACCTCCGGTAAAGACTCCACAAAAGGCGTTTAGGGCTTCGATGGAATCGGCGTCTACGTCGAGCGTGGCGCCGACTGCTTCGACACAGGCCTCGAGGGCGGTGCCCCAAGCGTGTCCATCAACGGCCTTGGCGCCGATGACTTCCTTTGAGGCAGAGCCTCGAGAGTCCCTCAACAGACATGGCGCCGATGGCGTCGACGTCTTCTTAGAAGACCTCACAGGCTCCGACGGTCTCGATGGCGTTGAGGACCGGGACCTGGAACGTGCATGGCTAAAGCGATCGACATTGTCCGATCGGGACCTCAACGGCTCCCGATGATCGCGCCGACCGCCCGAGCCCGAAGGCGTGCAAGCGGCGTTCCTTGCCGGCTTCTTTCGAAGGCACGGAAGAAACGAGCCCTGCGATTCAAAAATAGCCATCATCTCCTTGTGAAAGGCATCCCATTCCGCCGGAGATGAATGCTTGTTGGGACAAGCTACCCGCCGTCTGGCGGAGTCCTCGGACAAGGAAGGCGACCGGTGACGGCGCTTCCGCGAGTGCCTAGAAGAGGCAGAGAAATGGTGGGAACCACTCCGGGACCGAGACACCCCCTGGACATACGCCGATGCGGAGAGTCACCCCTCGAATCGTCGGTCGAAAGCCCAGCAGATCTCGACTTTCGGGGTTTGGAAACCCTACCTACAGATAACTTCTTCAGCTCCCGCAAGGCCTTCGAAGTCAAAGACTGGCAATCGGCGCAGTCATCGGTGGCATGGTCCTCGCCGAGGCACCAGAGGCAGATGTCGTGCGGGTCCATAAGCGACATCTTGGAACCGCAGTCCCGAACCTTCTTGAAGCCCGACCGCAGGGTAGAAAAAGATGAAGACATGATTTTTCAAAAAAACCAAGAATGAAGAACCGAGGCGCGCCGAGATTCTGAAGCGAACACGTTCGTGGAAAAAACGGAACTGAGGCTACGGGCGTCGTGTGTCCTACATATAACGTGGGCCCCAATGCCCCTGGGCTGCCTGCGTGCTATATAAATGTAATAAATAAATAACATAGGGTGACGTCAGCCGTCGAAGGAGGTCCTCGAAGGGGCATATCGACGTCATTGATGCAGGAGCCAAAATGTTTCCGAAGCAGCACAGCTGTGGCGATTACCTGTCAAAGATGTGGAATACATCGGAGGAACCAATCCCCTTGAAATTGGATTTGAGCTGATCTGGTAAGGCTAGATGGGGTGTTGTGCGCGAAGTTGTCCGAAAGGTATCTAGGTGCTTGGTTGAACCAGCATTTGTGTGTGTGAGCGTGTTTTGTACTCAATTCTTTGAGGTATAGATAGCCATTGGGAAGATCGTCTTACGTCAGATATTTGCTCATGTTTAGGTATGTTCAATGCTGCTCTTGGAGCACTGTTTAAGACTACTTGAAGCTTGTTGATGTTCTTTTGGCTAGTCCCTAAATAGAGTGCATTACAGTAGTCGACTTTTGAGAGTACTAGTGCTCTGGCTAGAGTTGTACAGTTAGAAGTCGACAGGTAAGCTCTGCAGGCATTGATGAGCATACATGTGTAAGCGGTAGAGGAAGAAATGGCATTGATTTGTCTAGCCAACGTGAGGGAGGAGTCAATGTATATCCCTAGAGTATTGACGTGGTTGGAAACAGATGTTGCTGTCAATGGTGAATATTTGGTAGAGTTTGTCAAGGTTGCTGAGTCTAGATTGGGAACCTAAGAGAAGGAGCTCAGTCTTGTTGTTGAGGCAAAGTCTGTTTGGCCATCCATTCTTGGATAATGGAGTAAATGTTGTTGAGGACTGCGTTATCGGTGGAATAGTCGCCTGTTAGTGGATTGAGTATTTGAGTGTCATCTGCGTACTTCGTGTAGATTACACCCAAATGATCCCGTATGTTGAATAGGGGTTTAGTAAACACATTGTATAGTGTGGGCGAAACACAGGAACCCTGTGGGACGCCACAGGTGATGGGGGCTGGTTCGGCGGCAGCGGTAGGTGCAAAGACCCTCATGGATCTATTGTTCAAGAAGGACTGAATCCAGGCAATGACCTTGTCAGAAAAGTTGGCTGCAGATGCTAAGTGTTTGCAGAGAATCTCGTGGTTTACCAAGTCAAAAGTGGCCAAGAGGTCAAGGAGGAGCAGAAGGGCCAGTTTACCATTGTCTTTAAGGTTGTCCATTTGCGTCTTGAGATCCATCAAGGTGGTCTCTGTGCCATGTTTGGGGCGGAAGCCCGATTGTCTCAGTGCTAGCAGGTTTTTTTTATTCAAGTGGTTTTGAATCTGCAGGTAGGCTGCTCTGTCAAGGATTTTTAGGAGGCTGGGCACTGTTGTGATAGGTCTGTAATTAGTGGGGACGTTCGGGTCCAAGGTTGGTTTCTTGAGCAGGGGTAAGACCAGGAGTCCTTAAGGTTGTTGGGTACTATGCTGGATGTGAACGATGAGTCTATGAGAGAGGTGATAAATGGGACAAGGTGTTTGGCTGTGTCTTTGATGACTGGAGCTTGACAGGTGTCGCCTTGGCATTTGGATGGCTTCAGGGAGGTTATTAAGTCTTCGACTTCTTTGGTCATGATGGTTGAGAATTCAAATTACTTGCTGTTTTCCGTTTGTTTGGTGTGGGTTGGTGAGATAGGATTGTCGGCGATAGTGAGACTTTCTTTCTTGGACTTTATTTTCGATTGCAGCATAGCAATTTATCCAAGGAGTGCTTCTTGGATGTTTGTACACCAAGAAGTATCTTTGGTGCACGTGTCCGGTATGGGGGATGGGGATTCAAGGTATCTCAGTATGTTGAATAGCTCTTTTGTGTTGGACCTAGCCTTGCTGATTCTCCAAGTATACATTTCTTTTTTGTTTGGACGATTGCTGACTTATAGTTATTGGAGGCTAGGGTGTAGTATGCCTTGTTGTTAATGGATGGAGAATGTTTCCACACTGATTCAGCTGGTCTCTTGTTTTTGCGAGGTTTTTAGTTCTGGTGTGAACCAAGAGTTGAGGTGCGCGCATGGTTTGGCTTTGCGTAGTTCAAACGGTGCTACGGTATTGATGGCTTTGAGAATAGTTGTGTTATAAAGGTCTACTAATTCTGTGGGGTTAGCAATGGTGGGTGTAAAGTAGATGATAGGTTGGAGTATTGGGAGAAGTTTCTCAACTGTGATATTTTTGCTATTTCTTGTGAACGTGGGTGGAGCGTTGGTTGGTGGTGCTGATGCTAGTTTATCTTTGTTGATGGTGAAGGTAATGAGGTGATGATCAGTCCAGGCACAGGGTGTGTTGGATAAAATTGTGGTGTTACAACTAAGGTCCATTAACCAGTCGAGGGTTCGGCCTTTGTTGTGTGTAGGTTGAGATATGTGGTGGGCGAGTCCTAGCTCTGAGATGGTATTTGCGACTGTGTTTGCTTTGTCGTCTTTCGAGTCATTATAGCCAAGATTGAAGTCGTCTAGAATGAGTATCTGAATTGGGGTTGGTGTTGTTGGAGAGCAGGAGAGCGATATCGTCGTTAAAGGAGGAGATGGGGCCAGGCGGTCTGTTTATGAGATGAATGGCAATTGTACTTGTATTGGTTGTGGATAGTTTGATGGTGAGCAATTCTGCAGATGGGAGTTTTTGGTTGAGTATGTGTCTTATGTTAAGGGAGCTCTTTGCTATAAAGGGGACGCCTCCGCCTTTAGCTGTTTGTCCAAGCGGTATATGGAATAGCCGTTTGGGATGGCTAGCTCTAGGGTAGGACTGGATGTTGCGTGGAGCCAGGTCTCAGTGATGGCTATGAAGTCGAGATCATTGAGGGTGATGTCGGCTATGTCGAGGGCATGAGCGACTAAGGATCTTACGTTGGCGAGCGTGCCTTTGATCGTTTCGGTGGTGGACTGTGGCTTTCTGTTGAATGATGAAAGGGTGTGTGCAGGTTGTCAGGAGGTGTTGTGATGTGTGCGTGTGATAGGAGCGACGGGTTTGGGTTGTGTTTTGAAGGTGGAGTGTGCAGGCTGTGTTCTGGAGCCTAGTCTAAGGTTTCTGGTCATGGTTGTGCAAGGTAAAAGGGTGGGATGTTTGAAGGCATATGGCTTAGGTGACGTGAGTGGGTGCAGTGTTTTATGTGCCTGTGAATGTTTGTTGGCCACGTTGTAGTGAGCTGGAAGGCAAGGCGGAAGGAACCACGTAGGGGCTATAGTATCAGAAAGTGTAGGGATAGGCATCAAGGTGCTAGTGACGCGTTGGCCTGTACTGCGAAGTGTGTGAGTGGGTAGGAACCATGTTGGGGCTATGTTATCTGAGTGCGTGGGGTTTGGGATAATGATGCTTGTGGTGGTGTGTTGTCCATTACTGTGGTTGTGGGTGGGGATCATATTGTAAATTGTGTGGTGAGGTGTGTGTCTGGGTAAAATGCATTGAGAGATAGGAGATGCCACAGGACATTAAGTATTATTCTTATGCCGGTCTAGTTATGAATGGCTGTGGATGCCCTGGGGTGTAGTCTGTGCTTGGTCTTTATGGGGAGATCAATGGAAGAGGCACCGTAGTGTATGGCGGTGAGCTAGTTAGCTGTGTTGGTACAGGCTTGGGGTGCGCAGGAAGTAATGCGGATCAAGCGGCAAGTAGTGAAAAGAAGTATAGTTTAGGCAGTGTATGCAATCTAATGCAGTGTTCAGCTTTCGCGTTGCATGCTATGCATTACAGATAGGCATTTAGGGCAGGTAGCAATGTGATATTAACATTGTATGCGTGATATGAGACCTAACAGAAAGGTAAGCGAGGCAATAAGCGCAGTAGTAGAAAATCAGCAGGTAAACAACAGTAAGTTCATAAGCATGGTAGCCAGACACAATGATAGAGATGCAGCCGCAAATGTTTTGAGAAACTTAGATGGATGGGTTAAGGGTTACAGAGTTAACATTCTGTAAGGAATGAGAAATCCGTTTATGTTGGAATCTATTTTTTGATGCCTGCTCTCCTGAGCTAAGACAGCACTTGGCTGACTCGAAAGAGCTTGATCCCAAGAAGCTGGCAAAAGCTGCCGACTTGTGGGTTGCCAACAGGGCTACTCACAAGGATTCTGGGGCAACTCAGAAAAAGGATGAAGGGAAGCAGCAAAAGAATGATGGTAAAGAGAATTCTAATACCTCCAATCCCAAAAAGGGCCCCAAACAGAAAAAGGGTAGGCCACAAGGGAAACCAAATCAGTCTAGTGATATCTCTGGTGCCAAACCAGAGGGAGGTCAGCAGAAGCCCTCATTTGTCAAAACATTTGGAAAATGTTATGCTTGTGGGTCAACTGACCATGTGAAAGGGGATCCCAGGTGCAAGGGTAAACCTTCAGGGATCCACACTGCCTCCTTAGCCTTCTCCCTAGAGGATGAAGTACATTTGGCTAGTGGAAACTTTCAACTATTGGCTGAAGACCCCATTGGAGTCTCTGCCAGTGTTTCTTTAGTGTCCCTGGGTCTGTGGGAACAGCAGAATTTAGATGTCTATAATTCTATTCCAGATAACACTAAAGAATATTACAAGAACAGTGTATTTGTAAATGGTCAGGAGACCCCTGCCATTAGAGACACTGGGACCAGCATTACAGTGGTGGATGAACCTTTTTCAAACCAGAGGATGTTGCTAAAGCACCCAAAGGCCTCACTAAGCTTGCTGGAGGCCCTGTCCAAATGCTTCCAAGATTACCAGCTGTCAGAGAGCAACAACATGACTGTCAGAATACCTGTTAGTGTACAAAGTGAGGTGCCTGGGATAGTCCTGCTGGGGAATGACTTAAACAACTCTTTTGCATCAAGCACCCCCAGGCCTCCCAGTAAAAGGAAACAGGAGCAGACGAGGAAGGCCAGAGAGATCACCCTAAATGACTCAAGAGGTTGTTCCAGTAGAACCTATAACACCCAGTCCACAGGAAATGCCAACTTCTACTTCCAGGAAAAAGGCGACAAAGGGGAAACCCAAGGTCTCAGCAAACAAGATAGATAGCACTCCTGTGCATCCAACTAGGACATCCCTGAGAGGACTGTCCAAAGTCACACCTGTGACTACTCCGCCAGCTGAGGCCGAGTGTGAGAAACAACCAGGAGAGGTTGAATCAGCTGCTGAAGATTCAGAGCTGGAAGAAGACCTTCCCCCTGTTGGAGATCTGGATCCTAAAGACCATCGTGAGGTGCAGTCTTTACTGGCAGAAGGTGGCCCCTGAAGGGCAGAATTCAGCAGAGGTCAAAGAGAGTGTCCTACTCTTGAAGGACTTTGCCAACAGGCAGCATCCCAGCTGGACAGGCAAGAGCCAGGGAAGCACAGGTTGTACTGGGAGGATGGCCTCTTCTACAGTGAACCTACTGAGTCAATCCTAGGGGACTACAAAAGATTTTTAGTGCCTCAGGAGAGAAGACCCCAGTTCCTACAGTTAGTCCATGAGATTCCTTTGGCTGATCACTTAACCTTTAAGAAGACCAAGGAAAGTCTTTCTCTTTATTTCTACTGGCCTAAATTGGGGTCTGATGTAGATAAATTATGTAGTAGCTGTCACACTTGTCAGACATCTGGCAAGAGTGGAGCCAAGAATGTGGCACCTTTGGTGCCTTTCCCAGTGGTGGGAGTTCCTTTTGAGAAGGTAGGAATCAACATTGTTGGTCCCTTCCATCCTCCCAACATCTTCAGGCAATAGATTTATATTGGTTGTGGTAGACCATGCTACCAGGTATCCTGAAGCCATACCCATGAGGACGGTTACTGCTCAGGCGGTTGCTAAGGCTTTATTTGGTATTTGTACCAGAGTAGGTTTCCCTTAGGAGGTTATCTCTGACAGGGGATCCAATTTTATATCCCACTACATGCAGGCCATGTGGAAAAACTGTGGAGTAACTTACACAAGTTCTCAACTGCCTACCATCCCCATACGAATGGATTGGTAGAGAGCTTTAACCGTACTATGAAGAGCATGACAGGTGCTTTAGAGGAACCCCTTAGAAAAAAGTGGCACCTTCTACTGCCATGCCTTCTCTTTTCTTATAGAGAAGTCCCCCAGGAAAGAGTTGGATTTAGTCCCTTTGAGCTCCTCTATGGTCATCCAGTTGGAGGTCCATTGGCCCTAATTAAGGAGGGGTTGGAGAGTGCTCCTTCCCCCAAACCAGTGAGAGTCACTGACTGTGTTGGGTCTCCGAAGGAGAATGATGCACACAATGACAGAAGCTTCTGGTAACTTGAAAGCAGGTCAGGCTTGGGCGAAGCATTGGCATGACCAGAAGGCCAAGATGGTTGAGTTTACTCAAGACCAGCTGGTTCTAGTTATGGTACCTAAAAGGCAGGGGGCCTTGCAGGACAAATGGATTGGACCTTTCAAGGTTGTAGGAAAACTTGGAGAGGTCAATTATTTGGTGGATTTAGGCAATCCTAAGGTGGCCCGAGGGTCTTTCACGCCAACTGTCTAAAAGCCTATGTCTCTAGACCCGAAGTGGGAGATTGGCTTCTCGCCTCAGCTCAGGAAGAGGAGGAGAGTGAACCTCTACCTGACCTCCTCAGGGGACAACCTTTACATGGAAAGATAGGAGTTAAGTTCTCTTCTAATATGACACTGGAACAACAGGAGGAGTGCAAATCTCTGTTTAATCAGTTTGCCTCCCTGTTTTCACTATCACCCGGCTTGACCCCTTGGGGCCAGCACAATATTCTCACTGGTGACTGTTTACCTGTTAAAAGCAGAGGTTACAGGATGTCAGACTGTGTAAGAACCCACATAAAGGAAGAGGTCAACAAGATGCCTGACCTTGCGGTAATAGAGCCATCTACAAGTCCATGGTCTAGTCCAGTTGTACTAGTGCCAAAGGCAGGACCTAAGGAGTTGAGATTCTGTGTGGACTATACAGCTCTTAATGTAGTCACAAAGACTGATGCCCATCCTTTACCTAGAGCAAAAACAGAACGGTGTTCCCGTGTAGATTGAATTAAAGAAATTACTTATGGATAACCAACAATTAACTGGACTGGGTCTTACGAATCACGTGGTTTTATAGAGGTGTGATACCAGTCATGGTGTTGTCGTACAATATGTGATTATTAGCGCATATGCAACAAGGGAAATGGATCTGGCAAACATATACACTACTGTGTTTTGTTAATACAATGGTTTTGAATCAAACAGAAAAAGAAAACATCTCATCACAAACGTTTTTTATTATCTAAAGAGATTAATGAATGTTGAAAACAGAAAAATTGTCAGAAATTTACAATTACACACAAAAAATGCACTTATATACAGGTGAAACTGTGTGGTATTTACACACAGGTAAGGAGCTGATAAATTGAAAAAATACACACAATTTGTTAAAGAAGAAAAAGAAATGCAGTTAAAGAAATTAAACTAGCGCCAACAAATATGAATCAAGTGGGCACATCTATTCATAGTGCTAATGGTGATCAGCAAACTTAATTTAGCAATAAAGCATCAAGCATTAGCTTAACTAAATACAACGAACTGTCCCTAGCTGAATTATTGCTAATGTCACCAGTCTGTCATTGCAGAAAGTCAACAAAAACACGGTCTTGGAGTTTGATGCTGCATAAATGGTTTTCTCAAAGGTAGTGGGGGTGAGGTTGATACAAAACAGATCTACACCATCCGCTGTCATGAGTGATTGTAAGCATGATGAACCACGTTCACTTGTCAAGGGTGTGATCATAACCACCCAGGCTCATACAGTGGTAAAACTGGCGTTTCGGTGGTAATGAAGGGAAAATGTGCCACCTTTGATGGGATGAAAGATTGTTTATTCAGCCCCTAGGGAACGAGCAATAAAAAATAATAAATATATTGTACCTACAGTTGTGTAGGGTCAGGTATTCATATGGGAGGTATTGCATAAGAAACAAATAGTCGTTTGGCATATACAACCGGGTATTCACAACCCCTGTAATGGTCACCCAAGGGGTGACTCCCTCGACCACGTATAGCATTAGTCCATCACCAATGGGATCAAGGAGGAGGGAAAGACTGTGGTCACTAAATGAAAGAAACTTAGAAGAAAGCAGGTGCTTGGGCATGCTTGAAAAGCAAAGCACTATGATCCCAACACTATTTAGCCACTGGTCAAGTGCGGTGGAAAGAAGAAAAAAAATGCAGGGAATGGCGACTAAAGTTAGGTGCTCTTACCTACCAAAGGTATTTGATCATAGTCAAAGTATCAAGCATAGCAGAACGGTGGTGTTATTTTGAGAGTGGTCGCGTTACTAGGCAGTTACTCAGAAGAACCTTCCGGTCCCTGTTGGACATGTCTTTAGTCTGATCAAATAAACAAAAGACAATCGCTAAGTTCATCTTGACAGAGAAGCCCTGCAAGGACGACTTCTCCCTTTGAGTTGGTGGGACCAATCAACTCGACACTAAGCCACCTGGATACCATTCTCAGAGCTGGTTATATTTTCCTCAGAGTGCTGCAGGAAACCGAATAACCAGGGAGAGGGACACCACTTTGTGTGCTTGACTACAGCTACCGGAATTGAAGATTTGCCAGTTGCCAGCTTTTTGACTAGTCACAGTGCGGTGAAGGAGTCCCCCTGACGTCCTCCCTCTTGTCCCAAGGCTGAGGCCCAGGAACAGCGAGATCTGCAGGAACTGCCAGGAACCAAGGCCACCAGCTTCATTTGTAAAGGTACTGTAAAAACAGTACTTACCTCTCGCGGTGAAAGTGCTTGAAACTTTCCCAACTCTCAGGCCTAATCAGCTTGTGACCCAACATACGATTCTTCTTGCTACAAACTATTGCTAAGAACTCTTGCAGAGACTTTTCCGTTTTATTACCAGAACTGCTTTACCGTATCCAAGACTTTAGCCCGTTGACTTTGGCCTAGCCTATTGAATTAAATTGACTCTTCTGGTGAACTCTAAATATCTGCAGTGCCTAAAGAATAACTATTCTTTCTACGTTCTAATAACCTATGCCTTTTTGCTCCTCCTTCAAAGTATTCTGAATGCTTCAGTAACTTAGAGAGTACAGTACTGAAATATATTTGTGTGCGATTATATTGCCGCCTTATGAATGTTTTATAACAGACAGTTAAATAGATAGTATTTAACAAAGAAACATTGAGTGTACGTTTATTTGAACACCTTTGATTGTAGACCTCTGTGTAACAACATTACAACTCACATTCCCTCTTGAGATAAGCCTGGCTGCTCAGCCCGCTACCAAAAACTGTGTAGTATAGACTTATACCAAAGGTTGATTTTGCTTACACCTGTAGTCCTAGTTGTGTGCAGTGGTCCCAAAGGGTACTGCATACAAACTTTGCCTAACAGGGGGTAACCAGGGTTGGGATGGTTTTTGGGTGGTGTGAAAGGAAGACGGAGGATAAAGTTGGTCTAGAGAGAGAGATGAGGAAATAACAGACGCAGCCTCATCAGCATTAAGAGCAAAGAAGGAAAGAGGAGAAGAGGGAACAAGTGTGCAAGCAGTGTTAAAAAGCGTGGGGTTGACAAAGATCACCTTGAAAAAAATGTTGATGGGGAGAGAGAACCGGGGAACTTGGAGGGGTTGGGGGGGGGGCAGGGGGAAGTAGTGATACTTAAAGCAGATAGTGATCCGAAAGATATGAGGCAGCGACAATTGAGATGAAAATTAGATCGAGAGGAGCCAGACCTGTGAGATGAAGGGGTCGCAAGAGGCAAAATATGTGTTTAAGGAGGCAACAGTGGTATCGCGAGACAAAACCTATGTTTCTGTAACTCAAAGAAAGTGAAGAATTAGTCTTCGGAATAAATCCAAAACTGCAGCAGATGTGTTACAAAGTGACCTAGCATTCCAAAGTCTTAGGTCAATATCAGCAGTGTTTGCAGAAACCGGGCGATAAATGAGATTATTATTAATACAAGTGCATGTTGGTCTTGCAGCAAAGTAAAGGTATTCTGGAGGCATCAAGCTGAATACAGTCAGTCGTGAGTAGTGTTACCAGCACCTTGATGGAAATGGGCTTAAGACCAGGAAATTAATTACCTGGATGTGCTGGGGAAATGGCGCTGAGTAGTAGCAGGTTGTAACGCGTCCTCACCACAGACAGCCACAGTCAGCCAGGGCATACTTAGTCCGACTTCACTTGGGCTTTGCCCAGGCTGCAGATAATTGGATACCCCCATTCTGCAAAGACGCTGTGCAAAACGTGTGCGTGTAAACACCACTCGTGTTCTACGGGTAGTTGAAAGTTTCTGCTGAGCACATCAGCAAGAAAATTGTGTTTCCCTGGAACGTGTTGCGACAGGACGAACATGTGTTTGAGTGCCCACTTCAAAATGCTTTGGGCCAGTTTGGACAGCCCTGGAGAGTGTCTCTCTCCCTGTTTTTAAAACAAGTCTGTGGTGCCGTTTATCAGGACTAGAATGGTTTTCCCCTTCAGTTGATGTTCGAAATTCTTTAGGGCTTTAAACACTGCTAGTTCTAACAGATTGATATGTGCTTGCCACCGATTGTGTCCATGTGCTCTGCGCAGTCTGGTGGAGGTGTGCTCCCCCACACTGACGAGGATGAGTCTGTGGCGAGAGTGGCCTCTAATGTGGGGGTGGTGAATTATTTTCCTTTCATAAGGTTCTCCCTTGTCCACGACTGCAGTGATAGTACAAGGGCTTTTGAGACAACCGCTAGATCGTCCCAATGACAGCTTGCTTGACACCATTGGCTCGAGAGCCACTCTTGCATTGGGTGCATGCTCAGACAGGCATGTGACACCAGAAATATGCAGGAAGCCATACTTCCCATCAGCCGCATGGCTTTTTGTACAGTCATCTGATCAACGGCTGCCCATTGAGGGATTTGGAACATGTTTTGGGCCATCTCGTTGGAGGGGAAGACAGGCCAGTCTTCTGCCCAAATTAGAGCACCCAGAAATAGTTTTACTTGGCTGGGTACAAGGCTTGATTTTTTTCTTGTTGATAGACAACCTCAGTTGAAAGAGTAGGTCTATAGTATTTTGGGTGTTCTCCAGACATGCTTGATGCGTGTCTCTGGTTATTAGCGAGTAGTCTAGATAATAGTACACCAGAACGGACTGTCCGCTAAAGTGAGCTGCTGCCACCACCAGAACTTTTGTAAAAAGCCTTGCCAAACGGAAGGACCTTAAATTGATAGGGAGTGTTCCATTCTGAACCCTAGATATTTTCTATGTGCTGGCAACATTGAACTAAAGTAAGAAATTTTCGTATCTAAGGTTGTCATGTAATTCCTGTGCTTTAGCAGGGGAATTACCTCCTGCAGAGTGGTCATCCTGAACCTTTGAGGCGTGACATACCTTTGCAGGACGCAGCTCTAAGACAAGGTGCATGATCAGATCCTTTTTGGGTAGAAGTATATTGAACAGATGCCCTGGTTTACCTGATGCGCAGGGACGAGTTCTATTGCTACCTTTTGCAGCAGGGCCTCCACTTCTGCTCGAAGAATAAGAAGATGGTCTTGGGTCATTCTTGTCGTGTTTGGCGGGTGGCACAGAGGTGTCTGGAGGAACTTGATACAGTATCCATCGACCACTGTCTGGAGCACCCACTTGTCTGAAAGTAATCCCCTCCCATGCATGGGTGTAGCATGTTATCCAACCTCCTACCAAAGATGCATGGGAGGGGTCCCGGACTAGAGAGTCTCTTCTTGGCAGGGGTAGGAGAGCCTCTGATGGCTGCATTCCTACCTCTTCCTTTGCCAGGGAGAAATCCTTATTGTTCAGAGGTTTGATAGGTGTTCAGCGACCCTTGAGTGGAGTACCAGGGTGAGGCGCCTGTGGTGTATGAGGCTTGTGTAGGTCTGGAAAAGCACTGCCCTCAAAAAGACCTATAGATGTTAAAAACCCCGTGCTTCAGGTATGGTTTGTTGGATATTTGATTCAATGATTTTAAAGTCTCATGCTCGTTTCTCACCTTCTCAGGCTTCATCGACTGCCTTCCCAAACAAAGCAGACACCGCTATTGGTTTGTTAACAAGGGAAGCCTGCAGCTCTGGTTTGAATCCCAAGTTCCGTAGCCATGCGTGGTGCTGGAGTAGAGTTCCTTCAATTAATACTCAGCCAGCTGTCTGGACGGAGTCTAAAGTGTTTTTCTTTTAAAATGTTTGGGCGACTTGTCATCCCTCCTGAACAATAGTCAGAAATTGCGGCTTGGCTGGCACAGGAACACTTGCCAGGCCTTCTTGTACAGGACCCCATTGAACGTCACTAAAACTGGCAAAGTAGTGTTTGCAATACGGGTGAAGAGGTTATCCTTCTGCCTAAGGCATACAACTTCTTACATTCCTTGTCGGGAGGAGCTTCAGTTGAAAACTGAAACTCCTGCATGCTTCCTGGTTGCACTAACAAATAGAGAATCAGGAACAGAGTGAATCCGACTGTAAAGGAGCTCTGAGGGAGCAGGTCTAAACATTTTCTCAACCCTCAGGTTGACTGCTAGTGTCAGGGAAGGCATGAGCAGAGAAGGGGAAATCTGCTTCTTAATGGAATTAAGCAATGGAATAGATTGACTCACTGGATTTCTCTTTAAGGACATCCTCAACAAAGTCAGGGTCAGACACTGCCTCCCGAGTGTGAAACTATTCTGCTGCTTTTTTTAGATTATTGAACTGCAGCTGATCATCAATAGGCAATGTGTCCCGAGGCTGCACAACAGGTGCAGTTTTTGTAAAAATATTGTCTGGCTCTGCCTCACGATAGAGGGTTGTAGGCCAAGGCCCCCATGTCATCGCTGTCATTAAGACACGTGTCTGGGTCCTGAGAAATAAGGATCCTGTACATAGTCTCCCTGGTCTGGGACATAATGCAAATACTCATATTGATCATTTAGCAAAATATCAGTGTGTTTAGGTATGGGTGAGGTAGTTTGAATAGCAGGGGGCTGAATTCAAGGTGATTTATATGGCCTAGGTTCCACAGAGATCTTTCAGGAAATCTGTCAGAAAAAGAAATATTCAGACACTTTCTCCATGGTCCTGTTCAAACCTCGCCCTTGTCCAAGTACCTGTATTAGGAGTCTCAGTGAGTGGAAAAACAACCTCATCTACAACAGAACTGTCGACTCCAAGTCCTAAAACAAAGTGGAAGAGGCCTGTACAAAGTGGAAGGCTGCATCCCAGTACTATAGTGGTTAGTCTGTTTAGGTGTTTTGAAACATTTCTCTCTTCATTTAGGGCGAGTTTTAGATGTTGGCGTGCATGACTTGTCTGAAACATCCAAAGATTTAGAAGTAGGAGCACCATGAGAAGTCAAAGACTTCGAACTATGCGCTGCATGCTGAGGCCGAAGCGCAGTGGGTTGAGAACAGATAGGTCTGCAAGGTTTAGTCGTGGATTTTGACATACCTGAAGGTACAGTCAGCTTCTTCGATGGTACCGTCGAGCATCACCCGTGGTTTGTGTGCTTAGCCTGTGTACGAGTATGTGTGGCCCCGTTGCCAATGGGGTGGGGGGGGCCGAAGCAGTGCACTCTGCATGCCTAGTGGAGTTGGGGATAGGCATGCAGGTGTCCGAAGACTCAACAATCAGGTCTTCAGCATCCAAACTGGAGGCGTGGCTGTTGGATTGTTCCCCATCCAGCACGACCGTGGCGGTGGGTGAATGGGAGTCGGTCTGCATAATGTAGGCCGCCCATCACTTAGTGCACCTTTTTTATCGTTTTAGCCTTCGTATCGACAGACCTTGCAATGCTGTTCGTCTTGGTCACGAGGAAAACAGTTGTTACACTCTTTACGAGAATCACTCCAAGGGAACTTTCTGTTACAGAAAGAGCAACATTTAAATAGAGTTCTCTCCATCATCAGATATCAAGAAAAGAGCAGCCAGACAAAGGAAAGTGTAGGGAAGGACAGGAAAAGGCATTCTCTAATGCAGGAATGTCGAGAATAAAACCCCCACTCTCCCTACTGTCCAAGGCCGAAGAATGATGTGAAGGCCGCAGCCAGTCATAGTCCAGAGGAAGTCTTCAGATGGTAGAGGAACAGTCGAAGCGACGTTGAAAATGCGTCAAAAGCTGGACTTTAGTTTGATAATTTTAGTTTGATAATATAATATCAATATATCTGTAGTACACTACAAGCTCCTCATTACGCAACCAACCAGTATGGCCCCGTTAGGCAAGGTCTGAATGCAGTACTCTCTGGTAACACTACAAGCAACTAGGACTACAGGTTTAAGCAAACCAACCTTTGGTATAAGTCTGTACTACACAGTTTTGGTAGCGTGTTGAGCAGCCAGGCTTATCTCAAGAGGGGAAATGTGAGCAGTAATGAGGTTACACAGAGGTCTACAATCACAGGTGTTCAAATAAACTCTTACACTCAAGGTTTATTGGTTAAATACTTACTAATTTAACCATTCAATGATAAAACATTCAATAGAAGGAGGCAATTATATAATTATACACAAATATACTTCAATACTGTACACTAAGTTTCTGAATCAAATAAGACCCTTTTGGGATGGCCCACAGACACAACCTACAATCACAGATAACTTAAGTATAAGGGTGCTGGGAACATGAATATCTTATTGTGGCATTCAGAATACCAAGTGGAGTAAAAGGCAAAGTTTATTAGAACATAAAAGCTAACAATTATTCTTAGTGTAGATATTTTGAGTTCACCAGAAGAGTCAGTTCAATTCAATATGTTAGGCCAAAATCAATTGGATACAATCTTGGATAGGACAAAGCAGTTCTGGTCTCTGCACAAGTTGTTAGAAGTAGTTTGTAGAAAGAAGAATCATATGTTGGGTAACAAGCTGATTAGGCCTGTGAGTTGCAAAAGTTCCAACCACTTTTGCAGTGAGAGGTAAGTAAACTCAGTCTCATTTTACAGTACCTTACAAATGAAGAAAGAGGAAGCTGATGACTTCTGTTCCTGCAGATCTCGCTGTTTCTGGGCCTCAGTTGTGGGGTCAAGAGGGATGACATCGGAGGACTCCTGCACTGCACTTGAACAGGCAACAGCTCGCAACTGGCAAACTTCCATTCCGGTAGCTGCAAGTAAAGCACACAAACTGGTGTTCCTCTGCCTGGTTATATACGGTTTCCTGCAGCACTCTGAGGAAAATGCAACCAGCTCCGAGATTGGTATCCAGGTGGCTTACTGTTGAGTGTATTCGTCTTACCAATTCAAAGGGAGAAGTCGTCCTTGCAGGGGCTTCTCTGTCGATGTGAACTTGGCGATTCAGACCTGCAGCAGGGCTTCACCGGGCAAACCAACGGTCCAGGAGTTGCAGCAGCCGTCCTCTTCAAGCTCGTCTTCGGTTCTTGCATTCCAGTGGTCGACTGCCTTCCAAGCCAAGAGACTTGACTTTTATTCAGTTCTCTCCCATTTATTCCACCCTAGCTGTCACTCACCCAGCAGTGTGGCTGTCCTTGCCGGACAGTCAGCCAGCCAATCACCACAGAGTGCATTTGGGTCTCATAGGAGACTAATCACAGGGAGTGTCGGTCACCTCCCTCAATTCCTGCCCACCCCAGACACTTGGGCGCCAGAGGCGGCCTTCACTCCTGAAGCCCGCCAAAGGCGAAGGAACAAAGCGACCAAACCTAGTTTGGCGCGAAGAGAAACTCTAGAAGGACCTTTCCAAAAAGAAATGGCGAAAAAAGAAGACCGAGACCTGTTTAAACAAAGGGGACTCGGACATCATCTTGAAAAACATGGCTCCCGCGATTTAACATTACCGAAGCTACAAATAGTTCACGGTCGGGAAAAATCACAGTAGTTCGTTGTAAAACCAATGCAGCACTCTATTGTAAGATAGGGTGTGCTGGGTCTAGGATTTTAAACGACTAGTAAAGTCAATTTCACTTTACTTACTCTGGGAAACAGTTTATCCTAGAGAAGGTATTTAAACCTTGGGAAAGCCAGGTTTCCCTGTGCCACTGCACTGAGGGTGCTGTGTGACACAAATGAAAAGAGGATGCCTATGGAGTTGGTTAGACTCCATAATCAAAAGAACCAAGCACAGAAAACAAATAGAATTAAAAAGTTTTAAGTCCCAAAGTTCAGCAAAAGAGCTGGAGGGCTCTAAGGTAGAGCGGAATTAGCACATTTATTAGAATTCTACCTAACCGGCCTTGCAGCCCTGCTACTCTGCCTGCACTCCCCTGCCTTATGCACTGCACCTCTGCTTACTTCACTAAAGCCCTGTTCTCATGCTTGCAGTCCTCTGCACCCAGTCTGCACCCCCTTGCTCTCTTCCAATTAACTTGTTCCTTGCCTGAGGTACCTTGTTCTGTGCCCAGTCTGTTTTACCTGTGTTAGGAAGAATTCTCATAAATGTGCTAATTTCCTTCACCTTAGAGACCCCCAGCAACGTTGCTGGATATTGAGGGCTTGATTTTTTTTTACCTGGGGAGAGAGAGCCTTCTTCCCCCCCCCCCTCTCTCTCATGTATTTTGATGTGCGTTTTACTCTTGTGTTCTTTGATTGTGGAACTCCATAGGCATCATCTTGGCATGTGTGTCGGAAGCCTTTCAGGCTGTCCCAAGGTTTAAATACCTTCTCCTCTGGGATAAACTACTGTTTCCCAGAGAAATTCAAATGAAATTGATTTTACTAGTCTATCCAAATTCCTAGACCCAGCACACACTATCTTGCAAATAGGGTGCTGAGGGGTTCCTTAGTATCCCCTATGTCTAGAAATGCATGTAGGAGTCAAATTCAACCCTTTCCTCTCGAAATGGCTAGTGGCAGTGGTTTTACAACTAACTACCAGGATTTTTCCGACCGCAAACACTGGTAGTGTTAAATCGCGGGAGGCATGTTTTTCAAGAGGGCGTCTGAGCCCCCTTTGTTTAAACGGGTCCGGGTCTTTTTGCACCATTTCTTTTTGGAAAGGTCCTTCTAGTGTTTCTCTCGGCGCGCCAAACTAGTTTTGGTCCCTTTCTTCCTACGCTTTTGGCAGGATTGAAGAACGCCTCTGGCGCCCGAGTGTCTGGGGTGGGCAGGAAGCGAGGGAGGTGCCCGAAACTCCCTGTGCTTAGTCTCCTAGGAGACCCGAATGTACTCTGGCGTGATTGGCTGACTGACTGTCTGGCAAGGACAGTCACCCTGCTGAATGAGTGGCAGCTAGGCTGGAATGAATGGGAGAAACTGTTTAAAAGGAGAGTCTCTTGGCTTGGAAGGCAAAGACGACCACTGGAACGAATTGTAGACCTCTGTGTAACACCCTTACAGCTCACATTCCCTCTTGAGAAGCCTGGCTGCTCAGCAACGCTACCACAAAACGGTGTAGTACAGACTTGTACCAAATGTTGGTTTTGCTTACACTTGTAGTCTTAGTTGTGTGTAGTGGTCCCTAAGGGTACTGCATACAAACTCGGCCTAACAACCTGGCTTTAGCTTCCAAGTTTCCAGTCCCGAGTTTCCTCGTCATCTGTCTGTAGTCCTGATTTTGTAATTCCAGTCCATAGTAACAGTTCCTTGTTACCAGTCTGCAGTTCAGTCTGTATTATCCTAGTCAGAGTTTTGGTCACGGGTTTTCTTGTGCCCGATCTTTAGTTCAGTCTGATGTTCCTGGATTCTGGTCCTTAGTTTCTAGTCTGCAGTTTCAGTCTCCTGTACCCTTGAACTTACATTTTTATCATCTTGCTTTTTCTGTTCTCCATCCTGAACCTTGCTCACTTTGCCTTCCTATTCTTTCCCTGGATATTTCGGTTACTGTTCTTGTCCGCTTGTTTAATTCCTTTGTTCAGTGTTTGCCTGGTGGGTTTCCGAGCAGGCAATCTCTGCCCTGTTCCTTTGACGCGTTTCAGTATTTTACCATGTGCCATATTGTTAACAGTGTGCTGGTTCCTGTTTCAGGAGGCAGTCACTGTTCAGTTGCTGCTGGATCCATACAGGCTTCAGTCTTGTGAGTGCTGTTTCCTTGTTCGTGCCTTAGGGTCCAGGCACAGACACCCACTCCTGTTGCTCCTTTCCAAGAGCATCGAGAGCGAGGCCCTGTAATAATAACCAGCTCAGAAGACTAGTTTCCCCCGACCCTGTGGGAAACTCCCCCCATTCTGTATACTCCACAATTGGGAACCAAACTGGTTTGTCTTACGTGTACTCGGTGCCCCTTTCTGTTCACTACCTTTGTTGTCTGTCTGTAGTTATTGCCCATCGTCTTGTGTACAGGATTCCTTACACTTCTGTAACTTGTGTACTCTTCTCCCCTCGGTTTGTGGGCACATCTCCAATTAGTGAGGGAGGAAAAACAAACGTTTGGTGGCCAGTAGGGAGAATGAGGATCCTCCTTGTCAGAATTTTGGCTGCATCCTGGAAGATTTCTTTGTTGACCAGTAAAGGAACCCTTCATTTCAAGGACCTTCTTGTACCCATCTGTGTTCGCTTATTGATACCTTCTAATTTATCTTATAGTAAAGAACATCTTTGGTACTTTTCCGTACATCACTATACACAACTTAATAGCACTGCTCACCCCTTAGTGGTCTCACCGTTTACTGATGTGAATTATATAGTTATCATTTTATGAGTTAGTGCAATGTGATATACATTGAATGACTTATGAAACCTGCATAGAGATCCAAATTCAAGACTTTGATACATAGGGAACTCACATCCTATGAACCAGACACCCACGCACGCCTCAGTTACTCCGGTGCTCATCCAGAGATAATTGTGTTACCTGGGTGTCGTTTGATAAGCAGAAAAAAACATTTAAAAAAAAAGAAAATGATTGGATCATCATAAAAACATTAGACCGGTGAATTTTTGCTGGCATGGCATTAACAATTTCTAGTTGAGCAGTTGACAGGTTACCAGTTAGTGGAAATTAGTGCTGAGGACAGAAAAAGGCACAGTAGAGGTCGGGTAGTTTCAGATCTGGATTAAAAGCAGTTAAAGTAGTTACTACTTCAGCGAGATTTAAGATTTGAATGTGTGGGTAGTTATTTTTTATTTCTGTGACAAGTTTCTCAACACCATTAGTAGTGATGTAAAAATGCTTCATATGGATTAACATGTACAACTTATTTTAGGATTCATACACAACATTGCAAATCTAAGAAGGACAGGTATTAACATTTAGTAATTTCCAATTGCGCGCTACAAAAGAAAGAGCATGCTCTTGGTCAGCTATTTTACTCACCTCCATTGGGTAGATTGCAGTCTGTGATGTGGCCCCAGCCAATGAACCAGCTACAAACCTTTCAGCAGTGCCTACTGTCCCATCGTTTGATGAAAACAATCTCTTATACTAAATAGAACAAAAGAAAAAGATAAACAATCTTCTCTTACTAAAACAGTATGATGCATATCATATCATAGGTACTGACACATTTATCTTTGAGTTCTCTGCACTGTGCATAATCCATCAATAATAGAAACATAGCTAGTTAATAGAGAACACAATAAAATCAGCTACGTAAAGGAATTGATCCAGAGCGATGAAATGCAATCTACAATGTAATGTGGATAAACGTGCAGCCCTTGTTCCTATACCTTAGTAGTATTCTTAAGAGAGACACGGCATCAAGAGAGAAAAGGAAAGCTGGGAGTGTAGAAAAGAACATTCAGAAATAAAGCATGAAAAAGGAGGAGGAAACAAAGAAAACTGAAAAAGCAGAAGAACCGAGAAAATCTGGGAAAAAAGAATTTGCAAAGCTTCAACAGTTGGTCAAACGTTCAAAGAGGAAAAGAGTCGGTACTGGTACTAAAAACACTTTGTCATGCACTTGCCCCTCTTTTTTCACAGACATCAAACTAAAGCTCTCCCTACCCTGAAAAAGTAAACACTGATACAAGAGTAGTTACCAAGATCCCGACAATGGACAAGACTGAATTACTACACTGAATCTACTCCGGGCTACAAAGACTGCAGAATCAGGCCACTAGAATGAGGCTGAATTTGTGGAAATGGAAACACATTAAACCAGCACTGAAATCACTGGGAGCAAGGAGCACTTTCTAAACAGTACATCTCACACAAAGTCTAAAGAAGCAAAGGCCTGGGTTATTTGCAAAACCTGGCCCCTCACTACACTCTAGACTGCAATCTCAGTTAAAGCACCTCCAACCATATCCTTTCACCCAAACTGGTATGCAAATATCCATGATCTTCATTCTAGAATATGTCTAATGCACTGCTTTGTTTTCCGAGGTTTCTCAAGTGCAGATTATAAAGCTTCAATAAATCAACGAAATGGAAAAGGGTATCATTAGTGCAGAATGGGAGAGAACAAAAAGAAAATAAGCCTCAGAATCAAATCTAGAAATCACTGGGAGAACAGAAAATGACTTAAACCACATTCAAAGGGGCCTTTTAGAAAACAAGCGATGACCATTGTGAATCAAAGCCTTGTCAGGGTCAAAACCGTAGCTTGTCAACCGCTTGCTTGAATGGCACATTTGGCCTTTCCATTGTACACAGATGCAGAGGATATCCAAATCCTGCTGATGGCGAGTGGCTTTGAATGAACACTGTCTCAGAGTCACTACTTTAGATGGGGGAGCTCCTTTCCATGAGGCCATGAGGCCATGGAGGTAAGGCTGCTACCCGATATTCCCCTTGGGGGTGGTGCTCAGCGGGAGGATCTCATGGGGATGGAGAACCCCAATGAGATTAGTGACCAGCTTGGGAAAGCACATTACCCTTTTTCCCCTCCCACCTTTCTTCTAAACCCATCCCTCAGCACATTACCCAAGACTCCCATGTGTTACTCAAATATATTCCAGTTTACAATTACTGGGACAAGGAAGGGGATGCAAGGAATGATGATCACCAATGTGAGTGACAGCACGCATTCTAGTTTTTGCTGGAACCCGATTGACCCAGCCTTATTCAAAGACAGAGAGCTAGAGGGAGAAAGCAGTCTTGGTTTTTGGTCCAGCGCATCCCACGAGAGGCTGCAGGTACACAGAGGCCAGCCAGAGAGGAGAACAGCACATCCCACTGAAAACTGCGGAGAAGGCTCGCCAACTAGGAAGCAGACCAAAGCAGAGGAAAGCCACTTGCTGTGGAGCAGAGCCACGAGAGTGCAGGGAGACAGACGCCAAGCAGAGGAAGAAGAACAGAGGTCCAGCGAAGGTGCCGGAAAGCCCAGGAAGCCACCGAAAGTCCTGGGAGACCCACGAGCAATCAGAGAGGGACGGCCCAGAACCTACAGGTGGTGGCTGATCACAAGGTTGGGGTGACCTAGAGGGAGCAAATGGCGAGGGGCAAGAACATGAGAACCATGTGAAGGGGATCTGGGACCCATTTTTGAAAAATAAACAGCGAATTACTGACAATACAACTGTTTGCCTATGTAAGCCCCAACATCCACTGACCCTGGCAGGAGAGTAAACCAAGGCTGTGGGAGATAGAGAACGAACTGTGAAAACCTACAACTGAAAGGGGTCTGGGACCCATACTGGGGGAGCAAACCCTGGCCATCACAAAAGGGAACAGAAGCTTTGTGGATGCAAGAAAATATCACAGATATTGGCAGGAGAGTGAATCAAGATTGTGGTCAGGAGAAGAAGAGAGCTGGAAACTTAATCAAGTGAAGGTTGTCTGGGACGGACAAGGGGGAGCTACCCCAACGTCCAATTAAGAAGCTTGCACATTCAAGGGACACGCTAAGGCCTTGGCAGGAGAGTAAACCAAGGTTGTGGGTGAAAGAAGATTGCGTGCCCTCCTTGGCAGAAAGAAAAAACCAAGGATGGGATGCTAAGGTAGAGACAGGAGTCCCCTCCACACAAGGCAGTTTAATAGAGGCACAAATACAGTGGAAACATCCGAGAAAAGGGGAGCCAAACCCTTGGGTCTTTGTCGCACTTTACTTGTTTTCATATGCTGGAAAGATTCTGGTGAAAGGGAGACAACCCTCGAGTCCTGTGGACATTTTGCTCGATTTTCTACACCTTTTAGAACCTTGGTGTTTGGCTGACAAGATCAGGCTGTCGAGAGACATTTTTCCATTGCACGTTATGCTTAGTTTCGATCGTAAGGGACGCAGTAGGTTTTGGACACAGGGCGGTGAACTTTACTTTGGTCGTTCTGACACAGACCACAGACCGCTTCTTTAGCTGGTTTTGTTGAGGTAGGCCAATCCCTCTTAGAGATGGGGCTAGTAAGGTTTTCCTTCAACTGCCCCATTTTACTTTATAATAAAAGTCTTTGCCAATCAACATGCACCCTTGTATCCGTCTCGTACTCCTAGACCCCAACACCACTTATGCCCCATTTCCATACATCCATAGATGCTTTCCGACTACCCCAAGCTCAACTGTGCAAAGAATGAGATTCATATATTTGAATGCAGAGAGGGCTTGTGGAGTTCCTATTGCGGGTCAAGCTTTTGAGGTCCATGGCAAACCCTGGCCCAGGTTCAAAGCTGCAGGTTTCCTGACAAATGAGGTCAATACTTCATCTGGAACCCGCTTTATACAGTCACATGTTTTTGGAGTATCCTCCAATGTCTAGTCTCTCCTCAAAGAACCAACATTATAGTAGCCATTTTCTTCCATGGTCTGGGTTATCTTAAAAGCATGGAAATCCAGGTACAACCCATCTGGTGTTAATGGGGGGATTCATCACTGTGTAGCTTATTTGAAGGTGGAAATAAAAAAAAAATCAAAGAGGGGGCTTCAAAGCTAAGTAGCTTGTTTTAAGGTAGCTATAAACAATGTAAATCATAACTCCCTGCAGCTACTAAGTTCTCAGCATTTCCCTATTCCCAGAGAGACGTTTAAAAAATATTGCATTGTAGACAGTCTCCTTGCGATCATCCACCACGATGTTCGGTACCATCCTGCATGCTGCAAGGTGAGAAATAGAGGACAAGCATTCTCGGTTGTAACAGACAAGCTCTGGAATTCTCTTCTCTTATTGATCAGGTAAATGAGCTTACCACTCCTCTTATATGGGCTACAGTAATAGTGCCACATTTGACCTGCTTGAAGACTTTATTACACAACTCCAATAAACTCAAAGCATTGGTGGAGGGCAGCCCATTTCACATTATGAGTCTTTCCTTCCATGCATCACCTGCCATTGCCTCACTACGTTGGTTTCCACCATTCCACTGCACCTTTGTCATCACCTTTGTGTAACTCAAAAAGCATTTTATATTACTGGGCCAGCTCAGATTCTCTCCCCTAAGCAGCTCCTCAATGTAGAAAAGCATATTTCCCCCAGAAAGGCCAACATATTCCCGAGGAGCAGAATACTTCCACCTATGGAAACGCCCCATATATATTGGGAATACTGTTTGCTTAAAATAATGACAATGTAGCATTTTAGTGTATCCTAAACGCCGGCCTGCACGTTTCAGCCACACATCTATTGTACCGCCAATGTCTTCAATCAACCTGCACCAAGAGGTCATTGATCAAATATTTAACTGCACACTTAGATTCTTATAATTTAAAAGCAATACTTATCCTCAAAACTGAACTATGAGCCCTGCTTTTAGGACAGAGCCTGGAAGTGGAATATAGGTGTTTTATAAACCAGAAAATGAATACAACGTAATAATAAATCCACCAAACAGGTATGTCGAGCACATTGGAGGAATATTAATACCAAGGTGAGAACAGCAGGTTGGCAAGAACAATCAATACTATCCACTTGAAAGATATAGAAGGAAGGGATACCAGATGCTCTTTGGCAAATGCAGCACAAAGATCACCACAATACCTAGATTCCACATGGTCTTCTGCTTGCACAGAAATTCCACAACAGTACCGACAAAGCATAAGGAAGCCACTAGGAACAGTAAACTGAGCAAACATCAGTATTTTAAAAGTGTGGCATTCTATGAACAAGTGTGTAGATCTGACTCCTAACGCTCAGCTCGGCTTTCTTCATTGCTTTTGCTGAACTATGCATGTACTGATTTTCTTGCGTCATTTAAGCCAATACTTTTCTACTGAGATTCTAATGTCATGCAGCATATTCTCTCAAGCTCCTTTGCGGGGAGTTTTAAGCAAGGAGGAAAATCAGATCTGAAAAAAGCAATATCCCAAAGAAAAACATGCCAAAGAAAATCGATCTTACCCATATTGACCTTAGGATCATACGCTATATTCCCAACTCTACATGGATAATGCTCAAGTCTCCAATTGCATGGACTATGTAACGGAGCCTTCCTAGGCCCAACTCAGAAATCTATTGTGCAACCTCAGTTTGCTCAATATGTGGGGACCAGATTCCTCCATCTGGATAATTATGGCCATGTTTTAACTGCCATTTGTTCAATTTGCTGGTTTCCAAGGAGTATTGTCTTCATAGTCCTCTCATACACACAATTCTGAGCAACAGGGCCGTCCAATTGTTAAGTTTGTTTTAATGTTTTAATGTATAATTCACCAAATGCCACCCGCTGAACGGACAACGCAAAGGAGGAATGCTAAAGTTTTCAATAATTTATGGAAAATAAGATGACTGTCCATCTAAGGTACATTCTCTCAATATGCACATACACAAACCCTTAGATCAGTAAACCATCACCTTCTCAAAATTCTTTCCAATTTATAGGGATACTCTGGGGTACGTGCTTTGGTCAGGCTACCACCTACTGCATATTCAGTGAATTTCACAAGCAGTGGTGCAGCTATCCAGCTGCCAGCTACTGAAAGACATGCCCCGAGCTAGCTCTATTTTGCCTAGTCCTTCTCTTTATTCTTTCAAAAAGTGACACAACATTATGTAAATCTAGATCTTTAGAAAGAACTCATTTTTATCAACCTCGTAATGATAGAAACTTAACTGCTTTGTCAGGATTCAAGCACAACCTGCAAGTTGGAGGGAACTAACCTATTTGATTGGTTTACGGATGTTAAGGTTGGAATGATCAGGAAGCAATACATACTACAGCTGAACATCTATACCTGTGCATGTAAAGAAAGTGAAAAACACAAAGAACTTAAAAAAACTAATTGAAAAAATAAATAACACAGTTTTTGACTTTTATATAGGCACTGTAGAGCTGTTGCTAGACCATATATGGGGGCACACACCCCATGTTAAATGTATGTTAGGCATCAGTTTCCACATTGTATGAACAGTATTGCAATCATATTGCAGTTTTTTTTTGTCAAAAACCCAGCCCCTCAAACTAATGCCAGGTATTGCCATATATAACTAGGTTCACACACCATTGCCATACTCCTGCGACTGACATGTACAAAGTACTAACACCACATTACAGGTTTTGCAATTGCATGTCCAGCTACGTGACAGCCAGTTATGCCCAGTTGACACATTGTAATATTATGCCCAGCTAGCACTGCATGTGTACATTCCAGCAGGGACTGCTAACCCTCACTCTCCATCCTGCCCAATGGAGCAGTATGGCTCGAATCCATAATTCACAGAATCAATTGGGTCCAATTAACAGTTTATGCCAAGAATCATGTCTCAGTATATAATAAGGAGATTCCAGTATGATCATTTATTTTTATTGTTTAAAGCACGGCCCTAGCTCGAGAGCAGCAGAGCGCTGCACAGAGTGTGGGTAGCCATTATTTGGGCTGTCAAATTTTGGAACAGAAATGCAGTACTGTGTCAAGGTGTTGAAAGAGCCATGTTTTGATATATTTGCAAAATTGGAGAATTAAAGGGCATTCCAAGCTGACACGGGATCGAGTTCCAAAGGGAGGATTGTTTTTGGGTCCTCTCTTGAAGAGTTGTGATTCAAGCAGGTTGGTCAATTTGCTGCGTGAGGAGTGTGCGTCAACAGATATGTGGAGCTTAGCCGCCACGTACGCTGTTGTGCTACTCGCGACTGCTTCGTAGATAATACATGCAGTCTTTAACAGTACCCTGGATTGGAGTGTAAGACAATTTAGTTTGCGTAGGATGGGGGTAATTCGGTCAAATTTCTATGCTCCTGTAATAGGTCATGCTGCAATGTGGTGCACTGCTTTTAGGGGATCCAAGTGAGCAGCTGGGAGCCCTGTCATCCCCCCATCGATGTGCGAGATCACAAGGGCCTGCACTACGGTCTGGAAGTCCTGCAGCGGGATGAAGGGTTTTATTTTCCAAAGGGTAGAGATTCTGAGCCATGCTATTTGGGCTTTCTTGGCTATGTGTTTCTGGAGAGACAGGCTGCTGGCAATGGTTAAACCTAAGGACTTTGCAGAGTCAGAGTTGTGGATCAAATCAAATCCTTCTAGGTGCACATCATTGAGCCATTGTTGGATAAGTTGCGTTTTACTGGGCAGACCGATGAGGACGAATTCAGTCTTGGATGGGTTTAGTTTGAGGTAGGCAGTCGACATCCAGGATGGGATGATGGCTGGGTAATCTCGGAGACGAATGATGTCATGTACAACTGAGCATCGTCCTCGTATTGGTGGATGGCTATATTGAGAACTTTGAGGAGGGTGCCCAAAGGCTCCATGTAAAGGATAAAAAGGATTGGTGAGAGGGTGGAGCCTTGGGGCGGGGGGGCACCGCAGGTTCCCTGGGGTGGGTTAAAAAGCAACCAAGTTCATTTGAACAGTCTGGTGTCTGCCTGAGCGGTAGGGGGTAAATCAAATAAGACAGTTCTAGACCAATTCAGGACTGTCAAATGCAGCCAAGAGGGAGACATCAGCTCGCCCTCATCTATGATTTGGAGGGCATCATCCACCACCTGGATGGTGTCTGTCTCGATGCTACACTTGGTGCAGAACCCCGAATGATAGTCATTTAGGCGGTGGAGTGGTTCGATTCGGACGAGTAGTTGTGTTGCAACTACTTCTCCAAGATTTTGCCAATAAACGGGAGGTTCGTGATGGTAGCTGGCTAGGTCATCTGGATCTAGTTTTTTTTCTTCAAATGCAGTTGCATGAGGTCAATTCTGAGGGTGACTGGGAACTATCCTTCTGCGAAGGAGGCATTGGTTATGGTGAGGAGCAAATTGAGCGACGGGCCCATCGACTGTTTAATGATGGAGGCCAGAATTAAATTGTCAAAGTAAGTAGGTTTGAGAGAGGCAATCATTTTTAGGCGATCAGGGGAAAAGAGGAGAGACTTCAGTCCAGAGGGCACGTGTGCGTGCCAGGGTGCAGGGGCTGCAAATGCTGCGAGAGGTTGATTCGATGGTCTCTCGGATTTGGTCTATTTTTTCAATAAAAATGTGTCGATTCCATCGCATTTTCCCTGAGTGACTTACCTCAGGGTCGGGTGAGGGTTCAGTACAATGCTTTTCTACTTCAAAGAGGGCTTTGCTCCTGTTGGAGGCTGCCGTAATGGTGGTGGAGTAGTAAGCAAAATCCTACAGTTTGCGTGGAGAGGTCTCCCAAGTTATGGTGTTTGTGCCACCGTTTCTCTAGGGCTCTGGTGGAGCCTTTGTTGGAGGCTAGCTTGTGTCGAATGGTTTGGTTTTTGGCCAGCTGGATTTTAGAGGGGCACGAGTGTCCACCAATTTCATAGTAGTGTTCCTAAATAATTCCAGGAGGCCCAAGGCATTCCTTGTGGTGGGGAAGTCTGCAATGTTTGCTACCAGCTCATTGACCGGGAAGATCTTGAATGGCAGCGTTGAGTGAGGGGGCGTTTAGCCCGAGCTTTGTGAGCAGTAGTCGAGTAGATAACTGGTAATGGGATGTCGGCGTGGTCAGACCAGTCGAGTGGGATATGGTCTGCACAGGTGATGCAGAGGGATGATGTGAAGACTCAGTCTTTGTTGTGCATGGGGGATGGGTGAAGAGCACAATTCGCTTAAGGTCCATGCAAGCGGTCAGTGAGAAAAGCGTGTTTCAAGTGTGGTTGTCAGCCTGTGACATTAAAATCACCAAGAAAGCATTACTAGAATGTGTTAATTTGGCAGAGCAAAGTAATTTGGAGATGTCTGCAATGGAGATGTCCAGGGGACTCCCGCCGAAGTTGAAAATCACACAAAGGAATGTCTTGCCCTGGATGTCAGGGGAAGAAACAAGAAACGACAAAAAACACTAAAATGGTGAAAAAAGAAGACAGGGGCCATTTGGGTAAAATGGGCAGCTCTAGGTGCCTTTACTGCAGCTGTGAACACAGCCTGCGGTATAGGTGCACCAAATTAATACAAGGTATCACTGCCAGCAGCCATTGAAGGTAAGCTTGTCCCTGTAACAGAATTGTTACAGTTTTAGTGTGAAAGGGGATACATTGTATCTCCCCAGCACTCCACATAGGGTGGGGTGTGCTGGTTTCACTTAACAAAATTTAAGTGATCCAAAGATCCTTTCTATCCTTGGGAACTGTAGTGGTTAGCAAAAGAAAGTTGGGGAGCCCCTAGGGCAACCCAGCAACAACAGGCACTTTATTGCCAATAAGTTATTAAAGAGTATAACTTCAAAAAGACACTATGGAGAGTCAAAAAAATGACACCCATAAAAAGAGTTAAAGATATTCGGAGTATGGAAAAAAAGGGTCCCACTCACTGAGGTATTAAGGAAAAATGTTCCACTAATAAAGCAAAAAGTTCTGGGGTTGACCCAGGTCAGGAAGATTTACCAGTTCAGTGAAAATCTTAACTAACACTGTGCAACAGAAATGAAATGTGTCTACTCAACAGGCAATTGGGCTTAGTAGCAAAAATGGGTTCAATACTGTATAGTGACAAACATTGGCCAGAAGCAACTGGGCAAAATGTCAGACAAGGTAATAACAAAATAGAAAATGTCCACCATTTGAAAATGTGTGAACCATGTACTAGAGCATTGGAGCACGACAGCACAAACACTGTATGATTGTGCCTGTACACACAGCCCCCACCCATACCATAAACTATGTGGCAGTAGATATCCCATTGAAGTTGCTATAGAATATGCTAATCACATTAGATCTACTAAGACAATATATTTACCAGACTTCATGTGAAAGGAGAAATTGCCCATCAGGAAACATATGACAGAGGAACAGGTTGACTAGATATTCTGTGCCAAAGAACAAGTCTACAAATACACCATGACACCACGTCTGATGACAGCATCAGCAAATGTCAGTAAATGTCAGTAAATGGGGTCACTGTGCTGTTTTGTGTTTTACCCATATAAAATGGTGGGCACAAAGATCATTTGGAAATTCCTGACCAAGTCTCCAAAGCCAGTATTGGGAATGTGAATCTAAGATACGAGGAGAAGAAAGTGGAGGACAAGTTGGCTCTGGCACTTTTAAGCCCATTGCTTCTTACTATTTTGATTTTACAATTGCCAAAAAGAGACTTTCAATGCTACTGGGGAAGTGTGCAATTCTGAGATGCACTCTCCTTTCTAAAGGTCCAGTTTAGTGTGCCTTCCCCCAGACTTTGAAAAGAAGGTGAAAATGGGTAGATACCATTAATGTTATCTGTCCATATAAGAGCTCAGGCCAGGAAACCGTAACCTTTTTGATTTATTTGCCCATTAAGCACAAGATGGCTTAAGACTCGACCTATATAGATGGTTTCTGGCAGTACATCGACTGTTTTACTTGGATTATGGACAAAAAATTGATGAGTGCTCTTATGGGGGACGGGCAGGGGCGGGACAACATTGGGGTGGCAAGCCTACGTGTTTATGGACAAGCCAACATGATTAATGTTCCAATGTAGAATACTAGCATGCGTTAGTGCAGGTAGCATGAACGTTTTATTACAACGGTGTGGTACGTTTTACAGGTGGAAAAGAGAATCCGAGGAGCATTCTTACGTGGGGATCGCAGGGGGACTACACTGGGGCAACCTCCAGGGATGTTCACTTACAGTGTCATGGCAGTTATTACTGGCATTATGGTCACAGGCAACACGAGTAGGTTCTTGTGCAGGAATACTGGCATATATTGGTGCAGCCAGCATGGATATATATATGGGAAAAGCCAGCATGAAAATGTGTTGGATGATGCTCCTGTGGGCTGTTGGTGACTTGGGCTGTATTGGATTTTTTTCATGCACTGTCCTATAAAAACAAATTATAAATAAAGTGGCTTTTTGAGCCTTGTTTTTCACAGAAGGTTTGCTGTAAAAATTATAATTTTTTAAAAGATTGTTTAATTATCAGGGGCTGGGCTAGAACCCCACAAGCACTCCTATGGTTGGTTTGGTCTCCCTCATCATGCTTGGTCACTCCTGCATATCCATGGGAAATGTTTATTACACCGCCAAACAAAATAAATTCATGGTCTGCCACTGCCATACAGTAAGAATTAAGGGACGCGCCTAGAACTCAGAGGAACCAGATGGCAAACACAACAACCCTCACTGAAACATAAAGCTAATGGTACAAAAATGTTTACCAACGAGCATAACAACTTTGGCCAAAGAAAGGACAACTTCGCACACCAAGACAATCCGACAAGAATATTTTACAATAAAGTCTTTAAGATATATGCCTGCTTTTATGTAATACAATTCCCAATTTGCTATCTACAAGGTCTAGGAATTGAGGAGCAATGGGATATGTTAATTAGTCTTAAAATCATAGGTGACAAGGAGATTCACAGTACTAAAATTACAGGTAATCATTTACTCCGCAGCTTCCACTAGATGTCGGCCTATGCACAGCATGTGATCTAAGCAGATTCCACAAGCCTCAGAAACTATATTATACTTAGTTCTCCAAGAATATGTGTGCCCTGGAACAGGGCACATGCACAGACATCTGTACCCTGAGAACCAGAGTCTCTTTTCAAAAATTAATTGAGGATGTAATTTTTTTAGAAAAGAAACCCTCTCTGAAAACTAGGAGGACAACAGCACTCAGATCCCAATGGAATGACAGATATCACAGCCATTTTATCCCTACATCCAAATCCTACTGCTCAGAATCAGCATTTATCCTTTATTCATTTGTCCCCTTAACCTTTCTCGTAGGGTTTTTTCGAAGGAGTACAACAGAAAATCATTAATGTCGTTATTCTAGGTTTTCGTAATGGTGCTTTGCTCAGTAAGACAAGCACAACATGCCTGTTATGATTAGACTATATATTGGATGTAATCATTATAAATGAACATAGTAAATTTGTTGAGGTACAATAGAAATACAGCTAGTTTCATATGCTTTCGTTATGATAGTTTTCTCTTGGGAGTCTAAATTTGTATTCATGTTTATTTATGGAGTGCTGGACCATTCTATTCTGGAATATTTTGATTTACATAATTGCTTTTTTGGTTTATGTTATTATGGCAAGGTTTTGTAAAGATCTGATTACAACACAAAAGAGTGGGCTCAATATCAGGGTCACGGGGTACCAGCATGTGGGTAAGATGGTAAGCGTCAAGCAGGAATGCTTTGCCCATCGTATACGGGTTCGAGCAGGAGGGGTTCTCTCCTACATTCCACGGCATGTTATGCTGTACAACTTCTTCACTTAGCGTCAAGTGGGAACTACTTCATCTGGCAACAGACAGACGCACAGAGCATGCAAGCAATAGACCATTGGTGACATGTGCCAAAAGTCAACGGAAGCTAAAAACTGGTGTCTAAAGTAAATGTTATGATATGGTTATAAATATCAGTATTTTCCAAAACACAAAATTAATGCAGCCATGCAAAAATGATTAACAGCGAGAACCAGAAGATCAAAAACTCGAAAAAGTAGGAAAACACACTTTCAACCTAGCGAAAAAGAGCATGTGGATACTGAAGCTAATCGGCAACCAATGGCATCAAAAGCCTAACATCTCCACAACACTCAGATAAGCATCTCTAATCTTGTATATAGAAAAAAGCAGTTTGTGTGTGCACCTGTATCACATGCAATAAGAGGAATGCTACAACATCATTAAAAGACATTGCTTATTATGTAAAGAATTAATGAACCTAGTTGGGTTAACGGATCGGAATTCACTTTCTCAAATTATGCGGTTACCACCTCCCTTCCGTCTTACCGTTTGGGCCAATGTACAGGCCTCTAAGTTCTGCTTATAGCATGAGGGACACCGCTGAGACACCTGTTTTTCTGTTTGTGCTGCAAAATCCTATCCCACATAGCCATGGCAAAATGGCACAGTCTCATATCAAAACAATGCATCTGTCATGGCATATCCTTGAAAACAGGAATTGGACTATGCAGATTTGCCAATACAAGGGCAATAGGAGATTTTGATTTTTTTTTCAAAACACTAAAAGTTAACAGCTTAGCAAGATAATGTTAGAGACTGTCTCCACTGAAAAGGATAACTATCTGGTTTGACACATACAACTACACAAGCACTAACAAAGTATATGGAATACTTTGCCATAGAGAGCACCCACACAAAACCTCTTGATCTTCTAATTCATAAAAAGGCAAACAGCAGGGCGTACATTTCAGAGAAACATTTTTTTCTGTGGGAAGACAGGTGGGTAGTGTTATTTATCACAGTAAAATAGAAAGGTTACCAGTTTGTGGACATTACCTGCTCATAAGCCCAAAATTTCATGGCAGTTTCTGGGGCAATTTTAAGCACATTTACACCATTTCCTCTCCAAAGGGAACGTAGACCTCCTTCCTTGACCATTTTCTTAAAGCCGTTAGCTAATGTGAGGTCTGATTTAGCACCGTGCACCTATGAGCAAAGGAAATGCAAAACATGATTACCATGACAGTAGCACTCTATTCATCAATCATTTGGTGGACACTTCTTGCTCCTACTATTATGGCAGATCATACAAATGAATTCATGTCTTTATTCTATGTTATACCTAAAATCTCACAAGTCCCTCTCACTGTCTAATAGATCCACTGCTTAATTTTTCGCCAATTCGCTCTTCGTCAGAATCCTCTGCTCCACTGCAAATTCACTTCACATCCTACTGCATAGTGTGAGGGGTCATTAATGCGAGGCGGACAACTGCTTGTGTTTCTCTCAGAATTGAAAACTCCATTTCAGAAAAGGGTTAAAATAAATCGTTGCTAAAGCTACTCTATCAGTGAGTTCCTTACCCAGTCAAATAAAGGGGATCACTCTTAAATAAAACTGGCCCTCACACTAAACAAAACATTAAAGTAAAATATATACAACAAAAATTAGTAAATACCAAAAGAACAATAATTAGGATGACCGTCACCTGTCCTGGGTAAATCCCTTCAATTTCCCCAAATGTTCACAAAGAGTCTTGAACCAGTTCTTTAAATTCCAAATGAAACAAAAGTTCACCAAACAAAAATCCATTGGTAATAGTTATTCAGCTTTCTGTTGAAAGGTTCTCCTTCCAATTCCAGCCAAGAAAACAGCAGCATTGGTAATCCTGAATATACTCCCTCCAAGATTGTTTTGCCACACAGTTCAAGGAAATAAAAACATGTTTTTCTTCAACAAACTTGCAAGTATTTTTGACTAGTATTTTTCAGCTACAGCACTGCAGCAGGGCTTCACCGGGCAGTTCAACAGTCCAGGAGGGTACAGCAAGCTTCTCCTCCAAGTTCTTTTATCCGATGTTTAATTCCAGTGGTCGACTCTGCTTTCTGTTCAAGAGACCTTGCATTTTGTGCAGGTTTCTCCCATTAATTTGCAGCATAGCTGTCACTCACAGCAGGGGGGCTGTCCTTCAAGGACAGCCAGCCAGCCAGCCAGCCAGCCAATCAGCACTGCATGCATTCAGGTAACCAAGGAGACTAAGGACAGGGCTTTTCGGGCACCTCCCTCGCTTCCTGCCCTGCCAGACACATTGGAGCAAGAGGCGGGCTTCAGCATTGGAGCCCGCCAAAGACAAAACAAACAAAGGGGTCAAACCTGGTTTGGCACGCAGAGTAAAACCCAAGAAAGACCTCAAATGCAAGAAATAGCGAAAAAAGACGACCGGCCATTTTGACAAAATGGGCACCCATGGGTGCAATACTGCAGCTGAGGATTCAGCCAGCGGTAAAAACGCACAATGGTAGGAACATTAAACCACTGCCACCAGTCATTAAATGTAGTGAGGTTAACATAAAAAAATGCTAAATGAGTGGGTAGGAAAAGGGGCTACTGAGTAACCCGCCCCTCCCAGTACCTCCACATAAGATGGGGTGTACTGGACCTACATAGGAAAAACAGTTAAGTAAAGACAATTTCACTCTACTACTCTTGAGAACAGTAGTTTACCCAAGAAAAGGCATTTAAACCTCATGAGAAATCCAAAGGACTTCAATGTGACACTGAACTGAAAGTGCTGTGTTAGGTAGATGCCTATGGAGTTTGAGACTCCAAAACCCAAAAGAAACAAAGTCCAAATCAGATCAAAAAAACATGAGTGAAAAAAAGGTCTCACTCACTCCAGGATAAAAATTAAAAGTCCTAAAGTGCAGCAAAGAGGTGGGGGTCTCTAAGGTTGAAGGGAATTCACACAGAAATGAGAATTGTGCCCAACAAGCAGCAGCACCCTATAATCACTGCAGCAGAGTTCTAAAAGTCAGAGGATCATTATCAGTTTAACACCAGAGGCATGGCCTTTATCAAACAGACCAGGTATCCTAATGACAACAAAACGAAAGACAATGGGGTCAGCTTAAACGGCCAAGAGATTCATCCCCATACAAAAACATGTGTTATACTTCTAAACCAAGGGAATCTCCTACTGACAATGTACATGTCTTGAGAAATATTGCTTTAGTGGAGCTGGTTCAGTCCCCCCTTCAAACCTTTTCTCATTTTCTTTCCTCGGTTTGCCTTCGGCGTTGTATTCTTTTATCCGACAGCAGCCCACAAGTGAAATGCTGGCACACTATAAACTGGTAACAGATAAATGTGCTCATTTTCATAACCCTTTGAGGCACTCATGATCATTGCCTTACACTCTAATAACCTCTCCTCCCATCACGCCACTGGACAAAATTCTTCCAGTCACTACAGTGCTTCTAGTATGGAACTTTGACAGAATGCCAGGGACATCTCATATTGGTTCTGCACAAATGCATGGAGGATGCTGATCCTGAAAGATTCATTGCAGTAAAATTGCAATGCCTTCTGAAAGAACCTATTTTGCAGTCACCTTGCATAGATTTTTCAGGGTCTAGAGCAGAGGTCGTCAAACTGTGGGATGTGACCCCTGAGAGGGGGCGTGGCCGCATCCCAGGGGGCAGGGCGAGAGCACAGCATGAAATGTAAAAAAGGAAATGGGCAGGGGCGGCTCACATGGTCGGACTGGACCATAAAACTGTCTCCGGTACCAATGAAAAAGCAGCCGGCAGTTGCAAATGGGTATTAATTCCTTTAGTCGCAGACAGTTTCAATAGTACACAAGGGGGTGTTTTCTGTTAAAATGTAAGCAAATTGTGATATTTTAAGAATATTTATTCAACAACAATGGTCAAAACTACTAGCTGCATAGTGAAGTAATTCATCAAACTGGCCCACATTGGCCAGAACAGTGGCCCATTTTGACTGGCCTACACTAGCATTTTTGGAATGGGCATTGCCCTATTGCCCTATAGGCCAGCCTGGCAGTTCATCCATAATGGGTGAGGAAGGAGTCCACCCAGTGGCCCCTTCACCCATGATGGAGGAGCCGAGACTCACTCAACTGATTTATCCAGCTGAGGGAGTGCTCCTGAGCTGGCTGAACTGTTAAAGGGAAACAGTATTTCCCTTTGACAGTTCAGTTCCCCAACCGCACATGCTCACTGAGCCATGCAAGGCTGGGGCGTTTTGCTTCGCCAGCCTTGCATAGCTCATTGGAAATGCTGGCTGGGGCACTGCATGTCTGCATGTTGAAGGGGGTACTCCTGCGCCTCCTCACACATACGGTCAGAGCAACCTGGAGCATTTCAGCGCCCACGCGCATACCCCTGCAGAATGTATGTTTATGTTCATTTAATTTTTTATTTAAATATGTGTATGTCTGTGTTATGAGTGAGTGTATGGGTGTGTGTATATGTATGGGTGTGTGTATGTGTATGGGTGTGTGTATTGTATGTAGTGGGACCAATCAACTTGTAAGCCACCTGGATACCATTCTCAGAGCTGGTTGTATTTTCCTCAGAGTGCCAGGGAGAAGGCCACCAGTTTGTGTGCTTGATGACAGCTACCGGAATGGAAGATTTGCCAGCTTTGTGACCAGTCCCCGTGCAGTGCAGGAGTCCAACATCCTCCCCCTTGTTCCCATGACTGAGGCTCAGGAACAACGAGAGTTGCAGGAACTGCCTGGAACAGAAGACTTCAGCTGCATCTTTTTCTTCAATATAAGGTACTGTGAAAACCTGACCGAGAGAACTTACCTCTCACTGCGAAGTGTGTGAAACTTTGGACACTTGCAGGCCTAGTCAGCTTGTGACCCGACATATAAAGTTTTCTTCCAAGAACTACTTCTGAGAACCGTGGCAAAGACTTTTCCGTTTAACTATCAGAACCATTTTTACTTATACGAGGCTCTAGCCCATTGACTTTGGCTTACCTATTGCATTGGATCAACCCCTGTTCGTTTTATTAACGTATGCCTTTTCGCTCCTACTTCAAATGCTCTGAATGCCATTTGGCTCCTCCTTCAAAGTTGTTTAAATGCCCCAGAACTGGGTAGTGTGAAGTACCGTAGAACATTTTTGTGTGATATTGATTGCTTCCTTTTAGTGAATGTTTTCTAACTGACTGTGTAATAAATTAATAAGTGTTTTACCAAGAAACCTGGAGTATAAGAGTCTATTTGAATACTTGTGATGGTAGAACTCTGTGTAACATCATTACAGCTCATATTCCCTCTTGAGATAAGCCTGGCTGCTCAGCTCGCTACCAAAAACTGTGTGGTACATACAGACTTATATCAAAGGTTGGTTTTGCTTACACCTGTAATCATAGTTATGTGTAGTGGTCCCAGAGGGTACTGCATACAAACTTTGCCTAACACCTGCCCATGGACAGACCACTCTTGTATCTACTTTCACATCATGAATGAGCACCTCAAGGAAAATTAACAATAGAAAGGTCCTTAGGCGAGCCAGAAACTACAAGAAATGAACAACTGATATCTTGAAACCATGGGTTATATCCTTGACGTCTAAGACCCTTGAAGGGAATGCAGGGAATGACTTCTTTAATCAACTCCTTTGAAGACATCACAGAAGCATTAGCATCTATGAAGAGAAAATACTGCCTGGAAGAATATAAGCATAACAAATGGTTCTCGGAACATATTCAAGAACTTAAAGCTGAAAAAAAGTAGGCACTTCTATGCATGGAGAAAGAGTCGAGACATCTCAGATCTAGAAATGTATAAAAATAAATCTGTTAAGAACTACAAGGTAGCTATTAGACAAGCAAAAAAAAGAGATGTTTAATAGCAGAATCGCCAATGGCACTTCAGATAGCAAGGAATTATTTCAAATCCTGAGAGAACAGGAAATCCTCAAAGGTCCCAACAAAGAACCTACACTGATAGATGAAGCCTGGTGAACCCTGATCCAAGAGGCAATGTCTAACAAGTTGACATCAATTAAAAAAAGGCATTGATGCAAAGAAGCTAACCCTCAACAAACATGATACAGCACACTTTCATATATCAAACAAAGTTATTACGGCACAGCAATTCAAATTCTCTCCAATCACAGAGGTCAAGTTAGCAAAGGTCATTAGGAAGCACAAGGCCACTTGCTGTAAGGGCGACCCCTGCTCAGCTAGAATTATTAAAGAATTCTCAGATACCATACTACCGGCACTCACTAAATTTGTGAATGCCTCGTTTAAAAGAAAAAACATTGTCCCCCCAAGAACTAAAGCCAGCTTGGATCACACCGCTGCTAAAAAAGCCCAATCTCTGTCCAGCAACACCGACGAATTACAAGGCAATTACTAACACACCATTCCTCCACAAGATCCTTGATAGAGTTGCATTTAATCAAAATGTCATCTCACCTCAATAGGTACCCTATCTTGAACAAGCTCCAATCAGGGTTTAGACAACATCACGCACAGAGACGGCCCTCATTGATCTTAAGTCCAAACATTTGGATAGAATGGACACTGGACACTGGGCAAATGTCGCTACTCATGGTTTTGGATCTCTCTGCGGCTTTTGACCGGGTGGACCATGCTATTCTGGCCACCAGGTTAACAGACCTAGCCCGATTCCCAGACCAGGCGTTAAAATGGATAGTCTCCTTCCTGAGTGAGAGAGAAGGCAGAGTAGCCAGTGAGAAGCCGGAGTCAAGCCAATTCCTTTGGTCTTCGGCATTCCGCAGGGGGCAGGTTGTCTCCCCGACACTATATAATATCTTTATGGCTCCTTTCTTTGATCTTTTGGCTGAAAATAACATCATATTTACCATTGCCGTCTTGAGATATCAACATAATTGTCCTGCACCTATAATGTGGCCTGCCTGTGAAGGTACGGCGACTACCCCTTGCTCCGTGCCAATAGTTAAATAAAAGGAAGCAGACCTTCTTCACTTGTTTGGCAGAGCCACAATAAATACCAGACAAGATTTACAAATTATGCTGATGACACGCAGTGTGTCATCCCACTAACTGGTTCCCACAGCGTGGATGAGAACAATATTAATAAGTTATACAACATAATCCACACCTGGATGCTTCAAAACAACCTGGCTCTCAATAACGACAAAACAGAGCTTATGCCGTTAGGCACGGTTAACAAATTGACACAATTGGACCCTATGTTCAATAGTTTTACCATAGCCAATCATAAATTAGAAGTACAGCAAAATGTTAAAACATTGGGGATCATATTAGATCAGCATCTTAATCACACGTGAGCAGCTTGGTGTCTGGAGCAAGCTATTACATTAAACTTCTGGCACATCTCTGCCCATTTATCACAAAAAAAAAAATGCAGAGGCCTTAGCAAGAACAATAATAGGTAAAAATATCGACTACTGTTCCAGCCCCCTTTCTGGCATATCCCAATCTGCAATGCACCGCCTTCAGGTAATCCAGAATGGAGCCGTCAGGATGATCAAGAACCTCAAAAGGAAAGACCATGTTTCCGAAGCAAGGCAGAGCCTACATTGGTTGCCCGTGAGTGCAAGAGTCCAGTTGCTTGTCTTCCCTTGGACTTAAGAGAAATAAAATCCATGAACATCTTAAAAAAAAAAAAAAAAAAAAAAAAAAGTTCCTCTTTTGCTAATCCGTTGGTAATCCCATTCAGAACGACCTGCTTTAGGAATATCTTTTCACATCCTTGTAGGGGTTTTATCTTTGTACCTGTTCTATGTGGTGCCCTTAAGCTCACAGGTATCTGGTAGCACGATAGAAATATGTGAAGTAAAGTAATAGTTCATAATCCTTTGTACATACTATCCATTTGGCATATTTGGGGGGGTGGGGGGGGGGGGGGACCCGCCCTGCCCAAATCTTGCTCACGGGGGCCAAGGCCAAAAATGTTCGAAGACCACTGGTCTAGAGCCACTTGCAGTTTTAAATGCACTTATCCATGCATTGTCTTGTCCCCAACAAGACTAACTATCACATACCTGCATCATGACCTTGAGGCGATCCAACGGAGCTGTTCCTGTTCGGGACACAGCCCCAGCCACTGCTCCAGCTAGCAGCTGTCTCCACCACTGCCCAGTCTTCCTCTCTTCTTCCGTAAACTCATCAGGAATTGTTAAGCTATCGCCAATATCCAGCACCTGGTCAAAACGAAAATTAAAATGGACCATTGCAATATACTTTTAACATATACATATACATTATAGTTCTAGATCAGTGTACTGTACGATGAAAGATCGTACTAAGGCCCTGCTAAAAATATCACATGTCAAAATAAAATCTCTCCTGCACGCATGCTACATTCACAGTTTTGGGGTTGCAAGAGAACCAGTTTTCATATTTTTTTTTAAAAATAAACTCAGAATGCATTGATACTAATATATCACTTGATGGAAAAATAAACAAAAGTTACTCTCCATAGTGGCTCTTGTAGAAAAAGCACTCGCCAATCCAGAAGAAACATCCCCTACATCCTAACACACGTGCAATGCAAAGCAAGTGCAATATACATCAATCAATGAATGATAGTGTTTAAGGGTTATCATATGTAAATAAAAAAGAAAGTAATTTGAAAAAATGTAAATAAAGTTCACAAACATTGAAAATAGAGGAAATAATAGTAGAAAAGTATATGCTTTCTTAGGGTGCGATTTCTATGGGCTATCAGGCAGCACATTTGGACAAGTCTTGAATCATCGAGAGGCTAATTATGCTGCAAATAACTTTATAAAGTTTTCCAGAAGATGGCTTAAATCATATTGCTCTATTTGGGTGTGGCCAGTACAAGATATACTCTACTTTAGAGCACCCAGTGCTATAGTTTTTCACAGGCAATAGTGTTTCCCCATATACCATTAAAGCAACTACTTCATGGGGCCTGAACTATAGACGGTTAAGAATGTTTGCTCAATATGTGGGCATTAAGATCAGGTGTCCGAAGACACAAGTCTTGATGTGAACAAACCTCTTGATTGTTTCCACAGATACCGACCCTCTGGTAAATCGAGGAGAACACTACCACCCAAGCCAGACTTAGAATGAACACACATTGAATTATGGTGAAGGACTAAAAAGGGTAAAAACTGTTGTTAGGCGGAAACCTGTGCAGTTTCCTCTGGGACCACTGCAAAAGATTTAGGACTACAGGTGTTTGGCAGTAAACCCACTTGGTAGCAGTCTGTACCACACAGATTCACTTGGTAGCTGTGGCTGAGCAGTCAGACTTCCCTCAAGAAGAGTCAAGCAGTATGTGGAGTATACAATATAGGGCAATTCTTCACAGTAAGACAAGCAAACACGCAACGAGGCTTAATGTAAAGATATTAAGGTATTTATTTATAACGGAACATCTATGGAAAACACTACTGCACTATCACGGCAAACACTTCAATCACAATTACTCTACGAAGAAGAAACGATCAATCCCCCTAACAATATTTCGACAAGTCTAGGTTCTACCAGCATCACTTATTTAGAGACAGAGGTGTATGCCTCAACCTAGATGGAACTCTAATATTAGTTAGGACGGGAGAGAAAATAAGCAGTTTACGAAATCAACACAGTTCAATACTTTCACGGAAAAAATGCAAGGCAAGAAGGCAAGAACCACAATAGATCATAAAGTTCAGAGGCCAGGCCCACTCGGAGAGAGGCAAGGCGATATGTCCCAAAAAGTCTCTTAGTGGAAATGCGTTCCAGTCTTTATAGCAAATTGTTATCGGCAGATTGAACCAGTTCAGAATAATACGTGAGAAAGCTTGGAGGCGACCCAACGGAAAGGAGAGGATTAAGACACCTCACTCGAACCGATCGAAAGGGAAGCCAGGCGGACACGGTACCTTGTTTGTGGAGAGACAGCTCCGGCGGGGGCAGTTGTTCCTGGTGGTGGATGCACGTCGGGTCTTTGCCAAGAGTAGAGATGATGTCGTCGAAGAAAAGTGAAGTCCGGTGCACCACCAGAGAAGAGACCTGCCGCGGAGTGCTCCGTCACAAGGCACCACCTTTTGGTCGCGGTACAGGGGTAGTGGCTATCCGGTTGCCGAGGTGCTCTGCACGGGCAATTCGACCACTGCGTCCTGAGGCGAAGAAAAAGCAAAGGGGACTGGTTGTTCCCACCAGTCAGGGGAAGAGACTCTCCGGCAGGGAGATCTCCTCTGTCGTCGGGAAGTGGTGAGTCGGTTCCGCAGGGCTCCACCGGGAGTGTCGTCGTGCAGGTCGGCTCAGCGTTACCCTCGTCGGATTCTTAGGTCCTGTGGTGACTTCTGAAGATCCAGTCCCAAAAGCCCTGCTTTTATGCAGAAAACCCCCATTCATTCAGCCTAGCTGTCAATCAACACACGCTAAGTGGTGAGCGGGGAGGCTCACCACTTGGGCCAATCACACCAGAGTGCGACCGGAGTTGGCAAGGCAACTCGGTCCAGGGTGCCTAAACCCCCTCCCACACCCCTGTGGTAACCCAGACAGAATGGCACCACTTTGGAGGGTCTCTGTACAGAGGCCCGCCAAAAGTGGAACAAAGGGCTCAACCTTTGGTTTAGGAGTCACAGAGACGAACACAGACGCCATTTTAAAAACCGGGTTCTGGCAGAAAATACCATCCGATAAACTTATTTAAGATAAGTAGACCGGTGGTACGTTAGAGATTAACGAGAAAAAGTATCAATCTCTAACAATGGGACGAATCCCATAGGGTTATGTTCGGGGTCGAACCTAACAAGTAGTTTCCACTGCCACTAGCCAAAACTCGACGAGGGGGGACGGGACAGTGCCCCTTCGAATAACAGATCCAGGAGTAATCAAATTACCCCTACTAGTACGTCCACAATAAGATGGTTTGTACTAGTTCTGTTAGTTAATTTAGGTCTAGTAAAGCCAATGGTGACTTTACATGCCCGGGGAGACAGTAGTCAGTCCCCGGTATGGAGTCTATGGTGGGGGTCCGCTAGGACGCCCCAGTGTTACGGCACGTAGGGTGCGGTGTAACACACATAGAAAAACATATGAGACCCTATGGAGTAAAAGACCCCATAGCCCATAGAACACACTGACATTCAAAGGAATTACACACATTCATGTCCAAGAGTGGGAGAAAAGAGAGTCTCACTCTTGGCAGGTTGGAAAAAAACAAACTCCAGAAATCCAGCAAAGCTGCTGGGGGACTCACTAGGTTAGGAAATTCAGCCTAAACAGAGAATTCTCCCTAACAACTGTGACAAAGGGCTAGAACATAGAATGCCTGTGACAAAGGAGGACTAGGACGTAGGAGGGCTAGGAGGGACGCAGGAGGACAAGGACACAGTTGGACTATGACGTAAGGACTATGACACAGTTGGACTGGGACAAGGAAGGTTAAAAGAAGGACAAAGAAGAACTGGGACAAAGGAGGGCTGTGGCAAAGGGGAAGGACTGTGACAAAGGGCTAGGACGTAGAGTGCCTGTGACAAAAAAGAACTGAGACAAACCAGAAGGTCCAGGGACAAAGCAGAAGGTCCAGGGACAAAGGGCTACGATGTAGAATGCCTGTGACAAAAGTGTACTGTGACAAAGAAGGACAAGGCCAAAGGAGAAGGACAAGGCCCAAGACAAGCGGGAAGGACTAAGACAAACAAGGACTACTGTAACAAAGGAGACGGACTGTGACAACGAACTATGAGTTAGAAGGCCTGTAATGTAAAAACTTTGATGAAAGAGAGCTGAACAAAAAATATGATGAAAAAGGATAATGATTAACCTAGTAAACTTTAAAGTTGCCATTTGTAGTGTCTAAATTCAAAAGCAAGATGTAGACAATGGAAAGACTACTTACCTCGAACAAAGGTTTGCCTGCCCTATCAGTGGGGAGTTTTTCAAAGGCTTAAGAATCTGGGGGGGATCCCAAGCTGGATAAACATTCATTATCCAACCAAGCAACACTTACAAAATCATAGAAGGCTACTGGATTTTTAAGCCATACTCACGGTCGAATGTTTCCAAAATCTGATAATTTCCTGAATGTCTGTGGCGGTGTTAAACAAAAAGTGGTTTCGCCATTCGTGCCAATCGACAGACATCGTCCCATCAGCATCCATGCTGAAACAGAAATGAGCCCATTAAGACACTGAAATGCAGCTCATGTGGAAATTTAGAGCAATGATTCTCCAGTTGCTAAAGTTCCCAAAACCTCAATCCATGTGCTTGCCAAGAGGTTGGGGCATTGCAACATAGCACCTTGAATATGAGAGGACTATGCTAGGGTGGCACACATTATGTTTTGAAAACCTTCTGCACAACACAGGACCCTCCTTCCTGGAGTTTGCATATAACTTCGGCAGCTTGCCCATTTGTAAGAAAGAAGATGTAAATGCACACAATGGGAGTACATTGCATTAAGAAGTTTTGGAACAATGAACACTTAAATTGTGAAGGCATTGGTCAACATCAATTCAGAGCAATTGCCATTCCGACATTAAAGATTACAATAGCTTGCCTTTCCAAACAGTCTCTAATGTACCTTGTCAAAGAAAGGACATTCAAGTTTACTGTAGAGTTTTTTGTTTCATGAACCGTTTTTCAAATGGTTTTTAAAAACCTGGTTGAAAGCGTTTTATAGAGCAAAAGGGTGAGGTCTACTACTTTTTGCTTGATGTATTAGTATGGCTAATATTGGGGTTGTTCCATTTGTAATATTTGGAGACTGGAAGGAGTAGGTACATCAATGATTGAACTTCCATCGACACTCAGCGTTCTTTTGAGTCCAACTTGAGATCGCCTTTACAGTATTTTTGTATTTGACACAACTAGTTTGAAGAGTCTATTTTCATTTTTGCATACCACCTCACACTGGAACCAATCCTAATGTACAGAAGCCCCAAATCCTTGCACAAAGCTGCTCACCCATGGAGTCTCCTAAAGAATATAAAAACATGTGTGTTTACATGAAAGATTACATGTCTTTTCAAAGGATCTGATAGAGAGCCATGGTGGATAGGCCTTCCCTTATATCACCCAAAATAATAATAATAATAATAAACATAATGCTATGTTTTAAGAAACGTTTATTATATTATTATTTAGGGTTCTGCGTGGAGGGCACCAGACACATTGTAAATGGAAAAGATATTACTGCGAATATGGTCTCTTCTTCCATCTCTTTACTTATTCGCTCTCCTGGATTCTTCCCTCCCCCTCGCATTTCTTCTGTGCTGATTAACACAAACCATATCATTTAAGTTACCAGTATAGTTTCTTTCTTTTTCACAAGCATATTGCTATAATTATTAATATACATCCATCGGATATTCATTCATTAAACAAAACATTTGTGAAAATAAAAATTAAGGGCATGCAGGGAAAGGCCAACCTCTGTAGGAATCTATATTTTGATTTGAATAACAACACACCTGGACCCAGTTAGAAATAGTATTTTTGTATTTCTAATGGCATCCCTGCAAGTTCCTAAAACAACATTTAAAAAGTGTGCACAATGCTCCTGGGCCCTTCACACACCTTTAAGACTTGTGACAAAAATCCCTGTCTTACTCTTGGGACAGCTAGTATGGTGACCAAGGAAACCTCCCTGTGCTAGTGAATGAATGACCCAGGGTCGAAATGGAGATGATCCTCTAGTTACCCCAACTTAGTCCCCCGTCATTGGCAGGCAGGCAGACATGTGCTGTAAAAAGATACTCCAGAGCCCCTTAAGGGTATTACACAGGTACGCACAAACAGTAGAGTGTACACCCACACCAAGGCAGGTTTGGTGGAATTCAGGGTCCTGCTTCCCCTGAAACTGTTGTGATCAGTCTGAAGCACTTGCAAAACCTACCCATCGTCCCACAGCAGACATGGCTGCCCTACGCATGTGCAGACAGATGAAAACAGGTAATCCAAGAACGTGGAACAGCTTCATTAAGCCATGGTATGTCTGCCTCACAGCATAGCCAATACACAAAGCAAATACACATGATCTCAATGCAAAAATCAAGCAGATTTGAAATGGAGTACCAACTTCAGTAGGGTGATAATAATTGTGTGTAAAAATACTCCATGTACAGCGCTTGGAAGAAAGTCCTATATAACAAGTCATAATTACAGAAATCAAGATGCACTAGTCTCAGGGGCCCAATCATCACACAGGTGCATAGACCAAAAACTTGATTAAAACAGTGAGGAGCCTACAAAGAATCAAAAAGGCCACCCTCAGGGACAGGTGTGGTTGTTTGGTGAAGGAGGTTGCTGTAGATATGTTAAGCAAGTTGACAACTTGAAGGAGACGGTTTGGAGGGACAAGCGAGAGAAGGGTCACCCGAGAGCAGATTCAAGAGAGTAAATTAAAGGTTGGAAAAGATCATCAGATGGAGATTGGTGTACAATACCAAAAGGATGGAAGTCATTGTGTAGAGGTTGAAATAGAACATTCTCCCTGAGAACATGATCTAGACTTTGTGAATTACTGAATGCTATTGGCAATAACCTGTGTGTGCAGGGGACGCGAGTGTTCCACAGCCCGTGGACACTTTCTTTTTCTTGTTATGTACCACTACCTAGTGTCAAGGCAGTGTCTTTCTCCTCTGCACCTCACTAAATATCTATTAGCATCATAAGAATTTTTCTATACTTTGGTGTGCATACTATGTTCAATTTCCTTTTAGAAAAGAAAAGGGAACATGTGGCTAAAATCAGAGGGTAGCAATGAGACCCTGAAGGGCGTCAGGCTGCAGTGGGACAAAAGGAGGAGATGTAGAAAGGGATAAATCTGGATCCCAAGAGAGGGACGTGATGAGGACCTCTAAACCTTGCCTGTGAAACAGAGTAAGGCAAACACCGGTGACATGGCATTAAAGGGGATGTTCTCTGAACATTATTGCTTAAAACTACATTATATATTGCCCATACAAAAAAGTAAACAGCTCTTTTGGAAAATAAAGTAAGCCACAAATGTGCTTGAAAAAAATAGCTATTTTAAACTATGCAGGATCCCTTTTGTAGACAGTGTAAAGCCCCCTCCAGGGAACTTGTGCTTGTTATTGCTGTTAGGGTGAGTGAATTCAAACAGACACGTTCATAGGACTGCACAGCCCTATGCATGCTATACTAATAAATAATTCTGCTGAAAAGTTTGCTGTATTAGTATAGCATGCATAGGGCTGTGCAGTCCTATGAATGAGACAAACATGTTTATTCAGTTAAACAGGGTGTGATTGCCTTGGTCTTTGAAAGGTTCTTGCATGGTCCAGTTAGCCTTTTCAGCCACGCGACCCATGTTCGAGTCCCAGCATGTGTATTTTTCTGGGGGCATCAAAGAATATTTGATGCACCAGGAACCCGGAAATCACAGTGCTGTTTGTGGAGTTATTTTACAACACAGCAAACAGCACTGTGATAGTAGCTAAGGAAATAACACTTTCAAAGGGACTTGTGTGGTCTAATTCAATTCACAGGGCTGTTTGCTAGGCTATACGACAATACAGCAAACAGCCATATGATTGCCAGGAACTTGTGTGGTCCAATGTTGAAGGGTTAGCCTTACAGCCATGTGACCTGGGTTTGAGTCTCAGTCTGTTTATTTCTCTGGTGCATTACATTTTGTTTTTAAAAACTCAAAACTAGACTGTGTGGCTGAAAAGACTAATCTTTCACCACTGGACCACGCGGGTGCTGATTTGCAGGGAACTTTATGATGCAGACTTCAAACTGCTGTAACCTTTGAGAAGAGACGGTGAGGACACCTTTGGTTTAGCCCAGGCGAGGAGCTTTTGTGTTAAATAAAAACAGTTTTGACCTAATATTGTCTTTGGCTTCTTTGTGGACTTAAGAATATTTAAACGTTTTCATGAACTACTTTTGATAGTTTAGGGTCTTGCAGGGGAGTATGCACAATCCCCACCTCCTAGTTCCAATCTCAAACCTTTTCGTCCAAGTGCACTTAAAGTATTTGATACAGCTTTTTATATTCTCACCTAGCCGCCGGGTTGAATCGTTTGGTCAATATCTGATTTGTCATTTCCACACTTCACCTGTACTTAGTTTGACCCTCTATAATTTGCCTTTTGACATCCCAAGATGTAACCTTTCTCATCGAAGAACTTACAAAAGCTGGGTTCAGCCTGGTATTCAGTTCTCCAACTCTCATGCGACAAAAAGGCGACACTCCAGGCAACCCATTTGGTGATGTCCTAATCCTCCACTGCCTTAATCTCTATACCATTTTGCCTTGCTCGATCAAAAGTCTCAACCATAAATCTCCCCACCAATACATTTGTCTCTGGATGTTAGTTTATCATTAGGATTTTGGTATACTACGCCCAACTCACCAAAGTAGTACTCTTAAAAACACAAACCATGTCCGAGTTAAGGTTAATCGAGTCCAACCCAGGGACAGCAGAACCTTAGTTTGCTTAGGATGCATTGACCGGAATAAGGAGTGATATAAGAAGAGATGTGTTGTAGTAAAATATGGTGGAGCATTAGAAAACATGCAAGGGGATGATAGATGGGTGGAGACTGCTGTAATGTATATATTTATGTAAAGTGTGGATGTGCGAGGGGCTTGAGATGTGCACGGGCTACCCGAAGTATATTATTGGCAACGTCATCCCAATGGAAGGGCAGAGTCTTTAAAAAGGCCAAATAAAGGCTGCTGAAGGCAGAAAAAAAATGTTCTAATTATGTTATCTGTTTTATATCTATTTTATAGAGCGCAACTTTCGCCCAAGTGCATCTTGGGGCAAATAAAAAGAACGAGAGTCAACCAAGAAGCACATTTTCAAAAAAAGAAGGTTCTTCAGAGAACGATGAAATAAATGGTCTTTAATGGACCGCAAAGCCAGCGGAGGGGTGTTCCAAAGCTTCACAGCAACAACTGAAAAAGTCTGCCCACCAATCCAGCATATCAGAATCGTGGATAAGAAGTTGGTCCTTTGAACATAGGTGATGACAAGGGACATAGGGGTGACATTTGAGCAGCAAATACACAGCTCCTACCCCATAAAAAGCCCAATGGACCAAGCACAATGATTTAAAGCGGACATGCTTAGCTACAAGAAGCCAAAGAAGAACAACCAAAAAAGGAGAAATATGATGGTCTCTAAAAGGCGTGCCAGTGGCCAACCGAGCCGGAGAATTCTGAAGAATCTGCAGTCATCGGATCAAATAAGCAGGCTGGTCTAAGTACAAGGAATTGCGATAATCAATCGGACTTAGTACCGGAGCCTCAACCACTGGAACACGGAGGCGCTGAGGAAGAAAACAAAGGATTTTCATAAGGATCTTCTGATGGAGGTGGCCAGACTGACAGACTGTACTAATCTGTGCAGCCACAGAAAGAAATGTAGATCATTTTACACCCAGGTTTTTTACCGAAGAGGCTGGAACGGGAAGAGGTCCTAAGAGAGGCCATTGAACCCATCAGCATCACCTCAGATTTGTCAGCAATTAGCTTCAGCCAGTTGTCGCTCATACAACCTTCCACAGCCCCCAGAGAATCTCTTAACTGAGAAGCATTGTCATGAGGAAGCACATTTTTTTCATACTATGATTTGCGTATCATCCGCACACAAATACCATCGGAGGCTGCGGAAATGGATACGTGTAACCAGATGCGGAATATAAATATTAAAAAGGTTCTGGGAAAGGGCAGACCCTGGTGGTATACCACAAGTCAAGTGGCAGAAGACCAACTAAAAAGGTAGCAGGGATAAGGACTGGACATGATCAGAAAGAAAGGAGCAGAACCACAAAAGGACTGTTCCAGGGATGCCAGCCCTGAATAGACCACTAATCAGGGTGGGGTGGTCGCGGATATAAAAGGCTCTTGACAAATCTAATAACATCAGTGCCCCCACTCCACCCTTGTGGTTGTCGGATGTCCTGGTCACTTGGACATGTCAAGTTGTCTACCACAGAGACGAGCACACTTTCAGTGCCAGGACCTGGGCAAATCCCTGATGGAACAAATCAAAAAGAAGAGTCTTCGCAAAACCTACTCAGCAAAGGATATATTAGGGCCTCCAGGAGTTCCATCAAGAATGGGAGCAGAGATATAAGACAAAAAATCAACGGATTGTGATGAATCCGATGGACATCGCCAATTCCCTGGCAGGGACCCCCTCGCCTTGTGGTCAGGGAACGGCAGCCGATACCCGATCCTGACCCTGGGATTGGTTATATGAGGGAGGATCATGGGGGTGCTGAGAAGGGGACAACTACTGGGGAGAGGGGATGATTCTATTGGATGAGACGCAGTACCCCCCCCTTCCCCTGATGAAGACCCTATAATACCCAAGTTCTTGATGGCTTGTTGTCACCCCACAATTTTCCCTTATTGTGAAAATCAGAAACGCCTTCCTTTATTGTTGCTCTAGATAAAACTCCATTTATACTGCAAACATTAACAACACACATAAAACATCTTCCGTTTCGGACATTTCTGTATGTGAAGTTTTTCAAAATAATTTTGGATGCCTTCATGGACTTCAGCTCCCATAAACCCTCAAGTACTGAGACGAAGAAGAGTAGGGAAGAGTTAATGCAGACTAAGCAGTCCCAAGGCCAATGTGCAAACTAGTTGTTCCATTCAAACTTAATTGCCTGTGACATTTAAAAATGGCAAGTGCAGTATCCAGCAAAGCAATATGGGAGAGAATCGTGGAGGGGGAAGACTGGGACATTCATGCGCTACCACAAACGACTGTTAGAGACACTGGCGTGGCGTGAAGGAAAAAGTGGCACAGCAGGCATTCCTGAAGGGCTGCTGGAGCAACGGTTGAGTCGGGAAGGAGCATTCTCTGGTCCAGGCTACAGAAGGAAGCCGGCGATCAAATGCAGATCTGCAGGAAACGCTGAAGAGATGCCTGCATCGCCTGGGAAGCCAATCCAGGGAGGAAGCTTCACTGCAGAGGCACGCCATAAGTCACAGATGCCACAAATCACCAGTGATTCTCCCAGAGCCATTGGGCACCCGGGGCATACTGACAAACTAGGAATATTTTGGACAATACTCCAAGGCCATTTAAACACAGGAAAAACCAAATAAGTGTGAGGTAGGCATGGTATCAAAAAGGTAGACACAGACACAAGGAAAACCTTGATTAACTCGAAAAGGGGTTGGAGACTTCCTAACTGGCCCCATTTCTAAATGGGAGTAGTCTCACCCATTAAACTAAGTCAAAAGGTAATCAAATGTCTGTCCGTCAAAATAATAAAGATGTCTGTGTCAAACCTATGCATGCCCTCACTTTCATCTAGAACAATAATTTGTACAGGATCGGATCAAAATAATATCAGGATGGCACTGGAGCTGTCCCACCACTCCCTTCCCCAAGCATGAACTACTTGGGGTGCAAATAGTTCACACAAAGTTCCTTCAGGTTTCTAAAGGCTTTCTTTCTCCACAGACTTGAAAGCCCTTCTCGTCACCTTCTCAGGAATTTCACAGTTCACAATATTTTGCTTTCAGAAGACTCTCTTGCTCTGGTTTCATCAGGGGTTTCCTTCCCCTACAATTCCAACAACTTGACAGTTCAATGGTTTCTTGTCACATCAGATTCTATTGTTCAAAAACAGGGTTCCCTTCCCCAACAGTTGTTAACAACTCTTTACATCAGAGACTTTCGATAGCACACAGTTTTACTCAGCCCTGTGCAGGACCACTCTGATACCTTGGCTTGGGATCGTGCCCATGGCACTCCATCGTTTTTATCACATTTCACAAACAGGGTCGTGCCCCAGGCACCCTTTAGCTTGTGTTGATGTTTCAGCTCGCTCTTCATATCTCGCGCAGAGAGCTCTCCTATCATGCTTTCCATTGTGCTCCTAATTCGACCTTCACACAGCTCCCCTGTACTTTCAGAGAGTGATTCAATTTCAACACAGTCTTTCGACAACGTGGAAACAGACACGTGACCATTCCGTTACTCTGTTTCCTACGGCTTTCACATGATCGCGTTCACATTACAGTTCACAATGGACAATTGAAGCCTTCTCTTCAGCGTGTCTTATATCCTACATTTGTCCTTCACTTGCAACAAATTATCTCTCGCAATTCGTGTCTTTCACAACCGGGCTCCCATCTCACTTTGAACTCGCTGGTTGCGATTACTTTATCGTAGCTTTTGCAGTAATAACTTGTCACGGACAGGTGCTCCTCGCCTGCCCCTCAGACACTCATGGGCTGTCTCGTATGACCAGGGGAACAAGCACCTCTTCAAGGGCTTCCCTTCAGAGATCAGCATACCACGCAATCCCTTTCAGGCTTCCTGGAGACAAAGCTCCCTTGCCACGCTCTCTCTAGCCTTCTCAAACCACAGGCTTTCAGCGCCTCGTAGCTCCGTTCTCCGACAGCAGATCCAAGGGTGCTCAGGCTTTCCCAGTTGCCCGTCAACTTGCTCTCTGACTCAGGCTCCAACTTGTTCATTCTGTTTCTTGCAGCTATTCCTTTTATACACCTGTGGACTATTAACAGGCTGCGGGTGGATACAATCTTCGACCCAGTCCCAGACTTCACCTGACCCGGTTAATGGGACATACATGAAAATAGAGTGCCTCTGGATGTAGTTTCTTCATTTTAATTGCACCGTAGTGGTTTGGAAAGGAAGAGTATTACTGGTGAAATGTTCCTCTTCCTCATCTCAGTCCTTTCATCAAAGGAATCGGGAAAGTGAGTGTCTGGGGAACAGTAAGCCATATAGGCTGAGGAAATGTCGGCTAGGTGGGTGTTTGAAAAGGGGGATACCATGTCTCACCTTTGGGTAATCCCTCCCCAATCGCAGAGGACGCTCCACCCAGGTGATCCTCCCCGCTAGTCCGCCCACAGGGTTGGGATCCAAAAGCGATGGCCCTCCCCTGGCCACCTGTTTAGAGGATCCCCCGGGAGTGGGAAGGGAAAAAACCCTCAGGTTTTTCACACAAGTCAATGATTAAGAGGAAGAAGATTTGAATACCGACAAGACAAAGTGCAGCAACGAAACCTGAATAACTGCATATGCATGAGATGCCAATGTAGGGGAGAGCTAAAACAAGCAACCTGGCCAAACTGCAGCTAGTTCAAAACAATGCACTGAGAGCAGCTACAGGCACCGCAAGAAGAGTCCATATCTCCGAAATCAGAAGGCAAGCTCACTGGCTCCCTGTCAAAGAGAGAATTATCTTCAAAACTCTTGCCCTCACCCACAAATGCCTTCATGAACTCGCCCCCCTCTACCTGACCAACAGAATCACCAAGCACACTGCCACCAGACCCCTAAGATCTTGCTATGCCAACACGATTGTCACGCCCACTTCCCGAAAGGTGCGTGCTGGTGGCTCCAGCTTCCGCCCACACTAGCAGCCATGCACTGGAACGCACTGCCACCTCATCGAAGACTCATCGAGTCACACCCAGCCTTCTGCAAGGCCATCAAAACCAGACTCTTTGTCAGATATATCAATCTGTATCAGTAATTTCCTGTATTTCTGCTTGCTACTGTGTAACCATGATACCACTGGGCTCCTGCCTGTCAATTTCAAGTCTGGTGTATATTCTGTAACAGCGCCTCGATGCCTTCCTAGCTGCAAGCGCGCCCTACAAAGGCGAATAAATAAAATAAATAAAGTGTTACCCTAAGTAATTACTTTGGACAGAACAAAGTAGATGCTGATGAGCTACATTGAAAGTAACAATGAAACCAATAAAGAAGTCCTGGTAAAGAGAAGGCACCATGAAGCTGACATTTTAGGGGGAAAGATACCTGGCAAGGGAGTATACCCGGGGATCTGTAATACCCTCAGAAAAAGACTGGCAGGGGAGTATCCCAGGCAATCCCATGTTGTGAAAAGACTAACATTGTGGCAAGATACCTGGCAGGGAAGTATACCAGGGAATCTGAAGAGTCGCATGAGAGGATTCCTGGCAGAGGAGTATACGAGGCAATCCACCAGAAATTGTAAAGAAAAGTTCAACAGTGACACAAAATAACTTGCAAGGAATTACACCAGAGAATCTGGAAAGTACACCAGCCAAACCTTGAAGTTTACAGAACGAGAACTTCAGGAATCCAATATAGAGAGACATTGTTCAAGTGAAACTCTTTTCGCTACAAAGGCATTGATGGATTTATGTAAAACCCTCAAGGAATTGTTGAATAAAGAAGCACTCTTGTGATACAGAGAAGCTGTAAGAGACACTTCTACATTCTGCCTACAAATCCAGGGGAAAGTAACTATCCTCTGGTTTCAAGGATTTCCCATTGGAAAACCTTGGATTTATCTTTATGTTTCGATTATGAACACTTTTCACTAAACCTACTTCAGAGACATTTCCTTGCACTCTTACTTTGTTTCTAGTGAGGGTCAGTTTAGAAAATGTTGGACACAAGGACGGTTTCTAAGTTACTAACTACTAACACAGGCTGATTCTTAATTTTAGTTCCTTAAACAGGGAACGCCCGTTCCTTAGGATAGGGCCATTTCTGTTAAATAAAATGTCTGACAATGAGAATACTGCAACTTTGTGTCTGCCTCATGTGTTGCCCCCTCACAGGCTCCAGTGAGGGATTCTTGAGTAGAAGAATAATCAGGGCGTGTTCGAGTGCTGCAGGGACCTCTCCCAGAGAGCAAGGAATGATTAATGGCTGAAGCAATAGACAGCATAATCTCTTTACAGATATTCAATGAAATAGCATCAATAGGTCAGGCTGGTTTCATCAGTTGCACAGACAATGTGCGTGGACGTAAAAGAGGGAAAGCATGATTCAAGTTAGAAGCTGGCATATTGACAGCAATGTGACTTTCTTTAGGCCAGATCACACAAGGTCATCCCGGATATCCACAATTTCTATCCTTTCTCCCAAAATTAGCCAGCAAATCACAAAACTCCTGAGATGGGCGAGTGGAATCTTGAGATGATGAATTAGAAGACTAAGAGCGCACAATATTGAAAAGCTCTTTTTGGATGATTAAGAGAATTTTCAATACGATTAGTAAAAAAGTTATGCTCAGCATCCAAAATAGATTTGTTATAAGTAGCTGTAAGAGAGCATTACCCTATCACTTAAAGCATATGAAAAGCATAATTTATGTTCTGCTCGTCAGCGCTTCGGGTGCAACTATTTCAAATCCTCATTGAACCAAGGCTCTGACTGGTGGCCACTGGTTCTTATACTTTTCAGCAGAGCTAATAAAAAGCTGCTGTAGTGGTAAAGAGCTGCGTTAAGGAAGCAAGGTCTTTAAATGCCAAAGCAAAAGGTACTACAAAATCATCAGACAAGGACACCCTAAAAACCGGGGCTTTCATGGGTCCGGTCTCCTGAGAGAAAAAAAGAAAATCCAGCCAGTTGACGAGTACCCGGCCCAAATCTGCCATTACAGTGATAAACTGGGATGCAGCTCTGTCAGCCGGGTCATTGGATTTAAAGTTAAAATCTCCAAGCACTAACATATTGGGGTGCTGCATCTGAAAACTAGCAACAGACTCGGCAAAAGCTGGGTCAGAGCGAATAGGCTGATAATCAAGAGGTGGACAGATTTAGAGGCAGATAAAACACAGGCCAAAGGAGAGTGGAATAGCAGTGGATATAAATGTAGATTTAAAAAAAAAAAAAAAATAATCAAAGCAACAACACTCCCCGCAGTGGTCTGAAGCACGATAACAACGTAGCCATCAGGGAGCATTAGAGCCACAGATGGGCCGAAGAGGCTGACTGACTGACCACACACACACACACACACACACACCCCCGACCCCCCAAATCAGGAACAACATCTTGTAGAAGGTCAAAACAAGCAGCAGCATGGGCCAACAAGCAACATGCATCAACAGCAAACGTTTCAGCTCATAAGGTTTGAAAAACAGCAGACTGGCACTTACTGACGATTCCAAAATAAAGCCTGGAGGCCATTGGGTATTTGGTGGAGACAAATGCAGCATGACCTCTCATGACATAGAAGCACACTTGCACATAAACAGATGTGCTGGTAAAGAGGATACGTTACCCCCCCCATTGCCCGCCCGAGGCATGGATGGGTGCAGACTGACTTGGGCATACAAGGTCGCTCCCGCTGCGCTTCCAGGACAAGCCCCTATTTATAATACACATTGGGGCTGATTCATGGAACGTTTTCCTATGGGATTGTGCCATTCTAAAATACTTCCATGAATCAGGACCATTGTATCACGATAGTCAGCCCCCCCCACTCTAAAGAACAGTGAAGGAAGACTCACACAGAGTTTGATGTGTGAGCTGCACTGTATATTCTACATTCAACCAAAGGCTATACTGGGTATGAGGTGTGTTATAAATAACCAATTATAATAATGAGTCTTCTGGAAGGAAGGGTTTCCTGATTTTGTAATAAGTGACAATGGACTCAGTTTAGAGGGGAAACCTCTGATGGTGCATGCGGAGACTGCTGCAATAGGATCCTGCTTTCATGCTTCTGCTCTCTGTGATACTTTTAAACTCCAATCTTTTTGTGAACATCTCTTCATCTGAAACATCCGTCATTATGACTCAGCTTTTTAAAAAACCCTCTTTTGTCACGGCTCAGTCATTGTATATCATGATCTCAATACTCTGGGGAGTACGTCACTCTCTCCTCCTGCAAGTCCTTAAGATTAGACATACTACCCCTTTAATAAAAGGATTCCCAGCTGTACAGTACACTATTGACCTTTAATGACCCTGGCTTTCAGACTTTCATACAAGGTGCAGCATCAAATCTGCAGACGTTCTGCATTTGTTGGATGTGTAACTGATTTCAATCCGGCACACGCCCAAGACAATGCCTAGCATGTAGTGCACAACTGAAATCCTTATTTATTTTTGTCTAAAAGTTCTTTATTCTAAAGATAGGGATAAGACTATGCAAAGTACATATGCTAGTGACACAATTTTCCTATTTATACTCACTGGATAAGTTTTTAAAAGGGAACCGTCAGTTCTGGTCAAGGGATTGGATCTGGTTTAGAAGAGACGGCTGGGCACATCGGACTGGGCAGCATCAGCAAGGTCACAGCACGGCACAGGACTGGATCGGATCTGCAATGCACTCTGGTCACAGCATGGCACAGGACTGGACTGGCTCTGCCCATCTTGGTTCTGAGGATAGTTATTTCAGCAGGTAAGCAGTAACAGCACAGCCCAGCTGCATTATGATGCTTCCCCTTTTGCTTGTGGGGTTCTGTTCTGGAATTTGAGGCCTAGCTGAGAATGGTTCAGCTATGAAATGGGCCTTTTGCTTTGTCAAGTTTCTGGAGTCAGGTGCAAGGAAGATGTAGAGTTCTGAAGCAGGGTGCTCCGCCAGCATCAGGATAGTGAGTGAATCTGTCTGGTGAGCCATCTCTATTTATGCTATGAAATTCCATCATAAAGGGGGAGTGTGGGCTGGTTTATCCTAAGCTTGCCCCTTTGAAAGGTGATTGGGTCAGAGTCTTCTCTCTGCCTTGATAGGAGGAGAGAAACAGAGTCATCTTTATGGTGTGGTTTTATGAGGCTGAGAATCCACCCCTAGCCCCTGGAACACAATCTACTTTTGGCAAAATACATATTTCCACATGTGCCACCTCTCTAAAAATCACATACAGATTATATATTTTACATAGCAGCTATTCCTCAAAACCCCATAGCCGTCCGCTTTTCACAGAATTTTGCCTTTTGCACTAGGAACACAATGTCCAATTTTTAAGCACATTTCTACCATTTTGCGTGTTTAACATGGGAATAAGTGTATAAAGTTTCACACTTATAGCGGAAATACATTTTGTGTAAAATCACATTTCTTGCCATTTCTGTCCAGAACATGTTACGCAGTTCTGGCGCCTCTTCACCCGTGCAGCCAGAAAAGACATTAACCATTCTGTTATTTTAATATTTTTCACAATTTTCAATAGTAAGTTAGGAACAAGTTACTTACCTGTAACTGTTGTTCTCCAGCATGGGTCTGGCATGGATTCACATGCTCATGAATATTCCCCGTCGTCAGGCTGGGAATCCTCGGTAAAGAAAAAACCAGTATCAGTTTCGTTTCTGATCTGTCTTTCGTAGTAGTAACCAATCACTGGTCTCTGCGTCATACTGACCACAGCCAATGACTGCCCTCTACCTAAGCACCGCCTCTGGCAGCCATCTTCAGATTTGGAAGCACGTGAAGTGGCAGTATGACCAAGTGAAGAGCCGCAGAGGGGTAGGCGGGAGGGTTCGCATGTGAATCCATGCCAGACCCATGCTGGAGAACAACAGTTACAGGTAAGTAACCTGTTCCTTCTCCAGCATGGGGTCTGGCATGGATACACATGCTCATGAATAAAGAATACATAGCAGTACACACATGCACAACCACGGGAGGTGGCAAAGGCTCAACATTAAGCAGTACATCAAACTCAACATTAAGCATCTTACCTCCTCACCAGGCTCACCTCAGGCGAACAGGTTGCGCAGCACTGCTTGGCCGACCCTGGACTCCTCCCTGGAATCCCGATCGACGCAGTAGAATTTCGTGAAGGTGTGCGTCGACCTCCACGTAGCAGCCCTACATATGTCCAGCAGGGGCACACCAGAAAGGAACGCCGTGGTAGCTGCGATCGCTCTGGTGGAATGGGCTCTCGGACGGCCAGGCAGCGGTCGGTTTGCCAACCGATGACAGTACATGCTACAGCCGGAGAGTCATCTGGAAATGGAAGCCTTCGAGAGAGCCTTCCCCTGATTGACAGGTCCAAAGTTCACAAAGAGTTGTGACGTCTTCCGAAAACACTTTGTGCGGTCCACGTAGAACTTCAGCGCTCTAGCCACATCCAGCGAGTGCAAAGTCCTCTCAGCCGGCGACGAAGGCGACGGGAAGAACACAGGCAACACCAAGGGTTCGTTGAGATGGAAGTCCGACGGTACCTTGGGCATGAAGGAGGGGTGCGTCCTGAGCACTACCCTCGTGTCGTGAAAAGTCAAGTACGGGGCCTTGCAGGAAAGGGCCTGGATCTCTCCCACCCGTCGTGCAGAGGTGATGGCCACAAGAAACGCTGTTTTCCACGACAGAAACTTCAACGGGGCCGAGTGCAGAGGCTCGAACGGAGGTCCCATGAGCTTGGTCAGCACCACGTTGAGCTCCCACGCCGGGGCCGGAGCCTTCACCGGCGGGAACGATCTGAACAGTCCCTTCATGAACTCTTTCACCAGACGAAGAGACCACAAGGACGTCCGCCCCGTGGTTCTGGTGTATCGGGATATCGCAGCAAGATGAATCTTGATGGACGCGTGTGCCAGTCCAGCTTTGGCCAGCGTCAGCAGGTACAGCAGTACCTGGGGAGCCGTAATCCGTAGAGGGTTAATCTTCTGTGCGTGGCACCAGACAGAGAACCTCTTCCATTTGTGTCCGTAGCATTTAAGAGTCGAGGACGCCCTGGCCTTTGCAAGAACCTCTCTGCAGTCGGCCGGTATGTCGTATCCTCCAAACTCTAGCGCTGCAGGAGCCAGGCCTGCAAGTTCAGCGATTTCGGGTCGTGGTGGAGGATGGCGCCTCCTTCCCTAGAGAGGAGATCCGCGTCCACCGGCAGCTTGATTGGCGGGGACGTTGACAAGTCCAGAAGGTCCGGGAACCATATCTGCCTCGGCCACGCAGGTGCGACGAGGATCATCCTGCACCGTGACCTCTTGAGCTGGTTGACGAGCCGGATTAGCAGTGGCAAAGGAGGGAACGCGTAGAGGAACAGGCCCTCCCAGGGGAACGAGAAAGCATCGCCCATGCTCCTCGCCTGGGGAAACCTGCTGGCGAACCTCTGGCACTTGGAGTTAGTCGCCGTCGCGAACAGGTCGATCTGGGGTGTGCCCCACCGTCGGAAGAGGCGATCCACTAGATCCTGCCGTAGTTCCCACTCGTGGCACGAGCGCAGCTCCCTGCTGAGTGAGTCGGCGATGGTGTTTTTTATCCCTGCCAGATGAAACGGCACCAGAAACATCCTTTGGGCGACGGCCCAATGCCACAGGTCCTGCGCCTCCTTGGACAGTGCTGGGGACCTGGTTCCGCCCTGTTTCCTGATGTAAAACATGGTGGTGGTGTTGTCGGTGAAGATCCTCACCACCTTGCCCTTGAGGGACGGAAGGAAGGACCTGAGGGCCCAGAACACTGCACGGAGCTCCAGGACGTTGATATGGAGGGACTTCTCCGTCGGGAGCCAAAGGCCTCTCCCGTGTAGATTTTCGGTGTGCGCTTCCCACCCTTCCAGGGAGGCATCCGTGGTCACTGTCTCCTGGTGGTCTGGGGTCTGGAAGTCCATGCCCGCCGTCAGATGCGTGCGGGTGCCCCACCACCGGACCGCGCGGTGGAAACTCTCGTCGAGTGTGATCCTCTCCTCAAAGCCGCCCGTCGTTTGGATCCAGCGCGCGTCCAGGAACTCCTGCAATGGGCGCATCCGGAGCCTGCACATGGGAATGAGGTAGATGCAAGAAGACATCATTCCGAGGAGGGGCTTGATGGACCTCACCTTGGCCGCGTCGGAAGCCAACATCCCCTGTACCTTGCCCAGGATGGACCTGGTCCTTTCCTCCGACGGGGAGGCCAGAAGGGACACTGTGTCGAGCTTCGCTCCCAGAAACAGTGCGTTTTGCGCGGGTACCAGGTGGGACTTGGCGTAGTTCACGGAGAATCCCAGGTCCGTGAGAAGCTGGACGGTCCTGGCCGTGTGCTCCACGGCGAGCTCCCTCGTCTTGGCCCGGATGAGCCAGTCGTCCAGGTAGGGGTAGACGTGGATCCCCTCGCGGCGCAGCTGCGCCGCCACCGGTGCAAGGCACTTGGTGAATACCCTGGGTGCCGACCGTAGTTCGAAGGGGAGGGCTTTGAACTGGTAGTGACGCCCTTGGACCACAAACCTGAGGAATTTTCGGTGCCCCTTTAGGATGGGAATATGGAAGTAGGCATCCTCCAAATCCAACGACGACAGGAAGTCTCCTTCCTCCAGCTGACCCAGGACGTGCTGGAGGGTGACCATCCGGAACTTCTGCGCCTTGATGAACTTGTTCAGACGTCGCAGGTCTAGGATGGGGCGCCATCCTCCCGTCTTCTTCTTCACGAGGAAGTATCTCGAGTAAACTCCGGAGCCCCGAAGCCTCTTTGGGACGAGTTCGATGGCGCCCTTCCTGAGCATCGCCCTTGCCTCCAGGAGAAGCTGAGGGACGTGAAGCTCTTTTCTGGCCACGGGGGGGGACGCGCGGGCACCTTCTTTGAAACTCGAGCGCGTGGCCCCGGGCTAAGGCGTCCAGCACCCAACGGTCGGTGGAGATGGACTCCCACACGCTGACGAAGCTCGCCAGCCGGCCTCCCACCGGGGTGCATCGGTGGGGGCCTGACCCCACGGTCGGTTCAATCCTGTTTCGACGAGGCTTTGCCGCCTTGACCTCCTTGGCGACGACGGCGGGGTCCGCCAGACTTGCCTCGTCCTCTGTAGGCCTCCTGAGATGACGAGCGGGCCGCTTGACGGTAGGTGGAGAAACCGCCGCCGGAACCTTTGGAGGCGCCCTTGCCTCCGCTGCTCCGAAAGGGCGTCCGTCGTTGCTGCAGAACCCCAAGGGCCCGGGCCGTCTCAGTGTCCGCTTTAATGGCCTGAAGGGAATCGTCCACTGTTTTCCCAAACAGGTTGTTCCCATCGAACGGCATGTCCAGGACTCTGGTCTGTACGTATTGACGGAAGTCCGTAGCCTTGAGCCATCCACGCCGCCTAAGGCACACGCCGTTGCCCAACTGGCGAAACCCAGTGTCGGCGATGTCCGTCGCAATAGTGATGGCGTGGTCCGACGCCACCTCACCTTCCTGTAGGATCTCCAGGGCATCCGCCCTCTTGTCGTCCGGTAGGAAGTCCAGCAGGGGAGCCAGTTTGTACCATAGCTCCCTGTCGTAGCGGGCCACGATAGCCAAGGCGTTGGCCGCTTTAATCGTCGTCGCTGCAGACGAGATGACCCTGCGTCCCATAGTGTCCCAATTTCTTTCCCTCGCCGTCCGGGGGGGAAGTCGATGTGGAGGCCGCACCCCCCCTGCTTTCTTCCTGGCCGCCGCGGAGACGACGGAGTCCGGGGTAGGCTGCGCCCGGAGGCACAGGGGGGCCGCGTCCGGGACCCGGTACTTCTTCTCGTACCGGTCTCTCCGGTCTCTTCTAGCTGGCGTAGTGGAAGGGTTCTTGAGGAGGGCAAGGCCCTCATCCCAAATGTCGTCCAGTAGAGGCACCGCGAGGACCGTCTTCCTGTTGGCCTCGCGCCGTTGATAAAGGAATCCTTCCTTTTTCTTCTCCTCAGGGCAGAGTTGGAAAAGCTTGGATGCCCTGGCGATCATGGAGTGGAACGAACCAATCTCGTCGGGCGGAGAAGCCCTGGTGGGAGGTGACGACGGTAGATCCTCGTCGTATACCTCGTCGTCCGTACCCGTCGCTGCCGTGTCAGTCCCCGTATCATCCCCTCGATTGGACGGGGAGGAGGGCTGGACGGTGCGCGACGGCTGTAAAGGAGGTGGAGGGTGAATCCTTCTTTTCTTGGGCAGGGGAACGCCAGAAGGTCCCGGTTCAGGATCCCCCGACGGGAGAGGTTCCTCCGTCGGCAACGGTAGTCTCGTCCTTATCTCTGAGCATAAGGACTGTATAGCCAACAAAATGGCCGCCGAGTTGTCTTGCGGCGCTGGCAGAGGGGAATCCGACGGGCGATCAGGGGCCCCGTCGGCACCCTCGACGATGTCGTCGTCACCCGCGTCGGGATCCATCCCGACGGGCCGGTCTTCTTCCACGCCAAGGCCGTGGCTTAAGACCTCGATCAGCTCTTCCTCCGAGGTTGAAGCCGAATCTAAGACGACGCCCTGCCCCCCCTTTTTCTTCCCCGCCGGGGATTTCACGGGGGTCCTATCGATGGGCACAAAAGAGGACTCCCTCCGAGGTGGCAGGGAGACTCTGAGCCCCGAGGTCGCCACCACTGGTGTAGCCTCCACAGGCTGAGCCAGGGTCGCCGTGACAGTATCGATAGAGGGCTTGGCCGGATGGATTAAGGCCTTCACCACCTTAGGTGCGCTCACCGCCTTATCCTTGAGGGGGGGGGGGGGACACTGCCTCGCTCCCCCTCCGATGGGGCCTTCGAGCTCGACCGGGGCCTCTCCAGGAGCTTCGCTGGGTGCTCGCCCTTCCTCTTACCCGACCCAGAGCGTTGGCTCGTAGTTGAAGGTGCCGGGGAGGGTGCTCCCTGCCTGGCGCCCGTAGAGCCCGACCGTTCGGCGCTCCCGGTGCCAGCGGACTCGCGGTGCTTGGCCTTGTGTTGGACCCCCGTCGCCGGGGCGTCCTTAAAGGTCTTAGAAGACCGCTCGGATTTCTTCCTCTTCTTCTCGCCTGACGGGCTCTTCCCTTCCAGCCAGTTGGCGAGACGTTGATGGCGGTCCTTCATGGTCCGCTCCGACATATTGCCGCAAAACGCACAGTCCTTCTCCACGTGCGTCTTGTCCTCATGTAAGCAGTAGAGACAAAAGGAGTGTTCGTCCTCCTTAAAGACGTTCTGCAGCTGGCATCCAGGGCAGACCCTGAACAGCTTTCCGGGCGTCGAGCTTCCCTTCTCCTGGGCCATGTCCGGGCCTGAGAAGCTTCTGGAGTCCTCCAAAGCATAGCTCGACGAAATCTTCACCCTTGAGGGGCGCAGACGAATCCGACACGGGTCCCCGTTGATCGGATGGAGAGTCGGTGGAGCTTGAGGCTCTTTTGACCGAAAAAACGAAGTTTTTGAGCAAAAAACGTGAAAAAATAGCACTAACGCTCGAGAGCAATAGCACGAGGATCCCAACACATGAACGTGCGGTAAAAATCTGAAGATGGCTGCCAGAGGCGGTGCTTAGGTAGAGGGCAGTCATTGGCTGTGGTCAGTATGACGCAGAGACCAGTGATTGGTTACTACTACGAAAGACAGATCAGAAACGAAACTGATACTGGTTTTTTCTTTACCGAGGAATCCCAGCCTGACGACGGGGAATATTCATGAGCATGTGAATCCATGCCAGACCCCATGCTGGAGAATGAGTCTTTTTAAAATGTGTTCTTTGTCCTTAAGCAACAAATGGCTGTTTGGCTCCACCCCTTGGTCTCTCCCTGGAAGCCCAGGAGCCATCCCCCATGTTTGTTCCTTGCAGAGGACATTTATGACTGTCTTCACACTTCGCATTTCCTGAGCTGCAGCTGGTCATTGTTCCCTTTGCCTCTGTAGACCAGGTTCTTTCCCACCCTGTAATTAACGCCTCTGCCTGATTTCCTGCTGAGGGGGTGTGGGGGGGGGGGGGGGGTTAGAGACCTTCCTTCTGTGGGAAACCTGCTATTCCAGTTTGGCAGCTTCAGCCAGGTTTAATTTAATGGTTAACTCTGTTGACTTTTCCTTAGCACAAACAAACTTTTGGTATCAAATCACAGCTAGAATTCTTATTCAAGATTTTAAACCATTGGATCTAAACAATTACAATATGGGTTACTATCAGTAACAGGCCTCTTCGATTGCAAACATTTGATTTTCAGTTTATACATGTTAAAGTTTCCTCAGGCAGGCCACTGACAGCTGTCATCACAGCAGCCCTCTGCTGCACAGAGATTTTTGACAGAGCCACAGACAGGCCGTTTTTGCTGTGGAAATCTCTTTATGCTTTCAGCCTTTCAGGACCTTGTAGGTTCACAATGATTTCTTAAACTAAGTGAATTGTAGCACCCTGCAAGAATTTTGAAGATTTGAAAGGTGTTCTGTACCGGCATTCTGCAGTTTCAGCAGCACAGAAAAAGTTATTTAAAGCCATATTTGGAGTTTCATGTAGCAGAGCACTGCTTTTTCCTTCTGTACTCCATTTTCAATTGGTGTGGAGCCCAGTGACCCATTTCAGGAGTGAGAGCTCTGTTCCACCACTGACAACATGCATGGCAGATTGGGCAGCCATCTTTTTGTGCGTTGAAACACATGATTTTCAGGGGTTTTGGCACGCACAAGGGTTTTGCGGCCATTTTGCTATTCTGATTCCATTATAACAAAGTGATGTAGCATTGCAGAGAAAAAGTGGGTCAATACATCCCACAGATGCCAGAGCTGCCTGTATGTTGGTTTTACTCATATCTTGGGGGTCCTTGACATGATTGACTATGTGGTGCTGCTCAACATCCCAGTACATCAGATCAGGCTTGAGGGTCACAGTGGTGCCTCCTTCCTCTCCGATTATTCCAACTTGTGTTGGAGGTCACATATGTCCCAGTCTCTGTCCCTTTAGCGTGCTCCAGACATCCATCCTGTCACCCATGTAAGATCTAGAAGGGGGATGTTGAGGGATCCAGTTGCCAATCATGGGCATTTCTGTTCACCAGCACACGGACGACGCAAAACTGTAAATGCATGTGTCATCTGTACATTGCTGAACTGCTTTGGATATATAAAATTCGATGGCTAAGAAGCCTTTTTTGAAACTCTTCGGAAACAGAGATGGTTTTCTTTGCTTCTTCTTAATATTTATTCAGATTTCTCCATTAACATAGAATACATTAAATCACAATACATTATATAATAAAACTAAGCCACAAAATCTAAATCTAGTTACAACTGCGAATTTTACAATTTTTAATATCACCAGCAGACCTTTCCTTAAAAAAAAACACCCTAAAATGTATTATACAAAATCTCTTTTCCAAAGACTGGCCTAGGTAATTCATCGAATCGTAAAGAAATTGCTAATTATTACAGTAAAAACAGGAAAACATCGCCTCCTTGCAAGTTCTAATATTTGATGCTGAGGAAGTGAGGTCTCAGCCATCTCATCCTCTCCCTTCTGTAAAATGGGCATTGCAAAATAAAGTGCTCCAGATCTTCATCCACAACCATACCACAATTGCATTTATTATTAATTCTTTAGCCAGGTAGTTTGTTTCGGCCAGTGGTAACAAGTTTAGCCTAGCTTTAAGTAGGAGTCCTCGTCCCTCTGGGAAATCTAAATCTAATATTGGCCCCTGGGCACACAGACTCCGCTTATACTCTACATAGGCTGTGAGGGAGGGTATAGCACCCATTTTCCACCATCCACTCGCAGCCAATTTCCTCTGGACTTTTTTTAGCTTACCAAAAACCTTTCCCAGAGTCTACTTCCAGTTTCATACCAGGCCAGTTTGTATACAACTGAGTGGCTTTCCATGACTGAAAATCCCAGCTGTAGGTTCTGATTAGTGATTACATTTAATTTTATTTTTCCGCAATAGGCTAGGCGTCTGGCTTGTGCCTTAGAACTGATACTCTGAATCCCCAGCTCAATGCACTAAATGGGCAACCGGGCGGGAGCCACAGAGTTTTATGCCAGACTTGCACCTGTACCACCTCGAGGGGTTCACAAGAACAGTAGCCCCAGATCTCACTGCCATACAGCAGGAGTTAAAACCTTAAATTTAAAACTCTCAATGCATATATCCAATCTTCGGGCACCAAATCTAAAATAAAACCTGCGTCGGCCCTGAAGGCCAATTCTGTCCCTCTCCGCCTGATGTTTAATATGTTGCAACCACTTACAGTCCCACATACATCACATACCAAAGTGCACATATTAGTCTAATACCCCCACTAGGGGCCCCTTTCAGTTCCCACTTCAGTTTCCTATCCTTTTCTCCTAAACATCTTAATCTTCGTTCGAATTCCTCGTCTGCCAGCCTAGGTGGGTTTTCTTTGCAGGTTCCAACTGCAAGCGGGTGTTCCAATTGAGGATGGGAGCAAAAGTGGAGGATGGAAATTGTCACACACTGTCCTCGTTGTCCAAATGTTTAGGGTTCCCCCGGACAACAACCTCTCCATAAAAGGTGCTGGTCCAGCAGATGCTGAAATCCCTTCAGTTACATTCACTTTGAGTGATAAAAAGCTCTCCATTCCATCATCCAATATCCAGAATCCGGTTCAAACAATTGGGGGCTCATCGATTCTTGGACCTCAAGCGTGAGCATGCGATTTCGCTGATACAGAAACTCCATTGGTTGCCCTTGAAGAATTGAATTCAAACTACCATGCAAAGGTTAGCAGAGAATGCTCAATCATTTTCCAAATGGTAGTATTTTACTGTCTATTTTTAAAGTTGTGAGTAAAATGAACTTCAAGGGGGTAAAAAAGTAATTTCCAAAAAGGAGTAATTTTGTACAGGAGTAAAATTAACTCTAACAGAAATGTTTGCAATCCACATAGTCTAACTCATGTAAATGAAAAGGTGCATTTTTACCTACAGATCAGGCAGTAATAATGCTAAAGCTCATCCCTGTGGAAGTGCTCTGCTGGTACCACAGATGGGATACATCAGTGTTGCTGTATGTGTCGATTTCAGATATTTGTTAGGAGCATTTGCCCGCTTTTAGTATGTAAAAATGGCTGTTTTGCCACTCCTCTTTGGGGCTGCTTCTAAGGCAGTCAACCCATTCCTCACCCCTCTATTTAGCCAACGAACTCTAAATGTTTGGTGGTTGTAGAGGTTTACAGCATAGGGATCCATTCCATCTGGAGGATCCAAATTGTATGAGATCCATTACGAACAACAGTGCCTTTGAACCTTCCTCTGACTTACTATGGAATAATATTGCCATTGATCTAAGGCTACTTCCCAATTCCTTGTCCTTTTAAGTAGCTCAAGTCCATGTTTTGGATGCAGGCTTTTTGAAACAAGTGATACAATGATCAGGAATCTCTACTTTTAAACGTAGCTCTGGGTCGAGGTGCAGAATTTAAGCGTCAGGGAGGCAAATATTATTTTAATATTTCTTGCTTTCTTTCTTCATGGGATTGCGTATACATTTATATTAATATTTCAATGGTAATGCATGCTAGTCCTTTATAGTGCTGTGGAGTACTTGTAGTATATTCACACCTACTTAAAATATGAAGAATATACAAATCTACTTTTTGTCTATGTTCTTTAGTTCTCGAAGAAGACTATGAAACTGTTCACAAATGCAGAACGACGGGAAAAGCCAGTAAACACAATCACACATAAAAGTAATCTTGATATCTAAATCTGGGCTCAGTCCACATTACTCATGGTTGGGTCAAAGGGTCAAAGCTTTTTTTCGGGATCAGACATGCAATAAACTAAGTGGTTATTTTAACAAAGCTTCACATTAGTAAATGTGCTTCTTTGATGTTGGTGTGTCACATGTCTCCTTACACTCGCTCTGGAAGATTGCAGAATGTGTTCTAGCTCAACCTTGGCTCAAAAGTATACCTTTTACTCGGCCCCACATGGAACTTTTACCAGAATTGACTGTCTACGTATCAAGGGGTCTATGGGAGGAGGTTCTGAGCTCAGAGATCACCCTGATCATATGGTCGGACCACTATTTGGTTCTGGTGGACCTGAACTTGCAAGGGATGGTACCCAGGGGGTCTAAATGGAGGTGCAGCGATTCCTTATGGAAAGACCCTGTGTTCCATGAGTAAAATGTCCAAATAGATTGTTGAATATTTCTAAACAAATAATACAGGGGAGGTCTCAAGGAGAACGGTATGGGAAGCGGGCAAGACGACATGGCGGGGGATCCTGATCAGGGCAGGGGCTCGGAAAACACGGGAGCAGGAATTAATTGAAAACAAGTTAAGGACAGAGATCGCCCAGTTAGTCAGGAGTGCAAGGGACGCAGCTAAGGGTAAGGAAAAAAGGATCTCGGAGGCAAGAAAGAAAAGATAATTGAGACTCCTTGACGAAGGCCCAATAATCAGGAAACTACAATTCCTGAAACAAAAGTTTAGACCATAGAGGGGGCTGGGGAAAACGGAGGGAAAACTGAGGATATGGGGGGGGTCCAAGAGGCTTGCAGCATTCTATAAAGACCTCAACAGGCACTGACCCAGATACCACGGGAAAAACGCAGTACTTCGGTGGAATTAGGATGACCAGGCTCTCCCGCGAGGATGCCGGGGCACTTGAATGTCCAATAACGGCTGATGAAATAAAGAGGGCGGTGGCAAGGATTCCCATGGGTAAGGCACCGGAAGAGGATGGCTTCTCGGCTGGTTTTTACAAGTCCTTTCTTGCCCCCCTAATTCCATTTATGCTAGAACCGTAACGATATCCTGGCAACAGGGGAAGCCACAGAAACTTTCTCAAGAGCAATGATCACGGTTATCCCAAAGGAGGGCAGGTAAACCCAGAGATGTGGGTCTTACTGTTCCATCTCACATTTGAATATCAATGCCGAAATGTATACACGGGTTCTGGCAGCAAGACTGGAGACGTACATGCCCCAACTGATCCACTCGGACCAAGTGGGCTTTATAAGTGAGGCGGACACATTCTGGAAGACGCTGCATCTGATCCACGAAGCACAGGGTATGGGGGAGACCCTGTTCTCTCAGTAGATGTCGAAAAAGCCTTTGATAGGGTGGAGTGGGGCTTCCTCAACGAGGTGTTGGGCAAAGTGGGTCTGGGTCCAAGGTTTAGGCGAGGCATTATGGCGGTCTTTGGGTTCCCCCTAGGTTTGTGTGGTGGTCAATGGAGGCTTTTCCCGATGGTTTCCTTTGGAGTAGGGGTACGAGGCAAGGCTTCCCACTCTCCCCAATTTCGTTTGCGCTCTCTCTAGAACCACTAGCACAGAGAATTAGGGATGACCCAGGGGTAGAGGGATTCGGGGGTGGGGGGGTGTGGGAAGAGTGGAATACAAAGTCGCATTATATGCAGATGACATGCTCCTGAAAATAAGGAACCCGCTAACATCCTAACCCAGGGTAATATGAAGAGTACAGAGATCTCTCAGGGTTTAAGATCAACAGATCAAAATGGATTCTGTTCCCACTGGAAAGGGACGGGGATGGAGATGGAGAAAGGTTCTCACCTCTGGGACTGCTGGTTAGCCTGGGCGCATTGAGATACTTGGGAGTTAACCTCACAAGGGGCCTGTTAGGTCTATTTCAGGCGAACTACCCCATGCCGCTCTTGGGGCGTCGGACAGATCTTGAAAAATGCAGTAAATTTACCATCTTGTGGATTGGTTCCATCTACGCCCTCAAGATGGTGTGCTTACCGAGGTTCCTCTATGCATTCCAAATGCTCCCTATTCGACTCCCTGCAGCATTTTTCTATGAAGTAAAGTCTCTGTGGTGAAATTCCTGCGGCATAGGAAGAAGCAGAGAATATCCTTTGAGGTCCTTACCAAAGAAAAGGGGGTGCGGGCCGGCATGGGCTCCCCAGTATCAAATTATACTACAAAGCCTCACAGCTGAGGGTCCTTATCCCACCCCTCAGACAGGAAGAATACCAATAGGTGGGTTTAGACAATTTCCACCTGTCACCGGTTGGGGAATGGCTGTGGGTGCCTAGAGGGAGGCTACCCAAGGAATCCGAGACCATCCCATCCTGGGTACAATATGGGAGTTATGGAGATTTCAGGCCTGGTTTGAGGCCAGTCTTGAAAGAGTGGGTCAACTGTGGAGGAACGGTATCTTTGTCACTACAGGGGAGCTTGAGGAGATTCTGGGTTTGGATACACTCGGTAAAGATTGTAATCTCCCGGCCAGTTATCGTCCGATTAGCCTAATCAATACAGATAATAAGATTCTTGCTAAGGTCCTAGCTATGCGCCTGGTGCAATTATTGCCTACTTTGATCGGAGAGGAACAATCAGGTTTCATGAAAAATAGGCGTACATCTAGTAACATCAGGAGGTTATTGTTTACTATGGAAATGGCGGATAGGACGAACTGTGATGCCGCTGTCCTGTCGCTTGATGCAGGAAAAGCGTTTGACAGGGTTAGTTGGGATTATTTATATTCTGTACTGAGGAGGATGAATTTGGGTGAGGAGTTCATCTCGTGGGTTGCTCTTCTATATTCCAGACCGACTGCTGCCGTTAGGACTAATAGAGTAATTTCAGAACCTTTCAGTTTGGAGCGCGGCACGCGTCAAGGTTGTCCTTTCTACCCTCTGTTGTTCAATTTTGGCAATTGAGCCTCTTGCGGTTAGCATCAAACATGACCCAGATTTGCACGGAGTGAGTTGTTGGGGTGTGACACAAAAGGCTTGGCTTTATGCGGACGACCTTTTATTGGTACTGGAGAATTTGCAAGTGTCCATACCCAGTTTGATGAGGCTTTTGTCTGAATTTCATGATTGTTCAGGCTATATATAAAATTAACCGTTTGAAATCTGAAGTGTTGCCTCTGACGAATAGATGTGATAAGACCCTGGTTACGGGGCAGGGGTTTACGTGGTGTGAGGTTCGCTTGCGTTATTTGGGGGTATGGCTGACGTATCCTCTTTCCAAGATGGTAGATGAGAATATGAGTGTGGTTATTCGAGAATGTAAATCGGAATTAGAAAGGTGGTCTTTGCTTAATCTTTCTTTGTGGGGTAAAGTTAATGCCCTGAAGATGAATACAACTCCTAAGATCAACTTTATATCTAGTATGCTTCCTCTGAAAATTAAGAGCTGTTACTGGAATGATTTGGACCGCCTAGTTCAGGAATCTTTGTGGGACAAAAAGCCACCAAGACTTAGTCTATGGAAGTTGCAGCATTTTCCGACCTACCATTTGGCCTTTTCTGCTCATTCTTGTGTTCCATTTTTAACTAGTGAATTAGACAGCTGGGCGGTGGCAGAATCGAGTGCCTATGGGCCGCTGGGACCGACAGCCTTGATGACCATAAATACCAAGATTCAGGGTGGTGATTTGTTGGCACCGTCATTTTTGCGCAATTCTTGGATTGCAGTTTTATCATGGCTTGGTCGGGATGCATTCAAGTGTAAGAGTGCCTCTATCTGGTTGAATCCTAAGATTAGGGACAATTTGAGGACAGCTTTTTGGCCTGAATGGTTTTTGATGGATATTAAACAGGTTTCTGATTTGGGGAATGATGATCGATGGTTGACTGCAGCAGAGCTGAGAGAGAGATGGAATTTTGAGGGTTTATCGGACTCTGCATATAAATGGCTTAAGAGGGCGGTTGGTGAGGTTGACTGGTCCGACTCTTTGGATGTGTGCGCTTTGCTGACAGACTCTAGTGGGAAGTGTGGCGGTCTGGCCAGTCGGCTTTACAAGCTAATGGTGTCAGATTTTCGGAGTAATGACAATTTGCGGAGAGTATGGAGTGAGAAAATAGGATCAGAGATTGATTTGGATGATTGGCAGAATATGTGTAGTAATGTATCTTTGTGCTCTCTGAATCTAGGTGAACTGTCTCGACAGATCAAGATCCTGAACCGGATATATTGGTGCCCTTAAACATTGCATAAAAGAGGCATGTCTGACAATTCTAACTGTTGGGAGTGCGTCCAGGCAGTCGGGTCATTGGAACACATGTGGTGGGATTGTGTGAGAGTCAGATTTTTGGAGTGAAGTTTGTAATGTGTGTGACAGGATTGCAGGAGGTGGGCTGGTCCTTGATTTTAGGACAGTAATCCTAGGTGATGATTCCGGGTTGGGTGATGTCAGCTCAGCTCACAAGAAGTGGATTTTTCATGCATTCATTGTGGCCAGAGGTTGATTCTCTGTGGGTGGAAAGGGCGGGTCTCACCTTCCTATGAGGAGTGGATACAGGAAATGCATAACCTGTCACGGACGGAGAAATTGATTTACAAATTGAAATGTAAATTGTCTACATATGAGAAGATCTGGAATGTGTTTAATGACTTCTTTTAAGTTATTTCTTCCTTGATTATTTTTTTTAATTCTTTTTGTGTGCTTCCTGTTTTTGTAAATATTGCTGTTGCTGATATGTTGTATATATTATAAATAAAAAATTAAAAAAAAAAAAAGATTTACCATGGAAAGGATCACAGAGGCACTTCAGGGGAGGGCAGCATCCCATGAGACAATGTGGGATGATTTCAGGACCAAATATTTGAATAACTGAAGTAAAGTGGTGTTCAACACAAGGCCAGAGAAACGAGGGGGTTGCGGGAGGGGGTATGTTGTGCCCATAGGTAGTGAGGGGGAAGTGTACTCCTCAGGGGACCCATTCACATAACGGACTAAGGCCTGAGAACTTTGTAAGGCGTAGCAGGTGGCCATGGACATGAGTAATTCAACATTTATTTCTACCCCACGTTCGACATCTGAAGGTTTTGTAGTTCACTAGAGTTAGAGAACACTCCGTTAACCAGGGGTGGAGGGGTGTGGTGGGGAGGGGGGGGGGAAGGGTATTGTCTTGCTATGTGATTTACAGATGTATGTTCTTATTTTGTTAAAACCCAAAATAAAATAAAATGTCCAAAAAAAATATATGTATTAAGCCTTTTATCCACATTTTTGGTGATCTCCCTTTTTCACACTAAAAATGGTTTGCTTCCGGGTCTTCAATCTTCAGGCGACCGAGAGTATCAAGATGGCTTTCATGTGGTGTTAGGCAGAAACCTGTGCAGTTCCCTCTGGGACCACTGCAAAAGATTTAGGACTACAGGTGTTTGGCAGTAAACCCACTTGGTAGCAGTCTGTACCACACAGATTCACTTGGTAGCTGTGGCTGAGCAGTCAGACTTCCCTCAAGAAGAGTTAGGCAGTATACAGAGTATTCACAATCGGTCAAGAGAACACAGTAGAACAAGTAAACACTGACCGGGGCTTGGTGTAAAAGATAAAATTATTCATTTAAAACCACATCTAGAAAAACACACAGGCACGAATAGTAAGCAATTCAAAAACACAGTCACTAAAAGATATACACTCCCTTAAAAGAATATTAGACAAGTCTTAAGTAAAGCCCGACTTTTTTTCAGACAGCGGTGAGCGCTTAACGTAGATGGCACTCTAATAGTTCATTTTAAAAAGGAAGAGAAAAGCATAGAACAAGTTGAAACAGATCCCAACACTTTTATCAGAACATAACAAGAGAGGAAGGCAAAGTAAAACTGTGAAGTTAGAGTTCAAGAGGCCGGATCCACTTTCAGAGGATCCAAACGAAATGTGTCCAAGGTCACACGGTTGCAGTGCACAAAAGTCTTGTAAAGGTTAAAAAAGGAGTAAAGGTTCAAAAAGGAGTTGGACCAAAGAAAGGGACCAGTTAGAGGGTCAAGGAGGCCAGCCCAGTCCAGAAGGTTAAGGGGTTATTATTACCTTGTAGCAATCTTTAGAAAGGGAGGCCTGGCGGACACGGTACCTTAAAGTGGTGAGAACGCTCCAGCGGGGGCAGTTATTCCTTGCAGCGGATGCAAGTCGGTGCTTCGTCCGGGGGGAAGAGAGGATCTCGTCGTGGAGGAAGACAGGAGTCCGTTGCACTGCCAGGGAAGAAACCAGCCGCGGAGTTTATAAGGTACAAGGAGCGGTCCGGTGATTCGCGGTTCAGTGGTGAGTGGCTATCCGGCTGCCGGGGTGCTCGGCACGGGCAGTTCGACCACAAACCGGGCTGGGGTGCGAAGAAAGAAATGTAAACTGGTTGTGCCCACCAGTCAGGGGAAGAAGCCTCTCCAGCCGGGAGATCTTCTCTGTCGTCGGGAAGTGGTGAGCCGGTTCTGCAGGGCTCCACCAGTGGTGTCGTCGTGGTAGGTCGGCTCGGCTTCTCCCTCGTCGGACTCTCAGGTCCTTTGGCGACTTCTGAAGTTCCAGTCCCCAAAGCCCTGCTATTATGCAGAAAACCCCCATTCACTCAGCCTAGCTGTCACTCACACAAGAGTGCGACTTGAGTTACCAAGGTAACTCAGTCCAGGGTGCCTAAACCCCCTCCTACACCCTCTGTGGTACCCAGACAGAGTGGCACCACTTTTGGAGGCTTCTGTGGAGAAGCCCGCCAAAAAGTGGAACAAAGGGCTCGACTTGGGTTGGAGTCACAGAAGAGAACACAAACGCCATTTTAGAATCGAGTCTTGGCAAAAAATACCAACCGGAGAATTAATATTAATTAAATAAACCGGCGGTATGTTCGAGGCTATGAGAATTAAATAGTTAAAGTTGGTAGCCTTGAACAATGGGAAAATCCCATAAGGAAATATTTGCGGTCGAATATAAAAAGTAGTTTCCACTGCCACCAGCCAAAACTCGATCAGGGGGGACGAAGACGTGCCCCCTCGACTAACAGACCCCGGGGCAATCGAATTGCCCTGACCAGTACGTCCACAATATGATGGTTTGTACTGGTTTCTGTTAATAATTTGGGACTAGTAAAGCCAATGGTGACTTTACATGCCCTGGGAGACAGAAGTCAGTCCCAGGGTATGGAGTCTAGGGTGGGGTGTCACTATGATACCCCTGTGTTACTGCACGGAGGGTGCTGTGTAACACATAGGAAAAACACATGAGACCCTATGGAGTAAAGGACCCCATAGCCCATAAAACACATTACCAGTCAAAGGAATACCATAATCATGTCCAAGAGTGGGAGAAAAAAAAAATAAAATAAAATAAAAAAAAAATAAAAAGAGTCTCGCTCTTGGCAGGAGGAAAAAAACAAACTCTAGAAATCCAGCAAAGCTGCTGGGGGACTCACTTGGTTAGGAAATTCAGCCTAAAGAGAGAATTCTCCCTAACATGTAGCAGTAGAAAACCTCAGGGAATTTGATCGTAGCTTGACCAGATTAAGGCAACTTCAGTGGCTGTCTGAGAGTCCAATTTAAAGGTTTGCGGCTGAGAACAAAAAGCAGTGCCCTTGGGGACGCCGCGCTATGTGATCTGAGAGCTGGTGATTTTGGTCTGATTTAGAGAGATAAGGAGTCATCTTGGATCCCGACCCTGCGGTTGGAGAAGCGAGGGAGGATCACCTGGATGGAGGGTCCTTGGGGATTGGTGAGCGAGGTCCTTTTTTGGCGAGACAATATTCCCCAATTGCCTTCCTGGAGGAAACCTTTAATCCAGAGGCAGTTCTGGGATATTCTTATCCATGTTTTATTGGCCCAAGAAAAGAAAAGGGTATACGATACTCTCAGTCCAGACAGGCCAGGAAGAAAGCAAAAGGAGTTAAATATAAGAAGGGGTAGGGTCATTGGGCACAGGGAGTGAGGTGCCCTTGGGAGAGACATGGTGTCCTCCTTTTCCTACCGATGACCAACCCAACCCTTCCCCCGCCTTCATGGGTTATTGCAAATCAAATTCCCAGACTTCCTCATATATAATCACTAACAGTACTGTGACGAAGGTGGGGCTACCAGGAGAAATGAATACTAGGTGTGTTTACCACATTGGTACTGGGACAAGGAAGAGGCCTGCTGAGAGATGTAGAGTTCAGGCATGCCCCCTTAATGAGGGTCAGGCAGGGCTGATTGTACATTCACACCTGCAGCCTGTTAAAGGGCTGCAGGTGTATAAAAGAAAGCTCAATCAAAGAATGTGCAGAAGGAGAGGCTGTGGCGGCGATGGTGAAGCAGCAGCAGACAGGCCAAGAAAAGCAGCAGGAAGCTGTATGTGTGCAACACGCCGACGGTTCATGGGAGAGAGGCCCGGGGGCTGGGGCTCCGTGCAACCGAACAAACACCAAAAGGAGAATCGTGCAGGAAGGCTGCCCCTTTTCTGGTGTTCATAGTGCTCCTTCTACTGGGGTGAGAAACAGACCCAGGAGTGCCTAAGGGGCAGGAGGTGGGGCACTGAGCCAGAGAACAGAAGGCTGAGAGATGTGCACTGCGGGAACTTCCAAAGAAGCAACCAGTGAATTTCTATAAGAGAAAAGATGGTATGCAAATCTTTGAACTTATGCAGAGGATTACTTTATATCGGAGTGGTCGCATGCATGATAAAACATGTTTTTTGAAGGTCTCCCATCTGAATCCTCATGAATGATTAAATAATTGAGAATACTTTGTAGCGGAGTGGTCACACATGAAAGCATGTTTTCGAAGGTCTGAGTGCTGGCCACATTATAAAAGCTAATTTACAAAAGATATATATCGACGAGGAATGGAATTAAACCTTTATTCCGAACCGAATGAAAAGCTTAACAATCACATCTTCATACTTATTGAATACCAAACAAAGAAAACTTTATAAATAAAACAGAAATGTTACTTGTGAAAAATACAACTGAATTAAGCTTTAAAATTCCCATGTGGCAAGCGCAAAATTGAAATGCAACTTTAATCTAAGTAAAATGCATATATGCTGAACCTACATGTCCATAAAACTTGGAACCAAAGAAACCAATGCACATTAACTTTAAAGTGAATAAAACTTTAACGATACAAGTGAACCCAATACATATGAAACTCCAAGGTGAATCGAACGACCAAGTGAACCAAAGAACAGTATGTTAAACTGAGTGGGAAAAATTGTAAATGGAATATACTAGGAAATCTGAATGAACAGAGACTTTGTCAAGATATTTTTGTACAAAGACCCACCATATACAGAGGGCACAATTTTAGCGCAGAACTTTAAGAAAACTGAGAAAATACCATTATAACATTGAAAGTGAATCTTGGGAAAGGGAACCCTGCGGTTTAACCTGCTTATTGAATGGAGGACAGAGTCTCGAGATCTTTTATGTTGGGAACTGTTTTTTAACTTGGGGATCCCCAAGTATTGGTCAACTCTAGATCATCCAGAACTTAATGCAATCCTTAGACTTTTATTGGAACCGTTTTATACTTGGGGAAGGAAACTGAAAGAAAGCTGCGAGCTGAACAGAGCTCTGGAATTTGTGTTGGACACTGTTGTTGGTCGCTGACATCTGAGAAACCTAGGAGTATTACTCCCATGTAGTCCCAGAGAATCCGCTATTCAGGTGGCCAAGGAGGGCCGTCACTTTCGGATCCCAACCCTGGGGGTGGTCGAGCGGGGGAAGGATCACCTGGGTAGGGGAGTATGGGGTTGTTCTTGTGGGAATACCCTAGGTGAGACGTGTTATCCCAACGAGATGACAATTGAAGGACCGGAAATCCCGGAAGCCTTTGTGGGTTATGTTGGTTCCATCATCCCTGACCAGGACCTCCCTAAGGGAGAGCAAGAGACAAGTAAGTCAAAGACGTGGTCTTAAGGGAAGTATCCCTTTATCTCCCCCTACTCTAGACGACGGGGAATATTATCAAGTCCCACGTATGTATGCCAATAGGTCAGGAATACAAGGTGACCTACTGAGAGGGTAAACTACTCCTTCAAAACAAAACCCAAGCTAGAGTGCTTTCCTATACCCCCTGTCACCTGTCATTATTTCAATAAACAAATGCAAACCACAGCCACATTTTAACTCCCCCTCCCCATTTCCAACAAATACTGAGACGAGGAGGAAGCAACTAAGATCAGTAAAGATTATCCATAGTAATAACATGGGGAAAATAAGAGAAACCTACCCTAGAAAGAACTTGGTCATAACACTAATCGAGTCAGGCAGGGTCAGGCATTCAATAGTGATCATTCACAGCTGACTCCACATGACTGGTCTTTTCACTATAAAAAGGTGTGGTCTTGCACAGATGGAGGAGCGAGCTCGGGAGGTATACTGGACCAGAGAAGCCACGAAGCTGGGAGCTGCAGGAAGAATGATCCAGAGTAGAGCAGCATGCCACAATGCTGGCCCGGTGTTTGAGGAGGGCCGCAGCAGAGCTGGGGACCCGTGTCTCCTGAAAGCCAGAACGAGGCAGCTGGGCCCCTGCTGTCATTGTCCAGGCAATTGCTCGTTCCCTTGGGCCGTGTGCCGGCCCTATGGTGTCCGAGGGCAGGTGTTGAGACCCTGACCTTGACCCAAACCATCCCAGAGAGACTGCTCGCCAGCACTACGCTACCCGGTGAGTTTTGCATGAGAGAGAAAGAAATTCGGGAGCGTGCATGTGGCTGGAGCAGGAAAGGGAGGAAAAAGCAAGATTTGTAAAGCAGCAAAAAGCGGAACACAAGGAGGACAGTTATGAGTAAAAGTAAAGTAAGAAAGAAGGAAGGAGAAAGTGCGCTAGTGGCACAGAAGGAAGAAACAATACATTTGCGACGTAGAAGTAAATGTGAAGTAAAGAGAAAGAAAAGGGTGTGTGTGACAAGTGCAGGGGTGCACGGAAGAAAGAAGTGTGCAAGAGGCACGAAAGGAAAAAGGCAGTGCAAGTGTTCATGGCAGAAGAAGGGAAGCGTGCAACAGGCACAACAGAGAGAAGAAATAAAGGACAGTGCAGGTGTGCACAAAAGGATCCGAGTGGTCGCGCTACGGAAAAGCAAAGAGCCTGCCGTCTTCGAAAGCCTTCGATTCTACCCCATGAGAGGATTGTATTTAAGGAAAGCTGTATACAAGGAACATCTTGACCAGCTGAACATTGTGCTTGGAACTAGACAGGCCTGAGCGTGGGGAAGGGAACCCTGAAAGGCTAAACCATTTGGAGACTTATTGGTTTTTTTTATGATTTCACTTACTATAACTTGATGGATATGGAGTGTGATGTACGCAACACTTCATACAGAATGTTATGTTACAGAAAGGATTCCAGGCACAGCAGTTGGTGCCAGTGTTCAAGGGAGAAGCTGTGCTGGGGGTCTGTACCTATGAACCTAAATAAATATAGATATAAACCACTTCATGGTTCTTATCCAACAGTTTTATTTATAGTGTTGAAAGGATTGAGGCGGGGAACCCCCGAGAAGCTTCAAGAGCAACAGTGTAACTTTTCTTTTGTGGCTTTTTGAAACTTGAATAAGTTGAAGCTTGTGGAAGGGAACCCCAAGGAACTGAAGACACTGAAGGTATTTGAAATCCCTGTAAGGGGCCTGTGAAGAGGGTCTTATAAACAGACCTTTTGATTGAACTTTGATTTTTGTGACATTGACCAAATTGCACCTGGTGAGAAGTCCACCTAAAACCAACTTTGGTTTCCCACTTTTTGTTGAACCACTAGATTTCCTATCACAGACACAGCCAGCCATTTATTTTGGACTATTAGACAGCGACAGCCATTAGAAACATCAGTGAAGGGAACCATCCCTTTAGAGTTGGGGCCAGTCAGGCATTACACCAACCCAGGAAACTAAGTAAATAATGGTTTTAAAAACAAACACTTTTGAGTCTGTGTCTCTCTTGATACCATGCCCGTTTCACACATCCCTGAACATTGTATAGATTAGTTATGAGGGCAAGTATAGGTTTTGGACATAGACAGATTCCTAAATTGAACTCTGACTTTCCTACAGAGGATGACATGTACCCTTTTGCGCAGCAAGATCAGGGACGTGGATCTAGGAGAGGTTAAGAGCGATAAGTAAGGGGTTGCCGTTCTGACCCAAACCCAATGCAAAAAGAGAACACACAATATATGAATTGAACAAATTAGACACCTTTCAATAAACTCCCATCTCCGAATGGAAGGCCATCCATATTTAAGCAGTCAATGTTTCAATTATATTTTTAAAAACTCTAACGGCATCCGGAAACTGAAGGTTTTACTTTTGAGCTCTTTAATTCCTGTCTTTCTTCCAACTTAAAGTCAAACTCAACTTCACATGTATAGTCTGTAGTAATCAGAAACTAACTATTCACCTTTTTTCCATAAAAAAGTTAAGCCATTTAAAAATACTTTACAAAAAGAAAACAGTCCGTACCTTTATATTACAAATCCTTGCAATAAAGCATGAAAAAGCACTAGATAATCGGTTTTAATTGCAATCTTTATGAAACAGAATAAAAGGTAACATCAAAGCTGAAAGGATTAACCCCATAAATAAGAACAGTTCTAACCTTTGAAGAATTTTTGATGCATTTTCTTCAGATATGTTCATACCCAACGCCCGGAGTGAGTGGACAACTTCAGATGCATCAATTGTACCTAAACAGGTTGAAATAAATGCACAAGTTACAGGTTTCTAAAACTGAACCAAATAAAAAGCGGTCTTTTTCAATTAATGGAAAACTCTCTCTAAAAAGCAGATGAGCATGTGAAAAAACTTGTACAGGTACATGGCTCTTACACGTGGAAGAAGAATAACTTTTAAACAAAGACAGCAACCTAGTATTTGTAAAACATAGTTAGAGGTTTGTGGTTTCATTTGCACCTGGACCATCAAGTACAGCATAGAACAAGAGAGTCGTTTTTATTTTTCATCTTGAAAATTAGTCATACAACCTTCTATGAATTGACTACATACCCAAAAGGTGTAACATTTCAATCAAAAAGAACTGCGAAGCTTATACATGTGTGAGAAGGTAAATGTAATACATGGACAAGCATCAGTGTTAATATGAATGAGGTTTTAGTGCAAGAATATGGACAATACTTTTTTGAGACTAGGGGGACTCCCAAGATGGAAACGTGTCAATCTCTTAAGATCCCATACTGGGTTTTCAACTGGTATTGACACAATTCTGGCCCCAAGATACCACACAGGTGTGGAAGCTGCATGAAGTGGTGTCTGTCTTTTCGTCACTGGACATGTCCTTGTCATTCAACAGCCCATGTACATGCGTGCTCTGTACACAATGCACTTGAGATGATAGGTTCATATTAACTCAATGCATCATTGCCAGAGTGTTGGTGGACTAGATGTTACAGCCCTCGCTTGGTGCCCAAGTAGCTCCAAGAGCAGTAGGTTTGATCCTCTTCACTAATAGTCTAAACTAATAGTCTAAATCATTTCTCTACTGCCCATTATTACATTTTAAATGTGTGCTATACAAATAGCCATTTGTGGGGAAAACAAGCTCCTACCTCATAGATGCCATTGGGGGAGTGTGGGTGTTACGAGAATACCCTGCGGTGCAACCAAAGTACGAAGGATCAATATGTGAAACCTCTTCTGATAAATCACAGTCTTATCAGGTAAAGGTCAGGAATGGCTGGACCCGCACCCACGGGCCCTTGCTGTGAGAGATTTGTGCAAATGACAATGCATTACTTACCGTAAAAGCATTTCTGATGGTTGCATCTGCTTAGATTCACATGCTGTGCATAGGTCCGACATCCAGCGGTCACTGCGGAGTATTGCATTTTGTTTTTCGTAGTCGAAAAGGAAACGTCGACAAGGCGTGTCTGTAACACTATCCCTATAGTGACGTGCGTTGTACCCACAATCCCTCACGTGTCGAGGTCCCTCTGTTTGTATTTTTTCTGCCCTGAGGGAGCCTTCTATACGTGAGTGAGTACAGAAAAGAGAGAGATGTAGAAAGATGTCTATGTTCCTTCCATCCGAGCGGGGAGGAAGGGTGGGCGCATGTGAATCTTAGCAGATACAACCACCAGAAATGCTTTTACGGTAAGTAATGCATTGTCTTCTGATGTTTGTTAATCTGCTTAGAATCACATGCTGTGCATAGACTAGCAAGCAGTACCCGGAGTTGGCGGTGGGTTATGAGAAGGAACAGTAGAGAAAAGATGTCTTAATACTGCCTGTCCCACCTGGGAGTCAGATCGAGAGTGTGCATCTAGACAGTAGTGTTTTGTAAAGGTGTGCACAGAACATTTGCAATGAAAGCTATGGAAGCCCCAGTGCCTCGAGTAGAATGTGCTCTTGGCTTGAAGGGTAGTTCTCTCTTTGCAAGAGAGAAACAGAGAGTGATGCATTGAACAATCCATCTAGATATAGTGGACTTTGAGACTGCATCTCCTTCTCTTCCTGCTGCCACCGAGACAAAGAACTGATTAGTCTTTCTCAGTGGCCTGGTTCTTTCCATGTAGAACATGACAGCTCTGCGTACATCCAGTGTATGCAGACTTTTTTCTCCCAAGTTGGAAGGGTTTTGAAAGAACGTTGGTAGTTCTATTGACTGGTTTACATGGAATTTCGAGATGAATTTCGGTGCAAACCTTGGGTGTGTGCGTAGAACCACCTTATCTTTGTGAACTGTTACGAAGGGGTCTAGAACAGAAAGAGCCTGTAGTTCACTAACTCTCCTAATGGAGGTGATAGCTATTAGGAAAGCAGTCTTATGAGTGAGGTCTTTAAGAGTTGCATTGTGCATGGGTTCAAATGGCGAACCCATGAGTCTGGAAAGTACCACATTTAAGTCCCATCCGGGAGCTGGGTTAGCTATCGGAGGGTGTATTCTCTTTACCCCCTCCATGAAGGCCTTGATAATTGGTATCTTCCACCACGACACTTTAAGTTGGGAAGTGGTGTATGCAGAAAGTGCCGCCGGGTGGACTTTAATGGAATTGAACACTAGACCCGAGTCCAGTAAATGGGTCAAGTACAGACCAATATGTGTGGGAGAGCAGTCAACCGGGTTGATGCCCTTACCTCTACACCAGATGACAAATCTTCTCCACTTGCTAGAATAGCAGTGGCGAGTATTAGGTTTTCTGGCTTCCCTGAGGATGTCCATACATCTCTGTGGAAGTTGTAGATGTCCAAAATCTGTGGTCTCAGGAGCCAGGCTGCTAAGTTCATGGTCTGAGGGCATGGATGCAGTGTCCTGCCCTTGTCCTGTGACAGCATGTTGTACGGGCAGGGAAGTTTCACTGGGGGAGATGGGGACATCTCCATCAAGTGCGCGAACCATGGCTGCCGGGCCCACATTGGGGCCACTAGTATCATGGTAACTTGTTCCTGGTGCATCTTGTGCACAACCTTGTTGAGAAGGGGAGTCGGGGGAAAGGCGTAGACAAATTTCCCTGACCATTGAATCGACAGACCGTTCCCTTGGACTGGTTCTGGGGGTACCTGGAGGCATAACTTTGGCATTGTGAGTTCTCCAGAGTTGCGAACAGGTCTATTTCCGGGAATCCCCATTGCGTGAAGACGTCTAAGACGATGTCTTCGTGCAATCGCCATTCGTACTCTTCGGGCAGGGGGAAGTCTCTGCTGAGTTAGTCTGCTAGCAGATTGAGTTCCCCTGGTACGTGTTGTGACAGTAGGAACATGTGTCTGAGAACCCACTTCCATATATTCTGGGACAGCTTGGACAGTCCTGGAGAGTGGGTGCCCCCCTGCTTGTTGATGTAGTACATGGCTGTGTTGCTGTTTGTAAGGACCATCACTGTCTTCCCTTGTAGGTGTTCCTGGAAGGCTTTTAGTGCTTTGAACACCGCCAGTAGCTCCAGTAGGTTTATGTGCTTGGATGCTAAGCTCGGAGTCCACACTCCGTGAGCAGTCTGATGGGATAGGTGAGCCCCCCCCCCATCCTGTGAGGGATGCGTCCGTGGTTAGAGTGGCCTCCACCGCGGGTGAGGCAAAGGGTTTTCCTATTATCAGGTTTTCCTTTGTCCACCACCGTAGCGAGAGAACCAAGGCCTGCGAGACCACCACTAGATCGTCCCATGGTCCGCTGGCCTGACACCAATGGCTGTTGAGTCACTCTTGCATTGGGCGCATGCGCAGGCGCGCGTCAGGTACCAAGTAAATACACAACGCCATCATTCCTAGCAAGCGCATCGCTTTGCGCACCGTAACCTCGCGACCTGCCACATATTGGGGGATCTGAAACACCATGTTTTGGACCCTCTCGTTGGAGGGGAAGACGAGGCCGTCCTTTGTTCGAATTAGAGCCCCTAGGAATTGTTTGACTTGGCTGGGGTCTAAGCTGGACTTCTTCTCGTTGATGGAGAAGCCCAGTTGGAACAAAAGGTCTACAGTCTTTTGGGTGTTTGAGAAGCATGTCTCGTAAGAATCCCCTGTTATGAGCCAGTCGTCGAGGTAAGGGTATACTGGGATGGATAACCTGCGCAGGTGTGCCGCTGCCACTGCCAGTACTTTCGTGAATACCCTTGGTGCAGATGCTATGCCGAAGGGTAGCACTCTGAACTGGTAGTGTTTGCCCTCTATCATGAACCTGAGGTATTTTCTGTGCGCTGGCAACATTAAAATATGAAAGTATGCATCTTTCATGTCCAGTGTTGTCATGTAATCTCCCTGTGATAGCAGTGGGATCACTTCCTGTAAGGTCACCATACGAAACTTTTGGGGTTTGACAAACTTGTTCGCTGGGCGCAGATCTAATACAGGGCGCATGGTTAGATCCTTTTTGGGTACAAGGAAGTACACTGAATAAATACCTTCCATGACCTGAGATAGATGCACGACCTCTATGGCTCCTTTTTCCAGCAGTTGGTCTACTTCTTGGAGAAGGATGGCGAGGTGTTCTGGTGTCATGCATTGTCCCCTCGGGGGTCTGTATGTTGGGGAACTGTTGAACTCTATACAGTAGCCGCGGGCTACGGTGGAAAGTACCCAGCGGTCTGATGTTATTTATTCCCTCCCATGCTGGAAGAAAGGATGTTAACCGGCCCCCGACCGGTGTTGCATGGGAGGGGACGCGAATCTTCGCGTCACTTGGTGGTGTTGGTGGCTTGGGAGCCTCTGGGGGTGGAACCCCGGCCTCTTCCTTTGCCACGGCGTTGACCCCTCTGATTGTACTGGCCGCTATTACCCTGGTAGTTGCCGGCAGAATACTGTTGGTTTTGTTGCTGGCGTTGTTCACGAAAAAAGCGCTTATTACCAAATCCCCGCCTGTTATAGGGTTTTGAAATTTGGTCTAAGGTCTTTATTGTGTCAAATTCTTTCTTCGCGTTCTCCAGCGCGTCATCCACTGCTCTCCCAAAGAGGTTGGACTCCTCTATGGGTTTATTAATAAGGGATGCTTGTGTTTCCGCCTTAAATCCGGAATTGCGAAGTCAGACGTGACGCTTCAGTAGAATTCCTTGTACCAAAGTGCGGCCAGCCGTCTCTGCTGCATCGAGGGTATTCTTGACGATGCTTTGATTGACCAGAGAGCCCTCGTTAACTGTAGCTAGCAAACGAGTCCTTAGGGGTTCGGGAACTTCTTCGATGTCCTGTTTGAGCTTAGCCCATTGAGCATCGGCGTAGCTTGCCAATAGGGTATTATTATTGGCGATTCTGGTAGAGAAAGCTGCAGAGGTGGTGATTCTCTTGGCTAGGGCGTACAGCTTCTTCCCCTCTTTATCTGGGGGTGCCTCGCTGGTAGATAGTGGGACTCCTGCCCTTTTCCTGGTGTTGGTCACGACCAGGGAGTCCGGGATTGAGTGACCCTTAATATATAATGGGTCTGATTGAGAGGGAGAGAACAGTTTCTCAATCCTCGGATTGACCCCTCTCACCAATGCAGGAGTGGAAAGAGAAGGTGTAATATGTCTCTTAACTGAGGCGAGGATGGGTATAATTTGACTAGTGGGGGGGTTTTCCTTGATAATCCTCTCCACGAAATCGGTGTCTGGGGTGACTTCCCCAGTTTCAATTTCGAAATGTGCTGCTGCCTTCTTCAGCAGTGCATTGAAGGTGGGTTGATCATCGACAGGCGAAGGGTTCCTGACTGGTGTAGTTTCAGTAGACCTGATGACTATAATGCTACTGCCTGTGTCTGTCAACCTAGCCGGTGACTGCCAGGGATTTGGGTCGCCCTCGCCTGTGTCCTCCTCGAACCCCTCCTCACATAGGTTAGTTTTCTCGTGAAAACCTTCCTCTTCTTGTTGGTCTTCAACATAGGTGAACTCATCTTCCTCCTGGAAGAAGGTATCTTCCTTAGTGGGATTGTGAGAGTCTATGTCCTCCTGTATGGGGTCCTCCTGTATGGGGTTATAAAACTTCTGGTATTTAGCCGTTGGACTCTCGAGGGGTGCCTCCCTTGGTCTCTTGGGTGTCCTGTCTTCTGGGATGGACATGAACCTGTCTAGTTTATCCATACAGGTCTGGAACTTTTCAAAGGTCCACTGAGGTCGGCCAGGACGGTCTGGGAATGAAAAAGGAGTTTCTTCCTCCTGTAATTGTCTGGTTCTGTCCCAAAACATTGAAGAAAGAGAGCCTTCGCCTTCTGAGTAGCCTTCTCGCTGGCTAGGGCCTTCTTTCGGCATCGGGAACTGGCCTGATCTGTTTTCCGGCGCTTTCGGCGTATCTTTGGCCTTGGCCTTGGTTTTCGGCGTCTCACTCGACGTACGTCTCTGGCCGTCCTTAGATGCTATGCTCGCGAGGCTTTCGGCGATCAATCGCTCGTCGAGTCCTTGCTCGCAACTTGAGCGCTCTTGCGATGCGCGTTGCCAGAGGTTTTGGTGTCGGCGCCCTTATTTTTAGAATGCCCAGTCGCCTGTCGCGTAAGCGGTGGCAGGGAGGGTTGACGACCCTTACGGTCGGCGGAAGACGCCGGTGGGCCCGGCGTCCCCGTTGGCGCTATGGCTGCCTTCGTCTTCGACGAATGCGTGCCGGGGGGTATGTGCTTTGGTGTTATTCCGTGTGCGTCCTTGTCGCCGGGGTGTTCATCCCCATAAACTGGGCGTGAGCCGGGCTTGTCGGGCCCGGGGACGGACGACGAGGAGCGTGAATGCTCCTTTGAGTGGTCTACAGCCTCCGTTACGGGGGCCGTGTAGTCACTGTCCTCGTCACACCCGGCAGCGGGCGAGGAGTCAGGCCTAGACATGACGTAGGCCGCCCACCTTTTAGAGTTTTGGGCTTTAGTAATTTACAGGCCGCACAGCCGTCCTCCTGGTGATCGAGAGGTAAGCAACGGTTGCACCGTTTGTGCTTATCCTTCCAGGTATATTTACCCTTGCAAAGCGGGCAAAACCTAAATGGCGTCCTCTCCATAGTTGAGGGCAATAAGTGTGACTACGACCTCGAAAGAGCAGGAAAGAGAAAGGCATTCTGAAAGAAAAGAAAGAAAGACCACAAAACCCCACTCTCCCGACTGTGTATGGCCGGCGAGGCCTGGCCACGTGTTGGCAGCGCCGAAGGATCCCCTCCGCTCGTCCTTCCGTCGAAGATCTTGCTCGGCGGAGAAACAGCTCTGCGTCGAGGGAGGGATCTACGTTATTGATATTAATAACAAACGACCAAAGGTCGAAGAAACTATTTGGCAATGTCTCTCGAGGAGCTCCGCATAAAGGCGACCAGTAGCTGGGCGGAAAAAAACAATCTGAGGGACCTCGACGCGTGAGGGATTGTGGGTACAACGCACGTCACTATAGGGATAGTGTTATAGACACGCCTTGTCGACGTCCCCTTTTCGACTACGAAAAACAAAATGCAATACTCCGCAGTGACCACTGGATGTCGGACCTATGCACAGCATGTGATTCTAAGCAGATTAACAAACATCAGAAAATGCATTCTATGGAAAGGGCAATCTACAAGTGTCACCCAAGTCTCCAAGAAAACAACCACTCCGATCAGGACTATTCACAAAAGCAAAGATGGTGAGGTGTGTGATGAGAAGTCCGTTTTCTAGGCCACCGAGTGAAGGAATTTATTTTCCAGCTCTACTTGCAAAGCTTGACAATACGGTCAGAAATGAAAACGAGAAAATGCCATCCAATCCTCAGTGAGAACAGGGAGTAGAAAGGACTTCATAACATTGTAGCCGTCCAATGTCACAGATTCCAGGCAATGAGTCGCTGCCAGATTTTCCACTTCATGTGGTTGGAGGAGCAAAAGCGAGGCGACAATGTCAAAAAGCGCAACTCTATGCACACATTGTTTGTGTACTGACAGCACTGTTTTTTTCTCATTTGATCGCATATTAAGCCTTCACATTCAAATGTTAGTATCAATGACCGCGTCAATTTCATGTAAGGCACCTTTGAAATGCAGATAAGCCTGCATTTCATCTCCACAGGCAGGAAAAAGGAGGCACTGGTAGCAACGCCCAAGAAGAGGATCATCTAGATAGTAACACTACCCCAACACCTTGTTTCTTAAATAGAATACCACACAGCGAATGTCTGCATATTCACTCAGCCTGCTCCTGTGCTGCCAAATATACAAAGGAACAAGTTACTTACCTGTAACTGTTGTTCTCCAGCGTGGGTCTGGCATGGATTCACATGGTCATGAATATTCCCCGTCGTCAGGCTGGGAATCCTCGGTAAAGAAAAATCAGTATCAGTTTAGTTTAGTTTATGATCCGTCTTTCGTAGTAGTAACCAATCACTGATCTCTGCGTCATACTGACCACAGCCAATGACTGCCCTCTCCCTAAGCCCCGCCTCTGGCAGCCATCTTCAGATTTGGTAGCACATGAAGTGGCAGTATGACCAAGTGAAGAGCCGCAGAGGGGTAGGCGGGAGGGTTCATATGTGAATCCATGCCAGACCCATGCTGGAGAACAACAGTTACAGGTAAGTAACTTGTTCCTTCTCCAGCATGGGGTCTGGCATGGATTCACATGCTCATGAATAAAAGAATACATAGCAGTACACACATGCACAACCACGGGAGGTGGCAAAGGCTCAACATTAAGCATTATATCCAAAACTCAACATTAAGCAATTCTTACCAGGCTCACCTTAGGTGAACAGGTTGCGCAGCACTGCTTGGCCGACCCTGGACTCCTCTCTGGAATCCCGATCGACGCAGTAGAATTTCGTGAAGGTGTGCGTCGACCTCCATGTAGCAGCCCTGCAGATGTCCAGCAAGGGCACACCAGATAGGAACGCCGTGGTAGCTGCGATCGCTCTGGTGGAATGGGCTCTCGGACGGCCAGGCAGCGGTCGGTTTGCCAACCGATGACAGTACATGATACAGCCGGAGAGCCATCTGGAAATGGAGGCCTTCGAGAGAGCCTTCCCCTGATGGAGAGGTCCAAAGTTCACAAAAAGTTGCGACGTCTTCTTTGCGGTCCACGTAGAACTTCAGCGCTCTAGCCACATCCAGCGAGTGCAAAGTCCTTTCAGCCGGCGACGAAGGCGACGGGAAGAAAACAGGCAACACCAAGGGTTCGTTGAGGTGAAGTCCGACGGCACCTTGGGCATGAAGGAGGGGTGCGTCCTGAGCACTACCCTCGTGTCGTGAAAAGTCAAGTACGGGGGCTTGTAGGAAAGGGCCTGGATCTCTCCCACCCGTCGTGCGGAAGTGATCGGAGGGGATGGCCACAAGAAACGCTGTTTTCCACGACAAGAACTTCAACAGAGCCGAGTGCAGAGGCTCGAACGGAGGTCCCATGAGCTTGGTCAGCACCACGTTGAGCTCCCACGCCGGGGCCGGAGCCTTCACCGGCGGGAAGGAGCTGAACAGTCCCTTCATGAATTCTTTCACCAGACGATGAGACCACAAAGACGTCCACCCCGTGGTTCTGGTGTATCGGGAGATCGCAGCAAGATGAATCTTGATGGACGCGTGCGCCAGTCCAGCCTTGGCCACGGTCAGTAGGTACGGCAGTACTTGGGGAGCCGTAATCCGTAGAGGGTTAATCTTCTGCGCGTGGCACCAGACAGAGAACCTCTTCCATTTGTGTCCATAGCATTTAAGAGTTGAGGACGCCCTGGCCTTTGCAAGAACCTCTCTGCAGTCGGCCGGTATGTCGTAGCCTCCAAACTCTAACGCTGCAGGAGCCAGGCCTGCAAGTTCAGTGACTTCGGGTCGTGATGGAGGATGGCGCCTCCTTCACGGGAGAGAAGATCCGCGTCCACTGGCAGCTTGATTGACAGGGACGCTGACAAGTCCAGAAGGTCCGGGAACCATATCTGCCTCGGCCACGCAGTTGCGACGAGGATCATCCTGCACCGTGACCTCTTGAGCGGTTTGAAAGAGCCGGATCAGCAACGGCAATGGAGGGAACGCGTATAGAAACAGGCCCTCCCAGGGGAACGAGAAAGCATCGCCCATGCTCCTCGGCTGGGGAAACCTGCTGGCGAACCTCCGGCACTTGGAGTTCGTCGCCGTCGCGAACAGATCGATCTGGGGTGTGCCCCACCGTCGGAAGAGGCGGTCCACTAGATCCTGTCATAGTTCCCACTCGTGGCACGAGCGCAGCTCTCTGCTGAGCGAGTCGGCAATGGTGTTTTTTATTCCTGCCAGATGAAACGGCACCAGAAACATCCCTTGGGCGACGGCCCAATGCCACAGATCCTGCGCCTCCTTGGACAGGGCTGGGGATCTGGTACCGCCCTGCTTCCTAATGTAGAACATGGTGGTGGTGTTGTCGGTGAAGATCCTCAGCACCTTGCCCTTGAGGGACGGAAGAAAGGACCTGAGGGCCCAAAACACTGCACGGAGCTCCAGGACGTTGATATGGAGGGACTTCTCCGTCGGAAGCCAAAAGCCTCTCGCGTGCAGATTTTCGGTGTGCGCTCCCCACCCTTCCAGGGAGGCATCCGTGGTCACCGTCTCCTGGTGGCCGGGGGTCTGGAAGTCCATGCCCGCCGTCAGATGTGCGCGGGTGCCCCACCACCGGATCGCTCGTCGGAAACTCTCGTCGAGTGCGATCCTCTCCTCGAAGCTGCCCGTCGTCTGGATCCAGCGCGCGTCCAGGAACTCCTGCAACGGGCGCATCCGGAGCCTGCACAGGGGGATGAGATAAATGCAAGAAGACATCATTCCGAGGAGGGACTTGATGGACCTCACCCTGGCCGCGTCCGCAACCAGCATCCGCTGCACCTTGCCCAAGATGGCCCTCGTCCTTTCCTCCGACGGAGAGGCCAGAAGCGACACTGTATCGAGCTTCGCTCCCAGAAACAGTGCGTCTTGCGCGGGCACCAGGTGGGACTTGGCGTAGTTTATGGAGAATCCCAGGTCCGTGAGTAGTTGGACGGTCCTTGCCGTGTGCTCCACGGCGAGCTCCTTCGTCTTCGCTCGGATGAGCCAGTCGTCCAGGTAGGGGTAGACGTGGATCCCTTCTAGGCGCAGCCGCACCGCCACCGGTGCGAGGCACTTGGTGAACACCCTGGGTGCCGACCTCAATCCGAAGGGAAGGGCTCTGAACTGGTAGTGACGCCCTTGGACCACGAATCTGAGAAACTTTCGGTGTCCCTTTAGAATGGGGATATGGAAGTAGGCATCCTCCAAATCTAACGACGACAGAAAATCGCCCTCCTCCAGTTGACCCAGGACGTGTTGGCGGGTGACCATCCTGAACTTCTGTGCCTTGATGAATTTGTTCAGTCGTCGTAGGTCCAGGATGGGACGCCATCCTCCCGTCTTCTTCTTCACGAGGAAGTATCTTGAGTAAACTCCGGAGCCCCGAAGCCTCTTTGGGACAAGCTCGATGGCGCCCTTCCTGAGCATCGCCCTTACCTCCAAGAGAAGTTGAGGGACGTGATGTTCCTTCCTGGCCACAGGGGGGACGCGCGGGCTCCTCTTTAGAAACTCGAGCGCATGACCCTGAGCCAGGGCGTCCAGCACCCAATGGTCGGTGGAGATGGACTCCCACACGCTGACGAAGCTCGCCAGTCGGCCTCCCACCGGGGTGCTTCGGTGGGGGCCCGACCCCACGGCTGGTTCAGTCCTGCTTCGACAAGGCTTTGCCGCCTTGTCCTCCTTGGAGACGACGGCGGGGTCCGCCCGACTTGCATCGTCCCCTGTAGGCTTCCTCTGGCGACGAACGGGCCGCTTGACGATAGGTGGAAAATCCGCTGCTGGAACCTTTCGAGGCACCCTGTTTGCCTCCGCCGCTCCGAAAGGGCGGCCGTCGTTGCTGGAGAACACCAAGAGCCCGGGCCGTCTCCGTGTCCGCCTTGATGGCTTGTAGGGAATCGTCCACTGTTTTCCCAAACAGGTTGCTCCCGTCAAACGGCATGTCCAAGACTCTGGTCTGCACATCCTAACGGAAGTCAGTAGCCTTGAGCCATCCACGCCGCCTAAGGCACACGCCGTTGCCCAACTGGCGAAATCCAGTGTCCGCGATGTCCGTCGCTATCGTAATGGCGTGGTCCGACGCCACTTCTCCTTCCTGCAAGATCTCTAGGGCCTCCGCCCTCTTGTCGTCGGGTAGGAAATCCAGCAGGTGGGAGAGTTTGTACCACAACTCCCTGTCGTAGCGGGCTACGATAGCCAAGGCGTTGGCAGCCTTAATCGTCGTCGCTGCCGATGAGATGACTCTGCGTCCCATCGTGTCCAATTTCTTTCCCTCGCCGTCCGGCGGGGAGGTTGGACGTAGAGGCCGCGCCCCCCCCCACGCTTTATTCCTGGCCGCCGCGGAGACGACCGAGTCCGGGGTCGGCTGTGCCCGAAGGCACAATGGGGCCGCGTCCGGGACCCGGTACTCTCCTACAGATCCCTTCTAGCCGGCGTTGTGGATGGGTTCTTGAGGAGGGCGAGACCCTCATCCCAGATATCGTCCAGCAGAGATACAGCGAGGACCGTCTTCCTCTTGGTCTCGCGCCGTTGATAAAGGAAACCTTCCTTCTTCTCTTCCGGGCAGAGTTGGAAAAGCTCGGATGCCCTGGCGATCATGGCGTGAAACGATCCAATCTCGTCGGGCGGGGAAGCCTGGGTGGGAGGTGACGACGGGAGATCCTCGTCGTAAACCTCATCGTCAGTACCCGTCACGGCCGTTTCAGTCCCCGTATCATCCCCACGTGCCGTGGACGGGGAGGAGGGCTGAGCAGGGCGTGAAGGTTGAAAAGGAGGTGGAGGATGAATCCTTCTCTTAAGAGGAGGGCTCCCAGAAAGGCCTGGCTCCGGGTCCCCCGTCGGGAGCGGTTCCTCCGTTGGTGGTAACGGCAGTCTCGTCCTTATCTCCGAGCATAAGGACTGTATAGCCAACAAAATGGCGGCCGAGTTGTCTTGCGGCACTGGTTGAGGGGGTTCCGACGGGCGATTAGGATCCCCGTCGGCACCCTCGACGTTCTCGTCGTCTCCCATGTCGGGGTCCCTCCCGACAGGATGGTCTTCTTCCACGCCAGCGCCGTGGCCTAAGACTTTGATCAGCTCCTCCTCAGAGGTTGAAGCCGAATCCACGACGACCTCCTGCCCCCCCCCCCTTTTTCTTCTCCGTCGAGGTTTCACGGGGGTCCTGTCGATGGGCATGAAAGAGGACTCCCTCCGCGGTGGCAGGGAGATTCTGGGCCCCGAGGTCGCCACCACTGGTGTAGCCTCCACAGGCTGAGCCAGGGCCGCCGCGACTGTCTCGATAGAGGCCTTGGCCGGATGGATCAAGGCTTTCACCACCTTAGGTGCGCTCACCGCCTTCTCCTTGGGGGGAGGGTCACCACCTCACTCCCCCTCCAATGGGGCCTTCGAGCACGACCGGGGTCTCTCCAGGAGCTTCGCCGGGTGCTCGGCCTTCCTCTTACCCGAGCCAGAGCGTTGGCTCGTGGTTGATGGCGCCGGGGAGGATGCTCCCTGCCTGGCGCCCGTAGAGCCTGACCGTTCAGCGCTCCCGGTGCCAGCGGACTCGCAGTGCTTGGCCTTCTGTTGGACCCCCGTCGCCGGGGCGCCCTCAAATGTCTTAGAAGACTGCTCGGACTTCTTCTTCTTCTTGCCTGACGGGCCCTTTCCTTCCAGCCAGTTGGCGAGACGCTGATGGCGGTCCTTCATGGTCCGCTCCGACATATTGCCACAAAACGCACAGTCCTTCTCCACGTGCATCTTGTCTTCATGCAGGCAGTAAAGGCAAAGGGAGTGTTCGTCCTCCTTAAAGACATTTTGAAGCTGGCATCCAGGGCAGACCCTGAACAGCTTTCCGGGCGTCGAGCTTCCCTTCTCCTGGGCCATGCTCGAGAAGGGTCTGAGAAACTTCTGGAGTCCTCCAAAAGCGTGGCTCGACGAAATCTTCACCCTTGAGGGGCGTAGAAGAATCCGACACGTGTCCCCGTTGATCGGATAAAGAAACGGTGGAGCTTGAGGCTCTTTTGACCGAAAAAGAGAAAAGTTTCCTAAGAAAAAGCGCGCAAAAAAGCACTACCGCTCGAGGGCAATAGCACGAGGATCCCAACACTTGAACGTGCGGTAAAAATCTGAAGATGGCTGCCAGAGGCGGGCTTAGGGAGAGGGCAGTCATTGGCTGTGGTCAGTATGACGCAGAGATCAGTGATTGGTTACTACTACGAAAGAGATCAGAAACAAAACGGATACTGATTTTTCTTTACCGAGGATTCCCAGCCTGACGATGGGGAATATTCATGAGCATGTGAATCCATGCCAGACCCCATGCTGGAGAACTGGAACTAGCCCAACAAGAGAGGCCTCCATGGGCGAGCGGCCTCCATGCAACACCAACCACTCTTCAAATTCCTCCTCTGTGTATTCAAAATGGACAATGGGGTATATCACCTGCCTTTAACATGGCTACCACTGCCTTTTATTATTCCCCACCTAGCACCGGCAATCCCAAGTCTTACTGAACCCGTCTGCTCGCCGTCCTCCATGCATAATCTCTAAATTCCACTCCTATGCCCTCCTTGTTCTATTGAAACTTTGCACCATCTCAAATTAAGAACTCACGACACAACAAGCCAGTAAAATTGCTCTCTGGAATCATTGTCATACCCAGAAGGGAGCTTATATGAGGAAAAGGAGTTTCATATCTCCCACTTGATCCACACCCTTGCCCTCACCTGTACAAAGCTGTTAACATGCAAGGTCATCCACCTTGCTCCCCTGACCTCACTTGTAGAAAGTTTGCAATTGAATGCATACCAACTTAATTTGCCCATCTTCCCGCTTTGCCCAGACATGTTATGTTCCAATATGTCTTTTCATTCATTCTAAGGTACCCAGATGTAAAGTGTGCTGCTGCCTATAAAGGCTTGGCTGTACAGCGTTCTCTAAACAAGTACAAATCCTGTTCAATCATCTATAGCAAAAGTCATGCTAGACTGTACCCGAATGGTGTACCCGATTCATTGGAGGATTTAGATTGGATACGTTGGGCAAGAAGTAAAGCCTAAATATTAATGCAAAGATACTGGCAATCTGCCAGCATAGATAAAGAACATATTGACTTAGGCACAAAAATAACCATGTATTGTCCTGGAGAATGGAATGCCTAATTCTGCTCAAAATATTGTGTCATGGGCACCTTAAAGTATTTCCCTATATTTGGCCATGAAATTATGACACATTTACAATTTTAAGGGATGGGGTGGTCTCGCAGTCCCTAGTTCCAGTTAGGTCAGTAGTTTTTCTCTAGGTGTGGTAGCCTCATACCAAATAGGACAATCCTAAATTAGTACATCAAAATGGTCACATAATCTTGACAAAGACAAAGAGCTCAAAGAAAAACTGATGCGTTTTTCTTTTTATTAGGTTAAAATACAACATTCCTTCTAAAACAATGCTGTCAACTAGAAATATATTGGGCGATGCTCTGGACACTGTGTTGAACAAGATGCAAGAAACAAAGCTAGTTTTCCTCACCTATGTATTTGCTTTGCTTTTTTCCTCTTCAACGGACTGCAGTTTTTAAGTGGGTCATGGTTAAATGACAGTAGAGCAAAGCAAGATGTTCTCATGCATATACCATTGTGTTGAATGATCTAGGTGGGACACCTGAACTCACCGTCCTGGTTTTTATCTAAGCTATTAAAGGCAATCTTCATTCTCTTCTCATGCTCCTCAAGATACTGCATAAATTCAACAAAGTCCAGCTGCCCGTCGTTGTCGACATCTCCAGCCGTAACAATTTTCTGCAATAGAACAGAAGCAAAGTCGGGATGTTACATTTGCCACACAACAATGGAAAACAGTTCAAAGACTCGAACATCTGTCATGGTGTCATCCTGTCACATGGTCTTATTTGAATAAAAGCACCATTTTGCGCTTTCCTACAAACTAAAACATTGTAGCAGTTTATTTTATAGAAAGTACAGGACATTACAGTTTTGACCTGGAAATTGTTCACCACTACAGGTAAGGAACTTGTTCCATATGTTGTAACTTTTGTCCAGCATGGGTCTGGCATGGATTCACATGCTCATGAATATTCCCCGTTGTCAGGCTGGGAATCCTCAGTAAAAGAAAAAAATCAGTTTCAGTTCCGTTTCTGAACTAGGGATGTAACGGTATACCGTTAAAGATACCGTGAACCACTTAATTGAACAATAATAACCGTCACATTGTTTATACTGGTATACCGTTCATACCGTTAAGTGTGCTTTTCAATCTGATTTGGAAAGGCTGCAGTTAGCAAGTGCTGCACAGTCTTGGTCTTGCACTGTTGGATGTGCCGTCTGCCAAGTAGTTTCAGCAGTTTTTAATGCCATTCCATAAACCACACGTGCCTGACACAAAATCAATATGTTAGCAATAGGAAGAATAAATACAGTGCCAAGAAGGAAAAGGGTTTACTTTTTTTTTAAAGCGCTCACACAGCCTGCGGGCATCAAGGCGGTGTTAAAGAAATTGTTTATTTAGTTGTGTAATTTGTGTATTTATAACACGCTTGAACACCCAGAGGTTTCTAAGCGCTGACCCAGGGAAATCGAACCTGTGTTGCTTCGTGCCATCTTGCTTCCAAGGCACGCATGTTGCTGCTGAGCTATCCTCCCGGGACTTTGGGTTGGCGGCTTTGGGGTTTATATATTTATAATGGATAATGTTTTCTAAACATACGAAGATGGGGGGGGATGTCCCTGGTTCCATCATTGAATTTACATATAATAAGTCACACTGCGAAATGTACTAATCTATGTGGGTATTCCCTGCTGCCATACCAAAGGGTAACAGGTCTGTGATTACTGAACACCTTTTGGCCCGGAAGTAAACTAGAGGGAGAGAGGGAGAGGGAACATATACTACCATCAAACTCCATTGATCTGTGGCATGTAGGTTATCAAGATGGCAACATGTTCATCTTCACCAGTAGCCAGTGGGGGAGCTAAAAGCCTAAATAACCACTTAAGAAACGCTATTCAGTTTGCTTTGCCAGTCGCAGCAGGGCTCCCCCCTCCTCCTCTCCACATGTGTGTTTGGTGGAAGCAAGGGGTGGTATTTCAGTGGAAAGTATGTTGAAAAGCCCATTTCTGGCCCTGGTTTTGTTTGTGATGATAAATCTGACAATTTATGACCTTTTAGAAAATATTTGTTAAAATTAGTTAACTCCTCCTACTATACCGCGATAACCATGATATACCGTCATTTGGCAAGAAGGTTATTGTACCGTCAAAAAACTAACACCGTGACACCCCTATTCTGAACTGGCTTTCTTTCTCCTAATAACCAATTACTGGTCTCTGGGTCATACTGCCCCAAGCCAATGACTGCCCTCTACCTAAGCCCCTCCTCTGGCATCCATCTTCAGATTTGGTAGCACGTAAAGTGGAAGTAGGACCAAGAAAAGAGACGCAGAGGGGTAGGCGGGAGGGTTTGCTTGTGAATCCATTCCAGACCCATGCTGGAGAACAACAGTTACAGGTAGGTAACTTGTTCCTTCTCAAGCATGGGGTCTGGCATGGATTCACATGCTCATGAATAAAATAATTCATAGCAGTACACACATGCACAACCACAGGAGGTGACAAGGCTCAACATTAAGCATTTCAACAACTCAACATTAAGCATCTCATACCTCCTTACAAGGTTCACCTTCAAGCGAACATGTTGTGCAGCAATGCTTGGCTGACTCTGGACTCCTCCCTGGAATCCCGGTCAATGCAGTAGAATTTCATGAAGGTGTCCATCGACCTTCACGTAGCAGTCCTGCGGATGTCCCGCAGGGGCACACCAGACAGGAACGCCGTAGTTGCAGCGATCGCTCTGGTCGAATGGGCTCTCGGACGGCCAGGCAACGGTCTGTTTGCCAACTGGTGACAGCGCGTGATGCAGTCAGACAGCCACCTGGAAATGGAGGCCTTGGAGAGGGCCTTTCCTTGGTTCACAGGGCCAAAGTTCAGAAACAGCTGTGACGTCTTCTGAAAACTCTTTGTGCGGTCCATGTAGAACTTCCGCGCTACAGCCACATCCAGTGAGTGCAAAGTTCTCTCAGCTGGCGACGGGAATAAAACAGTAACACCAAGGGCTCGTTGAGATGGAAGTCCGACGGCACCTTAGGCATGAAGGAGGGGTGCGTCCTCAGCACGGCCCTCACTGTGTGGAAAGTCAAGTACGAAGGCTTACAGGAGAGGGCTTGGATCTCTCCCACTCGTCGTGCGGAGGTGATGGCCACCAGGAACGCCGACATCCACAATAGGAATTTCAGAGGTGCCGAATGCAGAGGCTCGAACGGAGGGCCCCATGAGCCTAGACAGCACCACATTGAGCTCCCACGCCGGGGCCTTCACTGGCGCGAACGAGCGTCAAAGTCCTTTCATGAACTCCTTAACCAGGCGATGCGACCACAGCAACGATCGCCCCAGAGTTCTGGTGTAGCGGGAGATAGCCGCCAGATGGATCTTGAAAGAAGTGTGCACCAGCCTCACCTTGGCCAGCGACAGCAAGTACGGCAGCACTTGAGGGGCCATAATCCATAGAGGGTTTATCTTCTGTGCACAGCACCAGACGGTGAACCTCTTCCATTTATGTCCATAGCACTTGAGAGTCGAAGAAGCCCTGGCCTTGGCAAGCACCTCCTTGCAGTCCGCCAGGATCTCTTATCCTCCAAACTCTAGCGCTGCAGGAGCCAGGCCTGCAGGTTCAGCGACCCTGGGTCGTTGTGCAGGATCGCGCCTCCTTCCTTGACGAGAAGATCTGCGTCTGCCAGAAGCTTGACTGGAGGGGACGCGGACATGTCCAGAAGGTTTTGGTACCATATCTGCCTCGGCCACGCTGGTGCGACGAGGATCATCCTGCACCGCGACCATCCGAGTTGACTGATGAGTCGCGGAATCAACGGCAATGGAGGGAATGCATAGAGGAACAGGCCGTCCCACGGAAAGGAGAATGCATCCCCCATGCTCCCCGGCTGGGGAAACCTGCTGGCGAACCTCCGGCACTTGGCGTTCGTCGCTGTTTCAAACAGATCGATCTGGGGATTGCCCCATCGTCAGAATAGAAGATCCACTTGATCCTGCCAAAGCTCCCACTCATGGCAAGAGCGCAGCTCCCTGTCGAGTGAGTCAGCAATGGTGTTCTTCACTATGCTAGATGAAAGGGTACCAGGAACATCCCTTGGGCGACGGCCCTGTGCCATAGATCCTGCGCTTCCTTGGAGAGAGCTGGGGATCTGGTGCCCCCCTGCTTCCGAATGTAGAACATCGTGGTGGTGTGGTCGGTGAAGACCTGCACCACCTTGCCCTTGAGGGACGGAAGGAATGACTTGAGGGCCCAAAACACAGCTCAGGGCTCCAGAACGTTGATGTGCAACGTTCTCTCCTCTGGAGATTTCCGGTATGTGCACCCCATCCCTCCAGGGAGGCGTCCGTCATCACCGTCTCCTGGTGCGCTGGGGTTTGGAAGTCCGTGCCCACCGCAAGATGCGCGCGGACACCCCACTACCGAATTGCTCGACGGAATGTCTCGTTGAGGGCGATCTTGTCCTCGAAGCTTCCCGCCGCTTGCATCCAACGGGCGTCGAACTCCTGTAGCGGCCGCATCCGCAGCCTGCACAGCCGAACGTTGTCTAACAAATTAACCAAGATCCCAAAATTGTGCTGCAGATGTAGTCCATCAAAAACAGTATACCCATGTAAAGCAGATTTTAATGCTTTCCAGTGACTGCCAGTTGAGTAACGCCTGGTTTTATAGGACTAATCTAAAAGTTGCAACCTTCAAACCGCCACTCCCCAACAGCATCTTTTCTGCCGATCGTCAATACCATTCAAACTGACCCAGGGAGATCTTAGAGCACCGCATGAAACTGCTCAAACAGAACAGCACATCCAGCCACCAGCGTCTCACCATCTTCTCAACTGTTGAACCAACCCTGGCAGCCCTCACGATTCGCAGCCCCTCAAGTGCTTCATGGAATCATTTCCACAGATCAGCACATACAGTCAGCAGCATCTTCAGAGTTGAATCAACCGTCAAACCAACCCTGTTGGCCTGCACAATCTGCTCTTCAAGTATCACTTTTAAACCACAACAAGCTCCCATTTGGCCCCTGCTCGACACCACTCCATGCTTAGAACAATGTGACTGCTGCATGTGAACAGTCTTGAACCGCAATCAACAGCGTGGTTCACTGTAGTCCAAATGCTAAGAAGGTACTTTTGACCATAACTGACCCCTTGGTCCATTTTGAGCCCTAGTGATTGGTCACTTGTGCAACCTTTTTCTCTAGATATAGCCTTTTAAAAAGAAGAACATTCTCGTCATTGAAATGGTCACCAGCCCAGTATTTTTACCCAGAGTGTTGCCATCTCTCTTTTCTTGGTTCTTTCTACAGGGGTGGAATTTGTTTACAGTCTTTCCATTTCGGTTTTTTCCCTGCAGATGGTGTTTAATTAAAGTATATATTTTGTATTGAACCTTGATTGGACATTCATTTTACTTTAAGCTGTGATACTTTGCATACTTTGCTGTTTAGGTCACTATCGCATTTGCACTCCTCCTTTATTTTGTGCAGCCACAGTATCTATTAATCGGCTACAGCTGCTCCAAAATGCTGCTGCCAAATCTGTGCTGCACCCCCCTTTTCGAGATCATAGGTCTCAGCTTCTTATACAGCTTCACTGGCTTCCCATTGAGAAAAGGATCCTCTTCAAGTCCATGTGCATCGTTCACCAGGCTTTTTCTAAGATAGGATCAGAATATATCCAGAAAAAATGTCCACTGTATGTTCCTTTTCGCCCCCTGTGCTCTGTCCGCCCTTTTGCTGTCTGTGCCTCGCATCAGTGTATCACGAATAGGTGGTCGGGCTTTTTCGGTTGCGGCTGCGAAGGCCTGGAATGACCCCTCTGGCCCTGCGAGCCATGGATGATCACTTTGCCTTTCGCCGCACCTTCAAGACACTATTGTTTTAAGCCATCTGCTGCTGCCGCCCCTCCACTCTTTAGCGCCATGATGTCTTCAGGCAAACATGCGCTGTATTGATATTGATATTTTATTTATATCGCACTAGTACACCATTATATGGAAAACATACCCCTTTAGAATTGCAGCTAACCTGGATGTCTGACTTGATTCCTCCTGGGCTTGATTTGTGTACAATGGGCCTGTGGTCGGTCAGCATGTGGAATGTATTCCTGCATACGCATGTTCTAATGAAGTTCTCAGTGTCAGCAACTTAATTTCTTCTGCTTGTCATGCCAGCCATCCATTCATTCATTCATTCTTACTCCTTCGATCCGGGCTACCATTCCGCCCTTCTCTCTCCTTGGCATCAGAGATATGACCATTGCTTTGGTTGCTTCATATTTTGCCCCCATACACTTCCATGTGTCCTGGAACAACCTTAGCTCCCCACTAACCCCCTTAATGTTGGAGTACCCCAAGTGTCTGTCCTCGGTCCACTTCTCGTCACTCTTACTTCAGCTCTTGGCACCCCTGATCTCCTCTTATGGTTTCTCCCATCAACTCTTTGCTGATGACACCCCGATCTTCTCCTTTCAATTGCCCTACCTCACCTATCTGCTCATCTCACTCCCTACTCTCCTCCTCACTCATTACAATCATCCTTGGCTCACCTCCTTGTTCCCCAACACTGAAATGCTCTTCCTTTCCGTAACTCTACCACTATTTAAATCAAACCTCATAGCTCTCCTTTCTGCAAAACCTGTTTCCTAGCACTCTACAATGCTGCTTCACCCGGCTCTCCCTACCATTCATGGACAGCCATACAGCACTTTTTCGTCACCCCTCCATCCTTAATACAGCACTTCCTCCACCATCCCATTCCTTTATCATTTTGTACTGTCCTCGTCCTTGGTTGATGTTTCCAACTTAAACATCTGGTCTTCAAGTCGTATTCTCTCACCCCATTGTAAAAGAGCAATACCCTCCGCTCTGTTACTAATGGTACATTTTGCAATCGTTTTTGTGCCAAAAATGCATTGCTTTCACAGGCACACGCCAACCTTTCTTTTCAATTACTGAATAGTTACGCTCAGATGTCTACCTAACCTACGGTTACAGAAAGTAGTCCCATTTTGAATTAGTGTGCACAGTCAGATGCTCTTATGTTTGCAACATGTATATGACAATATTAAAGTCTAGAGTCGACATGAATTATGTTAACAGATCATCTTACTCTGTTCAATAGGAATACATTTATGTCTATGTGTGTGTGCGCATCATATCAAGTTTAATGAAGAATGTTTGTAAATCAGCCCTCCTCACATACTCTTCTCGATGATATATATCGGTTAGTAATCACGTGGCTGTTTATTCTTCTCTTTACTATATTGCACCCTTCAGTCTACATTTACCACAGCATTTGGACCTACTTTCTGTAACCGTAGTTTAGGTAGACATCTTGTGTAGGTTACTCACTATGCATGGTTGCTCGTTCATTACAAGCTCCCTGATCTTCTTTGAACTGTCCATCTTCCATTTTATTAGACAAAATCCTTAGTTACTCGCTTTACACGAGTTTAGTTATCTACTCGGGACAGTCAGTCTTTTGTTAGCCGGGTCCCCGTCTATTTAACACTAGGACTAAGTCTTCCGGCGTGGTCTTCAGCTGGCGCTTCCTTGCGGCAGTGTGCTTCGTACCTGCTGGCATCAGCATAGTGGTTTTGAGCCTTTGCTCGAGGTAGGCTTTGTTGACAGGGCCTTCGGGGTCATTTTATTCAACACACGATTTAGCGCTTTAATTAGAATAGCCCTCTCCGACTTTGCCATACAGTGTTTGGCAGCTGTTGTGAAGCATTACACGTTTGCTGCTCGCAACTTCTCATTGGACTTATTTGGTGGGACGGCGATCCCTTGTTGGGAATTTTTGTCACCCTCTGTGATGTAAGCTAGATTCTCCTCTTATCCTCAAGTAGTTGGTTTTAGCTTGTGTATGCATACTACATTGACAGTGTACATTTACTTTAAGATACGCACAGTGGATTGGAACAGTTGCTCGACTGATCGCATTGGAATAGGTACATGCCTCCTGACTCACATGGTATAGATTAGTTTTCTCGCATGCGGTTGGATGGTGCTGGACACAGACTCAGTGGAATAGCCATATGCTGTCTTGGTTTTCCCCATTGGTGACTATTTGCACAGCATATAGAGCAGGTCTGGTAATAGGTTTGATTTTTAACTATGGATATGTAATGTTACATATTAATTTGGAGAAACAATGTATTATATTTTACATTGTAAAATGTTATCTACTACAATGGTCAGTTTTGCTTGGTAATGACAGCTCAGGACAGCTAGACCGTGTCTCGCAAAGTGTACCTTTGTTGTCACCTTGCAGCCTTTGAATCAAAGATGGCATTGGCCCCCCTTTATACCGAGAGAGGAGTACATTTTCTTCATGGTGATTTGCACTTTACCATCCACTTCCTTGTGTGCAACAGTGAGATTGGATGCAGAGTTGGCCATGAGGTTTATTTTATTTCCGTCAGCTTGAGCCATGCCATGCCATGTGGTTTAGATCTTCTCCTACATCCTGAATCAATAGCCAATATGGTGGTGTATTCTTCTTCATTAATAGTATTTTCATTGGGGTCATCACTTGGCATCCCAGTGATGGAAGTTTAAGAATTCTTTGGAAAAAAGTTTCCAATCTGGCCTTTTACTGGACATTCTCTGAACCGCGCTTTGCATGTGCGGACATTGAGTCATGCTTCCACAGCAGCGTCTACACGTCTTTGGAGGTTTTGTTCCACACCTTCCATAGGTGCACGGAATGGAGCGTGCAGCTTTGGTGATTCGTGTGTGGGTAATGTGGTGGATTTCTGATGTGTGCGATTAAGAAGAGACTTCTTTGCTTCTGGTCATGGTTTGTCAGTGGATCTTAAAATTAGGAGTGCTGTATCTATGGATAGGTCTTTTGTTTTTCTTTAATACATCTTGTTTTGGGATTGTATGGTTATTGGTGTCAACTATTAACATGTCCGACTCTGAATATAGATATATTGGCATTTAAAGTCACATATTACTGCCAATTCATGACGAACTTCTGCATCCGTTAATTGATGCGCTATCCACTTGTGTAAAATCTTAAGTGATAACCATCTTGGCTCTGAATGTACACTGATCAGCTTTGAGGCATGCACTACTGTTTTGTCCTTTAACCCAATTAGCATTAATCTACACCTGCACTGCCTACATATCGCAATGTTCCAAATGCATGTAACTGGTCTCTCTAAAAGCGCCGCGAAGCTGCTGTGCGCTTTATAAATGAAAAATAACTTTAAAATAAAAATCAGCATGGTCGCCTTCATTTGCGCAGCACAGCCTCAGCATCCCGCCACCTCCAAATGAGTTTCAAAAAGGGAGAGCCATGGAATCCACGAGACTAGGGGCTTTTACAGGACCGCCAGGACACGCAAGGGTGGAGTAGCACTCTGCACCACACCCGATATGGATGTCCTCTGCGCAAGTTCTTAACTCTAGGGTGTTACAGCTACTCGGTGTATTGCAAGGAGGGAACAGGAGGTGGTTGGAAGAAGGCAACAGCTGGGCTGGAGGGTCCTCGCAGCTCCGGTCCATGTCAGATTCTGGTGCACAAGCACTCATCCATGCTCCTGTGGCTCTGCATCGCTCCTAAAGCGATGCAGAGGCACTTCCTGATAATTGGTGGCCGCCACAGTTCCCTTACAAAGCAATATTACTAACAGAGGTGTTAAGCAACAAGGGGAGAAAAATGCACGCTATCTTGGGAGAATCCTGGGAAGAAAATACATTCACTAGTGAGAAAGCAAGGCTTGCAAGACAGGCATCGAAACACTAAATAACTTGCATTTAAAACGTAAGGCTCTCTCGCTTAAAGCTTAAAAAACAAATGACAGTCTCTGATACTTGGTGCCACAAGTGGGGGAGTTTGGAAAGGCAATCAGTTACAATGCACTTTGGTAGCACTAGATGTTCCCAATATTTCACAAGTAGGCAAATGGTCCATAAACCTACCTCTTTAACTGTTTTATAAGTCACGTGACATTCGGGGAGTCAGTGTTTTTGGGAGGTAGACAATGGGCCCACATATTCAAGCGACCGGCCACCGAACACATAAGCCTGTCTGTATCATACCTGAATTTTTTAACATGAGTACTCACAGATGTTATATTAAAGACCAGCATAGGTTTATTTGGAAACTAGACGAGAGCCGCCAAGAATATCGCCCCGAACTAAACCCCCTTCACACCAGAGAGTCATGCTGCAGCCTTTCCTGATAAAGTACGCTGTGCTGAAACCCGTATTACCAGCTGCGACCACATGGCCTCTGCCCCACCCTAAGGGGGACGTTTTAAAGGCAAGCATGTCCACGTGCCGCAGGCAAAATGCAACAGTTCCAGCGCAGTGCCTGCAAACACGTTGCCCCTGCCTGCCGATGCCTGTATCACATGAAATGTCCGCATTCCAATTGTCGCGTTGAAGTAGACATCTCTGAAATGTATTGAATTCTTGCAGCCAGTTAAAACTGGATTGCGTATATGGAGGGTACAACGTCACATTAAATACATTTATAAAGTTTATCTGCATTCTACAAAAGGCAGTAAATCAGATAGGGATCCCACCCACCAGGGTCTTGGTCAAGCAAACTGCAAAAGCGAGCCTAACCTGCGTAAGCACCTCCCACCTGATTTCCGGTCTATAGAATCTGGGCATTCGTGGCCTGGGGAGCAAGTAGAAGGTCGCCTGCTCTCCTGTCCTGTGCATGGTGTCAATGCTCCCAGCTTAACAATAACAAAGCCTGGCCACGCCTGAGACAGAGGGATTATCACTAGAATTTCCCACGAATGGGAGCCAGACTGTCGCACGCAAGGACAGACGTCTAACCCACCACCCCTTCCTACCCATCCGCGTTCCAATCTTCACTTGGCCACTCTGCTTCGCAGTTCCAGAATCACTATTCTGGATTTATTTTTGCGGGAGAAATTAAATGCAGTACATCTTGCATAGCTACTTTTAGTAAAACCTAGTTAACACTTTCCCCATTCCTTTAACCTACCTCACCTCCATTTAAAGATCCTGCACTCTTTCCCCCACCCCACCTCTGTTGTTTTACAAGTACCCCTCCTTCACCACTGTGTCACGCTTAACTTTCTCCCGTCCTAAATTCTGGATACGCCAGGCTACGAAACACAAACCAATTGTTCAACAAACCTCAGTACCTTGAGACCACTACTACAGTGATTTGCAGCAGCATAAAATATTTCTAACATAACATACCTAAGCCTCATCCTTAACCCCGAATCAATGTTTTTGAATTTTGATTTGCTCAAACATGTTCCCACGTTGTCCATCCTCTTCCCATTGCCATTTTTAATTCTTCGTCAGGCCATGGTCTAGTTAGCCCTGATGGGAGGGAAATGAGCCACACTTCAGATAAGACTTGCCATTATAAAACCACGATGGTAGGGATAGGCGCAGTATTAAAGGGCAGTAGCATTCTATTACAGAAAAAAGGCCAGGGTGCAACATTTACAGTGGATAGTGATAATTGACTCTTGGCCAGGAATAAATGGTGTGTTGTGTGCATGTGTAAAATTGTGGTGGCAAATTACTTCAGGCATGGGTAGTAGGTTGCAAGGTTTACCCCTGAAGGTATAAGATCCTCAGTTTCAGTAAGAGGACATGCAAGCTACCGAACAAGTCACAAAAGTCTTGCAGAAATATAGCAAAATATAAAGGGAGCAGGGACACCCCTTTGCCCACAGTTGATGTGGTAATTTTAGATGCAAAGGAGAATCCTTGTAGTTTTCGCCTGTGCCCAGTATGAAATTCCAGTGGCAACATCTACTCCAAATTCTTAAGTGTCCTCATAAGTGCTGCTTCAATCAGCCCTAATCTTTTACAGGGTGCAGAAGTTCAATTTGCAAGCGACTAGCTAGCCATAAAAAAGTCAATTAGCACCTTAATTCTAAACATACACGCAACACACAATTTCTTGCTCATCAAGAGTCAAATATAACTAACCAATGGCTAGTGCCAATTTTGCACCCTGCTTCTATTAAACGAACATCACTAGAGCTGGGGACATTTGCCATAGATGAGCTAGTGTCACGCTGCACCTTCCCAATCTTCCTTGGACAAAAAGTAAGAGGATCGATTCTGTATGGAGTGAGGGGTGGGGGAGGGGGGTTTCAATGGATTTAGGAAAGAGGTTCAACGGGAGGAAGGGGGCCAGATGTGGCACCCCACAAAGGCCTCAGCGATTTCACCTTCCTCCTCTTCCCCCCCTCAATAACATATTGCGTCTCCCGTGGGGCATCCTGCTGAGCATAACCCTGGACTCCACTACACAGGCGATCTTTCCTGCTCGTCTTCCTTCAGGGTTGGGATAAGAGAGGGTCAGTCCTTTCTTGGCCACCTGAATAAGGGATTCTCGGGGTTTGCTGAGGAGAATACCCTCAGGTTTCTCACAGTGCCGACTATAACTCACGCATACAACTTCACAGTAAATGATGCAACTGGATTCTCTCCTTATTACCCAACGTTTGCCAGAGAAGCCAGACTTCCAATAGACGTATGTTTTGCAACATCCTCAGACGGTACGAGCTATGACAACTTATTTTCAGCAGTTGAATCAACAGGTTGAATAGGTTCAACAAATCGCACAAGCTGCTGCTAACAAGAATGCTGCCAACAACAAACATCAGTATGATTGTAAAGTGTGATATCAAGATCTGCAGCCAGGTGATAGAGTGCTAATCAGAAGTTTGGGACACAGAGGTCGAAATAAAAAGGCGATAAATGGGAGTCACAGCCTTACATAGTAGTATGCCAACTATCAGAGATAGCTGTACGTCGGCTTCAGGAGGAAGGGAAGCCTAGAAATATTGGGACTTTACATCGCAATCACATACTGGCTATTGGGAGATTATGTTGAGCTCCCAGACTGTGCCATAAAAGAACTGTCTATTACCAAACGCTCCGAGGACACCGATCCAGGAATGAGTTTGCCGACAGTTCCATTAGACACTGTCTCATCGCAACACAGCAATGATCACCAGGAGGAACCAAGAGATGAATCCCCTGAGGTTCAGTGGACTGAATGGTCGCCCATACCGGTTTCTGACGAGGTTCAAGAATACAGCCTCAATGACCCAGAATCATAGTTCACCCGATAACACCAGCTCCATTAGAAACATTCCCTGTGCCGGTCGCAGGGGAGGATTCACGACTTAACATAACATAAGGGGGAGGTTCTATTCCACTGTGTCTCCATCAGTTGGAACAAAGTATATATCCTGAACCAGAACAACCGGAGAAAGTAGACCTGTGTGTAAACTAACGTTTAATGCTCCAGGGGCTCAGAGTGAGGTATACAGGGATTCCTTCTAGTGAGGTTGCCAATTAACTCAGCTCAAATTCATGCCCCACACTTTGGGAATGTACTGAAATCCCAACAGATTGGTGGGTGCCTATTCCTCCGCCTGATGTGTTACCCCACCCTGGGATATTTAACCAGATCCTCGAGGCTGAGGATTCGTGAAAAGGGGATGGTGTAACCCCTCCGATGGGTATGGGGTTCCCTTTAACCATAGGCTGGGTTGTGGGCACGGCCCATCCAGGTGTACATCAAAAAGCACACGTCACAGCTCACTAGGGCTGAAGGTATGAAATGCATTTAAAATGCACTGAAAAGTGTAATACACTGTTTAATGTTATAATTAGTATTAGTTATGTGAAATGCAAGTGTTATGGATTTAGGTTTGTGGCAGTATGTATTATATGTACACTTATGTATTGTTATTAGCAATGGGGGCATCCATTTATTTTAGCTCTCCTGGCGAGGTCCTGGCTGGCCACTACAATGGCCTTTGCTACAGAATTTCCTCCATTTGCCCTTGGTGAGGACCTATCAAGGCTCATGGAATGTTGATGACGTGGTAGTTGCAGAGGGGTTGCAGAGAGAGCAGCTGTGTCAGCCTGTCCTGTAGTTAAGCTCTCCACAGGCTATAGGAATATCTTAATGTATATATACTCTCAGAAACTTAATATAGGTTGCTTTAAACCTGTTGTTTCTGCCATCAGCTTAGCCCTGCTCTATATCAGCACTCACCAGTTTCTGAGAAGATTTTTACATCGGGTAAAGTGTACACACACCTTTGCCGATTCCTGAAGAGACAGGTATTTAAATTCTGAATGTTTCTTCAACTCTAAAGTCCTGGAGCACAAGTAGCAAGAATCCCATCGGAAATCACTGAAACTGCTCCATGAACTTCAATCTGTGCTTAACCCTGGAGTGAGACATTTCATCCTTCGCTTTCAACAACTTATTGTAAGGCATATTAGTACCAGGCGAGGGCGCAATCAGAATGCAAGAGCCATTCTGATTGGCCCTCGCCGAGTCATTACCAGGCCGGGAATCCCTCCATCGGGATTCCACAGCCTTTGTCCCCGGCGGGGGGAGTGGCAACCCTTCAGCCAATGAGGAGGCTCGAAGCTGGGCCATCCCCGCTCTGAGCCTCCCCGCGGCTGAGAGGCTGCCTTCAAACCCCCGTCCCCCCCCACCCCCGCCGGGGACTCGGGTACGTTTTTTTTTTGTTAGTTTATTTTTTTTTTAAATTCCCTTCCCTCAGCTCCCATCTGCCCCCCGCCCCCCCTCACTTACCTTCTTGTTCCTGCGTCCCCGGCGGGGGACGAGGGAAGCCTCCAGCCGTGTGTAGACTCGGAGCGGGGCCATCCCCGCTCCACGCCTCCACACAGCTGGAGGCTTCCCTCGTCCCTCGCCGGGGACGCAGGTACGTTTTTTGTTTTTTTCTTCCCCCATCCCACTCCTGCCCTCCCAACCCCACTTACCTTCTTTTTGATCCTTTTTCGGGAGCGGACGCTCTGGGAACACTTGTGTTCCCAGCGCGTCCGCTCCCGATGGCTGCCATGGAAATGGAAAACTGTTTTCGGCGGCCATTTTCTGGTTGTTTTTCTTTCCCCCCGCCCCCGAAACGCTGCAGCGTTTCGGGACAGAAAAAAAATGCTTTTAGTGCCCCGGTCATGCACATAATGCAGGCCGGGGTACTAATAGCAATATGAGCCTCGCGGCAGGGCCATTACCGACTCAGGTAATGCCCCCGCCACTCGGGTCATATTGCTTATTTCTTACTCAGAACGGTCTATATCACATGAACTGGGGCAGTATTACTTGTTTTTGTCTACTTGGTCTTTTTAATCCATTTTATTATAATGGACCAGTTTTGTTCCTTTACTGATAATTCAGATACAAATATATTTTAGTCAGATTGAGAAACAGAAATATGGATCATGGAAATATCAGAATATTATATAAAAGCACCACTGTTCTACAGGTGTATGCACAATTTATTCTGAGTCATCCATGGGTAACAGTATGACCGCTGCTTGTTCCCCTTAATATGGAGGAGTGATTATTTTGATACACTAGGTTTTCCCCACTGTGTCAGTCCAGCGGTTTGGTAGTGCTCTCAGAGTTTATTTTATAAAATTCAGGCTATTAGTCCTGGTACCCTTGCTCCCATATGTGAGAGTTAAAGGACAGGTTACATATTGCCGACTACCCAAAGACCTACCCCCACCGTATCTGGATTCTGAAGTAGGCACTAAACAGAAATGGCTCTCACTAGAGTCCCTTCACAACTTTCTCACTACTGCTTACCAATCCAAACGCTCCTTGATGCTCATCCTCCTCGATTGCACTACTCGAGAACCCCCCCCCCCCCCGTTCAAACATCTGCGGCTCTGCGCTTGTCTGGCTCACCTCCATCATCTAAGGAAACGCCACCTCCTCCATGCCCAGCCCTATTTCAGTGGAGGTTCACTAGAGAACTACCGAGCTGCCACCTTTTGCTCTCCATCTCACATTCCAAATTGGGGCCCGCTTAAACTAGCTTTCCCACACACGGCCTCCTGTTTCTGCTCCTTCTCCCTACCACTATAACTCCCTAATCCCAATTTCAAGAATATAGCCCCTTTACAGGCCTTTAAGGTTGTTCAAAAAATGCCCATTCACTTCAGGGAAGAGGCACCCGAGACCTATATTGTCATCAATCCACACCACCCCCACGTATCCCAAATCTTGCTTTCCATTACACCACAGTGAAAAGAAGTGTAGATTATGCACATACTGTACGGTCAACGTAGCTCATCTCTGGTATCTTCCCCCTTGGCAAAGGTTTTCACATGCAGCATGCTACTCTGATTAGTTGTGTACAGTTTTTCTGATAGAAGCACGATATCATTAAAAAAAATTAAATATACTGCATTCCTTATGTATCGTGGTCTCTTAATTAGCATCAATGCCATTAATAACTTCTAGTATGCAATCAGAACGCAGTGAAGAATGAGGAGCACTTACAGCATTCCATGGCTCAGGGTAATGTGGGTACTGGATAGTCAGGGGCTCAAACTGGGGAGGGTGGGGGACTAAGCTCACATAATTCTCATACACATTTGAGGGAAAAAAAAAAAATGAGACTCCCAGCGCTGGTATCCAAGTAATAGTGGTCAAATAAAATACTACATAAATTAATATATAAAGTGGATTCCAATAGTGAATAATGTATTTGAAGAGTCAGCCAACGCGTATTTAGACCTGACTGGGTCTGTATCGAGGTGGATCATTTTTTAAAGATCCAATTGTGAAAAGACCAATCCAAGAGTACATAGCATATGCACATTAAAAAACAAACATGGATAATATCATAAACATGTTAGAGACATCATATAGTAATTAGCCAGATCATACATAAATTTAATCACAAGATAGCACGAACAATGGAAGCCAATGGAACTTGTCAAAGGAATATAGGGATAAAACGGGGGGGGGGATAAAAAAAATGAAATACTACTAGGTTTGGGTGAATAGCCGTGATAATAATTTTGACTGAAAAACAAAAATGGCTGCTGGTATGCTTGCCTATGAAACCTGTGTCTTCAATAGGTATAATTCAGCTTGATAGTTGCAGACAATTTTTCGCTTAGGATTAAAAGAGCAGTAACTGAGGACAAGAGAGGCAATGACAGAGGCAGCAAATAATCTTAAATTGGATCCAGATTATCTGCTGTGTAAAATGGATTTTGGCTTTGAACTCTACATTGACTCGCACCTGAGAGTTCCTTGTACACGCGGCTCAGGATAGGGACATTTAACATTAGCTTCTTAACAAAATCTTGGCGTGTGCTGGGTAATTGGCGCTTTGTGGGTTATGCATGGAAACTGTCACCCACTTTTTGTTTATGGAAGATTGAAAGTATTGAGATGCCGATACTTAAGACATGTAACTAATGTCTACTGTAACCATTGTAACCACCATGTATATTATGTCCAGTAACCACAAGCAAAGGTGCCCTGTAACCACTAAACTAGGCTGCGGCATGTAACCACTATGCTCTCCACTTCCTTTGTAACCAGCAAGTCTCTTCTTTGTAACAGCGCCACGATGCCCATGTGCTGCTGTGCGCTCTATAAATGCTAATAATTAATAAATAAGACCATTATTTAGGTCAGCTGGCTTTCGAACAACTGCTCAAGCATTGAGATTTTGTAGAGGCTCAACTGAGCCTCACACAGTATTCACAGTAGCCAGTTATATTCACAGGGCTTGGTTGCTTAGATCAAAAGCACTGGTAGGGACTAATAATGAAGGAAGCAAACTTGATTTTCCATTTTGACTTTGCTAAAGGTGTTATAGTTGATTGACTGATGGGGTTCCTTGAGGGTGCATGTTAGCTCTCCTCTTGATACCATATGATGTTGCATAATTTTATTTCATGTCATTTTAAGTTTTTTTTAAAAAGGATGAATGTATTGCAAATTGTATGTAAATGGTGTCTTTATTGTCCTATTTGCATCAATTCTGTACTTTTTTAAAATGCTTTTATACGGATAAAGTATTGACATATAAATAAGGACTAAACCTGATAATAATCAACCTCCTAAAGATGGAGATGATGGATCTAGCTTGCATTTATCGATTTGGCCCACGCCTTTTGACTGTGTGGATAGGGAGTTATTGCAAAAAACCTTTTTTAAAAAAATGGACATTTCCAACCAGCTTGATCATGGCCCTGAAAGAACTGCATACACACAACGAAATACGTATTCACCATGATAAAGCTGGCTCCCCATCGCACCAATAAAGACCTTTAGAGGAGTCAAACCGGGTTGTCCACTGGCGTCTCTTCTCTTCAACCTGTTAATTTCCGACATTGGTGAGACCTTACGGACTGCTCTTGCTTTTCCGCCTAAAATCAATGGGAACCACCTTGTTTGGATGCTATATGCAGATGAATTCGTCCTCCTCGATGTTACCCGATAGGATTTCAGCGGAAACTCCTGCTACTGGAAACATTCGTAAAGTGAATGAGTTAAACATCAATCCCACAAAATCAGAAATACTTATCCTTATTTAAAAAGTAAGGAAACGGAATATCAAAAAGAAGTTCCAATGGGAACTGTGGAAAGAAACACTAATCTGCATAACCCACACCAAATATCTAAGAATTTGGATAAATTCCAACATCAACGATGCGCCCGGATTCAAAACAACCGACAACGCAGGCAGTGCTAATCAAAACAAAATTTGGTAGATTCTCGGTAAAGCCAGTAATCGACTTCTATAGACAAAAAGCTGTTCCTGCACTAATTCATGGAGCCGAGTGTGCTTTAGGATGACACTGTCGATATGGGCAATGCTAGAAAATAACTTTTGTCGAGCAGTGCTTTGGCTGCCGAAAGGAGTTTCAACGGCCTGTATGAGATACGAACTGGGCCGAACGTCAATAAATGCTAGAGTGGTGTGTAGTACGCAGACTCTCTATAGGAAATTGACGGCTAAAGACAGGCCTCCCCAATTCAATATTCTACACAACCCGAGCAGCTGCAAAAACGAAACAATTCTGACTCAATGAGCTGTACGGTGTAGAGAAGATCTTGGGAGTATCTTAACACCGATATGGAAACGTTGATATTGAATCCGCAGCAATATATAAATAAAACAAACAAAACAAAGCAGCAGGTAAAAACAGAAACTCTGGCTCCAAGACTGGATTGTGACCATAGATCAAAGAGAAACAAACTAATGAAGTCGCCAGTGAAGCAAAAGTCCTGAACAAGTTACCGAATTACCTGGAGAAATTCCCCAAGCAAATTTCACAGGAATCTGTATATGAAATTCCACCTGAACCTACTTTCAACCAAAGCGGTTGTGAACATATGGATAAACACCTCATTGCAAGAGTCTAAATGCAGATTTTGTGATGAAACAGAGGAAACATTTAAGCATTTAACTCTTTACTGTCCTGGATTAAGATCGCTGAGAACCAGGTTCCTTGGTCCTTTCATAGAAGAAGGAACACACAGGTGCTGCGAAGACTGGTGGTCATTGTGCTTTGGTGGAACAAATAAAACTAACGTTTGCATGGACCACCTTTCTGGACCAACTCACTAAACTATTGACAATAGAGGATAAAAATATCAGAACTGGAACTTTCATGGGACACAGCGGAGAGTGAAATGTATATTGACAACATGCTGAATTTAGCACTGAAAAGGTTAATCCAATTGTTTTAATGATGAATGATTGTGAAAATGTAACAAACTAATAAAAGTATTTTTTTAAAAATAAATAAGGATTCTTGTGTTGGTGGAAATCCATCTAGTAAGGTCAATGCTGAGCCCCAAACAAAACTATTTTTTAGACCAAATAAAACGATTCAGAAAGTGCAATCAGAAAACTCCAGTAAAACGTGCACATTTTTTAAGATCCTATAGAAAATATATCAATAAGGGAAGGAAGAGTAGAGAGAAGAGATCAGGAATAAAACAATCAAGACATCAAATCAGGCACAGAACGTTGTCTAACCTGACCAATTTATCAGACACAGCTAAAACAAGAGAGAACTCCAGTTTAGTATTAAATGTATCCAACAGAACACTCACCCAGACGGAAGAAGATAGACCCAATAAAGGCCTGTCCTTTGCTCCTGCTATAATTGAGTAATTGCATGGATTTACAAATTGTTCTTTTTAAGCTAAAAATGTGTTTTGCAAACCAAAAGTATCATCAGGAGTATCCCAGTTATCACAAATAATGCGGAGTAAGATTACAATTGAAAATGTGGCTAACTCCCATCTATTACTATCATTAGAACATAGATACAATTTCTAAAGAATTTGTTATCGCCTATTTGGACATTTAAGAAATGTGCATTAGTGCCCCAGAATTAAAGGAAAAGTCTAAACTGTCACGCATTTTCCAAGCTGAAAATTATATTGATTCTTTCCATCAAGCTATAATACAGGACCTGTACAAATAAGAAGACAAGAAGAATTGATGTACTTTTACTAATAGGAACAACTTAAAAAGAAGATCTGAAATTCAGGCTGTTCAACAGTTACAGAGTGATCCGTCGATCATCATTAGAGAAGCGAACAAAGGTGCGAACATAGTAATCCAGAACAGAGAAGACATTATTCAGACTTACATCTGGCTACTATGCATAACTAACAATCCCAGCAAAGCCATTCTTTCACAACACAAGAATATGATTAGTCATTGGTTTAAACATGGCCTACTGACGGATGATGAATTTGCTTTTCTCAACGTGGAGCATCTCAGAACACCTACATTTTACTTCTTGCCCAAGATTCAGAAACCCTATAGGAAAATTCCGAAAGGCCGGCACATTCTAAGTAGGATCAGTTGGGTTACAGAATCTCTTGCAAAATGAATCAATATTATTCAGCAAGAAGTAAGTCAAATACCTACTTTTCTTAGGCACACAATGCATGCACTTCAAGTCCTGGAAGAGATCAACTGGCAATCAAACCATCTGTTAGTAACCATTGACGTTAAAGCACTGTACACCTTGATTGACCATTCACTAGGACTGGACAGCATGGACCTTGCTTATTCTGAAAGATCAGCTTCTTATTATACACATCTGGGAATGATCAAGCAATTCATTCAATTCTCATTATCCACTAATGTTTCTCTTTAATGGCAAATATTACCACCAAACTAAGGGGATCCCCATGGGTGCTAATTATGTCCCGGCAGTAGCTAATTTTTTTATGCATCAATACAAACCCAACTCATGCTCTGGCCAACCAATCCAATTACCAACATTATACATTGGTATCACTATATTGACAAGGCACAGAAGACGCTTTGTCTGACTTCTCAACATCAATCAATTGGCATTGAACTCACCTGTCATGCAAGTAGCATTGAATTTCTTGACGGATCATATCTTTATCACCCCATTGACTTCTGACAAACCTTTAGGAAACTTAGCAACGTAAGCTACACCTTGCATGCCACCACCTGCCACAAAAGATCAGAAATAAACAACATTCCCAACAGTGAATTTATAAGAGCTCCTGGGAATTTTCATTAAGAGATATTTTTCGACTCTGAATGCCAGTTAATTGCCACTCTGTTTTTTAGTAGAAGTTACCTTGAACCTGGAATTGCTCAGGCAGAGAAAGTAGCTAGACAACTCAGAGATAACTTATTGATTTCTAAAACGAGACCTAAGACTTCAACATCAGAGGATATCAGGTGCATCACATGATACAGTTTCAACAGTTTTCTCCTTCAGAAAATACTTAGAAAGCATTGGCTCCTTACGGAAGAACTTTTAGGCAGAATCCCACCGCTGCCACCTGTTTGAACCATAGTAATTGCTGTCCTTTGTGTAACTATTGATACTGCTCACTTTACTCTTGAGATAAGTCTGGCTGCTCAGCCATCGCTACCACTTTACTGTGTAATACAGGCTTGTATCAAAGGTGAATTTGTACTGTCACTTGTAGTCTTAATTGTTGTGGTGTTCCCAAAGGTACTGTATAGGATTCTACCTAACATGAACGTATTAGAATCTCTATCAGAGACCAACCAAACCACTGCTCTCCTTTTGAAGAGCTGCCACTCGAAGATCTCAACCCAGGCTATATTTCATGTCACAGATAACTATCAACAATTCAAACTGGCCGACTCCAGTCAGACCTATGGGTTTTTTCAAATGTTCAATGTATCCCCATAGAAAGAAAACTTAACTCCATTCAATCTGGATCAATAGGCTATTACAATGTCAAACAACTCATTAACTGCCGTACTAAATATGTAGTCTATGCCATGATCTGTGTATATCAGCAGTACTATCAGAGAGCTTAGGGTCAGAATACATGAACACCTTAGATGTTGGGATCCCAAGAGTGAAGTACCCTTTAGCCACACACTGGAAATCCAAACACCAATTGGATAACAAAAAAAGACATTGCTTCGTTGGATTTAAATATGTCCCATGTGGCATCAGAGGTGGCAACCGTGAAAAGATTCGACAGCAGGAAGCTAGACTCATTTGCAAGTTCTGTTGTGTCAATCAGGGACTCAACACTGAACATGAGTTTAATGTCTTATTATGATCATCTAGCTGCGATACGCTCAGTCATTACGTGTTTGTCAGACACATTCTTTTGAGACCCTTTTCTCATATTTCTCATGTAACAGAAGCAACAAAGACTGTACTCTTCATCCATGGTTTTGACTTTTAGCACTCACAATTGGCTTTGTGGCCTTACATTCCAACAATGTATTTATAGAGCGTGAGTTTCTTATCATTTTGTATTTACAATTCCAATTTTTCAGTTGGCACATATCAGTAGATGGATTCCAATTGGTGAAGTGCTTTGCTAATAACCATGGCAACTATTGCCTTTAGAAGTTCCAGTTTAAACTGCGATGTCTCACGTGTAATCATGGCATTTACATATACGTCTGATTTGGCTCAGCTTAACGGTCTTGTCACTCGATTGTTCATCAAACTGCTTCACTAGCAGGATGCATACGATTCATTTATGTGCCCGATTTAATTTTTCTCTGTCCGCTCTGTCGATTTATTCGTTATATAAATGTAACCTGGTAGTATTCCAGGACATATCTGATTATTATTCCTGTCCCAGGTGTGAGGTCCTATGTACATAGAGGTAGTCACACGCAACTATAGATACAGCAAGGCACCAGAGTTTCAAGCCGGATGCCACAGGATTGCTGAACTGCAGAGTTGGATACTTTCAGTCCACCCAGGTAAACTCGCATCTTTTCACTCAAAACCTGTTCTCTATCATTCTTTTTCATATTAATACAACCACTTATTGGTCCTTTCAATTCCCATTTTTTTTGCAGACACAGCAATTGTAATACATAAAAGTAGCCTGTTGTATGGATTTCCACCAACACAAGAATCCTTAGGTTTGCAACTATTAAGCTTAAATTGTACCTTTTGAAGATATCCATTTCATGGGTAAACGTACCAGCAGCCATTTTTGTTTTGCTGTCACATTATCACCACAGCTATTTCCCCAACACGACTAATATGTCAATGTTTTTTCTTTTTTCCTCCCTCCACATCCCTTCTGTCTTATTCCGATATTCCCATGACAAATTCCCTTGGCTTCGATTGCTCGTGCCGTCTTGTGCTTCGCAAATGTATGCATGATCTGACTATTATATGATGTCTCCAACATGCTTATATTATCCATCTTTGTTTTTTTAATGTCAACATGCTACGTACACTTTTATACAGTTGGTAGCTTAAAACAATATCAGCCTTGAGAAAGACCCAGGAGGGTCGAAACACGTGTTGGCTGACTCTATAAATATTCTCTATTGGAATCCACTTTCTATGCATGAATTTAAGTAGTATATTTGACCACCATTACTTGGACACCAGCGCAGGGAGTCTTCAGTTTGTTTTCCTCAAAAGCATTGGAAGCATGCTCTACACTGGAGCATGGCACATCTTCTGCACTGCATGCTGGCTGAAAAAGACAGCCACAGAAACCCTCGGAAAGGAAACTCAAGATGATACAGCGTCCCAAGGACATATAATTTTAACAATATTGGAAAAAAACATTCACCTTTAAACTAAGTTCTTACACCGCAAAGGTTGTGCCTTTGTCATACACGGACAATGCTTCCAATGCAATGAGTATGCTGTGCGTGTAGATTCCTACCACAGACTGAGGGTGACTAAGCAGGTGAGAGTTGCCACTTTGTTGCAAATTGTGTGTCCATGTCGTTTGTAGTGTAACATTTGAACGTTTGCTTCTCTTTGCCTTACTTGATTTTTTTTTTTTTTTTTTTTTTTTTAGATTTAAACCAGGTTTATTTGGGAGAATAGAAAAAAACGGATCATTTTATTTTAGAGCCAACTGCCACAAACATAAAAGTTAACTATTAAATCACAGTACCGTTTACTGAGAACCCACCTCCCTCCCCGCATTGTTGCCACTGGCGACCTCAAATACAAGACGTGTATTGGTTTTAATCACGGTATACATAAAATAAACCAACTCATGTGCTTCTGTAAGCAAGTCTTATATCGCCAGATTTTTTTTTTTTAAGAATGTTCTTCGAAAGCAGCGTGCGCATCTGATTAGTACCCGCTTTCTGATCATTGCCTTACTTGAGTGAAACCTTTGCAACAATATAACAGATTGCGTGAGGAATGTTCCAGTTCCTCACTAGTGGCATTGATCCGTGCGGCGAGGTCTACCAATCACGTTCTCTTCTAACTAATGCCTGGCAGAGGCATCCGCCACTGCTGGAATAATCCATATAAAATGTACATTGTAAAAGGGTCCCTTCACGGTGGCTTGCCTAAGTAACCTAGTGGGGAGAGGATGCTTGTGTGTCAGCTAGACCGTTACTGGTTTTATAGAAGAAATCTGCCATGTGCACATGCTTTAATGAACTTTGCAAAGCGCCGCTCACCTGGAAGCCTTCTTGAAAGGCTTTCTCGCATCTCAATTTGCACTGTACCGAATGGCAAAATGTATTCTGCAAAACCTGGCATACAAGACCGTCACATACTTCGATAGCAATCGCTAGGAACAAAGCGTTACATTTTAAATCACTTGGGCAATAGCAGGTTGGACTACTCCCGCCACTCCCTTCTCAAGAACAGCAGTTAAAAGCAGCACCTTCTAAGATTTCAAAGTCCAGTTTGAATACCAGTCCCAGGGAGTGGCCTGACCGTATAGCTGCATTGTGCTTGCGTCATAACGCGGTTTGATAACTTCCAGGTGTGCAGTGTGCCAGGGCAGATGGTCATTTCTTTACCTTTTAGCATTTCGCTGCTGTAAAGGTCTACAACCGGGACACAGAAAAACGGCTGTTTTTTTTGCCCTTGAAACACATCGATTCCTTAACTTCGCAGAGGCCGATTGGCTGGACTTTCTAATAGTGCGTGGTTGCACACAAGAGTGTGAACCATTAAAATGAATCTTAATCAAAACTAGGGGAAATTGTGTAACAGAGTGCACGCAAACATCGTCTACAGCTTCCCAGACAAATAACCAAAACGCTAGGCCATCTGCTACCATAATGAACTTTCAAATCTCTGCCCGTCACAAAAGGGAGGGCTCCCACGAAATTGTATCATCCATGTTTTGAGGTTCAACAGAGGCAGCCCCAGACCTCTACTTAGCATTAAATAGGCAGGAATTGGACATTGCACTTAGTTAACAAATGTAAAACAAATGTCGCATTACTTTAGATAAAAGGTATGGCAGTCATCAGAGGTCTTGCAACCAATAACCTACGAGCGCAATTCACAAAGCGTTTTTTGGAGGATGCAAAAAATGTGCTGGTGACAAATTTGCCAATTGCAGCAGCTTTACAATCAGTAAGAAAAGGATACTTCCAAGGGGGAAAGGGTTTACTCGGCAAGAAAAGGGTATCCCACCAGTAGCAGCCACTTATAAGCCAAATGGTTAGGCCTGGGCGAGTGTCAACTGGCGGGCAATTCAAATAAAACAACGCACCTACCTACCTACCTACCTACCTACACACACAAACAAGCACACGCAGAGGTACCCAATTCACACACACAAAAGCAGGCTACTTAACCCTGTAGCAATTTTCCCGTATTTCTACTGGGATTAAGCAAGCCCTAGAGCCCACAGGAAGGCCAATGCCCCCCCCCTTAGGGGATGCAGAAAACCTGAGGGGCTAGGGAGTCCTAATAGCAGTCATAGTGAACCTGTGGCAACTCTTCAATGCTCACCTGCACGGGTGTTACTAGGTCCGGTAAAGATCCGGGGCTACGCTAATGTCAGGACTGTCTGGACTGGGGGATAGCTAGCCTTTTGGTTGTAGCACCTGAGCTTCTATGCGAGGCTACAACCAAAAGAACCGGGGCTATAGCCTCCTCGGCCTCCCACCCTCTCCCAGCAACGCATCTGCCCATAGTTACTATGGCTCAATAGTGGAGTTTTAACAGAGGGGTGCACTTTGCAGCTACTTTACTTGAAAGAGAGGCTAAGTCAGTGTTAAGAAGAAAACCTACAAGAAGGACGCAAGCAAATAACTGAGTAACATTAAAGGGACAAGACGTAATTTATAGCGTACCCATCAATTAGCCAGAGGAATTGGTAGGATGCCGGGCATAAAGTAAATCAGAAACTGAAATGCTGCATGCTGCGCTGGAAATGGGCAATTCTGTACAATGCAGAATTCTATGCAGCCAAGCCAAAAAAAGCATTGCTTTCCAGGAGTCTCTGTTGATGACATGGACGAACCACTGACAGGTGCCATGCTACATCTCAAGTTACAATGGCAGCAAAGCTTGTTGAAGTTAATTAACACATCGAGGCTGGTGACAACTCGGAATATACCGACTGCCATTGACCGCATTCTAAGCATTTTCTAAATATTATCATGGCCCAGCTGTGGTGCTGCCCACCAGGAGAAACAATTGTACACCATTGCAACATGTTAAAATGAATTGATTTCAAAGTTCCTTGAGCTCATGTGCTCCTCTACCCTCCTTCGATGACCTGGCTAGTTACATCCTTCGTCAATCTCATGAAAACAATCTCCATAGTCGCCCTATTAGAAGAGCAGCTTCGTCCAACAAGCAGGCAGGCCGACAGCACATGGGCATTCTACGCTTACCCTTGCAACATAGCCTCCCTATCTGTTCACAACACATGGCGGCAACCAGACAAATGCCAGGTCACCTGACCCGGCTCAGAGACAGGGGATAAACAGATTTCATCTACAGCAGCTCCCGACAAAAGGTACCTATGCAAATGTGAATTTGAGAAAGGTGCCTGAGGGAAAAGGAAGGATTGATGTACAGAAGAGTTTTATAAAGAATAAAAAAAATCTGTACCGTATAATTAGTATGAAATCTGTGAGAAATGTTTAATCATGCCCAAGCTCCACTCTTTCGCCCCTTCCCAGTGGTCACTTGGTGGGCCTTACCTGGTGGTAAAGCTCTTAGCTTAGCCGCCTCCTTGTGACAGGATTGGCTCCATGCTTTTCTCCGCTTGCCCGCTACCTCGCTTCCTGCATCTCATCGCACACCCACATCTCTGCCACCTTCGGCCTGCCCTCAGAATCTTTTTTGCCAGGTCCTTAACACTGCGTCCCTGCCAAGGAATGGTCCTCCCCATCCTATACCTGGTTTGAGGGATAGTTTGTGGCCTCACACGTCACCACGTCCCCTTTCTTATCTAGCTCACTCATAGTCCATCCAGACTTTATTTCTCTGCCTGCCAAATGCTCACTGTGTACTTTCTAACCTGCCACGATCCTTGGGACCCCCAATGCTCCATGTTCATTGCCCTGGTATGTGAAGATGCTAGCAAATCCTAGAAAGAGGGCTTTACTGAACAGTAACAGCACTTTAGCCTTATTTAAGAGCATTCTCATATTTAACCCACTGAAGACCCCCTCGCCCCCAGGTAACAAAGAAGAGCAGGATTGCCAGATTCTGATCCCGGTGTGAGTCTGCAAAGGGGTACTCCTGGGATGGAGGGCCCTTGAAGAACGGAAGTGGGATGGCCGAGGATGAGACGTGGTATCCTTCGTTTCCTAATCCCCATCTATCCTACCTCCCCTCTACTGTCATAGGATATTGTCACGCATGTACTGGCCTACCCCAATACCTTCCGTTAAACACTCCCACTCAGAGGAATGTAGTACCCCAGGGAAGCAAGCCCCTGTTTCCAACTAGAAAACAGGCTTATCCTCCCCACCCCCTTTAATCTTATAAACTACTGTGAGACCCAATCTTTTCCTTCCCTGTTAACCTCATTTACGGAGGATACCAGAGTGAAAGAACTAGAACCACCATACTGTCATCAGGCACACCATCTTCATTTAAGTAACATCTAAGTGCCGTGACGAATAAGAGGGAGTCAGGAAGAATGCAGACTTCCTATGTGAAACACCACTTTGGTACTGGGACGAAGAAGATGCGATCAGAGGCACACCAACATACTCAATGGACATGTCCCATTAACAAGGCCAGGCAAATGAAATCGAGTATACCCACCTGAAGCTTTTTAAACACTCATTTAACGCACTCAAGCACTCAGTGGTTAGAAGCACTTGGGAGGAGAGATGTGGAGCTGTAGCTGCCCTGGATCAGCTGGGGAAAAAGCAAGGATGTCAAGACGCTGAGGGGTTGCATGAGAGAGCACCCTATAACAGAGCAGCCAGAAGCCTGCCATTCCAGTTGCAGAAAAGGGTCTGGAAAAGGGTGCCAGGAAGAATGCCAATGTGCCTGTTCCCCTGGGCTGAGTCAGAGACCCAGGAGTGTGTGAGGGGCAGATGGGAAGACCCTGACCTCAGACTACAAGAAGGCTGTTAGTAAAAAGTAAGGAAACACAAGCAGAGAGGCAAGTGATGTGAAAGCCCGGTGTTTTTGAGCAAGATACAATATCGCTCGACCGCGTAGTGAAAGACGCGTCAGGTGAAAATGACAAAGAGGTTTTGGCTGATACAAAGCAACAGAGTGGTCACGGGCAGTACACACGTTGTTGAAAGACTCTGTAGCTGAATAGGAAGCTCCTGTGAATAAAGGGGAACTGCGTGCAGTGCTGAAGACAGAGAGAAATAGAGATCGGAAAAGGGGGAGCTGTGCAAAAACCCAAAGTGGGAGCAGAATTCCCAAAGGTAAAGGAAAATAGACTTTCCACTAAACCAAGAGAATTAAGACACATTGGGGTGGCCCCCCCAAGCATTAGGCTAATCGAGGATAGCTGCAGAGAGAGTAACATTTAATCCCTAAAGCTCATGGAAAAGGGGTGAAATAAAAGAAAGTTAATTGGCAATGTATTGGGGTGGCCACCAGGTGGGAGATGGATCCAGGCTGGCCGCAAGGACCCCACTACAAGGAAAAGAGGACACGTAAAATGGGTTGCAGGACCTTTAACGGGTGGAACGTGCGGTCCGACAGCTGCGCCATGACAGGGGGAGCCCCAGCTGAAAAGAAGTTGAATTGAACTTTGGAATTTAATAGGAGGCAACATTAAACCAGTTGAGCATTTCTGAGTTGGAGAACAAGCAGGAGGGTCTGGGGCTCAGGGCGAGAGAAGCCTGAGAGACCCATTGAAGAGGTACATCCTGACAAGAAAATTAAAAAAAGGTACTGTGAACTTTTGTGAAGCCAATCTGAATTGCCAATTAAATTCCGAGAACCAGTGGAACTTTCTAAACCAGAGTGCCTTGAACTTGGGGTAGGCAGCTATAGAGGAGCTCCGCTGTCATGCTAACTTTATTTTGAACACTATTGAATTGACCAAATCCATACACTCTGTTTTTCTATATAAGCGAGGGCAAGGCTAGGTCGCGACAGACAGTATTTTATTTTGGACTGACGGACTTAAGAGTTCCCTTAGTTTGATTTCCTTTAGGGAACCTTCCCATCTGAGAGTTAGGGCAAGTTAGGCATTATACCACCCTGGCCGTTGAGAATAAAGGTTTTCAAACTGTGTTTCACTCGTCTTTGTCGTCCTACCATGCCTGTCTCACACTGGTCTGTTATCAATCAATAAAGCCCCCAATTACAAACATATTTTTCGTATAATTCAATAAATTAGTTTGCTTTCCTATCTGTTCACTGTGTAAGCAGAAGAGGCAAAGAGAGGAGGAGTGATCCATGGCGTTCTTGTTGCCTCTGCTTTAAACAGGAGCCCCGGGGCATTTGCAACTCATGCATCTGCAGCCTGCCTCTTTACCCTCTTAGCAAATGTGCCAACAACATTATTGGTCAGAAGAAGCAGTCATCATCGTGACATATTTGCCCTTCCAGACATGGAACCACAACTCTGGGATATGCCGTTATCTCAGGATAAAAGGCACTAGGAGTACATTCAACAGCTGTGCACAGTCCAAACACTGCAAACTGATCGGCTGACAGAAGGTCACACAACTAAGAGGGAAACAGGCAGTCTGGAATGATATCCAACTGTCACTCTCCTACCACAAAGCAACACTGAAGACAGTGGATTAAAGAAAAGTACCGCTCCAACAGAAATATGTACATAAAGTCAGATGAACCCACTGAAGCACAGCATGAAGAAACCACACACATTCCAGACAGGGTGACCCTTGTGGCTACATTACTACATGAAGAGTAAGAAACCTCATTTCAGTGAAGAGACCGACTCCCAAGTTGGTAAACCTACGTGACCGCATCCAAATTAAGACTGGAGTGCACATATATATGTTTTGTTTGAAAACAAATACAATCCACAAAACCCAGCCTGAGAAGGCAAAAGGACAAATAGTTTCCTTTTGCAAGATTATGCGAAGGAAATCAAATAAGTGACACTGTCATCTGAACACCACCTATAAACTTGGGGTTTCTTTCGAAAATCATTTGGTTTCTGGTACATTCATACAATTGAAAACACGATGAATACAGCTCGCAGAATGCACCGATTTGCTACACGAAAGCCCATGACTCAAAAACAGGTGACATGGAGTCAGTGTGGCCAGCTTATGGTGTTTACTGGGACATGGAAAAATACAGCTATAGGCAAAGAGTTGGAAAAAAAGCAAAGGGGAAATGTGTAAGAGCAGATTAATCTTAGAAGGTTGCGCTTCAGGTAACAATAGCCGTTGTTTGGAGGTGTAGGCGTCAGGATACAATATCCGGTGTGTGCCGTTTGCTGTGAAAACGTGCATGTGCCCAGGTAGAAAACAAGCATTAACAAAGCCAACAGTGTTGCTGTGTGGCTGGGGAAACGTTTTCTTTTTTGCTGTGTATGGACATCACATGCCCAGTTAATTACACAATTCTTCCAGTGTTATGATCGTATTTACAGGTTACCAGCATATGTTAATATACTCACATCATATTACAGCTATTGCCATCTAGCAAGGCTCTCTCATCGTTTCCATGTACTCTTACAAATTGTCAGCTTCTGTCATCATTTGGCAGAGTAACATCAAAAATGTGCTAGGAGTTTGAGTAATGTGCCTATATACTTTTATTATATCCTAAAATTGCCACTATTGGCCCGCTGTTGCCATTGTATGCCAAGGTAGCCACTATTAGACAGCTACTGTCATCATATATCACCTAAGCTTAAGTCTGTGCCGTTACACTCTAGTACTACTGCGTACGTTTTCTCAACCACTTGAATGCAATGCAATTCTCTAATGTTTCACATCTGTTCAGACCACAGTTTGCCCAAGTGCCATTGAAACCACAGCACTTCGAAGCCATAGCTCATGGCAGTCGCTACTATATAAATACCATATAACATAACAAATGCCTAGGTACTCATGCCATTGCCCAGACATTGGCATTTTACACTCAGGAACTCTCACTGCATGCCAATATTCCCCATGTACTCGCAACATTTGGCAGATATTGTTATTGTTTGACCAAGTACTCACATTAAATGACAACCTCACCCCATAACCTACCCACTTCTTGGCCCTTCCCTATACTGCTTTGCTATAGCTTCAAAGAGCTCTCAAGTGCCAACCATGTAACCTAAGCTTACAGCTTACAGGGACTGCCCCCATCTCCGCCTTCCCTTTCTTCCACATGGAGAATTGTGATCAGCATCCAAGCAGTAGATAAGTCACTATACAGGGAGCCTAACATGCATACATACTTGAAAGACGTTTTTCTTAGCTCAATAACATTCCCAATTACTGTTGCAAGTACAGTGTGACAAATCCAGGAAATTCGTCCCTTCTCCCCAAGGGGGGAGCCATCCTGGGACTAGGGAGGTGAGCCTGTTACGTTCAAAACTCCCTAGGGGAAAGGGCATGTGGGATACCACAGGGTGCAACATCCCTCCGTAGAGGACAAGGAATCCCCACTCAGGGCTTTTACTTATCCTCCCTCAAGTACACAATCCCATTAGCTCGTTGGCTATATGGGGACTGAGCAAGGCAATGATGTGCAAGGCCCTTTTGAAAAGGCTGGCGTGGTTTCTGACCCTTTAGCAATCCCCGCATTACGTGAACCAAGAATACATAGGATGTAAAATCTCATCTTAGCCTGAACCATAAAGAGGCCGGACAAGCAGCAACAGGGAGAAAGAAACACCAGCTAAGGCACCCGCGAGGGAGGAAGTCCTGCCGAGTCGACCACAACTGAAGGGAGCCCTGCAGAGCTTAGTCGCAGGTGAAGGACATCCTGTGGAGTCAGCCACAAGAGATGTACTCCTGGGAGGCAGCCAGATGCAGGAGGCATTCTAAGCTGCCGATCCGCAAAGCCAGACGAATGCTGCCCTCTCACAATGCGGACAACCGAGCAGGAGTTCAGACTGCTGGGCCGCAGCAGGAGACCACCTCTACCAAGGAATATTGCTACAGCAAACCAGGTACGTAGTGGTCAAAAGGAAGAGGGCCGGGAGATCCAGCTAAAGTCCAAGAGGGGCTGAGAAACAGAAACAAGAGACCCCAAGAGGGGGTGGGAGACGAGATCCAGCCAGACGATGTGGAGGAGAGGAATCCCTAAACTGAGGTTAGAAACCAGATATCCTAGGGCAGGATGAAATTAAAAAAGGACTCCAGGGTGGGGTTCAAGAACCAGAACCCCAAGACAGGGTGTAAGAAACAAGGTCCCAAAGTGGGACATGAGAGGTGATTCCCCAATAGGGGAAAAACAATATCCCCAGGTGGGGTGAGAATCAGTAGCCCAAGACAGAGAGCGACCTGCAAACCCTAACATGGCTGAGAGAAACAGTGTTCCGAAGCTGAGCACCCACAGCTCAACTATACATTTCAGAGACTATACATTTCAGACACTTATTTCATGAGAAAAGGAAGAATAAACAGACTATGGACTGCATCATCAGGAACATAGCCTGAGAGAAGATATAGGGCAGGGACAGGAACCATTCATCACCAGAAGAGAGGAAAACTGAAGAGACTTTTTTGGAAATATACAATCAGGCATGTGGCCTGAGATAGGCCAGAGAGGCATTTGGGGAGGGGGGGTCAGAATCAATCCACGATATCCAGGGTCGAGAGAAATCCCTTATAGATTTTTCTGGATAAATGTGTGTTAATCTTTTGTATTGGTAAAAAAGGACAGATCTTAGGATAGATTGGGGTTGGACAGAGGACTGAATTTTGTTCCTTTTCATCCTGCTAAGCACCCTTTGTTATTTTCCTTAGAGATAGGGTAAAGAACATCTTAGAAGTTAGCGACAGAATAGGCCCGATGTCCTTTAGTGCAATAAAATTCACGCTGCAAACATGATCTCTTGTCCATCTCCCAAGTCTGGCTCACGGCAACAGTAAAACTTGTTTTTTTTTTTTAAATCCTCATATTTTCTGTTGTCAATGGCTGAAGGGAGGTTATTGGCTTTTGCCCCACTTTTAACTGAGGGTGAAATGTGAAATAGATTCCATAGCACCATTAGATGCTTTTGCGGCCGCAGTCTCGTAGAGTACCCTTCATTTATGCAATTATCATAAATTTGAGAAAATGAAAATTAATTCCTGTTAAATATTCTGGTCTCTCGTTTTCTACTTACAACTTTTAAGTACAATTGAATAAAACTGGATTTAAAATCACGTGAATTCAATGAGGTTGGGTTTAGATTTCAGTGTGGGGTTTGCACATACATGCAAGCATACCCCATTTCATTCCGGAGACGTTGGTAAAGTCCTACATTTTCATTTGCTTTTTAATACGTGCAGTCTTGCATTTCCCGATTATAAATCAAGGACAAAATAGCCCTACAATGAAAAGAAAAATAAAGACAAGGGGTGGGGGGACACATCATCCTGGGGTGCAATACGGTCTAGAAGATGCCCAGCATTCAGCCATGGGCTTCATGCTGTGCATCAATGACATGCGGTCAGGGGTCGAAGTAATCAGGAGGGCAAGCTAAAAACCAAGAAGAGCCCGGGTAGTTTGACACCAAGCCCTAATAGGGGATACTTTTGATTCTCCAGTACAACTTGTGCCGTACAAAATGGTCCATGCAACAACTTTGGTGCTGACTTTGGAATATGGTTAAAGAGGAATAAAGATGCACCCTAATCATGTTTATAAGACCTGTATTTTCAGTATTTTATAAGTATGGGCAATCATGCAAAAGAAGCAGCAAGCACTCACATTCAGATGAGTCCATCTAGAAATACAGACTCACTGTCCCTCTAGTGTGAAAAAATGCCTGCTGTCCGTCAAGCATTCCAGACTCAAATGAATTCAAAATAAATCCTAACAAGACATACTTTGTCTGCTAATATGCAGCATCATATCAGAAAGCCCTTCCTTGTGACCTGATCAGTTTGCCCCTTGTGCCCACCCAAAAGAGGCAGAAACCCATCAGGGATTTATACAGGGCTTCAAACCCACCCTCTAGGAACAGCTGGCCTGTGACTATCCGGCTTTTATAAGATGGGGAGAATAAATCAAAAGGTTTTCCTCCATCTCTTATCCTCAATGAGTCATGGTGAGAAATTCTTTGGTCTCCCCCCCCCCCTCGATTTTAACAACAGTATTTACCAGGGCCCTCAGGAAAACTGAGTGCATAATGCGGCGGGATGCATGCCGCTTAAGCTGAAAAAGGCAATGTTCAAGAATCATTGTGGACTACCTACCCTTGCTTCCTTACTCAGACTGCAAGCGTATCACCATTGTGATAGACTCATCCGAATGCAGAGATATAGAAGATGAAGGACTGGAGACTGCTCTTTTTCAGGGCTTGCAGCGAAACGTTGAAACGGTGTGCACCAATTTGTCTTCTCCGAATCAGATTTTTACTTAACGAGGCACGATTCGCTCACTATTTCCTTAGCTGGTGATCAGGCTTCAGTCTGTCAAAAGGGCCAAGATACCTTCAGGCTAAATATAGCACATTACAAAACTCTAGAATACATACAAACTGTCTAGTCTGCTCTTGGGCATTTGTAATACATAAACATTAAGTGGTGGAATGTGTGCATTACAGACTAGAAACTCGCCTCATTCACTTTGTTGTAACTGTATAATTTAGGAACTCCCTTAGCAATGCCTCACTTCATTAAGCGCCAGCTTGTTGCGAGTCATCTAGAAAATATTTAAAGCATGATGGGGCATCGGCAAATCTCCACATGAGGCGCGAGCTGTCATGCTCCAAGCATGTTACGAACTAGCTCCCCCATTCATAATATTTAGCTCCTGCACACCCGATGATTCCTGCGCCTGGGAAATACTTTTTCCACCTGCTGTGACTAATTGACTTCTTTTAGACAATTAGTCACAGCAGGAGCAGAGGGGCGAGTAGAGGCTAAATCCTCCACACAGCCCTCACTTCTACAAACCAAGAGCCAACACAATCGTAAAAGGTAAAACAGTTAAAAGATCTACCTCATTCGTCTTTAGTGATAACAGGCTATACTTTTAAGAGGGGTGTGAATGAGATCCAAACATCAAAGTAACTGTCCAAAATAAAGGGGATGTACAATGAAGGTTCTATAAAAAATAAACATACGCTAAACACAGCATCTGCAAAAAAACTAAATAGAAAACAGTATCCAAAACGCACCCCTGTGTAAAGGACAGATAAGATGCAGGTAACACTTAGTATGAATAGAGGGGTGATGACAAATTATTTACCACAAAAAGCATATGGCTTATGATTAAAAAAAGGTGCATAAGTGACCCAACCAGTCTCTAGGGCCCAAAGTGTACGGTGGGCAGTTATTGGACAAAAGTACCTTATTTCGGACCTTTGGCAGTTCAACGGCATCTAACCTGGCTTGGAGTACGTTGGATCGTGTGGGCTCAAGCGGGTGTCGAGCAGGTTCCAAGGCAGTAGCTCCTTGCGGTTCAAAGGTGGCGTTCAGTGAAGGTCGGGCGGTCACCAGGATCTGTTTGAGTTCGGATTGGCTTGCAACTGCCAGGAAGGATCGATGACTGGCGATCTATCGGTTTGAACCGGCAGACAGCGATGATTCCAATTGATGATCCCGTTGCTCGGCAAAGCAGCAATTTGAAGGCAAGTCGGGTTGAGCCATTACGTAACCCCTGGTCCCAGTCATCAAGTGACTCTCCAGCAATTCCAGTCAGGTCCCGGTGACAAGCAGTTGATTGCAGCCTAGCAAATGACAGGGCTCTGCGAAGGCACAATGCAGTGCTGAGCTGTTTCAAGATGTAGGCACTGTAGTTCAAGGAATGCCAAATGCAGCACCGAACAAATCTCTCGGTTTTGATGCCGGTGAACACTGCGCGACCAAGGTTTGACCTGTTTGATGAGACAGAACAAGGAGCCTTAGCTGATCTGGTCCTCCCGATGCTGCGATAACCACTCGAGGGGCTCTAGGACAGGAGGAGTCCTCCCAGGGTCAGGAAGGAAATGTAGATTCAGAGAGAAACAAGATGGTGGAACTTTCTTCCAACTGTAAAGAGCACCTTCGGTTGTTGAGAAGGAGGGGTGCAAGTTTTAGGCCCCGCTGCGATTTCGGTTAAGACGACTGTAGAAGGCAAAGGGACGGGCAGGAGGGTTACCCATAGAGGTTGATTGTAGTCGAAATATAGCGGATTTTAGTGGTAGCATCACATGTATAATGAGACTCCATTTTAGAAGGTAGACGCCATTTTTTAGGCCTAGTGCCATGACTATGCTTGCATGTGAACCGTTACTCCAGAGGGTTAGAAAGGTGGGTGCGCGTTCTTTGCTCACAGCACTTCAGCCCTGTAGAAGGTTCATTTCCTGAAGACAGACACACACTGCTCTTTATTAAGACTTAACAATACATGCAACCCCGAAAGAATGTGCCCTGCGATGCCAAGAGAAGGCCAGAATAGATCATTAAAGAGGTATCCCACGAGAAGACGGTGAGGGCTTTAGGCCTTCACTAGTTCAGATCTACAAATTATAATAGCCCAAGACCCCCAAACCCTAACAGAAACATTCCAGTACCCCATCCAACCCAAGACCATTGGTCACAAAAAGTGATCAATTGATCAAGAAGAACAGAGAGCAGAGGCAGCCAGATCCCACTAGTGGCCCATGTATTCGTGCTGCGAGCTACCAGGGGAGAAGGCAACACATTTACGCATGGGTGAGAAGGCCATGGAGACGCCAACATGTCTGGCAAAGGAGCGTGGGTACACATAATTCTGAGAAAGTTATTGCGACCTCTAAAGTAGCCACCTCACTCATGTCCTTGGTATCAGGTGCACGGTAGAGTTAGAAATGAATGATTTGTATAACCCAAGTGCCAAATACAGTTTGACAACAGAAGAACCCCACATGGTAGAAGGTGGATAGACGATGCTGGACCAATCGCATGGTGACCTGTATGGAGCAGGCTATATGTGTATAGGGTCACACAAACCAGGTACTTGGATTTGTATCCTATGTGACGTACATCACTAGTGACGCTGTATACTTTTAAAAACTAACGCCCATGCTTTTTTCATTAGAGCACTCCATTGCAGCAGAGTTCTTTGTTTGCACGCACTTGTATTTTTGTGAGAATAATCCTTGTTCTTCTTGCGGGAGGTGTGCTGGGCCCTTTTTCCCTAGCGGTTGCATTTTTTCTGGTGTAAACATTGAGGGGTTTCTCTGCACTGTCACTGTCTACACGATTCCTAACCTCTTCTCTTTTCAGTAGAATCAAAGGCCTTGAGATATGCATCACCCTGATGGGAGGCCAAGTCTTTTGTGAATGGGTGTGCCCTTTAATTCCTGTCACCAGGCCAGCTTCCTGTGGAGTGGGCGTCTTTCTTGAGAGATTACCTGCACTCACAAAGGAACAGAGGAAATCCCCCAAGCTACTCCCTGCCAGCAGTGGCAAGGTCCATCCTGTCTGGGGAGAATACACAGCATCCTTCTACAGCTCAGCTGGGCTCATAGACCTAACACGTGTGATAGCAAATTACTGTGGTTTGTAATAATTATGAGAGGTACCATCCACCAAATCATAACTCCACTATGGCTAACATTTAAAGAGTCCTGTGCCACCAGGAGGGTAGATACATAATTACATGGTTTTGGTACAGGGGTGCAGATCGTAAATTCTACTCCTGCGCAGTAGAGACTTGGTTGTGAAATGGGCAGCTGTGACCCCTGAACCTGCTCTGTGCCACTGGTAGAGCATGCGCTGCAGATCAGGATACTGATGCAGCAGGGCACAGGTACACACTATGCTTTTGGCATGGCGCATATGAAAGGGGATTCGATTGGCAGATTAGCTTTCGGAGATGGAATTACCTGTATAATTGCATTAATTAATAAAAATCAGCCTGAGCTTCTACACCCTTGCCAGATGGCAATTCCTCACACCTACGCAAATGCTTATATCACCCTCCCCCTGCAAGGCGCTTAAGTACTTAACAAAAAGGGCAACTCCCAGAAATCCTTATGTTATTAAATGCACTTATTGACCTGTAAACATAATGCCTCAGTACCATGGAGATTTCTGGTCAAGTAACTCCACACCTTTAGTCACTGACTGACCAGAGCAAGGTGGTAACATTGCTGTCTGTGCCACAGCCCGCTAATACTACAGTACAGCTCTGGGTGCATGTTCCCAGTAGGGTAGCTGAGATGCCAATCTTGGATTGCAATAAGGAAATAACGGACTTGTTTTTCAAGTATTGTTAAGGCCAATATGACTAAGAAGGCAAGTGCAATGCAATTCAAACATCTGAATGGGCATTATTGAAGGAGGTGGTTACCAAACAGGGCTGCACTACGCAGTACATAATCTAATTGAAACAGAGGTCTCTCTGTGTGTCCCAAAACATATACCTAGAGAGAAAGGTCCATTTCATTTATATTGGGTACTGCAGTGATATAATATGGTCCCGGGGTACCTTTCAGAGAACCTCGTCTGAACAATATCCGGCTTGCAGTCCTCAATTAGGGTTTGTTTGTTTCATTACTTGTATTGCGCTCCAGACCCGTAGGTATAAGGGCACATTGCATAAGAGAACTTATAGCTTAGTTACACATAGTATATTCACATTTACATAGTACAGTTAATTATGCAGAAAAAGAGTCTATATACATCAGAGCTTGTAAATGGCATTGATACGGAAGTCATCTATCAGTATCCTAAAGGAGGCAGATGGTCAGGCACACATGTGTGCGCTGGATAAGGGTAGTCCGGGGTAACCCAGAGGTGGGTTGGATCATGGCTTTACTGATAGAAAGTTTTACTTGTTGGAATATTTAAGCCATCTTCTGAGATTCTGACGGAATTTTATGTAGGATTGCCCCTTTCGTGTAGGAGAAGGTAGTGAGTTCCATAGTTGGGCCGCCTTGACCATGAAGCTGCGGCCCCCCACTCTGGAGAGTTTAAATCTAGGGACTAATAGGCAGTTAGTGCTAGATAGTCTGGTATGTCTTGTTGGGGTTTTCCTGGTAAATCTCTCAGTCAGGTAACAAGGAGCAGCTTTGTTCAAACATTTATGAACAGGTGAGGTGGCTTTCAATTGCATTTTGTCATGTGTTGTCAGCCAGTTGTTTATTCTTCTGGTTTCGGAGATGTGTTCTCTCCTGGAAATTCCAAGGGCAGCTCTAAGAGCATTGTTCTGCAGGGTTTGGATTTTTTTAGTAATCTCCGTGTTAGCACCGATGTAACTTCGACAGAAAGTGCTCTGGCCAGGGTCAGGCAGCTCTTATTGGACAAGAAGGGTTTGCCTGCTCTAATAAAATTGCAAGTATATGCAGTGGCAGATGCCATTACATTAACTTGCTTCCTGAATGAGTGGGTGGAGTCCAGGTAAAAACCCTATGTTTTAACCTCACTGGCCACTGTGATGGGGTTGTTATCAACGTTAAAGGTAGAGTATTTGGTCCCAGTTTGTTGAGGGGGTACCCAGGATGATGATCTCCGTCTTATCATTCAGGCATAGTCCATGGGTGGCCATCCATGCCTGGATGATGAGATAATACCTTGTTCACCAAGGCCAAATCATTTTCGTAATCTCCAGAAAGTGGAATGAGAATCTGGGTATCATCAGCATAGTTGTAGGTGACACCAAGATTATCCAGATCGTCGAAAAGGGGCTTCGTGAAAATGTTATATAAAAAGGTGGGAGAGACACATGATCCTTGGGGCACCCCGCAGGTGATGGGGATGGGATCTGCAGTGGCGGAGAAGACCCTCACGGTCCTGTTGTTGAGAAAGGATTGTATCCAGGCTATGGCTTCCTCTGAGAAATGGGCAGCTGAGTCGAAGTGGCTGCAAAGGACCTTGTGGTCCACAAGGTCAAATGCAGTTGATGTCCAGAAGGAGGAGTAGGGCCGAGTTCCCTTTATCCCTAAATTCGTCAATCTGGGCCTTAAGGCTGTTTCAGTGCCATGCTGTGGCTGAAAACCAGACAGGGTGCGTGTGAAGTGCCCTAAATTTGCTCTGTAGAGAAATGGCAAATTCTGGGCAAAATTCACCCACTCATCTAATTTCGGCAGAAAAGAACAACTGGTAATGTTCCATACATTTGGGATTTCAATTGCATTTTGTCATGTGACTGAAATTTCTACCAACTGAGGAATTCAAAAAGTTGTGGCCGCTTAACTGGTCAAACTTTCGTGCAAAAAATTGAAGTTTCAGTCAAAACACAAAATTCAGTAAAATGTTCAGAGTTTTGTCAGTGAAGCTCAAGTGGAGAAGAATTTCACTGATTTCACTTTGCCAGCTGTAATTTCATTCACGCCGTCATAAACGTATTATTTTCCTTGTGTAACAGTTGCCCAAGAGTAGGAAATATTCTGCTGAAATCGCTCCACACAGGAGTCAATTCAAAGGCTAATTTGCAAGTAAGCTACTGCTACTATCCAGGGTGGGATTGGGGATTAGTTCAATCTTTTAAAACGAAAATGATGCATAATGACCTGCGTTAATGACCCTTTAGCACATTGTGATTTCCCAGTTTGCAGCAGATGCAGAGCTGGTGCAATGCTTTTAGGGGCATTCCACCGTGCGTCCCATTTGTGACTACGACCCGGGGCATGCAATATCTAGAAGGCACTCCCTTACCACACCTAGATTTGAGCATCTGCACAGAGACGTGGAACTAGAGCATCGGCCACAGTCCCCCGGCCGGCACATTAGAGGGCATGGGGGTTAGGCACAAGATGGGCAGAGAGGAGGCTCACGCAGCGGGAGGGCGGCCGCAAGGCACCTACACAGTAAATCGCCAAGGCAACACAAACCAAAAAGGTGAGAAAAACATCAGGGTGTGGGGGGCGACCCCCAATAGCACAACAAAAGAGAGGCGGGGATAACACTGGCATCAATGATGCCTCCAGTCTGATACCCAAGGTTGTCACATTTTTACTTTTGACTATTAGGTAATAATCCGAAACTATTGCATTACAGTACAGCTAGGGAGAAATGACACTTGAGGAGGGACACAAAGCTTGTAGGGGTTTGGCTATTTACCCACCCATTGACTGGCAATCCTACTCCATATGGCCATTCCCACCCAGAGCAGATCCTCCTGGGATCTCTTTGAGCTCGCTTTAATCAAGCCTTACTATCAAACTCTGCACTGGAAGTGCCCACTAGTGTTTTTTAAAAAGCAGTATTCAGAAAGTTAATTACTTAATTGAAGCAGTAAACGCTCTACTGATGGAGTAATGTCTTAATCGGGTCTTAAAACGAGCATTGGCAAGTATTAGACATTTGCCAGACACAGCTATTACACGCCCACGTACTCGCACCGTTTTGCAGATGCTACGATCGCCCGTTAATACCACTACGGCAGGGCCTGGTAAATAAATGTCCCATGCCTACACAAAACCTAAAGAAAAACTGTTGGCGATGCTTGTTTCAATAAAGTGAAGGGGAGGGGGTGCACTAGGCCTGGGGTCTCCGATTGCATGCCCCAACCATACCAGGTTTTCAAGATACCCACCATGTTAATAGTTCCCTATCAGAATCACTGTAATCAAAAAGCTGTGCCTATCCTGGGCGCATCCCAGTTACTTGCGTAATGTTGTGGTGGGGGGGTTTTGCCACCGGTTTTCAAGCCATACGGTCAGCTCAGAAATTGTAGTATGCTTTTACAAATAAACTACTGTATACTATAAATTCATAATGAGGCTGGATCGTAGACATAGTGCTCAAAGTAGCTGACATATTAAAATAACTGTTTATTTTCCACAAGCTCATAACGAAGCCGTAAGGGAATTAGGACTCAAGGCCAGCTTTGCTTTATGCTTCGATTGACCAAATGACTCCCATCAACTCAGGCTATTTTTTCAGCACAGGGCTGTTTTTTTCAAGGAATTCTGGCACTTTAGTTCAATGGCAATGAACAATACAACTCCCAGAATGCATTATTTACGTAAATTAATGCAAATGATTGGATGACTCGTGTTCTGGAGACAGTTTGCAGGGGATTTGCAACCAGTGGCACTCCAGTTGGTTTGGATCACAACTTCGATGGCACCTCAGCATTTTCTACTATGGTTATGAACGCCGAGAGTATTAGTACAAGCAGCTGGAGAGTCAAAGGTAGCATGCATGCACACTCATGGCCTACATGAATCATGCATAGTTTAGGCTTGGCTTGAGTAAATATAGTAACACTTTAGTGCAACCGTAGACAGTGCAGGCACAACCACCGGGCGAGGAGCCCAACCCATGGAATTGCTCACAGCGACTTATATCTCCAGGCTTCCGGGAATCAGTTAGAGGTTTTTTACGTGCACTTTTTCTACGTATTTTCGGTGGAGTTTTTTCCACCCTTCCCACTACTGGCAATTGTTCACGTGTGCGTACCTGCTCGGCATTGTCCTGCACGGCTGTGCCCATGGCCTTTAGCCCGGCTTGCAGCTCGGCGATGTCCACTTTGCCATCCTGGTTAAGGTCCAGCTTCTTGAAGAGCTCGGCGTACCTGGTCTTTACGTCCTCCTCGCAGGCGGCGTGCGGCAGCAGCAGGCCCCGCGCGAACTGCAGCATCGCTGCGGACCCGGACACCAAGTGGGGGATGGAAAGGGGCCTTACGTGGAGCGTTCACGGAGGAGTGGGAGTCTGCGCCGGGGCTCGGGGCTTTCGGAGCTGTGTCACCCGTGAGATGGGACCGGAGCTCACAAAGTGCAGGGAATGGAGGGGCAGCGCAAGCTAGGAGAAGCAGAACCGTGCACTGTTGCGGCTCGGGTGAAGCCAGGCGGGGGAGGCCACACGCTGGGGCTTCCCTGGGGGCTGGGGTGAACCAGGGGAGGGGAGCCGCAGAGAGAGACCGGTCGAGCTTCCTTTGGCTCGCCTCTTGCTGGTCTGGGCGGGGTCCAAAGTGCTTGAGTCAGTTACTAGTAATCCCTGAACACACACGCATTCCCCCAGCCGAGAAACGGGGCAACGCCCAGAGGAGGGAGGAGGAGAATCCGACGTCTCGAGTAGGAGGGACCGTAGCTCCACTCCAGCTTCGAATCGAAAGCCGGTGTATGGAAGAGTGAGACCAGAAGAGCAACTCAGTGCTTGTTGAGCTCCCACAAAACCACCCTTGCCTGGCGGTCAGTGCTCCCCCGATGCATTTCGCCCGCACAGAAGCTTGAGCTCGTCAATTCTTATAGCATGCAGAACAGTCGGTGTGTTTAGACCGACATTTACCCTTAATTCACATAATCAGTGGAGGCAGTGAGTGATAACCCAATGAGGACTGAAGCATTGTGTATGTTTGGCAATAAAAGGCCGTGGTTTTTATTGCACATAACATCATTGTAAAAAAACGTAATTTGTACAGTATCTGGTACAAATTCACACAATAAAACAATGTACACTTTTGGGCAGGAGGTGCAGGGTTGTGTCCCTGCCGCCATCTTGTTCCCACGACGTTGTGGGCAACGTTCTTTACCCTCTTACCATTTTCTTCTCCCTTCTTCTTTTCTCGGGTGGGTGGGGTTTGGGGAGAAGAAAGTTTCTGCATGCGCAAAACACTTGTGGTGCTCCGTCCGCAGTACCAGTGAACTGCTTTCTGTCTTCATAGTTCCTCCTGATATCCTTGCAGTTCCGCCCTTGGCTATGCATGGGTTTCTGGGGGCTTTTGTGTCCTCTACCACCACCTTTCCCCTGGTGCACCTTTGATGGCCACTTCCCTTCTTACTGCCTTTCCTGGGCGTAAGGGCTCAGCACTTGCTAGTTCCTTGGCACCCTGGTGAGAAAACCTGACCCTGCCTAAACTAAAGGAGGGTGGCAGAGGAGGGGTGGAGTGCGGTGTCTCGGCGGCGCCATGTTGCTCATGATGCTGGTGGCAGCATGTGTTCTGTCCAGTGCCTTAAGTAGCACTACAAAAATGAGCCGGGGGTCATCAAGGGGGCGTGGCCTAACGGCAGGGGTCCTGCTGAGCCGTTAGGCCAAGCCCTGGCTCAAGCACCCCTGCCAGGCAGCCTTTTGTAGAGATCAGCACGCTCTCCCCATATGGGGAGAGGGTGCTGATCTCTGCATTTATTTTCTTTTGGCTTGCCTGGCAGAGGATAGCGCCTCACCTATTCAGCGTTAATGGAGGGACAGCGTCACCATTAAGGCTGAAAGAGGAAAGCCACTGGAAGCGTAGGCCTTTTTTCCTAAAGACTGAAACTCCCGCGAGTCCGCGGGAGCTTCAGGATTTAGGAAACAAGGCCTCTGCTTCCAGCGGCCTCACGCTTTCTCCACAATAGTGGAGCCGGCCCACAGGCATCTCTTGCTTTAAGGGATGCCTTGCAGGAGCGACGCCACCATTATGGCAGAAAGGCATTTTTTTCTGAAGCATGAAGCTCTTGCACAGGAGTCGCAATCTATTCATTTTCGTCTGCCTGCGTTTTTTATTTGCATCTGTACATGTGTAAAACAGCATGATATCTTCATTCGTTTTGTAGCATACGTTTCTTCATCTTGATCCCAAGATGCCACTTATCTTCGATACTTTCTTGATGCTTTATAGAATATCTGCATTCTCTAGTCTCTGCATCTCTTCTAGGTACGTCAGTTCTGCTCTGTGTGATGTCACCATTCATCTTCATCATCCAACCATCCTGTTTCTTCCGGGATTTTATTCAAATGGCCATCATACTGTCTCATATGCAGGTATGGTTTTCTCAATGGGAACCTTGCTTCCAGGATTCTCCTTGGTATCGGTATTTTCACTGGTACCGCACATGTCTCACACTCTGGCTCCCAACATATAGGCAAGATGGGCAAGGTTATTGATGTGGGGTACTTAGCTCCTTCTCTACACTCCCCCCTCTGGGCGATTCATCGACCACTCTCCATCAGCCTTCACATCTAAACATCCTTATCTGAAGAAATGCTTCTTTGGGATCCATATCTTTATGACTCCCTTTAGGCATCCAGCTGATTTCACATGCTCATCCTTCTTCCACGTCATGAGCATGCACTGTCCACTTGGACTGCAGTAGATCCATCTTCCCACATACCTCTTATTGTTCCTTGGATACAGGAATTTCGTTCCCTCAGGTGCATGGATACTGGCCTTCACAAAGTCTCTAATTTCTTCATCTGTCAGATCTCTGGCCTTCCATCCTGATTCAACATCGATCATGATTTTCATCCCTATGGCTTTCTTTGCTGTCTTCTTGCATTGTGTGATTATTATCTTGACCACATAGAATCCAAGCAACACCAACACGATCAGGGCTCCAAGGAACTTGAACATGTTTGCCATCCATTGTAGAACCCAAGAAAAGAGTGATCCAAAGCAACTGTCATCAGCAATGTCTCCTACTTCGTCAATCATCTGGACGTGTAGCTTTGTTAGCATTTCTATGGCCTCTGTCAAGGTGCCATTCTCGTCATTGTGAGAAGGTGTGAATGTGCAACATGATTCTCCAATTTATGCACAAACACCTCCATCCATTTCTCTAATCATGTCTAGGACATATCTATTCTGAAGAGTCATCAGTCTTATGGCTCTCATCTCTTCTCTGATAGCATTGAATCCCTTTATGGTTGTGTTGATCGTCTGCAGCCATTCCCATCTGGTAATCTGCAGCCATTTGGTATTTGCTCCAACCTGAATTCTTGGCATAAAGATCAACGTGAATACCGACAAAGTCTGGCTGAACAGTCTGTGCTCATACGGGATGGAGTCAAAGGCTTCTATGGGTTTAGCAGAGAAATAGTTCTCCCTCTTCATTCGATTTATCAGCTCCACAGATCTCTTCTTCCTCAGGTGAGCATCTGCTTTCGAGAAACTGTCAAGATTCAAATCACTTTTAGGAAACACCAACGCTGGAATATGAACATTCACTAGTGTGCATGTTCCTCCCCAATCTTTGGGTGGCTTCATATTAGCTTTAGATCCACATGCCCAATAGTGTCATAAACCATCCAAGTATCTTATAAAAAAGGATACAGTTAACCATGAAGGATGCAATTGGTAGGGCTCTTCCGGATCCTTGATGAATCACACGGTTTGATAATAGTGAAGTCAAAAATAGACCTTCCAAATGATACAGCTCTCTGATTAATAAAACAGGCAGATAGAGGGATCACTGGAAAGGGCGTGGGAACATCATTGGAAGTCAGCCTAGGATACAATAAAGTATAATGAGAAAGTGTCCCAACTTAAACTCTCACTAAAAGCACAACAATAGCACCTAGTACAACACTAACCTGTAGACTTAGAACTGGAGGCTCCGCCAAAGTCTCTGAAGAAATCCAGGAAATAAAACAATGACAAAAGAAGGGAAGGTTAGTAAGGGAAACGTATCCCGAATGGCATGAGGCTCACGCTAGATACCGGGTTGGTGCACCACAGAATAGCGTCCAAAGTAATGTGCACAATCACCTTCAAATAAACAGTTGTCGGCAAAACTTCCTTTCCCACGTTGAACAGAAATACTGAATTGAAGTCCACCTGTTATCTCATCACAGGTGCCAGGGATTAAATCCAAAGCAAAGCACAACTTGCGTGTGGAATTGCACGTTTAAAGAGTTCAGAAAACCGCGTGCAGTTTCACACGCAACCAATTTCCACGCAGCCAGGAAAGCCGTACGTTAAGAGTTCAAGAAACTGCGTGTGTTTATACACCCGACTAAGTACACGCAGCCAGGACAGCTGCACTTGAAGAGTTCAGGAAACCGCGTGAGATTGTACACACAACAAATGTACACGCAGCCAGGAAAGCAGCACGTGAAGATTTTAGACATCCGCCTGTGTTTTTACATGTGACAAAGTACATGCAGCCAGGACAGCCGCACTTGAAGAGTTCAGGAAACCACGTGTGGTTTTACACGTGACAAAAGTACACGTAGCCATGACAGCAGCGCTTGAAGAGTTCAGGAAACTGCATGTGGTTTTACACGCAACAAACTTACACGCAGCCAGGAAAGCAACCCTTGAAGATATCAGGACCCCGCGTATGTTTATACACGTGACTGAAGTACACGCAGACAGGACTGCCAGAACTCGCGTGTGAAGGAAAATGGACAGCTGCCGAAGGTAGCGTGTAGAAGGATACACACGCAACAAACTTACACGCAGCCAGGAAAGCAGCCCTTGAAGATATCAGGACCCCGCGTATGTTTATACACGTGACTGAAGTACACGCAGACAGGACTGCCAGAACTCGCGTGTGAAGGAAAATGGACAGCTGCCGAAGGTAGCGTGTAGAAGGATACACGTGAACAGGAAAAGCTGCCATAAGTTCTTGAATGCAGCTCCAGGGATTCGCGTGTGGAAGTAACACGTAGGGGAAAGCCAAAGATGTCACTGAAGAGATGCGAGGACGCAGATCCAGGTTTCAGCTACCAAATGCCATGTTGGTTCAATCAGAAGCAGCGAGTGATGTCTCCACGCTGCTTATGAACATAATGCAGTAATACACGTGACTACCCTGAATCACATGAATTCAACTACGTGAATAATGCAAACATAGTTTTCCAGGCAAGATGTCAAACAACCTCCATTTAGAATAGAAAGGCTTAGCAGTTCTATGAGCCTAACCCGTTCTGTGTGAAGGCGATGTTCCAGGTCCAGAGGTAATATGTCTACCATGCCTGACAAATAGTGATCCACGATTACTGCTGTCCCGATGTTCATTCCTGATGCCTCAAAGATACAATCACATTTCTGATTCTCTCCAACTTTTCTTGTGCAATTGTTTCTGAAGCACAACTTTGCACTCTCCAAAGGCACTATCTGCAAGGGTCCTCCTCTGTCTTCGACCCAAGTCAGTAGTTTAGCAAGTCTCGGCCATAATGGCTTGCATCCCTCTTGGGCATTCCAAATAGTCGATTCAGGATGATTAGTTACCATCCAGGTTCTGCAGATAACCAGTCCTTCTTCCCAGCCATCAGGTGACAACACTGATCCCCAAATCTGCATCTGGCCTCTGTTTTTCCAAATTTGAATGTCGTCTGCAGATGTTCCTGCAATCTCAAGCCTTTTATTTATTTCCCATTTGATTCCAGCTACTTTCACTCCAGGCCTTTTGTATCTGATCACATGATTCTTGAAATCTGTTTCTTGTCTTCGTATCCTGGACATAATCATCTTCGTCTGGATCTGTCCATTCAGTTGCCCATTTGAGATAGGCATCTTGGCCCATGAACTGGCCTCTTGTATGACAGAATGTTATGTGCGAAAGACAATGTGCTGTCTGGACGTCTATTTCAATAGCTATGAAGATATTAAACTTCCCCATGCTATAAAGCGGAGTGCACATACAAGCATTTATCCTTCGAGGTTCTCCTTCCTACTTCCTTCATATGCTGATATCAAATGTTATTCCCCAAATGTGATGTACTGTCCAGGTAATCATTTTGCTCATGAGCATCCTCCCTAGTGTAGAGGAGGTCCCAAATGCAGCCCGCACTCCAACCGTCCATTTTGAAGTACCAGGAACGTTCACGCCGAAATATGTGACGTATGATGAGCAAATAAACCAGCTCAGAGCTGCAGTGGGGTTCTGCCCAGTACCTATCAGAAGAACAGCACCCATTGAAGTACCAGTTCTGAGGAAACCATGGACAGTAAGGTATCCATTGAGAAAACCATATCAACAAATGAAACGAAATGAAGATCGTCTAAATACAGTCCCTGAAGAAACCAAAAAGGTCTTAATGGAACACAAATGGTGACATCACGAGAAGCAAGACTGATTCACATATAGAAGAAATGACGACCAGAGGATGACGCAAAGAGACGAAACGCTATGAGCCAAGAATATCGTAAACTTAAAGTGAAAGGACAATGTCAAATGTAAGAAGCTTAAGCCATGAGCATGACAAAGATATCCGACCATTTTACACATGTACATATGCTTGGAACCGCAAGAAAGCTAAGAAAAATGTGCAGCTTGCTATGCTTAGTTGAAAGAGATACTATACATAATCTACCTCAAAAGAAGCATGTTATTTAAGTGCATTTCCACTTTGCACAAGAAGTAGAATCAACCCAAGGTTACTAAAGGCCACACAAAGAGGGCTTCGTATTCAACAAATCGAGAATAGACAGCAGAAACGAAACTCAGCAGAGGCATCTTGTGCCAGAAGAGCCAAGGTCGTATCACTAGAAGAGATGAACAGTAGTTACAATTAATTGAAGCTAAAAACAAAATATTCTGCCTCTGGAAGGTAAAGATAAGAAGATGAAGGCAGGTGGTGAGTGAAACGAAAATCAAATACACAAATTATGAGGAAAAGAGGCAAATTCACAATGTCTAAATCACGTGACCACCCGAGCAAGAAGAAGAGTTTCACACCTACGCATGGCAGCAGGCCAGGCGAAGATATCAGAACTTTCCAGGCAGGAGATGCAGTCTCGAGACCAACCACAGAGAAATAATTGACACATAGCTACTAAAGTGATGATTGATTGTAACAATAGTTGAAGGAAGGCCAGGGAACCAAGGGGCACCCCGCACCTGGCCGACCATTCTGCGTGCTGCTAAGTAAAGTGGAAAAGTATGCATGGGGTTGGTACCAACCCAATCACAATGGACCAAGTAATCTAGGGTCCTATAGTTAGTAGAACCAATAGGACGTCGTACTTTGTGACGTCTGCAATAGCCATTTTGAAGGAAGGGCTTAGATGCCCAACTGACAGTGTTTACCCAATTCCCTCACTCTTACCACATACAGATATAGTACCTATATTAAAGTTACCTTTCTTGAACCAATAGAATTGCATGCCAACTTTTAAGTTTTACACATCAATGATGACGGGTTTTCAGTGTAAATGTTATGATTTTTATTAAGTTCATTGGAGTTGAAGCGAGAAGGAAGATCGCACCACTTCTGATATTCATAACTCCCTGTTTTTTTGTACTCATCATTAAAGGGACTCCCTTTGCCAAACCGTTGAATTGTCATGATTGATGTGGTGTTGTAGTATTTAATCTGCACCCCCATACATCTCATGGGTGCTGCTATCTTGTCTTAAAGTGCTTCTGGGCAAACCACAACTCTATGGGCCGGTTGGGTGTCCCAGAGCACACTTGGTAGCAGAGATTGATGGTTATCGATTATCGATTAGAATAAGACACCCATTGACCGTCGACATAAAGTAACTCTAGGTCCTTATGTGATGGTTTAGGTGCCTGATTTCCCTTTTCTCCCCCTTCTGTCCAGCTCTCCTCACCTGAACTGCCGGAATTACTGCTGGGATCCTGTAGCCGCCGTCGAGTAAGATAGTCCTTCTCCTTTTTTCGAAGTGCCTGCTTGTCACGGAGGGAGGCCACCTTGACTGCTGCTGGGAACAGCTGGCCGGGGACCTCCCTTCCGGGACTAAGCCGAAAATAGGGGAAAAAACCCCTGATGGGGAAAAAACCCTGGGACTCCTCAGGTTGTCAGCAAGGTAGTATTGTACGTGGCCGTGCAGGTGAGCAGGAGAAAGCAATAAGCAGGATCCGTGTTGGTTGCAGGAACAGCAAAGCAGCAGGGGGGTCCTACTGAGTGGAAGAATCCCCGAAACCCCTGCCAGCCAAGCAACTAGCGGGGCGAGGACCAGGAATGGGAGGAGGTCAGGAAAAAAGCACCGGCAAGGCACCGGCAAGGCAGTCCAGAGAGAAAGCAGAGGAACGAAGGAAAAAAGGGGCGGAGCCTATCCGCGAGGACGGAACCGCAGAGAACTGAAACAAAAGTCGCCGAGGCACGGTGACTACAGGGAAAACTGGAGGAGAGAGAGGAAAGAGAAAAAACGTACGCCGTGAAGGGGCGCGAGAGCAGAGCAGAGCAGAGTAGACGGAAGCTGAAACGGGGTAGGAGCGAAGAACCAGGAAGCAACGAAGGCTTCCACTGGACAGTTGCAACGCAGGGACCGCTGGGCCGGGAAGGTAATTATACTCCCAGCGGCCCCGCGTCGTGAGGAAGAAGCGTGATGGACACAAAGGAGGGACTAGTGCCCTGCATACCTGTGTCCTAATTTCCAACGCGGGAGAAGCCACCAAGCGGAACGCCTGCGGGTGACAGTATGCCCCCTTCCAGACCGTATCACCCCCGGCTTCCCTGGGTGCAGGCGGTGAAATCTAGCGAGCAAGCGAGGCGCATGCACCTGAGAAGCAGGTTCCCAAGAGTCCTCCGACTCCGGATAACCCTTCCAGGACAAAAGGTATTCCAACCTGCCTCGATAGAACCTAGAGTCCCTAATGTTGGAGACTTCATATTCTGCTTGAGTGGGGGTCTGTGATGGAGCAAGTCTGGGCACTGGTCTGTGATGGGAATCGAAATAGAAGTCTTTAAGGAGAGAGGAATGAAAGACTGGGTGAATGCGACTTAGAGAAGGCGGCAGCCGAAGACGGTAAGCCACAGGATTGATTTTGAGAAGAATGGGAAAAGGACCCAGATAACGAGGGGACAGTTTAGAGGGTCTTGTCCATTTGGGTAGAAACCGGGTGGACAGCCACACCTTGTCGCCTGGCTTCCAGTCCGGACATTCTTTGCGATGTTTATCCACTCCCATCTTAGATCGTCTCCTGCTGTTCTCCAAACTCTGTAATGCTGTGTCATGGGCATCCTTGATCTGATCTAACACCTCTTCGGCCGTCGGGGAATTGGTGAAACTGGGAATTTCAGGGAGAAAGGACTTAGGGTGAACCCCATAGGTACAAAAGAAAGGCGAAAGACCTATGGCAGAGTGTTTGGCATTGTTATACGAGAATTCTGCAGTAGGGAGTAGGGAAACCCAATTCTCCTGGTGTTGAGTGACGTAACATCTCAGATATAGTTCGAGAGTGGCATTAAGTCGTTCCGTCATCCCGTTGGACTGGGGATGAAAACCCGAAGAGAGTGCTCTCTCAATTCCTAAACGGGTACACAGGGCTGTCCAGAATCTCGAAGTGTACTGGCTTCCCCGGTCCGAGATGATCTTGTCGGGTAGACCGTGTAGCCTGAAAATGTCTCGTGCAAACACTTCAGCCATCTTGGTGGCTGTGGGAACCCCAGAAAGAGGGGAGAAGTGTGCCATCTTGGAGAATGCATCTACCGTGACCATGATGCAGGTACATGATCCAGATTCCGGGAGGTCTACAATGAAATCCGTAGAAACCAACCCCCAAGGGCGAGTAGGCATTTCAACTTGGGTAAGTAATCCCAACGGTTTCCCCGTCGGATATTTTGATCGGGCACAAATAGGACAGGTCTTCACAAAGTCTAGGGTGTCTCTCCTCACGGTGGGCCAGGAAAAGGTTCTCGAGATGAGCTCCAGAGTGTTGATTCCCCCGCGATGACCCGCAAGGCGGGATGTGTGACACCAATCCAGAATCTTCTTCCGCAGCGGGCCTTCCGGAATGTATAGACGTTTCTTGAAGAACAGCCAGCCGTCTTTCTCTTGATAAGGAGAAGTGGGGTGCAACGCAATTCGAGGAAGCTCTTGACTCACGGCGGTCTTAACCCCTTGTAGGAAAGTACTGACCTGGGCCAATATCCGATTGTGATGAAACATGGGTTCAGTGTCTAGTGAAGCCCTTTCCTTGCTGGAGTCCTTGCGAGATAGAGCGTCTGCCAGACGGTTAAGCGAACCGGGAATGTAAGAGATCTGAAAATCATATTGTGAGAAAAGATAGGCCCAACGAGCTTGCCTGGAATTTGAGCACGCCATTTCTTGGAGGGCTTTCAGGTTTTTGTGGTCAGTCCTGATGAGGAATGGATGCCTGGCCCCCATGAGTAAATGGCGCCATTCGTCACAAGCCAATTTCATAGCCAACAACTCCTTTTCTAGGACCGAATAATTCAATTGGCTAGGTGAGAGAGTCTTGGATAAGTAGGCTACTGGATGCTCCACACCGTTGACAGTCTGAAGTAGAACCGCTCCAATCGCGATTGCAGAAGCGTCAGTCTCCAGGATGAAGGGCAAAGTCTGATCTGGGTGGTGGAGGATCGGAGCCGAGCAGAAAAGATGTTTGAGTAGTCTGAAACTGTTTTCGGTATCGGGCGACCAGTAGAACGGAGAGGCCTCTTTCTTGAGTAGGCGAGTGATGGGATATACTACTTCAGAGAAGTTGGGGATGAATCTTCTGTAATAATTGGAAAGTCCCAGAAACCTTTGCACCTCCCGAACAGATGTGGGTGCGGGCCATTCGAGGATGGCCTGAACCTTCCTCTGATCCATATCTATACCCTCTTCGGACAGCTGATAGCCCAGATACTGCACGGAAGGGACCGCGAATTTACACTTCTCAGCCTTCACTAACAGCTCGTTCTTTTGTAGACGTTCCAGGACTTGAGTGACATGCCCGATATGTTCTTGTAGGTTGGGGGAGTAGATAAGGATATCATCCAAATAGATGATGACGGAAGTAGAGAGCATGTCAGAAAACATTCTGTCCATAAATCTTTGGAACACAGCCGGGGCGTTAACTAGCCCGAATGGCATCACCTTATACTCATATAGGCCGAATGGAGTGCGGAATGCCGTCTTCCATTCGTCACCCTGGGAGATTCTGAGCAGATGATAAGCGTTTCTGAGGTCAAGTTTTGTAAATATTCTGGCCCCTTGTACCGCCTCGATGATGTCGGAGATAAGTGGCATAGGATAACAATCACGGATCGTCACCTTGTTGAGACCTCTGTAATCGATACAGGGTCTCAGATCAGTAGAGTCTCTTTTTTTTATGAAAAACAGAGGAGCCCCTGCTGGGGATTTTGAAGGCTGAATCAACCTGTTCTTCATATTAGTGTCCAGATAGTGTCGTAACACAAGTTTCTCGGCCAGAGTAAGGGAGAACATTCTGCCAAAGGGAACTAGGGCATTGGGTACCAGATCTATGGTACAGTCTTCGGGCCGGTGAGGTGGCAGTATGGAGTGAAGGTTCTCCCGGAACACCTCAGAGTATTCTGAACAATAGTTGGGCAATGCAAACACTCTCACACAGTCCGAGGTATAGGCCGTAACGGATTCAGGGCCCTTCTGGCTCTTCGGAGGAAGACAATGTTCGGTGCAGTATGAAGAACCAAAGCTCAGCTGGTTCTTAGTCCAATCGATCTGGGGATTGTGTTTGCGAAGCCATGTGATTCCCAGTATGATTGGGAAATGTGCAGCCCGGATAATGTCGAATCTTACCACTTCTGAATGATGAAAAACTGTTAAGGACAGATCTTCAGTGGTATGGGTGATGAGTCCGGATGATAAGGGAGAGCCGTCGACTCCTTCTATCTTCTGTCCTTCCTTCCGGGGTATCCTGCGTAGACCGACCTGGTCTGCCCACAGGGTATCAACAAAGTTGCCGGCTGCTCCGCAGTCCAGTAACGCGAGAGTCCCCACCTTCTCGCCTTTTACCGTAAGAGTGGCAGTAACTACCATGAGTCTGGTATCTTCCTTGGGTTCAGAAGAAGAAACTGTAAGCGAAACATAGGGACGAGTAGAGAGAACTGGAAACCCCCGGACACTAGTCCCTATTGATGCCGAGGGTGCTCGTTTCCCTGCCTCTTGCTAGGCAATTCAGAACAATCCTTAAGAAGGTGTTGGTCTGACCCACAATAGGCACAAAGTCCCTTTTCCCTTCTTCGCCGTCTTTCGGCAGCAGTCAAAGGTGCTCTTGTGGCGCCTATCTGCATGGGTTCTTCTGACGCGGCAGTGGAAGAGCGACGAGGGGGAGAGCATGCCCGAACATCCAGGGGGAATCCTGAGCCACGTTGTCTGCGTCTTTCTGTCTTCCTTTCTTGTAGACGATACTCGATATGCAGTGCAGCCGTTAGTAGGTCCGAAAAAGTAGGCGAGCGAGTAGACCTGGCTAACTCGTCCTTAATTTCCTCTTTGAGACCCCTCCTGAAAATGGCATACTGTGCAGGTTCTGGCCAGCCAGCGCCAGAAGCTACTGTCTTAAAGGCCGAAATATATGACAGGACATCCAAGGAACCCTGCTTGACGTCCAACAATTCTTCAGAAGCAGTGAATGATAATTCTGGGCGTTCGAATGTCTGTCTCAGAGAATTCTGAAATGCTGAGTAGTCTTGAAGTATGGCATTGTTGCTTATGACTAGGGGAGTAGCCCAAGTCAAAGCATTGCCGGTCATATTCGAGATTAGGAAGCCGACTTTAGCTTGATCCGTAGAGAAAGTGCGGGGTCGGAAAGTAAAGTAGACAGTACATGCCTCTAGGAATTCCTTCACCTTCTTGGGGGCACCGTCAAACTTTCCCGAGGATAGTATCGTAGGTGGTAGTTCTGGAGGAGGGGGTTCCCTGGCGGAAACCATTTGTCTAAGGAGGGCGTTCTCCGCCTTGACTCCCTGGAGTTCTTGAGACATAGCTTGGATCGCCTTCCAAAGCTCTTGCACTTGTCCCTCAGCGGACATCGTGTCTTTACTTGGCGTTGCAATCTGTGATGGTTTAGGTGCCTGATTTCCCTTTTCTCCCCCTTCTGTCCAGCTCTCCTCACCTGAACTGCCGGAATTACTGCTGGGATCCTGTAGCCGCCGTCGAGTAAGATAGTCCTTCTCCTTTTTTCGAAGTGCCTGCTTGTCACGGAGGGAGGCCACCTTGACTGCTGCTGGGAACAGCTGGCCGGGGACCTCCCTTCCGGGACTAAGCCGAAAATAGGGGAAAAAACCCCTGATGGGGAAAAAACCCTGGGACTCCTCAGGTTGTCAGCAAGGTAGTATTGTACGTGGCCGTGCAGGTGAGCAGGAGAAAGTAATAAGCAGGATCCGTGTTGGTTGCAGGAACAGCAAAGCAGCAGGGGGGTCCTACTGAGTGGAAGAATCCCCGAAACCCCTGCCAGCCAAGCAACTAGCGGGGCGAGGACCAGGAATGGGAGGAGGTCAGGAAAAAAGCACCGGCAAGGCACCGGCAAGGCAGTCCAGAGAGAAAGCAGAGGAACGAAGGAAAAAAGGGGCGGAGCCTATCCGCGAGGACGGAACCGCAGAGAACTGAAACAAAAGTCGCCGAGGCACGGTGACTACAGGGAAAACTGGAGGAGAGAGAGGAAAGAGAAAAAACGTACGCCGTGAAGGGGCGCGAGAGCAGAGCAGAGCAGAGTAGACGGAAGCTGAAACGGGGTAGGAGCGAAGAACCAGGAAGCAACGAAGGCTTCCACTGGACAGTTGCAACGCAGGGACCGCTGGGCCGGGAAGGTAATTATACTCCCAGCGGCCCCGCGTCGTGAGGAAGAAGCGTGATGGACACAAAGGAGGGACTAGTGCCCTGCATACCTGTGTCCTAATTTCCAACGCGGGAGAAGCCGCCAAGCGGAACGCCTGCGGGTGACACCTTAGTAATATCAGGAGTCGTTTGCCATCCGATTGAGTGGACCGTGAAGCCCCCCGTAGACAGTGGTAGAGTAAAAATAGAATCTGCAGATCGAGGTCTGAAGGAACCCGTGTTACCCACATAACCCCTTCCCACTCCTACGGGTAGCTGAGCGGGTGAACGGCCGGAGAAGGCGGTGGCGAAGGTGGTGATCCCGAGCAACCAGAGAGGAAACATGCGAATGGTGAGTGAAAAAGACTGAATGCTTAGGCAAAAAGTATGTACCTTAGAAGAAGTAAGGGACAAGGTAATGGAGGGAGGCGGGAAAATAAAATATAGTCAGAAGTAGAGTAGGATATATATATATATATATATATATATATATATATATATATATATATATATATATATATATATATATATGGGGAAGGAAATAGTGACTTAAAGGGTGACTCAAAATAGTAAAAGAGGATACCAGGGGGACACCCGAGAAGAGAGAGGATACCGGGGGCAGGACACCAGAGAAGAGAGAGGATTCGCCTAAATTCCTACGCTTTAATATAGCGGCTAGAAGAAACTTGTATCCAGAGTCCTGAATGAAGAGGAACAAAAGGTCACCACGGTGGTTAAAGACGCCTGTGAAAGGGATACGTTTAAACTCCATGTCGGGGTAATATTTAGAGGAAGAGGTATATTTGACCAGCTGGAGTTCGTCTAGTCTGTCAACGTCTGTTTTATGTGTTATTTGTTGTGATGTCATAGCGCGACATTTTTCCTTCAAGGAACTAGTATAAAGATTACGCGATTGGGGACTTGAAATGGTATAGAATATAACCTACCCCATCTGAAACGAAAACTGAAGACAGTAAGGACGAAGGGTTATACCCGTTAAGAGAACTTAAAGCAGCCACGGGGTATAGCAACCCGGCATATGAGTCACCTACGCAAAGCGGTGATGAAAATCTAGACAAAGATAGAGATATCACCTCCAAAGTCCTGAGGGACAAGGAGAGACGTGAGAACGAGAGAAAAGACCAGGCACAAGCAAGTACATCTCTTGACACAGAGAGGGAAGGCAAAAGATGGAAAGGGAATGAGAACTGATGAGATAGCACTCACACAGAATGAATGGATAGGAGGTCAGATTTTATTGACACTCGATGGCAAAGGCATTGATGATGTGAAACAAAAAGAGAAGCTAGAAGGAGAAGGAAAAAGAAAAAGGAAGGATTGAGAGACAAAAGAATAAGGAAAAAAGATAGAAGAGACGAGAACAGTTACATTGTGAAGAGCAAGAAAGGCAACACGATCTTAAAAAGAGAGTAGCAAATGATCAATATAGACAAGAGAAGCGAAGGATACAGGAAGAACAAAGGATACGAGAGAAAAGAATAAAGAGACGAAGGGATGAGGAAATCCGAAGGGAAAACGAACGTAGAGACGCAAAGAAAGAGGAAGAAGATAGGGTCAGAGAAGAAGCGAGGAAGCACAGAGAGTTCAATGATGATGTAGAACATAAGCAAAGGCAGAGAGCACGCAATCTCGAATATCTGGAAAGAGTGGTTAAAAAACCTGAGCCAGTAGTAGACTCGGAAGATATAGAAGAATTCTTTCCTGAGTACGATTCAGTACCAGGCACGTCTAGGGCTAATATCGAGGATGACTTCGACACCAGAAGCATCGGAGAGATGATCAATAGAATATATGATGAAATGGGGCTAGAACAAGTACCCCAAGGGGAGGGGGAAGACGAGCTCCTGGAGAGCACTCAGCTTTACGATACTAAGAATGTATCCCGAAGTAGTGGGAATAGAAAACTGTCCCTAGATAGGTTGGAAATAAGTAGAAACAAAGAGGACGCAAGAAGGTGCACGAGTTGGGGGCAGACAATGTCTGACACCGAAAAAGAGGAGCATGAGGAAAAGGAGGAAGAAAGGTGATGCAAAAAATTATTCTCAAGGGGGAAAGGGATAAGATGGTCAGACACTAGTGAGTCTGCACCAAGGGCATCAGAGTCAGCCACACAGGCTGACCGACGCGAAGAAGTATCTCACGGTCAGAGGGGGGTGTCTCCACCACCCTATGTGAGCCGGCTAAGGACATTGCCAGGTAGGCGGCGATGCGGGAACATTACCCCTGCAATAGACAGGAGAACAATGAGAGAAGAGAGAAAGGGCTATGCATCCCAATTTCCGTTGCTCGAGAAAGGAGGAGCAAGACCACCACAGTATATTTCATGGCCACACATGGATCGGGAAAACCTGAAAAATAAGCTTCCAATGCTGAAATCGGGAGCCGGGAAATGGATACACGAGCTAGAAAAAATAACAGGAGGGAACACGTTAGCTATAGGGGATATCAAAGGTCTCTTAATTGCCATATATGGTGATAGAGCAGACGATGTGTGGACACGGGCGGGTTACCCTGCTGTGACCACAGTTAATACTGCGCATGACCGAGCTCCATTTAACAATTGCAGAGCTGCGGTATGGAAAGCATTATGATTGCTATATCCAGATACTTCCGACATGGGAGCTATAATGACACGTAAAATGAAGGAGTCGGAGGACCCGTTGATTTACATCCAGAATTTCCAAGATGCGTGGGTATTTGAGGCTCAGGAATCTTGGGGGGAATCTATACCCGTGTTCTACTATTTATTGTGCCAAGGGCTGCCAGAGCCAGTACAGAAACAGCTCAAGAAATCGGTAGGAATTGAGGCCAAACCATGGTCGGAAATACAGCTGACCTTTGCACATTATTGCAGGCTACTGCAGGAAAAGAATTGCAAAAAAGATGCTGCACGAAAGGGTGAAGAGGCAAAATTAGTGTAGAAGAAATTGTCAAAATATGCCCTTGAAGGAGCAATGATAACTAGCACAGATGGATCGAACATGCAACAAGCCAATAATCCACAGCAGAATAATCAGGGTAATAATGGGTTTTACCCCAGGGGAAGAGGATTTAGAGGTAGAGGATGGCAGAGTAATCAGGGAGGTTTTCAAAGTAATCAGGGTGGGTTTCAAAACATGCAAAATAGCAACCAGGATATGTCAAATGGGCAAATGATCAGACCACCGCCAATGAAAATGTTGGTTGTGTGGAATGACAGGGCATCTAGCACACACATGCAGAAGTCAAGGCATGATGCAAAACGGCCAAGGAAAAGTAGCAGGTATGGTGAATCCACCTATATTTTAACAGCAGGGGGAAATGGAGTTGCACAGAATCACACGGTGCAACAGCAAACGCCAGGAGCACAGCAAAGCTTGCAACACCAGAATTCAATGAATTTTCCACAGGGCCAGTCTCAACAGTCACTGATGCAACTGTCACAGACAGTAATTACAGGGCACGCTGCGAACCCTGGAATGAAGAGTAACACTGGTGATGGGGGAAATCCATTCGCACAAGGTGGGACAACATTATATATGGACTAGGACAGCTCACTGGGAACCCTGATGTGTTCTATCCTATCAGTGACACCAGACCCTCACCAGGAACCGAGGGTAGATGTCATTTTTGGGGATAAAGAATATTCCTTCCTAGTTGACATGGGTGCAACACGTTCGTGTATACATGAAGGTAAATTTTCCTTGTCTGGCGATGCTATAAATACTCAGAGTTTCACAGGAGCTACAAGTCGTGTTCCTTTTACAAACGCACTTCCAGTCTCTATAGGAGAATATTGTATGAATGTACCTTTGTTATATTCGCGGCAAACCCCAGTGAACATTTTGGGTTGAGATCTAATGACAAAGTTAAATATGCCAATCTCGTTCACAGAGGATGGCATAGTATGCTCGACTCCAGGAATGCACGATTTGAACATGTGCAAAATGATTAGAGCATACGCAGGACACACAGCTATGAGGGCTGTACCACTAGAGCCAGAAATATTTGCGTATGGAGTACATGTGCTAATGGCAGGGCTGCCAGGCCTTGCTCAGAAAACCATGAGGACTCCAGATGAATTTCTATCTAGGCCAAGGGAACCTATGCACGAGGAAAAGGGCAAGTATTTCCCTTAGTGATACACACAGCTGCAATACGAGGGAAAATGGCTTTGATTGATGGTTGTGAAGATAAAGGCTGTCAATGGTGCACAGTAATCGCCATTGAAGAAGGATACAGATTGACTGACGTCACTGATGATTGTTTGATGAGCAAGCAGATGAGGGAGAAACAGCAGTTGAAGTGAACCTCACCTTTTATCAAAAGAGAAGTGCCTTAAAGAATGATGCTGGCACAGAACCGTCCTGAATATTTCAAGGAGGCATGGCCCAGGTGCCTGTCTCAGTGTGGACCACAGGCCTCTATGACGTAGGCTTATTGAAAGGGGTCGGAGAAGTGAAAATTAAACTGAAGCCAGGAGCAATTCTTCCAAAAGCACGACAATACCCTATGTCCAGGGAGGCAGATGAAGGGATTTTTAAGACAATTTCGGCTATGATGGAACGGGGCATCTTAGTGATGTCAGAATCGTCATGCAATACTGCAGTTTACCCTATCAAGAAATCAAAGGGAGGGTCTTGGAGGCTAATTCAAGATCTGAGGCTGATAAACAATATTATTGAAGCTGAGTTCCCTTTAGTCCCGAACCCGGCTACAATCCTATGTAAGATACCCATTGAGGCAAAATATTTCACAGTGATTGACTTGAAAAATGCATTTTTCTCAACCCCATTGCACAAAGACTCACAAGATCTGACATAATTTACCTTCAGAGAGATGCGTCTGAAACGCACAAGTGTTGTCTTGCATTATGTGGATGGCATCTTAATTTGCAGCATGACAGAGGAGCAATGCAGACACAATTCTGTTCAGCTATTGACTGTATTGGCTGAGAAATTATATAAGGTTGACAAAGAGAAGTTACAGTATTGTCAACAAGAAGTACTATACATAGGTCAGCTGATTTCATATGAGGGGAAAAGAGTTACCCCAGAAAGAGCTGAAGCCATACTGAACACAGCCAAGCCACACACGGTAAAGCAGATGCAGAGTTTCTTAGGCCTTTGCAATTATGTCAGGGCATGGGTTTTCGACTACAGCTTGTACACCAAGCCCTTGCTTCAGGCCCTAAAGAAAGCACAAGTGACAAAAGAAAAGATTGAATTGTCTGAGACCATAGACAAGGGATTTGCTGAACTCAAAAGAGCCATTTGCACAGCACCAGTTCAAGAGGATTCCCAATTATGCAGAGGAATTCTACCTGTTCTCACACACGAATAGCAGCATCATGACGACAGTGCTCGCACAGAGCACCACGTTGGGGTACAAGCCCCTGGCATATTATAGTGGAAATTTGGACCCAGTGATGAGAGGCTATTTCCCTTGCGAACAAAGTTTAGCTGCCGCAGCATTCGCCATCGAGAAGGCTACTACCATTGTAATGGGATGTTCAATGACGTTGTACATCGAGCACTCACTATTTGCTATTCTAGAGGAACCGAAGGGCACACTAACATCCCAGAGAGCTTCTGCTTATGAAGTGATCATATCGAATCCTTCAATTAAAATAGTCCGATGCAAAATAGTGAACCCAGCTATGTTCATAGCCGAGCCAGTCACTGAAGGAGAGCCAATACATGACTGTGTGAATTATGAAGAATTCTATGATGAGATTCCCAGAGTGAAAGAAAATGCATTGGCAGAAGGAGAAATTGTCTTCGTTGATGGTTCTTCGAGAATCCATCATAACGATGGACAAAGATATACATGCGCTGGTGTGATGAAACACATGGCAAACAGAGAATGTTAATTGCTTTTCAGTGCACGATTACCATCTCATTATTCAGCACAGGTTAATGAATTATTAGCATTGATACTCACTATTGAGAATCACACAGACCAGGAAGTAACAGTGTACAGTGACTCCGCCTATGTGACGTCCACAGTGCACGCAGGCTTAGCGCGCTGGAAAAGGAGGGGCTACCTCAGAGCGGACGGCACGCCAGTACAGCATGCAGCCCTATTGGACAGGTTGATTAAGGCACTACAGCTCCCAGTGGGCATAGCGGTCATGAAATGCGCCACCCATACAAAGGGGACAGATTTTATCTCATGAGGAAATCAAGCAGCAGACACGGAAGCCAAGCGTATGTTATTCAAGGGCGAGACGATCATGGATGTGGAAGTCACAAATGTACATGAGAAAATGATTGTTGCGTGGAGTGAGCCTGAGAGTTATAATAATGTGGGACAAGCACAGTTAATGGAACTCCAAGGGGAGGCACCACAGGAGGAGAAGAACCCCTCCGAAAGCTTGTGGTGACAAGACAGCACTGGTAAAGAAGTAATGCCTGTAGCCCTGTTATAAATAGTGCAGGAGCAGTTGCCCTATCCAGCACACATGACAAAAGAGAATCTAGCGGCAACGCTCGCGGAAGACTGGGCCATACCGAACTTAGCAGAGCATGTTGCATTTCTTATGGTGAACTGTATAATTTGCCAACAGTTCACAACTGGGCATACACTAAAAGTAATCAGAGGAGTCATCCCAAGGCCCAATGGACCTTTTCAGCCCTTGCATGTCGATTACGTCGATATGACTCAAGTATGTAACGGCTACAGGTATCTAATTGTTGTGTTGTATCCATTCTCTAGATGGATATAAGCAGGACCATGTACACACCCAGACTCTACCTGTGTGGCCACATTTCTAGTGAGAGGGGTATTTCCCAGGTGGGGGGTATGCGAAGTCATGAGACCAGATAACGGGACTCACTTTGTAAATTAAGTTTTTGAGCAGATTAGCTTGTTGCTTGGCATAAAGCACAAGTTCTCGTCGGTGCATTCCGCAAGGTAACGGAATATGTGAGAAGCTCAATGGCTTATTAAAGGAAAGCATAGCCAAGTTGAAGGTTACTCTAAGAAAGGGATGGTTGCACTGCCTTCCTTTGGCACTGTATGCACTCAGGAACCAACCCGGTTCCGACCATCATTTTACGCCGCACGAAATAGCCACAGGAAGAAGAATGCGCACTCCACTGACACCCCGAGACAGATCTAGATGTGATGCCCAGTCGACAGGAGAAATCTTAGGGTCTGAAATGCAAAATGACTTGAATTGCATGACATCTTGTCTTACTGTAATTTCAGGCCAGCTGCAGCGATGAGGAAACGGGTGCAGGGCAGCACGGAACACAGAAGGAGATCTTACTGCAGACACAGCTCAATGACTATGTCTTCCATCCATCTTCACTGGAGATACTGTCCTGGTAAAGAATCATACAAGGAAAAGGTGGGACGAGCCAAGATTTAATGGTCCCTTTACAGTGGAAGACTGCACTCCCTCTGTAGTGAAGCTACAAGGAAGAAGAGCTTGGATCTTTTTGGGTGACATCAAGCCATACATCGGAGAAGGCACCCTACCTGCACCCCACTGCGAGGAGATTACAGACGACTGTGAATAACCACAGCACGTGCAGATGAGATCCCTGATGAGGAAGAAGGACGCATAACCAGCAGTAAAGTAAAGACAAAGAACTTTTGTGAAAAAATTGTGGCTTCAGTTTGGACATTCCTCTGAGCAAAAAAGGGGATAAGGACATAAAAATGGACTCTGTGCATCCTAGTTGCAGGGTGAAGAAGAAACTTGAATTCATAAGCCACAACATAGTCTGTTGACTTAGAACTTTGGACTGAGGCACACTAAAGCCTTGACTAGGAAAGAATATGCCAAATTTTTATCGAGGATGCATAAATTGGAAGAAAATAAAGTATCCAGACTCTTTCCACACAGAGACTTTGTTCGGAATCACTTATGGTGTCCCACAGTAGCAACATCACCAAAGATGTGGTGACATATTTCGATCTAGTGCTAAGATCGTACCCGTCACTGGTGGGGAGGCTCACCAGTGTCACTGGCTTTCTTCAAGATCCTGAAAACTAAAAGACTATAAGGAGGCTGCTTACTGTAATTGCTGAGCAGTTCCTCCTACTTCCTGAATACAGCAAGGCAAAACCAAATGTCCTAAGTGGAGGAAGAAGTGAATAAGCTTATTAATGTACTTTTCTTTAGCCTGATTGAAGACTATCCAGATCTTGTCGGAAGAACTACAGATGTCTTGTAACCATCAACAGAACTATTTGTGAAGATTTTAAACTTTCCGCCGAGGGACAGATCGAGAGAGCAGTGCCAGAGATTTCATTTCTTATTTTTATATTGACAAGGACACAGCATGTCTTCGGGAATGAAGCAGGTCAGAGGCGTAGACTGGGAGCTAATATATTTTGAACATGCACAGTAAAGAGACTTACTGAATTATTTCTCGATTTTGACACTTCCCATAGCAAGATAACTGTATCCAGAGATAATAGACAATTCATTGTTCAAGACAAAGGGGGACAATTGTTTAGTACCTGCAACTCACAAACAGACGCCAGAGATAATATTGTTTAGAAGTTATATGAAAGGTTAGCATATTTCAACAGATGATCGAGATGGGGATCCAGAGCAGCAATCTTGTCCTCCCGCAGGAGGAAAGACTTCCATACTTCTCTGGAAGTACATGCTGCCGACTGAGCTACAGGGGCATAATGTATTTATGTATTATATTCTTCATTGTTTTACTGTAACTGACGATCAAAGCGTTCCAATTCCAGTGCACCCACCTAATGTTGCATACATGAAACCTACAAAGGCACCCAGACCTTACATAGTCATTCCAGTACCTAGAAAATCTGATGGTGGAGTGAGTGTCATGATGCCTACCCCCGGGCATCCAGACCAAGTCCATCAACCCCGGAAGCAGGCATCATGTTACATGGAGCAAACCCAGCAACCCCTGTTAGAGGCTATCTGGGTACAGTCCTGGCACCTATGGCGCCAGGCTCATATGGGACATCAGTCCTGGCGCCATAGGCGCCAGGCTCATATGTTAAAACTTACCTGATGCAGACCATGATGCAAGGGATCCAAGCATCCAAGCCCATGTGAGGCTTGAAGGGACTATTTTATCTTAGGGACTATTTTGTTACTCGAGTGTGGCTGTGGAGGAATACTTACCTGGGACTTTTTGAAGGCTATTTAAACCACGCCCGAAGAGCAGCACATGCTTCGCGTTATTCTGCATCCAGCAGCGTAATTCTCACCGTGTCTGCAGTCAGCATCCAGCATCCTGCCACGCCCGCCTCGAGTCCAGAGCGCCTAGAAAGAAGGGAAAGAAGAAGAAAGGTTAGAACAAGAACTTTACTGGATTTCTTACCTGATTTCGGATTCAGCGCATCTTCGAACCAGAAACAGACTTCATTTTAAACGCGTTGCAACGCCAGCAGCAGCGCCGCGCCATACTCACTGTTCCTCGCAGCATCTCTATGATCCGGTGCTGTCCCCATCACCTGGTTGCCGCATTCCAGCGCTAAGGGGGACAGGAAAACAACAAAGTGAGCCAAGGGAACAAACGAGGACAATCTCTTGCCACCATATGCTTACCTGATTTACCGCAGGAGGTATTATCCACCAGCACGCCAAATCTTCCTACGCTGCACCTGCAAGAAAAGAGAAAGCAGCGAGTTAAACCTTGGCATCATTTACCGGACAGTGTTACAAAACACAGACTCTTACCTGAACGCTTTCAGCTTCCACAAGACGATCATCTTTTGGGTCTAAGCCGCAAAAGAAACAAGGAATTGGACAAGAGTGATTAATCGGACATTTTGAACCCATTAGAACTATATACTTACGGCCTTTCGCCCGGAGGTTTGGAGCCAAGATTTGTCCAGAAGTCTTCCAATATCCTCAAGCCAGTGAAGTAACTGGCCATCAATGCGCCCCTGCATTCTTCGCAGGATGGAGAGCTCATCATACATAACTATAAGGTGAGCTTTGTGAAAGGGAATGTCAGAAGTGATAAGTGGGGACGCAGTGAGGTGTTAATACTCAAATCCACGGGTGGCTCATTCCCTTTCCCCATCTTTAGGAGACTACTTCTACGGGTCAAGCAGACGAAGCTAGGTGTGCCAGTCCAGTCAGTCATCTCTGCACTACGCATCACGTTGGTGGAGACCGTGGCTGTCCAGTTCCGCTCGACACCCCTGTGTGAGCCAGGTGAGCGTAACAGTGAGTGAACTTGAAATGGATGTGATTAGCAATGACACACACACACTTGTGGTAACAAACAAATAGAAAAGGCAGAGACAGGGCGGCAGAGTGTGAATGTAAAAAGGTCACTGATGACCACACGCATGCAAACATTGAATGCACACACATCAGGCCTAGTGTAAACAACTGCAGAACCACATTCCAAGGCATGGGTTAAGAAAAGACTGCCTACTATGAGAAGTCCCACTACAAATGAAGTGAAAACACAAATGGAAAAGGCTGAACCCCTGAAGAAACAAGAGGAGTCAGAGAATAAACCAACACAGAGAACTTTAGCAAGTGCATATGGTCCAGTGAAGGGGGCAAGTACAAGTTCTACAATACTGCCATATACTGGACCAATGCCAGAGTGGCTATGGGCATTTCTAACCAGATAAAAAAGATACAAGAGGACAAGGAAAGTACTGCCAGACTTTTGTCTACTCTAATGGCACAGATGAGAAGGCCTGCACCATGGACCAGGATACCCGAGAATTCTCCAGAAAGAAGAAGACACCCAGATGTATTCAGGGATGTAGTTATAGCGAACTACATGAGAACATTAAGGATCAAGAGAAGCATACACGGAGATGACAGCGAACTAAACCATTACTTGGACAGCACAGCACATTTGGGAAACAACATTTGGTAACTGCACATGAAAGAAGTGGGAAAACGGAGTTCAGAAAGGGAATGCTTTGTTTGTGCACTCCTACCATACAGCATGGGGAAGTCCAAGATATTCGTAGCTGTAGAAATTGATGTCCAGACAGCACACTGTCTTTCACACGTAGCAATGTGCAAGACCAGAGTCCAGTTCATGGGTAGTGATGCCTCACTGAAGTGAGCAACTGAAGCAACCGATCCAAATGAAGACGACATAAAGACGAGAAACAATGGAAAGATGAAACACATTGTGATCAGATACGAGATGCCTGGAATTAAAGCATCAGAAATCAGAAGGGAAGCAAACCAGAAGCTAAATGTCCAAGGAAAAACTCCAGAAGAAGCTTGAAGTTGGAAAAACAGAGGCCAAATGCAGTTTTGGAGAACAGTGCTTTCAGCAGACGGATGGGAGAAAGGAGTAGTGATATGCAGAGCATGGATGGTGATAGGTCAATACGAGCCTACCATCACATAGTGCGAAATGGATGCAAGCCATTATGGGCAACGCTTGCAAAACTGCGAAGACAGAGGAGGACCATTGCAGATAGTGCCACTAGAAAGCTAAAATTCTGCTCCAGGAATAATTGCACAAGAAAGATGGGAGAGAATCAGAACTGTGGACGAGTTTTTGATGCTCCAGGAATGGTGCATGGAACTGCAGTAATTATGGATAATTATTGGGCATGTCGATCAAAAGCATACATCAGACTGCTGAAAACCTGGGGAGGCATATGTACAATAGTCAATGTCCATGTTCCAGCGTTGGTGATCTCGAAGAGTGACCTGAATATTGACAGTTTCCCGAAAGAAGATGCTCACCTGAGGAAGAAGAGACCTGTGGAACTGCTGACTCGAATGAAGAGAGATAATTACTTTTCTGCCAAATCAGAAGAAGCTTTTCATGCAATCCCATACGAACATAGGCTGGTCAGCCTTACCTCATCAGTGTTCACAACAATCGTCATGCCAAGATTCCAAGTTGGAACAAATACTAAATGGTTGCAGATAACCAGATGGGAGTTATTGCAGACCATCAACACGACCATAAAGGGATTCAACGCAATCAAAGAAGAGTTAAGGGCAGTCCGCCTGATGACTCTCCAGAACAGATATGTCCTTGACATGATCACAGCTATGGAAGGAGGAGTTTGTGCAAAAATCTAAGAATCATGTTGCACATTTATACCATCTCACAATGAAGAAAATGGAACTCTAACAGAAGCCATAGGAATGCTGACAAAACTGCAGAACCAGATGATTGACGAGACAGACGAAGTTGATGATGACAGTTGGTTTGGATCACTATTCTCATGGGTTCCACAAAGGATGACGGATGCATTCAAGTTCCTGGGAGCCCTGCTAGTGATGATATTGCTAGTATTCTGTGTTATCACGATAATAATATCTCAGTGCCAGAAAGCTCTGAAAAAATCCATTGGGATAGAGATCATGATTGATGTCAAGCCAGGGTGGAAGCCTAAAGACCTAACTGATGAAGAAATAAGAGATTTTGTGAAGGCCAGCATTCTTGCACCAGAAGGAACAAAGTTTCTATATCCCAGGAAGCACAGAAATTATGTGGGAAGATGGGTTTATTGCAGCCCAAATGGACAGTGTCAACTAATGACATGGAACAAAGATGAACATGTAAGAACAGCAGTAAGTATGAAAGGAGTCATAAAGATATGCACCCCAAAGAGACATTTCTTCAAACCATCATGCATAGACCAAGAAGATGATGAAAGAATGGACCCAGGCAATGAAGTAAAGGTGAATACCGAGGAATCAAAGAAGATGGATCCAAAGAAGGAAGTGAAAGTGGTCGATGAATCGCCCAGAGGGGGGAGTGTTGAGGAGGTCCCAAATACAGCCCGCACGCCAACCGTCCATTTTGAAGTACCAGGAACGTTCACGCCGAAATATGTGATGTATGATGAGCAAATAAACCAGCAGAGAGCCGCAGTGGAGCTCTGCCCAGTACCTATCAGAAGAACAGCACCTATTGAAGTACCAGTGCCGAGGAAACCATGGACAGTAGGGTATCCATTGAGAAAAGCATATCAACAAATGAAACAAAATGAAGATCGTCTAAATACAGTACCTAAAGAAACCAAAAAGGTCTTAATGGAAGACGAATGGTGACGTCACGAGAGCCCGGACTGACTCACATATAGAAGAAATAACAACCAGACGATGACGCAAAGAGACGAAACGCCATGAGCCAAGCATATCATGAACCTAAAGTGAAAGGACAATGTCAAATGTAAGAAGCTTAAGCCATGAGCATGACAAAGATATCCGACCAATTTACATGTGTACATATGCTTGTAACCACAAGAAAGCTAAGAAAAACGTGCGGCTTACTATGCTTAGTAGAAAGATAGTACGGCAAGCGCTACTATACATATTCTACCTCAAAAGAAGCATGTTATATAAGTGCATTTCCACTTTGCACAAGAAGCAGAATCAACCCAAGGTTACTAAAGGCCACACGAGGAGGGCTTTGTATTCAACAAATCGAGAATAGACGGCAGAAACGAAACTCAGCAGAGGCACCTTGTGCCAGAAGAGCCAAGGTCGTATCAGTAGAAGAGACGAACATTAGTTACAATTAATTGAAGCTAAGAACAGAATATCCTGCCTGTGAAAGGTCAAGATAAGAAGACGAAGGCAGGTGGAGGGTGAAACGAAAATCAAATATAAAAATTATGAGGAAAAGAGGCAAATTCACGGTGTCTGAATTACGTGACCAGCCGAGCAAGAAGAAGCAAGAGTTTCACACCTACGCATAGCAGCAAGTAAGGCGAAGATATCAGAACTAATTGCTCCCTGTTCCCGTCGTCGAAAAGGAATTCCAAATCTGGCATGCTCTCCTTTATGATCAAGACTTAAGTATGTATCAGTCCAATGTCAACAAACTCCTGTGGTTCAAGAACAAATAGCTTCCCTTAACTCCTTTTGTAGTGACTGAAAAGAGTGTCCCAAAGTAAGCCACAGTCCAATATACTCTTTGTCTTTATTAGGCAGCTTCTGCTTCCTTCTTCCTCATCATAGATCTAGTCTGCATGTGCTGTGGTTCTTCCCCGATGCTTGCTTCCGAAAGGGCTGCGGGTGATGGAGGTTCTCCAGTATAGATCTTCACGTCTCCAAGAAAAATCCAAGCGTCTGTCTTGCACTTTGACTGCAGATGGTGTAACGTCCTCTACTATGAAGGGGCTGTTAAAACGAGGCTCGTGCCACCGTCTAGTAAAGTTGCGGATTAGGACTGCATCTCTGGGAAAGGTTTGGGAACACAAAACTCTTTAACTCCGTATGCGGTAACATATCCTTCTGTGTTAGCTATACGAGAGCCATGTTGTCCTCTTTTTTTAAGGGGTTGTGTTGTATAACAGTTACCATCCTGCAAGCCTGTGTGAAAATGTGCCGTATGGACAATTCTTGCGGATCAGAAGGAATTGCAGTTCAAAAGAGGACTTTGATGAGAATAGTAAACGACTTTCAGTAAGACTTAAAGAACGAGGATATCCTCCACACATAATCTGGAAATCTTTGAAACGAGGCAGAAATACCAACAGAAAAGATTGTCTAATGAAACAACAAAGAATCAAAGAGGACAAGATTACCTGCATCTCGATGTTTTCGCCCATAAGCAATGAGTTGCGCAGAAGCATATTAAAAAACTGGGGCATGATTAACACAGAGGACCTTTCAATTATAAAACCTTGCTTTGCGTTTAAACGCATGCCCGACTTGCGGGATAAATTAGTTCACACTTACAAGACGGTGGACCGAAAAACTAATGTGACACAATCAACTCTGTGGAATTTCCCGCCAGTTACGGGACACTTCAATTGTGGGAATTGCTTGGTATGTAGTTTAACGAACAATACCAAAGAGATAGATCTAAAAGGCCGCAAATGGGAGTTAAAAACCTTCACAAATTGCAACACTAAATGGTCTGTATATGGAATCAAGTGCCCGTGCGGTCTATTATATATTGGCAAAACTAAAAGACCCATACGACAGTGCATTTGTGAGCATAGGTCCTGTGTGAAGAACACTGTACCAGATAAACCACTAGTGGCCCATTTTAAACCAGCAAAACATGGCCATGAGGTCATACGGTGGTTTATCATCCAAACAGTAGGACCACATCCAAGAGGAGGAGATAGGGATCTTAAACTTAGGAAACTGGAACATAAATGGATATATGACCTAAATACAATGACCTACTTAACTTCCTTCTTCAACACCTGCCTTTCCTCAGCCACCTTCCCCTCTGCTTTCAAGCATGCCACTATTATCCTGATTTTGAAGAAACCTTGTGCTGATCCTCTTCTCACCTCTAACGTCCGTCCAATCTCTCTTCTTCTCTAAGCTTCTCAAGCACCTTGCCTACTCTCAGCTCTCATCCTTTGTCACCAATCTCTCTCTTCTACCCCCCTCTCAATCTGGTTTCCATCCTAAACACTCTCCTGAAACTGCTCTTACCTACATCCTTAACTCCCTTCTTTCCGCTCGACACTCTAAACAATCCTGTGTCCTTATTCTTCTTGACCTCGCTGCTGCCTTCGACACTTTCGATCACCCCCTTCTACTCAACACTCTTTCTTCCTTTGGATTCAAAGGCTCTGTTCTTAATTGGCTATCCTCTTACCTCTCCTCCCGCTTTTTTTCTGTTTCCTGGGGAGGCCGGTCCTCTCCAATCCAGCCTCTGGAGTACGGCGTACCCCAAGATTCGGTGCTTGGACCTTTCCTTTTCTCACTCTACACCTCCCTCTTTGTCCCTGTTATCTCCTCGTTCGGCATTTCCCACCATTTCTATGCTGACGACACTCAGCTCTTCCTTTCTTTCTCTTCCTTCTCAACTGACCTCCATCTGAAACTCTCTTCCTGTCTTACTTCCATTAAGAACTGGATGTCTTCCCGCTTTCTCTCCCTCAACACTGACAAGACTGAAGTCACATTCTCCCCCTCCAACTCTCTTCCCCCTCCCTCTCCTCTACCTTTCATTCACTTTCCTCCCACTAATCTCCATATCTCTGTCCATGCTCCTAACCTAGGCATTCACTTTGACTCCTCTCTCTCTTTCTCCCACCATATCTCTCTCACTTCTCGTGCCTGTCACTACCACCTCTTCAATATTCGCAAAGTCCGCCCCTCTCTCACCTTCCATGCTACTAAACTTTGAATCTCCTCCCTTATCTTCTCTCGCCTCTTCTACTGCTCCTCCTTACTCTTCGGACTACCTACTTCTCATCTCACCCCCCTCAAATCTAGCTACCATTCTGCCGTCCGTACCCTCTGTCTCCTTAACTCCGTGATTTCATCTCTGCTCCCCTTTCCTCTCTAGGCTGGCTCCATTTCACTCCCAACTTAAATTTCACTTTCTCTGCCTAGTCTCTCCATGGTCTTGCTCCCCCTTATCTCTCCTCCATCCTCTCGTTCTACACTCCATCCTACTCCCTTAGTTCTGCTGACCACTTCCTTCTCACTGTACCTCCGTCCACCTGTGCCCCCACCCGTTTCCGCTCATTCCAGCTCCTAGCCCCTACCTCTCTCAATCCACTCAATTCCTACCTTCTCCTCATTCCTCACTTCTCTTAAATCTCTCCTTCTCCAAACCCCTTCTCCTTCCTGCTTCCCCTCCTTCCTTTATCTTTTCCCCTTGACCATCTCCCTCCCCTCCCCCACCACCCGCTCTCACCCTTTCCCCTTCAATTTCCCTCCTCCTCCCCGCCCTCTCCCTCACATTCCTACTGCACCACTCTCCCGATTTCCTTCAGTTTAATAGCTCTTCTTACTGTTTTGTTGAACTGATTCATAATTGTAATTTGCTTCTACCGTTATATTGTCTTATGTATCAAGTTGTTAAAATGTGCAGCGTTTTGGAGTAAAGCGCTATATAAACAAATAAATACAAACACAAATACAGTAAAAGATGGTTTAAATCTTTCTATGGAATGGGGTCTATTTATCCATTAGAGAGACAGGGTTGATGCATGTCCTCAGAAGGGGACATCTGCAGTATATTCATGTGATTAATTAATTGTATCAGCAGCTGACGAATATCATCACGTTGGCCCTTGTGAAACTAGTGCGGTATGTGCAAACGAAAACTGAGATAGACATGGGAGTTTGGCATACACGATCACTAAAAGCATAATTAAAGAAATTTTATGAGTGTGACATCTTTTATTATTATATAAATAAAATCAAACTTCTAATCGGTAAATAGATCGAGTAACATCAAGATATATTATCCGATTGTCTGTGGACAGACTGCCGAATACGGAACAAAGAGATGCCCATAACAAGAAATGTATGGCAATACATAAAATGGAGTGCCATCTCTGAAAAACCGAGGTAGACCAAACTAAGATGTCGCCCATGCGTATTCTCCTAATTAGTGTCTACGTACGTCATCACATACAACAAATTAAGCTTTATCACATGACCGGTACAGTACTGTGTGCGATTTCGAGTTCCAGTGAGGATCGGATACCTGATATATTTACACACGTGTAAGAGACGGGATGAATAAATGTATGAAGGTTCCTTTGAACGAATAGAAAAGAATCTTTGTACTGATCACAGGCGCTCTCATTTGTGCAGCAAAGTAGTGATGCCGTGTTGACACGAGAGTGTAGGACCACGAACAGCGCTCACTAAAAGAATTCTCCGGTGTGAGTAGCTGGGAAGAAACGTATAGCATAAAGAGTAGTTAACACTGAAATATTTTTGATAAGTATTAACCTAACGCTTCGTTTTCCTCGCGGATAGGTGACAAACCACTCAGGGGGCCAATTGAAAGTCTTCTTTACCATACAGCAAAAAGAAAAGAACAGAAAAGAAAAACAAGAAACAAACTATTCACTTGTGGAGTAGCATTCCAAGGTAAACCAATCATAAAATGTATACAGTGGTGTTTGAAATTAGATGCGCAGAATCTGCAACTAAATATCAGCTTAAAATGAATGCCATTAAGAAAATAGTGGTTAGGCATTTACAGACCTAACTATAAGAGAAATATAAGATGTTTAAGTATTCATCCAGATTAGGAATGTGTAACAGTAAAACAGAAATCAGCAGAAATCAACAGATTAGACAATGTGAAAAATAGTAGCATAAATCAAGTCTGAGATTGGTTTAATAGAAGTAACCAATAAGTAAAGTAAGGAATTAAAGAGAAAAATATATGGTTTCTCCCCAGCTGTGAAAAAACACGTCTGCCTGTAATTCCGGTTACCGTGAAAATTGGAATAAAAATTCCCTCACACGCTGAAAAGAAATCTCAGGTTAGATTTTTTGATATATCCACAATATCTGATATAGTGCAAAAACATTGGTACATGGTGGTAATATGTTTTCATGTATGTTTGTGTCAAAAGCCTCTTTCGTTCTCACCTTTTTCTCCTTGCTTGTGTTCTTCCGGGATGAGGCTTCTTTCTTTTTCACTGACCGTGACTTGTACAGGCTGGAACGCGAGTCCTCGGGTTCCAGCATGGAAGCCGGCTGCCAAGCCGGTAGCGTTCGAATTCCAGGAACAAATGTCAATGAATCCAGGAAGGAAGGTATAGGAAGGTAAGGACTGGAAGGGAGAGGGTTCCAGGAACAAAGAAGGAAGATAGAAATACACGGCAATGCAGAGAGCGAACTCGAACAACGTCTAGTAACTCGTAGGGGTAGAGTTGAGCCGCACGGAGCCGCAGGAACGTGCCGGTTTTCTAGGAAGCTGGCGACTGCACGCAAAGGCTAGACCACAACGGTTCTGACTTGTCGGCCATCTTGGATGAATTGCAGTGTTTATGCGGCAGTGCATCATGGACCATGAAGTCCAGAAGGGTCGAATCCGGCTACTCATGACAGTATGCTGCCTCCTGAGCCCGGACCCACCTGGTTTGCTCGGGTGTATTTGATGAAACTTCTGCAGTAGATGAGGAGCATTCATGTTAGAGACTGGTTCCCATGTACGCTCGCTGGGGGCATAACCCTTCCACTCTACCAAATAATGTAGTTGGCCTCGTCTATATCTGGAATCACATATCCTGGAGACTTCAAATTCAATCTGATCATTGATGAGCACAGGATTAGGTCTAGGAATAGTCGAATTGGATTGTATATATGGCTTCAATAAGGAGGTGTGAAAGACGGGATGAATTCTTTTCCAGGATTCTGGGAGCTGCAGTTGATATGCCACTGGGTTAATGATTTTTTTGATGGTGAAAAGTCCGTAGTACTTGGGAGCCAGTTTATTGGGCCGTAGATGTCAAGGAAGGAGTTTGGAGGATAGCCAAACTTCATCCCCTATTGAATAAGAAGGGCTAGGTCTCCGCTTGGCATCTGCATATCGTTTAACAGCTATCCTGTCCTTTTCCAGATGTTCCTTGGCATCCCTGTGAACATTTACCAACGTTTCAATCAAGGAATCAACTGCAGGGACCGGAGTTGGATGTGGTAAAACTGATGATAAAACTGAAGGATGGAATCCTTGACTGCAGAAGAATGGACTTGTCTTGATGGCCGAATGGTCTGAATTGTTGTAAGCGAATTCGGCTACAGGAATGAATAGTGACCAATCATCCTGGACCTTGCTCGCAAAACAGCGGAGATACTGTTCAAGGGTCTGGTTGACTCTTTCGGTGATGCCGTTGGTTTGGGGATGGTAACCTGAAGATAATTCTCACTGAATTGCTAGTATTCGGCATAGTTGTTTCCAGAACTGGGAAACATACTGAGGAACTCTATCGGAGATGATCTTGGAAGGTAATCCATGGAGCCTAAATATGTGTTTGATAAATATCCCAGCAAGATCAAGTGAGGAGGGTAATTTAAACAGAGGTGTGAAATGTGCTTTATGGGTAAACAAATCAATGGTAACCATAATTGTCGTATATCCCCGGGATGGGGGTAATTCTACAATAAAATCCATGGCGATGATCTCCCAAGGACGTGTCGGTAATGTAGGTTGATGCAGAAGACCGGCAGGTTTTCTATTGTCATGTTTGTTTTGATTGCACACAGCAAAGGATTGGATGTAAGTTTTTATGTCAGTAATCATTCTAGGCCACCAGAATTGCCTCTGTATGAGATGAAGGGTAGTGGTAATGCCCCGATGTCCTGAATGAAAGGTGTCATGACAGAGAGTCATGATTTTGTTTCTCAGTTCTTGTGTAGGGATGACTAGTCGTTTGTCCTTGAAGAGATAACCATCCTTAGTGTTCAAGTTCCATTGATTGTTCTGGGTGTAATCTTCCCAGAGATCAGAGGAACGGGTATGAGCATGGATGTCTTCCAGGAGAAATTGAGCTTGTGCCACAAACACGGTTTTAGGAAACATCTTGGGAAATGCCCTGAACTCGACAGATTCGTAGTCAGGACGTCTGGATGAGGCATCTGCGACAATGTTATGATTCCAGGAAGGTGGTTAATTTGAAACTGGTACTGAGCGAAAAAGAAGGCACAACGGGCCTGGCGACCGTTTCTGCATTCCAGGAATTGTAGTACTTGCAAGTTTCGATGATCTGTACGTACTTGCACTGGATATTTAGCTCCCAGGAGTAAATGACGCCAGTCAGTGAATGCTTGTCGGATGGCCAGTAGCTCCTTTTCCAGGATGAATAATGGCATTCACTAGGTGTCAAGGTGCGGGATAGGTAGGCAATAGGATGTTCCATCTTGTCCTCAAATTCTTGTTTTAAGACTGCCCCGATGGCATAGTCGGAAGCATCTGTTTCCACCAGGAAGGTTCGATCTGTATCAGGTCGAGCCAGGATTGGACATTCAGGGAATTTTCGTTTCAGTTGTTGAAAAGCCTTCTCTTGTTCTGTAGACCAAATATATGGTGTATCCTTTTTTAGAAGTGCCAGGATGGGATGTACAATTTCAGAAAATGTCGGAATACATTTTCTGTAAAAATGTGCAAGTCCCAGGAAGGATTGTATCTGTTTCACAGTGGTAGGCACAGGCCAAGAAAGTATGGAATCTATCTTGCCCGGATCCATTCCTATTCCATTAGGTCTGAGCACAAATACAAGGTAATGAACGGTCTGACATGAAATAGACACTTTTCAGGCTTGGCCAAGAGTTTGTTTTCACATAATAATTGCAGAACTGCCTTAACATGCTCTTCATGGATCTGGGGATCTTTAGAATAAATCAGGATATTATCCAGGTATACGATAACAAAAAGGAACAACATATCTGAGAAGACCCTGTCCATGAATCGTTGAAATACTGCGGGAGCATTGGCAAGACGGAAGGGCATGACCAAATATATTCGAAGTGGCCAAAAGGGGTTCTAAAGGCAGTCTCCCATTCATCACCCTCCTTAATTTGAATGAGATGGTAAGCACCCCTGAGGTCGAGCTTGGTGAAAATAACAGCTCCTCGCACCGCTTCCAAAATATCAGAAATGAGTGGTAACGGATAGCGGTCCTTGAGGGTACATTGGTTAAGACCACAGTAGTCTAAACAGGGTCGTAGCTCTTTTGTGTTTTCTTGGAAACAAAAAACAAGGAGGCACCGGTGGGAGACTTTGAAGGCCGGATAGTTCCATTTACCAAGTTGGTATCCAGGTAATCACATAGAGCTCTCTTTTCAAATTCGGATAATATGAACATTCTCCCAAATTGAATCACGGCGGAAGGCTCAGTTTCTATGGTGCAGTCCTCAGGTCTGTGGGGTGGAAGAGCTTGAACAATATATGTTGAAAATACGTCAGAGTATGTCTGGTATGATTCTGGTACATGGATAATGTTGGACACGCTCAAGTAGGATGGTTTGTGGTTCTGGGAGTTTACTGGAAGAATCCGGGATGTGTTCTGACATAGACAGTGAGACATACAAAACTCTGAGCCAAGGAACAAGGAACCTGCTGTCCAATTGATTTAGGGGTTGTGCTTCTGTAACCAGGACATGCCCAAAACCATGGGATAGTGGGCAGCCTTTATGCTGTCAAATCATATCCTTTCCTGGTGGTTGTTTATAGATAGTTGCAATTCTTTTGTTTGGTGAGTAATGGGGCCTGAAGACAACGGTCTACCGTTGATTCCTTCCACGGGTTGCATCACTTCTTTGAGCTCTCTAGGGATGTTATGAGTGGTGGCCCATTCGTGATCAATGAAAATCCCCATGGCACCGCAGTCCACGAGAGCCAGGATGGGAAAAGACTCATTCTCGGTGGATGTCAGGACAGTTTGTAGAATTACTAAGGTATTCTGTCCCGGAGCATTCAAGGAAGGAATGGATGCAGAGCAGGCATCTTTCTCCTGTAGCTGTGCTCTGCTAAGGATCGGGAGCTGGCGTTTCCCGAACGCTGGGGTGGTGCTATAGGGCATTCTCTGACTAGATGTTTGTCAGAGGCACAGTACATGCAGAGTCCCGTATCGATTCTATGGAGCCTTTCTTGTGGAGAAATTGGACCCCTGAAGGCGCCTAGTACATGGAGCAGCGCTCTCTTTGGTACTTAGGTACTCAGTAATTGTCTTTGGGAATGTTTTCACCTTTCTTTTATCAGCCTTTCTCTCCTGGATCCTAAAATCTATCTGCAAGGAAAGATCCATAAGGGCCTGGAAGGTTCCTGGACGTGCTACTCTGGCTAGCTCATCCTTTACTTCATCATTTAATCCCCTTCTGAAGAGAGTGAAACTGGCTTCTTGTGACCAATCCGCTTCCTTAGCTAGCTGCTTGAAGCGAGTCACATAAGTGAGCATATCCTGACTCCCTTGTTTAAATTCAAGAAGTCTTTCTTGTGCACTGTAGACAAGCTCTGGTCGATTGAACATAGCGTTTAGGGCATCCACAAATCCTTCGTAGTCATCCAGGAGCTGATCTCCCGAATTAACTAAGGGAGTTGCCCAGGTTAAGGCATTGCCCGTTAAGTGTGAAATCATGAATCCGACCTTTGCTCGTGGGGTAGAAAAATAGTAGGGTTTGAAAGCGAAGTGCACTAAGCATGAATCTAGGAATGATAGCAGGGACCTAGAGGATCCATCCTACTTGTCCACAACACCTCCTACTAAAACGCTTTCTTTGAACATGGAATCCTGGGATAAGACCAGCTGTTTTAAAGCTGCATTTTCGGGTTTGAGATTTTGAACCTCGGTAGTTAATTCTTGCATACCTCACATGAGGTCTTGGACTGCCGCTTCCATATCAGTTTCTGTATCAGGTTCTTGGCGTCTCAATCTGTCAAAAGCTTGTGTTCTTCCGGGATGAGGCTTCTTTCTTTTTCACCGACCGTGACTTGTACAGGCTGGAACGCGTGTCCTCGGGTTCCAGCATGGAAGCCGGCTGCCAAGCCGTTAGCGTTCAAATTCCAGGAACAAATGTCAATGAATCCAGGAAGGAAGGTATAGCAAGGTAAGGATTGGAAGGGAGAGGGTTCCAGGAACAAAGAGGGAAGATAAAAATACACAGCAATGCAGAGAGCGAACTCGAACAACGTGTAGTCACTCGTTGGGGTAGAGTTGAGACGCAAGGAGCCGCGGGGGCGTGACGGTTTTCTAGGAAGCTGGTGACTGCACGCAAAGGCTAGACCGCAACGGTCCTGACTTGTTGGCCATTTTGGATGAATTGTAGTGTTTAGGCCGCAGTGCATCATGGACCATGAAGTCCAGAAGGGTCGAATCTGGCTACTCAGGACAGTTTGGGTTTTAGATTGTTTTGGAATGTAGTATGCCTTACTATACAACATGTCAAATGTAACAACGTGATGAAAACAAGAAGTGTCCTAAAGACAGATCCAATGGAACATGCTAATAAGATTAATTCAATTTTGTGTTTTTTACAACATATTGGTTCTAGAAACACACGTTGAGTGTTGACACATTGTTTCAAACGATTGTAACAGTTTCATCCGAAAAGAAACTGGAAAGATAACTGATCAAGCGATTGATTGACCTTGTTTCCACTGTTAGTAATATTCATTATTCCCATGTGTTCAGACTTGGATGAATTCAGTCCTCTGTAGTGAGGTGTTGTGCAAATAAGATTGATTTATGTTCAGTTATTCATGTGTTTTAATGTGTGTATGCAAATATTGTTTTATAAAGATTAAAATATGAATTTTTGAAGCTCATGTACCATGAGTCCAATTAAGTTGGTGAGTTTTTGTGATATAGTCAGGTGGATATTTAAAACACCTCAGGGTGTGAGCTTAGGAAGCTGTTTTCTGGGCAAACCCTGTTGTTTGACATCTCCTTCTGTGTTCTGCGCTGCCCCACAACGCTTTCGTTTGAGCTGATCTGAAATGACATAGATACTTGAAGTCATACATGTAAGGTAATCACATAGCTTCTTTCCTAACAATTCTGCTGTTGTCTGGGCATCACTTCTAGTTCTATATGGAGGTGTGAGAGGAATCCTCATTCGCCTCACTGTTACTATCTCGTGAGGGGTAAGATGGTGGTATAAAGCTGGCTGATTTCTCAGCGCATACAATGCCAGTGGTAGACCATGCAACCATCCTTTCTTCAGGGTAAATTTCAATTTGGCTATTCTCTCCTTAAGCAAGCCATTAAGTCTCTCACAGACATTGTTCGCTTGCAGGTGATACACCGATGAAAACTTGTGCTTTATGCTAAGTAACCGGCTTATTTGTTCAAAGACTTCATTTACAAAATGAGGACCATTATCTGATCTCAATACTTCACATATTCCCCATCTAGGAAACACTTCTCATACAAATAATTTGGCTTCAATCCTCCTTGAGAAAATACATACCACTACGATCATATATCTGTATCCATTGCATACTTGCAGCAAGCATGTTGACATAGTCGATGTGCAAATGCTGAAAGGGTCCACTAGATCTTGGAATAACTCCTCTAATTGTGCGCAAAGTGTGCCCAGCAGTAAACATTTGACATACGATACAATTTACTACATAAAATGCAATGTGTTGTACTATATTTGGAACAAACCAATCCTCCTCAATTGTTGCAGCGAGGCTCTCTCTAGTAACGTGCACTGGGTAGTGTAGCTGTTCCATCGCCACCTTTAATAAGAGTACAGGTATCACTGGTTTACCAGTGCAGTCTTGTCGCCACAATGCATCAAATGGGTTTAAAGAACATCCTCTCCGTGTCCACAAGTCTTTTTCGTCTTGAGGTGCTTCCTCTTGAATCTCTCCCAACTGAGTTCTAGACAAGTTATTGTAACAATTAGGCACATTCATCATCACAACCATGCTTTCATTCACATCAGGTGCATCAAACGACATAATAACTTCTGTACATGCAACAAATTTTTCTTCCTCATCTGCTTTTTGATTTCCATGTGAGATAAAATCTGCTCTTTTAGTGTGTGCTGCGCACTTGACGGCTGCGATGGCTACTGGGATTTGTAGTGCTCTGAGTCTGTCCAATAAGCCCCTCCTTTTCCAGCGTGCTAGCCCTGCGTGTACTGTTGACGTCACATAGGCAGAGTCACTGTACACTGTTACTTCCCGGTCAGCGTGTCTCTTGAGCGTGATAATCAGCGCCACTAATTCTGAAGCCTGTGCCGAAAAGTGAGACGGTAGTCGTGCACTTAACATTATTTCAAACTCTCCATTGGCCATGTGCTATAACACAGCAGCACCTGTATATCTTTGTCCATCATTTTGATCAATTCTAGAAGAACCGTCAATAAAGAGAATCTCCCCAGCTGCCAAAGCAATTTCCTTCACACTCGGGAGCTCATCATAGAACTCATAGTTCGAGCAATCATGTGCTTGCTCGCCCTCTGTCAGTGGTTCCGCTACAAACATGGCAGTCTTCACTATTCTGCCTCTGACTATTTTATTTGCCAGATTCGAAACGACCACCTCACAGGCAGAAGATCTTTGAGATGTTAACGTGCCTTTATGTCTCCATTTTCAGAGGAACTTCACGTTTAATTGCTCTCACCCAATACGTAATGCTCGTCTCAAATATTACTTCATCATCTGATGGATGATCTCTAAACAAATCCTCATCAGTGACGTCAGTCAATCTGTAACCTTCCCCAATGGCAATCACTGTACTCCATCGTCTACTGTTGTAATCAACTCCACGAAGCATAGCTAATTCTACTCGCACTGTAGCTGCTTGTATCTCTAAAGGAAAGACTTGTCCTTCCTGTTCAACCATGGGTATCGTTGGCCTGAATAAAAATGAATTAGGTATTCTCACAGTTTTGCCTACTAAGCCTGGCAGCCATGTTAACAGAATGCGTACTCCATAGTGAAACACTTCTGATTCTGACGGTACTCCTCGTATGACCACTTGGGTTTAAATAATGCATTCCTGGTGTTGAGCACACTATGTCTTCATCAGTGAACGAAATTGTCATGTTCAACTTGGTAATTAAATCTTGACCTAATATATTGACAGGTGACTGCTTCGAATACAATAATGTCACAAACATGTCACACTATCCTATAGAAACTGGCAATGCCAGGCGTAGTAGCAATGCATTAGTAAAAGGAGCTCCTGTGAACCCTTGAGTATTCATGGTGTTTCCAGACATCGAAAATTTGCCCTCTCTTATATGAGTGTGTTGCACCTGTGTTTACTAAAAAAGAAAAGGATTTGCCTCCTATATTAACATAAACCCTCGGTTCCTCTTGAGGATTAGGCATTATAGATATTATTGAACACATCAATTGCCTGATTCATGGAATTATTTGTGTGAAAAACGCAGATTTGCGCCCCTTCCTACCTGAAAATCCCTGTTTAAAGTATGGGGATTTTCGGGCAGAAAGGCGTGCAAATCTGCATTTTTTACGCAAATAATTCCATGAATCAGGCAGCTACTCTCCCAGTGAGCTGTCCTATTGTGGGTACATTCTCATCCCTGTACCTCTAAAAGGATCCCCTCCATCAACAGTAACACCCCCTATTCTAGGAGTCATTGATTGTCCGGTGTTTGTGCTTTGCTGTATCTGCATGGGTGACTGTTGTGACTGCCCTTGTGGCGGATTCATTGTGGACTGCTGTGTTAGAATGTCTTGCTGCACTGTGTGATTCTGAGCAAATCCATCACCATTCTGCTGCGAATAAGCAGGTGGGTTTGTAGTCCCCCCTCTTGAGAATTGCCCATTTTGCACGACTCCTTGACTTCTACATGTACAAGAACATACAGGAGGTGGTCTTCTAATTTGCCGCTCCTGCATGCCTTGATTATCATTCGGTGTGTTCTGGAAGCCACCTTGATTATTCTGGAAGCCACGCTGATTATTCTGGAAGCCTCAACCACAAAAGCCTCCCCTTCCCCGTGGTGCAAATCCATTATTACCTTGATCGAACTACCTGCGGCATGTTTGCTACTTGCTTTGAACTCGATCCATCTATACTAGTTAACATTGCCCCTCCAATGGCGTACTTCGATCGTTTTTTCTGCACTAACTTTGCCTCTTCACCTTTCCTAACATCCTCTTTTTTTTCGATTCTTCTCTTGCAAAAGCCTGCATTAATGCTCAATGGTCAGTTGTATTTCTGACAACGGATTCGCTTCCATGCCCACCAATTTCTTGAGTTGCTTTTGCACTGACTCTGGCAGCCCTTGGCACAATATATGATAAAATACAGGTATAGACTTTCCCCAAGCCTCCCATGTCTCCAAGACCCATTGCTCTTAGAAATTTTGAATATAAACAAGAGGATCATCCCCTTCTTGCATCTTTCTTGCCATTATAGCTCCCATATCGGACGTGTCCGGATGTAGACCTCAAAGTGCTTTCCAGACCGCCGCCCTACAGTTATTGAATGGTGTTCCTTCATGAGCAGTGTTTATTGTAGTAACACTGGCATACCCTGCTCTTGACCAAACATCATCAGCCCTCTCCCCAAGGATGGCAATCAGGAGACCTTTAATGTCCCCTATAGCTATCTTGTTTCCTCCTGTCATTTTCTCTAACTCATGTATTCATTTTGCATCGCCGGATGTTAAACTCGGGAGTTTGCACTTTAAATTATCTTTATCCATCTGCAGCCAAGGAATATATTGTGGCCTAGCTCCTCCCTTCTCTAACAAAGGAAACAGTGAAATCCCAAACTGCCATTTGCCACCCATCGTTTGTCTGTCCATAGCAGGGACAATGGTTCCGCTCCACCTTCTACCTGGCAGCGACCTTAGCTGGCTCACATATGCTGGCCAGTCCCCCTCTGACCATGGGATCGCTCTTTTGGTCGATTTAGCTGTGTCAATGATTTTGACGCCCGAGATATAGGGGGTTCTAAATCCAACCAATTTTATTCCTTATTCATTGAAAAAAATCCTTCAGGGCCATATGCGTGACCTCCCTTTTCCCCACGGAAGGTTTCTCTATCTTCCTCTGACATATCCTGTCTCAACTTGTTTGAGTTCTCTCTTCATCATCTCTATTCAGAGTCAGTCTAAAAACAGCTCCTTAGGCTCAAAACTACATGAGGCTCCCTCTTTGTCGAACAACTGCGTACTCTCGAGACAATCATTTTTACCCTTCCCCTGCAGTACTTTCTTAGTCTTCATATCATGATAGACTTTATCGATTGCGTCCCCAATACTTCTAGAGTCAAACTCATCCTCCAGATTTGCTCTGGACGGACCTGCTATTGGATCATGTGCTGGGAAGAACTCTTCTATGTCTTCACATAACACTACTGGATTAGGATCCATTGCTTACTTTTCTATATGATCAATGTTGCATGCTCTCTGTCTTCTCTTTCGTTGTAACTCATCGTCAAATTATCTTCACTTCCTTGCTTCCTCCCTTACCCTATCTTCCTCTTTTCTCTTCATATCTCTCCTCTCATTTGCTGTTCGTACTTCTTCATCTCTTCGTCTTTGCATTCTTTTATCCCTTAATTCCTGTTCCCCCTCATCCCTTCTCTTCCTTTCTAGTCTTTCTTGCTCTTCGATTTCCCTCTGTCTGTTGTCATATTTTCTCTGCTCCTCTACTCTTTCTGCTTTCTTAGTTGTTCTTCTTGATACAACCTTTCCTGTCTCTGTCTATAATTTCATTTTGTCCCATCAATCTTTCCTCTCTTTCTCTATCCTTTTTGTCTTGCTCATCTCGATCTTCCCTTTGCCTTACATCCTCGATGCTCTTACCATCAAGTTTGAGCAAAATCAAACCACCCACCCATCCATTCGTTCTGTATAAGTGCTAACTCATCAGTTTGATCTTTTTCTCCTTTCCATCTCTTTATTTCTCGTCCTATATCTATAGATGTACCTGGTTGTTCACTTTTCTCCTTATCGCGTATCTCCTTGTCCCCCGGAACCTTAGAGATTGCATCTCTCTGAGTATTTTTCTCTGTGCTTTCGGCGCTGCTTTGCACAGGCGACTCATATGCCGGGTTACTATACCCTGTTGCTGCCTTGAGCTCCCTTAATGGATACAACCCGTCATCTTTCTTACTATCGCCGTCTGCTTCAGGCACGGCAGGTGGAGTGTAAGGCTCCTCACCCCCCACTGTGCATACATTGAGTATCCAATCTACAGGAGGTGGGTCTTCTCTCTCCTCCTGATACATCTTCCAGAGCGCTAAGCTCGCTAGTCGCTTTTCTAACTTTTTTCCCTGTATATGTATCATGCAAATATGTCGTCATATGCTGCAGAACTGCCTTCGATAATGATCCCCCTTGCGGCCATGTCATGAACATTCTGTCTGCTGTGCCCTTAACCCATTCTGCACTGTACTGTCTAAGCTTGGGTGCCTGCTTGGGTAACTGTTTGCAGAGATATATAAGTGGAGTAATATCTTCCATTTTGACACATCACTCTTGACTGTCAATACTCACCTTTACACTTTGCAAAATTCAAAAGTACGTTTCAGAAAAATAACACAATATGAGCGTGCACCAATCGTCGCAGGCTCCAAACCCTCTATATCACAATTTTTACTTTAATCTATGTTTTCACTAAACACCATCAATTCACTACCAACGAGTACATAATTAATTCACAATTATCGTGTTTATTTTTCACGTCTATCAATACCTCTATTGTTTTTTCACCATATACAGTCACATAAAACAGACAAATGGACATACTCGACCGACCACATATCTCTCTTAGTCTTCTCTCTAAGAATGCCCTACCCTCTAAAAATACCCCGTTCTGGGATGTGAATCGACCTCCTTAAACTGTCTTTAAACAGGTTTGTCTCCTATGTCACCCATAAATAGGGCTCTAGGTGTGATTCCTTCTGTTCCGTTCTTTAAAACACAGGTATCTAGGGCGTACTCTTTATCGTGGCCACTCCTCATGATACCTCTTAATTGCTTGGCCTCTCCTCAAGTCAATTTTACTCAATATTCAACACTCATTTCTCAAGTTACTTTATCTCAGCCTCTCTCCGTTATTTATTTTTTCCTTATTATCCTCTTCACCCACTGCCCATTCACGCTTTTGCCGCCTCACTCAGTTTTACTCAGCATTCAATTTTTCAACTTCTGACTCTCTGGATTGTACGCCTCTTCAGCAGCCTATTCAACTTTCCGTCCATTCAGCTTCCTGTAGACGCCTGGAGGGGTTTCTGCCTGAAAACAAGGGACACGTCTAACCTGGCTTGCAAGACTTTGCGTTACACTAATCCGCTATCTACAGGGAGCTTCACGTCCTTTCAGCCGAATGGCAGAAGTTGTGCGATATATCCGGGACCCCAAAGCTTACTTATCTCAATGGATATCTAACCATTCTCTCAGCTACTGGGACTCCCAGCCCTTTAAGATGAGGTAGCAATACACTTGAGATGGATGGGGATGCAGGAATTATTCAAACATCAATAATCGAAACGACTCAGGTAGCTGGCAAAAGGTAACTGTTTTAAAATCAATTATCTAAAACGGGGAGTACAACGGACATCAACGCATGTCTCAGCCTAAGGATTCTCAATGCATTTTGAAAAAGAGCTTGCTTTTATAACAAAAAATCATCATAGAGGACGTCAACCTATGTATTACTAACGTCATCCTACATGGCAAACTACAAAAACCTAGTAGTGTGATTGAGTCTTAAGGAACATCTAAGTATACGATCCATACTAGTCTAAGGCTGTGGAAGAGAATGATTAATTTCTTAACATCAGGTGGGGCAACTAAGCCCTCCCCTTAAACAGGTCACTATGAACATCACTGAATACACAACATCCCATTGGCTACACAACTATAGGACCCTTAATCATGCCGTCCTCTACCATTGGTTGGCTTCTAACCTCTGTCAGTACTTTTATACCTATGGTAGCAGCACGGAGCCTGAGCCTCCAGGTGCTGGTGAGCTAGCCTTGGACCATAGCTTCCCACCAATTAGCATAATCATCCATCATCACCTCAGTGGTCTGCTGTCAATTAGGGCTTTGAACTTGTCCTTGGGAGTGTTTGTTTGCTCTGGAGAATTCAGGGGAGTGAAGGCACTCTCTGCCCTCATGCGTAGGTGTGACCATCATGCTCGTCCAACTTCATCCCATCACGTGACTGAAGACCACAAATTCGAGTTTCTCGTGTATTAAAATACTATTTTCTACTAGACCTCTGATGTCTTCCTTGTTTTTGCCCAAGCCTCCTGATCAGGAGCTTCGTTCTTTCACACGATTTGAATCTAATGTCTGCTAACTCCAGCCTCATAAGACCATGGCTCCTTTAGCCACACCTTTCTGAGATTCAATTTGAATTATTTTGTTTCCTAACTGCCCCACATTGGAAAAGAGGCCTTCTGTCCGTAGCCCAGCTCTGTTATAACACATAGTGGAAACATCCATTCTTTACTGTTCCAATATATATATATATATGTACATGTTGGTGCATGCTGCAATCTATTCACTATAAGCTAACCTCAAGAATGCTTTGTCTGCTTGCGTTTCTTTGCATCTGTACACATGTAAAACAGATTGAAATCTTCATTCGTTTTGTATCTTCACTCGTTTTGTAGCATAAGGTTCTTCATCTTGATCCCAAGATGCCACTTATCTTCGATACTTTCTTGATGCCTTAAAGAATATCTGCATTCTCTAGTCTCTGCTTTTCTTCTATGTACGTCAGTTCTGCTCTGTGTGACGTCACCATTCATCTTCGTCATTCAACCGTCCTGTTTCTTCCGGGATTTCATTTAAATGGCCATCATACTGTCTTGTATGCAGGTATGGTTTTCTCAATGGGAACCTTGCTTCCAGGATTCTACTTTGTATCAGTATTTTCACTGGTACCGCACATGTCTCACTCTGTGGCTCCCAACATATAGGCAAGATGGGCAAGGTGATTGAGGTGGGGGTATGTAGCTACAGGTGTGTGCTGCGTGCTGGAGCCTTGCCCTGCGGCTGCCAGCAATGCCGGCAGTAAGAGAACAGCAAGAAACACGTGGGTGCCGGTATCAGTACACGTGGGTTCCTTTATCCCTTTTCCCCCAGAGCAGAAAAACAAGGACAACCCATACAGCCACTCAACTGCCCCCAGCGGTGTGTTCCTCTGCGCTCTGTGTGGGAGCAACCCTGAGGGGCAGAGGACCTAGAACCCCTTGTGTGGTGCATTTAAAGGCCCCAAGACCCTTTCACATAAATAGCAGGCAGTTAAACCCTGCAACAAAATTGGCCTGGCTTTTGCTTTTGTTTTTCACGTAAAGTTAAAGAGCTGTGTGGAAAGGGGCCTACCTGTCATTATCAATGGACAAGCAGCAGTTTAATTCACAAAAGATGGAGGAATCAAAGATCCCTGTGACATGGAAAACGGGATTTTGAACATTGAAAGCAGAAATAGCCTGCACATGTGTGTGCAAATAAAAACTGTAATATCACTGCTCACAGAAAAATGTCAGGAAAACAAAACATGATGTGTGGGTTGACAAAGGCAATGCATATTATGTTTCACCCACAAAACACCAGTGACATTTGAAAAGACACTAACTATTGTGCTTTTTATGGAAACAACAAAAATGTGCCACATGGCCGTGCTACATCGTACTGATTTGGGGGTCGGCTTATCTAATTCTCCATGATCAGCTAAAACAGAATATATGTTTAGTATGGCAGTTGCTAGTACAATTATGAAGTTGTGATACATAACTAGTTTTTGCCAAAAAGTTAAAAGGAGAACAGAGGAGGATGACAAATGGGAATAGACAGATGTTGCTCCAAACCCCTAAACCAATCCTGACTGGGGGTGGAGAGAGAGAGAGAGAGAGAGAGAGAGGGTAACTGTCCAATCCTACTGGCGGGGATTAGGATTGAGTGATTTCATTTCTGCTCTATAAGGGGGACTGCACTAGGACAGGAGACACACAAAAACCAGGTGACAGAAAAAGGAGAAAGACAGGAAGGCAGCTGAAACTTTCCATTCCGACAGATGGAAGGAGACACCAGAGGAGATTGCTAAGAGTGCATCTGGGTGTAGCTGTCTATTTCTAGGAAGGAGCGGACTGGATCCTGTGGTGGAGAGCAGGAAGCCATCTTTGAGAGTGGAGTGACCAGACCCCTGCCCTATCTTTCCAGAGTGTCCTGAGATGCCGCTGGCTTTCCTGAACCTTAAAAAGAGGCTTGCTATGTAAGTAGAACTAAGCCCTGGAAAACCAAAAGGTGGGGGGAGTCTGCTTGCCTTGAATCCATTCCCTTTATAGTGTGTAGGGTGGGGGGTAAAACTGTGAAGATCCTTAGCCTATGTAACCAAAAATATTAATTTAATTAATTACCCATTTGACAGAACACTACGGAGTGAATTTTGTTAAAATTAGAAATTAACAAAGCTCACTTCCCAGTGTGCGCTGAAAACTATAGCTTATAATTTAATTAGGTAATCCTTGTTGTCCAGCTGACCCTGACTTCTTTAAGGAAGAGGGGTGTCTTTGTTCTTAAATCGGTCCAACCCTTTTTATTCAGCTTCCCCAACACGGGCCTTTCAATAAGGGAGATCTGAAATCCTAATTTCCCCAAAGCAAATGTTTCTGTCTGACTTCCCAACCTAGACCAAAGCAAGGGGGCGGGGGAATACTGAAAAACAAAGCGAGAAAGTACCCTGTGTATACTTTAAACCAAAAGTGTGGCATCAAAATTATAATTGCCATATATATATATTTAACCAATCTTGAAATCCTACTGCTAGCCTTTTAAGCATGCAGGAAAATCCAAATCGCACAACATTACATAAGAGTGTTTTTGTTGATCAGTGTAATTATTTTGTGAAGGGAAATGTACAGAAAGAATTGTGTCTGTGTTCTTTTTAACTCGCTTTTTAGATTTATTAATGCTGATAGAAGTTGATTGTGTGTGCCACGGATAAAGTGGTGTTTTTGACATTTTCATGCTAATTACTATTATTTTTTAATTTAAATAAATACCAATATATTTCCCATGCTCTGGCCTGGTTCTTGGCTCATTGTTAGCTCACGGGCGAGGCATCCAAGGGGCATGATATGTGTCTGAGAGAGGGCTAAAAAAAGAATCTGTAAAACAGTTTGTTGAACAACCACTTGAGTGGGGAGGGAAGGGAATCCCTGTGTTGAGGGTCGCTTCTCAATAAACCGTTACAAAGTGGGGGCTCATGGCCGGGATTTTAGCTTCCTATTCCTGACCCATGACAAGTACATTGTGACAGTCTATTAATTTTGATGCAATTGCATTACGGTGGAGGGAATGTCATCTTTGTTTTGTTAAAGTGCTGCTAGGACTTGACTCCTGAGTTCCGGGGAGGTGTATAGGTAGAACATTAAGAGTGTGTAAGAATTTATTTGAGTGAGGAAATCAAGCAGCAACAGGGTGAGTTTGCCCTTGCATATAGAACCCATCAGGTGCAGTACACATTTCATAATGAGCATCATAGACATTAACATGGCTAGGAAGAACCTTCTATCCAAACTGTTCATTAAGGGCGAATGGATAGAAGAGGAACATGAAGCATAGCAATCTAAAATGATGCAAGAGGCTACCTCTATAGATATGGATGTGTGGCAGGATAGTGGCCTGGTACATCAAGCCCTGACAGATTTGTATATGATGCAGACCACCAGAGATGAGCAAATTAAAATGGTCCAGCTCTCAGCATATATGTACTTCCATATGATGATCATGGAATAAAGATACAAGGAGAATGTAGCCTCTGTGAAAAATCTATCTAAGCTTTTGGATCAAGCACAGAGAGAGTTAAGCTAAGTAGAGGAGAAAGTACTACAGAGCCAAAATTTTGAGTTCAAATTAGGAGGCATCATTCAGCAGATAAAGGATGAGTTAGCGGCACAGCAATAAATGAATTCAGAGCAAGAGTGTCAATTTGAGGAGTGTCCAGAAGGTGTTGAGAACCTGAGAGTGAGAGTCAACTAAAATGGAGTCAACAAGTTGTACACAATAGAGGCTGCTTAGAGAACATGTGTGCATTTCAAATACAGATTAGGCAACTGAAATATGAAAATAGCCAGTTGATTATTAAGGTGGTCAATTCCCAGGCAGAATTCGACCAGGAGCGCCAGAATTTGAGCGCTATGAAACGACAGAGAGATCACCTCAGTGAACAGAATAGCGAATTGAGTGAGGAGAAAAGTGCCATGTGTCAGGAAATGTGCCAGTTAAAGATAGACATAGAGAAAAGCGGGTCAAATTTTCAGGAACTGACTGACATGAGGGTAGAAAATGAAAAATGAATGGGACATGTGAGATGTATAGAATTTGACCTAGAGCTGAGAACACAAAGTGAGGAGATTATTCTGCTGCAAAAGGTCTGAGTATGCCCAGATAGTACAGGCCGCACAGAGGGAAAATGAGGTCCGTTGTGAGGAGAACAAGGGACTCCACGGCCAAGTAGTGGCACAAAGCAAGGTCATAGAAGCAAATCAGGACCTGGTAGGAGAGCTCTAAACTCAGGCCTCTATATACCACCGAGAGGTAGGGGCTGAGAAAGATAAATCAGAGAGATTAGAGAAGGAAATGGCTAGATACAATCAGGCCTTGAGGAACCCTGAACATTTAGGGTATGGAAGGGCAACCCCTGACCATGGTGGGATGTCCTCCTTACCAGGGGCCTCAAGCCAAATCTTTTTTTTCACACATAAGAACACTTATAGGAAACCCACTGTATAGACCTGGTCTTTATTGCTAGTTTTCAGTCAATGTGTTATCTAACAGTCCATAGACGAAGAACACCCTTACCCTGTGCTCCCAAGCACTCAGCCCCCTGCATAAGGTCCTCAATGTACTGCACTTCTTGGCCACTGGATCATTTCAGCGGACAACTGCTATAGTGGGGGGGTGTCACAGGCCACGCAGTCACGCTGCCTACACCAGATCTTGGCCATCATGACTGCACGCCCATCAGTCCGCAGGTACATACACCTGCCCAGAACACCTGCAGAAAGGCAGGCTGTCGTCCAGGATTTTTACGGGGTGGCACACTTCCCCAAAGTGCTAGGTGCCATTGACTGCACCCATGTGGCTCTACGTCCCCCCAGGGAATCAGAGCACATCTATAGAAACCGCAAGCACTGGCATTCCATCAACATGCAGGTAGTATGTGATGCCAAGGGAATCATCACCTCTGCATATGCCAACTATCCAGGGTCCATCCACGACAGTTTTATTTACAGAATGTCAACCCTAAACCGGGACCTAGAAGCTGAGCGGCATGGCGATACATGGCTGCTCAGTGAGTATAAATGCCACAGCACATGCATGCATGTCAGATACTGAGCAATGTCACAACCCCACTAATGATACCCATCACCACCTCCCCAGGGGACAGTGCCTACCCTCTGAGCACCCACATGATGATGCCAATTCGGAACCCCACCATGCCACCCGAGGTAAGATACAACACAGCCCACATTGCAACCCGGGGCATAGTGGAGCGCACATTCGGAGTGCTCAAGTCACGTTTTCGCTCCCTTGACCGTTCTGGCGGGCAGCTGTTATACGCTCCCCCAGTAGTGTGCAGGATCATAGTGGCAGCATGTGTCCTGCACAACGTTGCAACACGCCAGGGCCTGCCCGTGGACATGGTGGTGCCCTCACATCCCCAACCACATGCACGCCCGCTGCGCATGGGAGGGAAAAGGGCACAGGGTGAGGCAGCCCGTACGCACCTGGTGGCTAATTACTTCACCTAAAATCACACCCATGTGGAGTGCACACAGCCCTGGCACATACCATCTGACAATCAAAGATGATTAGATAAGGGACAGTCAACTGTCACAACCATACCAGCCTGAGATTGGTCACCTGGGAGTGTTACATTGTGTGCTTCCCTACCTACACAAACACCACCAATGCTGTGTCATCAAAAGACACACCTCTATGCTGCTAAAATCATTACCCCCTTGCAAAAAACAACATGACAACAGTGCCATGTCACCCAACCCCTCCCCAGCACCGGCACCCAACACACCATGGCATGTCATGCTATGTGAGAGCAAACAAAGCAATCCCCAAAACATGACACAAGTGTCAAAGTACAGTGTCCCTAATGGAAACTGCCCACACACAATATGCTCCCAGTAATGTAGAACTAACAACACACATGACCAAATACTTACCAACAATACAATGCAGCTACACAACCTCAAACATAGCATAAACATCACAGTGCTAAGTTAAAGTAGTGGTAGTCTTACAACCTGATCATGCCAGCACATCGGCCACTTCCAACTGTACAGTGCTGCTGCCACGCAAATGTCTAAGTGCACTGCTTACAACATGAACTCCATCTCCAAAGTAGACGGCCTTGTGAAGACATGAGGAATTAACCTGCAAATTAGGCGAAAGACATGGATGCACAAGCCCATAGCAATACACCATGCAGTGTACAATTCAACAACAATATCCACTAGGAATGTATACACAGTATTGACTACAGACTGCCCACACAGCTCATGAACTGAAGCATCTAACCCAAACTCAGGACAAGCCTGCATGTGCCCATCCGGAATACAGTGTATGCCCACGGGAGCCACACAAGGCAGCACGCTTTAAAAAAAATCAAAAATCAAAAATCAAAAATGGCCATGCGGGGGCCGGGGGGGGAGGCCACCCAGGAGGTCCGAGGACAGGGTGCGCACCAACAGCCACCTGTGTGGATGTTGGGGAAAAAAACACCTCCATGGATTCATGGCCTGCACGGCTATGCCATTGTGGGAGAACTGCTGCTGTCCTCTCATCACCCTCTGCTGCTGCCCCAGGAGGTGGTGCTGCCACAGGAGGTGGTGGTCCTATGGGAGGCAGCTGTCATGATGCCTACCCCCGGAGCACCAGGCCAGGCCCAGCACCCCCGGGAGCAGGCATCACGCCCCCGGGTAAAAGCCCAGCGGCTCTTTATAGGGGCTCTTTGGACTCTGTCCTGGCACCGTTGGCGCCAGGCTCATGTTGGACATCAGTCCTGGCGCCATAGGCGCCAGGCTCATAAGGGGAAGTGTTTGGTGCACTTACCTGAAGCAGACCATGCTGCACACTCACCTGATGCAGACCATGCTGCATGAAGAACCAAGCCAAATGAGGCTTAGGAGGGACTATTTTTCTGAAGGAACTATTTTGTTACTTGGGTGGGGCTGTGGAAGAATACTCCCCTGGAACTTCTTCGAAGGCTATTTAAGCCACGCCCGGACAGCCACACGTGCTTCGCGTTGTTCTGCATCCCAGCAGCTGAACGCTCACCGTGTCTGCTCCTGCACCTGGACTCCAGCCACGCCCGCCTCGAACCTGGAACACCTGTAAGGGAATAAGAGAAGAGAAAGGTGAAAACCAAGAACTATTTCAACCTTCTTACCTGCATCCAGAATCTTCACGCCAGCATTCCTGAAGGAAAACTTCCATTTAAAAGCACCGCGTTGCTGTCATGATCTCTGCTTCCAAGAGATCAGGACTTGCCCGACTCCCTTGGAAGCAGACCCATAACCCCGGTTCCGAGTGCCAGCCAGTCCCAATTGGGACCTTTTGGACCCTGTCCTGGCGCCAGTGGCACCAGGCTCATAAAGATGCCCAGTCCCAGCGCTGGAAGCGCCGGGCTCATAATGCTTGGGTGGACTTACCTGCAGCAGACCATGCTGCTTACTTACCTGCCAGTTGAACCCCGGATCCTCTTCTGTTTGGGACTACTTTTCCTGTTGGGTGGGGCAGGAGCCACTCCCTAGGTTCAGAACACTGGAACTCTTCTGGAAAGAAGGAACTCTTTTCTTACCTAGGCGTGGCTGTGGAAGGAGACCCCTATGCACTACAGGAGGCTATTTAAACCACACCCGATGGATGAATCTTGCTTTGTGTTATTCTGCATTCTCTGCAGCAGAACGCTCATCGTGTCTTCTGCTTCTGATCCTGGGCCTAAGGAAACAAAGGCTTACCATCCTGGAATCCAGTCTTCAGCAGCACCTGTAAAGACAAAGAAAGAACAGGTTAGCACTACGGTCTTCAGTGGCAGCGCATCTCTTACCTGGTCCATCGGCTGTCACCAACGCCTCGCGCTGCATTCCGGCATCTGAAAGACAAAGGCTTACCTACTCTTCGCATGTTCCGGAGGTCTTCGCACTGCATTCCGGCATCTGAAAGACAAAAGCTTACCAGCTCTTCGCACGCTCCGGAGGCCTTCGGCACTGCATCCCGCATCTGAAAGACAAAAGAAGGTGCGTTTAAAGACATTGGGCTTTATTACTCACGTGCCATTACTCCTTCCCACGCCGAATCCAGTGGGTATTCCAGCACCCTTCAGCTTCTCTAAAGCTCCGAACTTGTACCTGCAAGATAAAAGGGACAGTTAGTGCGCATCGTGAAGCAGGCTACAAGCGCTTACCTACGTGCTTCCAGGCGCTTCTCACGCGGGATCGATCCTCAACTCTCATCAGCCCGCCATCTGCCATCGCCGGAACTCTGCAAAACAAGAGATATCATTACAAAAGACTTTTAAGACATTTGAAGCGCCCAGAACTTACCATTCGTGCAGTTAACGACGGACAGCAGTCCTCTGAGGTCAAGAGGCCTGTACCCTTATCCAGTGAAGAAACTGGTTACGGCACCCTGCCCCGAGGCAGATGGAGAGCTCGGCGTTCACTTACCTAAGACATATTCCTCATCGAGTCAGACATACAGTGCACAGAGGTCCAGCCCAAAGAGCCAACCGTGTGTTACACATCACCTTTGAAGATACGGCATTCACCCAGTCAAGACCGGCGCCTCTGCGGGAATCAGGTGAGCGTTACAGACCACAAAGCCTACCGCAAAACTCCCACCCAGGCGCTATGGAAATCTCGGATACCGACCAACTAGCCCAGTTACTTGGGGAAATAAGAGCAGAAGTGCATGCAGCCCGTCAGGAAACGAATGCTCTAAGAAGGGAACTGATTATTTCCAAGGAGCGAACAGACGATCTCGCTAGACAATTGCTACAGTCACAAGACGGACAAACTCCGTTACCCGCATCAGGGGCAAATCTTCCTTCAACATCCTCTACGAACCCAGTGCAGATCAACCTACCTGGGAATGTACCTCTGGCTCCGCCCGAACGATTTTCTGGTGACCCAAAGAGGTTTGCAGTATTCATTAATCAGTGCCGGTTGCACTTCTTATGCCGGCCAGCAGCCTTTCCAACTGATCAAGCTAAGGTAGCTTTCGTGCTTTCGTACCTTAGTGGCAATGCGGCAGACTGGTCGATCCCTCTAGTTAATCAAGATGATCCGGTTCTCCATGATTTTCAAGCTTTTCAGCTCAGTATGGAAAAACTGTTTGCAAGACATTCACAGGGGCAGGCCTTGGACAATGAACTCCTTTCATTGCGACAGGGTGATCAAGACCTTTTGGCTTATATTGCGTCTTTCAACAGACTGATAGTGGAAACTCGATGGCCTGAGGACAAAAGGATTACGCTGTTTTATAGAGGTCTACGTGGAGAGCTCAAAGATGTGTTAGCCCAAGTAGTGAATCCCCCGCAAGACTGTTCGCACTATATTGACTTAGTCATTCAAATTGACCACAGACTGCAGAACAGGAAGGCCGATCGTTCCAAGTTTGATGCTCGAGTATTTTCCAAACCACCAACTCCTACCAAAGGAGTAGACTCCGGGGAACCCATGCAAATAGGGGGCCTGAAAGGACCACTAACACAAAAGGAGTGGCAAAGGAGAAAACAGCTGCAATTATGCCTCTATTGCGGAAACTCGGGGCACTTTCTTCGAGACTGTCCGGTGAAACCAGCCAAGAAGGCAGTAGGAGCTGCAGTTACCAGGGTCACAAACTCTGAGCAGGGAAACGACCTCACCCGACAAGAATAGAGGTCCTCTTGCCGAGCGTTAAAACCAGTTCCGTGACCTCGCATTTCGTGATACCTATGGTCCTCATTAGCCCTGAACATCCGGATCGATTACATGCGATTGAAGCTTACGTCGACAGCGGTGCCATTGGAAATTATGTGGATCATGAAATGGTTTTGAGGATGAATCTGACTCTTTGTCCAAAGGCTGTAAAGGACGTCATTACTACGGTGGATGGTACGGAGATAGCCTCCGGACCAGTAACGCATACCACCCAAGAAGTGACGCTAGTAAGTCAAGATGGACACCATGAGAAGATCGTGTTCGATGTGATCAAGGCCCCTCAGTTCCAGATTATTCTAGGAATTCCTTGGTTAGAGAAGCACAATCCTCAGATCGATTGGCGAGCAAGAACGGTTCAGTTTCCAGAATGTGTCTCTACTTGTCACCCTCGACCTGGTGTTGCACTGGCAGCAATTTCCTCGGAGGCTCCCCAGTTACCTCCTGAATACCTAGAATTCCAAGATGTTTTCCGGAAGGATCAGGCTAACTCTCTACCTCCTCATAGGTCTTATGACTGCCAGATAGACCTGATACCTGGATCTACTCCTCCTTGTAGTAGAATTTATGCCCTCACCGAGCCTGAGAATCTTCACCTCTGACAATACCTGGATCAATACCTAGCGAATGGGTTTATTCGTCCTTCCAAGTCCCCTGCTTCCTCAGCTTTGTTCTTCGTTCCAAAAAAAGAAGGGGACCTTAGAACTTGTATAGATTATCGCGCCCTGAACCAGATCACCGTTAAGAATAGATATCCGTTACCTTTGATCCCTGAACTCCTGGACCAAGTCAGAAAAGCATGCATATTATACAAAGCTGGATCTTAGAGGAGCCTACCACTTGGTACGAGTAAAAGAGGGCGATGAATGGAAGACGGCCTTCCGCACCAAGTATGGGCTATTTGAATATCAGGTCATGCCCTTCGGACTTTGCAATGCCCCGGCCGCCTTTCAATATTTTATGAACGATGTCCTCAGAGAGCTCATAGATGTGTGTGTTGTTGTTTACATAACGACATCCTCGTTTATTCTTCATCGGAAACTGAACATCGGAAACACGTGAAAATGGTCCTCGAGAGATTGCGTCAACACAAACTTTTCGTTAAGTTGGAAAAATGTGTTTTCGACGTGACTGAAGTTGAATTCTTGGGATTCATATCACCTAGCGGAGTGCGTATGGATTCAAAGAAGGTCGATGCAATTCTCAAATGGCCATGGCCATCCTACGTAAAAGGTGTTCAAAGCATGTTAGGCTTCGCTAACTTTTACCGCAGGTTTATCCCCGAATTCTCTCGAATAGTCCAGCCCATCACCGCCTTGTTAAAGAAAAACAAACGTTTTGAATGGTCTACCGAGGCGGAACAAGCTTTCCAGAATTTGAAGACTAGATTTATCTCTGCACCGATCTTAAAACATCCTCGCCCAGAACTCCCCTACATCGTTGAAACTGATGCTTCGAGCCTTGCCATGGGGGCAGTTCTATCACAAAAGGACCCAGTAACCAATCAGTTGCATCCCGTGGCATTTTGGTCCCGCAAATTCTTGCCTCCTGAAATCAATTACACTATTACTGATAAGGAACTTCTAGCTATCAAGTCCGCCTTTAAGGCTTGGCGGCATTATCTTCTGGGGGCCCGACACACCGTTACTGTGATTACAGATCACCGAAACCTGCAATATTTGAAAACCGCAAAAGCTCAATCCTCTAGGCAACTCCGTTGGGCACTATTCTTTGCCGAGTTTGACTTCATAATTACCTATCGACCTGGTACAAAAAACGGTAAAGCTGATGCCCTTTCTCGGATGGGAGTGGAAGAACATTTGATCAATCCTAAACCTGTACCTATCATTCCCGAACAAAGAATTCTAGGTGTAATCGCCACACAATCCATAGAGGAAGTTAAGGATAAAGCCAGGCTACTGGTAACTCCAGCAGACATACAGAATTGGCATCTGCAGGGAAAGGACTTTACGGTGAAGGACAACCTATTATATTTCCAAGAACGGTTATACCTGCCCAGCACAGATTTACAGAAAAAGGTAATCTCTTGTTATCACGATTCTTTAATGGAAGGACATCCCGGTATGACCAAGACCTCGGAAAAGATCAAGCGCTACTTCTGGTGGCCGTCTTGGAAAAAAGATATCAGAGACTTTATAATGTCCTGTGGAGTATGCGCCCAAAACAAGAGTCAAAAGGAAAAACCAGCCGGCCTCTTACGCCCTATTGACATCCCGCCTCGCCCTTGGCATACGCTTTCTATGGACTTCATCACCGATCTACTTCCATGCTCCGGATACAATACGATCCTAGTAATCGTGGACCTATTCTCCAAGATGGCGCATTTCATTCCACTCAAAGGCTTACCAACAGCAGCAACCCTGGCCCGAGAATTTCTCGAAAACATCGTCCGACTGCACGGTTTTCCTTCAGTTCTAATTTCGGATCGAGGTAGTCAATTTATTTCTCATTTTTGGCGAAGTTGCTGTCGGTCGGCTCAAATTGATGTGAGACTTTCGACCAGCCACCACCCTCAAACCGACGGACAAACCAAGAGGACCAATCAAACTCTGGAACAGTATTTGTGCTGCATGCTACAACGAACTGAAAAAACTTGGAAAGATATCCTTTGGATAGCCGAATATGCCTACAATAACTCTGTCCACTTGGGAACTGGGAAGACCCCGTTTTTTCTTTTATACGGTAGTCACCCTCGAACCTCGGAGTTGGATCCACTCCAAGATCTTGGAACACCAGCAGTAGACCACCTGCATTCTACAATCACCCAAGCCTTTAAGGAAGCCGTTTCTCACCTTCAAAGGGCTAAAGAACAATACAAGAAAGGAGCAGACCAACATCGGAAGGAAGCCCCCCAATATCAAGTAGGAGATCAAGTCTGGTTATCCACCAAATATCTACCTCTAAAAGGACCACGCACATTCAACCCAAGATACCTTGGTCCCTATTCCATCACTACCATAGTAAATCCAGTAGCGGTCAAGTTGGACTTGCCCCCTCACATGAAGATACATCCGGTCTTCCACGTCTCTCTATTAAAACCCGTGCAACCTCAAACCCGACTAACTACATCTCCAAAACCTATTCTAGTTGATGGAGAACTCGAGTTTGAAGTCAAAAGCATCCTGGATTCCAAGATCTCCAAATCTAAACTATTTTACCTGATTGACTGGAAAGGCTACGGTCCCAAAGAAAGATCCTGGGAACCTGCAGAATATGTCCACGCGCCTCGTCTAATCAAAAGATTTCATCGAACATTTCCTAACAAGCCCAAACCCCCGGAGAAGCCCGGTTTGGGAGGGGCCTTGAGGGGGGGTGCTGTCATGATCTCTGCTTCCAAGAGATCAGGACTTGCCTGACTCCCTTGGAAGCAGACCCATAACCCCGGTTCCGAGTGCCAGCCAGTCCCAATTGGGACCTTTTGGACCCTGTCCTGGCGCCAGTGGCACCAGGCTCATAAAGATGCCCAGTCCCAGCGCTGGAAGCGCCGGGCTCATAATGCTTGGGTGGACTTACCTGCAGCAGACCATGCTGCTTACTTACCTGCCAGTTGAACCCCGGATCCTCTTCTGTTTGGACTACTTTTCCTGTTGGGTGGGGCAGGAGCCACTCCCTAGGTTCAGAACACTGGAACTCTTCTGGAAAGCAGGAACTCTTTTCTTACCTAGGCGTGGCTGTGGAAGGAGACACCTAAGCACTACAGGAGGCTATTTAAACCACACCCGATGGATGAATCTTGCTTTGTGTTATTCTGCATTCTCTGCAGCAGAACGCTCATCGTGTCTTCTGCTTCTGATCCTGGGCCTAAGGAAACAAAGGCTTACCATCCTGGAATCCAGTCTTCAGCAGCACCTGTAAAGACAAAGAAAGAGCAGGTTAGCACTACGGTCTTCAGTGGCAGCGCATCTCTTACCTGGTCCATCGGCTGTCACCAACGCCTCGCGCTGCATTCCGGCATCTGAAAGACAAAGGCTTACCTACTCTTCGCATGTTCCGGAGGTCTTCGCACTGCATTCCGGCATCTGAAAGACAAAAGAAGGTGCGTTTAAAGACATTGGGCAACTTTATTACTCGCGTGCCATTACTCCTTCCCACGCCGAATCCAGTGGGTATTCCAGCACCCTTCAGCTTCTCTAAAGCTCCGAACTTGTACCTGCAAGATAAAAGGGACAGTTAGTGCGCATCGTGAAGCAGGCTACAAGCGCTTACCTACGTGCTTCCAGGCGCTTCTATTCCTCACGCGGGATCGATCCTCAACTCTCATCAGCCCGCCATCCGCCATCGCCGGAACTCTGCAAAACAAGAGATATCATTACAAAAGACTTTTAAGACATTTGAAGCGCCCAGAACTTACCCTTCGTGCAGTTAACGACGGACAGCAGTCCTCTGAGGTCAAGAGGCCTGCACCCTTATCCAGTGAAGGAACTGGTTACGGCACCCTGCCCCGAGGCAGATGGAGAGCTCGGCGTTCACTTACCTAAGACATATTCCTCATCGAGTCAGACATACAGTGCACAGAGGTCCAGCCCAAAGAGCCAACCGTGTGTTACACATCACCTTTGAAGATACGGCATTCACCCAGTCAAGACCGGCGCCTCTGCGGGAATCAGGTGAGCGTTACAGATGCCCGCTGCAGTGCCGCGCTTCACTCACCTGTTCCCGAGACGCCACCCGGCTCCATCGCGGCTCTCAGTGCCGGTCGCCACATCTCTGCACTGCACCTAAGGGAGAGAAGAAGAGACAAAAGGTGAGCAAGGGAACACAAGAGGAAAGCCGAATTTTCAGCCATATTACTTACCGGCTATTCTTGGTGAACCATTCCACATCTCGGGTCGGCGCCACATCTCTGGCAGGTACCGCACCCCGGCCCCTATGGGGAAAGGACAAAAGACATTACTGGGGAATTATAAAGACATTTAGAGGGGTCACCCTCATCACTAACTCACCTGATTTTACCCCGGCAATTTAACCCCTCAACGCATCGCCTTTGTTCTGCACCTGAAATAAAGGACAGAAAAAGACAACATAAAAGGAGGCTCACACTTGAACTTTTGCATCTTCATACTTACGGCGTATCGCTCAGTAAAGTCAAGTGGATTTGCCAGCGCCATTCTGAAAACCAGTGAAGTAACTGGACGAACGCACGCCCCTGCACCAGAAGCAGGATGGAGAGTTCATCCTTCCAAACCATAAGGTGAGCTTAAACCGGGGGTTTTGGAGGAAGTCAGAGAAGAACGAAGGGGGAAAGGGGGGAGCAAGCACATTATTCAGCAGACAGTTAATCCCCTTTCTCATCTGCAGAAGGATATTCCTACGGGCCAGACAAGCAAGATTTGGGGGTCCTGTTCAATGGGTGGTCCGAATTCTGCGCATCACGCTTGAAGAGGACACAGCAACCCAGACCAGACCAGCGCCTCCGTGGGAGCCAGGTGAGCGTTACAGAACGCGAAGCCTTCCTACAAATTCCCACCCAGGCGCTATGGAAACTTCCGAGACTGACCAGTTGGCCCAACTACTGGGGGAATTAGGGGCCGAAGTACACGCCGCTCGTCAAGAGACTAATGCTCTCAGGAGGGAAGTGATTGTAGCAAAGGAAAGAGCTGATGACCTGGCTAGACAGCTTTTGCAAGGTCAAGCTGGACAAACTCCTTTACCCGGTTCCAGAGGGAACCCCGCTCCTGTGCTTTCCAGTAACCCGGTGCAGATTAATCTACCTGGAAACATGCCGCTGGCCCCACCCAAACGCTTTGCTGGGGACCCCAAACGATTCACCGTATTCATGAATCAGTGTCGTTTGCATTTCCTGTGCAGACCTGTGGCCTTCCCTAATGACCAGACCAAGGTAGCCTTTGTATTGTCATATCTCAGCGGCAGTGCTGCCGATTGGTCAGTTCCACTGGTAACTCAAGATGACCCGATTCTTCGTGATTTTCAAAGATTTCAAGCAAGCATAGAAAGGTTATTTGCTCGTCACTCCCAGGGGCAGGCTCTAGATGACGAACTTCTATCTCTGCGACAGGGCAATCAAGACCTCCTTTCCTACATTGCAACCTTTAATAGACTAATTGTGGAAACTGGGTGGCCAGAGGATAAAAGAATCATGTTATTTTATCGAGGTCTACGCGGAGAAAGATGTCCTGGCCCAAGTTGTAAATCAGCCCCAAGAGTGCTCAGAATATATAGACTTAGTGGTCCAATTGGATCACAGACTGCAAAACAGAAAAGCAGATCGGTCCAAGTTTGAGACCCGGGTGTTAGTCAAGACCCACGCTAACCTCAAGGGGGCTGAAGCCTCTGAGCCAATGCAAATCGGAGGAGTTAAAGGACCTTTAACGCAAAAGGAACGTGAAAGAAGACGGCAGATGCACTTATGTCTTTATTGTGGATCCTCTGGACACTTTCTACGAGATTGCCCGGCAAGGCCGCCCAGGAAGGTGGTAGGAGCCGCTGAAAAAATCCATGAAACCCTCTTTATCGGGAAACGACCCCGCCCGACAAGCGTAGGGGTCCGCTTGCCGAGCTTGAAAACAAACTCTCAGACCTCGCATTTCACTGTGCCAATGGTCCTCGTAGATCCGGAACAGCCTAAGCGGTTGCATGCAATAAAGGCATACATCGATAGTGGGGCTATAGGAAACTACGTGGATCGTGAATTGGTCTCCAGGATTAACCTCCCCCTGCGTCCTAAAACCAGCAAAGATGTCATCACCACAGTCGATGGAACCGAAATTGCCTCGGGACCGGTAACACATTCCACAGCTGAGGTAACACTTGTAGGTTTGGACGGCCATGGGGAGGCAGTTGTGTTTGATGTAATCAAGGCTCCACAGTTCAGTTTCAGGTTATACTCGGAATCCCTTGGTTAGAGACACATAATCCTCAAATTGATTGGCGAGCGAAGAGAATAACCTTTGCAGAGTGTGCACGAACCTGCTACCCAGAAAATCTGAAGGTCAGTCTAGCATCAGTAACCTCTGTCTCCATGCAACTACCTCCGGAATACCAAGACTTTCAGGACGTCTTCCAAAAGGAACAGGCCAACACGTTACCTCCTCACAGATCGTACGATTGCCAAATCGATCTGGTGCCCGGTGCACAACCCCCTTGTAGCAGGATTTATGCCCTTACTGAGCTGGAGAATCTGCATTTGAGACAATATTTAGATCAATACCTAGCCAATGGTTTCATTCGCCCGTCAAAGTCTCCGATATCCTCGGCTTTGTTCTTCGTGCCAAAAAAAGAAGGCGACCTTAGAACTTGTATCGATTACCGCGCATTGAACCAGATAACTGTTAAAAATCGTTACCCTCTGCCTTTGATCCCTGAACTCCTTGACCAGGTGAAGGACGCTTGCATATACACCAAGTTAGATCTCTGGGGGGCTTATCATCTGGTACGAGTAAAAGAAGGCGACGAATGGAAAACGGCCTTCCGTACAAAATATGGACTATTCGAATACCAGGTGATGCCTTTCGGGTTGTGCAACGCGCCTGCTGCCTTCCAAATCTTCATGAACGATGTCCTTCGGGAACTCATCGATGTCTGTGTTGTCGTGTGTATCGATGACATTCTGGTGTACTCCTCTTCGGAATCTGATCACAGAAAACATGTCAGGGCCGTCCTTGAGAAATTGCGCCAGCACAAACTGTTTGCAAAGCTGGAAAAATGCGTTTTCCATACCACCGAGGTTGAGTTTCTTGGATTCATCCTGACATCTAAAGGGGTCCGAATGGACTCACGGAAAGTGGATGCCATCCTCAAATGGCCATCACCTAGTTCAGTGAAAGGTGTCCAAAGCATGCTTGGTTTTGCCAATTTTTATCGCAGGTTTACCCCAGAATTTTCACGGGTGGTGCAACCCATCACTGCACTCTTGCGGAAGAATAAACGTTTTGAATGGACCGAGGAAGCTGAACAGGCCTTTCAGGAATTAAAAGCTAAATTTACGTCCGCTCCTATTTTGAAACATCCGCGTCCTGATCTCCCATATATAGTTGAAACCGATGCATCCAGCATAGCCATGGGAGCTGTCCTGTCTCAGAGAGACCCCAAAACCAACCAACTGCACCCCATAGCATTTTGGTCCAGAAAGTTCTCGCCGCCGGAGATAAATTATGCAATCACTGATAAGGAATTATTAGCCATTAAGTCCGCCTTTAAGGCTTGGCGGCATTATCTTCTTGGCACCAGGCATACCATCACCGTGATCACTGATCACCGAAATTTACAATATTTAAAAACTGCCAAGACTCAGTCTTCACGACAGCTCCGATGGGCTTTATTCTTTGCTGAGTTCGATTTTGTAATCACCTACCGTCCTGGCTGTAAGAATGGCAAAGCGGACGCGCTATCTCGAATTGGAATGGGAGAAATGGACACAAACTCAGAACCTGTGCCGATAATTCCCGAACAGGGAATCTTGGGGATAACCACTTTACAAACCCTTGAAGACATTCAAACACGGGTAAAACTATTCCTGGACTCTTCAGCCTTGCAGGATTGGATCAAAAGGGGGTCTGCCTTTTCAATCAACGATGGCTTACCTTACTTCCAAGGATGTTTATTTTTGCCAGAAAAGGAATTGCAAGAACTGGTTATTTCCCGTCATCACGATACTCTGATGGAAGGACATCCTGGCATTGCCAAAACAGAGGAAAAAATGAAACGACAATTCTGGTGGCCGTCCTGGCGAAAGGATATTAAATCTTTTGTGATGTCCTGTGGAGTTTGCGCCCAAAACAAAGGTCAAAAAACAAAACCCGCCGGTCTTCTTCAACCCTTAGACATTCCACCAGCACCTTGACACACCTTGTCACTAGATTTTATCACGGACCTGCCCTCTTGTAATGGATACAATACTATTCTGGTTGTGGTGGATTTATTTTCCAAGATGGCCCATTTTATTCCGTTGAAAGGATTACCTTCAGCTTTTGTTCTTGCCAAGGAATTCCTCGAAAATGTCATCCGTCTACATGGATTCCCGTCCATACTAATCTCCGATCGGGGAAGCCAGTTCATTTCTCATTTTTGGAAAAAGTGTTGTCAACTGGCACAAATCGACGTAAGACTCTCAACCAGCCACCACCCACATACCGATGGTCAGACGGAGAGAACAAACCAGACCCTTGAACAATATCGACGATATATGTAGCACCAATCGGAGGGTAATTGGAAGGACATTTTATGAGTGGCTGAATATGCATACAATAACTCGATACACTCTGGAACTGGTCAGAGCCCCTTTTATACCCTATATGGACATCACCCTCGTACTTCAGACCTGGACTCACCTTTGAGCCTCGAAATGCCCGCAGTGGACCATTTGCATTCTACGATTACTCAAGCCTTCAAGGATGCTACTGCACACTTACAACATGCGAAAGGGAAATAGAAAAAGAATGCAGATCTGCATCGCAAGGAGGCGCCTCCATACCAAATAGGGGATCAAGTATGGTTGGCTACCAAACACTTATCGCTCAAGGGACCTTGGACTTTTAATCCAAGGTATTTAGGCCCTTACTCAATCAAAGCTATAATTAACCCAGTGGCAGTCAAGCTTGATCTACCAGCTAACATGCGGATTCATCCCGTCTTTCATGTGTTGCTTTTGAAACCAGTGCAATCAGGAACCAGATTAATAAAGCCACCAGAACCAATCCAGATAGATGGGGAGCCTGAATTCGAGGTGAAAAACATTTTGGACTCTAAGATCTCAAAATCAAAACTTTTCTATCTAATTGATTGGAAGGGGTACGGGCCTCAGGAAAGATCTTGGGAACCCAGCGACCACGTACATGCACCTCGGCTAGTAAAAAGGTTCCATCGGAATTTCCCGAACAAACCGAAACCTCCTGGGGAAACGGCATTGGGAGGGGCCTCGGGGGGGAGTGCTGTCATGATGCCTACCCCCGGAGCACCAGGCCAGGCCCAGCGCCCCCGGGAGCAGGCATCACACCCCCGGGTAAAAGCCCAGCGGCCCTTTATAGGGGCTCTTTGGACTCTGTCCTGGCGCCAGGCTCATGTTGGACATCAGTCCTGGTGCCATAGGCGCCAGGCTCATAAGGGTAAATGTTTGGTGCACTTACCTGAAGCAGACCATGCTGCACACTCACCTGATGCAGACCATGCTGCATGAAGAACCAAGCCAAATGAGGCTTAGGAGGGACTATTTTTCTGAAGGAACTATTTTGTTACTTGGGTGGGGCTGTGGAAGAATACTCACCTGGAACTTCTTCCAAGGCTATTTAAGCCACGCCCGGACAGCCACACATGCTTCGCGTTGTTCTGCATCCCAGCAGCTGAACGCTCACCGTGTCTGCTCCTGCACCTGGACTCCAGCCACGCCCGCCTCGAACCTGAAACACCTGTAAGGGAATAAGAGAAGAGAAAGGTGAAAACCAAGAACTATTTCAACCTTCTTACCTGCATCTGGAATCTTCACGCCAGCATTCCTGAAGGAAGACTTCCATTTAAAAGCACTGCGTTGCCCGCTGCAGCGCCGCGCTTCACTCACCTGTTCCCGAGACGCCACCCGGCTCCATCGCGGCTCCCAGTGCCGGTCGCCACATCTCTGCACTGCACCTAAGGGAGAGAAGAAGAGACAAAAGGTGAGCAAGGGAACACAAGAGGAAAGCCGAATTTTCAGCCATATTACTTACCGGCTATTCTTGGTGAACCATTCCACATCTCGGGTCGGCGCCACATCTCTGGCAGGTACCGCACCCTGGCCCCTATGGGGAAAGGACAAAAGACATTACTGGGGAATTATAAAGACATTTAGAGGGGTCGCCCTCATCACTAACTCACATGATTTTACCCCAGCAATTTAACCCCTCAACGCATCGCCTTTGTTCTGCACCTGAAATAAAGGACAGAAAAAGACAACATAAAAGGAGGCTCACACTTGAACTTTTGCATCTTCATACTCACGGCGTATCGCTCAGTAAAGTCAAGTGGATTTGCCAGCGCCATTCTGAAAACCAGTGAAGTAACTGGACGAATGCGCACCCCTGTACCAGAAGCAGGATGGAGAGTTCATCCTTCCAAACCATAAGGTGAGCTTAAACCGGGGGTTTTGGAGGAAGTCAGAGAAGAACGAAGGGGGAAAGGGGGGAGCAAGCACATTATTCAGCAGACAGTTAATCCCCTTTCTCATCTGCAGAAGGATATTCCTACGGGCCAGACACGCAAGATTTGGGGGTCCTGTTCAATCGGTGGTCCGAATTCTGCGCATCACGCTTGAAGAGGCCACAGCAACCCAGACCAGACCAGCGCCTCCGTGGGAGCCAGGTGAGCAATACAGCAGCCCAGGCAAAGCCCTGGTATGATCCTCCATGGCAGCAAGCATGCGGGTGTGGAAGGTCTCGTTCTGGAGGATTATAGTGCGGAGATCCCCATGCAGCACCTGACGTGATGCCTGGATCTCCTCCCGAGTTGCCTGCATCTCAGCTGAGAGCGAACGTGTGAGCCGCTCCAGCTGCTGTTCTGTCCTCAAGTTAGTGGAAGCCTCAAGGTCAACAAGAGTCTCCCTGAGGTGATGGAGTTCTACCCTCAGGGCTTCCCTGTGGCCCTGGGACTCTATTGATATCGATTGGCGTAGAGTCTCCAGTGCCGCCCGTCTGTCCCTGTTGGACGCCAACATGTCCTCCCTGTGTGATTGTCAAATGGAGTTTGTTGCCTGCTGTAGTTGCTCCATCTGCCTTTCAATGGGGACAATGGAAGTGGCCACCCTCTCCATTGCTTGAGCCATCATCTCAACTGATGCTGCCTGTTGGGTTGCCATACCGTGCATGGATTGTTCCCATGCGGTATTGCCTGGTGGCGTATTGCGACTTCGTCGGCGGGCACCACACCTGTTTGGGGCAAGGCGATCTGCGCCTTGCTGTGCCGGCACTGCCTGAGGCTGCAGGACTGCATTCCCCCTATGATCTGCTGGTCCAGGAACAGGATCAGATGTTGTGGAGTGTGACCCTGCATCCGTAACCGCCAAAGGCGGACTTACCAACACTGACATCCCCATAGAGGGTTCTACCCCTGGTACAGGTGGGCTGGACAGAACATAATCCCTGCCAGAAACACTTACCTGCAATGGCACATAGGTCTCATCATCCGAATCAGCACCTGAATAGAGGTCTGGGGAGGTGCACCCAGAGGTACCCCTCGACAGAATGTTCTGCAGCAAGATTGGGTTCTCACCCACCACCACACCACGTCCCCCACTATTGCCCGGTCGTGCCTGAGATTCCTCCTGGGTCTGCACCATCTCCTCAACCTCAACAGCATCAAGTGTGTCACCCCCTGCAAAAACATGAAAGACAAAAAATGGAAACAGGCATTAGCACCATAGCACACAAATAGGCCTGACAAGCTACAGAACCAGTACATGATTTATACATGTCCCACATGACTATAAGCCTCCCATGCATGCACTGTCACTGATCTGGAAGGGGAGGCAAAAGGCAGACACTGATGACACCAACATGGAAGAGCAACACATTTGCTGCATGCTGGGTAGCACTGCCATCACACATTGGCCTGTGAGTGGCATGTCCAATATACATACATGACACATGCCATCACACAGATGGCATGTACCATAGTCATGGTACATTCCACAAGTACATCCATATGTCAGTGAATGAATACTGTCAGCCATCCATGTGAGATGGACATGATGAGATGGAAAATGCTACATAGTGTGACAAAATAGGCATGTGCCACACACTGCAACACATCCAGTGTACAAAAATACAGTGACTGCAGGCCGATGTACACATCAATAGTTGTGCACTTCAACATGACAGGAAACAACTATCATGTTCCACATTCAAACAGGCCCCAAAAATGTATGTGATCAGGCCAATACTCAATTAGCCTGAATGGTCAAATCATTCACCTAACAAGGTAACACATGTGGGCCAATGTGGGGTTCATCAATGACAGAAGCATGTCACAAATGTGACAATTGGCCTCATTACGACCCTGGCGCTAAGTGAAAAATGATGGCGGTAAATGGTTACCGCCATCGTTTTCCGCTAGGTCCGATCATGACCCGTGACCGTTAACTACGATGCCATTAGCGGCATCGTAGTTAACGCTGCCGCTAACTGCGCCAAGGGCGCGCGCACACGACCTCCCACACCATACTTAGCGCCATGGCCGAAAGGTACGCGAATGCCGACCCAAGCGGACATGCACCTAACGCCGTCACCCAGCCCGTTAAGTACCTTACCGCCATGGTGCTAATTACGCCATCGCGAACCAACCGTAAATGGCCATGTAAAGTGAATGCAGCTGCCACAGGTGCACAGAAACAGCACAGGTGAAGGCTATACAGACTCAGGAAGTACAAAAAGAGAACACCCCACCCCTTCCCACACCCAGTCACACTCCACAATGATACCAATACGACTAGCAATGTTGGGGCTGGAGGACCTGATAGCAATGCAAGTGCTACAACAGCAACAACAACAACATGCAGCACAGAGGAGACGCAGGAGGAGAAGGAGGGCAAGGCAGGCCCAGCAAGCCCCACCAGCACAGCCAGTGCCACCATGCAGGCAGCCCCCAATCCCACGCATCAGAGCCAATCCATTCAAACTCACTTCTGAGCAGATCCACACCCTGTACCGTTTGGACCGGGACACCATCACCGCCATCGTAGACATGACACACAACGACATCGTCAGCATGATAGAAACTCCAACCGCCATCCCACCCCGACTGAAGGTAGTGTCTGTACTCCACTTCCTGGCCACAGGCACCTACCAGCACACAGTGGGGCACTTGCATGGCATCTCACAACCATTATTCTCACAAACACTCATCCAAGTGCTCGATGCCCTCCTCAAGCACACAGACGACCACATCTCATTACCATGGACTGCCGAGGAGATTGCAAACACCAAAGTGGGTTTCCATGCACTAGCCGGCATACCTGGTTGCATTGGTGCCATCGACTGCACCCATGTGGAATTGGTGGTTCCACGTGCCATGGAGATACCGTACCGCAACCGGAAACAGTTCCACTCAATCAACGTGCAAATGGTCTGTGACTCCAACAAGATCATCACACATTGTTGTGCCCGATTCCCCGGATCAACCCATGATTCTATGGTCCTGAGGAACTCCACAATACCACGCTACATGGAGCGACATGCAGGCCCAAGATCCTGGCTACTCGGTGAGTCCAATGTCATGACCATGGAAATGTGAAGTGGGTAGGTGAATGACGTACCGATGCATACTCCACCTGGCTGAAAGGGTGGGGGGGAATGATGCATACTCCACCTGGCTGAAAGGGGGGGAATGATGCATACTCCACCTTGCTGAAAGGGGGGGGGGTGATGCATACTCCACCTGGCTGAAAGGGGGGGGGGAATGATGCATACTCCACCTGGCTGAAAGGGGGGGAATGATGCATACTCCACCTGGCTGAAAGGGGGGGGGAACGATGCATGCTCCACCTGGCTGAAAGGGGGGGGTGATGCATACTCCACCTGGCTGAAAGGGGGGGGAATGATGCATACTCCACCTGGCTGAAAGGGGGGGGATGATGCATACTCCACCTGGCTGAAAGGGGCGGGGGATGATTCATACTCCACCTGGCTGAAAGGGGGGGATGATGCATACTCCACCTGGCTGTGAGTAGCAGAGAGAACGGAGACAGATGATACCCTAAAGCAACCCAAACTCCACCCAACACCAGTAAAGCCAATACCCAATGTATGCAGCCCTACCATGTGAATGAGGTTGTGTCCCAACCATGACACAACCATCTGCAAGTGCATTCTACCAAATCAGACCACATTGTCAACAATGAAAAGCACCTACATGCACGTCACCAAACACCATCAACCGATAGGCCTGTCCCCCATAACTGCCCACGAAGGAGGCACATGACGGACAGAAACATCAACACACCATTACACAGACAGCAGGGCCCCCAAAATGTCCCTGTCTACATCAGCATTGCTCACTGGGGTCATGATGAGGCCCACAGCAATGTTGCAATGAGGTGCGCATTGCCATCACAGGACATGTGCCAGGCCAACTAACCAAACGGCATGAACGGACACAGTGGATGGGCACTCACAATGCACTCCACCCCTCTGCATACATTGGGTGATGGCATGCAAAACAGGCCATGGGAGCCATGAGCATTTACTGGTTGCATTGTGTGAATCAATTAGTGCATGTAGAAGTGAGCCAAAGTAACAGTTGGATGCAAGCCATGGTGGCACATCATGTTCTTGATCAGACGTCATGACTGACACATACATTCTCGCCTACATACAGGTGATGCAGGCTATCCCCTGAAGAGGGGGCTCCTTACACCAGTCTGGAACCCGCAGAACCAGCACGAGGAGGACTTCAACCGTGCACATACACGTACCCGTGTGGTCATAGAGCAGACATTCGGCCTATTGAAGGCACGGTTCCGATGCCTCAGCAGGTCTGGTGGGGCACTCCTGTACCGCCATGAGAAGGTGGCAAAGATCGTCATGGCATATGTCATGCTACACAATATGTGCGTCAGACGGAATGTGCCCCTGCCCCCTGACGCAGAACTGCAACCACCTGACGATGAGGATGAGGAGGGTGCAGATGGGGCGGCACCCCATGGAGGAGGCGATGCACAGGAGGGGCGTGCAATGCACCAAAATATTATTGACCACTGCTTCTAGAACACACGGCTGGTGTGTATCACATGGAGACTGCACTTGGGGCACTGTGTGTCTCTGGGACATGCACACTGTGGACTGTACACCAATAAAGCACACATATGCAATGAAAATGTCCACACATTTCATTTCGGAAAAGCAAAAAGTGTATTTCAATCATGATACGTCCACCCCCCCAAATCCCCCCTCCCCCTGCACACCCCAACACACCCCCTCCCACCTCCCCCCACCCCCCTGCACACCCCAACACACCCCCTCCCACCTCCCCCCTCCCCCTGCACACCCCAACACACCCCCTCCCACCTCCCCCCTGCACACCCCAGCACACCCCCGACCACCTCCCCCCTCCCCCCTGCACATACCAACACACCCCCTCCCACCTCCCCCCTCCCCCCTGCACACCCCAACACACCCCCTCCCACCTCCCCCCTCCCCCTGCACACCCCAACACACCCCCTCCCACCTCCCCCCTCCCCCTGCACACCCCAACATACCCCATGTAAGTGTCAACAGATGCCTGTGACAGTGGCCACAGGCTGTTACAAGCCCCCTCTCCCGGCCCCCGGGGCACCCCTGGCTGTGGAGCGCAGGTTCCGTCCGGAACGTCGGACGGGGCTGTTCTGTGCAGAACTGGCAACGGAGGATGTCCCTGCCTGCCCCCGTGCATGCACGTCCTGTAGGGTGTGGGTGAGCTGAGTGAGCGCACGACGCAACCCGGCAAGTTCACCACAAATGTCCCTAGACATGGCCTGCATAGCATCCCTCAGGGTGGCAGTGCTCTGCGCTATTTCGGCCCTTAGGTTGCCCTAGCCCCCACACATTCCGCAGCATGCTCAGTCAGCATCGTGGACAGATGTTGCTGCCGTTCTATGATGTCCTCGAGGGACTGCTGCCCCTGCTGGGCCATGCCCAGTGCTGGTGGTGTGATGGAGGGGCTGCTCCCCTCCTGTGGACTGAGGACTGGGCATGGGGTAGAAGGCCACTCCTCTTCCTCTATGTGCCCCTGTGTGTGATCCTCATGGGGGCTGGCATTTGACAAACAGGGGGAATGTAGAAGGTCAGTGGGGCTTCTGACTTCGTGCTCCTCAATGTCAGAGTCTGAACATGCAGCAATTGCAGCTGTTTCACCCATGCTGCTGCTGGCCGCAGACCCGGTGCCTTCTGTGGCAGGCAATGTTGGTACAGGTGGAGCTGCTGCTGCTGGCCTGCTGCCTACTGGGGTGCTTGCCGGTGGGCCGTCCGGTTTGCTTGCAGTGGATTCTGCTTGTTGTGGGGTCTGCCTCACTGCAGCTGAGGTTGAGGGTGCGGGGATGGTATTATTGGGCTTCTTAGCTCTCTTCGTTGCAAGGGTGTCCTGGTCCTTGGGGTGTGAATCTGTGCCTGTGGTGGAGCAAAGGAGGGAGGGCGTTATTGATGTGTCTGCGGACTTTGGAATGACAATGATTGACATGAATCTGGTCAGTAGATGAGGCAGATTTCAGGCAGGGCCATGCAGGTTGTCTCCTTTTTGTGTGGTATGTGGATGCAGGTATGTGGGTGCCAGCAGTGTATACAGGGTGGAGCTCGCATGTGGCTATGGGCAGTGTCGAGCTAATGTGTTGCATTTACACTCTAGGGCAACATTGTGCTACACATGAATGGACTGCAGTGACTATGGCATGTCTTGTTTGAGGCACCTACCTTCATCGCCTGATGTCGGAACTCCCCTTTCCATCCCTCCGACGCCTTCAATGCCTTCCATGCCAATCGTGGTTGCACAAATCTCCTCCCACGGTTGGAGTTTCAGTGGGGATTCCGAACCTCCACCGGTACCCAGGGCAAGGTTGCGGTTCGCAGAGATGACGGCTCTGACCCGTATGCGAAGGTCATCCCAGCGCTTCCTGCACTGCTGTGGGGTGCGGGGTACGGTCCCCACCGCGCTGACACGCTCGGCCACCAGGGCCCATATGGCCTTCTTTTTTGCTATCGCTGGCCTGGTCATTTCCGGCGAGAAAACGACAGCTGCATTGTCTTGCAGGGTCTCCGCAAGCATGCAGAGTTCCTCCCGGCTAAATCTTTCCTGGCGCTGGCGGTCACATGCCTTCTTAACAACTTAGGCATTTTTGGGTGGTTGGATGGGTGGGTGATGGGTTGGGACAGGTGTCAGGGTTGGATCTGGTGTTGTTCGGAAGGATGGCAATGAATTGTGTTTTTAAAGATGGCCGACGTGCTGTTTCCCGTTCCGCCGCGATGCCGCTATTTCCGATTCTGCTTTTTATGGTGACCGCTAATTGCGGCCACCACTAATTACGGTGGCCGCTACTTATGGTGGCGGAAGTGCACCTTGCTCGCCCTACGATGCCGGTAGGGGCCTTTTCCGCCATGGCGTTATTTACATTACCTCCATGGTGTAATGTTCGTGCCCGATGCGTCGTAATGTGGCGCTCTTTACACCATCGACCCACGGCGTAAACGCTCATTACGCCATGGCGGTAATGTCGGCAGATTACCGCCTGGGTCATAATGAGGCCCAATAGGGCTGAGGAATGCGTAGCAAAAGTGGGAGAATTGAAACAATCAGTCTGAACGAACACTAAAAAATACAAACAATGTTGTTGCAAGATGCCACTTCAAGGGCAACTGCCGTAATGTTGAGCAAAATTACTAATGTGGGCAGAAGGGATACTGTCACACCCAAATCCAAGGCCGCTGAATGTTTTGGATGAAGCACATGGGTGACCCATACCACTCAGGCACACACACCCTCACCTGGCACTCAATCAGAACCCGTCACCCAAACAACATACACATGCATTACACACACATGCATGGGCACTCACCGGACAATGCATCATAATCAGGTAGTCCTCCCATACCTTGTATCTGTTCCTCTGTGACGAAGGCCCCAGCAACAGACTCATGTTCAGTGAGTTTGTTGTCCTCTTGTGGAGACCCACCGCCAGTCACCAGAGTAGCGGCATGATTTGAGGCCAGCTTGTTCGTTGCTCTGCGTTTCAGGTCATTCCACCACTTGTAGAAATCATCAGCTGTGCGCCTCACAAATCCAAGGGCACTTATGCGGTCGGCGATGGTCTGCCAGTGTGCCTTACGTTGACCAGGTGTGGTCTTGCACCCTGCAGTCACCAGCATTTCGTGGCTATGTGCCGACACATAGCCCACAAGTGCATCACGTTCCGGATCATTAAAGCAAGGCTTCCTTGAGGTACCGGAGTGTGTAGCCGTGTTTGGGGTCTCAGCCTGTTGTGACAGAGCACCCTTCTTCCTCTTCTTTAAAGGTGGAGCAGAGCCAGAGTGGCTTACGCCGCTCTGGTCAGTAGGGGCAGAATCACCAGTGGACTGGGTAGTAGGAGTGTGGGAATGCACAATGACCATAGGTCTTGATGCAGGCATTGGTTGCAGGGTAATGTTGGCAGGGGGAACGTCAGTTTGATGGACCGGGACTGACACTGTCCTGGCTGGGAGAGTCAGAGCTGGGACGGATGGAGCTGCAGCTGCCCCTGCAGCCTCCCCACCCTGCATACTTGGGGCAGCAGATGACATAGCTGCCCCAGATCCATGTGGATTGGTGACAACAACTTGCACCGCCACACGTGGCCTAGACTTGCTAACCTGGAAGTCAGCCAGGGAGTCATCCTGTGCCAGGTCAGGTGCCACAATGGGCTGGTCCAACAGGGACTGTGCTTGGATGGTGTCAGCCATGTTTCCCTCAACCATGGGGGGGGGCATGGGTGGCCCTGATTGTTCCTCCACACATGGGGGTATAGGGGCACCCTGCAAATCCCGGCCACATCCCCTACTGCGCCCACCACGCCCACCTTTTGAGGGTCGGCCACCTTTGCCTCCCTTACCGCTTGGTCGCCTCCCAACCATGGCACTGATGTTGTTGTGCGTATGGGAGACTTGCAGTAAACTATTGTCCTGGGCAATTGGGGGTCAAAGGGGTAGGATACCAGATGGAATTCGTACCCTAGTGCTCTAACAAGGCTGTCTGTGACCCCTGGGGGAAGATGATGGGTCACGCAACGCACAGGCAGCCCAAAATCAAAAATTAACGTGCACGAACCCCTCGTAGACCACGTGCATGAAAAAATGAACCCGCACTACGCTGTGGCATCCAGAAACACAAAAATAAGCGTACGCGTAATACACGCAGCCTACAATGACCTCTGAAGGGGAACGCGACACACGGGGCAAGCACAGTTGCTAAGTGCGTGCGGAACTCACCGTCTGCCTGGAAAAAGAACGTGAAAAATAAGCGCGTGTGCGCGTTGGCAACATCCCCGCCAAAAGAAGAATTGTACGTTGTCTGAGGAGACAGGGCAAAAGGAGAAGTGAACTCTGTTAGAGGAAACAGGCCCAACAAAAATTCTGAAAAAAACTGTCAGAGGTAACAGGGAATACGAACTAGAAACGCTGTGAAGTAATCGCCTGTGAACCGACAAGAAGTACAGATTTCACTTACTCGCTCTCCACGAAAAGCACGTACAAGGAAATGGCGTCCTCCACGTAGCTTTTAAACCGGCCCACACGTACACGTCAGATGCGCGTGTATGTGGGCGCTTTCCTTCAATTACATGCGATGACACTCGGACGTGCAGTTTTTCCACGTGTGCTCTGTCATCACGTGCTATGAGGGAATCGCCCGCGCGCGTATTGTAACTTACGTGCTTACGCGCTAAGGGCCTTTGGTCCAATGGAATCGCGTGCGTGTGCTGACGCACTTACGCGCTAAGGCCCTTTCCTCGAATTACACGCTGACGTGCAATTTTTTCACATGCCAAATCACTCCCTATCAAGCTGGCCACATGAAAACACACGGAAGACCACGCTCCTGCCCAGAAGGCCGAATTACTGCCCCCCAGAGCCTTGAGGACACTCCCACTGGCCATCTGCTGCTGCCTGACTGCCTGTTGCCCACGTGCCTTGCCATTTGCTGCCTGCACGTCAGCCAGGGGTGTAGTTGCTGTGACCACCCCTGCTGGAACCGAAGACTCCCGACTGGGATTCCATCGCTCCACAACCCAGCCCCAGGACCCAGTTGCCCACCCACTCCTGCCTCTGGGGTTGCCATGTCCAGCACAACACTATCTGGCAGCACTGGCAACCCCCAGCCAGAGAGGCAGAGGGCCACCAGCTTCACTGCCACCGAAGTTGATGTCCTGGTGGAGCAAATCCTGGGGCAGTATGATGCCCTCTTTGGAAGTTTGCGCGCCGACAATGAAGGACGGACCAGGATCTGGATGGACATCGTGACGGACATCAACGCGGAGAGGGTGGCAGTCCGCGACTTACATCATGTCAAGAAGCGCTGGGAGGACTTCCGGTCCAGGACCCTCAACAAGGCCCGGCGCCTCGCTAAGGCAGCGGATGCCAAGGGGCGCCAGGGCCAGCTGTCAAACCATCAAATGAGGGTCCTGGAACGCATATGCCCAGCGCTCTACGTCCAGATCCTTGAGAGGCAGACCCCCACTCATGTCCCCTTGCACCCCCAACCCCCAGCAGTGCAGGGCACCTGCCAGAAGGCCCCCACTCATGTCCCACTCATGTCCCCCTGCACCCCCACCCCCCAGCAGTGCAGGGCACCTGCCAGCAGACCCCCACTCATGTCCCCTTGCACCCCCAACCCCCAGCAGTGCAGGGCACCTGCCAGAAGGCCCCCACTCATGTCCCCCTGCACCCCCACCCCCCAGCAGTGCAGGGCACCTGCCAGCAGGCCCCCACTCATGTCCCACTCATGTCCCCCTGCACCCCCACCCCCCAGCAGTGAAATGCCGATCTCATGACACAAACCAAAAGTCAACTATGTACATCAACACATGTCCGTCACACACATACACTGGTTGGCATTGCTTGTGTAAACCCACATTTTCACATGCATCAACCCAATGAGCGAATCCCACACATGGAACTAAAAAATGAAAATGTATTATGTACATGAAATCAGAAATGAAATGAAAGCATACCAAAATATGAAACATGAAATTAAAAGCATGTTAAAAAGATGAATGAATGAAAATGATAACCAATCAAAAAAAAATTGAAAGAAAAACAGTCCAAAGTCACCCTCCAACAACGCAAATCCAAAGGAAATGTAAAGAAAAATCTCCATTGCTTCATGTTCATAATACAGAAAAAAAGATAAATCAATCCATAGTCCAACTATTTACAATCCATTGTCCGGAAAAAAAATAAGTCCATTGCTCCATGTCCATAATGCAAAAAAAAAAAAATGAATACATGATGGAACTATATACAATCCATTGTCCAAGGATGTAAAGGGTCCATGATCCCAACCAAACAAATTAAACCTACCTAACAAACTACCTAAAAATATAACTATATACAAATTTGTGTGGCATTGTCCATTGACCACAAATAAAAGGAAAACGAAAAGGAAACCTAACACTAAAAACTATTTACAAGGGCAGCGGGCTAGTCCGACGGCTCACTTTTGGATGTCCCAGGGCATCATCAAGCTCCTGCTCAATGTCCTGGAGGCGGTCCTCTTCCATGGCCCAGAGGGTTCGCAGGGACGACGACATGTTCTCCTCCAACTCCCTGCGAATTGCCCCTAGGCACTCGGCCCACCTCAGGGCCCTCCGCATGGAGTTCTCCACCCTGACCATCGTGAGCCGTGCCTCTTCTGTCCGCTGCTGCTCCGCATCTATAGCATGGCCTAACCGCTGCCACACGGAAGACACTTCCAATCCTGGGTCCTCCTGCCCTCTGGCCGATGCCTGCCCCTCCGATGTCGAAGGCCCCGAGCCATGATGGCTCCCACCTTGTTGCTGCTGCTGCTGTGCCTCTGCCTGTGCCCTGGCACTTGCTGCCTGCACATCCTCCTCTGGCTGGGGTGCAGTTGTTGAGGTGGCCACCCCTGCTGGACGTCCGACTCCCGACTGTGGCAGGGATGTGTCCTCCATCAGCCTGGCCACAGGGCCAGAGGCAGCTCCACAGGGGGCCCTGGTGGAATCTGGGCCGGAAGACGGTGTGGAGAACGACTGGCGCATAGTCTCCACAGAGGAGGAGAGGTCCGCCAGAGTGCGCGACACATGTAGGGACCCACCAACCAGGATGGAGCCCATACGTTCGTGGGAACCCTCGTCCGCAGGTAGTGGAGAGGCAGATGACATGGCACTCTCCCCTACCTGCGGACGGGCCTGGGACGGGGACTCCCTGCTGGTGCATGGTGGTGCAGTCACAGGGTCAGGGACAGCGACATGCACAGGCCCCTCCGCGGTGACCTGTGCTGCCTCCTGACCCTGGCCCTGGACTGCACCACTTGCACCAGTGGTACTACCCCCACCAGGCCCCATGTGCGGCTCAGTAGCGGGCTCCTCCTCCTCTGTGGAGACCACCAACCCAGACCCCTCAGTCCCAGATGATGGTAATTCCTGGGAGGGTGGCTGGGCCTTGCGTCACCACCCAGTGGAGGCATCCCCGCCGCTTGGCTCCACAGTGCCGTCTCCACCCTCTTCTTCACTTGACGCTGCGTAGAGGGAGACATAGAACACAAGCATCAGGGTACAGTACAAAATACCCTAGACAGGAAGCAATAATACATGAATGGCACTGTCAAATGTCACTTCCATCCTGTCATTCCACAACACATGGGTGAATGCACACAACACACATGCAGAAACAGTCCTGGCGCCTGCAATCAACATCAACATCCATGTAGAAGGGCCCCTGTAAACCAAGATGTTGCCTTCAAAGTCACATGCAGCCATGGTGTTTCAAAGTCACACACACTTCTCTGGCACACACACACACGTGCACCATACATGTACATGACATCAGCACCCATTCCTCACCCCCCCTTCATGTCCAGGAACAGAGACAGCCATGCTTTCATGTGTGCATTCCGCATAGAGCTCCCCATGTTGCATTAAAACACATGCACCAACCATGTGGTTCACACATAACTGGTCTCACATGCATGACCATGATGTCCCTGCACACACACATCCATACATGGCATATGTCACACATACAGGCAAGCATCAGACTACCAGCACAATGCAACATGCCCTGCACACAGCAATGCTTGGCCACTTACCGCTCAACTCCGGACGGGTCTGTCTCCAAAGGATCTGGGCGTGGAGCGCTGGGCCTACGCATTCCAGGACCCTCATCTGGATGTTACTCATGCGTGCCCAGCCCCCCTCCGTGAGGCGCCAGGCCTTGTGGAGGGTCCTGGACCTGAAGTCCTCCCAGTGCTTCTTAACGTGCTTGATGTCGCGGGTTGCCACCCCCTCCGCGTTGATGACAACCACTACGTCGTCCCAGATCCTCTTCCATCCTTCCTTGTTGGTCCGTGATGTTCCGAAGAGGGCATCATAATGCCCCAGGACATGCTCCACCAGGACACCAACTTCGGTGGCAGTGAAGCTGGTAGCCTTCTGCCTCTCTGGCTGGGGGTTGCCAGTGGTGCCAGATGGAGATGTGCCCGACATGGCAACCCCAGAGGCAGGAGTGGGTGGGCAACTGGGTCCTGGGGCTGGGCTGTGGAGCAATGGTATCCCAGTAGGGAGTCTTATGTTCCAGCAGGGGTGGACACAGCAACTGGACCCCTGCAGATAGCTGATGTGCAGGCACCAAATAGCAGGGCACGTGGGCAGCAGACAGTCAGGCAGCAGCAGATGGCAGGTGGGAGTGTGCTCGGGGCTCTGGGGGGCAGGAAAATGGCCTTCAGGGCAGGAGCGTGGTCTTCCGTGTGTGTATGCATGGCCAGCTTGATACGGAGTGATTTGGCACGTGAAAAATGTGCACATCAGCGTGTAATTTGAGGAAAGGCCCTTAGCGCGTAAGCGCGTCTGTGACGTATCACGCACGGGAGTTGCCCTTTCACGTGTCAAACTTCACGTGAACCCCCGTAATATACGTGCCCTGCTGAAATCGCATGTGAAACTTCCCGCGAACCCCAGTTATACACGTACCCCACTCGCACAGGCCCTTTCGCGTGTGAAACTTCACGCGAACCCCGTATACACGTACCGTGCTGAAATCGCGTGTGAAACTTCCCGCGAACCCCAGTAATACACGTACCCTGCTCGCACAGGCCCTTTCGCGTGTGAAACTTCACGCGAACCCCAGTAATTCACGTACCCCGCTCGCACAGGCCCTTTCGCGTGTGAAACTTCACGCGAACCCCAGTTATACACGTACCCCGCTCGCACAGGGCCCTTTCGCATGTTAAACTTCCCGCAAACCCCAGTTATACACGTACCCCGCTCGTACAGGGCCCTTTTGCGTGTGAAACTTCCTGCAAACCCCGTAATACACGTACCCTGCTGAAATCGCGTGTGAAACTTCCCACGAACCCCAGTTATGCACGTACCGCACTCGCACAGGCCCTTTCGCGTGTGAAACTTCCCGCGAACCCCAGTTATACACGTTCCCCGCTTGGCGTTTGCTGTTTGACAGCCCTATAAACTGGTCCAGGGTTAGCGCAGCCCTTTGCGCTGGATTGGGGATTTTGATGGCTTTTCCTTGCGCTAAAGGCGTTCTTGGGGGCGTAACTGGCGCTGCTGCAGGGTCACTGTGCCACTCTGCGCCACGGCTGGTTTTGGAGGCTTAAATCCTTGAATACGCTGTGCGCGGAAATCGATTTTAGCGCACGCGGCTGGCGTAGACATTCGCACGCGCACACTGTGCGCCAGCCGCTTGTGCCACTTTTGTGCAAAATTCTATGAATTACCCTGTATATGCTCAGGGCACTGCCAACTTCATGCCTACCAGTTCCCAAGAACAGGGAAACATGAGGCAGCTGGACTCAATCAGGCTTAGTCCCACTGAGCCGGAAGGCCAGTCCCTATCAAATATTGATGGACATGCATCTTTATTTAGATTTAAAAATACACTAGCAGACACTTCTGACCAGGAGGTCTGCTATAATGAGAGGATCAGGGAGTTAGACTGGTAGAAACACAGGCTACAAAGGGACCATCTGGTCCACTTTGCAGATAAAGAGGAATCAGAGTCCAGGCCTCAAAAGAGCATCTTGAAAACCTCCACCCATTCAGGGAGATGAGGGGAGTTCTCCGCCACACCCGAAAGAAGGGAGGAGGAAGATGAGTACTCTCCTGTGCAAAAAGGGGTGCCCCAGGGAAGTAACCCAGAGAGCCCACAGTACCAGTCTTTCTGGGAGGGATTCACAGTCTCAGAGAATCAGGGAGCGCTTAGTGGACAGGGAGTGCACCACAAATAGTAGTAGCTCTGAGTCTGAGGGCAAATGGACTCAGGTGCAGTGGAAAAAGAAGGCTGCCAAACAAAAGAGAACTCTTGTAAAAGACCCAATTCGGCAAATAAAAGCCATCAGAAGCTTCATGACTCCCTACCACAAAAATGCAAAATATTCAGTATGGGAGCATCTGGAGCTGTATGACCAGATGATTACGTCATTTGGCATAAAGAAATTATCACAATTCCATGGAGTTTGTCAAGTGGACATTCTCCCTGGAATACTCCAGCTTCTTTGCTGGGCTGGAGGATCAAGATCATTCAAGGTGGTATACCTACAAGGCGGCCATCTTGAAACACTTCTCTGTGCACAGGAACTCTCAATAGGCTTGCAAGGCGGCCTACAACCTGCAGTGCAGAGAGGATCAGGCGCCTAGAGAGTGCGTGCAAGAACTGAAACAGGCATTTGCCCAGACCTCTAGATGGATGTGCACCAATAGTAAGGAGTTTATTAAAACATATTTTCATGCCCTGCCCACGTCTAAACTGACCCAACTGGTCAGGGACTTCCATGAGAAAGGGACCCTGGATTGTGTAATAGAACAGGCTACCCGGATCTATGAGGTCCAAAAGACTGTTGAACACAAAAACAATCCCAAACCATCCAACAACCCTGCTGCTGCCAAGGTGGCAGAGGTGAAGAATATCCTCATTCTGGACTTAGAAATTGGGAGGCCTAAAAGCACTCCTGCCTCTAATAAGCCAAATGAGAGGCACTGGAGACCCTCTGATCCATCACAAGTGGGTGGTAGTCAGGCCGGTTATCTAACAAATGTGTCACATGACTCTGCCACCTACATTAGCCCGAGATTCAAGGGTAACAGACCCATCTTGGGGTATGTATGGACTCCCCCGGCACAAGGGGGTGTCCAATAAGGTAAGTATGGCCCCAGGAAACTTCCCTCAAAACATCCCTCCAAACTTCCCACAAAACCTCCCTCAGGAGGGAAGTAATATTCCATCCTCTAACTTAAGTTTCTTCCCCAGGTACCCTCCAAACCCTAACTTTCAGAACAATCCTCCCCGCTTTCAGGATGCTAGACCCCCAAATCAGGGAGAAGGGAGACCAAGGATGGAGGGCTACCAGGAAAACCCTCAATACCCAAGCTGCTCCAGGGGAAGGGACAGCTACCCTTCCAGAACACAGCAAAGGTATGACTCTAGACCCCTATATCATCCATAGAGGATGTCGCAACTGGAGCGCCAGGTCCAAAGTCTGACCCAAGACCTGAGTCAAATGTTGAGGGCTCAGCAGAACCCTCAAATGGACATGGCTACCCAGAACAGCTCAAACCCAGGGTCTGGTACCCTGGAGCAATGACAGGGAGAAAACCCAGACAACCAACAGGTTCCAGAGGAGGAGGCCAGGGGGGAAGGGAGATGAAAAGCCCTAGAGGAAACTTCCTTCCTTACCCGAGACAAACCCCTAGAAACCTCGGAACCTGAACCCAAATCTCCTACCCCTGAAAAGCTGGAACCTAGGGAACAGAGGGTAAGTAGGAGAAACCAATGAACAAAGAAAACCCAATTTGTGGAGGAGGTCTGCGTCATCCAGTTTGAGGGGGAAGAATCCCTGGAGGATTCAGGTAAGAAAATCTCTTTCAGGGATGGGGGATTCCAACCAAAGGAAAATGGGTCCCAAAAGACCCTAACTCAGACTGGGTAAGTATGGGGACTGACCCAGAGCCACCAATTCCTGAACCCCAACCATGTCACCCGGATGTCTCTGCAATCAATGAGGGATCCTCCCCTCCAAACCGGTTCAAGTGACTGTCTCCAGGAAAAGGGGGACAGCAAAGAATCAGGGGAAAAAGAGATTCACAAATCCCACAAATATCTGGGTGCCAAATTTATTTTACAGATTCCCGGACTCCGACACAGAAAACCGCCCAAGATCACACAGTGTCAAAGTTCAGAATAAAGAAATTAACAGCCAGGTTTGCTCAAAATGCACATTTCCTTTGCCCCTTGAGGAGCGAGAAGGCAGATTGTATGCCTCTGTCAAGATCCAGGGCCAAGGGGCATTTTCAGCGCTGTTGGATAAAGGTTCCCAAGCCACCCTTCTGTCCAAAAAGTCATTTGAGTTGTTTCTCCCCATTCAGGTAAATGAGGGTAGGGAGCCTGTTCTCATCAGAGTATGCCCGAATAATGGAAAAAGCTTCATAAGCGAAGTGTTATTCAGGAAATTCCCAAAAGATCAGCCCACTCCCACATTTAGATTGATTGATAAGTGGGAAATGGGCCTGGAAACTCCAAATTACAAACATCTCCTGCCTAGCAGGTGCATGCTAAACATTTCCATTGGTACAAAAGCATACAAAAACGGAAGCGCAAGATCAATTGTCTATAGTATTGAGAAGGAGCTTTACACAAATAACTTTCCATGATGCCTCTTAGTTTTGGTGGAAAACGTTGGCTGATGGCATTTTTATATGTTAGACATTGCTGTTGATTATCAATCCAGGCCAATAGAAATTATTTTGTTTTGCCTTATCAGGATTCGTAATCAAGAGATCGATTTCAACATCAGCATGAGCCATGACCTTATATGTTGATAAAAGCCATTTTCGAAGGAAGGAATGTTCTGTGCTAAACATATGGTTTGAGAGCATTCTAAGTACGGTTTCTGTGTGAGTTGATAAAAGGCACTTTCTCAACAATGCACATTGTGTCCAGTGATAGGTGGCAGACAGCGAATTAGTGCCTATTTCGTAGCGTATCCACGATAATGGGGTACATTGAGGAAGTCGCAGCACTTTACGCCAGAACTTGGCTTCCCATTTATCTAAGATGTACGCGGACATTGGGGACCCAATTTCCAGCCCATATAAAATTGCCGGTGAGACTTTCATTTTCCAAAAGATTACTGCCGGTGGGATTGAGAATTTGCCATATCTAGCAAGAAGGATGCAGGCCTGAGAAATAAATGATAGGAGTTTAGAGTCTATCCAATTTAGATGTTTTGTGGCTTTAAATGCTGGTTCAAAGATGACACCCAGGTACGTGTAAGCAGGGACAATTGACAAATTTACATTGTCAATGGTCCAATTCTTCAGTGTATGGATACCACAGTGAGGATTGCGCAAGACCACTTGTGTTTAGATGTGTTTACTTTGAGTTCATTCTCTAGAATGTAGGATTCAAAGGTTGATAATAGTATTTGTAGTCCATCAGGGGTTTTAGAAATTAACACAATGTCATGCGCGTACATGAGTGCTTTTATCGGAACTCCATTAATTCTCCGGGAATCAGACATTACAGCTTCAAACTTAAATTTGACGTCCTGAATAAAATAATTGAAAATAGCTGAGGCCAACAAACAGCCTTGCTTGAGGCCACAAGATGTAGGAATCAGTCTTGAGAGTAATCCATTCAAGTAGAGTCTAATTTGTACCGAGGTGAAAGAATGAAAATTACAAATTATGTCAGACAGAGTGGGCGGACAATTATCTCTGGCAAGTTTAGACATGAGTTTGACTCTAGAAATTGAGTCAAACGCTGAATGTAAGTCTACAAAGGCAAAATAAATCTGCTGCTTCTGTGAGAGGCATTGTAGTTTTAAGGCATTAAGAAAGAACAAGTTAACTGCCGTGCCCATTCCCGCAACAAAGCCTGATTGGCATGGATCGCGATGTTGATGGAGTAGGGTCCATGCGGAAAAATCTTGCAGTACTAGTTTGGCAAAGAATTTTCCCAAAGTGTCGAGTAGCGTATTGGGTCTGTAGTTTTGTGTAGAGGAGCGAACACCCTTTTTAAAACAGGGCACAATGATAGATGTTTGACAAGATATTGGTAAACCTTTTGTGTTTAGTATATGTTGGAAAAGGTGAAATAGAATTTGTGCCCACTGCTCTGGATCATTCTTTAGCATGATGTTACTTAAACAATCCGGCCCAGCTGCTCTCCAATTATAAGCCAATTTTATATAGTATAGGATGGTTTCAGTGTCATAATCTACTTGCCATTTAGACTTAGTTTGCATATGATAGGCAAAATTGTCAAACAAGGGATCAGCGTGTAGTTTGGAGAAGTGTGAGACCCATTGCTCTTCGTCCACTCCATTTGCTTGTTTACCGAGTTGGTATGAACAGTTTTTGTGATTTAGAAGTTTCCAGATGTCTACAGAAATTTTAGAGGCAAGAGTGTTAAGCATGATCTCACTGTCATGCTGAAAGAGACTAGATCTATGAGAATGGACCCAATTCAAGTATCTAGTTTTAGCCTTTTTAAGAGCATCAAATCGCAGAATATGGGAAGAGGAAATCAGTGCTTTGCGCTCTTTTCTATAACTCGCTCTCCTGTTATGTAATTCAAGATCAAAAGCGTGAAAGTAGTGACTGGTTTAGACTTCACAATTAGAATGTTATTCTTACATTTCTGAAGAATATGGGTATAATCCATCTTCATATTTTTAAGGTTCATATAGGCGATAGAGTTATTAAAATAGCAAAGTTTAGTAGGAGTCCACGAAAAAAAAAAGTCCTGGTTGATTGTTAGTGGTGGATCATACCATTTTCTCTGTGAAGGAGTGGACCAATCTGTTCTCGAGAATACAAGAGATAATACCTTATGATCACTATACATTTGAGGTGTAATAGTTAACGAGTTGATGTCATGGAACAAGTTTAGATCAGTATAGTTATAGTCAATTGAACTGACGATTCCATCCCTGCGCCAAGTAGTGGCAGCGGGTAAATCTCCAGGCACAGCCCTGTTAATCATTTTAAGGTTATGTTTGGACATAAAGGTGGACCATGTCACAGCCTCTTGAGCGGCAGCTTCATTTTTAGGATTGAGACAATCAATGTTAAGATCGCCAACTAGCAGTGTGGCTGTGATATCTTCGGCGAGAGCAACAGTCTCTAACATGTCTGAGAGTACTTCTAGAAATGTACAATTTTGAATTTTTACTGGATTGCGATAAATATTAAACAATGGTATGTTTCCAGTAGAACGAACTAATTTGACCAATTGGATGGAGGTATCAAAGCTAAGCCAAGGTTCTATAGAAAAGTTTGAAGAAGAACAAGCTGCCACCAATAGACCCGACATAGGTCGTCCCTTATCTCCTCTTTTAGCTGGGATCAGCGCAATAGAATAGTTGTCCCAGACAGATTGAAGAATAAACCAAGTTTCCTGAAACACAAGAATATCATACGGATGTGGAACCAAATCGATGGATTTCTGAAGGTGCACATGACCTCTTGTGTTCCAACTACATAAACTCACAGTACTGATTTGGTGTCTACTTTGCAGTTATGAAATGGTGAAATTTTTGGTGGGTACATAGGTTCGTGAGTTAGGAATCAAACATTCAGACCTATTTGAAGATGGAATCATGGGAGCAAATAAAGTTTGAGACCTATCAGGATCTTGAGAGATAAGGAACCCCATGTTGAACATTGAAAATGTTGCGTTCCAGATGGTTTTGGCAACTATCGCTGAGGGGATCCATAATCGCACAATGGTGAAATCGTGACCAGCAATAAACTCTACAAGATCAATGTCACTCAAAGTCACATTTTCCAACGTGTCCACGACATTAAAGCTATTCAAAATACACTGCCTATTAAGGGCATACAGAGGAAAGTTACCTCCTCTGCATTTCATAATAAGCGAGTGACTGTTAGGGACAGGTTGGATCGAAGGCTGAGACAGTTTGTTATAGTTGACATTAATCGGTGTGTTGGAATTCGGAACAAGTGACATCAATGGATGGAAAGTAGACGCTCTGTCCTTCGTTAGGGGTTCTGTAGATCTCGAAGCCCAAGGAACAGAGTTAATCTTTATGGCATTAGCATTGTGTTTAGGAAATTAGTTTCTTGTTGGTTGTGTAGGCATGTGACCTTGGGTCAAGATATTAGTCTTGGGCTCCATACTAATAATGTCCGAGGGTATGTTCAATTGCATGGCAAAAAAAGCGTCTACCAGAGATTTTATCTGTGACGCAATCATGTCGGATTGTAAGGGGTCTTTATGTAGTGTTCTTTGATCCATTGGTTGAGAATCATCTAATACTGGCAGGATTGAAAGAATTGATTGTTCCGGTCTGCTGGATATAGATAAAGCTCTTGGTTCCATAGGTGCTAGCGGTGGACATTGCAATGCGGGTGGTGGAAGTTTAGATTTTAAATAATCGTCAATCATTTCTCTCACATGGCCTCGAGTTGAAACATCAAAATTGTTTCCGCTAGGAATCGTTGTCACAGGAATTTTAGAGATGTTATGCTCGTGATTGATAGATTGGGCATGAGCCACGTGAGAGTTAGGAACAGGCAGGTGCTCACCTATGGAAGAAGGCGCAGTACTGGATGACACAATCAAAGATGTCGGGACGTTTGTCAATGAGGTTAAGGATTTCAATGAAGACTGAACCGCGGAATCACCCAAAGCGTTGACAAATTTATTCAACGGAGAATAATGCAGGCTATGGACTGTTGTATGGGAAATATTCTTAACCGCATCATCTTGTAAGGACGATTTGCCGTTCTTATTAGTGCTAGCATCAATATGCGAGGCTGAAGAAACAGCTTTGAAGAAAGTTGCAACAGAGTTTTTAGGAATCTTCGGAATAGTCATATTCTTGGATTTCTTAATCAATGATTGGCCAGAATTGAATTCTTTTTCTTTTGCCTTTTATCTTTCAAGGGAGTTGGTGGAGAATCAGACTGAGATGGTGCAGTCTGAGAAGGAGGATGAAGATCAAGAACGATCTCATTTGGTATATTTGCAGACTCTTGAGGCAATACCTCTTGTTTGGCGGGTAAGCTCACCCACGAGGTTTCACCCAGTTGAGGTTCAGAATTCGGCATTAAACCAACAATTGGACGAAAAATGTCAGCAAAAGCAGGCACCGTTGGATAGATAGCCGGATGTTCTGCAGTGTTGAGAGGTGCCATAAGGTGCGACGAACCAGTAGTGGGGAAGGAATTTTTCAAAGAGATCATCCATTCGTGTAAGGAGTTGATTTGTAGTGTCTGAAGAGGTGCTTTTTTGTCTAACCGTTCTAATAGTTTGAACACACTCAAGATTGTGGTGTTAATAGCAGCAAGTGTGATTTCTAGCATTGTAGGGGTAAAGCTAGAAGGGTGTTGGTTTACAAATGACTTGGAGCGGTGGCGTGGCGTGGGATGTACATGCTGTGAAGTTTCGTCAGAGACACTACTTATAGACGAAATGTCATGTTGTTGGTCTAGTTTCTCACTAGAAATGGATATTGGAGTTGCCCCTTGCCTCGCATGAAGGGAAATATCATCATTGTTCAAGGGTTCATGATAAATTGGATGTTCATTAGATGATAAAGATGTTGTAGGTTCAATAGAAGTAATGTTCCTAAGACCATCTGTTGCAAGCAGAGTGGAATCAGAAAGCAGCTGAGGCATTGGAACCGCACTGTGAGAGTGAGAATTGGTAAACACAGTGCGATGAGGGCGCTCAGAGGCACAAAATGGAGAATGCAAAAAACCTGGAAGGGGGCCAAGCAGTAAAGACATGTTTTTAGAGGAAGGCACATTTGGCGACATTGCACTCGTCAAGCAGCTCATGTGAATGGCCACATTTGGAGTAGGGGTATTGTTGGGATTAGGTGAGAATGAATTCAAAGTGTGCGTTCTGCACATTGCATGTAAATTACCTGTGGAAGCCATTTTAGAAGAAATACTGGCATGATCAGGCATGCCTGATTTAAGAGAGTGCAAATGATTAAACATAACAAATTTTGATGTGAAAAAAGTCAACAAATGTAGCGTGTGCCACGTGTACAATAACTTGATGCAATCTGATATTAGAGCAAAATAACCACAAGGTAGCAACTGCTACGCTCTGCTGCGCCAGGCGAAGCGGGCAAAGCGTTACTTTAAAAAAAGCTCAGGGTGCGTGCTCGCGGGTGCGCGGGCGAGCACGTTTTTCAGCGTGTTAGCACAAGTCCAGCCCTGTTGGAGGCATTGCTATACACTTAGAAAAAGTTTACTCTGCAAGTGAAACAAACAGAAAATATCAGTCCTTGTTCGCCAAATGAGCGATGCAGAAACGTAGACTAGAGCGGACAAGCTTCAATACCTTTAGTCACCTCAGTAGCTTGCAGCCACAGCGTCGGACGAGTGCCAGTAACAAAGCAGCATCTCAGAGTGTCTCATAGAAGGCAAAGCGGTACTTTACACAAGGTACTTCACTCAGGGTGTGCACTTTTGGAGTAGCGGTTGATGCCCAACATTTTTCCATTGACCTAGGGAATGAGATCATGGGACACATTCCAAATGACTGCTACCTTTGTGAAGATGACATACCTTTCGAAAAGATTTTCACCCAGCAAGGGGGGAATTTCTTGGTGTACTCTTCCTGCCCTTATGGGGAGGAAGAGGTAATCTGTGACATCAGGAAGGATGAGGTGGTATTTCAAGTCAACAGTGACTGCCTGCCCTCCTTGAAACCTCATGTCCAGGCCAACACAATACCAAGATTTCTCTCCCCGCAACTGGAGTATACTGCAGAAATTGCAAAACCCAAGGTCTTTCCAGGCTTCAGGCAGATGGTTGAGGATTGAATCAACCTCGCTGATGCCTGTGAGACCGAGGAGCAAAAGCAGAAGCTGAAACAGATGTTTTTGGATTTTCAAGATATTTTTGCTGTGGACTCGTACGACTGTAGTCGCACCGAGATACATTCCACCTCCATACCAACATACCCTGGGATGGCTCCTGTATTTGTGAAGCAATACCGGTTGCCCCTTTCATCTATGGAGTCACTTAAGGAGATTATAAGGAACTTAGAATTCTGTGGGATAATTCGTCCAGTCCACAGTACCTTTAATAACCCGGTACTGGGGATAATAAAACCCAATGGTCAATGGAGACTTTGCGCAGACCTTAGGGAGTTAAACAAACGTGTCCACATGTCGAGATGGCCTCTTCTCTACATTGATCAGGGACTGGCCCCGATCCAAGGGTCAAAGGTGTATGCCACCACTGACCTGACCAATGGTTACTGGACAGTGATTTGCTTGAATTTTCAGCCCTTGTCGGCTTTTGATCCTCTTTTGAGGCAAATCTTTGGTGCTAGTAGATTTCTTTAATACTAGGTTCTGCACTCCAAGTGCCTTTATTGTGGCTGAAACAATAGCAAACCTCAATTTTTCTTACGTTGGTACTTGTATCGTGTGCGATCCCAGAATTCGATGCCAGTCAATAATCCAATAGATAATAAACTGATATGTTTATTGGTATATTTTGTGTAGATGCGTTTTTCATGTATTAATTCCATAGATTTCCTTCATACATTTCCATTATGCACATTTGTCTTATGCTTATTGTCATGATGCCTGCCCCCGGAAGACCAGACCAGGCCCAGCAGCCCCGGAAGCAGGCATCATGCCACTTGGAGCATGCCCAAAAGCCCCGGTTAGGGGCTATTTGGGTACAGTCCTGGCGCCTATGGCGCCAGGCTCGTAAAGATAAAGTCAGTCCTGGCGCAATGGGCGCCAGGCTCATTATTGATAACTTACCTGAAGCAGACCATGCTACATACTCACCTGAGGCAGACCATGCTGCATGAAGACTCAAGCCAAATGAGGCTTAGGAGGGACTATTTTACTGAAGGGACTATTTTGTTACTTGAGTGGGGCTGTGGAAGAATACTTACCTGGATCTTCTTCCAAGGCTATTTAAACCGCGCCCAGACAGCCACACGTGCTTCACGTTATTCTGCTTGCTGCAGCGTAACGCTCACCGTGTTTTCAGCAGCTCCAGTCTTCAGCCACGCCCGCTTCAGTCCTGGGACTCCTGAAACAAGAAGACAAAAGGATAAAGGTTAGAACAGGAGTTTTAACTTTAATCCTTACCTGAATCCGGATCCATTTCGCCACGGAATTGAAAGACAGAAGTCTTTGAAGCATCGCTTCGCATTTCTACGGCGCCGCGCTGAACTCACCTGCTTGGTGGTACTTCAGCATTCCATCACGCTCTCTCCATCTCGCGGCCACCCTCCGACACCTAAGGAGACAAAGACAGCAAGGTGAGCAAGGGGACTCTCTAAGGCCATACAAGCTACCCCCAAGGACTTACCTGATTACCACGGGAGGTACTCACCTCATTTCGGGTGGGTGCAGTCAACTCTGCTTCACCGCCGTACCCCGGCCCCTAAGGGGAGAAAGCAAGGACAATACCAGTTACCCGCCCCACAAAACTTACCTGATTTACCACGGGGGTCTCACCTCATCTCGGGTCAGCACAGTCAACTCTGCTTCATCGCCGTACCCCGGCCCCTAAGGGGAAAAACACAATAGACTTACCTGAATCTTACCGAGTGCCATTTGGAAATCTTTGAGTGGATTAATCGGCAACCTGCAAGGAATCGGACAGAGTGAAGAGCAGACATTAGAGTAAATACTGGAACTCACCAATTCCTCTACGCCAGTGAAGTAACTGGTCATCAACGCGCCCCTGCGGTCGACGCAGGATGGAGAGCTCATCCTTCCAAACCATCAGGTGAGACTAAGGAGGGGACATCAAGAGTGATCAGTGGGAAGACAACGGGAGTGGGGAAGGTGGGTTGACACTCTATTCCACGGGTGGTTAATTCCTCTTCTCCCTTGCAGAAGAATATTCTTGCGAGCCAGACAAACTAGGCTGAGCCGGCCAGTCCAGTCAGTCATCTCGGCGCTACACGTCACGCTGGTGGAAATAACAGCGGCCCAGTTCCGGTCGACGCCCCCGTGGGAACCAGGTGAGCGAATCACTTATTGTAATATTGTGATCTCCCAACACGTGTTTCCCCACAGCATTGGCCGTGGTTCTTCAGGAGAGATTCTAAACAAAAAAGTAAAGGAAAACGAAATTCTGATTTGTGTTTGGCTTTTAGAAAAAATAAAAGTAGAAATAAGAAAAGAGCATAAGAGATGATTGAAGAAAGAGGACCTTATGTTATAGTAGTTAGATTCACTCGCCCTTTGCTTCAATTGTTTTCTTTAAAGTGGTTTGTTATTTCACTTCGATCTCTTTATATAAAGTTAGAGTCTAGTTGTCATAATTGATGAGTCTGCAAGAGTCCAGAGGGACTAATTAGTTCTCAGCACCGCTGAAACATTTTTGAAATTATTTCCCCTTGCTTTAAAAAGAGGTAAACATGTAGGCCAAAATATGTTCAGCTTGTGGGGTGGGGATTTTAAGGTTAATGGCTTAACCATAGAAAGGTGGGCAGTCAAACTACAATTACAATTCTTGCCCGGAGAATTATTTCAAAAATGATAAATGTACCTTTTTTCAATGGTTTTCAGCAGCAAGGTCTGATTGCCTTGCTGTTTCCGCCAGGATCCGTGATGGATCACTGTGTTTTCTACTTACGCCTTTATAGTCTGCATTATAGCACGATGACGTCATTGCGTAGACGTACCGCGATGACATCACGAGTTAGGGTGCGTGCGGTGGCCATTTGGAGTGGCGGATTCGCCACTCAACACAAATTTAGTTTGCTTATTAGCAAAAACAATTCATTTTGGGAATTTGGTTTCTATTTATTTCTGAGGGTTGTTATGATTATTTTGAAAGCTGATTTGTCTTGAAACAATAAAACTTAATGCGGCGGCCATTTTGGAGAGGCGGATTCACCGCTCAAAAAACAAGTTTAGTTTGCTTATAAGCAAAAACAATACATTTTGGGAATTTTGTTTCTATTTATTTCCGAGTGTTGTTACGATTAATGAGAAAGCCAATTTGTCTTGAAAAAAATAAAACTTGATATATTTGTCGTGATTGAAGAAAATGAGTCTTAAGGAAAGAGAAAAAATGGAAAAAAAGGGGGAAAAAGGTAAAGATAATGTTCAGTGGAAATCTTGTAAAAAATGTAGGCATGGTCTACAATTGCAACGAAGAATAAAAATGGGTGGGGGAGGTATAATAGTCAAAGAACCATTTTTTTAAACATAATTTGTCCCAAACCAGTATGTTTGAATACAGAACACGAGATGGCCTATTGGCTCTAGTCTATGACATTGGTGAAATGAATGTATTTTGATGCATGCATAACTGATAGGGACAAATTGCTAATTCCAAAGGCTGACGTTAAGTCACGCCCATGAAGCGGCCACAGCCGGTCATAGGGGGTTTCATACAACTTTGGAAATCTTGCGTGAGCATACTGGCCACCCATGGGTGAGGACCTCAACCAATAATTGAAGGGGTGTCTTGTGTGTGCGCAATTTCAGTCAAGTTCCCTCACACACAGAGCTCCCCTACAGAAAAGGGGAATGACACTGCCTTGGTCAGATTTGCAAGTATATTTCATTGGGCCCGTGATTTGCTCCTCTAGAGGAAACAAGTACATGTTAACCATGACATGCTTGTTTACCAAGTGGGTGGAATGTCTCCCGGAACCAAATTGCAAGGCAGATGCAGCAGCTGACCTGATGATCAATCACATCTTTGCGTTTCAGCCTTCCCCAAAGGATTGAGTCAGAACGAGGGAGTCACTTTACCAGTGAGGTGATGACAAAGATGTAGGAGATACTCGGGTGTAAAGAGAAAACTCCACATTGCCTACCGCATAGCCTCTAGTGGGGGAGTTGAGAGGTGCAATAACACAATTGTGGGCATCCTAAGGATGTTTGTGGCAGACTCTGGGCCTAGTTGGGACATCCACTACCGCTTGTCCTGATGGCCATCAGGTCTACACCATCTCCTGTGACAAAAACGTCCCCATTCAAGCTCATGACTGGAGGAAAAATGGTGCTACTCCAGCATCTGCTCTACAGAACTCAAGAGCAGACCCTGATTAACGCGCCCACGCCACATGAATACATTGAGAATTTGCAAAAACACCTTCAGCATGCTTTTTTGCATATGCTCAGCAAAATCTGGAAAATTCGGCAGAGGGGATGAAAACCCACTACGATTTAAAGACCACTAAGAAAGAGTACCAAGTAGGAGACATGGTCTACTTGTACAATTTTCAAAAGAACCAGACCAAAGAGCTTAAGTTCCTTGCCTGCTGGCACGGCACCTTTGAAATTGTAGATAAAATCTCACCAGTCACCTATGAGATCCACATCCCTAAAGGAGAACTGACAGAAGAAAAATGGGTCTACATTAATCAGTTGAAAAGCTGACATCCCAGACACGCTTTGATGAGCCAAATGAAAGTTGAGCAGAGGAACCATCTGAAGAATGAAAGGCAAGGATTAAGAATCAGATGGAAATATATATAAACATATATATATATATATATCAGTGAAAAAACATTGTTAAAGGGATGTTATGGTTAAGTTCACTCTTAAAAATCTATGAAATGCAATGGAAAAACTTTGGTACAGGGACATTATAGTTACAGGTAAAACTGAAAAACCCCAGAAATTCACCAGATATGGTAAGCTAAGCAACCATAACTCACAATACCACTGTGCACTGCAAGGACTAACACCCATGACATCAAAGATGACATCACAAATGTCATTGATGACATCACTGATGACATCACATGTGTGGCTCCCTCTTTTTTTGTTCAGTGACATATCTACACCAGGTGTTTTTGTTCACTGACAGTCAGGAACTACAACTTCAAAAGGTACTATATTTGTAGACCTTGCCCTTCTCATATGCTCTTACACTACTTTCCTTAGGTTTCAGTCACATCATATGATACATATACATAGGGGAAAAAGCAAGCCTGAAACACAGCAATCATTTCTGTGCATGAAGATAATCAGTTAGGTTATAAACACTTTCTGGTAGTACTGCTACTTTTTTGCTTACTTTATTTTCCCTGTATATGCTCATATTTGTATGCGTTGTGGTCTTTTTATGTTTTGTGTATAGTAGTAAAATTATGTAGTAAGTGAGGCATTCTTAAATACTTATTACATGTTTCACAGTACACAAAACTCAGAAACGAAAGCATTCATCATTTTACTATCCAACATGGGAAGATTTTGAATATTGCACCTCTATGGTGCATGCTGCAGACAATGCCTACGTTTCTACATGAATTGGTTCATATACTAGAACGAACTATGTAATGCAATGGTGTTTATAGAAATGCATTGCTTAATGAACTTTTTATCGCATGATGGTTCTTCCAATGATCTCTGATAGTTTTCTGCTAACATTACAATGACAATCCCTTGTGGAGGCTTTTCATGAAAACTAAATACACATGTGATGTCATCAGTGATGTCATCAATGACATTTGTGATGGCCTCAATGACATTTGTGATGTCATCTTTGATGTCATGGGTGTTAGTCCTTGCAGTGCACAGTGGTATCGCAAGTTATGGTTGCTTAGCTTACCATAACTGGCAAATTTCTAGGGGTTTTTGGTTTTACCTGTAACCATAACGTCCCTGTAACAATGTTTTTTCACTGAATTTCATAGGTTTTTAGCAGGATACCCTTAGTTTGTAAAGATGTACTGTACAACATAGTGAACCCCCCGCAGGCACCATGTTAATGCGCACAGCAGTTGCAGGCTATGCGTCTGGTCACGGTCATCGGGTGGCATCCAACCTGCTCAGAAAGGCAGGGGCTCTCTTACATAGTGGTGCCATTCAGCAAACACAAGGAACATATACAAACAGCACCATGTACATGAATTGCAAGGGAAAATAGAGTAGGTCTGCAAACTGTGTACTTATGAAGCAAACAGCACAAAAGCACAGGGAGTACACCATTACGGAATGCACCAACAAGAGAAGTGATGTCTGCCTTCAACAATCATACCGCGCTGTTGCTTTACATAGGAACAAAGAACAAGCGGCCAGAGTAAGGACTGGAAAATGTTAAGACCAGAACGTCACTGCAACATAGTAAGCACACTAAAGTCTGTCTAATAATTACACAGGTGGTGCAGTATACAATAGTAGAAATGCATAACGTTTCTTTTTTTACGTAGCAATAGCAAGCACCTTAGAGTGGCTGGAAGAGAATTTCCCTCATGACGAAGTGACTTACGATAGTAACCCCATTGGCTATTGACTGGGTGTCGTCCTTCCTCCAAGACAGATGCTCCAAGATCATCTGGGTTGAGCACGCCTCATCAACTAGGCCAGTGGACTATAGCGTTCCACAAGGAGCTAGCTTATCTCCACTGCTCTTTAACCTGTACCTGAGCTGCTTATGCACCTTGCTGACCCATCTAAGCGTATTTTTCACTAATTTCGCCGATGATACGCAGTTGGTCTTTAAGCTTAGCAGAAACTACAGCCAAGACATTGACAAACTAACAACTATATATAACTCCATCGAAACATGGATGAAGGCAAATTGGATGTGTCTTAATGGTACCAAGACTGAGCTAATGACCTTTGGCTCACCTTGTGCCAGGAAAAAACTTGACAGTGCTTATTCCTCATTTAAAAACAAAGAGACGTCAATCAAAGTCTCTGAAAAAGTAAAGACACGTGGCATTTACTTACAGGCCTCACTGGGTGCTGAGGCCCAAGTCGCCTACCTCAAAAGAAATTGCCAGTACCATCAAAGACTCCTGAGAATCATCAGGCCCTTGATAAACCAACAAAAAAGCACAACAATCACCAGGACCACTATCCTCTCCCGGCTTGATTACGGTAATTCTGTGCTACTTGGCACCATAAGAAACTGCATAAAACAGTGCCAAGTATTTCAAAATAATGCCATATGAGCTATAACTGGCAAAACCAAGAGAGAGCATATCACAGGCGACAGGAGAGATTTACATTGGCTTGCCATGGAGGACCTCATCGTATTCAAATAATTGACATCGTTGTCTATTTGGAGATGCCCCTGCAAACCTAAAGAAGCAATTCACCTGGTATGAACCAAGTCGCTACCTGAGATCAAGACACCAAGGTCTCTTGCTTGTCATCCCAACTAAAGGAACAAACGGACTAGGCAGGGCCTTCTCCTCCAAGGCCATCACCAAATGGAACAAACTACCTATGAACTTAAGACCTGAAACAAACTACTTATGCTTCAGGAAGAAACTTTATACCCTTCTTTTTAAATAAAGTCACTGTACCAAAATATTAGAACGTGACACTTAATATTACTTGTCCATGTTGTCCCGTCACTCTGTCCTTGTCTACATGGAATGCACTCTGATGCCTGCGGGCTGCAGCGCTATACAAATGCATAAATAAATCTATTGCCGCATGTACACTGAACAGAATGTTTTTCTTTTTTCTTTACAATAACATATTGGAAAGGAAAGCAAGGCAGCACAAGCGGGACTACTTCCACATCAGCATACGGGCACAGGAAAAGAAAGAATCTCTGTAAATAGGAAACTGGGCAGCCTGGAAGCCAAAATTGAAGAATTGGTGAACAATTTTTCCGTCTTAAAAGATTACATACAAGGACATATGGACAAAATAAAATACCACTGCCCGACCTGCACGTGTACCCCTTCCCCATTTCACAGCCCGCCATCCCCTCACAATCTGTGTGATCAGACATGTTACGATGATACTTCAATCCCTTCCTCCCCTCACAACCAACTTGTACAAATCCCCAATTCCCCACAATATGTATCCACTTGTGCTACCCCTTCCCTTTCTGAGTAGTATGTATGTGTTTAAGTAAACATTGATATTTAAATTGTTGCTGAGTGTATATGTGTCTTTTCCTTTGTTTTTAAAATGCCTTTATGACTCAGTGGCGCACAGTACTGGTGGCAATTAAGCAAAAGGGAGCTGTCCTATGGACACTGCACCTGCCCGGCCTATCCGTAATCACAATGGAGGCATCCGTACGATGCCAGTATGACCTGCATGTCGGCATCTTGTGAACCACCTATGATTAGTTGTGGGAGCAGACGTTTGTCCGTTGCACAAGTACGCACATGCGTATCTCTTCCTCTGTCTCCTGCTGACACCGGCCCTGTCCAGCATATGCGAACACACTTGTGATGAACTTTAATTAGTTTGAGACGCCCACGCACGTCCTCAGGTAGCTGTACACATAATAATCCCACCTACTATACCCTACAAACACCCAGCTAGTCCCAAAATGGTCGGCGCACGTGTGTTGCACTATTAATCAGTCCAGAGATCCCAACGGTGTGCAGGACACCTATGCACATGCGCTCAAACTATTTTGCCCAAAACGCGTCCTGCGGACCGCCGTCCCAATCGAGAACATTCGCGACGGCACCATGCGACCACACCCACACAGCGCATGGGCCCTTATTTCGCGGACACGATCCGCACACTCGGACAGCGGAAAAGTAGAGTGTTCGGCAATCTACGGAGTGTACTTGGGAAAGTACACGCTTACAAACACCCCACAATGTGCCATTGCACATGTATGTATTTGTTTGAATGAAGTAGACCTGTTTTCCGGCTGCAGGGTCTCCACAGCAGCCCTAAAAAAGGCCACACCCCAGAGCTGCTCCGCAATCTGTTTGTAGCTTTTCAGAACACAGTAGCGGCCCACGTAGCTTTGAGCTGTAATTGATGTAGGACCAAATCTGCTGTGCTACATTACCTTTACCAGTAATGGAAACCATGTCAGGCCGGCTCACTACGCACAGTAATGGAGAAAAGTATTAACGCCCCTTCCTGTGAACCACACCCTTAGTACTGATAATCCCCACTGTCCCATTCCCATGGGCAGCATGCTGAAAACTGTAGTATGTGGCACGTGCACTTCCCCAAGTACCGCGAGGGTATCACCCCACTGAAGCAGAAACAGTCCTTCTTCCCTTTCCACTATTTTCTTTCCAGCACGCCCTCATTGGGTACTATTAAATAGTCACACACGCATCCACCAATCACATTGAAGAGCTCTCTATGTAACACTATCAGTTCTGTACAACAGTCCTCTGCGTACACACCACACCCAGAAACGTTATTGCGCAATCCCTTAACCTCGACAGTCCCATTTCCATGCCCGCCATCCTCAAAAGCCCTGGATGTGGTTTTCGTGCTGTGTGCAAGCGTGGGGGATGAATTGCAACCAGGGTAGGGGATTTCGTCTTTAGTGGTGGCTCTGAAAAGAGCCTTTTTTCATATTTATTTTTTTAGGTGCTTCTAGAAAAAAACACCTTTTTTCTGGTTTTTATAGGATTTTATGTTTTCTTCTCACAATTTTACAGTAAACTCTTCAACGCATCCTGTAGATGGGCAAACCAAACAGCATGACCAGTGGGTGACACGGAAATGCCATTTGCATGGAAAAACACAACATTTCGAGAATTAATTATGTCATTGTTGCAGAAGAATATCCCACGAGCGGACAAAAAATCACACATGCTTCTGTTGATGAGACCCCTTCCAGCCTCTGGCTGGGAACAACATACATTAGGATAGTCCCATACTCTTCTTGGTGGTATGGCTGAGAAAACCACCTGGGCAGTGGGAAAAAGCCTCTTCACTGCATTCATCAACCTGTTCAGTTCATGGAGCAAACGTGAACAAGCCACGTAACTCAAATGCATGTCACCATAGTGCACAACGAGAACATGAGCAGTAGTGAAACTGGCCACTTGTCTGTAAAGTGCAAGGATAGCGCTGAAACTGCGGACATGGACAGCGCACCACAATGCGTCCACACCTTCCAAACCATAGTCGCCATCAAAGTGTCTTTGCTGGGCATACTTGTGCAGATCTATCACAAAGGCATCATCCAAAATCAACTCAATGCGTCTCTCCATGTCAGCCTGCCTCACTATGCAGAGTAATGAAAAGCAGTATTACCGCCCCTTCTTGTGAACCACACCCTCAGTACCTGATTGGATACTTCCCACAGTCCCATTTACATTGGCCAGAATGGTGAGAAGCGCAGAATGTGGCAAATGCACTACCCCAAGTACCATGAGGGCCGCCCCCCAGTAAAGTAGGAGCAGTCCTTCTTCCCTTTCCACTTTTTTTTGTCCAGCACTGCCTCATTGGGTATGAAAGACCAAAGAAATATCGAGGCTTAGTACCACAAATGAAATATACCAATCACAGCTGAAAAGATGCAAGTATCTTTTATTTCTGTACAGTCAAAGCAAAACAGATAGCTATCTGGCTCCCAACACCTCGCAGTGTGTACAAGCAGACACAGTGACGGTGAGAGTGCTGGACATCTTAACACAGACATATTTATACCATTTTTGAAACATTGGCCAGCCTCTCTCCAAGCTAATAATTCACATGCTAGATTTCGTGCCCAGTTCACATGTCAAATATTACAATATTGTACAAGGAATTAAACAAGTTTGCATGTCCATGAAGTTACAATGATGCTTGTTGGTTTTCTAATCCATGTAAGCCTTGTTCCAAGAATCGCTACAATGCAGTTCAGCCAGACCACGCAATCTGAGTTTACTTTCCATTGTCTCATTGTTTATATAAGCATGAGGCTTGTGAGCGCAGACAACACTTGGATTGCAATTAATATGAGTCACAAGGTTTGTTTGCATTGGTCAAACAGTCTTCTCTCAGTCAGCCTAAACATTAACAGAACTTAAAGTTCATTCAGCTTGGCTGCAAGTTGAAAACACAGTCCACCATTTTAGAACACAGAAGCAAGAGTTGAAATCAAAATGGCGGACGATTCTTAAAATGGCGGTGACATCGATCGGAAAGTGGAACATTATGAACGCGGTTTTCTGTGTAATGCGAATGAGCTTAGGTCAATATTCATAACAAGGCGGTATTATGGCGATACCCAATACCACAAAGTAGAGGTATGAATACTTTTTCTACACTATGTTTCCAACTCTGTTATAAGTGCCTCTGAACACGGTATCTGCCATTGGACGTCCATAATGTTTTTTCTCCCATCACCTACCAATGGTATATGCTTTCAATGTTTTCATTTACCCATATCACCCATTGTAATATCCAAACAGGAATTCTCTTCTTTCCTTCCAACAATGCTACACATTTATTTCCGCACTAACCCATCGCCTACATAATTGGTAAACATATCGCACAAAAGCAGTACTAAATGTATCGTTGCAACCTACATCAAGCACACATTGCATGCATAAAAACAGGATGCCTGCCACAAACCTTGCACACTTCACACAATTTTCCCGCACTAACCGATTTCCTACAGAATTCGTAAAACTATCGCACAAAAGCATCTCTGAATGTATTTTAGCAACATAAAAGAAGTAGATACAGTGAATGCATACAAACAGGATGCCTGCCACTTTCCTTGCACACTTCAACCATAGGTTTCCCCATGCCTCTGTACACCTTCTGTCACAGTTTTTGCATACACACCACACCCAGAAACCTTATTGCACTATGCCTTAGCCTCCACAGTCCCATTTCCATGCCTGCAACCTAAAAATGCCCGGATGTGGCACGTGTAATCCTAAAACTACCGCAGAGTCTATAGAGTTATCGTGCTATGAGCGGGAGGGGGGGAAGACATATTAAACAGGGTAGAGGATTTCGTTTGTATTTTACGTGCTGGCAAACACCCTTTTGTTTTTTTCTCTTAACAGTGTATATGTTGTGAAATCATGATCTCATAGCGGGTGGAGAACATCCCATCAGTGCACATAAATGCACACATGCTTCTGTTTATAAGACACCTTCTGAGCTCTGACTGGGGACAAATTGGCTGGGGACAAATTACACCGGCATGGTCCCATACACCTCTTGGTGGTATGCATGAGAAAACCACCTTGGCAGTGGGAAAAATCTGCATCACTGCATTCATCAACTTCTTCAGGTGACGGAGCAAATGTCCACATGACATGTAACCCAATGTAGACCCCCGTAATGCACCACAACAATTTGAACAGTAGCGACAGAGGCCACATATCTGCAAAGGTGAACCACACCGCCGAAACTGCACTCATACAGACTGCCCCACAAAGCCGGCACTCCTTCCAAACCAAAATTAGCAGCAATGCCTCTTTGCACGGCATACCTGTGCAGATCTTGCACAGAGGTATCACCCACGATCAGCACTGTGCGTCTCTCCATCTCTGCCAACCTCACTACATAGCGTACTGGGGAAAAATAGTACTGCCCCTTCCCATGAGCCACACCCTGAACACCTGATTGGATAATCCCCACACTTGCATTTCCATGCCCACCATGCTGAGAAGGGCAGGATGTGGCACGTGCGCTTTCCCCGCTACAGCAAGGGCCGCGCCCCAGTAAAGCAGGGACAGTCCTTCTTCCCTTTCCACTATTCTTTTTGCAGCACTCCCTCATTAGGTACTATTAAATAATCACACAGGCATGCACCAATGACATCCAAGACCTCTGCATCGAACACTATCATTTCTGTACAGCACTCCATATGTACTGTTGCACACTCAGAGTACACGTCTTGTGTGATTTCAAAGCACCTCCAGTAAAACATTCTCCAAAAGTGTCCAAAGTATCTTTCAGCATCCAGATTCACCCAGAGCAGCACCCATCACCACAAAGTACAGGTAGCAATATTTATTTTGCTCCCAGCATTGTATTAGGTGCAAACAACCAATACTTCAAAGTGCAGTACAGTAGTCAGTAATCTGCGCAATACACCTTACCCAAGCACATACAATATCCAGTTCTACCCTATCCACTTCTATATTTCAACACAGCACCCAGTGCACACACTGCAGGAGTATTCACTCCATCAGCTCCAGCCATGGACTAAAAACTGTAGGATGTGCTAACAATCACCACACCCATGGAACCAATAATGTATGCAATGCTCACATACCACACACAGAATGCCACAATATCAAACCTACTTGCAAGCAGGCCACATAGTTGTTGGTGCAAGAGATCCAGCCATGCATCCAAGGTGCTAGGGTGTCACAACACACAGCACACCATAGTATACCCTATCTTTAAATGCTCATATCATGTGCAATGCACTCCCATCTGTAATTGAGCCTGCCAACTTTCACCCTGGCCACATATTTGCATGCATGGCTACATGACGTTGCATGGGGAGTGGGGAACGGTATGTGGGTGTCTGTGTACACTGTCCATATTTTAAATGTGTGATGCTGAGGACTTCCTTTCATGGCGCAATATCGTGAAGCACTTCCTAAAGCAAGGTTCTTATAATGGGCAAACCATAGCAAACGCAAATAGTCACATGTGGCTCCCTATTGTGCAACACGTGCAATGACCTACACCATATGGTAATGTACGCATATCACCTCACTTTGGGTGTTCTACCAAGTGTAAAATGTCCTCCACAACCATTATTTAAAGGTCACCACCCTGGGAGAGATGCAGAGTTAAAACTGCATGGCTGCATCATGTTGTGGTGGCTGTCGTCAAGGCATAGGCTCTTGAGAGCATGGCCTACGGCCTACAGCCTTTGGCCATGCACCCAACAGTCTAGACCTTGCCCACACCCAGCACAACATAACAGAGCCATCCAGGCGAACATTTGGCCTGGTAGATCTTTTTCTGTTCTGGCTTCCTCTTAGTGGACGCTCTCCCCTTTTACATTAGGAGCATTGATGTTATGTCCATCTTTCGCAAGCAGTTGAAAACTTTTCTGTTTTAAAGGGCTTTGTTCCTCTTGCCGCCCCAGTGATGTTTTTCCTGCTAGCGCCTTGATGCCTCCAGGTCTTTGTTGCGCTTTATAAATTCTATTATATTACATTACATTGCCATAATCCACAAACATAACATAGGCAGTGGCACTTCTACCCAACCCCTGCACCATAATACAGTGATGCATGCAAACATGTAACAATTAGCAGAATCCACAAACATACCACAGTGTGCAGCACCCCTAAACACTTCCATTCACATTGCATTGTATTACTGCCAACCAAACCACAAAATCTTCGCAACAGTGGCCGTGCTGCCAGCACTCTATTAAGTGCACAAAACCAATACTGCATAGTGCACGCACTCCACGCAATGGACACTACCCAAGGTGATAAAATATGCAGGTCAACCCTATCCACTTCTATGCACACAGTACTTCAACACTGCACCCAGTGCACACACTGCAGGACGGTTCACTCCATTAGCTGCAGCTATGGACTAAACACTGTAGGATGTGCTAACAATCACCACACCCATGAAACCAACAATGTATGCAATGCTGACGAACCACACACACAAGGCAACAATGTCAAACCTACTTGCAACCAGGACACATAGTTGTTGGTGCAAGGCCTCCACCCATGCATCACATGGGCTACAGGCTTACCACAAACAACACACCGTAGTACACACTATGTTACAATGTTCATGTCATGTGCAATGCACTCCCCTTCTGCAATTGAGCTGCCACCAGTCACCACGGTAAGAGGTCGCCGCACGAACTATTGTGCCGTAATGAAGGCTGCCTGCATTCACCACACATGGTAGTCACCTGTGGAGGGGCCCGTGAATTGGCACAGTACGTACGGATACTGCAGGCACACCACTGTCTTCTTCCACCTAATGACATATCTCAGATGAACCACTTCTCACTCCACCACCCTTTCCATCCCTTCTTCCCTCCACCACATGACGTAAAGTATATTTGCCAGGCCCTTTCGGGGCCGCACTATCCTCCGATACACCAAGGCGGCGTTTCCCAAAACCAAAATGTTGACGCACAGCACGCTTCCCGCCAGCCAACCACTGGCCGTGTCCAATGTTCACCAACATCACGGCATACTGCAAGCCAATGATACTTTTGTCTGCAGAGTGAACAGGGAAATGGGTCTGTGTAGCGGAGCCAGATATCACTCATTTATTGAGACGTACATTTCAGTTCTTTGCAACAAAAGTGCTGGTCGGATTTCTACCAAACACACAAAAGCACACTTTCGGAACAAAGCCCCCGCCCTGCCCCTGCTGCAAATTTGGTTAAAATCCATCCAGCTGTTTGGGCTGTAGCCGTGCGCAAAGATTTTACCCATTCAGTCTATGGAAAAAAAATTGGGACTCGCATATAACTTTACCCCCCCCTCCCCCCCTCACCCAACTTTCCCAAAAAATTCAACGGGCCCCATATAAGTTTTATCCGAATTTGTCCTCGGCGACCAAAGTTATAAGCTGCCGAAAAAGTGGACTTCCTATGGGTTTAGCAACTTAACCATAACTACCGCGGGGCGTGTAATTACAGGGAGTAATTTACTTGATGTTATTGTACAAATTAAGAAAATAAAATATTTTAAAAAATCATAACAATTAAAAAAAATATTTATGAAGCAGAAATGTCATGTTATAACTGTAGGAGGTTGTTGTTGTCAATTCTTTGTAAATTTTCTGGGGAAAATGTGTGTAAAAAGTACTGAAACCATTTAAAAAATCTTTTATTAGAGAACTAACCTACTTAACTTCCAGCCTGGAAGTGAGACCGGAGTCCGATGAGAACTCCCAGGAACCTGGAAGGGAAGGAAGAAAGGGGGTGCTGTGCCACACCCGCCAACCCAAAGATGTAAGGGGAGGCCGAGAGCCCACCCCCAAAAGAAGGAAGAAAAGGGGGTGCCATGCCATACCCCCAACCCATAGATGGAAGGGGAAACTGGAGTGCCCACTCCCTGATGAAGGAAAACTACACCTATGGAAACCCCACTCTGCCCTGCTCTTCCCCAACAAAGAGTCATGGAAGAACAGTGGGGGGGGGCATGTGGGGTGGATTTAAAGGCCCGAAACAGTAGTCCATTTCACATGAATGGCAGACATTTGAACCCTGCAACAAAAAGGGCCTGGGTTTTGCTTTTGTTTTTCACATAAAGTTAAAGACCCATGTGCAAAGCGGCCTACCTGCCATTATCAATGGACAAGCAGCAATTTATTTGACAAAAGAAGGAGGAATCAAAGATCCATGTGACATGGAAAACAGGATTTTAAACATTGAAAGCAAAAACGACCTGCACATGTGTGTGCAAATAAAAACGGCTTTAAAAAGCCACAATGGTAAAAAATATCACTGCTCACAGAAAAATGTCAGGAAAACAAAACATGATGTGTGGGTTGACAAAAGCAATGTATATTATGTTTCACCCACAAAACTCCAGTGACATTTGAAAAGACACTTAGTCTTTAGGAAACATCTTCTGGCTGAGGGAGAGACTTCACAAAGGAAAAACCCACTTCCAACCTGGATGTCACATCTCCCATCTAATGACCCCCCGCAGTAGAATGTTGTGCTGAAGGTGTCGAAAGTACACTGTTCCCCAGACTTGCTGGCCCTGAAGGCAGTTAAAGCGGGGACTTCAAGGGAAAGTCATCCTTGGCTGCAGCATGACTAAAAGATGTGAAGACTGGGGGCACCCACTTCAAAGAGCACACTACCAACTTAAAAGAGACTCATAAAAAAACCTCTGGTCACAGGCTGGCCCAGGGAGACAGATGGTTGTGCTGGATGAGGAAAACCTCCCATTTTTTGAACAGGAACACTCCCAATTGATTTAAAGGACTGTTATGATTTAGCCATTTTTTCGCAGCAACCATACTGTGGATTGATTTAATTATCATACCATTTTCTATGTAATTTCCGGGCTGGTTTGGGGATATAAAATGCATCTACCTGTGTCTCTGAGAACTGTAATGGCCAGTTAGACTAGGTTTCTGGTTGATCTGAACATGTTCCAAATATGAGAGTTGGTGAAAAGGGGGAAAATGAAATTAGGGATATGCTTAATAACTTGCATCTTCATAACTATTGTGCTTTTTATGGAAACGGGAAAAATGTGCCCATGGCTGTGCTACATCGTATGGATATGGTGGTCGGCTTATCTAATTCCCCATGATCAGCTAAAACAGAAAATATGTTTAGTATGGCAGTTGCTAGTATAATTAGGAAGTTGTGATACATAACTAGTTTTTGCCAAAAAGGTGAAAGGAGAACAAAGGATAATGACAAATGGGAACAACAGATATTGCTCCAAACCCCTAAACCAATCCTGACTGGGCCTGAGAGAGAGAGGGTAACTGTCCAATCCTAGTGGCAGGGATTATTGCAGGGTACTTCCCCAAGATGGTAAAATTGGTGATGTCATTTCTGATATATAACGGGGACTGCACTAGGACAGAAAACACACAAAAACCGGGTGACAGAAAAAGGAGAAATGCAACTGAAACCTACCATTCTGACAGCTGGAAGGAGGCACCAGAGGAGATTTCTGAGAGTGTATCTGGGTGGAGCTGTCTATTTTTAGGAAGATCTCAAAGCTGACTGGGTTCTGTGGTGGAGTTCGGAAGGCCATCTTTGAGAGTGGAGTGACCAGACCCCTACCCTAGCTTTCCAGAGTGCCCTGAGATGCCGGTGGTTTTCCTGAACCTTAAATAGAGCCTTGCTATGTAAGTAGAACTAAGCCCTGGAAAACAAAAAGGTGGTGGGAGTCTGCTTGCATTGAATCCTTTCCCTTTATAGTGAGCGGGGGGAGCAAAACTGAGTAGATCGTTAGCCTATGTAACCAAAAATATGAATTTAATTAATTCCCCATTTGGCAGAACACTAAGGGATGAATTTTGTTAAAATTCAAAATTAACAAAACTCACTTCCCAGTGTGCGCTGAAAACTATAGCCTATAATTTAAATAGGTAATCTTTGTTGTCCAGCTGGCCCCGACTTCTTTAAGGAAGAGGGGTGTCTTTGTTCTTAAATCAGTCCAACCCTTTTTATCCAGCTTACCCAACACAGGCCTTTCAGTAAGGGGGTTCTGAAATCCAAAATTCACAAAGCATTCTGAATTGTTTAGTCTGACTGTGGAAACAGAGAAATTGATATGAGGCCGGGAAGCCCAAAAGGAAACACACCAACACAGGTTACAAAGGACATACAAAGCGCTTTATTTCAAAGTTACAAAGTTACCAAAGTCAATTGACATGCGAATAGCTATTCGGCCCTCTGACTTACACGCGAACCTTCAACGTTAGGTTCGCACTGAAAGTGGGAGAGACCGATCATCGGGATGCTTGGGTTTTTATACATTTTGTACTGCATTGGCCAGCCCTCTTGCAAGTTAACCATTCTTGGAACCATGGCTAGGGTTCGTAGCCAGGTCGAACACACAATTTCCATATATTAGATCAGTTCCGCTGATACGGTTACATATTTACACATAGGTTAAAGAGAGGACAGGGCCTTAGTTCATGACCCTAACAAGTAGCCTGCGGACATATTATTCATTCACGTGTGCGGAGGTCACCATGGCCGAAGTCTTACTCGAAATGTCATTCGGCCTCCATTTTGTGATTCGGGGTGACTTCCACACTGCAAGAGTACCTAAAATGGCGGCTAGATCCAAGATGGCGGCTTACACGATACATTAAGGTCAAGACCTTGCCGCGGAACCTATGTACATAGTATTCTTTAGACAGTTTGGCATAGGCCAACATACATTTAAACAATGCGATTGGGGTCACAATATTATATCGATTTCCACAGACCCTCCTTTTGGCCTATGCCAAGTGCTAAAACATCATTTCCTAATACTTTTGAAAATACTTGAAGGCATTATCATCCATAGGTTCCGCATCATTGTCTGAAATGTCAATAGCCATAAAGTTGTTCATAAGAACTTCTTGCAACATGAATTCTTTAGATGCTGTCTTCGGGGTGTATATTTTACGCCCTATTGCGCTCATAACCTGGGCACAACATCCCCCTATCATTCCGCATATACTCGGGAGGCATTGAAAACAACAGCAAAGAAATAACAGAGTCCCTAAAATACCTAAAATAACAGATAGAACCTTCCACCCCCAAGATCGTAGAGAATCCCAAAACCAAGTACTAAGGCTCCAGTCTCCTACAGGGTTTTGGACTTCAGAACTAAGAGTGTGTAAATTCTGAATTGCTTTGAATATTGTTGGTGAAGAATCTGGTACGAAAACACAGCAAGCGGACCCCACTAATTTACATACTCCACCTCGTTCAGCTAAAATGACATCTAATGCCATTCGATTTTGAAGTGCTACCAATCTTATTGCCTTTTGCTCTAAGGTCATATTGTAAAGTATGTCCGTGGTCCGGTTGATCGTTTTCTCCAACACCCTCGCTAATCCCCTAATGTTTTCTGAATTTGCTATTTGTCCCCAGAAGGGGACTACTGATTTGGCTATATCCCCGAACACTTGTCCAGGGGTATCTCCATCATTATCCCGTCGCGGGCGAGCCTTAGATACCTCTAAGGTACTGGCTATAAATACACCTGGTAACAATATCCCTAAATAACAGGTCCCTTGCCAATCCTTGGGCAACCAGGGAAAAGCTAAACTACCACAAACAAAATAAACGGGTCCCCCTACATACAAAGGCCTATTTTCCCCAGTCAAATTTACAATATTTACACAAGGCTCGAAATCTCCCATTGGCCTAGTGCCATTTCTTTGTACACAGAAAGGGACAGAATCAGGACTGTGATTTACAGAATAAGAAGGAGGCATGGCATCCTTATTGCCTATCGGAGCCATCTTGAAAGAAACTAGATTTTGAAAAGGAAAAGAAAGTTTATCAGACGGCCTAATAGAAGCGATATTAGGTCTACTCCTATTTGCGAAAAGCGAGCATCCCAGGGGAGTCAATTCACGTTTTTCAAATTCATTCAAATTAGTCCCATCGAAGTTCCCTGAGATGCTATCATTCCATCGGCCAAAAAAGAGTGCTCTAAGAGAGGCATAGCAGGAAGTTGTTAGAGGTAAGGGATGTATATACCATCCCAGTCCCTTGTTCCCATATTGTGGTAAGTGAGTGCAGATCCAACAATTACTCCTATTAAAAATAGCATGCGTAGCATTCATCACTATCATCAGAGTGTTATTATGATATTTCTGTCTATGCCGAGAATCCCTAGGGGACAGAGTGTGAAGGTGTACAGAGGGAGTCAAAACAGTTGGTACAATTTTGGTCGGTAACAGAGGCTTCAAAGGATAGATTTCTTCAAAGTACCAAAGTCCCACGGCAGCAGTTGCAAAACTAACAATAATCAAAACGAGAACACGACAGTATGTTTTCAGGGCCCAGGCACATTGTCCATTGTTCGAATTGGTCACCTCCTTATCTAATAGTTCAATACGAGGAGCAGCGGTGAAGGCGGCAGGCATCATGGTTATCCCGATCGACGGCCCCAATGTTCGTTGCTGGCGGCACTTCGGCCGCGCGACTTCTTAGTCCTTCCCAACCCTAGCCAACAGAACCCTCCTTTTCTTTGTTCCAAAAAAGGGAAAGACAATAGTATTTCAATCACTCCTTTTTCTTCCAGATGCACGATACTCGTGCGGCGATTCTATTTTCGTGGTCGAAGGTTGTACCTGATGGTACCCAAGTTTGTTGAATCCAAAAGCAAAGTATCATCGCTCCCTGAGGGGAGCGTCGCGTCGGTGGCGATGGAAGTCGCAGAACTTGAAACAAGAGTTCCCGGAAGTGATTGATCAAGAGAGTGTGGAGACAGAATGGACGGCTCCCCGAGCTCCTCAGGCTCAGAGAACTTCTCCGACGCACTCACAGCGCTGCCTGCTACTCCGAGATCAGAGATCGTAGCATCAGCGAGGGGTTCTGTTTCTTCTGTAACGTGTGGCGTCGGGTGAGGGATCTTCTTCACATGCGTTGCATGTACCCAGTTCTTCTTTCCTGCCACCCGCACTGCCGTCCTGGTGACCAATAAAACCTGGTCGGGTCCCCGCCAGCGAGGCGCGAGACAGGAAGACCTTTCGTAGGCCTTCACCAGGACCCAGCTGCCGGGCAATATATCGTGTCCTGGGCCCGTAAACCGTACAGGTAAGGCGGCATTCACCTGGTGGTAAATGAAATACAGATTTTTAGTCAATTGATTACAATAATCTATGAGCAATACATTCTCCACATCCCTCAGGGCTTTAGGTTTAGGGAGACCCCAAATATTAGCAGGCCTTCCCATTACTACCTCGAATGGAGAGAGCCCAGTTCTAGTCTGGGGTGTGGTGCGCATAGCTAACAACACAATAGGTAAAGCATCTGGCCATTTTAATTTAGTGTCGGCACATGTTTTTGCAAGTTTGTTTTTCAAAATACCGTTGTGTCTTTCTACCAACCCCGCACTTTGAGGGTGCCTAGCTGAATGAAAATGTTTCTCTATCCCTAAGGCAACACATATTTGTAACATTACGGCTGCGATGAAGTGGGGGCCATTGTCCGACCAGATTATCCTCAGGAGCCCAAATCGAGGAAAATAGTTTTTTACCAAGATCTTTGCGGTGGTCATGGCGGTAGCATCTTTGACGGGGAAAGCCTCGACCCATTTGCTAAAAGCACAAATGATAACAAGAACATATTTCAAGTTATTACATCGCTCCATTTCAATAAAATCAAGGTGAATGGTTTCAAAGGGGACAGAGGGGGGCCCGAAACTTCCCCTTGGAGTCACTGTCCCTTTACCCACATTGTGCTGCAGGCAAATCATACAATTCTGAACATATCTTTTTGCAGTTTCCAAAATTTTATCATTCACCCAAACCTGCTGTAATATCTTTGCAATTTGCTGGGCACACACATGTGTTGGACCGTGTGCCATCGTGACCATTGCTAATACATAAGAATCAGGAAGCAACCATTTCCCGTCAGATGCGTCCACCCAACACCCTTCGTCATCCAATTTCCCCATGCCTTCAGCCCATTTCCTAGATTCTTCAACAGAGGCATCAGTCTGAATATCTCGCACAGACCCAATGCCTTCATCTATTATACAACCATCTCTCACTTCCCTCGAGGTATACATGTCTGTGCTAAGGTCTGTGGCTGTTTGTCTAGCTATCGAATCTGCAAAGGCATTTCCTCTGCCCACATCGTCTATGACCTTGCGATGCGCTGCACATTTCATGATCGCTAGTTGTTCAGGGAGTGAGAGCGCTAAAAGTAGTTGTACTATTAAGGGACCATGCTGAATCTTGGTCCTGTGTGAGGTCAGAAACCCTCTTTCCGACCACAGTTTTCCGAAGTTGTGAGCCACCCCAAAGGCGTACTGACTATCCGTATAAATGTTAACTCTATGCCCTTGGGAGAGCTCACAAGCGCGGGTCAACGCTATAATCTCTGCGGCCTGCGCGGAGTTATGCGGAATCCTTTTAGTTTCTACGATCTTGTTCAAAGTAGTAACTGCAAAAGCAGCTGTAGATGTGCCATTCGGAAGTTTAAAACAGGAGCCATCACAAAACAGCTCCCCTTCCGCATTCTCCAAAGGAGTATCTGAGAGGTCTATTCTGCCCTTTGTTTCTTGTTCGGTGGCATACAGGCAGTCATGTGATCCGTCATCGCCGCAAGCAGTAGTTTGCGGGAGAGGCAAAAGTTCAGCCGGATTGAGAACACAACACCTTTTAATTTGGATATGAGGAGCAAATAGAACTAATTCGTACCTGGTCAACCGGGCAGAAGTAAGGTGTTGTGTTTGAGTTTTATTCAATAGAATATCGACAGAGTGAGGCACCATCAAAATTAAATCGTGGCCTAGGACCATCCCCTCACTCTGTTTTACAGACGCAGCGGCAGCAGCAACAGCGCGCAGACATCGCGGCAAAGCGCATGCAACAGGATCGAGGGCGGAGGAATAATAGCCGCACGGCCTATTCTTCCCTCCATGTTCCTGCGTTAACACAGACAAAGCACATCCATTACATTCATGCACAAACAACACAAAGGCCTTATCGTAATTTGGTGTACCCAGAACCGGTGCTGAACACAGCGCGGCTTTGAGAAGCTCAAATGATCGTTGATGTTCCGATTCCCATGGCAGTGGCAGAGAAATGCCCTTCTTCGTCAAAGCCAACATCGGTTTTACCACTAGGGCAAAGTTCGGGATCCACAGTCTACAGTAGGACGCCATCCCTATCAGGGCTCTGACTTCCTTCTGTGTTTTTGGGACAGACATGCCAGAAATGTGTTTTATTCGTTCAGGTGTCAATCTTCTCCCCTCCTTTGACAGGAGGTAGCCTAAATAGGCAACCTCCTGGCAACAATATTGAAATTTCTTAAGTGAAGCTTTGTGACCATTTTCAGCTAAATGAACAAGCAACAATATAGTGCCTTCTTTACAAGCTTTCTCAGAGTCTGCAGCCAGGAGCAAATCGTCTACATATTGAAGCAGCGTGCAAGTAGGTGGCAATTCAAGGGTGTCGAGCTGCTCTTTTAAGGCTCTACTATAGATACTAGGACTTTCAGTATACCCTTGAGGTGCCCTTGTAAATGTAAATGAGCGTCCCCCCAAGGTGAACGCAAACAAATACCTGCTCTCCTCATGTATCGGAATACTAAAGAAGGCGTTTTTCAAATCTACGACACTAAAGTGTGTAGCCGTAGCAGGGATCATTGTTAAGATCGTTGTTACATCAGGCACCATTGGAAATTGTGGGGCTACCACCCGGTTAATAGCACGAAGATCTATTATAAAGCGGTACGGAATTGCATTGTCGCCTTTCTTATATACTGGCAAGATCGGGCTATTACATAAGCTACCTGTAATCTCTTCGATCACTCCTCGATGTACAAAATCGGAGACAATGCATTTCAGAGCGCGCTCACCTTCAATTGAAATTTTATATTGCGGAATGCGCGGTAGCTTAACCCCATGTTTCAATATTATCTTAACAGGGTCGATGTGCAATATCCCGACATCATTGTCGTCTATTGCCCACAAACATTCTGGGACAATGTCAAATTCGGGAGGTAGAGGTCGGGTCAAGTATTGGGAGTTAAAGGGTTGCTGTGGTGAAACTGTTAATCTTATTCCGTCAGGGGAACAATGAATCACTGCATTCAGTTTCTTCAACAAATTCAACCCCAGCAAATTTTCTCCACAGTTTGAAGTAAGAAGAAAAGGGCACTGGTCTGTAAAAGGACCCAAAGAAACGGATACCGGCGCAGAAACCGGACAAACAGTTGGTATACCAGAGAACCCCATAGAGACGTTTGTTTGCCCTGACAGTGGGATGTTTGGAACCCTCGAATGGTCGATGGAGCACTTTTGTGCTCCAGTGTCGATCAAGAACTGATGTTTCCTATTCCCCACCAATAATTCAACATAGGGGCCCTTCTGAATAACGGGAATAGGTAAAGGTTCCAAACGCTGCTTCGGGCAATCCTAATAAGGCAGAACTTCATCAAAGGGAAGTTCCTCAGAAAGATAGGCGGCGGAAGGGTGATCAAATATATTTCTCGAGTCCATACTCAGAGTCTGATTTTCCCGTGAAAAAGGTTGCTGGGGATCTTGTAGAAGCTGACCCCTATCAGGGCCCCCTGCTCCAGGGCGGCCCCGTGGTCGCCTACCCATTCCTCCGAATGTGCCTCCTGACCTCTGACGGAGGGCAGGGCACTGTGCTCGCCAGTGACCTTCCTGGCGGCAATAAGCACACTGATTAATATTTATAGAATTTGGAGGAGTATTTTCTCTTGGAATGTACTGACCTCTAGTCTGTGTCGTACCTCCTCTGGGGTTTCTGACAATTTGCTGCAACAATACCTTAGTCTTTAGGTCACCCCTTCTTTTTTCGATTTTCTCTTTTTCATTATTAACCCGATTCTCGTAATACTGAGCCATATGCAAGACCTCTGACTGAGATTTTGCCTGCCAAGCGCTCTCTGAGGACATAATTTGTGACTGGATGTCGGGCAACAATCCACGCACAAATTTGTCCACAAACAACCTCTTCCTCGACTCTGTACCTAAATCCTGTCCACTGAAGTCGGAGAACACCTGTTCGAATCTATTAAAGAATTCAGTAGTACCTTCAGTTTTCCCTTGGACGCAGGCCGTAAGCTTGTCCCAAATAATCCTTTTTTCCGGAATTATAGTTTTTAATTTGGCAACTATTCTATCGGGTAAAGTGAGTATTACCTGGGGTGGTTTCTCACCAGCTGGCCGTTCCCCATCTATTCTAGTCAGATTTACCCATGTATCCCCTAACCCCGGCACATCATCTATTGTTCGTACCTGTTTCCATACATCAACAGGCAAAAGCACTGGAAACAATAAATCCATGTCACTTAAGGTGAACACAGAAGATTGCAAAACGGATTCTATTTCTTTATAAAATCCTGTCGGGTTCTTCCTGATATCAGGAACTGATTGTCTAATCGTGTTCACTTCCTGTCGAGAGAACGGGACGTGAACAAACTGTGATACGTAATGTGCAAGGATATCCACCGCGGCAGTACCAGCCGCCGCGTTGGCGGGGATTTCTACTTTTGGGACAAGGGTCGGAGGGACCTCTCTCATAGGCAACTGAGATATAGGGACCTCCGACCGCTTACTAAGTAATAAGGCCAAATCGAGCGCTAAAGCATCTGTAGAAGTGTCGGGCGAAAAAGCTCTTTTACAAATACCTAATAACTCTGTGGGGCAACCAACCTTCTTCCTTATACATTCCTCCTGTAAGTGCTGTACCATCACTTGGATTACCTTCCTTTGCATCTCTACTGTGTATTGACTATATGTGTCATATACCTCATCTGGCGGTATCGATGAATCCGAGATCCACCGAATAGCATCTCTGGTACAAATCCGTACTTCCTCAGGTGCTGATCTTCGGCACGAAAGGAACCGTTTCTGCACATATATCCTATCGTCTTCATCATCCTCATTTTGTAACCTTTCAAAATCCCTTCTAAACTCAAACAACCTATCAACATGCCCATATACCTTCTGCTCTGTATCCCTCGAGAGTGCCAAAGCGTTCAGATCTCTCACCCCTTGTGGGAGATCCGAAGTCTGCAATCTACCCCACATTACACCTAAATGAATCCCCAGTCCTTCAATAAAAACGTTTTTCTCAGGAAAATCGTGCAAATTAGATAATGTCGAAAGTACATCAGTTTGATCAACTTTTTCCATGCAATGTTTAGCCCAAGCAAATAGTTCCTGTTTCCTGCCCGCAGGAACAGTACTACGAGTCACAATTTTCGACCCTGCACCGGGATCTGATTTAGTGAACACGGGACTCCCCAGAATCGGAGGTGTAGGTGAACCTAACAAGGGTGCAGGGGAAAGAGGTAATGTAATAGACGGAACAGACAGAGGAGCGACAACCAAAGAACTAGGGGCAGTAGGCTGCGCAGGAGGAGTAGGAATAGCGATAGGAGCAATAGCAGGAACGGGCAAGGTGCCCACAACGGGAGCATACGGAGGTGGCGCTGAAGAATCAGGCCTCCGTTCGTTTAATATTTTCTCAATAAACTCCTCGGAAACATGGAAATCTTTAGAGGGGTACATTTTCTGGACTCCGAGCGAGAAAGCTCTGTCCATCTTCTGGGTTTCATCTAATCATTTTTCCTTGTCATACAACAATGCCTTTTCGGCATTCGTTTTATGACGTCGTGCATGTTTATCCCTACTTTTAAGCTGCTGTAATGCTTCCTTTTTCCAATTTTGTAACACATCAAAGGCTGCTGGCCTAGCCTTCTTCTTAAGCAAGATCGACTCTAAGTATTCAATACGGGGGATCTCAAAGCTACCATTGATTGGCCACTGAAATTCGGAGGCATTTCTGGTCTGTCTGTGCCAAATGTCATTAAATACAATACTACCAATGCCATACTTACAGTACATAGTACACGCCGGCGACCCCTCCTGTGGTGCCGGACGGCTAAATTCCAAAGATTGTCGATCGCTGCGGAACAGAACCCTAAAGCAGCTAGACAATTTCCCAGGCATTTCTCAAAGAATTGGTGTTACCTGGTCCAATAATTGTGTCTGCAGATACAATACGCCAAATTCAAATTGTCAGGGTTAAATTAAGAGCCGGGTCACGACTACACCTGACCAAACCTAAGGAGGACCGTACGGTTTACAAAGGACTTCAACTAACGAATTTTACCTGCGTTCGGTGGTTTCGGCAAATCTGCCCGCCTCGGAATTGGACCCTCGTCAAGATGCTGTGTCAGACCGCACGACTATCGCCCAAGGTTCGGATCGTGCAGCGCTGCCGAGGTATCGCGTCTCGATCGGTCGGGCCCGCAGAATCACACCGTCCGAACCCGATTCGATAGTCTGCGTCAACCTTCAATGATCCGGCATCAATCTTGAGGGTCCCTATTCGGGCGCTAACTGTGGAAACAGAGAAATTGATATGAGGCCGGGAAGCCCAAAAGGAAACACACCAACACAGGTTACAAAGGACATACAAAGCGCTTTATTTCAAAGTTACAAAGTTACCAAAGTCAATTGACATGCGAATAGCTATTCGGCCCTCTGACTTACACACGAACCTTCAACGTTAGGTTCGCACTGAAAGTGGGAGAGACCGATCATCGGGATGCTTGGGTTTTTATACATTTTGTACTGCATTGGCCAGCCCTCTTGCAAGTTAACCATTCTTGGAACCATGGCTAGGGTTCGTAGCCAGGTCGAACACACAATTTCCATATATTAGATCAGTTCCGCTGATACGGTTACATATTTACACATAGGTTAAAGAGAGGACAGGGCCTTAGTTCATGACCCTAACAAGTAGCCTGCGGACATATTATTCATTCACGTGTGCGGAGGTCACCATGGCCGAAGTCTTACTCGAAATGTCATTCGGCCTCCATTTTGTGATTCGGGGTGACTTCCACACTGCAAGAGTACCTAAAATGGCAGCTAGATCCAAGATGGCGGCTTACACGATACATTAAGGTCAAGACCTTGCCGCGGAACCTATGTACATAGTATTCTTTAGACAGCTTGGCGTAGGCCAACATACATTTAAACAATGCGATTGGGGTCACAATATTATATCGATTTCCACATGACTTCCCAACCTAGACCAACGCAGGGGGGGTGGGCGGTCTCTAAAACAAAGCGAGAAATCACCCTGTGTTTACTTTAAGCCAAAAGTGTGGTCAAAATTGCCATACATATTTTTAACCTATCTTGACATTCTACTGCTAGACTTTTAGGCCTGCAGGAAAATCAAAATCGCGCAGCATTACATAAGAGCCTTCTTTATTGATCAGGGTCATTATTTTGTGAAGTGAAATCTACAGAAATAATTATTGTGTCTGTGTTCTTTTTAACTCACTTTTGTGATTTCTTAGTGCTGATAGAAGTTGATTGTGTATGCCACAGATAAAGTGGTGTTTTTGACATTTTCATGCTAATTTCTATTATTTTTAATTTAAATAAATACCTATATATTTCCCGTACACCGGCCTGGTTCTTGGCTCATTGTTAGCTCAGGGGCGAGGGATCCAAGGGACATGATATGTGTCTGAGAGAGGGCTAAAAAAAGAATCTGTTAAACAGTTTGTTGAACAACCACTTGAGTGGGGAGGGAAGGGACTCCCTGTGTTGAGGTTGGCTTCTCAATAAGCCGTTACACCCTGTGGCCCCGGATCTGGGGGACGGTGTGAAATTTCTCCTTCCTGGTAGGGGTGTGTCCATAAGGACGTATGCAGGACAGATCTGGGTGCATGGGTGGCTGCACCCCAACGGCTGAAGCAGTGGAGCGTTTCAGGACCATGCAGAGGAAGTGGTGTCAGGTGGGGAACCTAGGAATCCAGAAGGGTAGCGGCTCCCAGAGAGTGCTCGTTCGCTCTTGTAACAAGGCACAGTGCAACGACAGATGCCCATCGTGGGGGATGAGGAGAATGACGCCCAAGGGGCGTATCAGCAGAATGGACAGCTTGTGCCACTGTACGCATTTGATGTGGTAGGAGAACCTGCCAGCCTAGGACCTCGTTGGACGGCGTGGGTGGAGAACCTCGAGCTGTATTTTGAGGCAATTGATATCAAAGAAAGGGTGAAATGGCCAACTCTGCTCTGCTCAGCAGGCCCAGCAGTCCAGAAACTGTTTAGACATTGCGGCCCATAGACCGAACTTATGCTGGAGCCATTGCCACACAGAATGAATACTTTGTGCCCATGATCAACCGTGACTATGAGCGATTCAGGATGATATGTGCGAGACAAGAGGAAGGGGAGAGCTTAGATGTGTTTCATGACAAGTCCCCACACCTACACTCACCCGCAGCACTCCTCACACCACTCTTTATAATTCTGGTCCTTGCGCTAAGCCTCACTGTCCTTGTTTGCCAACCTTGTTTACTTATTACCCTTGGGACCCAGAGGCACAGCAGCCCACCTCCTTTCTTCTTAATCTCATTCATTTGCCTATAATGACTTCAGCAGCAGAATATATACTGACCAGAGAGGATGATATTAAAGCTTTATTTGCTCGCAAGGGATCCACCCTGAATGCATTCAAAAGATTGACATCAGGGTCTGAAGATCTCAGATCCAAATTCATAAAACTAGAACGTCTCAGTATCAGAGAAATCAACAAATTCTGGGAAAAAAACAACCCTCACCCATTACTTAAAAGAAAACAAAATTCCCCGTGGCCTCCGTATACTAATTTTGGCTGATTTTGAAGACCCCGCTGACAATGATCTAGCCACAGATTGGGAAGCCAACTTATCGGCTAGTTCAAATAACATGTTCAAATTACTTGTTGAACATGCCAGCAGAGAACATAACCGCATTGTCACTCAAATTGATGCACTTAAAGAAGAAATTGGCCTCTTTAATGCGCCCAGTGCCACCATTGACAAAAATTACAAAACCCTTGTACTCGTCTATGTAGACATCAGGATGAGGTCAAAATTCGTAAATCAAGAAAATTCTCACAGGACGATAAAGACTATTGTGACAACAGGGTATATATGTATCAGCCCAAATATGATGAAGTTTCTCGATCACAGTCCAGCAGTGTAGTATCTACACCTGCAAGCTCAGAAGTAGATAGCGACAGAGACAAACCCGACTCAGACGGAGACCCTACTATTGCTTCTATCAACAATGAGTTGCATTCCTCTGATAATTCTGAGATTCCGCAAGGCAATCGTACCCCTGATATCCAACCGACCCCTTTTTTAGAGCAGAGGCCGCCCTAGGAGCCATGAAAAAAGTACGATTCCTGTTACCACCAGTCACAAATATTACAACCCAAGCCTCGGGGCACAAGGGGTGGCAAATCCCACCAGCGCAAAGGCACCCATCCTACCACAACGCAGAGTGACCCGGGCATCCTATCAACAAACCCTGAGGAATCAGATAAGATACATCTGATACACAACTTGAGTACCTATCCTCTCTCGCAAGATGAACGCTCGCTCCTGAATAAGGGACTTTCGTTCGCACCAACTGATTCCAGCGAATATGTACAGATACAGATTGATTTGTTTAAATTCATTCAAAAAATCAAATTAAGAAAATACTTCGCCACCCAAGTGAAGTACTTCAAATCCAAATCACAACCGCCTCTTCTTTCAGATGTAACATTGCGAACAATGTTGAACACACATGTGCTCATGTCTCTTGATGAATGTGACCATGACCCATTCGGTTAATGTAATGGATTTGTTACATGATCTTAACATACAGCAGCAAAACTTGAAAATAAAAGAGTTGTCAACCAAATCCAAATTTGTGCCTTCATTTCCTAAAGATAATCTAATAGACACTTTTCATCAAGCAGTCACTAATGACATTCACAAACTACAAGACCAAGCCAAAAACAAGCATGAGGGTAAACGTAATTTATCATCTCGTGAACAAACAGCCCTTCGGAAGTTAGCAGCAAATGAGAATTTAATTATTAAAGAGGCAGACAGAGGTGGCAATGTGGTGCTTATGAATAAGGATGACTACGTTACCATGGCCTTAGAACATTTGAACTCCCCATGGTGCTATAAGGTTTTGGCATCCAACCCTACAAATCAATTACGAGTAACAGTCAACTCTCTTGTGTCCAGATAGCACAACAAAGGTTTGCTAACAGATGTTGAGAAACAATGTATCATTGTAGATGGCCCAGTCATGCCCACAGCCTACTTCCTACCCAAGATACATAAAGACTTTGTTAATATACCAGAAGGGAGACCTATCTTGAGTGGGGGTGGTGGCATTTTTGAGCCAATCTCCATCTACATCAATGAATGTCTTGCACCTCTGGTAACCTCCATTCCAAGTTTTATTCAAGACACTATGCATATTTTACATATCTTAGATTCACTTTCTGTATTACCAAACATGCTTTTAGTGACACTTGATGTGAAGGCACTATGCACGTCTATTAACCATCAGAGGGCAATTGCCAGTGTTGATTATATTTTTCAAGAACATTCGGCCTCTTTTTTTGAGCATATAGAATTGGTTAAAGAACTTCTATTATGTGCATTCTCTAACAATGTGTTTCTGTTCATTAATACTTACTACAGACAACTGATAGGCATAGTAATGGGAGCCAGCTATGCCCCAGCCCTCGCTGATATATTTATGCATCACTATGAGCAAATGTTTGTCTTTACTAATGATTTGTTCTTACCATATATTTATACATGGAAAAGATACATAGATGACGTGTTTCTGATTTGGACAGGCTCTTGTGATTTTCTTAATGATTTCGTGTCATACTTAAATTCCAACACATGGGGTATTAAATTTACCCATACTTCTAGCTTTACTAGTATTGATTTTTTGGACCTTTCGATCAGCCTTTCTGACAACAAATTTGTCACAAAGACCTATCGCAAATCCACATCAGTTAATGCAGTACTACATGCGAGCAACTGTCATAAGAAATCGCTTTCACAAAATATCCCTAAAGGGGAATTCGTACGTGCCAGACACAACTGCTCTCTAAACAAGGATTTTAACACGGAATGTGCGTTAATTCGCAACTACTTCCTGGCTAGAGGCTACAGCAGCAGCCTCCTAGACAAAGCACAGCGTGAGGTCAAATCCATGAAGAGAGAGGATTTGCTTACTCCTAAAGTACGCTCTCAAAGTACGCATAGTAACAAACTGAAATTCATTACAAGATATAATGCAGATAGTCCTAGTCTGTATAAAATTGTCAATAAACATTGGCATATCCTTCAGCTTGACAGAGACATCGGCTCCTGGGTAGATGACTCGCCCAACTTCATCTACACTAGGGCCAATAATCTCAAGGGCATCCTCTCACCCTCCTTTATGTCGAACCCACAACATACAACTACTTGGTTACACCAACCAGATAACAAAGGTTTGCGCAAGTGTGGGGGATGCTCTATGTGTGCTTATGCATACAAAACCAGCACAATTGAATTTGGCCAACTGGGCACTCATAGAATCCAATCTTTCATTAATTATAACACTAAATGTTGTGCCTATTGTATTATTTGTGTTTGTGGACAGTGCTATATTGGCAGTACCATTCGACCATTAAAAATTAGGATAAGGGAACATCTTGCATCCATCTCCCAGGTTGACTCAAAGTACCCATTGTCGGTACACTGGCAACAAGCCCATCAAATGGACAATAAGGCACAAATTAAATTCACTGGGATGGCGAATGTGACCCTGCCACAACGTGGGGGCAACCTTGTCCTTAAATTGAGACAATTAGAGGCTCGCCTCATTTGTCAATACCGCACTGTCAAACAAGGTCTCAATACAGACCATGAATTATCTGTATTTTTATGAGCAATTGCTCTCATCATTGTAACATTGTAACCTTGTCGTTAGACGGACAACCTTGACTCATCGGTGGCCATCCATTTAGTACTAATTCCATATATACTTATCCATTTTCGTTACCAGCCTAACCGAGGCGGGAACCCCTGAGGCAGACGTATGGGGATTACCTATCCCCCATCCACCGCCATAGGTGATTTTTGAATCTAACCCCTAACATTGGCTATCCTTAATACTATTTTCTATTCCCACTCTTCCCCATTCTCTGATGACATGTGTAGAAACCTGGTCTCTCCACTCCAGGTCAGTCCTTCCTTTTCACTCCCTCCTTTTCTTTTCGGTACAAGTTAGTCTCCTCCCTTAATTCCCTTCCCATTTCGTAAGTCATTCTCACTAATTGTAATTATCACTAATCCAGCATACTGATTTATTAGAGTTCCCCACATCCAGTCTGTTTTAGTTGATCCTTACATTCGGGCAATTGACCCATGCATTACCAAGCATTACCGCTCAGTAACCAGTCCTCACTCAAGATGGCGTCCTTTTTTCGCCACCCGTGCTGTCAATCGGCAGTCGGGCTACATAGTTAATTACTCGCAGGAGGCGCGCACGCATGGCTTCTGTTCACTGTTACAGCCGAGACGCTGGTAAAACCAGCTACTTCGCGCAGACCCCTAACAGAGGGGCTACACGTACATCTAATCTGTGGCGAGATGCGCACCGCCGCTCAATCACTAATTATGTTGTTCTGTCTGCTTCTCTCCCTTCCTGTCCGCGACCTGGCTCGCTGTTCCATGTGTATCTCCACTCACCGCCGCCTCTGCAGTTTCACGCGATTACGCTTTCAATTGACCTTGCAACTGCATCTTAAGGTATGCAGGCTTGTGCCTTTTCACTTCTATCAAATCTGTGTAATTACACAATTCACCATTAACATGGTGTATGTTATGCTATCTTTACAGTGGAGCCCACGATCCTTCTATTTTTTGTTGTTTACCACACACATTGATAAGTTAAACTTTTCTTGTTTTCTCCAATTACCATGTCCTCAACTGAGCTATTATCTTTCACACGCTCTTTTTCCCTCCCATTTTCTTGTCTTGTTTAGTGTTATTAATAAAGTCTTCCCACTACTCAGGTAAATTGCTTCAACCTTTTGGAAATATATTAACTAACTGGATGGCCAACCCAGATGAAATGTGCTAACGTATATTTTTTGTTATTTTTGTTTTTCTCTACCCCCATCCCTTCTTCCGTGTGTTAATCTATTTGCCATCTCTTGAATGGTTTTTGTTCTTTTTGGCTCCATATGCACTCGCACATTTTATTTGGCAATCAAATTACCTTTGTATGTTTTTGATTGCTTCTTTGTGTTTAATATGATTGCTTTTGATCTCATATGCCTGATTTGCAATTGTATGCTGACTTGCCACTCTCTTTTTGCTTTGTTGTTTGGGTCGTTTTCATGTATAATACATTACTCTGTAATTCTATGCATTGGCCTATTTTGCATGTACATTAACCTGTAGCCTCAGTAGAAGAGCAAGTGCTCGAAACACGTGTCAGGCTACCTTTTTGGGAAATAAACACATACCAACTTCAATTTATTTTGTGTGTGCGCGCAGTGTGTCTGTAAAATCAACGTGTTTCATGACAAGCTTCGCAAAATTGCATTGTCCTGCCCTCTGTGCATCTTTGAGGATGACAAGGGGTCAGGGCTCAGATACTTTATGGCTGCAGCTCTGCCAAGCTGCAGATGCAAGTCCTTAGGGAGCCAGAGTTAACTTTGGACCAAATCCTAGGATTAGGACGTGCCCAGGAGTTGGCAGAGGTGCGCGTGCCTCGGCCCTGGACATCTCCAGGCAGCAGTTCAAGCTGGAATCTCCCATGCAATGGGTGGAATTTGAGGACGTGTGTGTCGTGTGCAAATGGCAGGGAAGTAAGTCGGCAAGAAAAGGGGAGTGGTCACGAAAGGAGACAGACGCAACGTTATGCCCTCAGTGTGGATGGGGCCTGCTGCACGCACATGAGGGCCCAGCCAAAGGACATAAGTGCGGGAGGTGCGGGAAGGAAGATCATTTCACAAGGGACTGCCCAGCTCCATCACCAGCCAGTCCAGTGGGGCCAGCACCAGAGAGCGCCTCAAGGGAGGAGATGAGACAAGCAACGGGGAGGAAACTGGCAAAAAAAACTGCGATCCAGCTGGCAGAGCAACAGAGAATGCTATTTGACAATGCCGAGGATGATGAAGACGAGGATTTATTCTTCCTGTCCTGAAGTGGCCAGGGGCTTCTCCAGCAAAAGCAGGACGACTGGGGCGTGATTCCTCTCATTGGACAGTTTGATCCAGGAATATAAGGCTGCTGCGATTCAAGTGAGTTGTCAGGGTTCCCCTGAAGACATTAACTGTGTGGCGGTGCGGTCTAGAAAGCACCAAAGTTTGCTGTGGTTAGATGCATGAGTAATAATAATGGTGTGTGGACTGGAATGCATCAAAGTTGTGAGCTCGGTTGTAGGGCCAGTGTTGCTGTTTTGTTTTGTTTGGTTATAATAAATGAGGGTGTGGTGTGTCGCCCCTTTAACTATGGTGTGTTGTCCCATTAAGACCACGAGTCATTACTTTGTCATTAATCGAGGGAATAAAAGGGGCCTATGCGTGCACATGCAGGCACTGCAGAAGAGACCAAGGAAGTGGCTCCTCTGTGACTGTGTTGTTTTATTATGGTGTGACCGCCATGTGCCCACGGCCTGTGTTGAAGCCTCAGCCTGTGTGACCACATCGCCGATCACGTATTGCTGGATGACCCCAATACTGGTATCAGGTCGAGTGATCCCGACACCCGCAGGGTGACCCCTGCCATGCAATGTGCTGATCCCAACACCTGTCTGCCCGGGTGTTCCCGGTGCACTGTGTGTCCGGCTCCGGCATCCTGAGAGTGGGATGCCACACTCGGACCTCTTGAGTAGTGTACCATAAAATAACTTGCACACAGTCATTTCGTTTTGGAACTGAAATAGGCCACTTTATCAAGAGTCAACTTGCAGGCGATCCCAGGAATGCATGTCCCTAGTTAAGAGGTAGTCCAATCCGTAAGATGAGTGGAGGCTCAAGCTCAAAAGTACATTCAGTGCTGTTGCACACGGCCATGTGGTAAAGTTCAAAACAGGGTCTCTTCAAGGGACTGTAGTGACTCAGAAAGGTAGGTGAGGCAGTGAAGAATAAGTTCCCACTATTCGAGGAGGGTCTCCCCAAGAGGTCAGAGCAGGATCCAAGAATTGGCTACCTCGATAAAGAAGAGTGGCCCTCCGCGAATACCTGAAGGCAGACATTGTCCCGGCAGGCCTTTTAGTCTGAAACAAACCAGTTTTGTTCCTCAAAGTTTCACAGCGACTAAGTGCAGTAGGGACCTTATGGTCCTTACGATTTCAACAGCACAAAGGATTAGTGCTGAAATTCAGAAATCATTAGATGCTGAAGAAGCCAAATTTGCGACACGTACAGTGATCACCAATGCAGTGGATCAACTACGGGATATCAACAAACAATTTGAAACCTTCAAGTCTAATAAACTGCAGAATGATATTAAAGATTTCAAAACTGAATCGATATGCCCATATACCACTGAAGATTACATAAATTCTCTGAATAAACCAGGGACGCAATCCACACAAAGATCTGGAACAAGGAGGAAGTGGGTTACGTTCTCTGGTTCGAGTAGTAACTCCTCTGACGACGGGTCTGAATATAATTACAGACCCGCGCCATACAACCAATTTGGTAAGCCCCTTGTGCCCTCCCCCCTTTTTTAGGCAGAGGCAGGCAAGGGGGAGGATGGGAACCTTCAATTCGGAACATGCCCTTTTACGGCAACCAGAGACAACCACGACGCATGAGGAGATAGCCACTCACTGATCGCAGAAGGTGATCTTCCTATTTTTAATCTAGCCGAGGCCAATTTGATGACAGCCCAAATCTCTGTTTTGCCTAAAGGCCTCTCCTTTCTGCCCTCTGCAAACACAGACTGGTAGAACACAGAGTCGGAAATATGAAGCTTCCTATGGACGGTTAGACTTCGAACTTTTTTCAACGACAGAGAGGAGAATTAATCAGAACCTGATACTGGGTTGCACCCGAAATCGTCCTTCATCCCAACCGACAATCAAGTGCCTAGTGACATGTTAACATTTGAGAAGTGCATTCTCAATGATGTCAAGAAACTTGTTGGCCGGAAGTGACCCTCCAACACAACTGCGCTAAGGGAGATAGAGAAGCACTCAAACAACTGTCAGAAAAACACGACCTGGTCATTAAGTCATCAAATAAAGGGGGTGGAATTGTCATTATGTCCACTGAATTGTGGGATGTTTTTACCCATGCATCCAAACCCTACCATAAAACTGTGCAGTACTGGCATGGAAAACATCACGATGGCCAGAACTCCCCAGAGAGTGCACCGGGAAAACATGAACAATAGGCTGCCACCCATTTTTGCCTATGTTGTGAGCACAGGAGGGCACTGCCTAAAATCACCATTGGGCTACACACACAGTAGCCTGAAACCATTGGGAATGGCAATGCTGATTGCAAAAAAAAGCAACTCAGAACTGTGGGGAATTCATTTTCTTAATCCCAAAAATGGTTGCATTACCAGTACTCACCACTATCAGAAAGCCGGCGTTTTAAAACCACCAGACTTTTGTGTAAAACTGAACAAATGAAAAAAACCAGACCAAGGAAAGACTTGAAGGAAGTAATTATTTAATGTATAGGTAAAAATTGTCAGTTTGATTTGAATGTAGAAAACTGGGAACAAAAAGTGACATGTAGCTGAAACCTTGCTTAATGAAACTGGATTCTGCCTGACAACTACCCCCGACAGGAGTTGAAACCTGCTTAGCCACTCTTCCCCTTGCCAAAAGGAGTTGACACCTCTCTGATTAGATTAGGGGTGGAGCACCTGGGAACTGGAAGGGACAGCACAATGCAACTCCCTTGACTCAGGCAAATGTTATATTGGGGGTGTCATAAAATAGCTTCCTCTTGGGAGAAACTGGGGGGCAGCTGTGCCTCTGTGAACAAGCTGGCTTGGGGGAAGTGGATAAACCAGTTATTCCACCATGTGATGTGGGAAGCCACACCCCTGTTTGACCAGGGCATAATTTTAAAAAGATAGATAACTCATAGTGCGGGCTTGTCAGAATTATATAAGTAATATAAATATTTTTGTGATTTTTCTGTGAGGCGTTAGGACCCTGTGGTGTATTCTGGGGGGTTGCTAGCGGAAAATAGGGTCTCACTCCAAATGTATGCATGTTAAAAATCTAACACTTTATCATCTGTAACCCATATCCCTGGTGCACATTTGTGTAAAATCTGGAAAGGTTTAGAGGTCGTTATCTGTATGAAAAGGGGAGAATTCTGTCATCAGTGGACAGGGATCAGGATGGTTTGGTGCTACAGAAAATATGTTAACTGGACCTATAATATTTGAAAAATGGTACATAGATAAATATGTATTTGGGTCAGAAATAGATTTGTGTGCAATCTGACAATGGGAAGTACCTCTGACCATAAAACCTACAGCATCACTCTGACTCACATTTCCTTCCCCCAATCATGGGAGAGGGGAGAATTGGGCCAATGACAAGTAGAGAGGGGCAGGCTTAGCTAAGCCCAGGCACACACCCATTTTCAAAACACATAAAAAGAGACTGCTGGGACAGGTAGAGACATTCAATTCCATTTGCTGCGGAGCATGCTGACCGACGACTTCACATCCAGAGATCCAGACTTCAAATCCATCAATCTCCAGAACCTGTAGCAGAAATTAACTCCAGAATTTGTAGCAGAGAGGCCTGAATCCACCAGCTGAATCCTCTTCAGCAGGCCTCAAAACTAACCAAACTATTCAACAGCCGGGCGAGCTGTTTGAAGTTTTGCCGAGAATTTTTGCAAGAACCTGTAGCATTACCCAGAAAGCAGTGTTACATCCAGAATCCAGAGAGGCTAGACCAGCAGAGCAGAGCTGACCCAGATCGCTGTGAGCAGAACCGGTGCCTGATTGACCCGCCGAGCAGACAGAACCGCAGCCGGACGTGTTGACCAGATCCGTGACGAGGCCTAGTTCAAATTTATATTGTGAGTACCTAGCAGAACTGTGCAGAACCAATCTCTTAGTTAAAATAATCTAATCCAAACTATTTTAACTAAGTAGAACTGCCTCCTAGAAATCGTGTCACCTGTCATTTAGAGTTTACTTTAAATCCAAAAAACTACCGTTATTTAATCGTCCGTATCTCTGGAACCGTTTGGGCTAGGAGCGAAATTTAACTTTCATCTGAAAGCTTAGAATCTAAGCTTTCCAACAAGCCTAGAACATACTCCTTATACTTTTTCCGCAATCACGATTTACGCACTCGCGAAATTTACCGCGATTTGCGATTTTGGCTCAATTTCTCCACTTGTCAAAATAGCAGATCCATTCTTTCTTTTGTTAAAATCCGTTGCAACTTGGTAATAACTCATAGAGCATTGCTAAAGTGAGCCTGAACTAATACCAACACGCATCTCCCACTCACCCTGAATCTCTAGAGGGAATTAAAATCAGTTGGCACATTTTCCCATCCATTGCCATCACATTTAAAAAGCATTTTGGGCCTGTGTTTCAAACTCCTACCTGTTTCCTCTAAGCTTGCTGGGGGGGAACTGAACTTCGTATTGCATTCCTGAGAACTGTGTGCTCCTCTTTCCATCTCCTTCCATTTCTTGCATTGCATGGGGGAGAGGGGTGAATTGCCAGAGAAAAGTGATTATCTTATCTTTTGCTAAAATCATATCAAGTATTTCTGTACTGCATTTTATTCCTCATTGCATTTCGTTGAAACCATAAAGCATTCTCAGCTACCTCATCCTCTATACTACTCCTAAGTAATCAAGTGTACCACTGTAACATTACCCATTGTGGATTCACATCATAGGTCTCAGTGTACTATCAGATATTAATATATTATAAAAGTGTGATAGATATATATTGTTGAATTGTCCAAATAAACCTTTTAATTTGCAAAACAAACCTACTTCTTGGCTCAGTGGGGTCAGGGGGATTCTAAGAGGGGGGTGTTATACAAGGGTTGTCATCCAGAGTACTGAACTGGATATAAAAATACATCAATAAGGGTTTTCCTCAGCATCCCAGACTAGGCATTGACTTAGCTGTAGTGTTGATTGAATATCGCTTACAGAATAGTATACAACCATGGTAATGGTTAGACGACCGAGAGAGCTATCGTCCCCTCAGAAAAGATCCCACCAAGGAGATGTAATTGGAAATATCGGAAATGGTTTCTTTTGCACTGGAGAGGGGTTGGATAACTGAAAAAGAGGCAGCCTTTCTTACAACCGCACAAGGAAGAACACCATGCCTATATGCTACTACTTACAGATTAAAGGGACCGCCATGGACGCAACTTTTGCCCCCAGTTTCGCGATCATGTACAAGGCCGCATAGGAGAAGAAACACATCTCCAATGAGCAGAATCCCTGGTTGCCCCAATTCAAGTGGTGGCGACGGTACATTGATGATATTATTATCATTTGGGAGGGCAGTGAAGAAGACCTGACAGCCTTGTTATCCTGGCTCAACACCCGTAATGCAGACATTCGCTTTACTATGGATTATAATAATCAAACCATACATTTCCTAGACTTGATATAAGAGATGCAGGGTAGGTGACAGCTACTTGAATTAGTTCAGGTCAACCCTAGCAATGATTCATGAGGTATTATCAAGTTGAAAACGAATTTCAGCAATGCAAGCAAGAGCAGCTATATTTTTACAGGTGTAGAAATGAGTCAAATTGCAATTCGCGGCACGTTTTCCGAGTGCGTCAAGCGCGATTACGGAAAAACTATAAGGAGTAGAAAGTCGGTTTTAGCCTTTTTCTCCTGGCTCAACACCCGTAATGCAGACATTCGCTTTACTATGGATTATAATAATCAAACCATACATTTCCTAGACTTGACGATTAGCCATACCAATGGGAAACTCACATGAAACCTATTTCGGAAACCAACCAATCGTAATACCCTTTTACATTTCAAGAGGAATCCCCCGACACACATGTCATGAGCACTACTCCCGAGGAGCCAGGACTGGCCCAGCGCCCCTGGAAGCAGACCCTTCTTCCACATCTCCGGACCCAGCAGACCCCTACAGGGGCCCTTTGGACCGTGTCCTGGTGCCTTTGGCGCCAGGCTCATAAAGGACTTCAGTCCCGGCGCCATAGGCGCCGGGCTCATTTTGATAAACTGTGTAATAATGCTTGGGTGGACTTACCTGAGGCAGACCATGCTGCATACTTACCAAGAACAATCTAGTCTGGCTGAAGTCCCCAGCCATCAGGGCTGGGAGGAACTATTTCCTCTATTCAGGAACTCTTTTCTTACCTGGGTGGGGCCGGTGGAAGAACACACACCTGAAGCACTTCTCTGCTATTTAAACCACGCCCGATGGAATACACGTGCTTTGCGTTATTCTGCATCAGCAGCAGGGCGCTCACCGAGTCGGCTCCTGCATCCTGGCTCCTGACACGCCCGCCAGCACCCGGAACACCTGCAAACAGACAAGAAAAGAGAAGGCGAGCATTAGAAATTATACTTACCGGAATCCGGCCTCAGCAATCCTACCTCTGACGATCCTGCAAAGGAAAGGTACAAGATTAGCAGCGCTCTCAAACACTCGCAGCCGCGCCGCCTTCCCTTACCCATACGTGGCCTCACCGAACTCCACCGCAGCCACGACGCCGGCAGCATCTCGGCACCTGAAAAACAGAAAAAGACAGTCATTAGAGGTGCCCGCTCTAAAGCGGCCACATTTCTTCCACTTACTTACGTGCCTCATCACGCGCGACAGCGGCTGTGTCGCCGGCAGCATCTCGGCACCTGTAAGCAGAAAAAGACAATCATTAGAAGTAAGCAGTCACTTTTCTTTCACTTACCTTCCTCCACCGCGGCCACAACGCCAGCTACATCCCAGCACCTGCATAAGAGGAATACATGGTGAGCACTAACTAAGCACGGAGAACAAATACTCACCAAGAGACTTACCTGCTTTAGGTTTCTGGGCCCCAGCTCCTGTGGAGAAAAGACACTCATACTTACGGCTACCGCAGGAGAGACGAAAGGACACAGTGTCCGCAACTATTTCCCATCCAGTGACGTAACTGGATTCTATGCACCCCTGCACCTGAAGCAGGATGGAGAGCTCATCTTTACAATACCTAAGGTGAGAGCTCGCAGAAACCAAGTTGGGGGTCAAGAAGAGTGAGAAACGGGAGATTGGTGGGAACATCGCTATTTCACCGAGGTCTACGCGGCGAACTCAAAGACGTCCTGGCCCAGGTCGTAAATCCACCTCAGGACTGTTCGGATTATATTGATTTGGTGGTCCAATTAGATCACAGGCTTCAAAACAGGAAGGCGGATCGATCCAGGTTTGAAACCCGAATCTTCACTAAGACTCAGAGCAACTCCAAAAGTGTCGATGGCACCGAACCTATGCTGATTGGGGTTGTAAAGGGCCCCTTAACCCAGAAAGAGCGTGACAGAAGACGGCAAATGCAACTGTGTCTCTATTGTGGGAACCCGAGACATTTCCTTCGAGCCTGCCCTGTAAAACCACCTAAGAAGACCGTAGGAGCTTCCGACAAGAATTCCGAAAAGTCTCAGCCGGGAAACGACCTTGCCCGACAAGGGTAGAGGTCCGCTTGCCAAGCTTAAAAACCAGTTCTTTGACCTCGCACTTCATTATGCCAATGGTCCTCGTAAATCCGAAGCAGCCAGAAAGATTGCATGTAATTAAGGCATACGTGGACAGTGGAGCTATAGGAAATTACGTGGACCGCGAGTTGGCTTCCAGGATGAACCTACCTCTTTGCCCAAAAGCTGTTAAAGATGTCATCACCACTGTGGATGGGACTGAGATCGCCTCCGGGCCGGTAACCCATACCACTACTGAAGTGACATTACTAGGCCAAGACGGGCATCGGGAGGTAACAGTGTTCGACGTGATCAAGGCTCCGCAATTTCAAATAATTCTGGGAATCCCTTGGTTGGAAAAACACAATCCTCAGATTGATTGGCGAGCAAAGACAATAACGTTCCCAGATTGTGCACAAACCTGCTATCTACGATCAGACATTGGCCTAGCGTCAGTAACGGCCGACAGTTTGCAATTACCGCTAGAGTATAGAGAGTTTCAAGATGTTTTCCAAAAGGACCAGGCTAACACCTTACCGCCCCACAGGTCATACGATTGCCAGATATATCTACTACCCGGGGCAACTCCTCCTTGCAGCAGGATCTACGCCCTTACCGAGCCTGAGAACCTTCACCTGCGACAGTACCTGGACCAGTAATTGGCCAATGGTTTTATTCGTCCATCGAAGTCCCCTGCATCCTCGGCTCTGTTCTTCGTGCCAAAAAAAGAAGGTGACCTCAGAACCTGTATAGACTACCGCGCTCTGAATCAGATAACGGTAAAAAACAGATACCCTTTACCTCTGATCCCGGAACTCCTTGACCAGGTGAAGGATGCTTGAATATATACAAAACTAGACCTATGGGGGGCTTATCACTTGGTACGGATCAAGGAAGGCGATGAATGGAAGACAGCGTTTTGCACTAAATATGGGTTATTTGAGTACCAAGTGATGCCTTTCGGACTATGTAATGCACCGGCCGCCTTCCAATATTTTATGAATGATGTCCTCAGGGAGCTCATTGACGTCTGTGGTGTCGTCTACATAGATGACATTCTTGTTTACTCCTCTTCGGAAGCAGATCACTGAAATCATGTTAGAACAGTACTTGAAAAACTTGGCCAACACAAACTATTTGGCAAACTTGAAAAATGTGTTTTCCATGCTACTGAAGTCGAATTTCTGGGTTTTATCCTGACACCCAAAGGCGTCCACATGGACTCGCGAAAGGTGGACGCTATTCTCAAATGGCCATCACCTACTTCTGTAAAAGGCGTTCAGAGCATGTTAGGCTTTGCCAATTTTTATCGCAGATTCATTCCGGAGTTTTCCCGAGTGGTACAACCCATCACGGCTCTCTTAAGAAAGAATAAACGTTTTGAGTGGTCTGAAGAAGCTGAACAAGCCTTCCAAGAGCTAAAAGCCAAGTTTACTTCTGCGCCAATACTGAAGCACCGACGCCCAGATCTCCCTTATTGTCAATAGTGGGGCTCACCTGTGATTCGGTGTCTGATTCGCAGGAAGATATTTCAGCCTCGGCAGATGGCGTATTCCGGTCCGGAGTCTTTTTTTTAGAGAAGAGATACGGTCTGTTCCGGTAACTCGCCACAGTGGCTGTGTAAGAAGGCAGACAGCAACCAAGGCGGAGGATTCCCTGCACAGCCTGTTGAGGGGAAAAAGCCAGTGGCAGAAAAAACCCCTGAATTATTTGAATGTGCACAGGGCTGGATGGACGTCCAAAGATCTTTCAGTTCCGGGAAGAATACAGTCACTGAGGCGCGCTAGAGTAAGCGCCACGAGGAAATAAGGACAAGAGGGTCCGCAGCAGGGGATCCGGTAAATCCCAGGTAACAGATCCAGCTTCAGTATCCGACAGAAGAAGGCCGAATAAAGGATCGGCTGCAGGTAGGGTGTAAGGGAAAACTGGAGAAAGACCAAAGAAACTAAAAAACAGAAGCCGTGAAACTAGACGTGATGCAGCAAAGACAAGAATGAATAGAAACAGAGAAGCGGACCATAAGTATAGAAAAAAGGGAAAGGCAGAATCCAGATGAACTCACCCAAATGTTTACGAGGAGAGAAAGAAAGTAGAATCAAAAAGAAACTCGGAGAGGAATGCAAAGTGAAAAAGCCAGAGGCTAGAAGGAGCTGTGAAAATGGCAGGGTGAAAGTAACGAAGCCCCGGAGGAAAAGCAGTCCGAAAATGCAGAGAAAAGGAGGCGGAGTTACCTGAAAGTGAAAAGCTGAGCGGAGGCAGAGAAACGGAGGAAATAAACAGAAAGAAAAAAGATGCCGAGAGTAGTACCGCTAAAGGCGGAAAAATAAGGCTCAGGAACAAGGACGCTATGGAAGAGAGAATTCCAGTCGGGAGGTAAATACACAGAGGGCACGGGAACCAAAGGCACCAGTGTAGCGAAGAACAGGAAACAGTTGCAATGCAAGGAGGGGGCGTGGCTAACCTCAATATGAAGAGCACAGAACGTAACAGCTAGAACGCTGCACAGGGCGCCGTGAAGGGTGAATTAATGGCGCTTCCACCGTGTCCAACACTTCCATCGTCCTGTCCTCATGACAGTATGCCCCCTTCTAGGGGCACCTACCCCGGGTTTACCGGGATGAAGGGCATGAAACTTCCGTACACATCTGGGAGCTGAAATACTGGTCACAGGTTCCCAGGAATCTTCAGCCTGAGAGTATCCTTTCCACCGGATCAAGTACTGAAGTCTGCCTCTGTAATACCTGGAGTCCAGGATCTTGTCTACTTCATAGACTTCTGGGTCAGGTTCCCTGCTCTTTATCTGGAACCTTTTCTTCCGGTGGTGAAGATCAGGGATAAACGACTTCAACAAGGAAGAGTGAAATACTGGGTGGATTCGGCTGAGTTGATGAGGAAGTTTTAGTCGAAAAGCCACTGGATTAATCCGAGCAGTGATAGAATATGGACCTAGATATTTGGGGGCCAATTTTGATGGATGAGTCCATCTGGGTAGGTACTTAGTAGAGAGACAGACCTTATCTCCGACTTGCCAGTTAGGATCTTGGGTGCGGTGTAGGTCGGCCTGGTGTTTACATCGGGCTCGACTTTCTTGTAGATTACTAACAGCCGTCTTTTGGGTCTTGTGTATGTTTTCCAACAGAGAATCCACCGTTGGTAGGTTTGAAGGTTGGATCTTATCCAGCGGAAAGGATCGGGGATGTTGCCCATAAATGCAGAAGAAGGGTGACATCTTGATGGCTGAGTGTACTGTATTATTATAAGAGAATTCGGCCAAGGGGAGGAGTGACACCCAGTCGTCTTGTTGATCATTGACAAAGCAACGGAGGTACTGCTCCATGGTGGCATTGAGTCGCTCTGTCTGTCCATTTGACTGGGGATGGTATCCAGAGGTGAGAGCTCTTTCAATCCCTAGTAGGTCACATAATGTCTTCCAGAATGTTGAAGTGTATTGTGAGCCTCGGTCAGATAGGATGGTAGTCGGAATACCATGGAGTTTAATTACGTCTCTGAGAAACACCTGTGCCATCTCCGGAGCCGAAGGTACTCCCTTCAGAGGGGTGAAATGACCCATCTTGCTGAAGCTGTCAACAGTAACCATAATTGCAGTGTATCCTTGTGATAACCGAAGATCAGTTACAAAATCTGTGGAGACATGTGACCACGGAGTAGTTGGTAGTCTGGGTTGTAGTAGTAGCCCCGCCGGTTTGGAAAGGATTGTCTTACTTCTGGCACAGATAGGACAAGAACTAACAAATTGTTTGATGTCAGAGAGCATGGATGGCCACCAAAACATCCGTCGGATCAGGTCTGATGTGGCAGCGAAGCCCTTGTGCCCTGCGATCCGAGAATTGTGACCCCAATGAAGGACTCGTTCTTGTAGTTTGGCATCGGGTACAAAGAGTCTTCCTTGATGGAACCACATTCCTTCTTTCTTGGTTAGTTTGTTTCTTACACATCTGGGAAGAGGCTTGAGAGCCTCTACTGAGGCTTCTTTTACTTTCTGAAGAAACTTTGAAATTGAATGGACAAATCGGACTTCTGGGAACATTCCTTCTCCCTTAAAAGGTGGACTGGTGAAAGAAGAAGGACTCCTAGATAAGCAGTCTGCCAATATGTTCTTGCTACCCGGAAGGTAGGTAATGTAAAAATCATATTGAGCAAAGAAATAAGCCCATCGGGCTTGTCTGGAGTTCCTGCACTCCATTTGTTGTAATACCTTAAGATTGCTATGGTCTGTACGAATTTCAAATGGGTGTCTGGCGGAGGCAGAGAAACGGAGGAAATAAACAGAAAGAAAAAAGATGCCGAGAGTAGTACCGCTAAAGGCGGAAAAATAAGGCTCAGGAACAAGGACGCTATGGAAGAGAGAATTCCAGTCGGGAGGTAAATACAAAGAGGGCACGGGAACCAAAGGCACTAGTGTAGCGAAGAACAGGAAACAGTTGCAACGCAAGGAGGGGGCGTGGCTAACCTCAATATGAAGAGCACAGAACGTAACAGCTAGAACGCTGCACAGGGCGCCGTGAAGGGTGAATTAATGGCGCTTCCACCGTGTCCAACACTTCCATCGTCCTGTCCTCATGACACTTATATTGTCGAAACCGACGCATCCAGCTTAGCAATGGGAGCGGTCCTCTCACAAAGAGACCCAGAGACTAACCAATTACATCCCGTGGCGTTCTGTTCTTGAAAATTCTCGGCGCCTGAGGTTAACTACGCCATCACAGACAAGGAACTGTTAGCTATTAAATCCGCCTTTAAGGCCTGGCGTCATTATCTCCTTGGGGCCAGACACACCATCACAGTGATCGCCGATCATCGGAATTTACAGTATCTGAAAACTGCCAAGGCTCAATCCTCTCGACAGCTCCGCTGGGCCCTGTTCTTTGCCAAATTTGACTTTGTGATCACTTACCGCCCCGGCAGCAAAAATGGCAAAGCAGATGCTCTTTACCGGATTGGAATGGGAGACACCATTGTCAACCCAGAGCCTGTACCAATAATTCCTGAACAAAGGATCTTGGGCCTGATTTCTTCACAATCCATTGAGGTCATTGAGGCAAAAGTTAAACAATTTCTGAACCCAACAGACTTGCAGAACTGGCTACAAAAAGGAATGGATTTCACTTTAAACAATGACTTGCCTTATTTCCGAGGATGATTATTCCTACCACACGCCGATTTGCAAAGGCAAGTAATCTCCTGCTATCACGATTCATTGATAGAGGGCCACCCTGGCATTGCCAAAACAGAAGAGAAAGTGAGAAGACAATTCTGGTGGCCTTCGTGGAGAAAAGACATAAAAGAATTTGTGATGTCCTGTGGTGTGTGCGCTCAAAACAAGGGTAAAAAAAAAGACCGGCTGGTCTTCTCCAACCATTAGACATTCCACGGTCTCCCTGGCACACCCTTTCTATGGATTTTATCACAGACTTACCCTCCTGCTCCAGGTACAACACTATTCTCGTTATTGTGGATTTGTTTTCCAAGATGGCCCACTTCATTCCGTTAAAAGGCTTACCCTCAGCTTCGGTACTAGCCAGAGAATTCCTTGAAAACATTGTCCGGTTACACAGATTCCCATCGGTACTAATCTCAGATAGAGGAAGCCAGTTTATTTCCCATTTTTGGCGTAGTTGCTGTCAATTGGCTCAAATCGATGTAAGACTCTCAACCAGCCATCACCCCCAGACCGATGGTCAAACTGAAAGAACTAACCAGACTCTCGAACAATATTTACGATGCATGCTACAACAGTCAGAGAGCAACTGGAAGGACATCCTTTGGATAGCTGAGTATGCATACAATAATTCCGTTCACTCTGGAACCGGGCAAAGCCCCTTCTACACTTTGTATGGAATTCATCCTCGAACTTCCAACCTAGATCCACCTCAAGATCTTGGAACACTCGCCGTGGATCAGTTACACACTGCTATTACCAAAGCCTTCAAAGAAGCTGCTGCACATTTACAACAAGCTAAAGAAAGTTACAAGAGAGGAGCAGATCAACACCGAAGCGAGGCCCCTCAATACCAGATTGGGGACCAGGTCTGGTTGTCCACCAAACACTTATCACTCAAAGGACCTCGCACTTTTAATCCCAAATATCTGGGGCCATATCCAGTTACGGCCATAATAAACCCAGTGGCCGTTAAACTAGGATTGCCAGCTCATATGCGAATACATCCTGTTTTTCACGTATCGCTTTTGAAACCCATGCAATCTGGAACCAGACTAACCAAACCTCCAGAACCAATTCAAGTGAATGGAGAACCTGAATTCGAGATTAAAAACATTTTGGACTCTAAGATCCTCAGATCAAAGCTGTTCTACCTGATTGACTGGAAGGGTTACGGGCCTCAAGAGAGGTCATGGGAACCCTATGACCACGTCCATGCTCCTCGTCTAATCAAGAAATTTCACTGAACCTTTCCGGATAAACCAAAACCCCCGGGGAAGACAATTTTGGGAGGGGCCTTGAGGGGGGGTGCTATCATGAGCACTACCCCCTAGAGCCAGGACTGGCCCAGCGCCCCCAGAAGCAGACCCTTCTTCCACATCTCCGGACCCAGCAGACCCCTACAGGGGCCCTTTGGACCGTGTCCTGGCGCCTTTGGCGCCAGGCTCATAAATGACTTCAGTCCCGGCGCCATATGCGCCGGGCTCATTTTGATAAACTGTGTAATAATGCTTGGGTGGACTTACCTGAGGCAGACCATGCGGCATACTTACCCAGAACAATCCAGTCTGGCTGAAGTCCCCAGCCATCAGGACTGGGAGGAACTATTTCCTCTATTCAGGAACTCTTTTCTTACCTGGGTGGGGCCGGTGGAAGAACACACACCTGAAGCACTTCTCTGCTATTTAAACCACGCCCGATGGAATACACGTGCTTCGCGTTATTCTGCATCAGCAGCAGGACGCTCACCGAGTCGGCTCCTGCAACCTGGCTCCTGACACGCCCGCCAGCACCCGGAACACCTGCAAACAGACAAGAAAAGAGAAGGCGAGCATTAGAAATTATACTTACTGGAATCCGGCCTCAGCAATCCTACCTCTGACGATCCTGCAAAGGAAAGGTACAAGATTAGCAGCGCTCTCAAACACTCGCAGCCGCGCCACCTTGCCTTACCTATACGTGGCCTCACCGAACTCCACCGCAGCCACGACGCCGGCAGCATCTCGGCACCTGAAAAACAGAAAAAGACAGTCATTAGAGGTGCCCGCTCTAAAGCGGCCACATTTCTTCCACTTACTTACGTGCCTCATCATGCGCGACAGCAGCTGTGTCGCCGGCAGCATCTCGGCACCTGTAAGCAGAAAAAGACAATCATTAAAAGTAAGCAGTCGCTTTTCTTTCACTTACCTTCCTCCACCGCGGTCACGACGCCAGCTACATCCCAGCACCTGCATAAGAGGAATACATGGTGAGCACTAACTAACACGGAGAACAAATACTCACCAAGAGACTTACCTGCTTTAGGTTTCTGGGCCCCAGCGCCTGTGGAGAAAAGACACTCATACTTACGGCTACCGCAGGAGAGACGAAAGGACACAGTGTCCGCAACTATTTCCCATCCAGTGACGTAACTGGATTCTATGCACCCCTGCACCTGAAGCAGGATGGAGAGCTCATCTTTACAATACCTAAGGTGAGAGCTCGCAGAAACCAAGTTGGGGGTCAAGAAGAGTTAGAAACGGGAGATTGGTGGGAACACATATCCACCCCAGCTGGTAATCAATCCCTTTTCTTCCACCTGCAGAAAACTTACTCTACAAGCCAGGCAATCCAAATTCGGAGGCCCCGTCCAGAGCATCTTCCGGGCCGTGCGCCTCACGATAGAAGAAACGGTAGCAGTCCAGTTTGGGTCAGCGTCTCTGTGGGAATCAGGTGAGCGTTACAGAACGCGAAGCCTACCAATAATCTCCTACCCAGGCGCTATGGAAACTTCTGATACAGATCAACTGGCCCAGCTACTGGGGGAATTAAGGGCTGAAGTTCATGCTGCTCGCCAGGAGACGAACGCCCTCAGGAGAGAGTTAATAGTGTCAAAGGAACGAACTGACGACCTTGCCAGACAGTTATTACAGAGCCAAGCGGGGCAAACCCCTCTGCCCAATCCAGGGGGAAATTTCACCCCAGTTACTTCAACCAATCCCGTTCAAATCAACCTACCTGGAAATGTGCCACTGGCACCACCTGAACGTTTTGCTGGAGACCCTAAAAGATTTGCAGTGTTCATAAATCAATGCTGATTGCACTTTCTCTGCAGGCCCGCGGCCTTCCCAAATGACCAGACCAAGGTAGCATTTGTACTTTCGTATCTTAGCGGCAGTGCCGCAGATTGGTCAATTCCACTGGTTACACAAGATGATCCAATCCTTCGGAATTTCCAAGCCTTCCAGACGAGTATGGAAAGACTTTTTGCAAGGCATTCCCAGGGGCAGGTCCTGGACAATGAACTCCTTTCCCTACGACAGGGCAACCAGGATCTCTTAGCCTACATTGCATCCTTCAATAGGTTAGTTGTGGAAACTGGATGGCCCGAGGAGAAAAGAATCACGCTATTTCACCGAGGTCTACGCGGCGAACTCAAAGACGTCCTGGCCCAGGTCGAAAATCCACCTCAGGACTGTTCGGATTATATTGATTTGGTGGTCCAATTAGATCACAGGCTTCAAAACAGGAAGGCGGATCGACCCAGGTTTGAAACCCGAATCTTCACTAAGACTCAGAGCAACTCCAAAAGTGTCGATGGCACCGAACCTATGCTGATTGGGGTTGTAAAGGGCCCCTTAACCCAGAAAGAGCGTGACAGAAGACAGCAAATGCAACTGTGTCTCTATTGTGGGAACTCGGGACATTTCCTTCGAGACTGCCCTGTAAAACCACCTAAGAAGACCGTAGGAGCTTCCGACAAGAATTCCGAAAAGTCTCAGCCGGGAAACGACCTTGCCCGACAAGCATAGAGGTCCGCTTGCCGAGCTTAAAAACCAGTTCTTTGACCTCGCACTTCATTATGCGAATGGTCCTCGTAAATCCGAAGCAGCCAGAAAGATTGCATGCAATTAAGGCATACGTGGACAGTGGAGCTATAGGAAATTACGTGGACCGCGAGTTGGCTTCCAGGATGAACCTACCTCTTTGCCCAAAAGCTGTTAAAGATGTCATCACCACTGTGGATGGGACTGAGATCGCCTCCGGGCCGGTAACCCATATCACTACTGAAGTGACATTACTAGGCCAAGACGGGCATCGGGAGGTAATAGTGTTCGACGTGATCAAGGCTCCGCAATTTCAAATAATTCTGGGAATCCCTTGGTTGGAAAAACACAATCCTCAGATTGATTGGCGAGCAAAGCCAATAACGTTCCCAGATTGTGCACAAACCTGCTATCGACGATCAGACATTGGCCTAGCGTCAGTAACGGCCGACAGTTTGCAATTACCGCTAGAGTATCGAGAGTTTCAAGATGTTTTCCAAAAGGACCAGGCTAACACCTTACCGCCCCACAGGTCATACGATTGCCAGATATATCTACTACCCGGTGCAACTCCTCCTTGCAGCAGGATCTACGCCCTTACCGAGCCTGAGAACCTTCACCTGCGACAGTAGCTGGACCAGTACTTGGCCAATGGTTTTATTCGTCCATCGAAGTCCCCTGCATCCTCGCCTCTGTTCTTCGTGCCAAAAAAAGAAGGTGACCTCAGAACCTGTATAGACTACCGCGTTCTGAATCAGATAACAGTAAAAAACAGATACCCTTTACCTCTGATCCCAGAACTCCTTGACCAGGTGAAGGATGCTTGCATATATACAAAACTAGACCTACGGGGGGCTTACCACTTGGTACGGATCAAGGAAGGCGATGAATGGAAGACGGCGTTTCGCGCTAAATATGGGTTATTTGAGTACCAAGTGATGCCTTTCGGACTATGTAATGCACCGGCCGCCTTCCAATATTTTATGAATGATGTCCTCAGGGAGCTCATTGATGTCTGTGTTGTCGTCTACATAGATGACATTCTTGTTTACTCCTCTTCGGAAGCAGATCACTGAAATCATGTTAGAACAGTACTTGAAAAACTTGGCCAACAAAAACTATTTGGCAAACTTGAAAAATGTGTTTTCCATGCCACTGAAGTCGAATTTCTGGGTTTTATCCTGACACCCAAAGGCGTCCACATGGACTCGCGAAAGGTGGACGCTATTCTCAAATGGCCATCACCTACTTCTGTAAAAGGCATTCAGAGCATGTTAGGCTTTGCCAATTTTTATCGCAGATTCATTCCGGAGTTTTCACGAGTGGTACAACCCATCACGGCTCTCTTAAGAAAGAATAAACGTTTTGAGTGGTCTGAAGAAGCTGAACAAGCCTTCCAAGAGCTAAAAGCCATGTTTACTTCTGCGCCAATACTGAAGCACCCACGCCCAGATCTCCCTTATATCGTCGAAACCGACGCATCCAGCTTAGCAATGGGAGCGGTCCTCTCACAAAGAGACCCAGAGACTAACCAATTACATCCCGTGGCGTTCTGGTCTCGAAAATTCTCGGCGCCTGAGGTTAACTACGCCATCACAGACAAGGAACTGTTAGCTATTAAATCCGCCTTTAAGGCCTGGCGTCATTATCTCCTTGGGGCCAGACACACCATCACAGTGATCGCCGATCATCGGAATTTACAGTATCTGAAAACTGCCAAGGCTCAATCCTCTCGACAGCTCCGCTGGGCCCTGTTCTTTGCCGAATTTGACTTTGTGATCACTTACCGCCCCGGCAGCAAAAATGGCAAAGCAGATGCTCTTTCCCGGATTGGAATGGGAGACACCATTGTCAACCCAGAGCCTGTACCAATAATTCCTGAACAAAGGATCTTGGGCCTGATTTCTTCACAATCCATTGAGGACATTGAGGCAAAAGTTAAACAATTTCTGAACCCAACAGACTTGCAGAACTGGCTACAAAAAGGAATGGATTTCACTTTAAACAATGACTTGCCTTATTTCCGAGGATGATTATTCCTACCACATGCCGATTTGCAAAGGCAAGTAATCTCCTGCTATCACGATTCATTGATAGAGGGCCACCCTGGCATTGCCAAAACAGAAGAGAAAGTGATAAGACAATTCTGGTGGCCTTCGTGGAGAAAAGACATAAAAGAATTTGTGATGTCCTGTGGTGTGTGCGCTCAAAACAAGGGTCAAAAGAAAAGACCGGCTGGTCTTCTCCAACCATTAGACATTCCACGGTCTCCCTGGCACACCCTTTCTATGGATTTTATCACAGACTTACCCTCCTGCTCCAGGTACAACACTATTCTCGTTATTGTGGATTTGTTTTCCAAGATGGCCCACTTCATTCCGTTAAAAGGCTTACCCTCAGCTTCGGTACTAGCCAGAGAATTCCTTGAAAACATTGTCTGGTTACACAGATTCCCATCGGTACTAATCTCAGATAGAGGAAGCCAGTTTATTTCCCATTTTTGGCGTAGTTGCTGTCAATTGGCTCAAATCGATGTAAGACTCTCAACCAGCCATCACCCCCAGACCGATGGTCAAACTGAAAGAACTAACCAGACTCTCGAACAATATTTACGATGCATGCTACAACAGTCAGAGAGCAACTGGAAGGACATCCTTTGGATAGCTGAGTATGCATACAATAATTCCGTTCACTCTGGAACCGGGCAAAGCCCCTTCTACACTTTGCATGGAATTCATCCTCGAACTTCCAACCTAGATCCACCTCAAGATCTTGGAACACCCGCTGTGGATCAGTTACACACTGCTATTACCAAAGCCTTCAAAGAAGCTGCTGCACATTTACAACAAGCTAAAGAAAGGTACAAGAGAGGAGCAGATCAACACCGAAGCGAGGCCCCTCAATACCAGATTGGGGACCAGGTCTGGTTGTCCACCAAACACTTATCACTCAAAGGACCTCACACTTTTAATCCCAAATATCTGGGGCCATATCCAGTTACGGCCATAATAAACCCAGTGGCCGTTAAACTAGGATTGCCAGCTCATATGCAAATACATCCTGTTTTTCACATATCGCTTTTGAAACCCATGCAATCTGGAACCAGACTAACCAAACCTCCAGAACCAATTGAAGTGAATGGAGAACATGAATTCGAGATTAAAAACATTTTGGACTCTAAGATCATCAGATCAAAGCTGTTCTACCTGATTGACTGAAAGGGTTACGGGCCTCAAGAGAGGTCATGGGAACCCTATGACCACGTCCATGCTCCTCGTCTAATCAAGAGATTTCACCGAACCTTTCCGGATAAACCAAAACCCCCGGGGAAGACAATTTTGGGAGGGGCCTTGAGGGGGGGTGCTATCATGAGCACTACCCCCCTAGAGCCAGGACTGGCCCAGCGCCCCCAGAAGCAGACCCTTCTATCACATCTCCGGACCCAGCAGACCCCTACAGGGGCCCTTTGGACCGTGTCCTGGCGCCTTTGGCGCCAGGCTCATAAAGGACTTCAGTCCCGGCGCCATAGGCGCCGGGCTCATATTGATAAACTGTGTATTAATGCTTGGGTGCTTGGGCAGACCATGCTGCATACTTACCCAGAACAATCCAGTCTGGCTGAAGTCCCCAGCCATCAGGGCTGGGAGGAAATATTTCCTCTATTCAGGAACTCTTTTCTTACCTGGGTGGGGCCGGTGGAAGAACACACACCTGAAGCACTTCTCTGCTATTTAAACCACGCCCGATGGAATACACGTGCTTCGCGTTATTCTGCATCAGCAGCAGGACGCTCACCGAGTCGGCTCCTGCATCCTGGCTCCTGACACGCCCGCCAGCACCCGGAACACCTGCAAACAGACAAGAAAAGAGAAGGCGAGCATTAGAAATTATACTTACCGGAATCCGGCCTCAGCAATCCTACCTCCGATGATCCTGCAAAGGAAAGGTACAAGATTAGCAGCGCTCTCAAACGCTCGCAGCCACGCCGCCTTGCCTTAGCCATCCGTGGCCTCGCCGAACTCCCCGCGGCCACGTCGCCGGCAGCATCTCGGCACCTGAAAAACAGAAAAAGACAGTCATTAGAGGTGCCCGCTCTAAAGTGGCCACATTTCTTCCACTTACTTACGTGCCTCATCACGCGCGACAGCGGCTGTGTCGCCGGCAGCATCTTGGCACCTGTAAGCAGAAAAAGACAATCATTAGAAGTAAGCAGTCGCTTTTCTTTTACTTACCTTCCTCCACCGCGGCCACGACGCCAGCTACATCCCAGCACCTGCATAAGAGGAATACATGGTGAGCACTAACTAAGCACGGAGAACAAATACTCACCAAGAGACTTACCTGCTTTAGGTTTCTGGGCCCCAGCTCCTGTGGAGAAAAGACACTCATACTTACGGCTACCGCAGGAGAGACGAAAGGACACAGTGTCCACAACTATTTCCCATCCAGTGACGTAACTGGATTCTTCGCACCCCTGCACCTGAAGCAGGATGGAGAGCTCATCTTTACAATACCTAAGGTGAGAGCTCGCAGAAACCAAGTTGGGGGTCAAGAAGAGTGAGAAACGGGAGATTGGTGGGAACACATATCCATCCCAGCTGGTAATCAATCCCTTTTCTTCCACCTGCAGAAAACTTACTCTACAAGCCAGGCAATCCAAATTCGGAGGCCCCGTCCAGAGCATCTTCCGGGCCCTGCGCCTCATGATAGAAGAAACGGTAGCAATCCAGTTCGGGTCAGCGTCTCTGCGGGAATCAGGTGAGCGTTACAACACATCAATGAAAATTTTCCTGAGAAATTGCAGAGAAATTGTACATCTATTGACGACTATTATGAAAATGCTTCTGCTCTAGGTGAACGACGAAGACACAGAGGATATCCCAGGAAACTAATATCTCACCCTAAAAAACAAGCACGATTTACCAATCGTGAGATCCAATTGAACTCACAAGAATCTCCACATAAGGACAAGGAAGCTAGACTAACTTGTGTGATCAAACATGGCCCTCACACGTTTGATATCAAAAATATCATTCGAAAATACTGGCCACTGGCAAGATTAAGCCTTCCGGAGGAACCCTTACCACGGTTTTCCCTTAAAAGATCCCAGAACCTGCTGGAACATCTGGTGCATTCCTTGTTCACCAGAGAAACTCCTCGAGCAGGTCCCTGGAACCACCAAGAAAATGCAGCAATTCCAAATTGGGAACAGGACCTGGAACCCTAAAACACTTCACCAATTGCAAATCAAATCGGGTGATTTATTGCATCGAATACTGCGGGCATCGCTATGTGGGTGAAACAATGCGCAACATCAATATCCGAATCTCAGCGCACCGGTCCAGAATTCACTGTAAGTATGTGACTTCACCCTTAGTCGAACATTACCCTACGGCCGGTCACTCACTAAATGACTTGTTCTGGTAGGTTTTGGAGAGAGTTAAAACTGGCCCAAACTTACAACGACATATACTGGATCTTGAATGCAGGTGGATATATAGACTGGACAGCGTGAGTAAGGGCCTCAATGAGCAGTACCTACCCCCGTCCGTCTAACCTATACCCCAAGGTTGCAATTTAGCTCACAACCTCTGGCAGTACTTCTTCATTCAATATAATCTGCTGTCACTTGCCCTCTCTCTATTTGAGCACAACAGAAACCGGGTCCTGTTCTGGCTCTAGGGCTCACTTCTCCCAGTGGTGACACACGTAGCCATTGGCTGTGTGTCTCAAACAGTGTTAACTTAAATGTCTTCTTGCCCGCTCCCATAAGATTCCTAATGCAGCCGCTTACTAATGTATATGCCCAATCTTTAATTGGAGTTTTTACACATGGGACGGACAACATGGTTTTGGATCGCAACTCAGGACCATCCTCTTCTATGCCGGGAATGCCACTGCCAAACTCGCTTATCCATTTTTGTCAGGGACTCTTCTAAATGGAAAATGCTGACAGCGACATAGCCTGCTACTTTGGGAGAGTGTGGATTGGTTACTCCGCGCACACCCTCCAGCAACAGAAGAGGTCCGGTCCTCATTGATCCACCGGCGACACACCTTGTGATCTAGCTCGTTGGTCTTTTCAGTAACCTAGCGATGCTCACGCTAGGCATGGGTTGCCACGGCAACGTGAACGCCTGACCCCGTTCACAGCAACCACACCTGTCTTCGTGAAGGACCGGAGAAGTAAATAGCATTGCAGTTTCAAGGTGTCTAGTCATTTTATCGAATGTTAAAGTTTTGAAAGGCAAACTTTCGAATTTTTATTATCAAAATGGCATTCTTTTGAATGACAATTTCTTTGAAAAATTGTGAAAGTGCGGTCAACATGGGTTAGGGTTGGGGTTGGGCCTTGGGGGGTGGGAGGATGGCATGGGGGCTAGGGGGGCAGAGGTGGGAACTGCCCCAATATACACTAAAACCTTGAAACGTTTTATGGAGCTGTCCAGTGCTGAAATTACAGCACTGGACAGCTCCATCTAACGTTTCAACGTTACAAAAGAAAATCATTGAAATGCTACTTTTAACATGTAAAAGTGCATGTCAATTCGAAACCAGTCCATGACTATTGTCGACAGATTGGTTTCGAAAGAAATGTACTTTGCATGTTAAATATAGCATGTCACAGCTTTTGTTTTCGAAACTTTGGTTTCAAAACTTTTGTTTTTTGAAACTTTTGTTTCCAAACTATCACTATAAACCCAGTTTCAACATAACAGTTCCTGGACTACGACCGGCCGTTTTTCTCCACCATCCTTCCCTCGTGCAGTTTGACTGGAATCTGCATATGTTGACACTTACAAGGTAATGTGGTGATACCTGCTTTTGCCCTCCGCCCCCCCCCCTCACCGGGCCCTGGGTGTGCAATAACTCATGCTATTAGCCTTCCATGCTGTCCTATCTCACATAGGTCGCCGAACATTTCGGCTCATGATCCTCCACCAGGAGTAACCGGGCCTTAGATGGACTCACAGGCGTGCCTAGATGCAGGGACATGAACACTTAATATATGGAGAGGGATTTCACTTTTCTCCATTTGAATCCGAAAAAGCCAAACACCGGGTAATTGCCTCACAGGCTACGCCGGTGACTCAGTGGTATTTTTCCTCTGGTTCTTTGCATCTCTCTACCCCGGTTGGTTCCCCGTAGCCATGGCGTGGTAGCCTAAATGTACCTTTCACACACATTAATTGCGCATTGCCTCTTTTTCCCACTGACCTCGTGTGTGCGTGTCTCTCTCTCTCGCATTCCTGGCCGCCCAGTCTTTCCTGTATTTTTTTGTACCCTTGAGAGTGATAGGTTACTCTAGTTCGAATAACCAGGACTTCTGACTGGCATCTTGCCAAGTTTGTTGGCCCAGTCTCTGCCCTTGCAGTGGGGATCAGCGTTGAAACCTAGGATCCCATTACCCCTCATGGTATGCCTAGCTTGCCGTCAGTGGGGGATGTTTTGATTGCCCAGAAAACCTTTGTTTTTTAGCTCTCTTATTCAACCTATTTCCGTTTTATGCTACCATTTACACAAAGCCCAATAATCTGTTTTCAACCATCTCACATACTCCTTACAGGGTCCTCAAACCACACCCTGAAGAAGGTAGCTTCATTTCCTTCTCTTGCCACCGAAACGCATTATTATAAGGGGATACCGGTGGTTTTACGGCCACGACCACCCTCACCAACTGTGGACTTCTGTCCCGAACTGTTTCCAACTTTCGGTTTCCCCTGTTTGCATTGGCAGACCCAATGGGGGTCCACTTCCGTGATTTGACATTTGAATACACAACAAAAGGAAGTGCACTGGCCTCTAGATATTTATAAGGCAATGTTCATGCTTTCTAGTTATTTCTAAATAATGAGACTGGCAGTTGGACGAAGAAACAGTATTAAAACTACGTAGAGTGCAATTCAGTCCTACAAACTGCTGAACTAATTTGTTGATAGATGTGCAGTTCGCTATGGTTGTGCTTCATAACTTTTCTACTTTCTGTACTCCTCATGAACAACTTTCAGGTCATTCACAATTCTTTAACACTGGGTCGTGTCTAGGTATCTATACACATTGGGCCTCATTACGACCCAGGCGCTAATGGGTTAATGGCGCCGTAAAAGGCTGCGGCGCCGTTAACCTATTAGCGCCTAATTACAAGGTCCCTTTGCGGGACCCGACCTTGGTGCTACTTAGCGCCTTCCCCATTCGCATTGAGCCCCAAATGGGAATGGGGAAGGGCCATGGCGGCATGGGGAATTACCGCCATGCCAACCTTGGAATTGGGTGGTAATTCCCCATTCCGCCATTGCGGACACCGGCATGGACCATGGTGCTAATAGCACCATGTTCCTCTGCCTGGGTCGTAATGAGGCCCATTGTCTCCTTTCTCTCATTTTATGTTTCATATGTGTTTTTCCACACACTTGATACATACCAACACTTCAAGGTATGACAAATGTACTTTTGAGCTGTCATCACTTTGTACTGAATACATTTACAGCAGGTAATGAATTACTTTCTATTATATGTCTAATTTGCCCTTTTTGGAACAATAATGATTCCAAGATTTCCTTTACTCACGGCTGTGTCTTTGTGATTTTTTGGCAGGTGAAATTTCTCTATTAGGATTTGTTTGTTTATTATCCTAACCCATTGTCTGATACTAAAAATTCTGCATAAATTCATTGCATTGGTATCAATATGTGGCAGCAGTTTTTTCCTCTTTTGACCTATAAAAGTCTATGGATGCGCCAGCGGCCACCGGTAAGGGATGCAAGTACTTCCCGAGCCTAGGCTCACTCCGGACCACACTTCGCCAGTCAAGATTGTTTGCAGGTTCAAATTTGGCAGTTGCGTGGCTCTGCGGCTTTCAGGGGCCGCGTTGCAGGATTTATTCTGTGGTGGTGTAGTGCATATGGGAAAAATGAGCTAAAACAACATGGCACCGGTGCGTGGGCATTTTTGACATTAACATCCATAACCGCAATGAAAGCTTACGTTTTCGTGGGCTCAGTAAGTAAATGTGCATTTCTGCAGCACAGGCAAGGTCACATAATGATGTCAAATGAACTAACTGTGGAGAATAGTTGCATTGTCCGCTGAAGGATGAGCCAGAATGGGGGTCGGAGTGCTCTGCAGGTGCAGTGATAAGGGGCTGGGAACGAAGGGAGGGAATTTAGGTTTTTCCACTTCTAGCTGGATTTTTCCACTCTGTGCTCCTTTTGCTTGTGGTCTGCTCTTTGGCCGAGGGCAGTCATAACCAAGAGGGGCGGGGAGTCCCCCATAAAGAGAAGAGATATTCCTCATGGGAAGAAGGTTAGAATTTGGACCCCTGGGTGATGCAGTCTCGCTAAGAGGGGGACCCTCCGCTGCAGATCCCGTTGGAACGAGTGATCTCTCAGCCTACCTGCTCTGGGACTAAGCGGTGTTGAGGTGGCCGAGAGGAAGGTGTCTTCTGCAAACATTATAACAGTGATGCATTTTCTTTATGTTTATGTATAAGTGATTATATGTTGTGTGTTAGGTATGTGTGTATATATATATGGTGTGAATAAAGGGCCTATAACGAGCCATTTTATTTTCTTTACAACTGTTGGTTTAAGTGTGATTTCTTGCCAGTCTGAATCCAATAACTTGTTTTGTTGGGGCCTGGGGGAACGTAAATTTGAGATCCCTAAACGTGGCCATGCAAAAGCAAAACATTTTGGCGCTGTGAGCAGGGTCTTTGTGCTGACATTGATGCCAAACAGCTCTGCCAATTTGAGATTTCAAAGTTTTGGACTCATAAAGGCAACAAATTGGGAAAAGAAAGGTGTGTTGTGAGGTATTGACGATAGGGACGTGAAATATCCATCTGGTAAATTGAGTTCCCTATTTAGGAAGAAAGGAAGCTCTGCAGGCGGAGAATGTCCTGACGGGACTATTGCAGGGTGGACTAAGAGTCCGTATGACAAAGTCCCATAGACATGGGTATGTGGTGCAGGTTTGAACGAGACCTGGGACACAAGTATAGGAGAAGCGAGTCCGGCCTCAGTGGTGGGCTGCCTGCAACAGGTGCGGGTGGAAAAAGGAAAAGAGTGTTCAGCTTTAGGTAGGAGGGGCTGGATTCTGTTGCATGCCTTTCGCAAGATGCACCAACAGAATGTGGAACTGCAGGCAAGTGTCCTGAAATTGGAAAAGGAGATGGCTGCTGAGAAACAGATTGCGTTCATGCAGCCGCTCCAAATGAAGTTGTATCATGATAAGGCAGACAAATATCAAGCAGTAGCTGAGCAAGCTGTTGTGAGGGTTGCCTGTTAAAAATATAGAAAGAGACGAGGGAGAGTGAATTCTCTTAAGGTGGCAACTGTAATTGCTTCCGCAGGGTTTTAAGGGACTTCAATTCAGCACTCCAACTAAGTCAATGCCTGGTCTGGGATGCTCAAGGGAAGCCCTTATTTATATATTTTTATGACAAGTTATAATCTGGATGATAAACCCTTGTATAACGCCCCTCTCTTTGAATCCCCCTGACCTCACTGAACCAAGAAGTAGGTTTGTTTTGCAAATTAAAGATTTAGTGGAAAAATTAAACAATATATATATCACACTTTTATAATAAATTAATATTTGATATCACACTTAAGAATATGACAGTGATCAACAATGGATAATATTACAATTGTACGCTTATTTAATTACTTAGGAGTTGGTATAGAGAGGATAAGGTAGCTGAGAATGCTTTTATGGATTCAAGGAAATGCAATGGTGGAAAAGAATGCAGCACAGAAATAACTGAGATGGTTTCAACAAGAGATAATACGATCACTTTTTCTTTTGACAATTCACTCCCCCCATGCAATATAAGGGGATGGAAGGGGAGCACAAAATTTTCAGGAATACAAACACAATGCAATACAAATTTCAATTCTCCCCTAGCAAGCTTAGAGCAACTGGTATGCTTTGAAAACATGCAGAAATATTTTGAATGGGATTTGCAAAGAAGTGAAAACTACCCTAAAATTATTTTAATTCCCTATAGGAGATTCAGGGTAGGTGACAGCTACTTGAATTCATTCAGGTCAACCCTATCAATGATTCATGAGGGATTATCAGGTTGAAAACGAATTTCAGCAATGCAAGCAAGAGCAGCTATATTTTTACAGGTGTAGAAATGAGTCAAATTGAAATTCGCGGCACTTTTTCCTAGTGCATCGAGCGCTATTACAGAAAAACTATAAGGAGTAGAAAGTCGCGTGTTGGAAAGCTTAGATTCTTAGCTTTAAAATGAAAGTTAAATCGTCCCTAGCACATACGGTTCCAAAGATATGAACGATTTAGTGGAGGTAGATTTTCAGAAGTAAAATTAAAGTTTCAGAATGACTGATGCGCTGTGGAAGATTTTGGATCAACAGGATGGACACACAATTCTATGATGCAGTTCTAAATAGGTTAAAATGGTTTGAATCAGATTATTTTAGACTAAGAGATTGGTTCTGGCACAGTTTTCAGGATACTCACTCCTATTCTTGGAAGGAATGGGCCTCCGTCACAGATCTGGTCAACAGGTTTAGCTGCGGTTCTCTCGCCACGGATGGTCTCTGGTACCGGTTCTGCTCACAGCAATCTGGGTCAGCTCTGCTCTGCTGGTCTGGATCTCTGGTTCTGGCAAAAGTTCTTGGCACTGCATACAGCTCTGCTTTCTGGGTGTTTCTGGCACAAGGTTCTAGGCCAGAATCAAACAGCTCGCCCGGCTGTTGAATAGTTTGGTTAGGTTGCTGGATTCTCAGGCCTGCTGAGAAGGATTCAGCTTTTGGACTAGGCCTCTCTGCTCCAAGTTCTGAAATCTGGAGTCTGGTTTTCTAAGTTCTGGTTCTGGAGCCTTCTGGATATTGTCTGGTCCGGCAAAATGCTTCGCAAGAAATCAGTTTGAAGTGGAAAGTGAATGTCCCTTCCTGGGTTTTAGTGGCTCTTTTTATGTCTTTTGAAAGTGGGTGGGGAGGCTGGCTTTCTATGTCCCACCCTCTCATGATCCTGATAGGCTAGAGAATTCTCTGTGCTCTCACTGGGGAACTAAGTAGTGAGTCAGGATGAGTCAGAGTGATGCTATTTTTATGGCTGGCTGAAGTCCCTCCCCTTTGCATTTTCTTAGAAAACGATTTTTTATAACCACACGTGCTTCCCGGATACATAAGTTGTTGAAATTACATGTACACATCACAGATGAATTAAGGTACATTCTTGCCCAACTCTGATCTTCCTAAGAGCTTGGGTTCAGAAATGACAACTTATTTTCGTTTTTGATTGGTTTTCCAATATTGGACTTTTACCCGAATTTACACAGAGGTACACCCCCCTTCTGGGCATATTACAGTAATTTACTAGGTCTCTAGCATAAGCAGAGTGTCTGCAATATTAATAAATAGCGGGGTTCGGTCCCAAAACATCTTACAGAATTGAGTTTAGACTCAAATTGTAGGTACATTTTTCATATTAAGGATCTCCAAATTTTACATTTCTGTCATCTGGTTAGAATTAGTTATCAGTATTCTTATAAAACATATATTTGCCTTCAATTCAATTCACAAAAGTGTCTGGGTCTGCCCCCAGAAACTTGGTGAGTCAGAGATCACATGTCCTTGTTCCAGGCAGAGCACTGTTTACAGATACACATCAAATCAGCATATTCTATTCAATTGAAATAGTCTATTGTGTTGTTTCCTGCAGGCTGCAGGGAAGTCCCCTCCCTCCCAATCAACAGGGCCATGTGATATCCTGGGCTGTTGCTGGGAATGCTAGGTGTTAAGACTTCCCATGAACAGAAGGCCTTTTGAACTGTTAATTGAATCAGGCTGCCTTTTTGTGAGGGCCTGGGAACAGCAGGGGTGAGAATTATCATTAATCAGCAAGCCTTTGAAGTCCCAGCTAGCTCAGGATCCTTTTGCAACTCCTGAAATACAGTTCTCCTATCAGAGTTTAGATCGCTAGCGCCGGTTAGTGTCCAATGTCGGTACTGTACCTATTTTTGGGAGCTGTTTTGAATTAATACATTTCAAAAAGAAAGGATTTTACTTGATAGTATATGATCCTTGCTTGACATGGCATTGATGTGGATCTGCAGTAGAGTAAAGTAGAACACTCAACCAGAGTTGGATTTTTGTTTGGTGGTTTCATGCCCATGATCTTAGCAATTTTTTACATTAATAAAAACAGATTTTGAACAGAACCATCTTTCTTTGCACTGGTGGGTGGCAGGTCAGGCGACCATTTTGGTGTGCGCAAAACTGCACGGTTTTCCTGTATTCTGGCTCAAATGTGGGCTTTTCCGCCATCTTGGATTTTCTAAGCCCACAGCACCAAATGTTGTAGCATAATGATTCAAACGTGGGTCAAGACACCTGACAAGCCCCCCCGCCCGACTGCACTTTGATTTCGAGTCGAGGGGGAGTCGGGTGCAAAGGATGTTTTGATCCACGTGCTGGGATGTCCGCATCATCTTCTTCTGATTCCACAGATGGCACAGTTCAGCATCTTTTCCTCCATCAGGGTGGATCGATCGGTTCTCCTCGCCGGTCCTGATGGGAGTTTTGGCCGGTACCCCGGGCCCCTGGGATCTTTGCTCTCGGTCCCCGGGTCGTCCTCCTTGGTCAGTCTCTATGGTTTCATCTCTCCTAGGATGACAAAGCAAAGCGGCAATACCTAATCGTAGACATTTCTCCCCCACTATTGATATAGTGGGGCGGCATATACATTTTATAAATCAAGAGACATTTACATTCTTATTTTAAAAACAAGATATAATCAGGAGACATTTGCATTCTGTTACTATATTTTTGATATGTGGAATATCTTAGGATTGGAGTTTTTATCGATCTGGGGCGGCCCCCTCTGGGATTCCAGAGGGTTCCTCCAGTTGTTGCAGAGTGTGCCTGGGATGGCAACACTTTAGCTGATTAATGTGGACCCACTTATCTTGCCCCTCTGCCGAACTACCTTTGGGGATGCGGATCTTGTAGGTGACTGGGGAGATCGTGTCTACAATTTCAAAAGGTCCCTTCCATGTAGGCAGAAATTGTGGCTGTTTGGCCTGGTTCCTTTGGAAATTGTATAGATAGACCCGGTCTCCCACATTGTATTCTTTCATGGTAGTCTTCAGGTCATAGTGAGTTTTCATACTCTCGGCGGATCTTTCTAAATTCTGCTGAGCATAGGCAAAAGCATGTTGGAGGTGTTTCCTTAAATTCTCAACGTATTTGTGAGTTGTGGAGGCATTTATTAATGTCTGCTCTTGGGTCCTGTAGAGCAAATGCTGGGGAAGCACCATCTTGCGTCCAGTCATCAGCTGAAACAGTGACATTTTAGTACCTTTTTTGGACAGAGTTCAGTAGGGAGTTTTGGGAATCTGAAAGAAAAAGTTGGCAATTAGATATTGATGCAGTTTTGGGTTCCCCTGGTTCCGGTTCTGGGCCGCCCCCCTTTTTTGGAGGCAGTCACCAGGATGGGTTTGAAACAGGGGTTTTCGGTATTGTTGGTTCTGGGATAGAATGATGGGCGGCGACAGCTCAATCCCCACATCTACCCAGTCTATGGATGTGGTTTTGGGTTCCCCTGGTCTGGTTCTGGGCCGCCCCCCCTTTTTGGAGGCAGTCACCAGGATGGGTTTGAACCAGGGGTTTTCGGTATTGTTGGTTCTGGGATAGAATGATGGGCGGCGACAGCTCAATCCCCACCTCTACCCAGTCTGGATTGGAATCCCTTGGGACCCATTTTTCCTTGGGAGGAGTTCCCCCATCTCTGAAGGAGAAGATCCTTTTCCCAGGATCCTCTGAGGATCCCTCTCCCTCAAATTGGAAGACCTGTACCTCCTCCACAAAATGGGTCTGTTTGGGTCCTTTGTTTCTCCTACCTCCTCTCTGCTCCTTGGGTGGCAGACTTTCAGGGGTAGGAGATTTTGTTTCTGGTTCCTGGGTTTCCAGGGGCTGTTTACAAGTGGGGAACGAAGCTTCCTCCATGGCTTTACACACCCCTTTCCCTTGTGCCTCCTCCCTGGGAACCGGTGGGTTATCGGGGTGCGGCCCCCGTCATTGTTCTGGAGCACCAGGCCCAGAGTTTGGGGCATTCTGCGCCGGCATGCTCGTCTGAGGGTTCTGTTGAGCCCTCAGCATGTGACCTAGATCCCATGCCATATTTTGGACCTGGCGCTCTAACTGGGAAACCCGTTCAGGCTGATACGGGGTTCTATTTTCTCCCCATGGGCTGATCCCGCGAAGGGTAGCTATCCCTTCTCTGGTAGTACACCGGGTTGGGAAGATTTGGGTTCCCCTCCACCCTTGGCCTCCCCTCTCCCAGAGTAGGTTGTCTGGGCTCAGGGAATTGGGGAAAGAAGGATGCAAGATTTTGGGGCTGGAAATTGGGTGGATACCTGGGAAAAAAGTTCTGCCCAGGATTTGGTGAATTTCTGCCCTTCTGTGGGAAGTTAGGAGGGAAGTTCCTTGGGTTGGGTGCCTGGTTGGATCCCCCCCCTTGGGCTGGAGGAGTCCACACATACCCCAGGATGGGTCGGTTTCCCTTGTAGCGGGGACTTACATAGTCAGGGGAGCGAGGGACCCCATTTGTGGGACTACCTTCTTGACTCCCTGTCTGTGACTGGCCCAAGGGCCTTCTGGGCTGAGAATTATTCAGTGCAGGCAGGTTTTTAGTCCCCCCCATCTCCAAATAAAAAAGGGGGGAAACCTTTACCTCTGCCACCTTGGCAGCAGCAGGGGTGCTGGTCGATTTGGGGCTTTTCTGAGTATTATTTTTATTTTCTATGGGCTTCTGCACCTCATAGATCCGGGTAGCCTGTTCAATGACCCAGTCTAGTGACCTTTTCTCGTGAATATCTCTCACTAGCTGGGTCATTATGTATTTGTGTAAGGCATGGAAAAACGTATTTACAAACTCTTTGCTGTCCGTGCGCACCATTCTGGTAGTCTGCGCAAAGGCACGCTTCAATTCCTGCACAAATTCTTGTGGGGCCTGATCCTCCCCACATTGCAAATTGTAGGCTGCCTTGCGAGCCTCTTGGGGATTTCTGTGAACAGAAAAATGTTTCAAGATGGCCACCCTATATGTGGACCATCTTGAATGGTTTTGGTCCTCCAGCCCCGCAAAGAAACTGGAGTATTCTGGGGAGAATGTCCATTTGACATACTGAATGAAGCTACTGCTGTCCTTCAAATGGAAGGTCTCCATCATTTGCTCATAAAGCTCCCAAGTGTTCCCAAACAGAATACTTGGCGTTCTTGTGATAAGGGGTGATGACACTACTTATTGCCTTAATCTGTTTTAAGGGGTACTTAAGCAAGACCCTTTTTGCCTAATTGGCCTTTTTGGTTCGGTAACCCTGGTCCATTCATCCTCTGACTCAGAAGCACTGCTCCCAGAGGTGCCCGCCTGATCTTCCAGGTTTCCCCGGATTCTTCAAGCCTGGGAATGGCTGGCAGAATGTGGGGACCTGGTCTCCTGTGTCCTGTGACGCTCAGAGGAGTCTTCAGATCCCTCCTTGCTGCCAGGATTTGATGGGTACCCCCCACTGACCTAACTGGGCAGAGGTTTTCAGGATGCCCTTAGTGGGCCTACTCTCCTGGGGTTCCCCACTAAATTGCACTGTACTTAGGTGCCCATACCCGGATGTCCGCCCATCCATTCCTGGGTGGTACTGGCCTATGAGCCCCATACTTTTGGCTAGATAGTAATCTGCCTTCCCCATGGCCCTGGGCTCATGTGCACCAGGGAACATGGGGTGGCAGAGTCCAGGGACCGGGAGGGATGAAGGCCTCTGGTACTAGGGCCCCTGAGGTTATGCTCAGGTGTTTCCCTTTCCCAGCGAACCTCATGTCTATCAGCCCCTGCTCCCTTTTGCAATGCAAGAGCCTGTGCTTTCAGTTCCTCAGTTAAAGCCTTACTAGACTCTATCAGTCTCTCCTGCATGGCTACCTGTTGCTGGAGCCTATCATTGTCCTGGCAGAGAGCCTCATTCTCTCTCTGTGCCTCCTGGTTGGTCCTGGAGTACTGGGACAGTCTTTGCTGCAGGAGGGTTACCTCCTGAGTCCCATCCCTACTGGCCTGTTCCTTTCTTGCCAGAGCATCTTCCACCCTCCTGGTGTGCTCTAACAAGTTCTGATGCTCTTTTTGGAGGTCACCCAGTCCCTGGAGGGCCAGGTGATTTTCTTCAATTTTTTCTTTTAATTGGCAGACTTCCAGGCCTAAGGTGTCCCTTTCCTGACTAAGAGCCTGCATCTGTGCCGCCAGGTCGTCCCTCTGCCTTTTAAGGGCCCCAGCTTTCTGGCGCTCTTCTTCAAATTCTGTCTGGGTATCCAGGTCATTCAGAATCAGTTTGTTGCTCTCTGCCTCCTCCCTATCTAGATGACTTTGCAGGGTGGCTACCTGCTCTGTGCATGCCCTGTTGAAGTCTAGTTGTTGCTCCAGCTTGTTCTGGCTTTGCAGTAGGGAGTCCAGACCTTCTTGGTACACCTTCTGCAAGGCCAGAAATCTGGTATCCTTGTCTGTCTTTTCCTGTTGCAGTATATCCATGTCCTCTTTTATTTTAATGATATACTGCCTACTATCATTTTCTGACTCCTGGCTCCTCTGCAGCCTCTGCTCGGAAGAGACCAGGTCAGATTGGACCTTCTCTAATGCCATCTGTTTCCTATTCGCCAGATCTTGGCCTTCAGCACATTTGTCCTGTATGGCTCCCACATATAAATATAAATATGCTGCTACCCTGGCAATCTTGTTGTGCTCATCCTTGGCCTTAGGGTCCATATATAGTTCACTCAGGGTCACATTTAAGGGACCCTGATCGCTCCATATATCTGACCCAGTTACAGTGACATGTTGCGCGATTGCCTGCAACCACACATTTCGGTCCTGTTCAGTCCACTCACCTCTCACAAATAGTTTATGTAAGAGGTGCTCTCTAGCTATTTTGATATCTACCAAGGTCGTCATTCTGGAAATTGATTTCCTTCCTGATTTACAGAAGTTTGTATTTTCTTTTGCAAAACAGGCCGTCTCCTTAGAGCGTTCCTTTGAGGAGTGTTTTTACAGCGTACCACAGCGTGGTGATCCAACAGGATGTATGTATCCTATCAGTTAGCACAATGTATCAAGCTGTAGAAGTGGTAGATCTAATCCAGATGTCCCGGCTCGAGCCCCCACTCTGTTAAGGGACTTCAATTCAGCACTCCAACTAAGTCAATGCCTGGTCTGGGATGCCCAAGGGAAGCCCTTATTTATATATTTTTATGACAAGTTATAATCCGGATGATAAACCCTTGTATAACGCCCCTCTCTTTGAATCCCCCTGAACTCACTGAGCCAAGAAGTAGGTTTGTTTTGCAAATTAAAGATTTATTGGAAAAATGAAACAATATATATATCACACTTTTATAATAAATGAATATTTGATATCACACTTAAGAATATGACAGTGATCAACAATGGATAATATTACAATTGTACGCTTATTTAATTACTTAGGAGCTGGTATAGAGAGGATAAGGTAGCTGAGAATGCTTTTATGGATTCAAGGAAATGCAATGGTGGAAAAGAATGCAGCACAGAAATAACTGAGATGGTTTCAACAAGAGATAATACGATCACTTTTTCTTTTGACAATTCACTCCCCCCCTATGCAATATAAGGAGATGGAAGGAGAGCACACAATTTTCAGGAATACAAACACAATGCAATGCAAATTTCAGTTCTCCCCTAGCAAGCTTAGAGCAACCGGTATGCTTTGAAAACATGCAGAAATATTTTGAATGGGATTTGCAAAGAAGTGAAAACTATGCTAAAATTATTTTAATTCCCTATAGGAGATTCAGGGTACGTGACAGCTACTTGAATTAGTTCAGGTCAACCCTAGCAATGATTATTGAGGGATTTTCTGGTTGAAAACGAATTTCAGCAATGCAAGCAAGAGCAGCTATATTTTTACAGGTGTAGAAATGAGTCAAATTGTAATTCGCTGCACTTTTTCCGAGTGTGTCGAGCGCGATTACAGAAAAACTATAAGGAGTTGTTGGAAAGCTTAGATTCTTAGCTTTAAAATGAAAGTAAAATCTCGTTCGTAGCACATACGGTTCCAAAGATACGGACGATTTAGTGGAGGTAGATTTTCAGAAGTAAAATTAAAGTTTCAGAATGACTGATGCGCTGTGGAAGATTTTGGATCAACAGAATGGACACACAATTCTATGATGCAGTTCTAAATAGGTTAAAAAGGTTTGAATCAGATTATTTTAGACTAAGAGATTGGTTCTGGCACAGTTTTCAGGATACTCACTCCTATTCTTGGAAGGAATGGGCCTCCGTCACAGATCTGGTCAACAGGTTTAGCTGCGGTTCTCTCGCCACGGACGGTCTCTGGTACCTGTTCTGCTCACAGTGATCTGGGTCAGCTCTGCTCTGCTGGTCTAGATCACTGGTTCTGGCAAAAGTTCTTGGCCCTGCATACAGCTCTGCTTTCTGGGTCTTTCTGGCACAAGGTTCTAGGCCAGAATCAAACAGCTCACCCGGCTGTTGAATAGTTTGGTTAGGTTGCTGGATTCTCAGGCCTGCTGAGAAGGATTCAGCTTTTGGTCTAGGCCTCTCTGTTGCAAGTTCTGAAATCTGGAGTCTGATTTTCTAAGTTCTGGTTCTGGAGTCTTCTGGATATTGTCTGGTCCAGCAAAATGTTTTGCAAGAAATCAGTTTGAAGTGGAAAGTGAATGTCCCTTCCTGGGTCTTAGTGGCTCTTTTTATGTCTTTTGAAAGTGGGTGGGGAGGCTGACTTTCTATGCCCCACCCTCTCATGATCCTGATAGGCTAGAGAATTCTCTGTGCTCTCACTGGGGAACTAAGTAGTGAGTCAGGATGAGTCAGAGTGATGCTATTTTTATGGCTGGCTGAAGTCCCTCCCCTTTGCATTTACTTAGAAAAACGATGTTTCATAACCACACGTGCTTCCCAGATACATAAGTTGCTGAAATTACATGCACACATCACAGATGAATTAAGGTACATTCTTGCCCAACTCTGATCTTCCTAAGAGCTTGGGTTCAGAAATGACAACTTATTTTCGTTTTTGATTGGTTTTCCAATATTGGACTTTTACCCGAATTTACACAGAGGTACACCCCCCTTCTGGGCATATTACAGTAATTTACTAGGTCTCTAGCATAAGCACAGTGTCTGCAATATTAATAAATAGCGAGGTTTGGTCCCAAAACATTGTACGAAATTGAGTTTAGACTCAAATTTTTTCATATTAAGGATCTCCAAATTGTACATTTCTGTCATCTGGTTACAATTAGTTATCAGTATTCTTATAAAACATATATTTGGCTTCAATTCAATTCACAAAAGTGTCTGGGTCCGCCCACAGAAACTTGGTGAGTCAGAGAGCACATGTCCTACCTTCCAGGCAGATCACTGTTTACAGATACACATCAAATCAGCATATACTATTCAATTGAGTCTATTGTGTTGTTTCCTGCAGGTTGCAGGAAAGTCCCCTCCGTCCCAATCAACAGGGCCATGTGATAACCTGGGCTGTTGCTGGGAATGCTACATGTTAAGACTTCCAATGAACAGAAGGCACCTTGAACTGTTAATTGAATCAGGCTGCCTTTTTGTGAGGGCCTGGGAACAGCAGGGGTTGAGAATTCTCATTAATCAGCAAACCTTTGAAGTCCCAGCTAGCTCAGGATCCTTTTACAACTCCTGAAATGCAGTTCTCCTATCAGAGTTTAGATCGCTAGTGCCGGTTAGTGTCCAATGGCGGTACTGTGCCTATTTTTGGGAGCTGTCTTGAATTAATGCATTTCAAAAAGAAAGGATTTTACTTGATAGTATATGATCCTTGCTTGACATGGCATTGATGTAGATCTGCAGTAGAGTAAAGTAGAACACTCAACCAGAGTTGGATTTTTGTTTGGTAGTTTCATGCCCATGATCTTAGCAATTTTTGACATTAATAAAAACAGATTTTGAACAGAACCATCTTTCTTTGCACTGGTGGGTGGCAGGTCAGGTGACCATTTTGGTGTGCGCAAAACTGCACGGTTTTCCTGGATTCTTGCGCAAATGCAGGCTTTTCCGCCATGTTGGATTTTCTAAGCCCACAGCACCAAATGTTGTAGCATAATGATTCAAACGTGGGTCAAGACACCTGACAAGGGGTGGATTGGAACCCCGAAACGTGGGATGGAGATGTATTTGACAGTACGAGTGCAGAGAGTGGTTCAGAGCCAGAGGATATGCCCAGGCTGGAATCTAGCCGCAAGGAGGTAACTGCTAAACCAGTGATACATAGGCAAATGGATCCTAATCAGAATAATCCCAGAGCAGGGATGGTGGATCTGACGGTACTCGAGGGTTATTCTCAGCAGGAGATTGGAGAAATCATTAGCCGATTGAAACAGAGGGCTGGTGAACCCTTGTTAACCTGGATGGTCAGGTTATTTGATGGAGAGGCAGCGGGTCTCTGTGTAGATGCAACAGACTCTGCCAGGTTTTTGCCCTTGACGCAGGAAACCCAGGTGCATGAAATGTTACGGGTAGGTCCCCCTCAGGAGGACGATGGGGGAGAGGTGCAAATGTCTTTTTTTACATCTAGCAGCCCAAGGGTGTAATCCTAAGTATCTGCTCACCTTGGATTGGCCGAGCGAGGAAAGAAAGTGGTACACATTGACAGAGGCCATACAACCAGTGAGGGAATATGCCATGAAAGAGGCAATTCATTTAGACACTCCTCAACACATGGGAATTGTAGCATTTTCTGTTTCAACTTAGCAGGTGATCTGAATTCCCAGTGTATATTAACCAAAGATAAGATCTCACGTAAAACTAAACCTATAAGAAATAATGGCTACGTTTGGCTACAATTTATGAGGGATCAGGACCTCTGTATGCTTAATGGAAATGTAGAGGGGGATCTCTCGGGTGGCCCCACTTGACATGGGGGGGGGTGGCATTCTCAGCTTTTGATTATTTCTTTGTATCTAGGACCATATTCAATAGATGCCTAAAATTGATAATCTGTGATGGGAACACTGATGACCACGATATGTTGATAGTGTAATTGGCACAAGAGGCTGCATATGTATCACCTTCTTACACTTGTGCTCTGTATTCAAACCCTGCTGGTAATTGCTTAAGCAAATTTGACAGAGGGGGTCTGACTTTGACCAATAATCTAAATGAACTAGTTAAACAATTGTCTGATAATCAAATCTCGTGCAGGTGTGAGCCATCTACTTTCTTCCCTTTTCTCTGGGATCTGAGTCCCCAAATTAATCCGTTTAAAAAGAGACCTATGGTACATAATCATTCCTATGATGCCCTAATTCAAGAACAGAAGAAGATCAAGCGTCAACAAAGGGTCAGCTTAAAACAGCTGGGGCATTGATTAAAATATCCTGGAGTGTCATCTTAGAGATCTGAATAATAAATATAGGAATTGGATTCGCTCACATAGGCACCTTATGTGTCAGCAGGATGGCGAAAAGATGTTAAGAGCCGTACTCTCAGGAAACTCCAGACATTTTTGGACTTTAGTGGGTTCACTGAATGATCCTTTTACCAACGACCAGGCAGGCATATTGCAGGAACAGGTTTGGGTTAATCACTTCTCCGAGGTGTATGGTCCCTCAGACATTCTGGTCCCTAAGACGGATCTGAAATGTATGTGGTCGCTGTCTTTTTCCTGCGAGGAGATTGAACATTTAATTATGAAATCTTCTACCTCCAGAGCTGCTGGTCCAAATGGTCTGAGCAACACGATCTTAAAACTGAACCCGGGACTCTGGGCTACAGTGTTAAAAGCTCTTTTTGACAACATAATACTGTCAAAGGAAATACCTGAGTCTTGGAGGTCGTCCGTTGTAATCCCCATCTGTAAAAGGGGGGACCGTCTAGCAGCTTCAAATTATCAACCAATTTCCCTGCTAGATGCAGATAGTAAAATCTTTGTGGTATTAATTTGGGAGAGTTGGAGAGCTGGGCCAAATCTAAAGGCCTTATTCCCAAACAACAAACCGGATTTAGAAGGGGACTTTCAACAACTCTCAGTGGACTGGTTCTCAGTTGTATTAGTGTGCCCTCCCTTGTGAAAGGCGGTTCCCCTCCTTTTGGAGCCTGGATAAATCTGTCCCAGGCATTTGACACTATCAACAGAAATCTTCTTTGGAAGAAATTGAACACCTGGGGCTCTGTGCCCAATCTCTTGTCTATCCTGATCAAACTCCACCAAAACTCAACAATGCAAGTTAGGATATCTAGGTCAGGCGCATTGTCGGGTCCAAGAAAGATTGAACGTGAAGTTCGACAGGGCTGTCTGATCGCCCCTTTTCTGTTTATTCTCTTCATGTCAAACCTAGGTCTACGGCTGCAAGATAAAGGCTTAGTCACCCCAAAAATTGGAGACCTCTAGAACAAACTGGTTGGCGCATGCCGACAACGTAGTGGTTTTGGACCACACACAAGTGGGGTTGCAACGTTTACTGTCCGCCTTGGTAGATTACGCTAAATGTAATGATCTTAAAATTAATTCCAGTAAATCTAAGGTGCTGATCTTTAAACATCCTAAGAAGATCTTAAAATGCATATATCTGGGTCCTGCACAAGCGTCCAATAGATATAGTCCCTGAGGTAACCTATCTGGGGACTGTTATTAAAGCATTTCTGACTTTGGGCCATCTTCTTGCAGCCAATCACCATAAGGTCCTCAATCTGGGGTCTCAGATGAAAAGAATTCATCTAAAATGTTGTAAGTTTTCGATCCAACCGCTGGTAAGGTTTCATATAGGAACAAAATTGAAGCTAAAAAGATTTGGAAATTGAAGCTGGAAAAGATTGTCGAACCTGCCAAACTGTGTACCCATTGTATGGCTAAGATTCGAGCTATGACTAATCTCTCTTAGGGCTATGATGGAGTAGAGATGGGTTTCTGCCCTGAGATTGATTTCAGAACCGCTAAAGGGAACATTATATGAGGATGTGGCACTGTTAATTCAAGAAGAGGTTCTGAATGATCTTAGTTTTAAGTGTCAGGAGATCTGAGTCAACTCAAATGTTTCGTTGGAACGCCTCATTCAAAATCCAGGTAAAGCCAAACATTCCCTGAAACAAATGGATTGGATTCGGACAATCGACCAAATGAGGCTAGCTAAGTTGTCGCCCTCACATACACGTACTGATAAACCCAGGTCCCTGATACCCCGTTATTTAAGTAAATCATCCAATCCAGCCATTAGATCAGATTTTCTAAGGTTTAGATTAAATCTGCTTCCCACGCTGGAAATCGTGTCCACGAGAAATAAGGGGAAGTATCCAACAACAGCTTGTGGCAAATGTGAGGAAACTCAATCGCTCTATCACCTACTATCAAAATGGCCAGGAACCTTGGCATTGAGAGTTGCAAGATTTGGAAAATTTGTTCATGATGTAAGATGGTTGAATTCAGACATTTTTTGGGATAGATTATCACGGGAAGTACCCGGAAGTGCCCCTTTGCCCCTTCGCCTCGTCGCTGAGGCATTGTAGAGCACTTTGCCGTATTATTGTTTAATTTTGGGGAGAGAGTGGATCTAAAATTTTTCATTTTTTAAGTAAAAAAAAAAGAAAAGAGAAAGGGAACAAACAAGGGATATGTTTCCAACACTCAAGACCGGCATGCCTCTCTGTCTTGCTCCAGTGCCTCTGCACACGAGTACTGTCCCTCCGCCTCAGGCCTCGACTAATGTGTACTCAACACCAGTTGGTGGGTCGGGCAGTGCCTGTGGGATCGGGAAAGCTGATATTCGCTTTTTTTGCAATGGCTCCCTATCAGCTCATCGAGCCAGAAAGCTTTTGAATGACACCCCTGTGCACAATGCTTCGTCTGCTGTGGGCGGCAGGTTATCCACTGCTAAACCTGACCAGATACCTTCGAATGGGATGTTTCCTGTATTTAATATGGTGAACCGGGCTGTTTCTCTTCGACCCGGGCATTTACATGTAGATAATCTGTCCTTAACTGATACTGCAATTTTAGACACATTGCAAATTGCTGATTCAAACCTGAATTGTGTGAGTCATCCGGTACATGCTGTGAGTGATGTAGCTATTATTTATTTGGATCCGGATGATTCTGTGTTCTCTGACAAATGTTTGCCTGAAAATCTTTCCTGTTCACCAGTGATGTTTTCTGAGGACTCATATATATATATATCCTCTAGGTCGGTTAGTGTGTCTAGGCACTCACAGCAAAAGAGTTCTCATAGTGTGTCGAGGCACTCACAGCTAAATAGTTCTCATAGGCACTCCTTTGGCACAAATACAACTTTCCACAGACACAACATCGATGCTCAAGCAGATGTGAATTAGTGGCCATGAACTCGGCCCTCCAAACTCTGGGTAACTTATATAATGTATTGGATTGTAAGTTCTTCGCTCAGGAGAACAAATTAAACACAATTTTATCTTTATAAAGGGAGGGGATGTATTTGGATAAGAAATCTTTGATGTCATCTGACCCCCTAATATCTTGTAAAAGTTTTGTATCCTCGGTCGCTTGTCAAACCCAGTGTGATTACACTGTACAGTCTCCTTCTTGCCTGGTGTTTGCTAATGCAACAAGTGCTGTGACGAAATCCCTTCCATGTATTAAATCAATTATATATGATCACTCAAATGAGTGCCCTACAACTTCCGTGGCACTAGAGCCGTGCCCTGATGATTCTATGTTGCCTGCCTCCTTGAGCGAAACTAAGAAGATATATTCAATGTTTGTCCCTCTTAGGGATGTGTGAGCCTTTGCTTAAACCTCCATTGAAACCATTACCTACTAAGACGACTCAAAGTGGTGCGAAAAATATAAAAACAAACGCGCCCATGCTTACGAAAAATAAACCCTCTCTGAAGCATGGTGGAAAGGCTGTCGCCAAACAATTTTTCAAGGCGATTTCTTTACCAAGGAAAAATTAAATCCTAGCCTCGTCAGCTATAAAAAAGAAATACATTCTTATGAATCAAGCTAAGCAAAAAAAAAAGATGAGCCTATGAAATTCTGCCCTGCGCAGGCGCTATCTTATCCTCCGCTAGATGAGTTAGTACATGAGATTTCACAACCAGTGGAATCCGCCCTTTTGACCAGTAACGTGGGTGAGCTTAAAAAAAAGGAAACTGGAATGAAAAATGGAAATTAAAAAAAGGGTATTGATTCTGATGTAGGACTTGCTAGGGAGCAGTCAGCGGATGTATTGAGACATAGAGTGGAAATCCGGAGGGCGGTGGATGCATACATGGTTGGCTATGCTCAGCCGAATTTGTACTCTCGGGTAAATTCTATACCTCATCTTTTGAATATTAATGCATGTGTCAAGCCTTTTGATATAAACCGCTCTGTAAATACCGAGCTTGTCCCCTGCTCTATTCCTTCCCAAACCTCAGTCTTCCAATTTGATTGCCCATTCTCAGGTGAACCGGATTGTGAGCTGTGATGGTGAATCTGGTGCCCTTCAGGCTTCTTCTGTGGTCTCTTTATCCTTGTGTGAGAACCAGAAGCTCCTCGATCCCCCAAGTGTACCTATCCAGCTCACAGATGCTATGTTATCCTTGGTAGGAAAGGTTTTGGAAAATCTGCAAATGACCAACATCCTGAATGAAATGCCAGCTAATGCCCGTGTTGCAAGTAAAAATGAAACAATGGGGAGAAGTAAGAGTGTGAGGAAGCGCCTGGCTCTGTGTTCTTTAACATTAAGGTGCAGGATGCCTCTGTGTACCCAATACGATTTGAATCGTAGAGCGGTGATGGCAATATTCTCCGACATTCAGATGTTGGAGGATATTGTGACCTCAGACTTGACATTGGTTGAATTTATTGACAAATCTAATTTGAACAATGTACAATTGTGGATGCAGTCGAGGGTGATTCAAAATGTGATCTGGCAAGCTAAAGGGTTTTCGTATAATTTAGGTTTCATTTTAAGCTCTGAGGATGTTGGGTCCACTGCATTGCCCGGTGAGTCGGCTCTAGTGACTATTTCTAAGGCTAAATCTCTAGAAAGTAGGGACGCAAATAGTGTGGATTCATTGTCTAGGTCATGTGTTTGTGAATGCTCCTCAAAAAAGAAGTAACTAGGCTTTGCTCCCACTCAACAAATAATTTCACTCTTGAGTTGGAATTCAAGAGGTCATAAACATCTTGTAAATAACGACCAAAACAACCTGAACCAAGTTGATATAGTGCTTTTACAAGAGACAAGAGACCTGGTTGACTCTTCCTCCATTTTGGGCTGGTCATGAGGTCCATCTTAATCCTGCTTTGAAGGCGCAGCTAGGTAGGCCTGCTTCTGGTCTACTGATAGCAGTAAAAACTAAGTCTGGGCTGTCTTCCACTTTCTAGGCTGCTCCTAACCAGTTTATGTTGTTGATTAAAGTTAGGGTTTCTGGGGTCGCTTATGCAATTTTTAATATATATTCAAATACCGCAAGTATTACCGATGAGTGTTTTTTCAGGGATTTCAACTCCCTATTGGATATGATATTTCAAGATCAGAGCATTGTGTATTTCATTTTGGCTGGTGACCTAAACTTAGATTATTTTTAGAAAAAGGGGAAGCCCCCCAGTGAGAGGCTTTTGCGTTGGAATGGTTTGGTAAAGCACAGAAATCTATTTCTTTTGAATGGTGCATTCTCTTCTGACATACCACCTGCTCCAACATGGCATAAAGGCAATTCTTCCTCGACTATTGACTACATCTATGTTAACTCAGCATTGTGGTCCATAATGCAAACCTTTCAAGTTAATGTCAATGAGATGAGCAATCACAATATGTTATGTGCCAAATGGTGTGTTCAAGGAGATTGTAAACCCCTGCAACCAATCTCGCAGCATGGCTGTCTGGTGGTAAATTCGGGTGGCAACCGGTTATGATGGACAGAGGATGCTTTGATACATTTCAATAAGCTAATACCCCAACCAAATGTGATTTATGACAATACAAATACCAATATGGGATTGATTTACAGTAACACAATTCAAGCATTTAGTAAATGTAAAATATTTACTCGGCATCAGAAGAGTCATCTACACACCTTTGACAAATTAGTTTATACTAGAAAAAAGCAATATTGAGCAGAGCTTAGAAGGCTCTCAAAGCTTCCTCTCTCCACTAGAGTGGTTCTCAACCTTAAAATTCATACAGCCCATAAAAACTGGTTGAAGGGTTACAGGTCTGTTCTCTACCAGAGAGACAGCGCTGACATGTTGAAACTCTTGGCAGGGAAAAACATTGCAAAAATGTGGACTGTGATGAATTAAGCACTTAGAGTTCATCAATTGGATCTGCAAATTAATTTAGTTGAAACGCAGCGGTGGGTCGAATATTTTGAACATCTATATTCTTCCCCATCGAGTTCTGAGGCCCCTCAAGTACAAACACCACTAGAGGAGTTTCATCTCCGCTTTGAACGAAGTGTGATCTTAGCATTAATTAAAACTGCAAGTAATTCACAAGCTGTTGGTCCTGATGGCATATCAAACCATGTTATGAATTCTCATCCGGAAATATGGGCGTCTATATTATATAACATTTTCACTGCGGTAAACCGGGAACAAAAATTGCCAGAAACCTGGACCCAATAAATAACAGTCCCAATATACAAGAAAGGTGACCGTCAATCACCAGAGAGATACCGGCCAATATCTCTATTGGATGCCCCGGGAAAATATTTTGCAGGATGCTTTTGAGTGATTTAAATACATGGGCTGATGCTAACAATTTGAAAGATTCTCTCCAAGTGGGCTTTGTAAAGGGCCTGGGTACAATACCAAACATACTTACACTGACTATGATACAGTCACAACAAGCGGTTTGTGGTCAATCATTATTTTTAAGTTTTATTGACGTTAAAGCTGCATTTGATTCGGTAGATAGATCATTATTATTTGAGAAATTTTGTGAACACCATTGCCCCCAATCATTATTGGCTCTAATAATATAACTTCATACCAATACTTCGATGCGTGTGCAAACCAATCTGAATGGAACATTGTCTCCAACAATAGTGACTCATAGAGAATTGAAGCAAGGCTGTGCCTTAGCCTCATTCCTGTTCAATTTCTTTATTTTTGACATTGGAAAGTCATTTAGGAATTGTCTAGCTGACCCTCCACGAGTGGGTGTTCAAAGAATCTCATATTTATTATATGCGGATGATTTGATACTATTGTCTCAAACAGCGAGAGGGCTCCAGAACATGCTTGATCAAGTGGGGCATTATGCCCTGGAACACCATTTAATTATTAATACTCAGAAAACCCAAACTATGGTTTGCAATAATAGTCATTTGTCTCGAAAATATAAATTCACTTGGCAATTACAACATTGTGACCTTCTCAATGTGCTGCAATACAGATACTTAGGCACAATAATACATCATAGGGTAACGTTAAGACAATTCACCTGTGAGATTACAATAAAACTACAATCCTTAATATCACAATCGAAAATTCTCTTGGCCAAGTTTGGGAAGTTCTCCTTAAAACATACCGTGACTTTCTATCAAATGAAAGTCATTCCAATCATTCTGTATGGCATAGAAGTTTCACTACCTCGAGACCGTATGTTCTGGGACGCTATCAAGTCCAAATATTAGAAAACATTATTGAATTTACCTCACAGCACACCAATAGCGATGCTGCAATATGAACTGGGTCTTTTGTGCGCTTTTACGTAAAATGTTGGAGGGGCAAAAAAAATCATCCATTATTAAATGTATAGCACCCAAATTAATTTCATCTAAGAAAATCTTCGCAATCAAGTGGCGAAGTCATGTACTGAATGCCGCTGCTGATGCTGTTGTAATGATTGACCTCCTTTTAAATAACCCTGATCGAGCAAAGGTAAACATTTCCCAAAATGATTGTATGGCTACTTTGCTAAAATTTTCCAAATGTAAGGATTTTAGTACTCACTTGTTTGGCTCTAAAAGGTATGGAGTCTTGGCTGACTGCCTAAAAAACTGCGCCCTTCTCAATATATTCGGAGAAAGTTTTTGAGATTCAGGTTAAATCAGTGGATCACCAGGGACATACTGTGCAGAAGGAAGAGGATTGCGTTGAATTTGAACTTCTGCCGCTATTGTCTAAATGTCAATCAAAGAGAGACATTGCAGCATCTTCTAGTTGATTGCACTGCCTTGAACGATGTGAGAAGGAGATGTTTTCAAGATGGTTGTGCAAGATTATTTGAACAGTGATCAATTGTGGCATCTTCTATTTTCAAATCCAAGAGTTGCTATACAAATTGCGATAGTACAGTTTTTCGATATGATATTACCAGCCGTAGAAAATTAGAGTATTTTTTTTTGAAAATAGCAAAATTTGTATAGCTTGTGTAGAATTGATTCTGGATTATGTTCTTTTTGTCTTTTCTTTTTCCTCTTGGTCTCTATTTTGTGTTTGCTTTAGAAATTATAATGTATGATGGCTAATGAATAATGTTTTATGTAAATTGTATAAGAAATAAGTAATTTGAAAAGTTGTATTCCAACTAACCAAATTTAATTTTTAAAAAAAAATTCAAAAAAGATTATTATCCGGCAACCACATTTTTCTGACTTTTGAAGTCGTTGCAGTTTTAAAAGTTTTAGTTCTGGGGGCTAAGGATTAGCTCAATTTCACCACTTTATGATTCTGAATAGTTGAAGTCTTTTCAGTGTATCTGTTCACGATTTGTGGAAATTTTATAATGTATTTTGTTTGTATTTTTAGTATGAATGATGTTTCCATGTATTATTTAGTTTTGCTTTGTTATTTTCCTTTTTTTTTGTTCCATGGAATTTTTTATATCTTAAGTATTAAAAGTCATATCATACATTTGTGTTTTTGTTTTTATATTTGATTAGGGCTATGACACTAAAAATAAAAATAAAATAAAAAAAGAGGCCGAGACACGCAGCTCAGAGGCTGCCACAATCCCTGGAAGCAACAGAGGGAAGCTGAGAAGGCCCGAAGCACCCACAAACAACTGAAGATCATCGGTAAACTCTCGAAAGGACGGGGAGACTGGGAGAGTTGGTGGGATAGAAGAAGGGAGGATCGCAAAAGCAAGTTTGAGACCCACACCCACAAACCTAATGAAGGCCTCCAAATCAATCCTCGTAGACACAGTACCTGGCAGGATAGTATACCAGCTTGGCTCTGACCAATGAAGTAGTAGTAGTAGCAAAGCAAGAAGACCACAATTAAAGAAAAGGCTAGTCTTGTATTCACACCCATATGAAGAGGGAGCCAAAACAATCTTCATACTCAGAGCACCTGGCAGGATAGTAAACCAAGTTGGTTGTGACCAATGAAGTAGTAGTAGTCAAGCAAGAGAAAACACAATTTGAAAGTACAGAAAAGGCAAAGACTAGGACTAACTCACATATAAAGAGCGAGCTAAAGCACTCTTCGTGGTCACAGTATCTGGCAGGATAGTGTACCAAGTGGGCTCTGAAAACAAGGAGAAAGCAAGCGGAAACAAGACATTATCCTGGAAAATGTGGTACAGAACATAGTCTTCATAATCACAGTGCCTGAGAGAAATGAGAGGTAGGTTGACTGTGAAATTTACTGGGAAGAAACTAGGGCAAGGGAAGCCTCCTCCTTAGTAATTTGTACTGACAATATCAAGGACATTTTTTAAACACTAAAAGAGGAAAGCTCCTCATTGGACATTCGGGCAGCACGACAACCTGGTAATAAGTTTGTCCTTCCTTTTGAAGTTTATTTGTTGCACCATTTTGAATCTTTCTTTTGCGAAAAGAACTTTGAGAATAAAGAAGATCACCTTTTCACATAAGGTTAAAAGGTGAAGTTCTTAATGTAAGAGCTGGAAATAGGTTTTGACATGATGGTGGACTTATTTCTTTGGACTATTCTGACAGACTCCTTGGAATATTTCAAGGCAGCGAAACCCCTCTTAGTATTATGTTCAGGAAGGTATTTCTACAACACTAATTTGTTTACTAAAAGTCTCTGCCAACAACCATGCCACCTGTGTGTCAATCTCCCATTTCCACACCCTTATATATGGTGTCAGGTGTGGGATATGGCCGCATTGATACAAACCGGGGAACCCTAGAATTTACCAAAGTAACTGAAAGAGCCTGTGCACCAACTGTTGCTACTCATAAACAAGGCCGGCCTGAGACATAAAGTTGTCTCGGGGACAATGAAAAAGTAGCCCACAGTTGCAAATGGCAATTCATTCCTTTTTTGACAGACTGTTTGAATAGTACCCAAGGGGGAGTTTCTTTGATAAAATGTGATGCAAATTGTTCATTTTCAAGATATTTTTTCAGCAACAGTGGTCAAAACTACTAGCTGCATATTGGCAGACCTCATCAGACTGGCCCACATTAGCCGTAATAAGTCTCCTATTTTGACAGAAAAAAGTGGCTCACACCAGCCAAAACCCGGGCTCCGATAGTGAATTGATTTTACTGGTTAGGTATCTTTGGAGACATTAAGAATTTTGTGTTAACCTGCCTCTTGTGTCAAAAGACCGACCCACACAAACCACCTCTTGTATCCTTAAAATCATTACCGATAATAGATGTCCCCTTTTCCTGGACTCAGATTGGTATTGTGAGACCTTTAGAACCCTCTCGACTTGGGAACCGATCTATATTGGTTATCTTAGACTATGCTACTCAATACTCACAGGCATTTCCTATGCAAAGTAATACATCCCAGCATATATTAAAGCATGTAATTCATGAGTAAGATTATGGCTAAGGTGAAGGAAATCCTACAAATTAAAGCACTCAGGATGTCTGTGTACCATCCCCAGAAAGATGGCCTGGTTGAACATTTCAACAAGACCCTTAAAACCATCTTAATCAGGCTATCTGAGGAGGATGGAAGAAATTGGGACATGATGATTCCCTGGGCCCTATTCACCATCAGAACAGCCCCTCAAGCATCCCTAGGGCTTTGGCAGTTCAAACTCCTATATGTACGAGAAGCCCTGGATGTATTAGATATGCTCAAACAGACTTGGGCAGAGAGGGAGGAAGCTATATTTCCCTTGTCAGAGACAGTGCAGAGAATTAAAGAGCATATGGTGCTTGTTAAAGATATAATACATTCTAATCTGGCCAAAGCTCAAGAACATCAAAAGAGCCAATATGATAAAAAAGAGTACAGAAATCTTTATCAGACAGATGGGTATACCATCAAGCAGAATATTGTTAATAATGTGGGGTAGTTCAAGTTAAATGGGAGCGGATGATTATTCTCTGTCCATTTCTTTCTGCTGTTCAAAGTGCCCATTGAAAGGGAGAAAGGTACCGTTTACCTGGTAATTGAATAAAAACATCACTTAAGGGAATTTTGACAACATACTGCTGAACATACATTCTCTTTTCTACAAGCCAATGACAGGTTCAATAGTTTGTTACAATTCATTTAAAACTCTACCTGTCTATTAAGTAAACTGGGATGGAAAATTCCCCTGAATTAGATGTCGCCCAGTTAAAACATCCTATAACACCAAGGAAGGATGTACACATTAAAAAACAAAAGGGACAAGGGAGAGCTGTGATGAATCCTACGTAGTCATTGTTGATTCTTCGGTGGTAGTCTCCTCCAACATGGCCAGGCAAAGGCAGCCACTTCCTGTGAAGAAGGCACCCTAATTCCAGAGTTTCTGATGGCATGTTGTCATTATTCAGAACCTCTTAATTGTAAAACCCACTTCTACGAAGAAAAGGGCAATTTCTGTTTGGACCTGTTCGGACCAGGAGGACCCAGGGCCTGACCCCCTGCTCAGACAGCAGGTAAGTATGCACCAACATGTGTTACCCCCTCTGTCCCCACAGGCCATCCTCACCCCTCTGGTCCTCTGTGATGTTCCCTTGTGCCCCCCCCCCCTTCTCGCACACAGGTGTTGCCTGTTTTGCTTGATTCTTCTACCCTGCTCCCCATCAACCTCCTTCAGCCTACTTCTGCAGGAGTCTGTCCTGATACATTCTGGTTTCACGATCACAGTCTTGTGGCCAATGCTGGATTTGACTTTTATGGACTTCATACATTCATTCACGGTGTGTCACTCTTTCTCAACTCTCATGCTGGACTTCCTTTGCATCTTGTACTCATGGTGGCCCTGAATCATGTTGTTCCCATCTTCATCTTGTATCCTGGCTTGCAATATTGTGTGTTACTACTGACTTCTGCAATTGTATTCACTCGCCACTCTTGCTTCTCCACTCTTTTTGACTGCTTACTCTCTGCTCTCTCCTCCTTTCCCTTCTCCCTTTTCCTATCTCCTCCCCTTATTTCTTCTATGCACTTACTCTATCAGAATTGTCCCTGGCCCTAATATGATAGCAACCTCGTCGGTTTCCTCCACCCTCCCATTACTGTTTTTTTCCTCCCCACCCCTCCTCCAGCACTATCTGAAATATCGTCAGGCCTATTATGATAGTCGCTTGTTTTGTTCCTCCCCTCTCTTTCTGCACCCCTATCCCTCACCATTTGTTTTTCTCCGGCTCTACCAGAAATGTCATCAGGCCTAGTACGGTAGTTGCCTGTCTGTTTCCATTTCCTTCCCACTCTCCCCTTCCCTTCCGTAGCTATGTCTTAGCTCTTGCACTATATGAAATGTCGTCAGTCCGAGTATGATAGTTAATTTCACATCCTTACTGTTCATGGCCTGTAAGAATGTCATTGTATTTTCACTTGTTCCCTCCCTTGCCTTGAAGCGCTTTGAAACACATTGTGTATAGGCGCTATATAAATAAACTATCATATCATATCAAACATTTCAAACAGGACCCTATTCACTCTTCATGTGTACATAACACCTCTAAAACACATTTAACATCTAATGTTTATAATGGCTGTTATTTGAACAAAAGTGTCCAACAATGTAACTTAAAACAGTCTAAACTTCCTTTGGACTCCAAGTCCCAGAAAGCCACAAGTACTGAGAGGAAGAAGAGGAGCAAGGAGTCAATATGGAAGGCGTCACGCATGCAGCACATCAGTTCATATCACCCACACAAAACACTAAGAGGGCTCATGGACGGTCTGCAAGTCAGCAACATAATGCTTGAGGTGCACGTCGCCTCAAATATCAACCAGAAATAGGCACTACTTCATCACAACAGTCATACCTGTGGCGGCTCCGGCCGCGTTTCAGATAGCAGTTGCCATGGAGATTAGGGAACGCACGTTTAGCATGTGACACGGACTCTATCACGTGGTCGGGTAACTATAGCAACGACATAAGAGAACGCTGCTTGCTCCACTCGGCGCTTCTCAGCTGTGTCATTTTCTCAGTTCCTAGAGTTATCTCTTGTACTACGACCTCTTGTTTCATCTGGATTATGACTTCGGCTTTGGTTCACGGATTGCCATTGGGAACTCTGATCAACTTATCATCACCTTTTATTTGGATCACACAAACTGCAATGACCTTTGGTAAACACTTCTACGGACATGTTTTGCTACGGCGCTCTTCTCTTGAGATCCCGGACACACCCGACCTTGGACTCTGTTATTTGGACTGCCTTCGGATTTACCCTTTTGCATCACGCATGGCATCACCCAGGCCTCTACACCTGGGTCATTGTCAAGTCAAGCTACTGCTATCTTAGTGCTACCACATCACATGCCCTTTTTTGGGACCAGGTATCCAAGCTGCTGGTTCTTCACGGTCCACCACATTCTACCCTAGTGGGTGAACTGCTATGTGAATTCAGGGACCCTGTCCGCTATCCTACACTTACATATGATACTCTGTAAACTGGTAAGTGTCATTTCTACTTGTCTTGTTATGGTGTTGTGCATTATACAGCACAGTGATTGATCCATTATTATCCTATTTCCATTTCAGCTACGTGGGGACCCGGTGCTCTTGTTCCAGCCACCTGTGGCCTCAATAACTGGTTAATATTTATCTCCCTGACTGGTACTTGGGGACGGAGGTATACATAGTCAACGCAGAAATAAAGTCTTCACAGACTGAGAAGCCATATTCGCCTGGGCTATGGACACCACCGCAGGGGACCCAGTAGCCACATTGGTCCAGGCAATCGCTGTATTACGGGCTGATATGGCAGCTTCCACCACTGCCATACATCAGCACTTGGACACTCTCCAAAGTGAACACCATGCCCTTCACCCTGACCCTGAATTTGGGGCTCAACCTGTCCAGCCCAGCCCTTCAGGTAACCCTACGCCACAGAATTCTGTTTATGTACCCACTCCATTTCCCCTAGCAGCACCTGAGAAATTCCAAGGTGATCTCTGTAAATTTAGGACATTCCTAAATCAATGCAAACTCCATTTTTATGTCGCCATCAGGCTTTCCTCAACTCTAATACTAAAGCAGCCTTCACTCTTTCACATCTGAGTGGCATAGCAGCTGCCTGGGCTAATCCACTATTGGAGAAAGACAGTCCCGTACTTTATGATTTTGATCAGTTAGTGGCTGCAATGACCAGAGTTTTTGACACTGTCATAAAGCTCAAACCCGGTATTTGGAATTGTTAGACCTGGTTCAGGAGAATACCACAATGGTTGAGTATATAACTCAATTTAATCAATTGTCAGTAGAGACAGCCTGGCCTGAAAACAAAAAGGCTGTGGTCTGCTACAGAGTGTCAGGTTTCCCTGCCGTCCTGGTACGGCAGTAGGGAAAGTGCGGGCAGTAGCGAAATACAAGTGTAGGTATGGGCCGAAATCGCATGCTTTTTCACAAGGATGCGGGTCGCATGAATAACACTATCTGTTTACCTGGAACGCAGCCTGGCGCCTGGAAGGTCGCTTGGCAACGCTGGCGTCCTCTACACCGCAGGATGGCCCGCCCTGCTCTGACGGCAGCACACAATGCAGTCACATGATTCATCCTTCTTAAGCTCTTCCCACTGAAGTTGCCGGCGCTTCTGAACAACCTTAGGTGGCGTTACGGACCTTGCTATTTGTGTTTCTGAAATATTCCTTCTTGCCTTCCTTGCTATGACCACGGACCGCTAAAGTTTTGCATTTCTGGATTCTGATTTTGCTCTTGTCGCCTGCACCCTGCCTGACCACGGACCGCTGCTGTTTTGCATTTGGATTTCGACTCTACTCATCGTTACCTGCATCCTGCCTGATCACGGACCGACTTTGGGTTTATCTTTGGACACGTTTGAGTACCTTGCCACCTGCACGTTGCCTGACCTGGAAAACTCATAGGATTGTATTTGGATTTCGTCTTCTTTTCCTTGCTCAGCTTGCTTCACACAGAACTTTGCACAGTGCCTGGAAATAACTTTGTATTTGGGGACAAATAAGTACACGGACTAGAGACTTGTGGGTGTTAGTTATTGCCATCAAAGGAACTTGCCAGGTATATCAGTTGCTCTTGAACTCCATTTTACCGTTGGATAGGAGTCCAATACGGTAAGACTGTTATTCTGCTTATTTGACTCTTTCATGTTTTCCGCCTTAGCCAGTTCCTAATTCCTGGTTCTCCTCTCTGTAATTTCAGTTGCCTGCATATCATTGTCCTTATCCTGACATTGCCATATGTACATAGCAGGTTACTGGGTAGATTGTGTAGTGTTTTCCTGGTTACACTATACTGACTATTGCCTTGTCTTCATCTGGGGGTGTGTACTCCTGCCTACCTTGTGTCCAGTTCTACGACGCCAGTGGTGTGTACTCCTGCCTACCTTGTGACCACTTCTATGACGCCAGTGTCATCGGTCTCCTGTCTTTCCATTAATAGACCATTCTGGTTGTGATTTCTAACAATCAGACAGGTACATTATTTGGAAGACTTCTTTGTCTACACTACGAGGCAACTCGCTCCATTTCAAGTATTCAGTTGCTCTGACACAGAGGTCTAACTGAGTCCATGAAGGATGCATTGGCCGCGGTTCCCTCTTTACCAGTCCAATACCCTGAATTGGTAGATTTGGCCCTCCAGTTAGATGCCTGGAGGGCTGGACATAAGACGGAAACCCGGAAGATCTCCTTGTTTGTCTTTTTTTCCCAGTCCTCCATCTGGCGAAACCTATAGGCGGGATCTGTAGCCCCATCTCCTCCTCTGAAAGGGAACGACGCAGGACGTCCAATGCCTGCTTCTATTGTGGCCTGAATGGTAATTTCGTTAAAAAATGCCCGAGACGCCCAAAGAGATCATCCCTAGACCTGGGGGCACGGATGAGCCCAACCTCGACTCCCTCGGCTCAGAACCAATTACACAGCCTTGCGAGACCTATGGTGATCCAAGCTCTTTTGATACCCACGAATGACATTAGACACCATGTCCAACTAGTGATAGATTCTGGTGCCACAGGCCGTCATCAATCGTAGGGTGCGCCCCTTTTGGGCCTCATGGTCCCTGTCACAACGGGCTCATACACATTAATACCTCCAATATGGCCGTCCAACGCATTCGCTTCTCGCTCCATGCGTTGGACGTAACCTTTCTCTTGGCTCAACCCGATACTAGCCGTCCTTTCCTGGTAGAAACGGACGCTTCAAATTATGCCATTGGCGCAGTCCTGAAACAAGAATTAGGAGATAAACTGGAACACCCAATTGCTTACCTCTCACAAACTCTGACTCCTAGTGAAACACATTATTCAGTCCTGGAAAAAGAATTGTTAGCCTTTCGCCAAGCCTTCACTGAATGGCGACATCTACTTTTGGGAGCTAAACATCCAGTTCAGGTCCGTACTGACCACCGGAACCTCCAGATTCTACAGTCTTTGGAGTGTAGGAACAGTCGTCAGGCGCGTTGGGCATATTTCTTTGCCCAGTACCAGTTCCATATCACTCACATTCCTGGATCACAAAACCTGATCGCCGACGCCTTATCTCGAAGACCTGACTACGAGCCCACTGAAGACAAGGCATATCCTCAGATGTTTTCCCCCACGATCTTTGTGGCCCAGGCAGTCAACCTCCTCGAAGTAATCCAAGCCCAAACCCAATCCTCTGATCTGTGGAAGGACAAATCCAAAAGAAATCCTTGGAATGTAAAGGTCCGGGAAGGTTATTTGTTCAAAGACAATCTGTTGGTCATCCCTACAAAAAGACTACAACAGAGAATAATGCATCTCTGTCACGATACCCTACATTCCGGACATTGTGGTGTCACCAATACCCTCCGTCTGATATAAAGGCAATTCTGGTGGCCTAGGATGAGGCCCGACGTACGGCAGTACATTCAATCCTGTGCTGTCTGCAGGCAACATAAACACAATAACAAGAAACCAGCGGGCCTTCTACTACAACCTACATTGCCAACTAGGCCTTGGGAGATTATCGCTACGGACTTCATTGTGGTACTGCCACCTTCCCGTGGGTACACCACCATCATCGTTACCATAGACTTGTTAACTCATATGGCTCATTTTACGCCCCTGCATAAATTACCATCCTCTTCTGAACTAGCAGGAATCTTCCTGGAACACATATTCCATTTGCATGGACTCCCTTCCAAGATCATTTCGGATCGCGGACCTCAGTACATCTCACAATTCTGGAAACATCTCTGTCAATGCTTAGGGATCCAATGTGCCCTTTCGTCAGGTTACCACCCTCAAACCAACGGAATCACAGAACGTGTCAATCAAGCCCTGGAACAGTATCTTCTATGCTTCGCCACCAAGGTCCAGGATGACTGGTCACTCCTGATACCCGTGGCTGAATATGCTTACAATAATTCTGACCATTCGGCACTTAAGATCAGCCCCTTTTATTGCAGTCAAGGATTTCATCCGTCAGTCCTACCTTCGGTTCTTCCCCAATCTACACCAGTACCTACAGTTGACTCCTGGATCGAAACCCTTGTCAACATACATAAAGAAGCCAAGGAATTTTTGGAGAAGGCCAGGAAACAGACCAAGAAATATGCAGATTCCAGAAGAAGACCTGGCCCTTCTTATGCAGTCGGTGGTCAGATCTGGTTGTCCTCAAAATTACTACCCGACATCTATGGCCTAGTAAACTGGCCCCTCGGTACTATGGTCCATTTTCCATTAAAGAAATTATAAATCCTGTTTCTTATCGGATCGAGTTGCCTGAATCCTGGAAAAAGATACATCCAGTCTTTCATACATCTTCATTAAAACCCTACTATCCATCCTCCCAAAAACCCTCCAGACCTCCTCCCATACTGGTCGATGACCAATTGGAATATGAGGTATCTCGGATTTGTGATTCCAGGTATAGAAGGGGCCAGCTTCAATACCTGGTTGAATGGGAAGGATATCCTCCTAGCGAAAGAACCTGGGAACCTCTCTCAAACATCAAGGCCCCATGGCTACTCAGAAGGTTCCACCTCATCCACCCGGGCAAACCAGGAGGGAAGGGTGTTCAGAGGAGGCATTCTGTCATGAATCGTAGGGTGTGCCCCTTTTGGGCCTCATGGTCCATGTCACAACGGGCTTATACACATTAATACCTCCAATATGGCCATCCAACGCATTCCCTTCTCGCTCCATGCGTTGGACGTAACCTTTCTTTATTTCTAGACCACGCCTTCTGTGGCTCCGCACGTCTCAATGCTATTGCGAAGTAGCGACCAGACGTGTGCTACGTAGCTCGCGGTTCTTCTCCTTTCCACTCCGCTTTCCCTTCCTTGAACCCCCCCCTTCTTATTCCTCCTGGATTCAAGTTGTAGCGAACTTACCTTGCCTCCTGGATTCCTGGATTCAGCCTGCTGGAAAACTGAACGCATTCTGGATTCGGCAGAGACACGGGCCACCTTCTTCAAAACCCGTTCCATCCGAAAGAAGGCAGCGTCCAAGGACACCGGTAAAGAACAGATTCAGGTGAGAAGGGGGGGAACTCCTTGACACAGGCAATTACATTGATGTCACTTTCTCAACATCCCTGAACCTACTATTAGAGAACAAGAATCGCCCCGAACCAGTCCAGGCTGTGGATGGCTCTCTGCTGGTCTCAGGACCAATTAAACAACAGACAGCACCACTGACACTCGTCATTCATGATCCCCATAAAGAGATAGTATAGTTCGACTTAATCACCACTCCCCAGTATGGTATTATCCTCAGTATACCATGGTTGAGAGTTCATAACCCTATGATTGATTGGTCCCAGGGCTATGTTTTATTTTTAACCACTTCATTGCCAGGAACACTGTCTAACATCCCCTGATAGCATTGATTCACCATCTCAAGCACTGGTTGCCATTGCCCACTTGACACTAGATGACCATCCGGTCACGTCACAAGAACCACCAAATCACGTAGAAGGTGCAATCACTCCCGGCATTCCTGTGGAATATCATGATTTTTCTGAGGTTTTTTGACAAGGGCTGCGCAGAACACATCCCACCTCACCAGCAATATGATTGTCCCATAGACCTTGTCCCTGAGACAGTCATACCATGTTGTCGCATTTACTCCCTGCCTCCATCCGAAGACCAGGCCCTGAAAGAGAACATACAAACCTCCCTCCGGTTGGGACCTATTAGACCTTCCCAATCACCCCCAGCCAGGCACATCTTCTTTGTACCAAAGAGGGAAGGTGATCTTCGTCCTTGTGTGGACTACCGGCACCTCACTCAAATAACAAAGAACTGATACCCCATACCACTAATCAATTCCTTGCTCGATCAACCAACACATGCCACGGTCTTTGCCAAGCTGGATCTCAGGGGGGCCTACAATCTGGTCCTAATAAGAAGGGACAACGAGTGGAAAATGGCCTTTTGCACCCTGCATGGACTGTACAAATATACAGTCATGCCTTTTGGCATATGCAACACCCCCACAACCTTTCAAGGGTTCACAAATGACCTGTTCCACAACATCATTGACACATATGTGATTGTCTACTTAGACAACATCTTGATTTTTTTCCCCTTCATTCCATGTACATGTAAAACACGCCCAGGAGGTCCTCACCCGTCTCAAGGCCAACTCACTCTATGCAAAATCTGAAAAGTGCCTTTTTCATGCTACTGAAGTAGATTTTCTGGGGTTCCACATCATGTCCAGAGGCCTTTCTATGAATACATCCAAAGCCAGCACAGTCCTCGATTGGCCTGTCCCCACCAATATGAAGTATCTGCAATCATTTCTAAGATTCGCAAACTTTTATAGACGGTTCTTCTCAGGTTTCTCTGCCATTGTTTCCCCTTTGACCAGACTCACTGGTCCACAGAACCCTTTTACCTGGACCTCCATACACCAGGAGGCTTCCGTTGCTTTGAAAACAGCTTTCACTACTGCCCCCATATTACAGCATCCCAATGTAGATCTGTAATTTGTGGTTGAGGCAGATGCATCGTCCTATGTTTTGAGAGCGGTTCTTTCTCAGTCATGTCCAACCGTTGGGCTCCTACATCCAGTGGCTGTTCACTCCCGTAAATTTACACCAACTTTGACTCATTACACTGTCACAGAGAAAGAACTGTTAGCCGTCAAAGATGCATTTCAAATTTGGAGACATCATCTGCTGGGCGTTAAACACCCGATAACATTTTACTCAAATCACCGTAACCTAAAAGACCTTGGTACCTTGAAATGTGTCAGCAGCCGTCAAGTCCGATGGCACTTGTTTTTCTCTGCCTATGATTTTGTCATCCACCACTGCCCTGGTGCTGTACAAGCTAAGGCAAACGCCTTATCTCGTCTACCAGGTGGATAATCTCTTCCTATTTTCCCGCACACCCTGTTAGACAAAAGACACTTCATTTGTCTATGCACACCACCTATGTGCTTACTTACAGCTATACATCAGTGGGTCTCTCTCCATCCTGACCTGGTACAGGATTGGAATCTGGTCTTCCATGATGGTCTACCTTTTGTACAAGAGAGACTATTTCTATCTAATCAAGACACACGCAATCAAGCATTGGAATGGTCTCATGATGCTGTCATCAATAGACATCCAGGCCAAAAATGTACTTTGACCCTTCCCCAACGATGGTGCTGGTGGCCCACCATGTGTAGGGATGTCTATGAGTACGTTAACAACTGCCCTATTTGTGCCCAGTGCAAAAATCGTAAAGGACGACCCCTGGCCCTGCTCCAGCATATGCCGCTTCTGCAGAGGCCATGGCATACAGTGACCATGAACTTTATCACAGACATGCCAAGGGTAAAGGGCTATGACACAATCTGAGTGGTGGTAGACGTATTTTCAAAGATGGCACGATTCATACCTTGTACTGGTATTCCTTCAGCACCTGCTTTGGCCGATGTGTTTTTTCGTTCCGTATTTTGTCTCTTCGGTCTCCCTACTGTCTTGGTCACAGACCAGAGTTCCCAATTCACTTCAAAGTTCTGGCGTGCTCTCACGAAACTCCTGGCTATTGATGACCGGTCGTTTCTACTTGTCTTGTTCTGATGTTGTGCATTATACAGTACAGTGATTGATCCATTAATATCCTGTTTCCATTTCAGCTACCTGGGGACCCGGTGCTCTTGTTCCAGCCAGCTGTGGCCTCAAGAACCGGTCAGCGAGTTAATATTTATCTCCCTGACTGGTACTTGGGGATGGAGGTATACATAGTCAACACGGAAATAAAATCTTAACAGAAGGAAAGTAATACCAAATACAATATGCGACCTAGTTGTCAGGTTCACCATCAGCTGCGCAGGACATTTAAACTTGAAAATCACCTGCAAGCAGAGAGGAAAGGAGAGGAGAGCTGCAGACAACACACAGTAGGAAGCAAACCCAGAGGCAGAGGCAGATTCACAGAGACGAACCATGCAGGAAGAAGGAAATGCTTACAGGCAACAGCTCGGAAGCATATCATACCGGGGTTCCATGTCATTTCGCCGATCCCCTTTTTTCTGACAAGTGTTTTGAAATTATTTTATTTTTGGGGGGTTCCCCCACACGCCCCCCCTTAATTTATTTATTTTTGTTATTTCCCTTCACCCCCAATCCTTTATTTACCCTTTCCCACCCCCCAAAAAATGTCAACGGACATTTTCAGCAAAACTCTTTGGAAAAATGGGTGCGGCAAAAGGACGCAATACCCATGCTGGAGGAGAGGAACTCTTGTAAAGTCATAGCGGTTGCCCTGGAGGGACCGCTAGATGTGAGACATTTGCCGCTGGAACAGAGGAGACGCAGTCTTGTGGAGTGGCAATGGTTCCATCAGTGAATGGGAGAAAAGCCAACTTGAGAACCGAGAGAGAGACTGCCTGACAGGGGAAGCCTGGCCAGCGAAAACCCTTTTCTGCAGCTGCACGTTACACCGGTGAGTCAACACAGAGGAGTTGGGGGCCCCGGCATGTGCCAACAAGTTAATGATCACTTTGGGAATTATATTGAATACTGATAAAGTGGAAATGGAAGACAAGGGCAAAAGTGGTACAAATCTCATTAAATGAGATGTCAATTTGGGGACACTTGGAACCCCCATTGCTATAAGCCAAGAGACTTCAAAGAATAAAATAAAGGGCAAAAGTTGTACAATTCTGCTTATGTTAGATGTCAATTTGGGGAAACCTGAAACAAGCATTTCCAAGAATAAAAAGACACTAAGAAAGAAGTTGGCAGACATAACTTGAACAGACACCCATATGTGGGATATCAATAAGGGGACAGTTGGCGAAAGTGATACCTGGAGTCAACAAGGCATACACAGTGAAGGAGTGCAACTTTGTTATACTTTAAAGGAAAGTGAACATTGTAGAAAAGACCTGGTGAAAGATATGCATCAGGCAGTGAACCATTTTTCGAAAGAAATACCTGTCAGGAGAGTACACCAGGGGATCTGCGAGAAGCAGAAGGGGACGATACCTAGCAGAGGAGTATATGAGGAGTCCATAAGGTAGAGAAAAGTGTTCTATGGAAAAGACATTTGTTTTGCCATCCTGAGAAAAGTATTTATGAAAGAGACATTTGCTTTGTCAACCTCAGGAAAGTGTTTTGTAAAAGAGACATTGACTTTAACAGAACATTGTTGGAAGAAAACACTTTTGAAGGTTTTTCTGAAATAGTTCTGGGGAAGGGAACCAACCCTGGACACAAGGATCGCTTTTTTGGAATTACACATTTGGTTTGTGCACATTTTTGTTGATTTTCGAAACAGCCATTTACCTTGCACTTTTTGATTATGTATGTCGGTGTGAGGGTATTTGAACACAAGGTCAGCTTGCTTTAGTTTTAGTGTCATGGGCAGGGACCCTCTCATTAGGATAGGAACAGATAGGCCTTCATCCAACTCCCTTTTTATTTTAATAAAAATGGCGAATGTTGAAAACCTTACAATTTTGTGTCCGCCTCTCATTTCTGACCCCTCAGAGAGCACTGATGGACCCTGCATTCAATCCACCACGCAGAAGATAAAGGACCATGACAGACTTTCTTCGAACAATTACAAAGACATTATTGAAACCCCTTAATGGAAGCGTCTGAGGCTTCAATAGCATGAGATAGTCGAGATAGCAGCACTTTAAGATTTACTGTGTTGAAAGTCGCTGATAGGTCAAGCATCACCAACAAGTTGAGATCCCCACCATCAGCATCTGACAAGATATCATCCGAGAACACCACTGAAGCTGACTGTGCCATGTTTAGGGCAGAAACCTGATTGATAAACATTCAGCAAACAATATGTTTTAACAGATTGCTGAAGAGGCCCAGTAACAACTTTTCCAGAATTTCTGAGAGCCAAGGTAATCCAGCAATAGGATGATAAATGGCTACAACAAAAGGTTGAAGGGCTGGTTTTTATCAACAGTGTGGTACTTACTGATTCTTTAAGTGTATTATGTACAACTCCTTTCATGAGTGATATATTAATTAACTCCACTAGAGGACTAACCATCAGCTAAGTGTAAGAGCTAACTACAAGCACAGAGAGGGCATCCTGTGGTGTACAAGTAGTATGAGATATTTTCAATAAAAGAGTAATGTCAAAAGTAGAAATTGGTTTACATTTCAAAACAAAAGGACTGTCAGGGTGCAGAAGTAAGGCTTGGACAAAATGGTAGCATGTTTTTGGGTATAAACATGTATTAACTTAAGAAAAGGATGGACGAATGCCTCTCTGCCCCTAAATCGAAGAGGGGTTTCCCTAACTCAAAGAAAACTAGTGGAATTGTCAGGAAGTCCGAAACTAAAGAGTCTGTCACAGCGGTGTCCAACACTTGCCTCTGTCCCTAACACTAATAACCTACAGTAACTGTGCAAGGATGATCTCTTCTTAAAATAACAAGCGCTCTTTGTATTTTCAACCAACAGAATAGTTCCTAGTCCCTCTCGTAATAAAAAGTGATTGTCATGGTGCGTGATCCAAAACCCATGGAACTGATGGGCCCACCCCATTCATTGACACCCAATAGGGCTTATCAAGCCCCAAAGGAGCGCCCCAGAACCTCCTGGACTCAGTCCTGGTGCCGTTGGCGCCAGGCTCATAAGATGGTTTGATCCATATGGACTACTTACTCAGCCTAATGAGGCTGAGCCTTTCTGCATATCCAGGGCGTGACCGAGGGACTACTTTACCTGAAAGGCAGGGTGTGGTAAAGGGACTATTTGCCTGGAACTACTTGCAAGGCTATTTAAGCCACACCCTGCAGGCAGAACACGCTTCGCGTTATTCTGCACTCCTGCAGCGTAACGCTCACCATGTCTGCTCTGTCCTCGAGCTTCTACAGCCACGCCCGTACTGAGATTTCCATCCATTGGTGCCTGAAAGAAGAAAGAGAGAAGAACAGGTGTTATTACAGCGACAAAGGCCTTACCTGCAATTCTCACCCACCGGTCTCGCCTTCAGCTGATCTTCGGATCGCCGTCCTTGTTGGGAAGAGGGCATCCGCACATGCCTCCAATACTCACCCGCGCATCTGCATTCCTCTGGAAGACGTCAGAGCGGTTCTTCCATCCATCATCCTGGGGCCACGCCGCCCCTCCATAGAAAGAACAGAAAACAGCAGGGTAGTCGCGCACAAAACAAAAACAAACAATTATTCAGCCATCCAGCGCCACTCTCCCGCGCTAGTACTCACCTGGAGATAACCTGCCCAGCATCCTTGGAGAGTCAAATCTTCATCCAAAGCTATGTACGAATCCGCACCTGCAAGAAAGACAAAACACGTTTAAACCTGGGAAATAAAGACATTGAGCACCTATATCAAGCATCCATTGGCATAGAGACTTAGCTGCTTAATCCAGATTATCCAGACACAGCAACAGCCACTCTGGACCAGTGAAGTAACTGTGTCCGGGGAAAGACTGAGCTTACTGCACCCATGCTGAAAGTCAAGCAGGACAGAGAGCCAACCTCACAAAACTCAAAGGTGAGCCAGAAGAGGAGTTGGACATCAGGCGGTTAAAGGAGGTGGGACCAATCCAGCCCCCACTCAAAAGCTAATATTTTGTTTCAACATTGCAGACACACGCCTCCTGGGGTGAGAACAGGGAATAGGACATCATCATACCACCAGAGCTACGCCAGTGCAGACATCATTCGTACGGCTACCAGTGGCGTAACACAAGATGTGGGGGCCCCACTGCGAGCCATGCTGAGGGGGCCCCCCAACTCAGCAACAAATCAAGGGTCGCGCCACACTCTGGGCCAGCCTAGATTATCACACTTGCGCAATACGGAGAAACTTGCTGCTGAACGGATATGCCGCACACTGCACTAGGAGAAAGATATACATATGTGTTTTAATATAACATACAGCACACTGTCTGAGAAAAATTGGCTAAAAAGCCAGAGTGTTTGCAATTGTTTTGTAGGGTAACACCGATCCAATAGATGCAAATCACCAACAGAGCACAGGAACTTTAAAGCTTTGCTATTAAAAATGCCATGCCACAATGAAAACATGTCCAACTGGCTGCACAAGGTAGACCAGTGTCGACATGTAATAACAATATAGTAAAGCTTGCCAGGCCACATTTAGACATATCTAGACTGGTTGCACCAAAATGGCAGTCGAAGCAATAACACTCATCAAGAATAGAACACACATTCAAGCCTGTGTCTCTGTGGCCTCTAACAACACGACCAAACTCTTTAAAATCTGAAAAGAACTGGTCAATCCTGTTGAGGTCTTTACATCTCCTGTTCCCTCCCAGGCCCTCTGTATGGCTCTGTCATCTCACTTCTACGCTAAAACTCAGGACATCCTGTCCTCCATCTCCTCTTCCTCTCACTCTTCCTCTCTCGGCTCCCCTTTAGCCATCTCTACCTCTCTTCCTCCTTTCTCCTCTTTCTCTCTGACAACACCTGACGAGGTTTCTAGACAAGTCCGATCTATGAAAGTGTCATCCAAACAGGTGCTCTCCTGCTCCACCAGAACCATCAAGACCATATTGACACCCTCGCTTCAGCCTTGACCGATTTCTGTAATCACTCTTTCCTCTCTCCCCTTAAGCACTCCATTATGCACCCACTCCTCAAGAAGCTTTCTGCCGATCCTGCCTGCCCGGCAAACTATCGGCCAATCTCCATCAGCCCTTTCCTGGGCAAACTGTTGAAAAAGCTGGCCATCTCCCAGTTTACTCTCTACACGGAATCTGTTGGTTGTCTCCATGACCATTAGTCTGGCTTCAGTGCCAGAGACACAGAAACTGCTGTCCTGAACACCTGTGAAGTTCTGCTCTCTAACCTTGATTCCAGCATTCCTTCTGTCCTCATCCTCCTTGATCTTTCCTGTGCTTTCGACACGGTCAATCCTGATCAATCGACTCCATGAGAACCTGGGCAGGACGGATCAGGTCCTTGAGTGGCTGACCTCATTCCTCTTGGACTGCTCCTCCCAGGTCCAACTTGGTCCCTTTCTCCCCGCTCCATCCTCTCACTCTGGTTTTTCAACCTCTAAGTGGCCCCTTCGACCCACCTGATCTCTACATTCTCCTCTAACTTTCAGAGTTATGCGGATGACACTCCGCTTTCCTTCAGGCTCCCCTCACACTCCTCTCATCTCTCGCTCATTCCCGACTGTCTATCCGCGATTCAGGATTGGTGTGCCTCCAACTATCTCTGTCTTAATGTCTTAGATGGAGATCCTTCTCATTTCCACTCATGCCCCTGCTTTCCCTCTCTCACTCTGGCCGCCCGCATTGGGCCCTCTTCTTTCACCTTCCTGTGAGGCAAAAAACACTGGTGTCATCTTTGACTCCACTCTCCTTCTCTCCTCACATCTCAGATGTTGCCAAGAAGTCCTACTACCAGCTGCTCCTCCTCAAAGGGACTCTTCCCTTTCTCACTTTCTCCCAGAAGCTCACTGTCTGCAGAGCCCTGGTTCTATCTAGGCTGGACTACTGCAACAGCCTCTTTCTCAATCTGCCTTTCTCTACTATCCAGTCCCTGCAACTAATCTAGAAAAGGCCTCAAGCACAGGGATCGTATCTCTCCAGCCCTGAAATCTCTCCACTGGCTCCCAGTTGCTGCAAGTATCAAGTTCAAGACCCTTTGCATTGTCCACAAGAATGTTTGGGCCCAGGCCCATAACTACATCCAACGCTCTCTTCCAAAATATCTTCCTTCTCAAGCCCTTTGCTCAGCTACCTACAACTCTCTAAAGGTTAGACGCTTCTCCAGGAAGAGAGTGGGGGGTAGATCTCTCTCCTCTACAGGTGCCTCCCTCTGTAATAGCCTCCCTGCCCCTCTCAAGCTTTAGCAGACCACTTGAAGTTATGGAAGCAGCTCAAAACTTTCCTCTTCTCCTCTGCTTTCTCTCTCTCCCTCCCTGTTGGCCTACCTGACCTACCTGTCTGCGGTACCGACTGGTTGCTTGGCTATCCTTAGAGTCTCACTGAGTTGAGACTCTTTCTTGATCAGTCACTCTTGCACTACCTCTGGTCCTACCATGCACTTAGGGGCTGTAACTGTAACCCTACAGTCCCTTGTTCTCCTTGCACTACCCAGAACTGTGCTGCCCTGACAGCACTTATTCAGAACATTGCTGCCCTGTTTTTCCTCTGCCCTCTCCCTTGCACTTCCCCCGTCCCTTTCCCCTTGCGCTTCTCATTATCGCACTTGCACGATCTGAATGACACAAGGCCTAGTAAGATTGTCCTCACTCTATCTTCCATCCCTTGTCTTGTCGCGCCTAAAAAACACTTGTGTGCAGGTGCGTTATACATGACTTATATCATATCATTTGATCACAGATGCCCAGAAAAATATACAATGCTGCAGTAAGAAACGGCTGACTGGCAGCATCCAAATGGCAGTCTAGCCAGGTAATTCACTTAGCAGGACTGCTTTATCATAAATGCCCAATTAAAAAAAAGTCATACCAAACTGAGGAATGACTAGACTGGCTGCACCAAAATGCCTCTCTAGCCACTAATACCACAAAATCATGCCTGCTTAACCTGGACATGGACAGCCATTATAATTTGTTGTATAATCCTGCCCCCCCACACATCCCCTCTCCCTCCCACCCCAACCTCCAAAATCAGCTCTTTGGCCCAGAATTACCTCCACGTCCCTCTTCCTTGCCCCAGAGCTTACGGTTGAGGCTCCTTGCCTCATAGGTAAGTACTGGGATGAGGAAGAGTGGAACTGGGAGTAATGAAGATTACAGGTAGCTAAATGAAGCATTACTTCCATGTACCTCTACCTCATCCCAGTACTTGTGTATGAGGCAGAGTGCCTTATACACAAGTACTGTCTCATACACACTGGGACGAGGAAGAATAGGGCTAGGAGTAATGAAGATTACCAATAAGTAATCCAGGCATTAAACACAAGTATTGGTGCAACACCATTGTGTTGACTGGGATTCAGCACCCCACCCCCTGAAATGTTGGGCTATGTTGGCCAGACCTGGCTGACCTTCAGAGCAGTTGCCAGACAGAAAAGGACACAGATGTTAAACGGCACCTGGGTTTCTCTGTTAACAAGAACCCACCAATTACTAACATAAAGCAATTCACTGTTAGTACCTGCATTCAAATGCCAAATTTTTTAGGCAATTGAAATCGTGATGTGGGTTTAATACTTGCATGACAGGGGAGTGATTGGAAGGGTAGAGAGGGAACAGGAGACCACTCATTTTCACAGCAGTGCATAAGTGGGTGCTTTAAACCTTACAGGAGAGAGTTAACTTCTTGTAACATTGAAGCTGCACTAGAATAGTCTCATAAAAATGCATAAAGAAATTAGATGACCCAAACAAATAAGTTTGCCCCTCCCCCACCGCCCATGAAGTTGGCAACCCTCCCAACATTTGAAGGGTTAGCCCCCGAAATGTAGGTTTTGTTGCGCACCTGAACGCAAGCACACACACCATTCACCATATACACACACGCACACCCAGCCAGCCATACATTTAAGTGTGCATTCTTTCACCATACTGGCACACCCAGGCAGCCACCCATAAAATTAAGTGTGCACCCTTTCACCATACAGGCACACCCAGGCAGCCACCCGTATATTAAAGAGTGCACCCTTTCACCATACATTCGCACACACAGCCACCTATACATTTAAGTGTGAACCCTTTCAACATACACTCACACACGCACACATCATGGGGTTGAGGGGAGCCCTAACACTTAAAAAAGAAATTGGGCCTCATTACAACTATGCCGGACTGTAATCAACGGTGCTGGTAAGCTTACCGGCACTTTTGTTTCCGTGCCGGCATATTACAGCTCTACGGGCGGTTGCCGTCCTGCCCGGCAGGTCAGACCTGCCGGGCAGAACGGCACCCACCCGCATAGTTTTCACAGAAGCACCGGCACCGTTATTAACGGTGCCGGTGCTTCTATGGTCCCCATTCCCACAGAGTCCAATAGGACTTTATGGAAATGGGGACTTACCATTTGCCGGCGCCTGACTTCCCAGACTGCCGGGGTTGTAATCCCCCGGTGTTACCAGGAAGTCGGGCGCTGGTGAATCATTACGGGTCTGGCGGCAACCTGCTGGTAGCAATGGCACGGTTGCCGCCAAACCCGTAATGAGATCCATCGTTTCTTTTTGAAGTCACTCTGACTTGCCCCTCCCAGGACATGTGTTACGCCAGTGACGGCTACGTGCTATGCCCTCGTGCAGACCAGGTGAGCGTGACAGTGATGAAAAAAACAATGTTAAAAAATTACAAGATTCCCATGCTAGTGGTAGGATACTTTCCCATAGACTTCTCAGTTTTCTTCGTTTTAGGCTTTTGAGCCCCTTTATCTTCCTAGGCAAATGCCACTGGATAATTTACAGGGATATGCTTCTTGGACTTGCAATTCTTTATCTTCTCAACTTGATGCAGTTCATTAGCAAATGTAGGATTGATTTTGAACAATTCCGGAGTCCTTGTCCCCTTTCAATCTCTCACATGGTTGCAGGTCCCTGACTCGGAATATATCTTGGTTCACTCTCCTGCCAAGCTGGTGTCCTCTCATGGACTATCTCTCTTTCACATGCGTCCCAGACCCTCTTATTCTTCCTTTATATTAGGCACTTGCGTTTCCCATGGGTGCTGGTCTCAGACTCATACTTCGTTATCATATACTTTTGGTTCACTCTCCTGTCAAACATATGATTCCTCTGTCTCACTCGTTCTTGTGTTATCATATGTGTTTGGTTCACTCTCCTGCCTGATTTCGTTATCTTGGTTACTCTCTGCTTCTCTTATGGCTGCGGGTCCCAGACTCTTGAATCGTTATCACATATGTTAGATTCACTCCCCTGCCAAACATATGATTATGCTTTGTTAGTGATTCTCTTATTCCATATGGGTGACCCTCACAATGTCTCTTCAGGGTCGTATAGCATTCTTTTCAATGTTTGTGTTCACCCCCTTGCTTCCCTGGACCTCGAACGCCTCCTGGAAAACCTGCGTACATGTTTCCTGCTGCTGGGTAGGTACCAGCATTTCTCCAGCACTGCGTTGTTCCTCGAGGCTCCAGCAGCTTTTGAGTCAATGTCGGGGTCTGCAGCAGTTCTGCAGCCGTCACTCTCTGTCGAGCTACGCGTCCTTCCTCGATGACGGTTCACCTGGGATGCCCAGAGGTACGTTCTGGCAGTAGCCCATGTTGTCGATCCAGCTTGGATAATGTTCAAACTCTCCTTTCCCTTGGTATGCGGTTCCCCTTGTGGCTTTCCTCAGCCCGCTCGGTGCACGGCTCCCACAGTTGCTCCTCGGAGGATCATTCTCTCTCTGTTTCCCAGCTGAGTTCCTTTTGAACTCCTGCGCTGGCTTGCTGTATTCGATTGGGCAAATGACATCTCGTGAGAAGCTAGACCACTCGCTTTGCTCCTCCCGAGTGATCCTCTGACTCTCAATGATCTTCTTCTTCACAGTACAAATCTTTAACTCAGATGCAAGATACTTGGTATTCTCTTGTATTTTAGGTTTGTCAAATATACTAAAGTGGCTGACCTGGCAACAGAGTAGATTTTCTCTACCTAGAGATGGGGAGGAGGATTTGGTATTTGAGAAGCCATTGGATGTATTAAGGCAGGGGAGTACTGCGTTCCGTGAGAAAAGCTGTCCCCAATCCGATAGCAGGTTTCCCTCCTCATGTGATCCTCCCTCGGTGCACCACCCCCAGTGGCACTACTGTACTGTGGACGCACCACCAAGGCCCCATGGAGAAGGTCTCTCCCTAGGGAAGAAGGGGGGACATCCTCAGATTCGTCATAGGACATAGTGGGGCAGAGAGGATGACGCAGCATTCCATGTTGGATTTACGATGAGTAACATCTTGAAGAAGAAGTGATATTTTTAAAAATAAATTAATTTGAAGATTCTGCATGTTTAGGAGGCACAGAAGCAGCGGTTTACTTCATGAAGGATACAACGATTTGAAATAATTCCTGAAGTTTGTTTATAACTTATTCGATCTTTCAAGGGAAAGGTTTTTTGGCATTCTTGGGTGGAGGTAGAGGCAGTGGGGCGGGGGGAGCTTGGATTGGGGTGGATGTGGGTTGGTTAAGGAGTAGAGTGTGGGTGGAGGGGTAGAGTGGGGTGGGGGTAAAAGTCATGTGGTGTGGTGGAGTGAAGTTGTGTAGTGGTTAGGGCGTGGTGTGGAATGGTAGTAGTGTGGAGTGATGGTGGTGTAGTGTGGAGCTGTTGTGATCTGTTGAAGTGGTGGGGTGGAGGTTTCGTGTGAATTGTAGACATGGGGTGTAGAGGTGAAGGGGTGTGGGGTGGAGTAGTAGAATGGCAATGTGGAATAGCGTGCTGGTGCAAAGTGATACATAGAGTGTAGGTGGGGTGCTGTGTAGGTGTGGTGGTGCAGAGCAGGATATAGTGGTTTGGGATGTGGAAACAGGGTGTGAAGGTGTAGGATGTAGGAGTGTGATGGTGAGTGTGGAGTTTTTGTGTGGAGTTTTGGTATGGATTGGTGCTATAAAGTGGTGTAGAGTGTAAGGTGGTGATGTGGAGTGGTGATTTGGAGTTTTTGTGTCTAGTACTGAAGGGGAGGTGTGGAATAGCTGCATGGAGCGGTGGTGCCAAGTGGTATTGTGGAAAGGAGCCGTAGCACATCATCCAGTACGTTCTTTTGGAAGGTAGAGCATGCATCACAGAATTGTTTGATCTGGTTGTACACTCTGGGCCAGCAAAGGTGGCTGAGGAGTGTCTTCTGTGTCTTTTTCAGTTCCTGGTGCTGTGTGGAACCTGAGGGCATCATCAACGCTTTTCCCACGGCATCCTCTGCTCAGCTGGCCAGAGAAAGCCCATTGCTTTGGGATCCCGACCCTGGTGTTGAATATGCGAGAGAGAATCACATAGGTGGAGGGAACTTGGGGAGTGGGGAGAGGATGCCTTTGGGTGAGACATGGTATCTCCCTTTCCTTGGTTAAAGTAAATCAAATATTTCCCCTGCCTTTGTAGACCATTGTCAGTCCTTGACTCTTTATTGTGACCTAAATGTCCCGCAGTCCTTTTATCTTAAGGCTGGTATGAAGAGGAAACAAACTAGGAGTAATGCACACTCCCCTGCATTCACACCACTTTGCTACTGAGATGAGGAAGAGAGCTCTTGAGGAGTTCAACTGCAATAGCCGGGCATGTCTCACTAATCAGCTTCGCCAAGGTCAGGCAATGAATGTGGAGGACCTGCACCTGTAGCATGTTAACAAGCATCAGGTGTATAAGAGTGAGAGGGATAGAAGGCATATGAGGAAGGAGCTGGCTAAGCACACTGTGTATGGAGACAGAACGGGCTGGAGAGAAACCAGCTGGAGGGAAGCCGGGTCAAGCAAAAGTGTGAGGAATACGCCGGGGTCAAGACTGGCCATGCGGGGGTTGAGACCCCTGCCATTCATCCCTCCCGGTGCATACAACAGAAGCTGTGGGGCCCAGAAGCCTACAAGGTGCTGCCGGCCGCTGAGAGAGGCTGTGGAAGAGCGCGGCTGTGAATTGCTTAGGACACCGAATGCTGCTCGCTGGGGATTCTGCGGGAAAGAGGAGCAAAGAAGAAGGAACTGAGAAGCCTGAATGAGAGAATGCTAACCGGTGAGTGCAGAAAAGGGAACACTCATACCAGGCCGCACCGGGGCTGGGAAACCAACATATCTGAATGCCGAACAAACTGAAATTATTGCACCAGCTACAGAAGGTCAAATGAGTTGATTTTTGTAAGAAACCGGAGGGTGTCCTCCTATCTACTCCCCTTGTATCCTCTTCTCAGGTGGCCAGGGAAAGGCTATTGCTTTTGGATCCTGACCGTGGGGTTGGAGATGGGAGGGAGGATCATCTAAGTGATGGTCCTTGGGAATTGGGGAGAGGATCTCCACAGGAGAGGCATGGCATGCCCCTTTTCCTTATAATAATCAACCTCACTCTTTCCCTGCCTTCATAGGCTGTTGTTAATCACATCACCTCATTTCCCTGCATTCATGCCACTGTAGTACTGGGATGAGGAAGAGGCAACAAGGAATAGTAATGACTAACATATCATTTCACCAGTCTGGTACTGAGACGAGGAAGAGGCCTGCAGACTGTTGTGTCCAGAGAGCTCTACTAACTGTGGACAGGCAATTGGGCTTGAGGAGGCACACCTGTAACCTGTTAAATGGAGAGAGTCCAGCAGGAGAGAGACCAGCAGGAGAGGATCCTGGCTGTGTGTTGCAGACCTGAAGGGAAGGAACCTCAGAGAAGAAGGAGGCTGCCGAGAAGGGTCCTGTCAGGAAACCAAGTTGCTGGCAAGTTCCCTGGAGAGACTGTTGTGCCGAGGTCCAGGAGGGCCTTGAGAGGGGTACACTGGTGGGAGCCTCCATGGTTGGGTGTTCCTGGCAGGAGCTGTGAGACACGGGGGAAATCCAGCTGCTGTAACCCAGCAGCAGCATCCACAGGAAGTGAGCATAGTACTGGCAACCCACAGAAAGAAGAGCGAAGTGCGAGCCGGGCTCATGGCACGATGGAAAGGTGTCTGTGGAGCAAAAGATGAGGAAATCAGCCGCCCGTAGGAGCAACCAGGCACCAGTGAGTGAATGCAAGGAAACGCCCAAACCGGGGCACTCCTGGGTATTGTTAGCGGGTAAAAGTAATTGCTGAATGAACAAATTGAGATGTGCAAGATACTGTGAACCTAAAGTGAAGGGTTATGGTGAACAATTGAATAAGATGAATTGTGAGTAAATGAAATAAATTATTAAAGGAAAGCTTTTGACAAGCCTATGATAGCTTTTGATAAGCCTGTGAACAGAAGACCAGTTTGAGTGAAGTACACATACAATATATTGAAAGCAAAGAATGAATCTTATGAAATGCAGTGAAAAGCAAGTATTGAATATTGCTGAGAGTGTTAAAGAAATTTGGTCAAAGCAAGAGAGCACCACGAAGGGAACTGTGTGAAAGAACACATTAGGGCAAAGCCAAAAGGCTGGCAAGGAAATAGCCAAGTGAATGTGAACCATACCACAGGTGTAGTTACAAAAGAACCTGGGTGGGCAAGAAAGACTAGGGTTACCAGTTGCGTGACCTGTAGCGGGTTGACTGTGTGATCTGAAAACTGCATCTTGACTGGCGATATCCAATTAGTGAAAGCCAAGAAAACATACAGAGAGCAAATCTAAGTGTATGAAAGAGATTGCTGAAGTGAAGCAGAAGAAAGCAATCTACATAAGATGTCAAGAAACCAGAAAGAGTGTAAAGTTGACGTGGAACTGAATATTAAGAGACTGAAACTAACTATACATTGGAAAGCTGGAAAAGCTGAAGTCTTGGGGAAGGGAAACCTAAAACCTTATGAACTTTGTTGTTGTCCTGATGAAGGGAACCTCAACCTAATCAGCTTCACCAAAGTCAGGCAATGAATGTGGCAGACCTGCACATGCAGCCTGTTAACAAGCATCTCCTTTCATGAGTGATATATTAATGAACTCCACTAGAGAACTAACCATCAGCTAAGTATAAGAGCTAACTACAAGCACAGAGAGGGCATCCTGTGGTGTACAAGTAGTATGAGATAATTTCAACAAAGGAGTTATGTCAAAAGTAGAAATTGGTTTACATTTCAAAACCAAAGGACTGTCAGGGCGCAGAAGTAAGGCTTGGACAAAATGGTAGCATGTTGTTGGGTATAAACATGTATTAACTTAAGAAAAGGATGGACAAATGCCTCTCTGCCCCTTAATCTAAGAGGGGTTTCCCTAACTCAAAGAAAACTAGTGAAATTGTCAGGAAGTCCGAAACTAAAGAGTCTGTCACAGTTGTGTCCAAAACTTGCCTCTGTCCCTAACACCAATAACCTACAGTAACTGTGCAAGGATGATCTCTTCTTAAAATAACAAGTGCAATTTTGTATTTTCAACCAACAGAATAGTTCCTAGTCCCTCTCGTAATAAAAAGTGATTGTCCACCGCCAGGGGGCGCGGAGCATGCTGGACGTGTGAGACCAGCGCTCCTCCACCACCGCAGGGCCTTGCACTCTGAGCCAATCCCCGGCCGGGAGTTTGGGGTAACCCGCGAGAACGTGTGCCCCCGCGGCAGCAGCCCAACGAATCGAGCGCTCCTCTGAAAGCGGATACAGCCTGGACCCGATTTGAGGCCCCGCTCACTGAGCAACAGAGAGGACACCTTCTCGGACACCGTGCAGTGGAGCCCCTGGGGTGCCCCAGGCCTCAGCCAGACCCGCTGCCGAGCCCCCGCAGCCACGGTCCAGGACCGGAGCTTTGGGGGCTCCCCCCCGCCCATAACACCGAGAGGAGGATGCCGGAGCACGCCCCCCACTGTGAGCGGATGCCGCGCGGGCCCTGGAGCTCTGCCCCGGTGGTGTGTGGATGTCGTGTAGGGCCGGGGGCGAGTGGGGCGTCCTGGTGAGAACCCCCACCACCAAGAACTGCTGCACTGCGGGGCCTCCAGACGGTCCCCGGGAAATCACCACCAGCGGCAAATCAGGACACCGGGAGCGTCCCGACCCATCCCCCGCGCACGGAGGCCTACACAAAAAGAAGTCTCCAGTGAAGGAGCCCAAGCCCACAACAGATGTGTGGCGGCCCCCGGCGGTCTGAAGAAGGTGAGGAGCGCAGGGGGGAGAACTAATACTTGAGACTCGGTGGGCTGTGTTTGACCCCCCGCCCCCCTCCAGTGCCCACCGAGCACGGGCCAGTACAATCCACTCCACAAAAGCTGGCCCGGCCTCCCCCCCTAGAGGACAGGGGGTCCTCTGGAACATTTCAGCCGTGACGCATCCAGGGAAGCAGGCCCCAATTGCAAACTCAGCTCCCCTCGAGAGGACCTGAGCCATTTCCGGGGTCCCCCCCACATGCGAACTTGCCACTGCAGAAGCAGGGAGGGCCCAAGACGACTAGAGGGAACAATAAGCCATTAAGGCAGGGTGAGGGGCGCCCCCGCCCTCACCTATACTCCAAACTGCACCTAGAGATCGGAGCCCTGGAACCGACAAAGCCCACGTGCGCAATCCACTCCCTCCAATGCTTCCGCTGGTCCTATATACCCCTCGGAGAACCACACAGAGACACCATGCCTTCAAGTGCCGACCCCCCCCTGCAGTGCTAACGAAGGACAACCTCAAGGACATACTCCAGGAGATAAAGGCGATCCGAACGGACATACAAGCCTCAATAGTTGATCTCAGGGGGAGAGTGGAGACGCTCGAAGAAAAATTGGAGGGAATGGAAAACAACCACCTCCAAACGGACATGTTAGACATGAAATACGAAGCGAGGCTAACAGATCTAGAAATCAGAGAGGAGGACATAGTCCTGAAAATGGACGACCTAAAGAACAGAGAACGCCGAAACAACCTGCGCATCACGGGTGTGACTCAACAGAGAGGCAAGACGGCCGCAGACGTGGGGAGAAAGGTTCAAGGCCTCATTAACCAACTCTTCACACTCAGGGGGGCAAGGAAGTGCAGCTGGAAAGAGCCCACCGAGGGGGAGGTGGAGCGAGGGGCGGCCCAAGGTCCATCGTTGTGCGCTTTCTCCGCTACAGAGAGAAAATGGAGGTCCTCGAGAAAGCGAGAAGGCTGGAGAGCTTCTTGTTCGAAGGAGACACAGTTAGAATTTACCAGGACCTCTCGGCTTTCACGCTTACCCGTAGAAGAGAGTGCCGGCCACTCACCCAGTGGCTCACCAGCCAGGACATAAGATGCAGGTGGTCCTTCCCATTCGCCTTGCCTTTCGAGCGTGCAGGAGTGGACTATAGAGTGATCAGCGGCAAGGAGGCATCCCAAGTGCGGCAGGTACTCAAAGGTGATACCCCAGAGGACGGAAAAGAGATGGAGGTGCAGGAGTCTCGGAACGCCAGGAGGGAGCCAGAGGGCCCCTGGTCCACAAAGAAGAAGATAAAGGGCAGAAGGAAATTCAAGAAACTAAACACCCCCACAACGGAAGCTGAAGAGGACTAAGGGGTCAGAGGCTCGCCATTAGAGAAACCGAGAGATTGAATCAAACAGCCTCGGCCGGGGATGCTGAGCTTTACAAGGGGACTGCAGTGGATAGACTTGCATTCACCCTGGTGGCTTGCCCGTTGGCAGGCGTCGCGATAAAGAGGGAGAGGGTGGAGGAGGGAAGGGAGGGAGTTGGGGTTGGGGATTTTGGGGACCCACACAGTCTCATAACCACATGGGGAGGTGGCAGCATGCATAGATCCGGGAAGACGGTATACACAAGGCAAAGATCCAATGGCAGACAATGAGAATAGGGGCCGGGCTGAGTCATTGAGAATAGGTTCACTCAATGTGAAGGGTCTGAACTCCCCAGCAAAGCGCTCCCTCTTGGGGAGGGAAATGAAGAATGCTAAAATAGATGTCCTTTTCTTCCAGGAAACTAGAACGATCACGGGAGAGGAGAGGGCCATCCCGGGAGTGCAGGTGGGCCAGACCTTCTGGGCATCGGCTCCCACGATGCGGAGCGGAGTCAGGATCATCCTGCAGAGAAACCAGAGACTCACAGAGGTAACCAGGTGGGGGAGGGAAGACGGTAGAGCCATGATTATATCGGGTAACTTGCACAACTCCAGAGTCTCCCTAGCAGCTATGTATTGTCCTAATGTGGGCCAGGCTGAATTTCTCGAAGAGGCAATGGGAGAGATAATGGCCAATGCAGCGGGGCTCCTTATACTGGGTGGAGACTTTAACATGTGGGCAAATCGGGAGCTGGACCATAGTGGAGAGGCCATCCCGCTAGGCAGCAGAGGGGGTAGACCCCAGGGGAAATTTCGGGAGCTGATGTGGGGCTATGGGCTTGTGGACACATGGAGGGAATTACATCCGGAGGGAAAGGCTACACCTTCTACTCAGCGGTCCATGGTACCAGAACGAGAATAGATTACCTTTTCATGGGGCACCAGAACATGAGCCGAGTGGAGTCCTGCACCATCCGCCCGGTTAGCTGGTCGGACCATGATATGGTCTGGGCAGATATTAGTGTATCGGGTCTGAAGCCCAGAGAATCCCTGTGGAAATGCAATGACCTCCTACTTAGGGATGTGGTTTTTAAGGAGGAGATGGAAAAGGAGATCAACGAATACTTCGAACTGAACAACACGGGCGAGGTTAACATAGAGACAGTGTGGGAGGCAGCAAGGGGGACCGGGAGGGGTGTTTTGATTAGAGAGGGGCTCCCAAAAAAAGGACCAGGACCCTCCTGGCCCATAGGCTACGGGCGGAGATAATAGCATTGGAGGGATCTGAAGGGAAGGGTGACGAAAAGAGGGAAAGGGACTTGGGGGATGCAAGAGAGAAAAGGTAAGAGCTGAGAGCATTGGAGATGGGCAATATTGTAGCGGGCCTCCAACACCTGCGTCAAAGGTATTATGAAAAAGGAGATAAGGCTGACGCTATGCTGGCGGCCAAACTCCGGGGCCAACGGAGAGATAGATGGGTGACAAGGATCTCAAGCAGGGAGGAGGGGGCAAAAACTGATCCCAGGGTATAGTGGAGGAATTTGCGGGGTTTTACAAGATTCTCTACGGGAGGGAAGCAGAAGTGGAGGCGGAGGCACTGGGAGCATACCTCGGAGGAGTAAAATTGCCTGTGATAGACCCCTCAGAGGCATCAGCCTTAGACACCCCAATAACGGGCGAGGAGGTACTCAAGGCAATATCGGGACTTAAACTGGGCAGGGCCCCTGGGGAAAATGGGTTCACTGCAGGCTTTTATAAGGACTTTGGAGGCCTACAAGCGGGGTTCTTGGCGGGCCTATTCACAAATATAATGAGGACCGGGAGTGCACCCCCGTCTTTTGGCAAAGCACTGATAACAGTGATCCCGAAGGAGGGCAAAGATCCAGCAGACTGCCGGTCATATAGACCAATTTCCCTCCTGAATGTGGACGCTAAACTGTTCACCAGGATCATAGCTACGAGACTAGACAGCCATATGCCGGTACTCATCCATTCCGACCAGGTGGGCTTCATACAGGGGAGACAGGGGGCGGACACCCTCCGTAAAACCCTGCATCTCAGGAGGGAAGCGGCCCCGAAGGGAGACAACCCTGTCTTGGTGGCCATCGACGCCGAAAAAGCGTTCGACAGGGTGGACTGGGAGTTTCTACATGGAGTCCTTGTCAAATTGGGCTTCGGTGAGGGAATCAGATGAGCCATTAGGGCCTTATATACAGACCCCTCTGCCAGAGTCATAGTAAATGGTCGCCTGTCACGAAAATTTAGTCTTCAAAGGGGGACGAGGCAGGGCTGCCTCCTCTCCCCACTCCTGTTCGCCATGACCATGGAAATACTTGCGGAGTACCTCAGATGTGCCCCGATGGTCTGCGGTATTGATGTTGGAGGTCGGACCTTTAAGCTCGGCCTCTGTGCAGATGACATAATGCTCCACCTGAAGGAACCTACTAGTTCTGTCCCGGCTGCCGTGCGGGTTATCGAACGCTTTGGCCAATTCTCAGGCTTCAGGATAAACATAGGGAAGTCAATGATTTTCCCCTTTGCCCCAGATGCAAACAGGGACCTGACGGAGCTGTCCCCCCTGGGTCTTCAAATTTGTACCGAAGAGATCAAATACCTGGGGATCAATATCGTCCAGCCCCACGAATATTTAAGCCAGGCAAATTACCCCCCGCTGTTCGACAAATTATTCAAAGAGATGTAGACATGGGGTAGGGGGCAAATCTCATGGATGGGAAGAATAAACGCCATAAAGATGAACCTCCTCCCCAGGGTCCTGTACGTTTTCAAGATGCTCCCTTTGGAGGCCCCGGAAGCACTCCTTAAAGAAGCCAAAAAACGCATAACGAAATTTGTATGGCAAGGCCAGAGACCCAGAAGAGGTTATGAAACACTCACCCTCCCCAAGGATAGAGGGGGGGGTCGGCCTCCCAGACTTACGAACCTACCACAGAGCAGCCCAGCTCAGAACCCTGGCCCCCCCACCTCAGAGAGGACCCCAACAAGCAATGGGTCTTTCTTGAAAACTCCCTCCTGAGCCCTGTCACAGTGGGCGAGTGGTTATGGGTCCCGATGTAAAAGCTCCCAAGGAGAATTAGGGAACACCCAATACTAGTAACAATGTGGAAGGCGCTGGAAGGTAAGGGACACGGAGAGAAGGTGACCACTTGGCCCTCCCCCATGAGCCACATCTGGTCCACACCAGTTTTAGAGGAAATCCCAGGCCACGAACACTATCAGCCCTGGTTTGACGAGGGCCTATGCAGAGTCGGTCAGGGAGGAGTCCTTTATAAGTATCCAGGAGCTTGAAGAGTCCATGGGAATAGGTAGGCTCTCTCCACTCCTCTACCTGAGACTCAAGGGAATCCTAATGAAACCAAAACTAAAGCCCAAATTACAAAGGAAACTCACTCCAGTTGAGAAGATCTTAGACACCCATGTAGTAATGAAAGGCCTACTCTCACTCCTTTATTCTGCCCTTTTAACCCCCCGGGAGGGAACCACCAAAAGCCTCAGAGGGAATTGCGAAAGAGATTTGGGTTGTAGGATCGGAGATGGTCTCTGGGGGTGACGCTGTAGTAGGTCATTCAAGACTTCGATCTCCTGCCAATACAAAACCCATGCTGTTAAACTCTTGCACAGATGGCAGTATGACCCGATCACACTCTCTAGGATGTTCCCAGATGTAATCCCGCTCTGCTGGCACGGGTGTGGGGAAAGGGCAAACTATTGGCACATGTGGTGGTCATGCGGGAAGGTCCAAACTTCTGGACCAAAGTGCTCTGCTGGCTGAAAGAGGCGGGAGAGGGGGTACTCCCACTGGACCTGATTTTGATATTGTTCGGTCTGCAGCGTAAGGATGACCACTGGGAAAAGTTACCAGACCTCTCACACTCCCTACTGTTGGCAGCCAGAGAGGCCCGTGCTAGGACATGGAAGAGGCCCGCCTTCCCCACGAAGAGTGAATGGGCGATGATAGCCAAAGACATAATCCTTATGGAAAGACTTACAGCGGCCTTACACGGTTCAAGCACCCAAATAGAGATGGACTGGCTGCAATTTCAAGAGGTGTTTGGCAAAACAGAGGTCACGTCCTGAGACCCTCAAGCGCCATTGGCCCGGCCCAAAAACAAGCCCTGGCATTGAACGAATGGACCTGGAACCTGGAAAGCCGGTTAACCGCTGGCGGAGAAAACCCGGATCGACGCTGCCCTATGCCGCATGACTTGTATAAGCAGACTGAATCGCCTGAGATATTGGGTGGGGTGGGTGTCAGGGGGGGAATAAACGCAGGGAATAATGGCCTATAGTTTGATTTGTCGAGGGCGATTGCCCAAATGTTGAGTTTTGAGTACCTATGCTGTTATTTTGAAAAATCAATAAAAATTGAAATAAAAAATAAAATTAAAAAAAAAGTGATTGTCATGGTGCTTGATCCAAAACCCCTGGAACTGATGGGTCCACCCCATTCATTGACACCCAATAGGGCTTATCAAGCCACAAAGGAGCATTCCAGAACATCCTGGACTCAGTCCTGGCGCCGTTGGCGCCATGCTCATAAGATGGTTTGAACCATATGGACTACTTACTCAGCCTAATGAGGCTGAGCCTTTCTGCATATCCAGGGTGTGACCGAGAGACTACTTTACCTGAAAGGCAGGGTGTGGTAAAGGGACTATTTGTCTGGAACTACTTGCAAGGATATTTAAGCCACACCCTGCAGGCAGAACACGCTTCGCGTTATTCTGCACTCCTGTAGCGTAACGCTCACCGTGTCTGCTCTGTCCTCGAGCTTCTACAGCCACGCCCGTACTGAGATTTCCATCCATCGGTGCCTGAAAGAAGAAAGAGAGAAGAACAGGTGTTATTACAGCGATAAAGGCCTTACCTGCAATTCTCATCCACCGGTCTCGCCTTCAGCTGATCTTCGGATCGCCGTCCTTGTTGGGAAGAGGGCATCCGCACATGCATCCAATACTTACCCGCGCATCTGCCATCATCCTGGGGCTGCGCCGCGCCTGCATAGAAAGAACAGAACACAGCAGGGTAGTCGCGCACAAAACAAAAACAAACAATTATTCAACCATCCAGCGCCACTCACCCGCGCTAATACTCAACTGGAGATAACCTGCCAAGCATCCTTGGAGAGTCAAATCTTCATCCAAACCTCCATACGAATCCGCACCTGCAAGAAAGACAAAACACGTTGAAACCTGGGAAATAAAGACATTGAGCACCTATACCAAGCATCCATTGGCATAGAGACTTACCTGCTTAATCCAGATATTCCAGACACAGGAACAGCCAATCTGGACCAGTGAAGTAACTGTGTCTGGGGAAAGACTGAGTTTACTGCGCCCCTGCTGAAAATCAAGCAGGACGGAGAGCCAACCTCACAAAACTCAAAGGTGAGCCAGAAGAGGAGTTGGACATCAGGAGGTTGAAGGAGGTGGGACCAATCCAGCCCCCACTCAAAAGCTAATATCTTGTTTCAACATTGCAGACACACGCCTCCTGGGGTGATAACAGGGGAGAGGACAGCATCATACCACCAGAGCTACGCCAGTGCAGACATCATTCGTACGGCTACCAGTGGCGTAACACAAGATGTGGGGGCCCCCTGCCAGCTATGCTGAGGGGGCCCCCAACTCAGCAACAAATCAAGGGTCACGCCATACTCTGGGCCAGCCTAGATTATCACACTTGCGCAATACGCACAAACGTGCTGCTGAACGGATATGCCGCACACTGCACTAGGAGAAAGATATACATATGTGTTTTAATATAACATACAGCACACTGGCCCTCATTACAACCCTGGTGTTAAGGGGTTAACGTCGCTGCAAAAGGTGGCTTTTTGCAGGCGTTAAAAACCAACCCGCAAAGGGACCTTGGTGCTAAGTACGGTGCCGCAATTTGTGGCACCGTACTTAGCGCCTTCCCCATTCCCATTGAGCCCTATGGGGCTAAAATGGGAATGGGGAAGGGCCATGGCGGCATGGGGAATTACCGCCCTGCCAATCTCGGAATGGGGCGGTAATTCCCCATTCCGCCATGGCGGAGTCGGTAAGTTACCGGCATGGACCATGGTGCTATTAGCACCATGGTCCAGCGCCAGGGTCGTAATGAGGGCCACTGTCTGAGAAAAATGCCTAAAAAGCCAGAGTGTTTGAAATTGTTTTGTAGGGTAACACCGATCCAATAGATGCAAATCACCAACAGAGCACAGGAACATTAAAGCTTTGCTATTAAAAATGCCATGCCACAATGAAAACATGTCCAACTGGCTGCACAAGGTAGACCAGTGTCGACATGTAATAACAATATAGTAAAGCTTGCCAGGCCACATTTAGACATATCTAGACTGGTTGCACCAAAATGTCAGTTGAGGCAATAACACTCATCAAGAATAGAACACACATTCAAGCCTGTGTCTCTGTGGCCTCTAACAACACGGCCAAACTCTTTAAAATCTGAAAAGAACTGGTCAATCCTGTTGAGGTCTTTACATCTCCTGTTCCCTTCCAGGCCCTCTGTATGGCTCTGTCATCTCACTTCTACGCTAAAACTCAGGACATCCTGTCCTCCATCTCCTCTTCCTCTCACTCTTCCTCTCTCGGCCCCCCTTTAGCCATCTCTACCTCTCTTCCTCCTTTCTCCTCTTTCTCTCTGACAACACCTGACGAGGTTTCTAGACAAGTCCGATCTATGAAAGTGTCATCCAAACAGGTGCTCTCCTGCTCCACCAGAACCATCAAGAACCATATTGACACCCTCGCTCCAGTCTTGACCGATTTCTGTAATCACTCTTTCCCCTCTCCCGTTAAGCACTCCCTTATACACCCACTCGTCAAGAAGCTTTCTGCCGATCCTGCCTGCCTCGCCCAATCTCCATCACCCCTTTGCTGGGCAAACTGTTGAAAAAGCTGGCCATCTCCCAGCTTACTCTCCACACGGATTCTGTTGGTTGTCTCCATGACCATCTATCTGGCTTCAGTACCAGAGACATGGAAACTGCTGTCCTGAACACCTCTGAAGTTCTGCTCTCTAACCTTGATTCCAGCATTCCTTCTGTCCTCATCCTCCTTGATCTTTCCTGTGCTTTCGACATGGTCAACCATGCCATCCTGATCAATCCTGATCAATCGACTCCATGAGAACCTGGGCATCACGAAACAGGCCCTTGAGTGGCTGACCTCTTTCCTCTTGGACTGCCCCTCCCAGGTCCAACTTGTCCCTTTCTCCCCGCTCCATCCTCTCATTCTGGTTTTTCAACCTCTAAGTGGCCCCTTTGACCCACCTGATCTCTACATTCTCCTCTAACTTTCAGTGTTATGCGGATGACACTCTGCTTTCCTTCAGGCTCCCCTCATACTCCACTCATCTCTCGCTCATACCCGACTGTCTATCCGCGATTCAGGATTGGTGTGCCTCCAACTATCTCTGTCTTAATGTCAGTAAGATGGAGATCCTTCTCATTTGGACTCCTGCCCCTGCTTTCCCTCTCTCACTCTGGCCGCCCGCCTTGGGCCCTCTTCCTTTGCCTTCCTGTGAGGCAAACAACACTGGTGTTGTGTTGAGGCGGACACCCGTGCCTCCGGTGGCCCACACACACTCCCAGCATGCATGCACACACACACAGGGAAGGAGAAATGGGACGCGCTGTTGCTGCTTGCGCGTCCCGGCGGCAACTGCCGTGGTACGCAGTTTATTTCAACCTGCGCATGCGCGGGCCCAAAACGAGGCTCGCGCATGCGCGCACAAACTAACTGGGACGTCACATCCCTTTTATTCTTTAACGACAAACAGTATAATACTAGGGGTGCGCGGACTCCCCTGAACATGTAAACTTGAACACGTTGTCTCACCAAACTGGAGCGGCCTCTCTTGCTATGGGCTCAGTCCCCTGAGTCCAGGACATAGTCCTTGAGACGAACCGGTGGCTTGCGATCCTGGCGGACGGGATACCGGGGCGGGACCGTCGGCAGGGGGCGGTCACCTTCTCCAGCGGGAGTGCTCTCGCTCGATGGCACGTCTTTGTGCGCTTCGGGGCTCCTTTCCGGACCTAAAGTCTCACCCGGGGTCTGGGCTTCATCCGGCATGTCCACTTTCTTGAAGAAAGACCGGTTGCGAGTGACGGTGCCCCGCTCACATGCTGCCGTCACCATTGTCCCTTTTACATGCGTTACCTTCCAGGGGCGAGGTTCAAAGGTAGAGACAATTTGCCTTCCGGGTGCCGATTCCGAATCAGCACCGAATCACCAACTCGCATTTCCGTTTCTTGCAAACCCCTCCTCTCGCTTTCCTTCTGGTTGCGCAACTCCCGTTCCTCCTGAACTTTCACGTCATCAATGACCCCGGGCCCTCGGCCCTCCACTTCCGGCAACATTCCCCTTGGGCACCGCCCAAACAGTGCCTCTGCGGGAGCAACCCCCGTGGACTGGTGGGGCGTTGCTCGATACTCTCTCAGAAATTCCACGAGCTTCGTCCGCAGGTTTTCACCCCCACTGGCTGAAATCCTCAGTACCTTGTTGAGCGTCCCCATCATTCTTTCGGCCTCTCCATTAGCTCGTGGCCATAGTGGAGACACCCGGCGGTGATGTATCCCCTTTTCTCGGAGGAATTGGGCAAACTGGCTGCCAGTGAATGGGGGTCCATTGTCAGAACGCTCTGGTGGTGAACTCCGTGGCCGTCGACTCCACCACCTCGACCTCCGGGTACCTCGACCACTGGTCGACGGCCACCAGAAAGTACATGCCTCGACCCGTCGAGCCAAAGTCCACGTGCACCGTCCTGCATGGCTTTGTGCTGCGCTCCATGGAGCATATTGGCGGGGCCTTGTCTCCTGGGGTTGCCGCTTGGCAGGACAGGCATCTTCTCATGAAATGTTCAACCTCGCCCTCTACCTCTGGAAACCAGACCTTGGGCCTCAACCTCGCCTTGGTTTTGACGACCCCTTGATGACCAATGTGCGCCAGTTCCAACACCCTTTTCCTTAGCGCCTGTGGTATGACAATTTGTTGCCCTCTGAGGAGGAGTCCATCATCAGAGACGGATAGCTCGTCTCTAACTCGCCAGAGCGCTTGCAGGTCCCTCCGTGCCTCCTTGTGGCGCCGTGAGTTATTGCGCAGCACTTCCCTCCAATCTCCGCTCCTCACCACGGCTTTGATAATGCCGAAGACCTCATCGTTGGAGGATTCCGTCGCTATGGCCAGTCTCGAGAGAGCCATTGGCAGTGCCCCTTCCACCACCTGACAGAGCAAGCCTTGGCAATCCTCTTCACCGCTCTCTGCTTCCGTATTCTCCTTGGTGGGATGGCGCGACAGATAGTCCGCCGGGTTGTTGGTTCCCGGTCTGTATATTAGCCGCACCCCGTATTCCAGGGGCCAACATCCACCTCTCAATTCTTGGTGGTGGTTTTGACGAAACTCCCGCCAATATGGGCAATAGCGGTTTGTGGTCTGTCACCACCACGACAGGCTTGCCCAAGATGTAGAGGCGGAAGTGGCGACAGCCCCACAGGATGGCTAGGGCCTCTCTCTCAAAATGCGAGTACCTCATCTCGGTACTGGAAAGGGCTTTACTCACGTATGCAATTGGTCGCATGTCCCCCCTTTCGTCCGGCTGTAGCAACACCGCCCCCACTCCTACAGGGCTGGCATCCACTACAATCTCGGACTCCACCGATGGATTGAAGTACGCCATCGTGTCTTCATCGGACAGGGCATTTTTGAGAGCTTGAAATGCCTCCTGTTCTCGAGCTTCCCACTTCCATGTCGCATCATTTTGCGTCAGTGCCCTGACCGGTTACGCCAGCGAGGCCAAACTCTTAATGAAGCGCCCGCAGTACGTCACCATACCCAGGAAACTCCTTACCTCCGTGGGAGACTGTGGTGCGGTGGCTTCCCGAATGTCTCTGATCTTTGCCGGGTCAGGCGACACACCGGCAGCGTGAAAGATGAATCCGAAAAATCCAATTCGGTCTTTAAAGAATTCGCACTTTTGACGGTGTAGAGTGAGACCCAGATCGTGCAGTCTCTTTAGTGTGTCCTCGAGCCTTTTCATGTGTTCAGCTTCAGAGTTGGCGAACACCAGAATATCGTCACTCATATTCAACACACCTTTTAGGCCTGCCAAAGCTCCCCGGATGGTGTTTTGGAACACCTCGGCGGCCGAAGAAATGCCAAAACTCAGGCGTTTGAACTGGTAGAGACCCTTGTGCGTCGTAAATGTGGTGATGATCTCGAGTCTGGGTGGAGCTCAAGCTGGTGATAGCCAGCCCGCAGATCCTATTTAGAGAACACTTTCACCCCCTGTAGCTCTCCTACGATGTCGTCCAGGGTGGGCGTCAAGTGTCTTTCCCCTTTGATTGCGGCATTAGGGAGGCGCATATCTACGCAGATTCTCACCGCGCCAGGCTGTTTCGGCTTGGGCGCAACCACTATTGGTGACACCCAGGGCGTAGGCCCCTCCACCCTCTCAATGATGTCCATGTTGACAAGCGACCGCAGCTCCTCTTCTACCTTCTCCCTTAGATGGAAAGGGATCCGCCTATGCTTCAGGGCTGTTGGCCTAATTGAATCGTCAATGTGCAGACGCACAGGGGGCGCCTTCAACTTTCCGACCCCTTCGAAAATGCCCCCAAACTTGACAAGCAGTGATTCAATGTCCGTCAAATAAACCTCATATGCGAAATGAACCAGGTTCAGTGCTTCAGATGCTGCACAGCTGAGTAATGAATGGGGACTCACATCCATGACAAAAAATCTTGCCTTAATCGTTTTTCCTCCCTTGGATACCAGAGTTATGAACACGCCCTTGATTGGCAGCAGAGTTTCCCCGCCGAACGTGAATATTTTCGCCGCTGATCTGTCCAGTGCGGGAGGGCCAGGAATTTTCTGATAGTGCTCTTCTGCCAGTACACAGACCGAGGCTCCGGTGTCAATTAGCACTTGTGTCAGCACTCCTTGTATGTCCACTACACACTTGGGCTGTCTCTTTCTCTTGATTCCAGAGGCAATGTTTGAAATGAAGGACACTTCGTCCTCCTCTTCCTCTTCCTCCTCGGCCAACTGTAGTCTTTGCATTTCCTGCTCCAGGGACGCGATGCTCCGTTGTCGTCTTGACCCACTCCCCCGAACTCTAGCCGGGCCTCTCTGCACAGGGACGGGAGCAGGGGCACGACACATTCTCGCATAGTGTCCCGGTCCATTGCACCTGCCACACGATCTTGATTTTGCTGGACACTCCTCCGAATGAGGCAAATCATACCCACAGTCTTGGCAAATCACGTTAGACCCATGTGGTGTTTGAGTCCTTTCCCTTCTCTGACCCCACTTGTCTTTCGATCCAGCCCGCTTGCTGATGGCAAACACATCCTCAGATGCGCCCGGTCGCACTGCGGCATCCATCCTGGCACCTCTCGCTTCCGCCAGCTCATACTTTCTGCCACTGTCTAGTATTTGTTGTAGAGTCCACCCTGGCTCTCTCAGTATTTGTCTCTGTAGTTTCCCGGATCGACACCCTTGGATGACCTGATTACGTATCATCAAATCCTCATTGTCCCATCAACACGTGGTGGCCATCAGCCACAATCTAGCACAAAATCGATCCAGGGATTCCTCTTCCTTCTGTTTTTCCCCGCAGAACAGGAATCTTTCGAAATCAACATTGGAAAGTGGTATGAAGTGATTCTCCAATGCAGCCTTGATGGCATCATATGTGGTTACTTGCAGGTTAAGAGATTCATATATGCGAATTATGTCCAGACCTGCGGAATACAACAGGGTCGCCGTTTTTGCATCATCATCAGTTATCCCGTTGCCGTGAAATACATATCAAGTTTCTTGATCCATAGCAACCACTTTGGACCTAATTTTGACAGGGGACCTGATACATCAAATTCTTGCATTGGTAGCACCGACCCCTGTTGTGCTCTCATCGCTACTGCCGCAGTTCCTCCTTCGTCATCGCTTTCTGCCATGGTCACAGGTCGCACAGGGACCTCTTAATGCCTCAGAGGCCGCAAACCTGACTGGGGTTGATTTCACACGTACCTCAGATTGCTGCTTGCTAATCCACCACCTTGTCGTGTCTTACAGCACTCCTTAACAGGGTGTCTGTGTTGGGAAAAGTCGTCCTCAGGGCTCTGGGGCGACCAAAAGTTCCAAAAATTGCTTGGTTGCACTTAAACAGCAGCGCACAAGCACCCTTTCAGGCCGCTACTGCTGTGTGCTTGTCTTTCGACATTACCGAAATGTTCACGCCGGGTCCGTGCTTCCATCCGACGTAGCGTCGCTGATTTTTCACTGCCGTGTATATGAGGCGAGCGCTACGGCGGTATCCCGCCTCGTCGCCAGTTGTTATGTTGAGGCGGACACCCGTGCCTCCGGTGGCCCACACACACTCCCAGCATGCATGCACACACACACAGGGAAGGAGACACGGGACGCGCTGTTGCTGCTTGCGCGTCCCGGTGGCAACTGCCGTGGTACGCAGTTTATTTCAACCTGTGCATGCGCGGGTCCAAAACGAGGCTTGCGCATGCACGCACAAACTAACTGGGACGTCACAACTGGTGTCATCTTTGACTCCACTCTCTTTCTCTCCTCACATCTCAGACGTTGCCAAAAAGTCCCACTACCAGCTGCTCCTCCTCAAAGGGACTCTTCCCTTTCTCACTTTCCCCCAGAAGCTCACTGTCCGCAGAGCCCTGGTTCTCTCTAGGCTGGACTACTGCAACAGCCTCTTTCTCAATCTGCCTTTCTCTACTATCCAGCCCCCGCAACTAATCCAGAAAAGGCCTCAAGCACAGGGATCGTATCTCTCCAGCCCTGAAATCTCTCCACTGGCTCCCAGTTGCTGCAAGTATCAAGTTCAAGACCCTTTGCATTGTCCACAGGGCTTTCTGGGCCCGGGGCCCGCACTACATCAAACGCTCTCTTCCAAAATATCTTCCTTCTCGAGCCCTTCGCTCAGCTACCTACAACCCTCTAAGGGGTAGACGCTTCTCCAGGATGAGAGTGGGGGTTAGATCTCTCTCCTCTACAGGTGCCTCCCTCTGTAATAGCCTCCCTGCCCCTCTCAAGCTTTAGCAGACCACTTGAAGTTCTGGAAGCAGCTCAAAACTTTCCTCTTCTCCTCTGCTTTCTCTCTCTCCCTCCCCTGCTGGCCTACCTGACCTACCTGTCTGCTGTACCGACTGGTTGCTTGGCTACCCTCAGAGTCTCACTGAGTCGAGACTCTTTCTTGATCAGTCACTCTTGCACTGCCTCTGGTCCTACCATGCACTTAGGGGCTGTAACTGTAACCCTACAGTCCCTTGTTCTCCTTGCACTACCCAGAGCTGTGCTGCCCTGACAGCACTTATTCAGAGCACTGCTGCCCTGTTTTTCCTATGCCCTCTCCCTTGCACTTCCCCCGTCCCTTTCCCCTTGCGCTTCTCGTTATCGCACTTGCACGATCTGAATGACACAAGGGCTAGTAAGATCGTTTGTCTTGTCCTCCCTCTATCTTCCATCCATTGTCTTGTCGCGCCTAAAAAAACACTTGTGTGCAGGTGCGTTATAAATGACTTATATCATATCATTTGATCACAGATGCCCAGAAAGATATACAATGCTGCAGTAAGAAATGGCTGACTGGCAGCACCCAAATGCAGTCTAGCCAGGTAATTCACTTAGCAGGACTGCTTTATCATAAATGCCCCATTAAAAAAAAGTCATACCAAACTGAGGAATGACTAGACTGGCTGCACCAAAATGCCTCTCTAGCCACTAATACCACATATCATGCCTGCTTAGCCTGGACATGGACAGCCATTATAATTTGTCGGATAATCCTGCCCCCCCACACATCCCCTCTCCCTCCCACCCCAACCTCCAAAATCTGCTCCTTGGCCCAAAATTACCTCCACGTCCCTCTTCCTTGCACCAGAGCTTACGGTTGAGGCTCCTTGCCACATAGGTAAGTACTGTGATGAGGAGGAGTGGGACTAGGAGTAATGAAGATTACAGGTAGCTAAATCAAGCATTACGTCCATGTACCTCTACCTCATCCCAGTACTTGTGTATGAGGCAGAGTGCCTTATACACAAGTACTGTCTCATACACACTGGGACGAGGAGGAATAGGGCTACGAGTAATGAAGATTACCAATAAGTAATCCAGGCATTAAACACAAGTATTGGTGCAACACCATTGAGTTGGCTGGGATTCAGCACCCCCCCCCTGAAATGTTGGGCTATGTTGACCAGACCTGGCTGACCTTCAGAGCAGTTGCCAGACACAAAAGGACACAGATGTTCGACGACACCTGGGTTTCTCTGTTAACAAGAACCCACCAATTACTAACATAAAGCAATTCACTGTTAGTACCTGCATTCAAATGCCAAATTTTTTAGGCAATTGAAATCGTAATGTGGGTTTAATACTTGCATGACAGGGGTGTGATTGGAAGGGTAGAGAGGGAACAGGAAACCAGTCATTCTCACAGCAGTCCATAAGTGGGTGCTTTAAACCTTAAAGGAGAGAGTTAACTGCTTGCAACATTGAAGCTGCACTAGAATAGTCTCATAAAAATGCATAAAGAAATTAGATGACCCAAACAAATAAGTTTGCCCCTCTCCCACCGCCCATGAAGTTGGCACCCCTCCCAACATTTGAAGGGTTAGCCACCGAAATATAGGTTTTGTTGCAATCCTGAACGCAAGCACACACACCATCCATACATTTAAGTGTGCATTCTTTCACCATACTGGCACACACCGGCAGCCATCCATACATTTATGTGTGCACCCTTTCACCATACAGGCACACCCAGGCAGCCACCCATTAAATTACGTGTGCACCCTTTCACCATACAGGCACACACACCCAGGCACCCACCCATACATTTAAGTGTGCACCCTTTCACCATACACTCACACAGGCAGCCACCCGTATATTAAAGTGTGCACACTTTCACCATACACTCGCACAGGCAGCCACCTATACATTTAAGTGTGAACCCTTTGAACATACACTCACACACGTACACATCATGGGGTTGAGGGGAGCCATAACACTTAAAAAAGAAATTAGGCCTCATTACAACTATGCCGGACTGTAAACAACGGTGCTGGTAAGCTCACCGGCACTGTTGGTTCCGGGCCGGCATATTACAGCTCTGTGGGTGGTTGCCGTCCAGCCCGGCAGGTCGGACCTGCCGGGCAGAACGGCACCCACCCGCATAGTTTTCAGAAAGCACCGGCACCGTTATTAACGGTGCCGGTGCTTCTATGGTCCCCATTCCCATAGAGACCAATAGGACTTTATGGAAATGGGGATTTACCATTTGCCGGCGCCTGACTTCCCAGAACACCAGGGTTCTAATCCCCCGGTGTTACCGGGAAGTCGGTGTCAAGACCGGTGGGGGGTCTGTACTTCCGCTCTCTATATGGTAGAGGAGAGGCACAGAAGACCCCAGCCAAGATTCTCGATTACGGTAGCAATGGACGAGCAATCAAGGCCTAGCTTCTCAGGAGGTGATGCAGGCTGGTTCTTAAGTACAGTGTATCCCCAAGCCCCCCACAAAGGAATGTCCACACACTGTATTACTGAAAACACAGTCTTTATATAATTAATATTCAAGGGTTATGTACACTTATCACAATAACGCACTTTGTGCTCAGGAAAATCAGCAATGGTAAATATCTACAATTCTAAAGTGGTACCACTAATATTAGACCTCATTAAAGTGCATTCACAATAATGTTAAAATAGCACACAGATCAATAAGAAGGAAACCAGCAATAGAGAGGGGAGAGATAGCAGATGATTGAAAACAATAGGCAGAATACTGGCCCCTACCACTGGACACAGTTCTGTGTGGAGATCCCCCCACCTGGGCAACCTGCAAAATAAAGAGATATAACACCAGCCCAGTCCATATATTGTTCAATAGTCTATTTCTCTCCTATAATGTTCTTACCCCCCCCAATGTACCTGGTGGAGTTGAGTTCTTCGAAGAGGCGTCGACAGATCCTTCTTGAATGACCCCCTTTAAAGCAGGAGTCACGGATCGTCGAGAGGCGTCGAAAAACGTCGAAGACCTCGGGGTTCGGCGACGGGGAATCGACGGCCCTTCTTGAATGCCTTCCCTTTCAAGCGGGAGGCACGGGGCGTCGAACGTCCGTCGACAAACGAGGTAGAACGATGTCGAAGAGGCGGCAGCTTCGTCCGAGCGGTGCTCGTCGGCGTCGGGGCGTCGGCGTCCTGCAAGGCGGAGGTGTGCGGGGCACCTCGATGACAATAGTTCTGGACCGCAAAGATTGTAGAGACGGGAGCCCAGCAAGGGCGTCGAGTCGCTCGAGTCTTTGGGATCGTGAGGTGGCGGGAAACCCACCGGCGGATTCTCCTCGGCGCGTTGGTCGTCCTCGACTTTCTCCGGCAGGGCAAAAGCGGTCGACGGTGCGGACGAGGGAGTCCTTCGAGTCAAATGTTCTTAGGCAAGGAGCGGACGGCTCCGGTCGTCGGCGGCACGGCGTCAAGTGGTTCCCACGGCTGGGCAACACAACTTCGACGGGCCTCCAGCGGTTACACAGACCTGCGAACCCTGGTCGACGGCAATGGACTTCGACAGCGTCGAGGTCCGGGTGCTTCACTTCGGTCTCCTCGGCAGTCCCCTTCTCCGGTCGGCAGCCTTTCGGTGGTCTGGCGTCCAGGGAGCTTCGGCGAAGATTCAGCGGTGCTCGATGGTCCCTCGGAGCACGGGAAGAGGGCGCCTAGCCAGGTCCTCTCTCGGGTCAGTCCTCGACGATTTCGACAACCTTCAGTTCCGTCGAAGCAAATGCCACAGCAAGTCTTCTTCTTCCAGCTGGACGTCGAGGATCAGCAAATCCAGTTACTCTTGAGTGGAGACTCAGCTTCTGAATGCTTCTGAATGTGCTTGAACGTTCCTGAACAATCTCCAGTGGTGAGAGGTCCCCAGATATACTATTCTGTCTCTCATCCACACTGCTGGCACACACACAGCAGCCAATCACACAGAAGGGCATTCATGCAGTCAGTCAGCCAATCAGGCACACAGTGCATTCAGGCCACACTCCTCCCTTTCAGACACTCACAACAAGGAATGTGGATTGGGACAAGTACCCAGCCATTCAACACTACACACTGCATTCAGGCCAGTTTCGGGCAGGGCTGTCTCAGTCTTTGTCTCTCATGCCAGAAACCAGACAACCACAACAAGGAGTGTATATTGGTCACACACTCCATTCACCCAGGTCCCACCCACAGGAGGTACCCACAACATACAGTCACTGGGAAGGCTCCAGTCAGTCTAGCTGGGCCTTCACAACAACACCATATATGGAACTTCCACCCAACAGCCAGTCAGGGGGAAGGGACAGAGTCAGGGCTTCCCAGGACTTTGGGAAAAACAAGATAACAGGCCATAGAAAGCAAGAGGCCACAGGGGCCATCTTGTTTCCTATCAGGAATCAACTGATTCCAATGGCAGGGCCTGGGTATCCCAAAATGGATGACACCCAGAGCACCTGTCAAATTCAGCATGGAGCTGCCACCAGCCCATACCCTGCTCTGTGGGCCACCCACAGGTGCCCAAAAACATACACTAGGGGCACAGGGTTGTACCCCTACCCATGGGTGCCATAAGGGTATCCCATGGGTCTGTTCACCAAACCAAAAGAGAGCTGCACTGCCAGGAGTCCCTCATGGACTCCTGGGCAGAAAACATGACAGAACACACGGTAAAAACAGAAAAAGGACAAGGATCCAGAGGCCCTGTCCCTCAGATGCATTTCCGGCATCACAGTCGCCCCCCCCAGACTGAGGTGGAGGGTGCCTAATCTCCCACGGGATAGACACCCTCATCCAGACGGTCAACATACCTTCTGGAAAGGCCATCTGCATTATCGTGACTCTTCCCTGGTCTGTGCTCTATGGTGAAGTCTAGCCCTTGTAGGCTAATCGACCACCTGAGCAATTTCGGATTCTCACCCTTCATCTGCATAAGCCACTTCAGGGGCTTATGATCTGTTTGGACCTTGAAGGTGGACCCCGTAAGGTAGGGCCTAAAACGCCTAAGGCTCCAAACTATACTAAAACATTCCTTTTCAACAGTAGCCCACCTAAGTTCTCTACCCTTGAGTTGTCTACTGATGAATATGATAGGATGTTCTCTCCCTTTGTCATCTAACTGGGACAAGACAGCTCCAATTCCGGTGTCGCAGGCATCCGTCTGGACGATAAAGGGTCGGCTGTAGTCAGGCGCACTCAACACAGGTGCCCTACACAGACTTTCTTTCAAGCCATCAAAGGCCCTCTGACAGTCTTCAGTCCAATTAACCTTCCTAGGCTGTTTGGGTGAAGTTAGAGCTGTCAGGGGTGCAGCTATGGTTCCATAGTCTGCCATGAAATTGCGATAGTACCCAGTGAGGCCCAAAAAGGCTCTCACCTGGGTTTGAGTAGTGGGAGTCTCCCAGTTCTGTACGTCCTGTACTTTACTGGAGAGAGGTTGGATTTGACCCCCTCCTACCTCATGACCAAGATAGGTAACTTTCCCCTGAGCTATCTGGCACTTGGTGGCCTTGATAGTGAGGTTAGCCCTTTTCAAGGCCTGCAACACCTTATCCAGATGTGTCAAATGCTCTTCCCAGGTGGAACTGTAGACGGCAATGTCGTCTAAGTAAGCCACACAAAAGGCTTCCAGCCCACTGAGCGCATGGTTGACCAATCTCTGGAAGGTGGCAGGGGCATTCTTCAACCCAAAGGGCATGACCCTAAACTGGTAGAGTCCCTCAGGTGTGGAGAATGCCGTCTTTTCCTTGGCATGGTCCGTCAGAGCTATTTGCCAATAGCCTGAGGTAAGGTCAAAGGTGCTCACAAATTTGGCAGCACCTATAGTGTCCACGAGCTCATCAGCCCTGGGCAATGGGTGCGCGTCAGTTTTGGTGACGGCATTGACTCCTCGGTAGTCCACACAGAACCTCCAATCCTTGGTACCCGCCGGGGAACTTGCCTTGGGGACAAGGACCACTGGACTGGACCAGGGACTGGTGGAGGGTTCAATAACACCCAGATCCAACATCTTGGCGACCTCAGCCTGGATGTGGTTTTTGACGGTATCTGACATACGATAGCTCCTGCTTTTGACAGGCACACTGTCACCAGTGTCAATTTCGTGCTTACACCACGGTGTAAGGCCCGGTGTCAGTGAAAACAGAGGGGCATACTGCTGGAGCAAAGCCCGGCAGGCCCTCTGCTGCTCTGTTGTCAAATCTGGAGAGAGTTGTACTCCCTCCACTGAGCCATCCTGAGGGTTGCTATGCAGCAAATCAGGAAGGGGCTCACTCTCATCCTCTTCTTGCCCTGAAGCTAGCAAGAGACATGAGACCTCTGCTCGCCTGTGGAAAGGCTTGAGCCTGTTGACATGGAATACCTGGGGGGCTACCCCAGAGGCTCCCATGTCCACCAGATAATTGACTTCGCCCATCTTGGAGATGATCCTGAAGGGTCCAGTCCACTTGTCTGCCAAAGCTCTAGGCTTGGTAGGCTCCATCACAAGGATTTCCTGTCCCGGAGTCCAATCCACTTGCGAATCTTTCAGGTCATGCCAGTACTTATTCAATTCCTGGCTGGCCTTGAGATTTGCTGTTGCCTGACCCATCATTTGTGTCATCCTCCGCCTGAGGCCTAACACATAGTCCCCCACTTGCTTGGCGGGACCTGGAGGGGTGGCTTCCAAGCCTTCTCGGATCAAGGCGAGGGGCCCCCTCACGGGATGTCCAAAGAGTAACTCAAGGGGGCTGAAACCAACACCCTCTTGAGGTACCTCTCTGTAAGCAAACAGCAGGCATGGCAGGAGGAGATCCCATTTCCTCCTTAGGGGCTCTTCCAAAGCACCTAGCATGCCCTTGAGAGTTTTGTTAAATCTCTCAACCAGACCATTGGTCTGGGGGTGGTAAGAGGTGGAGAACTTGTAGGTTACCCCGCACTCTTTCCACATGGTTTTCATGTAACTAGACATGAAGTTGGATCCTCGGTCAGAGACAACCTCCTTGGGGAATCCAACACGGGTGAAAATGCCCAGGAGAGCCCTGGCAACCACCTTGGCAGTAACAGTCCGGAGGGGTATTGCCTCAGGGTACCTGGTGGCATGATCTACCAAGACCAGGATGAACCGATGTCCACCTGAAGTGGGAGGGTCAAGGGGACCGACGATGTCGATGCCCACCCTCTCAAATGGTGTGCCAACCACTGGTAATGGCTGCAGTGGGGCAATGACCCTGCCTCCAGTCTTGCCAGACAACTGACAAGTTGGGCAGGTCCTGCAGTGGGACTCCACCTCTACTCCCATCCGTGGCCAGTAGAAATGGGCAGAGAGCCTCTGCTTAGTCTTCTTAGTCCCAAGATGACCAGCCAAGGGCACCTCATGCGCCAACTGCAGTAGGAAGGGCCTGTAAACCTGGGGTACCACCAACCTCTTGCGGGCACCAGGTTCGGGCTTAGTGGGCTCACTAACAAGGAGCTCACCCTCCCAATAAATCTTGAATGTCCTAGGCACTTCACCTTGTGCCTGGGACAGGGCCTGTTTCCTCAGGCCCTCGAGAGAGTGGCACTCTCTCTGTCCCTTACAGAAGTCTGCCCGGGAGGGTCCCCCTTCAGCTAACAAGCATTGAAGGTCGGGATGATCCTCCGGGTTGAGAACCTCTCCCACAGGAGAGTCTTCTGTCTCTTCTCCCACAGGAGTTGAGTTTGGGTTTTCCACTGGACCCAGCCCGTCCGGAGCATGGATCCCAATGGGTGCTGTCGGAACAGCAGGAAGAGAAGGTGTTCCCTCCACAGAGGTGGCCTTCTTGGTCTTCCTTCTTCTTGCCTTAGGCCTCGCCTTTGGCTCGGGTACCTGACTCACAGCCAGACCCGGTGTCACCTGTGACCTAGTGACTGCAGCAGTAGTCATGGGAAGACCATCCGAGATCAACCCCAACTCTACTAGATCATTTCCTAACAGAATGTTAGCAGGGACATTGTCCTGCACCAGGACAGGAAGCTTTGCTGTCTTGGTGCCAATCATGAGTGTGACTAAGGCTACAGGGGATAATTTGGGAGGCCCACCAGCTAACCTGGTGGTTTGCAGAGGAGCACCTTCATAGTCCTCTGGCCTGAGCAGGGTCTTGTCCACCACTGTCATGCTTGCCCCAGTGTCTCTCAAACAAGTAGAAGGCTGGCCATTCAAGAGGACACTTCTCAAAAACCTACGGGTGTTCTGCGGGATAGTTGCCAGTACTTCTGCGTACTGGTCCCAGGCCCCAAGGGACACTAAGGAAATCTCTACCGGAGCACCAAATGTGATTCCTGTAGAGGAGGGGAGGACAGTGGCCTCCACCTCAGCCACGGGGTAAGGGTAGGTCAGGCTGACAGCCTGTACTCCAAGTGCCTTACCTTTACACTTGGGGTCACCCCTTTTGTGATCCAGAGCCCCACAATCCCAACAAGTGCCAGGAGTGCGGGGTACGGTACTGGAACCACTGGGAACCTGCTTTGCAGCAGGTGGACCACTACTCTTATTCCCACCCACAGAGGACTTATCCCCACTAGATTTTTGGGTCTTAGGAGAGGAAGGTTTTGGTTTACCCGACTGTGATTGCTTTTGGGACTCCTCAGCTTTCTGAGAGGTCCCCTTTTCTTTGTCCTTGTCCTTCCCACTGGAGTCCTTAGGGGACACCCGGTGGGAGACCCACTTGTCAGCCAACCTAGCCAGCTTAAAGGGGTCCAAAATGTTCTGGTCAGCCACATACTGACGCAGCTCTGGTGAACAGGCTTCAGAAAAATGCTCAAAAAACAAGAGGTGGGACAACTCAACAAAAGTTTTCACCTTGTATCCATCAATCCACCCCATCATGTTCATGTGCGCAGTACTCACCCAGTCAACCCAAGACACATTCTCTCTTTTCTTAAAATCCCTGAACCTTTTAAGGTATTGGGTAGGTGTCTTGCCAAACTTGGCAATCAAAGCAGACTTCATACACTCATACTGACCCCTTTCTTCCACACTCAGCTTCAGAATACAGTCATATCCAGTTTGAGGCACTCTGCTTAACAAGCACTTAGCCCAATCTCTTTTATCTACATCATGAATTGCACAAGCCATTTCAAACGCTTCAATCCATTGGAGGATATCTGAACCCTCCACAAACACACCAACCAAATCTTTCATAAACTTGGTGGCTGGGGACCTGCCACTCTCAATTGGTCTAGCTGAAGTCTCCACTCTAGCTCTCTCTAGCTGGATTCTCTGACATTCAGTGTCCTTGTCTTTGAGCGCAAGATCCCTATTCTTGAGTTCCACTTGCTGTGCCAGCTCCTCTTTCTTAAGCTCAGCTTCTATTTCCAACTTGCGATATTCAAAGGCCAATTTCATCCTTAATAACTCAAGTTCCATGGAATTGCTGGGGTTTGGAACAGAGGCAGCAGGAATGGTGGCATTCCCAGAAACAGATTCAGCGACAACCCCAGGGGCAGAGTCCTCACTGGTTGCATCCCCCCCTTCATGAAGGGTTTCACCATCAGTCTGGTAGTCCACCAGGGCAGCTATCAGCTCAGCCCTAGACTTATCCACAAAGTCTAACTCCCTGGCTTCACAAGCACTCTGGAGAGCCTCTAAGCTCATCCGAGTCAATTTACCATTTGCAATGGGCTCCATTGCCTGTAATGCAGTTATTTGGTACACACCCAAACCTTAATCTAATAAAGTGCGGATATTTTGTAAGTGGCACGGTTATACACTGAGTCTTAAAACCATAAGCATCCCACCGCTGCCACCAGCTTGTCAAGACCGGTGGGGGGTCTGTACTTCCGCTCTCTATATGGTAGAGGAGAGGCACAGAAGACCCCAGCCAAGATTCTCGATTACGGTAGCAATGGACGAGCAATCAAGGCCTAGCTTCTCAGGAGGTGATGCAGGCTGGTTCTTAAGTACAGTGTATCCCCAAGCCCCCCACAAAGGAATGTCCACACACTGTATTACTGAAAACACAGTCTTTATATAATTAATATTCAAGGGTTATGTACACTTATCACAATAACGCACTTTGTGCTCAGGAAAATCAGCAATGGTAAATATCTACAATTCTAAAGTGGTACCACTAATATTAGACCTCATTAAAGTGCATTCACAATAATGTTAAAATAGCACACAGATCAATAAGAAGGAAACCAGCAATAGAGAGGGGAGAGATAGCAGATGATTGAAAACAATAGGCAGAATACTGGCCCCTACCACTGGACACAGTTCTGTGTGGAGATTCCCCCACCTGGGCAACCTGCAAAATAAAGAGATATAACACCAGCCCAGTCCATATATTGTTCAATAGTCTATTTCTCTCCTATAATGTTCTTACCCCCCCCAATGTACCTGGTGGAGTCGAGTTCTTCGAAGAGGCGTCGACAGATCCTTCTTGAATGACCCCCTTTAAAGCAGGAGTCACGGATCGTCGAGAGGCGTCGAAAAACGTCGAAGACCTCGGGGTTCGGCGACGGGGAATCGACGGCCCTTCTTGAATGCCTTCCCTTTCAAGCGGGAGGCACGGGGCGTCGAACGTCCGTCGACAAACGAGGTAGAACGATGTCGAAGAGGCGGCAGCTTCGTCCGAGCGGTGCTCGTCGGCGTCGGGGCGTCGGCGTCCTGCAAGGCGGAGGTGTGCGGGGCACCTCGATGACAATAGTTCTGGACCGCAAAGATTGTAGAGACGGGAGCCCAGCAAGGGCGTCGAGTCGCTCGAGTCTTTGGGATCGTGAGGTGGCGGGAAACCCACCGGCGGATTCTCCTCGGCGCGTTGGTCGTCCTCGACTTTCTCCGGCAGGGCAAAAGCGGTCGACGGTGCGGACGAGGGAGTCCTTCGAGTCAAATGTTCTTAGGCAAGGAGCGGACGGCTCCGGTCGTCGGCGGCACGGCGTCAAGTGGTTCCCACGGCTGGGCAACACAACTTCGACGGGCCTCCAGCGGTTACACAGACCTGCGAACCCTGGTCGACGGCAATGGACTTCGACAGCGTCGAGGTCCGGGTGCTTCACTTCGGTCTCCTCGGCAGTCCCCTTCTCCGGTCGGCAGTCTTTCGGTGGTCTGGCGTCCAGGGAGCTTCGGCGAAGATTCAGCGGTGCTCGATGGTCCCTCGGAGCACGGGAAGAGGGCGCCTAGCCAGGTCCTCTCTCGGGTCAGTCCTCGACGATTTCGACAACCTTCAGTTCCGTCGAAGCAAATGCCACAGCAAGTCTTCTTCTTCCAGCTGGACGTCGAGGATCAGCAAATCCAGTTACTCTTGAGTGGAGACTCAGCTTCTGAATGCTTCTGAACGTGCTTGAACGTTCCTGAACAATCTCCAGTGGTGAGAGGTCCCCAGATATACTATTCTGTCTCTCATCCACACTGCTGGCACACACACAGCAGCCAATCACACAGAATGGCATTCATGCAGTCAGTCAGCCAATCAGGCACACAGTGCATTCAGGCCACACTCCTCCCTTTCAGACACTCACAACAAGGAATGTGGATTGGGACAAGTACCCAGCCATTCAACACTACACACTGCATTCAGGCCAGTTTCGGGCAGGGCTGTCTCAGTCTTTGTCTCTCATGCCAGAAACCAGACAACCACAACAAGGAGTGTATATTGGTCACACACTCCATTCACCCAGGTCCCACCCACAGGAGGTACCCACAACATACAGTCACTGGGAAGGCTCCAGTCAGTCTAGCTGGGCCTTCACAACAACACCATATATGGAACTTCCACCCAACAGCCAGTCAGGGGGAAGGGACAGAGTCAGGGCTTCCCAGGACTTTGGGAAAAACAAGATAACAGGCCATAGAAAGCAAGAGGCCACAGGGGCCATCTTGTTTCCTATCAGGAATCAACTGATTCCAATGGCAGGGCCTGGGTATCCCAAAATGGAGGACACCCAGAGCACCTGTCAAATTCAGCATGGAGCTGCCACCAGCCCATACCCTGCTCTGTGGGCCACCCACAGGTGCCCAAAAACATACACTAGGGGCACAGGGTTGTACCCCTACCCATGGGTGCCATAAGGGTATCCCATGGGTCTGTTCACCAAACCAAAAGAGAGCTGCACTGCCAGGAGTCCCTCATGGACTCCTGGGCAGAAAACATGACAGAACACACGGTAAAAACAGAAAAAGGACAAGGATCCAGAGGCCCTGTCCCTCAGATGCATTTCCGGCATCACAGTCGGGCGCCGGTAAATCATTATAGGTCTGGCGGCAACCTGCTGGTGGCAATAGCACGGTTGCCGCAAAAACCCATAATGAGGCCCATTGTTTCTTTTTGCAGTCACTCTGACTTCATAATAAAATTATTTCTGTTACAGAAATAATTTCTTTATACATACAGAGGGAATTCAAAAAGAAAAAAAAATAATAATAATTTCTACAAGTGGGGGCCCCTCCCAGGACATGTGCTGGTGGGGCCCCCCGCACCGTGGGGGCTGTGGGGGCCCCTGTTATGCCATTGACGGCTACGTGCTGCGCCCTCGTGGAGACCAGGTGAGCGTGACAGTGATGAAAAAAACAACGTTAAAAAATTACAAGACTCCCATGCTAGTGATAGGATCCTTTCCCATAGACTTCTCAGTTTTCTTCGTTTTAGGCTTGTGAGCCCCTTTATCCTCTTAGGCAAAGGTCACTGGATAATTCAGAGGGATATGCTTCTTGGACTTGCAAATCTTTATCTTCTCAACTTGATGCAGTTCATTGGCAAATGTAGGATTGCTTTTGAACAATCCCGGGGTCCTTGTCCCCTTTCAATCTCTCACATGGCTGCAGGTCCCAGGCTCGGAATATATCTTGGTTCACTCTCCTGCCAAGCTAGTGTCCTCTCATGGACTACCTCTCTTTCACATGCGTCCCAGACCCTCTTATTCTTCCTTTATATTAGGCACTTGCGTTTCCCATGGGTGCTGGTCTCAGACTCATAGCTCATTATCATATACTTTTGGTTCACTCTCCTGTCAAACATATGATTCCTCTGTCTCACTCGTTCTTGTGTTATCATATGTGTTTGGTTCACTCTCCTGCCTGGTTCCGTTATCTTGGTTACTCTCTGCTTCTATTATGGGTGTGGGAGCCACACTCTCGAATCGTTATAACATATGTTAGATTCACTCCCCTGCCATACATATGATTATGCTTTGTTGGTGATTCTCTTATTCCATATGGGCGACCCTCACAACGTCTCTTCAGGGTCGTATAGCATTCTTTACAATGTTTGTGTTCACCCCCTTGCTTCCCTGGACCTCCAACGCCTCCTGGAAAACCTGCGTACATGTTTCCTGCTGCTCGGTAGGTACCAGCATTTCTCCAGCCACTGCGTTGTTCCTCGAGGCTCCAGCAGCTTTTGAGTCAATGTCGGGGTATGCAGCAGTTCTGCAGGCGTCACTCTCTGTCGAGCTACGCGTCCTTCCTCGATGACGGTTCGCCTGAGCCTGGGATGCCCAGAGGTACGTTCTGGCAGTAGCCCATGTTGTCGATCCAGCTTGGATAATGTTCAAACTCTCCTTTCCCTTGGTATGCAGTTCCCCTTGTGGCTTTCCTCTGCCCGCTCGGTGCACGGCTCCCACAGTTGCTCCTCGGAGGATCGTTCTCTCTCTGTTTCCCTTTGAACGTCTGCGCTGGCTTGCTGTATTCGTTTGGGCAAATTACATCTTGTGAGAAGCTAGACACTCGCTTTGCTTCTCCCGAGTGATCCTCTGACTCTCAATGATCTTCTTCTTCACAGTACAAATCTTTAACTCAGATGCAAGATACTTGGTATTCTCTTGTATTTTAGGTTTGTCAAGTATACTAAAGTGGCTGACCTGGCAACAGAGTAGATTTTCTCTACCTAGAGATGGGGAGGAGGATTTGGTATTTGAGAAGCCATTGGATGTATTAAGGCAGGGGAGTACCGCGTTCCGTGAGAAAAGCTCTCCCCAATCCCATAGCGGGTTTCCCTCCTCATGTGATCCTCCCTCGGTGCACCACACCCAGTGGCACTACTGTACTGTGGACGCACCACCAAGGCCCCATGGGGAAGGTCTCTCCCTAGGGGAGAAGGGGGGACATCCTCAGATTCGTCATAGGACATAGTGAGGCAGAGAGGATGACACAGCATTCCATGTTGGATTTACGATGAGTAACATCTTGAAGAACAAGTGATATTTTTAAAAATAAATTAATTTGAAGATTCTGCATGTTTAGGAGGCACAGAAGCAGCGGTTTACTTCATGAAGGATACAACGATTTGAAATAATTCCTGAAGTTTGTTTATAACTTATTCGATCTTTCAAGGGAAAGGTTTTTTGGCATTCTTGGGTGGAAGTAGAGGCAGTGGGGCGGGGGGAGCTTGAATTGGGGTGGATGTGGGTTGGTTAAGGAGTAGAGCGTGGGTGGAGGGGTAGAGTGGGGTGGGGGTAAAAGTCAAGTGGTGTGGTGGAGTGAAGTTGTGTGGTGGTTAGGGCGTGGTGTGGAGTGGTAGTAGTGTGGAGTGATGGTGGTGTAGTGTGGAGCTGTTGTGATCTGTTGAAGTGGTGGGGTGGAGGTTTCGTGTGAATTGTAGACATGGGGTGTAGAGGTGAAAGGGTGTGGGGTGGAGTAGTGGAATGGCAATGTGGTATAGCGTGCTGGCGCAAAGTGATTCATAGAGTGTAGGTGGGGTGCTGTGTAGGTGTGGAGGGGCAGAGCAGAATATAGTGGTTTGGGATGTGGGAATGGGGTGTGAATTCAAGCCACTGTAGTACTGGGATGAGGAAGAGGCAACAAGGAGTAGTAACGACTAACATATCATTTCACCACTCTGGTACTGAGACAAGGAAGAGGCCTGCAGACTGTTGTGTCCAAAGAGCTCTACTAACTGTGGACAGGCAATTGGGCTTGAGGAGGCATACCTGTAACCTGTTAAATGGAGAGAGTCCAGCAGGAGAGAGACCAGCAGGAGAGGATCCTGGCTGAGTGTTGCAGACCTGAAGGGAAGGAGGCTGTCGAGAAGGGTCCTCTCAGGTAACCAAGATGCTGGCAAGTGAGACTGTTGTGCAGAGGTCCAGGAGGGCCTTGAGAGGGGTATACTGGTGGGAGCCTCCCTGGTCGGGTGTTCCCAGCAGGAGCTGTGAGACACGGAAGAAATCCAGCTGCTGTAACCCAGCAGCAGCATCCACAGGAAGTGAGCATAGCTGCTGGCAACCCACAGAAAGAAGAGCGAAGTGCGAGCCAGGCTCATGGCACAATGGAAAGGTGTCTGTGGAGCAAAAGATGAGGAAATCAGCCGCCCGTAGGAGCCGCCAGGTACCGGTGAGTGAATGCAAGGAAACGCCCGAACCGGGGCACTCCTGGGTATTGTTAGCGGGTAAAAGTAATTGCTGAATGAACAAATTGAGATGTGCAAGATACTGTGAACCTAAAGTGAAGGGTTATGGTGAACAATTGAATAAGATGAATTGTGAGCAAATTAAATAAATTATTAAAGGAAAGCTTTTGACAAGCCTATGAAAGCTTTTGATAAGCCTGTGAACAGAAGACCAGTTTGAGTGAAGTACACATACAATATATTGAAAGCAAAGAATGAATCTTATGAAATGCAGTGAAAAGCAAGTATTGAATATTGCTGAGAGTGTTAAAGATATTTGGTCAAAGCAAGAAAGCACCACGAAGGGAACTGTGTGAAAGAACACATTAGGGCAAAGCCAAAAGGCTGGCAAGGAAATAGCCAAGTGAATGTGAACCATACCACAGGTGTAGTTACAAAAGAACCTGGGTGGGCAAGAAAGCCTAGGGTTACCATTTGCGTGACATGTAGCGGGTGGACTGTGTGGTCTGAAAACTGCACCTTGACTGGCGATATCCAATCAGTGAAAGCCAAGAAAACATACATAGAACAAATCTAAGTGTATGAAAGAGATTGCTGAAGTGAAGCAGAAGAAAGCAATCTACATAAAATGTCAAGAAACCAGAAAGAGTGTAAAGTTGATGTGGAACTGGTTTTCGAATATTAAGAGACTGAAACTAACTATACATTGGAAAGCTGGAAAAGCTGAAGTCTTGGGGAAGGGAAACCTAAGACCTTATGAACTTTGTTGTTGTCCTGATGAAGGGAACCTCAACCTAATTAGCTTCACCAAAGTCAGGCAATGAATGTGGTGGACCTGCACATGCAGCCTGTTAACAAGCATCAGGTGTATAAGAGTGAGAGGGAGAGATGCCTTATGAGGAAGGAGCTGGCGAAGGACACAGTGTACGGCGACAAAACGTCTGGAGATAAACCAGCTGGAGGGAAGCCGGGTCAAACAGGAGTGTGAGGAAGATACCGAAGCCAAGACTGGCCATGAGGGGGTTGAGACTCCTGCCATTCCCCCGACCCCCGGTGCCCACATGTCTGGGGTCGCTAGTGTTTCCGTGCAGAGGGGACCTGGCCTAGCAGTTCCGGCAGGGCTGCTCCCATTGGTACAGTACAAGACTGATTTGCACATGGCAGGACCCCTTTTGCAATGGCACAGATGGGCTAAAAAAAGTGGTGGCGTGGAAGGTCGCCCAGAGCAAAGCCAGTGATTCAGATTAATTTGAAACCTTCAACCCATCACTTTTTTGGTTTTACTACAGGTTTATAAAGACTGTTAACAGCAGCTCCTTCCTGTTGATAAAATGGGGTGTCTTCTGAGTTCGAATGTGAGCTTCAGAGACCAGACTCTTATGAGCTTGCTCCAAAAGGGGATCCGTTCTCTGTGCTTCAGTGTATTCTACTGATGTGGTGCCTGGAGTTCCCCTGACTTGTGAGTCATCTCTTTGCACCTCCATAATCTCTCAGAAACTGGATTCAGTACTCTCAGCCTCACCTGGATCTTCTTATGCACACCAGTTAAGCTATGAGTTGGCCGGGTTTTATGATGTAGGCAATGTTCCCAAGGTTAACAAGGACCACCTTTACTTCCCCTCAGAAGTCCCCATCGATGACTCCAGCTCTGACATTCGAGGAATGTTTATGGGCCAATCTAGGTTTTTAGTGCAATACACCCATAGGTTCCTTCCGGGACTTCCACCCTCAAAGCAATCTTGACTGGGTCCTTGTACCAGGGTGGAACTACCACCTCTTTGTCCACATGCAGATTTCATCCGGCAGCCCTGGAATTGGCTCTGGTGGGCACATAGGCCATTTTGGTCAGATTTACTCTTCTCAGCATCTCTCTTGGCTCTGGGTGACCTCTGTATTATGATCTCGTTGATCACTCAATGACACCACATGTGACAGGTGGCCTCAAGTACACATCAATTCTCGAAGAGAGTTCAAGGGTTTTTATTTACACATTATGAAAGGGGTTCCCTAATAGCTGTCTCTCTCTCGTCTAGTGTGAGCCTTTCCCTCCCTAGCCCAGGCTTCCCTCATCACCAAGGATTATATTGGTAACCTCCATTATCTCAGACGCTGGCCCTCTTGGTTCCCCAATGTTGTATAATGCAAGGATTGCTGCCTTTCAGATACGTAAGCCCTACTTGGTCCTTTCCTTCCATGCACATGTATTTCTTTCCCTATGTCTTTCTGTCTTGTTACCTTTTTCCTCCTGTTCTCCTCCATACTGCTCCACCCACAGTCCCTCCTTTCTCTCCACCACACTCCCTAGTCTAGTACTCTGATGTTCCTCACTCTACTACCTACTCCCACCATCCTATCTTACTTGCTACTACTCTCCCCTTTCCACACTGCTAATCTCCCCTCTCCACAGTACTACTACTCTCCCTCTCCAGGCTACCACTAATCCCCCCTCTCCACACTACTAATCTCCCCTCTCCACAGTACTACTGCTCTACCTCTCCAGGCTACCACGAATCCCCCCTCTCCACATTACTACTCTCCCCTCTCCACAGTACTACTGCTCTACCTCTCCAGGCTACCACTAATCCCCCCTCTCCACACAACTAATCTCCCCTCTCCACAGTACTACTGCTCTACCTCTCCAGGCTACCCCTAATCCCCCCTCTCCACACTACTAATCTCCCCTCTCCACAGTACTACTGCTCTACCTCTCCAGGCTACCACTAATGCCCCCTCTCCACACTACTAATCTCCCCTCTCCACACAACTAATCTCCACCGACACCTTCTCCCACAGTCGCCCTCCTTTCGCACTTCCAGTCACTTTTCATTCACTCACTACACACAAATAAAAAAGGTCATGGTGCATCCACTTAATAAAAAGTAAAATTCTACGGTTTTCTGAGGCTTTCCTTAATGAAAAGGTGTGAGAAAGGCGTGCATGGATTGACTTGCAACGGCCACTGTACATTTAGGTCGTCATTATGAAAACCTGACTGGATTGTACTTTTCCATGGATAGAGCAGGTCACCCTTACAATTGACTATTTGCATAGCGCACAACACAAGCCAGCAAATGCCATAGGATTTCAGTGTTATGACACTGCAGCAAGGGCCGTATGATTACTTGTTTTATTTTCGTCCCTGTTGTGTAATTCTTTTATGGCGTTTCTGCCGAAATAAAGAATAAAGAAAGAATTATAATCATGGTTTGAAGGTTTAATATTAATCAAAGTCTAAATGATACCGTTACTGACCATGGAGAATGAAAACCTAGACCGCTTTAATGAAAAAGGGGTTGTGTGTCAGTACTCTGTTTTATGAGATTGACTTCTGCCGTGAAAAAATCATTACATTTGTTAACCAATTTAGGCAACGGAGTCAGGGTGAGTGAGGTTAGATTTTTTATTGTGGCTAAGCGTGTCTTTGGGCTCTTTTTTGCAAAATCAATCTGGGTTTGAAGAAATCGGGAATTGGCAGATAAAATAACTGTTTTATACATAGTTAAAGCAAACTTGGCGGCCTGGAGTTCCTTAAAGTCTCTGGATTTGAGCCAAGTCTTCTCTTTATTAAGGTAGTTTTTTCTCCAAGCCTCTTAGTATGTCAGAATAGAATACCAGGCTTTATATATGTGTTTGGATTTTTTTTTAAACCATGTGACTGTTTTTTCTCCTAATGGGATAAAGTAATTCCTCTATACATTACAAAATCCAAACAGTGGCCAAGATTTGCCTCAACGATGGTTTCCTTTAATAAACCCATGGTGCGAAGTTTAATATTTTAAGTGTTCTTGGGCTGTTGCAGATGTGTGGTTGTCGCCAGCTGAAATGTGAAGGATCCCATTACCATTACAGGTCATTAATAACGCACCATCTGCCATTCTTATGGCCTCGTGTTCGCTGGAGCCAGTGGGTATACAGTGATAAAATCGTGGCAAAAATGTCGCCTATATAAAAAATTGTGGCAAAAATGCTGTAGTTTGACCCGGTAAAGGTGTACCCCATTATACCATTTAAGAGGAGCGGGGCTTGCGGGGGTGTCCCCTGCATCCTTTACATGGATTGTGGTGGCAAAACCATGGACATTTTGCCGCGATATTTTGTAACCACGGCCATTTTTGCAGCAATTTTAACACATGGAACCGAGCAGTGGCAGAATATAGTCTTACACATCTACATCGCTGAAGGACCATGGTCCAGCATTACATAACAGATGGCGTTGCATACATGTACTACAGAATGCTATGCCTTTAACTATAGTATGCTTGGATCACACAGCATCAACAATCCGTGGCATGCTTATATTATAAACCTAGCAATACGTACAGCGTTATCCCTGAAGCAGGGTCTGCCAAATTAGTACTGCTAAAGGCTGCACTGTGCATGTTTGCAAGGTGGTTTCTGATTGACTGAGTTGCTCATCCTGGATGCATAACCCTTCACCTAATGCATGTATGTGGGTGGCACTAGGCAACAGTGGACTAAGAGCAAATAGTTGCCCTGGAAATATTTTTCAAAGTGTGCGCGGAATTCTACAGCACATTTGTACCTATAAAGGAATTAAAAAGTAGTTAAATATAACAAAAAAGCTTCAGACTATTAGTGAACAAACCTTCTCACTATTCGGATGCATTCAAAAAATAATCATCGAAACGTTTGGTTTTTGGTGCAAATCTAGCGTTGTGCACGAGGACCAGTGCAGATCGTTCAGTCTTAGCAAGCTGCGCTATACCTGTGTGCAACGGTTTATATTGCATGGGTCCTCGATAACAGGGAGTGAACAGGAGCAACACGTTAAACCGTTTACACCATTCACTAACTACATTTGTTGTTATGAAGTTAGAGTTTTTGTAATGAACTTAATAAGACAGTAGGGGGTGATATAGCTTCAGCCGAGATGTGAGACCGCTAGAAACAATCTGCAGACATTGCGGTTTCCGTTTCTTCTCAATGATGACCTCATCCACTGTGCGCCAGTAATTCAATGATTAAGCAACAAGGCAGCGCGCAAATGCAAAGCTCGAAGACTTCTCCACAAGAGCAGAGAGAAAGTGATGCGGGAAACTGTTCATGTTAAACATAAACGAATAAGATATTCACTGTGCATTACCCCACATTCCTCTTACTCGTCACAGTACTTACTTTCATAAATGCATTGTGCTTTCCTAACAGCAACCCTCCTACATATCAATTTTGTAATAAAAATGTGTTCTTTCATATTCCTTTACCCCCAACTCATGTATAAGTAGATCAGTAGCTACCCATAATCCTGCTATTTTCTTCAGGACAGTAATCCTCGGAGACCATCTGGGTTTGACAACCACATATGTGAGTTGGACTCCTTTCTTCAGTGTATGGATAACATTCTCCCGCAATCCTGTAGTACTGGCCACTAGTGCTGCGTCACATAACCACATGAAATGATGCAAGGGGTTGAGGCCATGCCTGAGGTCAAAAAGAACATGTCAACCCTTTGGAAGGCATCAAGTGGGACCAGCCAATGCAAGGATTGTGGCAGACACAGCGGAATGCTCCTCGAATCATTCCTTACCTGTACATATACTTTAATAAAACAGCATGTTTACGTGAGCACGCCTAAGGGTCATTATTTGCAGCAGTGCTGGGAATCCACGAGCCACACCATCTCAAATTGGCAGCGAGGACGAAATCTAAACTCATTAATCAGACTCCAAGATGCTGAGGGGCAACGTCGCACCCACCCTAGATAGATCAGCCAGGGGAACTGGTTGCTGCTTTCTACCAAATACATCGACACTATTGGCATAGCTCTCAACCATTTGTCTCGCAAAGGCGGGTGAAATCACCCGATTTTGTTTCTGGCGGGTGAGACGCCCATTGAAATGAATGGGCGTGCAGGAGACTTGGCGGGTGAGTCAGCCCTTTGCAAGGCGGGTGACACCCGCCAAAAGCGGGTGAGTTGAGAGCTATGCTATTGGTGGTGCGCAGTTTGCCCCCTAAGAAATATGACCATACATTTGAATTGCCTGGGCTTAGAGGAGTGATGTCACGTGTCAAGGGGCGGAGGCCCCGGAAATAAAGGAATCACCGGAACTGGCGTATTGGCGCCAGTCCAGGTTTATGCAGCAGAGAGAGTAGTATTGTATTTATTTACTGCGCAGCGCTGCAACATTAGGCCCAACCCGAGCCCTAACACCACGCGGGGATTCCCCTCGCAGGGAGCCATCCCCACAACATCACACTGGCGACGAAGGATGTGGGGCCCGCACTCACGTGCCCGCAAGAATGTTCACGCTGCCGCCTAAATCAGCTGGAATAGTCCAGCTCCATCATTCCAATTACCAGAAGGCGACATCTCCGGACACCATACAAGGAGAAACCATCAATAATCAGACTGTTCCTCACCTCCAAGTGCCAGTAACCGGCTACAGGAATCATACGCAAGGCCTCTGCACGGTACAGGCATATACCATACGAACGAGCGAGCCTCGTTTTCAAGGCCCCAACATTCTATGGAAGCCCCGGAAGCTGCTTAACACCACGCGCAGCGCATACAACGCTCCAGAAGCGGATTCAGGCACATGCCCTCTCCGAGACAACACAAGCCATCATGCATACTCTGGTGAGTGTCCTGCCATGCCCCCAGTTACCTCCATGGACAGAAAAACCTCCATACCACGCCCAACATAACAAACCCACCAGGAATAAGAGACTGCATCCCAGTATCACACGTGTAACACCCATAGAAACACGTGCCCACAGGCACCTGCGCGGGGACTTAAAATGTTTCTGTGCACTGTGGCCCACCCAGGACACCTATAATCAATCATGTCCAGCAATAATGCAAGCCCCACAAGGGCAAGCGCAAGCCCATCTGCCAGAAGGAGCATCAATATAGAAAATCCTGACTCTGCGCTCACCACCCTCATGGCACCGTTCGACCCATTCGCTGCATGAGCAGCTATCCATTGGGGCATCTGGTTACATCAGTTTGAGATGCATCTTGACGCCAGGGAAATCACTGTAGACAAAAAAAGTGCACGTTCCTCCTGCTCAATGTCGGAGCAGCTACTCTATGCCTTTTCAACGGCATCACCAATAGAGGTGACGAGAACAACTACAATGCCGCTAAGAATGCGCTCACAAACAAATTCAAGCCGGATCCTAACCCTGATTATGAATGATTTCACTTCTGTATGGCTAGGCAGAGAGAAAGTGAGACAGTGGACAACTTCCATGCCCGCCTACGAGAGATGGCAGTTGGCTGTGAATTCCCCGACGAGGAATTCGCTATCAGTCTCCAAATAATCAACGGCATCTCATCGGAAAAGCTGAGAAGGGCCATCCTATCTGAAAAGAACATAGCGCTGAACCGTATCCTTGAAATGGGGCATCTTCGAGAATGCACGGACGTTCAAATGGCAGTGACCAAAGCTGCAATCCAACGTCTCCCACTAGACAGCCAGGGAAAATCTGAGGAGGTAGTGGCCGTATCGAGTTGCCACAACACCAGAGAACCAGGGAACAGAAGCATGTACCCACCCAAAGCCAACATGCCTCAAGGACGTGAAAACACATGCAAATGGTGTGGCGGCCCATAGCACCAAGGAGAAACATGCCCCACATGGGGGTCCACCTGCCGCAAGTGCAACCGCCAGAACGACTATGCAGCCAGCTGCCTACATCCGCCTAGCGGGGAGACTGTGATCACAACCGCTGAGACGACCACGGAACACCATAAAAAGTTCGACCCACGAGACACCTCCCATCAATCAAGTCAGAGAGGGAGAGCGAGGGCCGTAGAACACACACAGAGATCACCTAACACGAGTGGGGGCAAAGAAAGTGAAGACAGCCCCTCACCAGACAGGCGAGACAAAGAAAGGCAGAAGAAACCCGGCAAGAGAATACACAGGATGCATCTCATCTCAGCAATCGAACCCAAAAGATCCAAACAGCGGAAAAGACAGTCCTGCACAGTCATCTCAGACGGCAAACCAATATAAGTAGTCATTGACACCGATGCGACCGTCACTGTCATGCCAACAATTGCCTTCGCCAAGCTCCACCCAAAACTGAGACTCCAAGACAAGAAAGTGCGACTATTTGCATATGACTGCAAGAAACCACTGCCAGTGCAAGGATCTTTCAGGTCAGACCTCTGGCATAACAACACTGCCTGCTAAGCCAGGATCTACGTAGTCGACGCCGGCTGCAAAACCCTTTTAAGCTGCAGAACAGCAGAAAAACTCCAACTAGTCCACTTCACACTCAGTATCCAGCACGAGGAGATCGACGATCTGATCCAAAAACCCCAACATGTATTTCAAGGCATCGGCTGCCTGAAGGGCAGGTCCATCAAACTACACATTGACCCCACCTTCTTACTGAAGGCAGTACGACGCCGCTGTGTACCATTCCACATGAGAGAAGCCGTGGAGAAGGAACTCGAGAAGCTAGAACGTGCAGGCATCATCGAAAAGACCTCAGGACCAACCCCATGGGTGTCCCCCATGGTGGTTGCACAAAACCAAAACCAAATGCAGTGCGAATCTGTATTGACATGAGACTCCCTAATGCAGCCATCGGAAGGGAGCACCACATCACACCCACCATGGACGAACTGATTGTCGACCTAACAGGAGCAACAATATTCAGCAAGTTGGACCTCAGGTCAGGGTACCTCCAGCTTAAACTAGCAAAAGAGTTGAGATACATTACCACCTTCTCCTCCCACCTTGGCCTGAGGAGATACAAGCGCCTGAACTTTGGAATCTCGTTGGCCGCTGAAGTATTTCGGCACGAAATCAGAAAAGTTTTAAACGGCCTGGAAGGGACAACGAATATCAGTGATGACATCATCATGTGCGGGACGAACAGCAAAGAACACCATAAACGGCTAGCGGCTGGGCTACAATGGCTCGAAGACGCCGGGCTGACACTAAATGCGGAGAAATGCGAATTCGGCAAGGAGGAGCTCTGTTTCTTTGGCTACGACTTCAACTCCCAAGGGGTTTCACCCGATCCAGCAAATGTGAAGGACATCAGAAACACCAAAGCCCCACAGTCTGTCACAGAAGAAAGGAGCTTCATGGGCATTGTTAAGCGGCTTCACTTCAACACTACAGCTAAGTCAATGCCTAGTCTGGGATGCTGAGGGAAACCCTTATTGATATATTTTTAGGTCCAGTTCATGTACTCTGGATGACAACCCTTATATAAAACCCCTCTGTTAGAATCCCCCTGACCCCACTGAGTGAGCCAAGAAGTAGGTCTGTTTTGCGGATTTAAAAGGTTTATTTGAGAAAAATAACAATATATATCTATCACACTTTTATAATAAATTAATATTGGATATCACACTTAAAATATGACTGTGATCAACAATGGATAATGTTCTACTGGTAAACTGATTTGGTTACTTAGAAGTAGTATAGAGGATGAGGTAGCTGAAATGCTTTATGGTTTCAAGGAAATGCAAGGTGGAATAAATGCAGTACAGAAAATAAACTGATAGGGTTTCACAAGAGATAATATGTTCACTTTTCCCCTGGTGGCAATTCACCCCCCCCTATATGCAATGCAAGGAGATGGAAGTAACACACACAGTCTTCAGGAATACAATCAAATACAATACGGAATTCGGTTCCCCCCCCCAGCAAGCTTAGACAACAGGTATGCTTTTTAAAACACAGGCAAGAGTGCTTTGTAATGTGGTGGCAAGGAAGTGAAAAATGCCAAAATTGCTTTCAATTCCCTATAGGAGGTTTAGGGTGAGTGGTAGACACTTTAAATCAGTTCAGGTCAGCCCTAACAATGGTTCAGGGATGGTTATTAGGTTGCAAATGAATTTTAGCAGTTCAGGCAAAAGCGGCTATCTTCTTACAGATGACGAAATCAGGCGAAATCGCAAATCGCAGTAAATTTTGCGAGTGCGTAAATCGCGATTGTGGTAAAAGTAGGGTTCTAGGCTTGTTGGAAAGCTTAGATTCTAAGCTTTCAGAGGAAAGTTAAATCTCGTTCCTAGGACAAACGGTTCCAGAGATACGGACGATTTAATAAAAGTAGATTTTCGGATTTAAAGTAAAACTCAAAATGACAGGTGACAGTTTGCAGTTTTAGAATGACAGATGACAGCTCGCAGCTTTAGAATGACAGATGACAGGATTTCTAGGAGGCAGTTCTACTTAGGTTAAAATAGTTTGGATTAGATTATTTTAACTAAGAGATTGGTTTTGCACAGTGAGCACTCACACTATATTTTTGAAATAAGCCATCAAGGTCTGGTCAGGTTGGACGGGACTTCCGGCGGGTGGTTCTGAAGTCACAGCTATCTGGGTCAGCTCTGCTCTCTGGGTCTGTCAAGCACCGATTCTGGTCTCTTTGGATCTCTGGTCTCTCTGGATCTCTGGTCTCTCTGGATCTCTGGTCTCTGGAGGTTGATGGATTTGAAGTCTGGAGTCTCCCGGCAAAGCGTCCCGCAAGAAAGTGGAAAGTGAATGTCTCTACCTGGGTTTCAATGTTCCTTTTTATGTGTTTTGAAAATGGGTGTGTGCCTGGGCCTAGCTAAGCCTGCCCCTCTCTACTTGTCATTGGCCCAATTCTCCCCTCTCCCATGATTGGGGGAAGGAAATGGATTGTCATCATTGTCATCATGGGTCATGGGTCAGAGGATCCTCCCCTGGTCAATTTGCCCACAAATCTATATTTGATTCAAATACATATTTCCCAGATACACAATTTGTTGAAATTACATGTACGCATTATATATTCCTTATGGTCCATGCTTGTCCGCCTCTGATCTTCCTGGGGGCTTGCATTCAAAAATGACAACATTTTGCGCTTTTTGGTCGGTTTACCAATATCGGACATTTACCAAAAATTACACAAATGTGCGCAAGGAGTATGGACATTAATTGATGAAGTGTCAGATTTTTAACATGCAGACATTTGAAGTAAGACCATATTTTCCGCTAGCAACCCCCCAGAATACACCACAGGGTCCTAACACCTCTTAAAACGTGCACAGAAAAATCACAAGAATAATGATATTACTTATATAATTCTGACAAGTCCGTATTATGAATTATCCATCTTTTTTAAAATTATGCTCTGGCCCAGATGGGTGTGGTTTAGGTTCCAAAGCACATGGGGGAAGCTTCTGTCTGTCCCCGCCTCCAGCTCAGGTGGCTCCCAGAGGCACTTCTCCTCCCACTTCTCCCAAGAGGAAGCTATTTTATGACCCCCCCCAATATAACATTTGCCTGAGCCCAGGACAGTGCATTGTTCTGTGTCTCTGCCCAAAGTTCTGTAGGTGCCCCTCCCCTAATCTAATCAGAGAGGTGTCATCTCCTTCTGGTGGGGAAGCAGGATGCAGCTAGGCCTGGGAAGAGTGGCTGAGCAGGTTTCACCTGTCGGGGGTAGTTGTCAGGCAGAATTCAGCTAAATGTCACTTTAGTTCCCAGTTTAAATCAAACTTACGATTTTTACATATACATTAAATAATTACTTCCTTCAAGTCATTTCAGAATATAGTTTTACATTGTATCCACCTCTTAGCAAGTCTTTCCTTGGCCTGGTTTGGGTTCCTCTGTTCAGTTTTACACAAACAAAAGTCTGGTGGTTTTAAAACGCCGGCTTTCTGATAGTGGTGAGTACCGGTATTGCATCAATTTTTGGGATCTGTCTTGAATTACTGCATTTCAATAGAGTGGTCTTTTGCTTGATAGTATAGGACCCTTGCTTAACATTGTTTTGATGGCATCCTTACAGCAGAGTGGTGATGTGGAACCCCCCACAAGAAGCTTGTATCTTTGGAGTGGTCTTGGCCAACTGCTCAGTTCTCCTGGATTCTGGCGTGAATGTGGGTGGCGATAGCTCATCCCCACATCCACCCAGTCTATTGATTTAGTTTGTTCTGGGATAGAATAATGGGCAGCGACAGCTCATCCCCACATCTACCCAGTCTAGTAATTCAACATGGGTCAAAACCCTTAACAGCATGGTGACCTACTGTGCAGGATTCATCCCAGATCTCGCCACTCTAGCAAGCCCCCTCCGCGATCTCACAAAGAAAGACCAAAAATGGGAATGGTCACCCATTCACCAGCAAGCCTTCCAACAGATCAAAGACTCACTATCAGCATCCACAACAATGGCATTCTTCGATATCGAAAGGAGCACGGAGCTCCTCGTCGACGCAAGCCCAGTAGGCCTAGAGGCCTTGCTCACACAAGTCGACGCCAAAGGCAACATACACCCCATTGCATTTGCAAGCTGTGCTCTTACCAGAACAGAACACAACTATGCACATATCGAAAAAGAGGCTTTGGCGATCTTGTCGGGTTGCAGACACTTCAAAGTCTACCTACTGGGAAAACAAGCAAAAGTATTCTCGGACCACAAAACCCTCACCCCCATATTCAGAAGCTCGGCACCCGCAGCACGCACTGAAAAGTGGATGCTACAACTCCAGCCATACAACATCGAGGTTGAATATCTGGCCGGAGCAGACAACCCGGCGGACTATCTGTCCCGACACCCCGGCCTGCTACAGACCAAGAACAACAACACACCACAGAGACTGATAAACACGTCTGTCACGTAGTTGCATGCACCTGCCCACAGGCCTTCACCTTATCAGAAAAGAGCCGAAGAGCCCAAAGCAGATACTATCCTGACCCACACCTCGTTAACCATCCAGTCGGGAAACTGGAAGAACTTCCTGGCCACGACCGCACTGCGCACCAAGCCAGCCCAAGATAAACTGCAAGCTATCTTCGGAATCTGCCACAAACTGTCCATAGCCCCCGAAGGAGTAATACTCAAGGGCCACCGTATAGAGCTGCCAGCGGCACTGGAAGAAAGGGCACTCAAGATAGCCCATAGCAGACATTAAGGTATCATCAAGACAACATCATGCCTAAAATCCAGGATGTGGATGCCCCACATGCAACAGAGAGTGATAGACCTGGTAGAGTCCTGTGCAGCCTGTCAGGCCACCAGGAGGTCCGAAAACCCAGAACCCATTGCCAGCGCCCCAAGAAGCAGGAAAAGGTGGGAAGCCATCAGCATAGACTACTGCACCATCACAGGCGAAGGATACCTACTAGTACTGATAGACAAGTTCAGCCAATACCCAGAGGTCGAACATGTGATGTCTACAAACGCTGAGACCATGATCCTAACACTAGAGAAGATCTTCGTAGTGCACGGCATACCCTCCAAGTTCAAGAGCGACAATGGGCCCCCCCTTCACCAGCCAAGAACTCCAGCAATTCTTTCAAGACCTCAACATACGACACAAAAGGATCACCCCAGTCTGGCCTCAAGACAACGGCGATGCCGAGCGGTTTATGGGATCACTCAACAAAGTAATCTGCATCGCAAAAGAACGAGAAAACCTCTGGTTGAATGCATTATACCGATTCCTGAGAACCCATCGCCAGACCTCACACTCCGCGACCAGAATCAGTCCCGCCGCACTCATGTTTGGAGTGCCGATCCAAGAGGAACTTCCTGTACACCCAAACTGGGTGGCACCTGACCCGGACATACCAGCCATAGAGGACAGACGAGCACAATGGAACGAACAGGAGAGACACACTTGCCATGCCAGCCACCGAGAAATACAACCAGGTGACACTGTGCTAGTCAAAAACAGGGCCCCACCTAAGAAGATGTCACTAAACTTCGAATTCCGACCATGGACAGTCAGCGCTGCCAACCACAGCATGGTCACAGAAACCCGAGGAAATGAAACGGTGACCCGAAACATATCCCACTTCAGGATAGTCCCGGCAGCGACATGGGAAAAGCAGCCGGCAAGCCCGGGAAGAGAATCACGGTCGCCTGATCAACTAGAGGCTATCAGGCTCTCCGGGCAGCGACATGGGAAAAGCAGCCGGCAAGCCCGGGAAGAGAATCACGGTCACCTGATCAACTAGAGGCTCTCAGGCTCTCCGATGACCCCGACACCCAGTCAGAAATTCAAGAACGGGTGCCAGACACAAGAGAAGCCCAGTCGAAGACACCCAAGAGGGCAGAAGCTGAGAGGACTAACAACCACCTGAGAGATAAACCGCAACCATCGTCCTGGCTCCAAAGCCAGAATGTGGTCCAGAATGTTTACCGCCAGTTTGAGCAAGGCCCAGCCCGGTACATGAGAGACCAGGGTGAACTACACTATTTTATGGTTATTTTTAATGAGTGAAAAAAGCATTCCAAGTTTGGGAGGAATGTGATGCCACGTGTCAAGGGGCGGAGGCCCCAGAAATAAAGGAATAACCGGAACTGGCGTATTGGCGCCAGTCCGGGTTTATGTAGAAGAGAGAGTAGTTGTGTATTTCTTTGCTGCGCAGTGCTGCGACATCAGGCCCAACCCGAGCCCTAACACCACACGGGGATTCCCCTCGCAGGGAGCCATCCCCACAACATCACAAGAGGGTCAGAGAAAGTTTGCAACATCGAATGAAGCGCCCCAGGAGAGTCGGAAGATGACGCAGGGTATGAGGTCAGGAGCCAATAAGACTAATGGATGATGCTAAGATATGTAAATAAAAAGAATGTATGATATCAAATTCTACTCTAAGGCGCAAGTCCCGAGTGAGTCCATAGACAACTGTTTTGTGAAACTCAGGTAGATGTCAATTTATTGAAATGTTGGCAACAGTATGGAAGAAGTTATAAGGGACATGCTGATAGTCTGTGTTCAACAAGAAAACCCAAGTGAAGTATACGTTTCTTCAAGAAAAGGATACCACACTAGATAAAGCAGGGCCAATAGCGCCATCGCTCAAAGAAACTGCTTTGTGGGGTAAAGAGCAACTCTCTGAACCACAGACAGCAGAGATGTAAGCCATGTCCATGTCAAAGCCCTTATGCATGCACACAGGCTGGCCACATGCTCAAGAAGGGTGCAAAGTCTGTGAAGCAAGAGAACATATGTTCTATCATGTTGCGTACTAACGACCAAATATGTCCAGCATTGAGCAAAGAATATGCTGCATGTGGCCGGGTCAGCAATTTCAACACAGTATACAAGCAGGAAGGGCAAAGGAAGGGTTGCCATGATGGAAAACAAACTAAGTTTTGTATCAGATTCTACGAAAAGATGAGAGCACCATGTATGCACTAGGTCGCCCAAGAAAACCAAGCTTTGCTGTGCTGTGTGCATAGTTGAGAAATCAGTCAATTTAATGGCAGATTCAGGATCAGACCTCACAGTTCTCATGGTGGCCACATACTAAAGAACGTAAGATGAGAGCAAATCAAAGGGAAGAAGGGAAGAAAATGTCAACCCAACCGCCAGGGAAGATATTTAGACAAGCATTTAGGATGCAACCTGTCTGCAACAACATGGCTGTGTGGTTCAGGGATGGCACAATCAAGAACATTTGGACATAACAGGTGCTATGCGTAAAAAAAGGCTCCATTTGGAAACCTATAATAAATGGGCATTACAGCTTGTTCAGCATGAAACTAGGTTGGATAAAAAACAACGCCAACAAGAGCAGACTGCATTGAGGAGATGTTCCGGTGAAATACAAGGTCAGGCTTGTGCTAGCCATGGCGAGAGAAGATCTCCAAGAATTCCTCCAGAAGCTACAGGCTGACAAAACCATTAAGCCAACTGAACCCCATGGTTCCTTTAAAAAAACAGACACCAACATGATTCACTCCGTGTAGACCTCAGGAGTCTTTGCCAAGACATAGATACAGATACCTACCGCTGCCGAGTATTTCCGAGGTAGTGTTGATACTGAAAAATATACACATTTTCTCTGAAGCTGACGTGAGAGCCGCTTATCATCAAACCAAACTACACAAAGACTTGTAATCTCCTACCTTATTTATCACTCCTTTTGGTACCTTTGGTCGCAAAAGAATACCCTTCGGCCTGTTATACGCTTCTTCAGTGTTCCAATAGACGATAGACTCATAGTTCAAAGATGTCACAAAGATGGCATACTTTTAAACAACACGTTTTTATTAACTTGTATGTAATCAATAAGATTTTTACAAGAACACCAAGTTGATACGAAAAAGAAATCAACAATGTTCGTTTAAAAGGTCCATGATTGACGTGTCATAGTTTCTGTCGTTTGAGGGAGTTTATTGTTTATTCATTTGTTTAACCCAGCAAGTCCCAGGTCACTGCGACGACGAGATGGCATACTTTCAGGATGGCATACCTCTTTATGGGGATTCCTGCTCAATTCCTAACCAGATTCTGGAGATGGTTCTTCAAAAGATCCCATCCACCGGCCTTAAACTGTGCAGAGAGAGATGCATTTTCCAAATGGACACTTTCGAATACTTTGGCGACATCCTTTCTGCAGAAGGCAGGAAGTGCAAACAGGAGTTAGAGAAGGGCATGATGGATGCTCCTTCAGCCACCCCCAAAGAACAGCTCAAGTCGCACTGAGGATTAATAGACTTTGATGCCAGATTCATTCCAGAGTTCTCAGGAGTGTAGACAACAGAACCACTGCAATTGCTCCTCATGTGTTTTCATTGGTGGGAGTTTCAGCAGAAGGAATTGTCTCACATCAAGGCACACATTCTAGGGCCAGCCTTTTTATCCCAAGTTTGAAACCAAAACAGCGGTTTATGAGAGCACCTATGGCCTATGAGCCACCCTGACATAGAAATGTTCCAAAGAAGCACACACTGTTGTCTTTGCATCCAAAGCATGTTCTTCCACTGAAAGCAACTATTCATTCAACAAAAGGAAGATGCTGGCTTCTGTAACCAAATAATGCACATGAATTATACCTGCATTTGTTAGAGAAACAGCTAAAAGTGTGGATTTGATTCCACTTCTTGTACTCTCTGTGCCAATCTTTCAACAACTTGCGCATGTATTGGTTTTTTATATGTTTTTTATATTTGATGAAAATAAACTGTTTGAGATATATAAATTAAAATAAGTTTTTTTGACATTATGCCCTTGGTTGAACATGTAACTTGATGATATTGAATACTTCAGGTTGAGTAGTTAGTCCTACAGCTATAGTGTGGTTGAGGTGGGTAGCTAGTGGTGAATGCTTACAGTGAATGAAGGCATAGCATTGCATCGACTTACCCCCAACACCGTCACAGGTTTGTCACCTTCATAACAGATGCTGGCTTGCAAGAATTATTCAGGGTCATCTCACCATGGCTGCCCAACAGAGGACATGTCAGTGTCCATCGAAGATATTCTCTGGAGGGCTAAAACACAAAAAGGACATAAAGAACAGTATGACAAGCACAAAGCAACTTGCATCTCCAACATGCAGGAAGCTGACTGGGTCAAGATAATGCAAAACCATAGAAATGGCAAAACACTTTCCAGGTTCAGCACACCTTGCAGGGGTAGTAAAGAGAGAACATAGTTATGTATTCTCTGATGGTCGCAGGGTGTGAAATATGGCGAGAGTTGCCCTATACAAGAAGGGAAGCTCCGGCCTGGGAAAAAGGCCTTATAAATGACTTCTCTGGTGCACATTCAAGCTTCGATGAGCACTCTGTGTCTGAGACCCCAGAAAGGCTCTGTGAAGTTTGGACTCTAGCACACATAGACCTTGACAATACCTCCAACACTTTGGACCAATTAAGTGGAATGCAAACTGATGATGAGAGGCCCCTTTACCTCTTCATGTCTCCCAACAGAAAATAAGTGCTCAAAGAAGTCCAGAAAATTAGACCTCGACATGAGAGGAAATTGCCAGGAAAGTATCATGATTTCAATATGTATTATTAATATCCGGAGAACGTGACTTTTGTTGCGAAGAGGAGATATGTGGTACTGGTCGTTCCCTTCACCTCTTGCATCTGTGTGAAATGACATGAGTGGGCGGGGTCATGCCCAAAGTCAAAAAGACCATGTGCAGCCCTTGGCCTGCATACAGAGGGTGCGGCCAATGAGGGGACTTGTGGCAGACACTGTAATCTGATGCTGAATGCAGAGCCATTCCTTACTGTTCATATGGTTTATTAGCACCCGGGGCGGGGGAGCCAACCAATCAGGTTGCTCAGCGTGAGCCGTCCCATTCATTCATACAAAATACATTGCTGTCAGCACCCCGGGTTTCCGTATTGGAATCCAAAACAACAAAGTCTTCAGGGAAAAAAAGAAAAAGAAAAGAAAAGGACCCTGCAGCGCCGTTTCCCATCCACGGAAGTGAAAGGAACTGGCGCTGCAGGGGCTTGGTGGCACACAGCGAAGCGTGCCGCCAAAGGGTAAGTAAAGGGGTGGGTGGAGCAGGGTCTGCAAAGACCATCTAGCTATGGGGTTCTTATTTCAAATACGAACGTTTAAAATTAGACATTTTCTTCTTCGAAATGTTCTTATTCGAAATAATCACGGACATCCGGCTTGAGAGCAAGGAGCCCACCTCAAGGGATGGGGGAAAGTGAAAAGACTTTTCCTCCAGCAACTTTGTCATGAAATGGAGAGGACAGTGCAGATTCGGTCTTTCCACTCATGAATGATTTTATTGTGCACGTCTGTGATGAGACAAACCCCTTCTTTAGGCTTCCCTGAATTCTCTGAGGGAGGGTGAAGTGAAAGAACCAGGGTATTCCCTGAAGGTGGCTCATACATTGTGAAACATGTGCTATACCTTGTCCAGTGCATCCCTATCCACGTATTTTCCTTTCGAGCCTTTGCCTGACTTCACACCCTGATGGGGACCACGAAGAGGAGGAAGAGGATGAGGGGAATGAAGGCAGTCTTCCTGCTCTATGCCTTTCACCCCTTGGTAACTAAACTTATACCAAGCTCTGGCGTGAGCCACTCTTCCTGCAGTGTTTCCTTATACGTTTCTCTGAGATGTTCATTCCATCGGATTCAGAGGCTTCTTTTGGGTAAAGGGAATCTGGAGGAGTCTGTAGTTTCAGAGGACTCTAGTTTCCGACCACTTGTAAGGCCACTTTGTCACGCCAGCCGGGAATAAAGAGGGATAAATACAAAGTTGCTTCCTTTTTGAAGCCACTCAGGTCGTGCATTTGTAGATTTGGCCTGAACAACATCATGCCAGATGGGACAATACACCAACACTTTGGGCTCTAACATTCATCGTGCCCAAGAAACCAGGAATGGTGGTGCACTGCCAAGCTGCTGCTCATTCCGAGCTCCTCACCTTTGAAGTGCCTGTTCGATGTAGGTGATTATTTCGAATAAGAACATTTTGAAGACGAGAATGTCGAATTGTAAATGTTTGTATTCGAAATAAGTACCCCACAGTTAGATGGCCTTTGTAGAACCCACTCCCCCACCCCCTTGCTTACCTTTTGGCGGCACACTTCGCTGTTTGCCGCCAAGTCCCTCTAGCGCCAGATCCCTTCACTTTTGTGGATGGGAACTGGCGCTGCAGGGTCCTTTTCTTTTTTTTCTCCAAAGACTTTGTTGTTTCAGATGCGGGGGACACCTCCGCCACCCCTGCTTCCCTTGTTCACTATATTGAAAACCGAATGGTTGAAATGTTTGACATTTTTGGCTGTATGTAATTTTGGTACAGCCGAAATCCGATCATTTCAACCATTCCGTTTTTTATTTACGTTATTTTCAGGTGATACCCTCAGGCCTTCCATGATGTCTTTGCATGGCACCAAAGGAGGCCCATTGGACAAGAAGGTGGATGCAGCTCTCAAGAAGAACTATACAGGGTCCACCATGTTCTGTTGACAAGGGAAACCTGAATAGCTTAGTCCCTTCTGGATGACATTGCAGGACCTTTACACCAAGTTGGAGGACATGCACACATCATCTGGCAGAATTCCTATCAGACCTGGCCTTTAATGGGTTCCACTCTGCATCCCAAGCTCTGGGATGTCAGTTGCTGCTACAAGACAGATACATGTGAAAGTCTGGGATACCAATGCCTCCCAGAAATCTGTGAATCAACTTGAGAAAATGGCAGAAAAGCTCCACAAAGAGGGCAAGAATGTGGAACACCTACGCAGAAAAGGATAGACGGCATTCCTACCAACATAGGCCTTCAATGTCTTACAGTGCCACGTCTCATTTCTCCACTAACCGGAGCAGACCTCATTACAGGGGAATGCCTCGGAATACCCTTACTTTCCACAAGACCATCCCTCTCCAACACCCATTGTTCCTGACAGGGCCCGGGACCCTTCAGAGGACCAGGTGAAAGGAAGATTGCAATATATTTTACAATCAATGGTGCCTATCAGTCAATGATCAGAGCACTCTAAAAATCATCAGCGAAGGGATGCCAGGCAGAGTTTGGCTCTAACCCATCACGGACTGCCTGGCAAAGAGGCCTGGAAAAGAGTTCTCTGCTGCAGAGGGTGGTACAAGATTTAAGAGGCTCTCTAAAGAAAAGGTTCCATCACCCGGTTCTCCCACACAAAGGGGATTGGCTGTTGCTCAACAATCTTCCTGCACCAGAGAATTGCAGAGGATCAAGCTTGCCCTATACCCTTAAGGAAATACACTTCTTCATTCCCACAATCTAGTTCGAGAGCATTCCCCTAAACTCCATACAGGATTCGCTGGCATCACTTGATATATATCATGACTATTTGGATGTGCCAATAAGCGACTCAGACCACAGATTCCTTTGCTTTGTCGTTGGGGACCCTCCCTACTAATTTAACATCCTCTTGATCAGTCATCGCTCAGCACCATGGTCTGCACCAAAAGGGTAGGCCTGGATGGAGAGGGCATTGCCATCTTTCCCTGCTTGGACCCCTGGTGGATACAAGTGCAGGAGCACAGGATCTTGGGTTACTCCTGAACCTGAGGAAATTGTATCTTCACCTAGCGCAGGAACTCCACTTCGTCTCTGCTTACTTCCTCATGGGCAGGGAACAGGCAAAACTAACTGTGGACATGTGTAGGAAAGTAATACAGGTGGTGGAGAAACTATGCAGCCCGTTGGGATCTTCTGTGAAACACTAGCTGATAGTCCAAGGTTTCAAGTTAGCTTGTGCATTCATCATCCTTAGCCTGACTCCACCTCCGGCCCCTCTGACCACTTCTGTAGCAGATGAAAAAAACGAATTCACTGGTACATCTGCTACAGAAGTACCAGTGAATTCGTTTTTTTCAGAGTGGCGGTGGCACAGATATGATTGCTATAGGAACCATAACTGGTAATTATTTTTGTATGGGAAAACGTAACTGTTACATTCCTTTAACCAAAATGTTTTCACCAAAGCTGACCCACGTGTCCCCTGAACGGGCCACTCACCATATATATAATCGCTGAAAGCGACTTTGCAGAGCATTTTTTCAGATTCTTAGAACTGTATGGAAGTTGAACAAATCTTTCCCAAAAAATTCAGGCAACTCAAGAGTTTTTCTGGAAAGATTTCAGAGGTTCCATCAAAGAGAGTGAAGTTATAGAGGGGGGTTCAAAAACCTACACTTCCTATCCGTTTCTCTTAGGCCAATCTTTGCTCTCACCTACAGCTCTATGTACTGGATGGATTTACCCGAAACTTTTGTGAGGAGTAGAAATTGGGTTCTGAAAGCATGCAAATGTGCAAAAAAGTTTAGCGATTTGGTTTGACTCTTGTCAAAAGTGGCAAAAACCAGTTAGTGATATCTGGATGTGCTCAGAGTGTACCCGCACGGCCATTTTCGGGCACATGATAATTTCCGTCTGTGGATATGGACCATGACTGTGCATTTAAGTAAGCGGAGTACAGAATGGCCATTTGAAAAACAGCCCACCATAATGGTTTGAGCCAGTACAAATTTTCCAAACGGCTGCCATTGGTGGTTGTGAAATTGTTTCATGACTTTTCAGACACTGTGCTGCAAACATTTGGCAAAAGAGGCAAATTGCATCCTCCTGGGGGTTTCCCCCATTGCCAACATATGATGAAGAAGGTCCCAGATGTGGTGGAATAGGTCAAAAAGAACAACTGATTTATCTTCCCCAGGGCCCGCAGATACGATATACAATTCCTCTGTGAGAGTAAGGAACCGCCCAGGGTGGAAAAAGGAACGAATATAGCCATTTGGTTAGAGTGCCCGTGGACTAGCAGGCGGCTCTCTATAGCCCTCCTTCCAGGTTTTGGCCAGGTGGGGGGACCTTGTGAGAGATGGTATACTTACAGAAAGGGGCCCAGAATTAATCTAGTAAGGGGGACCTATGTGAACTTTTTTGTTGAAACATTATTTGGAAGTGGAAAGAGAGCGACTTTAACATGGAAGGGCAGACAGGCTTCGATCCCCGTTTTGGAGCTGTTTATTTTGTTGAAAACCCAAGCCTGAGTGTGTTATCCAGCCTAAAGGGACCGCCTTACTCCATCTGGTCTTACGTGTGGAGGAGAGCTGATTCAGCCAGATTTATTATTTTGAACACTAATTTTTCCTTTACATACATTTCTCCTTTATACACTTTTTGTACTAGAGATAGGGCAGTCATTAGGTTTTGTTAGCATAGGCCAACTGTTTTGTTTATCGTTTGATGGTCAAGACTACTCCCATCTTAGTTATAGGTCAAAGTAGGAGTTTTTCGAACCCCAGAAACTTCAATAAAGGTTTTACAAATTATACCGATTATGTCAGTGTCATACTTGTGATACCATGCCTCCCATACAACTGGTATCAGTAGTTATATAGGTTTCTCATACCTGGTTGAACAGTTTCAAACATAGGGCACTTACTATTCTCTTTTTGACTTCCTCAAATGCTTCTTTTTGCCCTGTCACCATTCATATTCCACCCCTTTCCTCAGGAGTTCTCTCAATGGGGCTGTGGTTTCTGAGAACTGGGGTACAAATTGTGCACAGTACTATGCCAGTCCTAGAAAGAATCTTAGTAGGGGTGGTGCTAGAGTGCCGGATCCAGGATGGTGGTCGCCTTGTGAGCTCTGTCAGCCAGCCTGAGAATGTCTTGATTACTGGCAGATGGAGGCTGTTGTGACCTTGAAGAAAGTATCCACTAGCAGATCAGGTGGTGGAGAGCCTTCCGGTGAAGCTTCGGGCGGATTGTGGCACTGCAGCCCGCGGTGCAACAATATCATGGCAACTGGGAGTGTGCACCCTGTGCCGCTGAGTGAGACCAGCGGAGTTTGCGGGCAGTCGGTCTGGTGCCTGGGCCCTCAACAGCTCGGGGGGAGCACTGGTGCGCATATATCTGCATGGCAGTAAGGAGTGGAGCAGGCCCCAGCAGCCTGCGGAGCGCTGTAGGTGAGAGGCTGGCAGCCCAGCAGATCATGGAGGCTCCTGGCAGTGGAAACAGGGGCCTAGGTGGGGTCGGTGCAGCAAGGCCACCCCTTCTGGATACCGGTACGGAGTGAGCCAGAACTAAAAAAGGAGGAAGCGGGTGGGCGGGCCGAACCTGGGGAGAGCTGCTGGAGCTGCGGTGAGCTGCCGCCTGAGATTTCCGGCACGCTCTCGTGCCATAACTCGGATTTTCATTCAGACCTGGCCTCCATGGAGTGTGGTGGGAGTCTAAGATCAGTGTTTGGCTCAGCAATACTGGCGGATGGGCCACAGGATCAAGTGAGGTCAAGTGGCACAGACAGGAGAGCATTTTGCCCAAGAGTACACGCTTGGCATTGTCTGGGCCCCCACCATCCTTGTTGAGCAGTGTTCAAGATGCTGTGGCTGCACTGGATGTCTGCTTGCCAGAAGTCAGCATGGGAAGGTGGACAAATTACAAAAAGTACTGTCTTTTGAAGGAGGTTCAGTGCGAAAAGCCCCGAGCCCTGGCCACGTACGGGGATCATGAGATGGTGGAGGCGGTGTCCCAAGAGGCGGCGCGGGAGTCAGACCAGGGTATCGAAGCTTATAGGGATCGAGACACTACTCTCAGGTTGGCTCGGCATAAAGGGGCCCTGCATTATGACGGAGATAGCTTGCAGGTTTTCCCTGACTTTTTGGCGAATGTGCAGGCGTCCAGGAGATCCTTCATTAGAGTGAAGCACATGTTGCGGGACAATGAGATTCAGTATTCGATGCTTTTCCCAGCTAAACTCCAGATTCAAGTTGTTGGGAAGACTAATTTCTTCACATCCCTGGAATCTGCCACCTCCTTTCTCGATGACGTGGACAAGGGTGGCAGGAGGCGCAATAAAGACCCGAGAAATGGGGACCGGATTAGAGGCAAAGAGGGTCAGGTGGAACCCTCAAGGTTCAAGTGGCAATAGAAGGGCAAAGAGACTTCACAGTGAGAGTAATAGTGGTACTAGATGATTGGTGGGTCCCGGGGATTTAGACGAAGACTGGACATAATGGCGTTAAGGCTATCCGATGTTACTTAGGCTGGGTGTGCTTCGTTTGGCACTAGCACCCCGTGCAAGGCCTTGTTCATGGGGGTAATATAGGGTGTGGATGGGGTGATATCGTGCGAATTGGGGTTGCCTGTGGGGGTGGAGATGGGGGTGGGGTGAGGTTTGTTGGGTGTGTGGGTTGTTGGTTGGTGGATTCCAGAAGCAGGGTGATGGGATGGCAGCACGTTGCCCTGGTAGTAAATAGGTCAAGCAGAGGGAAACTGCATTCAAGATTACTTGTTGGTATTCCTAAAACATGGCCTTTCAGCTAGTAACCTGGAATTTTAGGGGGGTAACAAGCCCACCAAGAAGGGGTGGAACTGCTTTTAGAGACCGACCTGGAGCCTCAAACTGAATCCCAATGGGCATCACATTGGGGACGCCATCGTTATTTTTCGTCTTACTCGATTTATGCACAGGGAGTGGCCATATTGATAAACAAGTCCATCAGGTTTCGGTTTATATCCAGTAAACATGATGAGGAGGGCAGTTCACTGTGGAATGTGGAGTCCTGGAGAGTGTGAAAGTTTCCCTGGTAAACACATATGGGCCAAATGTGGGGGATGTCGTTTTTTTTTTACTGGGTGTCAATTAAACTAGCTGAATGTCGGGATTCTATGATTATCTGGGGAGGGGATATGAATGCTGTATTGGACACTACTAAGGATAGATCGTCGGGTTGTACACTGTATGCTAACAGGGTGGGCAAACGGATTCAAGATACTGATGAGTTATATGACCTGGTAGATATATGGCGGGTGCAGCACTGGGATGACAGAGACTACACTATTCACTCGTGTGTGCATGGGTCAAGTTCCAGATTGGATTATCTGTTGGTGTCCCGTGTGGGAGGAATTTTTTGCGGTGAATGCAAGATCCTTCGGAGGACCCTGTCGGACCATTTGCCCGTGGTCTTGGAGTGTGGCGCAGGGGGAAGCGTGGGGATGGATGTATATGGCATTTTAAATCTGACACATTGGTGGACGCAGCATTTCCCCAGGAGATCCAGGACGAAATTGTGGCTTTTTTGTGTAATGAAGGGTCGGTGGGGCTTCAGGGGGGTACTCTGGGAAAGTTTTTAAATGTTATATCAGAGGCATTTGTATGGCGAAGGAGAACGTTATACTTAGGAACATCAGGAGGGAGCTTGAGGCCAGCGAGGTAAAATTGAAAGAGCTGGAAGGGGATTATGCCACCTCAGCTACCCCCGGTACTTTAGCAGCATTGAGAGCCGAGCTGACAACATTTCAAGACAATGCAGGTAGGGAGGCTAAGTTCCTGAGTTGGAACTGACAGGTACAACAGTACAGCAAGGGACAAAAACCGGGGCGCACTCTTGGCTAGAATACTGGCCACAGAGAAGAGACCTTCACAGGTCGATGTGATCAGAGATTCCCAGGGGATGCCACAATACACAGAAGCAGTGGTCGCAGCCACATGTGGGGCATTTTATTAGCGCCTCTGTGCATCCAGGTGTGGGCAGGAAATGGATGGTTTGCAGAAATAATATGGAGGCAGTGGAGTTATACTGGGTTGAGGTACCATTTCTAGACTCCCTTAATGGGGAAGTGACAGTGATAGAAATTCTGACTACCAACAGGGAACTCCCGGGATCTAAGGCTCCTGGCCTGGACGGGTTGACAGGAGAGTTTTATGAAACCTTTGCGCCTCTCTTAGCTCTGTGACTATTTCTTATGTATGCTGAATCTGTAGGGGGGATACTCTACCCTCCTCGCTCCTTGAAGCTTCGATTATCCAGTTACATAAACCAGGGAAACCGCCAGAGGAGTGGGCCTCATGCCGATCTCCTTAATAAATTATGACAGTAAGATTTTCGCAAAGATCTTAGCGAATCGTCTGCTACCGCTGGTGCCTGGTCTGGGGCTGGAGGACCAGTCTGAGTCAATTCCTGAGAGGAGTATGACCTATGGCATTCGCTGTCTTTTTGGGATCCCATCCGCATTACAACCGGAGAGGAAGGCACTGTCTGTGTTACTCGATGCAGAAAAAGCATTCGACTCGGTCGAGTGGCCCTTTCTTTTTGCAGTCCTCAGAAAGCTTGGCATGGGCGAATATTTCATCTTGCTGGTTTCACTCCTCTAAACGGCACCAGTAGCGACGATATGGGTGGGTCACGCTCAATCCTACTTGATAACTATGGAGCGGGGGACCAGGCAGGGGTGCCCCCTCTCCTCTCCTTTTTGCTTTAGCTATGGAGCATCTGGCTGCCATACTGCGGGAGCAACACATGCAGAGGGGGATACAACTAGGCCCACACTGTTTGACAATTTTGTGGTATGCCGACGAGGTGGTATTATTTGTAAGTGAGCCGGCTGGTAACTTCTCACCGATAATGGAGGAGGTGTTGAAATTTGGTGAAATAGCTGGGTGGCGGATCAATTGGAGCAAGTCAGTGGCATTTCCAATGGGCTTGCCTGGGTGTCGGAGGGTACTAAATATCTGGGGGTCAGCCATGCGTGGGACCCGGCGGTCTTGTTCTGGGACAACTATGGTAGAGTCTTGAGCTCCGTACAGGAACTGGTGGCACGCTGGAGTACTCTTGCCCCTACATTGCCGGGTTGAGTAGCGATCGTGAAAATTGTCATATTGACCAAACTCCTGTATCTTTTTCTCAATGTTCCGTTACTCCTTACTTCAGCTTTTTTCTCAAATTGGGGGATATCATTACAGATTTGCTGTGGACAGGGAAGCAGCCTAGAGTAGGTTATACTACACTGACACTGTCGTATGGTGGAGGGGTACTGGCTCTTCCAGACTTGGAATCCTACTACTGGGCGCCACAGGTGCACTTTCTGGCATTTTGGTTTGTGACACAATTTGTCAGGCCACATGTCCAAGTAGAGAGGGTGCTCGCTGCACCTGGCCTTTTGCATTCAAGTGTTTTGGCTGCACCCAGAGAAGCGCCCAGGTTTATGCACAGAGTTAATATTACCTGTGCGGTCTGGAGAAAGATGGCCCAGAGGGCTGGGATTGGAACTATCTACTCGCCCCCCCTTCCCATTAGGCATGTGACAGATATGGCAATTACTGGGTAAAGAGCTTACATTCAGTGCGTAGAGAAACGTAGTATATGTACCATTTGGGGAGTTTTCTGTTGAGGACACACTCATCCCACTGGCCCACATGAGGGAAAAGGGCGGGACATCTGCGTTGGACACATTCATGTATTTTCTAGTGTGGAATACTCTGAAGGCCATGTTCCCATCGTTCCCTAAACAGCCAGCTACCTGGATGCTGATACACATGTTAATACAGTCGCTGGGAGAGGGTAAGTTGGTCTCCAGTTTTTACCGCAGCCTTATGGAAGAGATCCCGTGGGGGGTAGAGGGTGAACAAGGCGGAGGTGGGAGAGGTATTTGAATAGAACAATCCCCAAGGATGATTGGAATTGTGTTGCTTTACAGACGCAGACGTTCTCTCTAAACTCCAGATTGAAACTGATTCACTTTAATTTTGTACATCAGGTGTAAATTGCATAGACATTTTGTAGACACCCTGGATGAATGCGCCAGGTGTGGGATGAGTCCCGCTGACTTCCTACATCTGGCATGGTCCTGCCTGGCTATTGGCAAATACTGGGAGGGGGTGGTGTACAGGCTTTCACTCATTGTGCGGGAAAGGCTTGACTTAGACCCCATGTTGGTGCTATTGGGGAATACAAGACACCAGCCATTGGTGACGCGCACACTCATGGCCTTACTACTTGTATTGGCACATAGGACGATTGGCATGTCTTGGGGCAGGGCCCCCCCACCCAAAATTCAAACCTGGTTGGCGGATGTGGCATATTATCACGATCTAGAGACAGCTTTCATTTGAACTTTGCTGCTACATGCAAGACCACCTGAGAACTGGGAGAAATACGTCCAATACCTGTTAAAGGCTTGAGGAAGCTGGATTCGAAGGGAATGGTATCTCAATAGCTCTATGCAATGAAATGTTTCTGTATAATGTTGCAACACAGGGTGACTCAGATGCTTTCAGGCTCCGGTATTGTTTTGTTATCATGTTTTGTTTGAGTTTGTGGACAATTTAAAAATAAGCTTTAACTATGGCTTATAAGAGATTTTTCTTGGGACTGATACCATCCTTTGATATTTTGTACCCCAGGTATTCCACTTCACTCACTTTGATTTTGCACTTTTCATATCTGAAACGTACTTCTGCCTCCTGAAGTTTAAAAAATACCTTCCTCAGGACCACATCATGAGTCTCTGTATCTTCCGCATAGATAAGGATGTTGTCTTAAAAATATTACACGTTACCTAGGTTGTGCAGCAGTGAGTCCACCATCCGGTGAGACGCCTAAGCAGCTGATGACAACCCAAAGGGCATGAGGGTGAATTGATAGGTGCCAAAAAAGGGTGATAAAACTGTTAGCAGTCTTGACTCTTTGTATAAGCTTATCTGATGATAAGCGTCTCTCATATCTAGTTTTAAAAATAACTTGGCCTCTTTCAACATGAGTATTAGTTCATTTATGCAGGGTAGCGGGTAACTGTCCGTTATTACTTCCATATTCATACTGCGTAGGTAACCACCGGGCTAAACCATTCAGAGGACTCCACTGTTTCAATGGTACCTTCATTAACCATTTCCACGAGTTGGGCCTGCAGAGCACTTCTTACAGTTGTGGCACCAGGTCTCACCTTGTGTTTGACTGGGACAGCATTTCTGGGGCAGCTGGTCCATAATGGGTGAGGGGACATCGACCCAACAGGTCTTGGCCCCCTCAAACCCATTATGGGGGAGCCAGCCCGGTGAAATCCAAGCACTCCCTCAACTGTTTTTTTCAGCTGAGGGAGCGCTCTTAGCTGTCTAAGGGAAACACTGTTTCCCTTTGACAGTTACAGTTCCTTAGCCGTGCAAGCTCAATGAGCCATGCAAGGCTGGGGGGTTTTGCTTCCCCAGCCTTGCATGGCTCATTGGAAATGCTGGCTGGGGAAGGGGAACTGCATGTCTAAATGTGCAAAGGGGCGATCCTGCGCCTCCTCACACATACAGACAGTGCAGACTGGAGTGGGGCGCCTCATCACCCACGCTCAGGCCCTAAACGCTGGAGAGAAAAGACCCATGGTAGAAGGTAAGTTTGATTATGTACATGTTTTTTTTTTTTAATTTAAATTATGTGTATTGATGCGTGCATGCTTGTGTTGTTAGGTGAATGAATGTATGAATGAAAGCGTGATTGCTGTGTGCATGCTGTGTAAATGTGTGTGTATGTTCATTTCTTTATTATTTAAATATGTGTATGGATGCGTGTATGCTTGTGCTATGAGTGAGTGCATGATGGATGCGTGTGTGAATGAAACAGAGTTTGATTTGATTTGATTTGATTTCATTTATAAAGCGCAAAAAACCAGGCCCAGGAGCAACCGGGCGCATACTCCTAAACATGTTACAAAAAGCAGTAGTTCTTGCTGTGTGTATGTTGTATAAATGTGTGTGTTTGTATGTTCATTTATTTATTATTTATATATGTGTATGTATGCGTGTACGCTTGTGTTATGAGTTGAGTGCATGATGGATGCTTGTGTGAATGAAACAGAGTGCTTGCTGTGTGTAGGTTGTCTAAATGTGTACATTTGTATGTTCATTTATTTATTATTTAAATATGTGTGTGGATGTGTGTATGGTTGTGTTCTGAGTGAGTGCATGATGGGTGCAGTGTGCATGTTGTATGTGTTTGTATTTTCAACAAAGGCAATTTGAAAATGCCTTTGTTGCAAAAAACCCTCCCCACCGGCCAAAATCAGCTCTCTGTCCGAGGAGCTGTGGGGCCCAGGGCACAGGGATGGTATTTTTTTACTGGACATCTATGATAGATGTCTAGTAAAAAATACCACACCTGCCCCTCCTGGCCCCCCCAGAGCCTTGCATATACACATAATCACTTTGATTGTGTGCGTTTGGTGCTGTGAGGCCCAGAGGACAGGCATGGTATTTTTTTACTGGACATCCATCATAGATGTCCAGTAAAAAAATACCATCCCCATCCCCTTGATACCCAGTGCCTGACATACACACATGACCACATTGATTGTGTGCGTGTGTGAAGACCTCGGGACACAGGACAAGCGGGTCATTCTTTTTTACTGGACATCTATGATAGATGTCCAGTTAAAAAAACATGCCTGGCCCCAGTGCCCCCCCAGCGCTGTGCCCCCCAGCGCCGTGTAATACACACAATCACATTCATTGTATGCGTGTGAGGCACCAGGGTCCAGGGCACAGCCATGGCAGTTTTACTGGGTATGCCCAGTAAAGAATGCCAGTCTAGTCCGCTGGGATTCTTAGCGCCTCACATGCAATGTCAAGCCTGACCCCTAAGCCCCCAGTGCCTTGCATGTACACACAATTTATTATCTGTACATGTGAGGCGCTGGAGGGCAATGAGGGAAGGAATCCCATTTATTAATGGGCATCTGATATACCATGACCAGGCCCCCCAGCAGCTTGCACACACCTAATTCATGTGTGCCTGTGAGGTGCTCAGGGCCTCAGGGGGCGGGCATGGCAGCTTTTTCTTGGCATCTATGCCCAATACAAAAGGCCATGGCTGTACCCTAGGAGCCCAGCTCCTGACACACATCTGCCCCTTAGGCCCCCGAGCGCCTCACAATCACACATAATCACATTCATCATTAATGAGATTATGTCTGAGTACAAGGTACTGGCGCACCATGGAGCAGACATGGCACTTTTTACTACCCATGGTTGATAAAGCAAGCATGATAAGTGTTATTATGTAGCTTGACTTGCATTTTAAGACAGCCAGTCTAGCTATTTCTTATTGTGGTATGACATTTTATATTGAGCAGCTTTGATAATGCAAGCATGATCAGTGGTATTATTCTTTTTTTGTGGCATGACATTTTGTATTGGGATCTTTGATAAAGCAAGCATGATAAGTTTTAATATGTAGCTAGACTGGCATTTCATTGCAGCCAGTCTAGCCATTTTTTACTGGGGCATGACATTTTGTATTGGGCATCTTTGATAAAACAACAGGATCAGTGGTAAAATTCTTACTGTGGCATGCCATTTTGTATTAGGCATCTTTGGTAAAACAAGCATAAGTGCTATTATGTGGCTAGATTGGCATTTCATCACAGCCAGTCTAGTCATTTCTTATTGTGGTATGACATTTTATATTGGGCATCTTTGGTAAAGCAAGCATGATAAGTGTTATTATGTAGCTCGACTGGCATTTTAGTACAGCCAGTTTGGACATGTTTTCATACTTTGGCATGCATTTTTAATGGTAAAGCCAACTGGAGTAGCTTCTTACGTGGGTATACTGCCATATATTGGCAGAACAAACATGGACATTTTTTCTTATAGTATCATTACAGGCATTATGCGCATAGCAAACATGAGTATGTCCTTATATGGGAATACTAGGGTATAATGGTGCAGTCAGCATGGAAATGTATGGGCACAGCCAGTGTGAAAATGTTTTATACTGACACATACTGTGCAAAAAGTCATCATATAAATGAGTTGGAGAAATGTTCCTGTGTACTGTTGGTGACTTGAATCTATTGGATTTTTTCATGAGTTACCCTACAAAACCAATTGCAAACTGTTAAGCTTTTTTACCCACTTTTTCTAAAAAGTGTGCTCTAAAATGAACCCTTTTAACCCATTATTTAAAAATGATTATCATGGAGATTCCCCCCCAAATCCCCATTGTTGGTGCGGGCTCCCTCACTACGCTCAGTCGCTGTGGCATATCTGTGACATATATTTACGCCCCTCCATTTAAAAAATGTACCAGCCGCCACCGCTGCATTTTGTCTCAGATGGATTTTGAGAACATAGTTCTTGATTTTCCCTGGCACTTCGGGAACAATGTGAGGAATTCATCTCTCAACACCAACGCTCCTCCTGTTCTGATTGAGAGCGCCTGATCATATATGCTGGAGTCCAGCCTAATGTTCAGTTTAGCCTGATCATCCCACCCCAATACTACTGGACAATCTTCGGAAAAATATTCTCTGGTCGTAGTCTGTCTGCCTTTAAATTCATTGACTGCATTGATGTAGCCGAATAGCTTCACTGAGACTCCCCCAAACTAATGGGTATGTGTTCTGTCCTTCTTGCTTCCACTTTGCTCTGTCCCACCATGTCCTTGTAGGTTTGAATGGGCAGATTGTTAAATATGACCCAGAGTCACTCATCACTCGAGTTTCATTGCCATCTACCTTTATACAGAGCGGCTTTTCTCTTCTCACCCTTGAACGGTTCACCATGATGACTGTAGGCCTATCTTCCTCGCATGAATCATTGCCACTCATGTCCATGTCACCCTCTATGTACGTAACCTTCTTTCCCTGCATTTGTAGACAATTGCGATATGACCATATCTCTTGCAGTTTGAACATTCTTTACTCCTTACAGGACAGTCTTGGTCATTCGTCAAGTGGCGTCTGCTGGTACATCTGTGGCATTTGCAAGGCCTACACAAGGTCTCTTCCTCTGCTCTGGCTATATGGACAGCTTTATCGAATTGCAATTCCTTTCCAGTATCAATTTGTCCTGCACCTTTCTGCAGTTGGTATGCACAATTAACATATCACATATCGTATTCTCATATTAAACAGCAGAAAATATTGGAGGAAGGCAACCTTAATGCTAAATGCTTTACAAGCAATCAATTCACCTATCGCCTATTGAACACACCGGAAAATAAGGATCAGAGTTTTATAAAAAGGCATTTTGGGTCGCTGTCCCATCTTCAGGGGTATATCCTAATTATGTTCCTCGTTGCCCAATATGTGTCGTCTATCGTCTTAAGTGATTGATAGAGGCCGAAACTATTTCTCCAGTTTTGATCATTGTTTTCAGGTGTTCAACTGGCGATAGGGGAATTGATTGCTTGTAAAGCATTTAGCATTAAGGTTGCCTTCCTCCAATTCTTACTATTGTTGAATCTGATTTTCACTTTACTCATATTAGTATCACATATTAGTTTGTGTGGATAGTTTTTTTACTGTATTTTTCAAAGGTTTATCAAAAATCAAAACAAATATTTTTTTCAAGCTGACTGTGGACGTCAAGATAAGATACAGTGTACAGTTGAACTCTGGATATTGTTACATTCAGATACCTTGTGCAAGTCTTCAGCTTCAGATAGCTTACACGAGGCAAGTGGGGCCATAGGAGTGCAATTTCAAAATAATGGCTGCACGAAAGCTGGAGGCTTGCTAAAGATATGGCTCAATTACAAATACAGAGGTGACCTGTAAAAAGTGCAGCTTACTCCCTCCCAGTGATCCACCGCCCATCTCTTTTCCATTCACTTTCTACCAGTTCCTTCTCCATCTCTGAACCGACCTAAACCAGTTCCTTCTCCATCTCTGAACCGACCTATCCACATAAGTCTTCTATCCACACTCAGCACACAGATGCATTGTCCACCAAAGGGTTGAGCCAGAAGCTCGGTGGACTTAGAGACCAACACCTCTTGATGCATATAGTGATTCTGGTGCATCCTGAGCATCGTGAAATCCAGTTAATCCCAGCCAGAGAGGCCGGATGAAGGTGGTGGATGTGCAGAGGCGTGTAGGACGGGGGCAGGGACATGGGATGGGGAGCAGTGGGTATGGCAGGCGTGGAGACTATGGGCAGGAACCCCCTCCCAATTTAGTGAGGCCAACCTCGGTGGGTTGAACAGGGCAAGCAGAGATACCGTTGAGGAGTGGGGGTGAGGAGTGCAGAAGTATAGGACAGTCACTAAGGCACGGGGAGAGGTACTATGTGTGAAGCTGGGGCTGAGGAGGTTACGTTTGGGGCAGGCCCCTCCATTTTAGAAAGTTTAGCTATGAGGGTTGCTGGGACTAGAGACAACAAAGAATAACATATCATTGGTTAGAAGGAAAACCACTTGTTCACGAGGAGAGGAAATTACTGACGGGCCCATTGGTCAGTACTCAACCCCCGAGAACTTGTAATACTGGATAGCTGCACCATGTGAGGACAGGGTGCAGGATTCACATACTCCAGCACATCTAAAAAATCAGGACTCAGTAAGTTGTCAAAGGGAAGTCCGTTTAATGATACATACATCAGCATATGGATATCAGCAGCACTGCATACACCTGTCTCGCTCTGACTTTCTCGAACATTAGTCCAACAGCCGTTTTTATAGGCTAAACTCATCATCATTGGCGTCTAATACTATAAAAAATCATCACGCAATATAATTGGTTGGGAAAGGTAACTTAAGTATAGGTGTTATATCTGTATATGACAATAGAGCATGCAGATTGGTCAACTCTTATCTGGTGAGCGTCTACGCCCATCCTTCTACATCACACGCGATGGACGTCACTATAAGTACAACGTCCTATTGGTTACAGTGTCTATAGGACCCTAGATTACATGGTCCATTGTGATTGGGCAAGTTACCCCCCTAACCATAAATCTCCACTTTAATTAGCAGCAAGCAGGCTGGACACACAGGTGCCTAGTGTCCCAAGATTCACCCTGCCTCCCTTCCATCAATCAGTGGTTTTAGGGCAATGTGTCAATTAGTTGGCTAAGGAAGGCCTCGAAACTGTAGTCTCTTATCCGGAAAAGTTATGGCACCCCTTGGATCTGGGTGACATCAGACGTGGTACATATTCGCTCCTGGCTGGTCACATGTTGGTTCACTGTGAATCTGCTTCAGTTTCCAGCTTTTCGTGTATTTAATTCTCTATGTAGCTTCACCACCTGCCCTAATCTTGACCTTCACAAGGCAGGCTGGTATGCTCTGAAGTTTCGATTCTCCTTAGCTGACACTCGCCTCCCTCTCTTGGGTTGACCACGATTTCCCAGGCCTGAGCCGTCCTTTGTTGAGTTTCAATTCCGCTCTTTCCCCTGGCTTGGGCTTGGGTATGAAACCTGACCAGTTAGGCCTTGGCCGCCTGGGCGTACTTCTGCTTTTATAAAATGGTGTTGCACGTGTACATTGTGCCTTCTTGAGGTAGATATATGGTTGGTGCTTGCCGCTCTATCTTCTACTAAGCATTGCAAGCAGTATCGATTTCTTAGTATCTTACGTTTCGAGCCTATTTACACACGTTTAACAGGTTCGATTCTTTCATCTTGGTTCCTTCGCTATGACGTTTCTTACATTTTAACATTGTGTTGTCCTTCGTGTCCCTTGCACCTGTTTTCGTGGATACACGCGTCAGCATGTTGCCTTTTCTCATGCGTTAGTCTGTCTAGGCCCTCTTTTCATCATCGTTTACCTTCCATCAGGGCTCTTTGTGTCTCCTCATGGACAGTCTCTAAATACTCATCGTTTCGTATCAGCGGCTGGTATGGTTGTCTGATTGGGTACCGTGCTGCCCAGGGCTGTCTGCTTATTGGCATTTCAACAGGTACTGATCTTCTAATGTACACAGGGCAGAGGCCCAATGCGGCTCTCTGTTGGTTCAGTTGCTCCTCATACATCACATACCTTGGCGAGTATTTTACTGGCAACTCGCACTGGGGGGCAGGGGTGCAGGCCATATCTGGGACCTCCTCTACACTCCTCCATCTGGTTGGTTCATCGACCTCTTCTGCTTCCTCCTTTATATTTAGTTTCTTTGTTTCTTCAATGTCTTGTTCATCGTCTCCTGGGTTTACACAAGATGGCGTGAATGAATGCAATTTTGGTGTCCATATCTTTATCACCTCTTTCAAACTTCCTGCTGTTTTCACATGCTCATCTTTGTTCCAGGTCATCAGCTGGCATTGTCCATTTGAACTGCAATAAATCCATTTTCCTTCATACCTTCTTCGTTTCTTGGGATAAGTGAATTTTGTTCTCTCTGGTGCAAATTCACTGGCCTTCACAAAGTACTTTATCCCTTCGTCTGTCAGGTCTCTGGGCTTCCAACCTGGCTCAATATCGACCATAATTTTCATCCCAATGGCCTTCTTTGCAGTTTTCTGGCACTGTGTGATGATTATCTT